>NC_064627.1:479966618-481216618 GCF_023864275.1 Schistocerca cancellata
TTCAAGCCTTCCACTCGACTCAGAATCAGAGGGTTACGATCATTTCTCATAACAAGTGTCCCAGATGGTGAACCTCGATGAAATTCAGTGACCCACGCCCATCTCCTCAACCTTCTCTGTCAGTCGCTGGAAAGATCCCAATTTGACCTCGGAGTTGGGGCGACAAGAATTGTTTGTTCCAATGTGCTCGATGTTCACCCTGTGCACTCTGCTCTGGCAGCCTTAGGTTTAATGAGGCCTGCATTGAGTGCACGAGATGATCCTTGCCATCCCTTGCTGTCTAAGGATGACACCATCAATAATTTGGCCTGAAACTCATGGAAAATTACAAGCACGCACCGGACGTAGCGTGCAGCAGTGATAAAGAAAAGATTCTGTGTAAAAGTGTTTTCCACGATATAAGATGTCAAAACATTAAAATACATAAGTTGAAAGTCTCAGCTCATACACATGACCAGCAGACTCACACTCCTCCGTATACACTGAAGGTTCGAAGAAACTTACGTGGACATGCGTATCCAGATACAGGGATATGTGAAGAGGTAGAATATGGCGCTGTGGTCGACAACAAGTGTCTGGCGCAGCTGTTAGATCCGTCACTGCTGCTTCAATGGCAGGTTATCACGATTTAAGTGAGTTTGAACATGATGTTATTTTACCGTATGACCATTTTACGAGTGTACTGTGAATATCAGGAATCCGGTAAAACATCAAATCTCCGAAATCGCTGCGGCCGGAAAAAGTTCCTATAAGAACAAGGACCAACAACGACTGAAGAGAATCTTTCAGCGTGACAGACTGTCAAACCCTTCCGCAAATTTCTGCGGATTTCAGAGCTGGGCCGTCAAAAGATGTCACCGTGCGAACCATTCAACGAAACATGATCGATATGGGCTTTCGGAGCCGCAGGCCCACTCGTGTACCCTTGATGACTGCACGACACAAAGCTTTACGCCTTACTTGGGCCCTTGGACACCGACATTGGACTGTTGACAACTAGAAACATGTTACGTGGTCGGACGAGTCTCATTTCAAATCGTATCGAGCGAATGGACGTCTTATGGGTATGGAGACAACCTCATGAATCGATGGACCGTGCATATCAGCAGACGACTGTTCAGGCTGGTGGAGGCTCTGTAATGGTGTGGGGCGTGCGTGTGCAGTTGGAGTGACACGGGCCCTCTGGTACGTCTACATGCCACTCTGACGAGTGACACATACGTAAGCATCCTGTCTGATCACCTGCATCCATTCACGTCCGTTATGCATTCTGACGGAGTTGGGCAATTCCAGCTGGACAATGCGACACCCCACACGTCCAGAATTGCTACAGAGTGGCTCCAGGAACACTCTCCTGAGTTTAAACACTTCCGCTGGCCACCAAACTGTCCAGACACGAACATTATTGAGCATATTTGGAATGTCTTGCAACGTGCTGTTCAGAAGAGATCTTCACCCCCTCGTACTCTTGCAGATTTATGGACAGCCCTGCAGGATGCATGGTGTCAGTTCTCTCCAGCACTATTTCCGATATTAGTCGAGTCCATTCTATGTCGTGTTGCGGAACTTCTGCATGCTCGCGGGGGCCCTGCACAACATTAAGCAAGTGAACCAGTTTCTTTGCCTCTTCAGTGTATGATTTATGCAGTAGTGATTATAAATTCTTCATGTGTAACGTACGTCTGCGTGGTTTTGGGCTCTTTGCTTTCTGAATAGCGTTCGTTAGACATGTTAAGACTTGCTTCATTTGTTAGACATGTTAAATCTTGCTTAAATGTGTGAATCTTTGAGATGGTCTATGCTATTAAATCCACTAACAAAAGTAATAAACTGTGCCTGCAAAATTCGTGCGACCGCAAGACCCGAAATTACTGTTTCTGTTATCAGATAGTCTGTAGATTCAAACCATAGTTGAATTTAAGTGTATTATTGAAATCATGACTCTCTTCAGTAATAAACTGAACAGTTTGTGAAAAAGTACAAGAACAAAGACACACAATTGCAATAAATGAAAAGCACCAGTTTGCTTTTGTTCTATAATACTACTTTTATTGTTAACCGGTTTTCGGCTTACAAGGCCATCTTCAGACGTTTACTGAGAAGATGGCCTTGTAAGCCGAAAACCGGTTAACAATAAAAGAAAAGTAATATTGTAGAACAAAAGCTAACTGGCGCTTTTCATTTATTATACTGTTGTTCTACCAAGAACGACGGAAGATCCTGGCAGCACACAATTACCGTTATTCTATTTTATAATTAGCTGATTGTCATTTGTGTGGGATTAATGTAGTGTCGAATACTATTTATCCTTACTCTGTCATGCGCACTGTGCGTTACTTAGAATAATATTCGTTCCAGTATTGTAGTTTATCTACGTGTAGGGAATTTCAGGGTGAAAATGTGTTTCTTTGACGATTATCTGCTCTGAGTTAGGACAAAATACACATAATTAAAACGCCGACTTGCGTTTTATTAACTGCTCTTAGTTTGAACATTTTTCCAAGTAAAGAGGTGAATGTACTTGTGATTTATGAAACGTGCTACAGAGTCAAAATCTACAATTTTATGTACTTGTTTTCTGATGCCTGTCAATTTGTTAGACGTTTGTCAGTTTCCCGAGGAGATTTTTAATTGTGTTGGTGTAGATGAGGCTACATACTGAGTGTTTACAAATACACAGTGCCCTGCGGTGTTTAAAGTGCAACTTGTGGATTATAACCTGATCTAGAAACCAATTCGTGAGATTATATTAAATTTCAGCCTCCAGTTGCATAAGCAAAGAAACCTTACCTAGGTTTCAGCTGTAATAATGTAGCCTTGTTCAGAAGTGTCACAATATAAAATTATAATTAAAACATGCCAAATATTGGCCTTATAAAACTTAAAATGTTAGTACTACAGTACATAGTCATAAGACTGCGTCACTTCTACTAATGTACTAGATTAGTAGAATCTACTAGATTAGTAGAAGTGACGCGGTCTTATGACTATGTACTGTAGTACTAACATTTTAAGTTTGATAAGGGCAATATCTGGCATGTTTTAATTTTAATTTTATATTGTGACATTTTTGAAGGAGGCTAGATAATTATAGCCGAAACCTAGCTAAAGTTTCTTTGCTTATGCAACTGGAGGCTGAAATTTAATATAATTACATTTTACAGTTGTTGACTCTGCTGCACCACGCTAAAAATATTCAATTCGTCAGACTCCCTGATTCCATGTTATAAGAACAATTATGCAACATGATGTATTTCACTCTGCATCACTTGCTGAATCATCAAGATTTACTTTTATTCTGATAGTTATTTCATTTGTAAGAAACTCACTAATCTGATGACTGTGTTCGAAAATCCTTTAATTTAGGTGACGAACTACACTCTCATAATTGCTGGTTGGTGGTAGAGGACCTAGGTTTCGTCTCTGGTGATGTGCAAGAAATGGCCACAGAAGTTGGTCATACGCATCGGTCCTAGGCTATTTCAGTTAAGGGGTCAGGTACTTTGTGAAACTGGAGAACATCATATACAGTACGGTGTGCTGAAACACGACATTGTTACTGTCATTCACTGTCTCTCGGCAATTTTTTTTACCACTCTGCCTTCCATAGCAGCAATGTCTTCTGAGTCACACGATACACCCGACACGATCGAGGAGCATCGAACACCGGAGTCACGCCATGTGCAAACTCGTGTATCCAACCGTATATTTATTGCTGAGACAAATATGCCTCATCATACTGAACCTTGAACATGCGGTGAAATTCAGTACGTTGACAAATCGTGTAATATGGAGACCAATCCACGAGAAAAGTTTGAAAAGAAAGAACACGTGCGTCTCTGCTAACAGAAGCTTAGATGAACTGTTTTTCAGTTGAAGTGTAGTAATTTCTAAATTTGTGCAGTTCACAATAAAAAAAAGATGTGTCAGTATCAAATGACTTGAGTCAAGCATTGCGATTTCTCAGAGAATTAATTATATTGCTTCAAATGTATATACATTTCTGGACGGAATCTGAAAATAAACACGTACATACGCTTTGTCAGCTCATGGTAAATTGATTAACTGCATTCTATTGCCATAGTTTGTTACAGAAAGTGCCCTGTAGCATTTAGATTAATACTAGTCAGCACAGTTACTAATACGTAAGTAAACGCATATATTGTGTACTGGGATACTAAAACTATGTACATTGCATTGTTGGTAGCTCGTTGCTCCCAGTGAAATATGTTTCAGCCATCAGTAGACTGCACGTGGGCTGCCACAAAGCGTTGCTTAGTTACAGGTTGCCATCATAGATGTAAATACTTGATCCCATGTTTTACCGTTCAGAAGTAATAGAAAAATTTACTCGTGGTATGTCACACAGTTTGTCAGCGATATTTTTTTGTCACGTGTGTGCTTAAATGTCTCCAAGCAGTTAAGGATAATGTCTTGCACAGCACCAGCTACATTTTCATTTACACATCTTCGAAAAAGTGTCAAATAACTTCAGCTACAATAAAGGTATAAAACTAACTTGTCAATCACATATCACTGCTTTTGGGACAATCAGCATTAATAACTCAATTAACAATCAGAATAAAAATCAATTATCACTGTTATCCCGATTTGTACACTGTCTTATATTCTGATTTAAGTTATTTCATTACACGTTTTCCTGAGTGTCGATGTCTGGCTGAGTCAGGAAACGACGGATTTTCAGAACAGTTTCTCAGATATAATACCAGCGGAAGCCACAAGTTCCGTGTGCAGTTGTTGCAGTGTTCGCAGGCCTGTGTAGCCGCAGCTCACTGAACGTCCACACAGAACACTGATCAAGGGAGGATTTCCAGCTGCGTGTGCCGGTTGAGCCAGTCGAGGTAGGCGGCCACCATGGTGAAGCCGGACGTGGCGCCCTCGCAGGTGGTGGTGCCCTGTATGAAGCTGGCCACGCCCACCAGCGTATAGTTCCCAGTGGACTCGGCGCGCTGCATCGGGCTCCCGAAGTCACCCTGCGGCATGAAGTCATTTTCAGTACACAGAGAATAATATTGGCGGACGAGGCAGAGAAACTAGAGCATGGTAAAGAACGACCATATATTTTTTCTAACCACTATAATGATCGCCAGCAAGACGCTCTGTGCGCACCATAATCTGATCAACAGGATGAGGAATCTCCTATGTAATGCGGAACTGACAACTAGATGTCAAGAGAAGCGGACACGCTAGTATAAAAGGAGACAGGAAGTATTGTTCTGTCAGTTGAGAAGCAGTAACAGTGTGTCTGTGAGGGGACTTGAGGACTTCGAACGTGGAGTGGTACTCCATGGCATCTCGGTAGCAGATAAACCAGAGACGTTTCATCTTTTCCGCAGCTGCCAAAGTCGACTCTTGGTGGTGTGGTTGTGAAGAGGAAACGCGAGGGAACAACCGCTGCTAAACCAAGACCACGCAGACCCCATTTGCTGCCGGACAGGGAGTACAGACCAGTGCGAAAGGTGGTTCACATCTACATCTACATCTACATGGTTACTCTGCAATTCACATTTAAGTGCCTGGCAGAGGTTTCATCGAACCATTTTCATACTACTTATCTACCATTCCACTCTCGAATGGCGCGTGGGAAAAAGGAACACATAAATATTTCCGTTCGAGCTCTGATTTCTCTTATTTTATTATGATGATCATTTCTCACTACGTAGGTGGGTGTCAACAAAATATTTTCGCATTCGGAAGAGAAAGTTGGTGATTGAAATTTCGTAAACAGATCTAGCCGCAAAGAAAACCGCCCTTTTTTCAGTGACTGCCGCCCCGACTCGCGTATCATATCAGTGACACTCTCACGCCTATTGATCGATAACATGAAACAAGCTGCCCTTCTTTGCACTTTTTCGATGTCCTCCGTCAATCCTACGTGGTAAGGATCCCATACCGCGCAGTAATATTCCAGCACAAGACGGACAAGTGTAATGTAGGCTGTCTCCTTAGTGCGTTTGTCGCATCTTCTAAGTGTTCTGCCAAGAAAGCAGAGTCTTTGTTTCGCCTTCCCCACAATATTATTATGTGGTCTTTCCAATTTAAGTTGCTCAGAATTGTAATTCCTAGGTATTTAGTCGAATTGACAGCCCTTAGATTTGTGCGAATTATCGTATACCCAAAATTAATCGGATTTCTTTTAGTACCCATGTGGATCACCTCGCACTTTTCTTTGTTTAGTGCAAATTGCCAGTTTTCACAGCATACAGAAATTCTCTGTAGGTGATTTTGTAATTGGAATTGATCGTCTGATGATTTTACTAGACGGTAAATTACAGCGTCATCTGCAAACAGTCTAAGGAGACTGCTCAGAATGTCACCTAGATCATTTAAGTAACTCAGGAACAGCAGAGGGCCTATGACACTACCTTGCGGAACGCCAGATATCACTTCTGTTCCACTCAATGATTTATCGTCTGTCACTACGAACTGTCACCTCTCTGAGAGGAAAACATAAATCCAGTCTCAGAACTCAGAATTTGATTAATAGTCGCTCGTGAGGAACGGTATCAAAAGCCTTCTGGAAATCTAGGAATATGGAATCGATCTGAGATTCCTTGTGAATAAAGAACTAGCTGGGCTGCACAAGAACGGTATTTTCTGAATCCATGTTGGTTATGTATCAATAAGTCATTTTCTTCAAGGCGATTCATAATGTTCGAGTGCAGTATATGCTCCAAAATCCTACTGAAAATTGAGGTCAGTGATATGGGTCTGTAATTCAATGGGTTACTCCTATTTCCCGTCTTGAATATTGGTGTGACCTGTGCTACTTTCCAGTCTTTAGGATCAGACCTTTCGTCAAGTGAACGCTTGTATATGATTGCTAAGAAAGGCGCTATTGTGTCTGCATACACTGGAAGGAACCTGACTGGTATACCATCTGGACCGGAAGACTTGCCTTTCGTAAGTGATTTGAGTTGTTTCGCAACGCCTAAGATATCTACTTTTATGTTATTCATGCTAACAGCTGTTCTGGTTTCGTATTCTGGAATATTTACTTCTTCTTCTTTTGTGAAGTAATTACGGGATGCCGGCCGCGGTGGCCGTGCGGTTCTAGGCGTTTCAGTCCGGAACCGCGGGACTGCTACGGTCGCAGGTTCGAATCCTGCCTCGGGCATGGATATGTGTGATGTCCTTAGGTTAGTTAGGTTTAAGTAGTTCTAAGTTCTAAGGAACTGATGACCTAAGATGTTAAGTCCCATAGTGCTCAGAGCCAATTACGGGCAACTTCGCTTTAGTGGCACCATCATCGGTAACATTTCCTACGCTATCGCGCAGTGATGGTATTGACTGTTTTTTGCCACTGGTGTACTTTACGTACGACCAGAATCTCGTGGGTTTTCTACCATATTTTGAGACTATGTTTCATTGTGGAAAGCTCATGAAATCAGCGGAAGGAATCACTCGTGAGTTTCAGAGTGCTACCAGCGGTTGGATAACACAATGATTGTGCGTAGGGATTTAAGAAGAACGGGTGACATTGGTCGAGCAGCTCCTCATAAGCCACACATTTCTGTAGGCAGAGCTAAGCGACGCTAGAGGCGGTGTACAGAGCGACGCCACTGGACATTAAGTGACTGGAAACGAGTGATTTGGAATGACGAATCATTCTGTACCCTCCGGCAATCGAATGCCTGGAGAACATTACCTATTATCACGTCTAGTACCAACAGCGAAGTACTCGTACGGAGCAAGTAATGGGGCTGGAGTGTGGTCTCCGCACTGCGCTTAAGGAAACGCTAAATGTAAAATTATATGAATACATTTTACAGCACTGTATACTGCGTACGGTACAGTTCGAAACGATCATCGTATCACCGTGAAAATGCATGCTGTCATAAAGCAGCATCTATGAGGCAATTGTTTCTGAACAGTAACCTTCCTGAAGTGGACTGACCTGCGCCAAGTCCTGGCCTGAACCCAATGCAACATCTTTGGGGTGAGTCAGAACATCGACTTCCCTCCAGACACCAGACCCTCCAACACCCTGACAACACAACGTTCTCTGATTTTGCCTCTTGAGAAGGAATGGGCTGCCATTCCTTCACAGATATTTTGTCACCATTAAACTTCAAGCCGTCTTAAGGCTAAAGATGGACACTTTCCTTATAAATGTCCACAAACAGGAGTCTAGATTCTTTTGATCAGATAATATACGTCGCCTGAAAAGCCCTTCTTCCTGGTTAGTCTTCAGCACATTCTAGGACTAACCAAGGTGAGCCTAAGATTGTCTTCGGAGGCATTAATACTGTAACTGGTTTTGCTTCGTAGGTAGCTCTTGCTGGTTCTTAAATAAGACTTCTTTCCAATATTTATGAACAGTGCGGCACCGCCTGCTAAAAATAATACAAAGCTGCAAAACAGTCAGTTGTTCTAACGTACGTACATTTGTGTATTACATGTGCCTAAACCTGTAAGTGTAAGCTATATATCTCAATTCAGATACACACTTTTATCACACAATTCAGATACTCTCTTTTATGTTGTAACTTTGTGGACTGTTACAACACGCTGCTTTCCAAATAATGCCTTTTTTCATAATTATCACTAATTTATCATAGATAGCTTTCACTGCTGATTTCTACAACACGATCTACGGCAGTAGCATTTTTTCGAAGAGTGTCCATCATGTACATCGTCATCATCTCCTTTTTGACCATAGCCTTGGAAGCTGAAAGCCGGTTTACAAAACTAATACAACTGCAGACGGAGTTTGCAGGTTGCAGCGAAATTTTTCTCTTAGAGCCACTACATGTAATGATATTCTAGTCACACCTCCATCAATTCCCGCGAGATCACTGGTATTGCCTCCCTCCATACGCTTTCTATGTTCCTCCTGAATTCAGCTTGATATGAAGCTCGAATTCTAGTTAACATCTACAATAAATGTTTCGTATGCCGAATGATCGTGGGCGAACTGCAGCCTCCCGATATTATGCGGGTGAATCTGAAAGAATCATTTGCCAGACATGTGTGATTTTGTTAAATCCATACCCTGGTTGTTTATTACTCCGATTATTTCTTTACTTGCCTTATTTTCATTAGAACTCATTTGACGTAGTTTATAACTCATTTGACGTAGTCCAAAGCCACTGTTTGAACATTTGATAAAATAATTTTGAAAAAGCTGTAACCACTGCCGCATACCACGAGTTGTTTTTATTTCTATCAATGATTGCATAGAAGGACCACAGACGGCGAACGCCCCAAGTGGAGCGTCAATAGAAAATTGAAGCAGCCACGAAGACATCTACAAGTACACAGGGTCGTCAGAAACTATCTGAAAATCTTGTAAGGGCGCTCCTGCGTAGGTTGTGCTGAGAAATAACTGTTAAGAAAAAAAGTCGATACGTTGCGCCGTTTCCGAGTTACTTAACGGTGAAGTTGGCCAATCAGGCCATTGCGCACGCAAATTCAAGCGCCCGTCAGAGACATTGTCGCCAGGGATTTGCTTCGTTTAGTTTCCTAAAATCGACAAGACAGCGTTATAAAATATGGACATGGCATGATAGTAAGGATCGAACTAGAGCCAAAGACGAGTGTTTCATTTACGCTACGACAGTAGCTGACACCGCCGACCGGTGTGGCCGTGCGGTTCTAGGCGCTTCAGTCTAGAACCGCGTGACCGCTACGGTCGCAGGTTCGAATCCTGCCTCGGGCATGTATGTGTGTGATGTCCTTAGGTTAGTTAGGTTTAAGTAGTTCTAAGTTCTAGGGGACTGATGCCCACAAATGTTAAGTCCCATAGTGCTCAGAGCCATTTGAACCATTTTTAAGTAACTGACACCAATTGTATCTAGCCTGAATAACCATTTTTCGCAGCGCAGACATAGCGAGACGTGCAAGCAGAGAGCAGTGAGGTTCTATAATGTACAGAAGGGGGTGTGGAAGCATAACGGCTCCAGTGGCGTGGTCAGCTGCGCTAGATTTCTCTCCCGATCGAGGTGGTCCCAGGGATTCGCGATTGATTTTAAATCTGGGAACTTTGTAACCAGGGGAGTACGGTGTAGCTACGGGGTAGCCGCGCGGTCTTCGGCGTGTGGTCACGGTTGGTTCAAATGGCTCTGAGCACTATGGGACTTAATATCGGAGGTCATCAGTCCCCTAGAACTTAGAACTACTTAAACCTAACCAACCTAAGGACATCACACACATCAATGCCCGAGGCAGGATTCGAACCTGCGACCGTAGCAGCAGGGAGGATCCGAACTGAAGCGCCTAGAACCGCTCGACCACAGCGGCCGGCTCACTTAACTCTGTACCAGACAAGTGAAACACCCTCAGACTTCAAAAAGAACGTAATAACTACAGTTCCAAATAACACTGGTACTGATAGGTATGAATACAACCGAAGCGTCACGTTAATAAGTCATCGTTACAAAATAGTGACTATTACTTATAGTAGGATGGGAAAACTAGTAGAAGCCGAACTCGGAGATCCGTTCGGCTTCCAGAGAAATTTAGGAACACTCGATGCAATACCGATCCTACGACTTATCCTAGTAGACAGTTGAATAAAGACACGTACGTTTGTAGCATCTGTTGATTTAGAGAAAGCTTTCGATACCATAGACTGTAACACACTCTTCGAAATTTTGATGGCAACTGGGAATGAATGATTATTTACAACTGTTACAAAAACCAAGCTGCAATTATAAGAGTGGAAGGACATGATAGGCAAGCAGTAGTTGAGAAGGGAGTAAGACGAGGTCGTAGTCTATCACCGATGTTACTCAAACTGTACATTGAGCAGCCAGCCGGGGTGGCCGAGCGCTTCTAGGCGCTACAGTCTGGACCCACGTTACCGCTACGGTCGCAGGTTCGAATCCTGCCTCAGGCATGGATGTGTGTGATGTCCTTAGGTTAGTTCGGTTTAAGTGGTTCTACGTTCTATGTTAAGTCCCATAGTACTCAGAGCCATTTGAACCATTTTTACATTGAATAAGCAGTAAAGGTAGCCAAGGAGAAATTTGGAAAAGGAAATAATGCTCGAGGAGAAGAATAAAACTTTTAAGATTTGCCTACGACACTGCAGTTCTGTCAGAGACATTAAAGAATTTGGGAGAATAGTTGAACTGAACAGGCAGTGTCTTGAAAAGAAATTGTAAGGTGAAGAAACTATAAGATGAATATCAACAAAACTAAAACAAGGGTAATGAACTCTAATCAAAGTAAGTCAGGAAAAGTAGCAAAAGCAGTACATGAGTTTGGCTATTTGATCAGTAAAATAATAAATGATGGTCACGCAGAGAGGGTGTAAAATTCAGAGTGGAAATAACAAGAAAAACGTTTCTGAAAAAGAGAAATTTGTTGAAATCCAATGTAAATTTATGTGGTAGGAAGTTTTTTTCTGAAGTGTTTGTGTGAAGTGTAGCGTTGTACAGAAATGAGACAGGGCGGTAAGTATTGAAGAGAATAGAACTTGAAGATTAGACGGGTACATCACACAGCTAATGTGGAGGTACTGAATCGAATTGGGGAAAAGAGATATTTATGACAGAAATTCACTACAAGAAGGGACCTGTTGATAGCACACGTTCTGAGGTAACAAGGAACTTTCGGTTTGGTATTGGAGTAAAGTGTGGGGAGTAAAAATGTAGAGGGAGAGACCAACGTGTTTCATGTAGATGAAACATCTCTATGAAAGAATTAACATGTCATCATTTTAGATATGAATTTTTTAGAATTATTTTTTAAATATGTTCGCCGTTGACTCTAATGTTTACTGTAATTTCCATAATTGATATTTCTACCTTTAGTCATTTTCAAATGGTTAAATTGCAATCAATAAGAAACACTTAAGTTAGAATGTATAACTTAAGTGTTTATTATTGATATCCGTTGAACCACTTGAAGATGACTTAAAGACGAAATTGCATCGGGGAAATTATAATAAACAGTGCAGTTGATGTCGAACATGCTGTCATTTAAAGGATCATGAGATTTAATCCTAGAACAAATACAGATGCTTAATTAGTTATATGTTCTTACATGTTATCGTTTTCGCACTACAGAAAGTAGCGATGGATGTATAAACATTTGTTTTTGTGAAAAATAGTATATCACTTTTTTATTTCCTTCAGCGTTATCTATACGCCGTTTGATTTACCATACTCACCGAAGTCATCCAGTATAAATAACATGTATCTGCCATACGAATATGATTTTTACAAAGAACATGGCTGAATTGTACTATTGTACAGGGTGATGCAGCTGCCCCTGCCGTTAGATTTATGACCTTCGAAAGCCACGTGCGATCGTTTTCTAGGAAATTTAATGTTGTTAAATTATGTGCTGGGATACGTTTTCACTGAATGCCTCGGTTTTCGAGTTATTCAAGAAAAACTTACAAAAGTGACCTTCAAACGCGTTTTTCCTGAATATGTCGAAACCGTGGCCTCCAGTGAAAGGGTATCCCAGTACATAATACAGTTACATTAAATTTCCTACAAAATGGTCCATTTTTATGTAGGACCAATAGCTTGCGCATAGTGGGCGAGAGAATGTGAAATATCGCACGTGGTTTTTGAAGAAAAACATACAAAAGTGACCTTGAAACGCACTTTTCTTGAGTGATTCCAAAGCTACGGCCTCCAGCGAAAACATATCCCCGTACAAAATTTCATTTCATAAATTTCCTACAGAAAGTTACTGTTCATTTTTTCTGTAGGACTAATAGTTTGCACGTAGCTAGCGAGGGAATATGAAAATCTTGGACGTAGTATTTAAAGGCGTCGCGGGTTACTTATAACCCATGAGTGGTGGCAACTCAGTTACCCTGTATTTAGTGAATTTCTGTTTTACCAGTTAACAGTTTTGGGACCAGCCTGTAAACATGTGAGGTTATCACTTGGTATTGGGGGGGGGGGGTGTCTTCAGATGGCGTAGACTAGTGATTCATCTGTATTTACCGTGCAGAGGGCCTCGTTGTAGCGCCCAATGCCGCAGTAGGACCAGGCGGGGCTGCAGATGGCTACCGGTTGGAAGTAAGCGTACCACATGGTCTGCGCCGCCGCACCACCTGTCAACAAGAGCGCCAGTGGAAACTTAGGCAACACTACACAAGAAAAGCCTGGTCAAGCGACTGATCCTACACATGTCGCAACTGAGGTAACTTGCTGTCAAACGAGCCATTATAGATTTACGAAGCTACCTTGATACATACCTAGTTTAACACTGGTTTATTTTAGACACTGAATTCCTGTGACTGTTTGAGGATTCCTTCAAACTGAGAATCTGCAGAACCTACAACTAGAAAATAAACTGAATATTCAAAGGCCGATGATATTACTTTTCATTGCAGAGCCATGGAAGCTAACTGCATGTTGAAAATCAGTGTACTATTACAGTAGAAAGTGAAAAACTCGCCAATAAAAGCATGTGGTGCATGAAAAAGAAGTCAGCTAAGACACTGTACCAGTTCTCACTCTACTAATGAGCGAGGTGGCGCAGTGGTCGGCACACTGATCCTGAATTTAGGGAAACAACGATTCAACCCGAGTCAGAACATTCAGATTTAACTTTTCCGTGATTTTTGTCAAACGCTCCATATAAATACTTTCTTCCCCATGCTTAAAACAGTCCAAGCTTTGGCCCCGTCTCTAGTTAGTTTCATGTTCAACGGATCATTTTCCACGATAAATGGTAATGACGTGGAACGGGTCATTTTACATTCACAGCACAAATCAATTTGTAAATATGGCAACATCCTGAACATTTGAAAGCTGTTTTTTATTTTTTTTAATATACGGATGTAGGTCAGTAATTTCTACCCATCACCTATTACACGTCACTGTAATAGAAATTCTCCTGCGGAATAGAAAGTGTTGTCAAGGAGAAACCTTTTCAGTTTGTTTTCAGGTTTCACTTTGCTGTCTGTCAGACGTTTATATACATGGGTAATCTATCAGAATTTGAGTTTCAGCATTGTGCACCCCTTTTTGTGGTAATGACAATCTTAATTTTGAGTTATCATTGTTATTTTCCCTTCTGGTATTGTAATTATGCACATCATTGTTCTCTTTGAGCTGCAGTGGATTATTTATAAGAAACTTCGTGAGAGAATAAATGTACTGTGAAGCAGTAATAAGAATGCCCAACTCCTTAAAGAGATGTCTACAAAAATGAGCACCAAATACAATTCCAGATGAGTGTATATTAATGGTTAACCTTAACTGGATGTACACAAACATCGCAGTACCCACATCCTGCAAGACCTCACTTTGGTGAAAACTAACCCTTATGCAGAGATGGCAGTAGACCTTTTGTGTTGACCATGAGCTATGTAGGCTGCTTTTTTAAAGACAAGTTACGACAGAACGTTACTCCATATAATGTTATTGAATGAAAATATGCAAAATATGACAACTTACTGATTTGAAAATGATTCTATTTGAAACTGTGGCTGAACTAATTTATTTTGGGAGTTCCTAAAAGTGCTTTTTCGAGTTTAAATTCTCATCAATATGTACACTTAAAAGTGTTGAAGTTTCTCGCACTGTTACATGTATCATTGATATAACGTAGTACCCCTAGAAGTGCAGGATTGAAAATGTTTTTTAAAATTGAGAGTGAGGCCATTCATAGAAAAGCAATCAATGATAATTTTAAGAACTTTTATTATCTTCTTCTGTTTCTGTATTGATTAAAATTCTGGTATCATCTGCAAGAAAGAAAACTAGTTCTGCTTGTTGTGTATTAGACAGAAGATCGTTTACGTATCCGAGAAACAACAGTGGACCTAAGATTGAGCCTTGGCAACCTCATACGCGATTTGATGACCTATTTGTCAATAGGACGATAAACCCTGACCTTCCTTCCTTCCTTTTCGCGTAAACTAGCATGTTAGAGAAATGAATTACCTCCTTAAAGACTACCGGGTGTCGAAATGAATACACTAAACTTAAGTTCATAAGTGCACTGTCATTTAAGATTAAAATTGGGTGTTAATGTTTGAGAATCCCCATGTCAGCATCCAATACAAATAAAGAGTAAACTGTTATTTCAAGAAGCGTATTCGCTAAGTAAAAAGTTAGACACGTTCAGAAACATTTGCAACTATGAAGAAACTTAATCTTCCACATTGTCGCATGGCATCACTCCATGAGATACTGCGGACAGGTTCAGAATCTAATTCTGCACATGAAAATCCTGTACGCCGCAACCCCTCCTGCCCTTGTTGAAAATTCATTTCGCGATCAGGATTCGATCTTGCTACCTGTGGGTCGAGGGCTACGGCAAAGGCGTATGCTAGTGATCTAGGACACGGTGGCAGGAATTTTTCGGGGCGTTAATTAGGACAGAAACTGACATTAAGTGAGAAAACTGAGCAGAAATTTTGCACATGCTGCCAGAGCTGACTACGAAACTCGGTGAGACCCACCTGTTGCCTGGGCCCCCCAGGCGGTGACCATAATGTCGACGCCTTCAAAAGTGCTGTCCACGTCTGAGTACCGCGGCAGCGCCGCGGGCGTCACGTATTCTGCAACAGAGGTGGTAAGGGCGCGTGCAGAAGAAATCTGAACATTTGAACATTGATTATAAACAGCTGTCTGAAGATTATGGATCTGATTTCTCCACCTCTCTGTTTAAGAAAGTGGCAGTAGGCCGTTGATATAATTTACTGGGCGGCATTCAACCGTATTCTGTCATAGTCTCACTACTGCTCTCGCTCAGTTAATGGTATACCATTTTATTGGAATAAGGAAATGGAATTAGACTTTTGATCAGATAGTGCAACTATCGTTGGCAATAGAAGAAAAGAAACTAGACAAAATAAACATAGAAAGTAAGTCATTTCCTAATTTATGAAGGTCTGACTGAAAACTTTGAAAAATACACGTTTTATTCACTTTTGCAATATAAAATGTACCATATTTCCAGTTACCAACAAGAAATTATAACATTCTAGAATTTTCCAACTTCTTGCGTCAATATATTCAGTAAAGCTTCAGCTGAGTAAATGATATAACTGACCTGCTACAACGTTTACTTTCAGCTTGAATGGGCATGAAACAAATTTTCAAGTTTACGTTCATAGACATCAATAAGTTTATATTTTACTCAACTTTGCAATATTTTTAAATATTACTTCACTTAGGCAAAGTGCATTCATTAGACAAAATATAATAATGAGAATTGTGTGGCGGTTTCACGTTACGTGATAATCTGATAGCAAAAGAAACATTCACAAATACTGTAATAGAAGCAAAGTAATCTGCTTTTCCCTCCAGTGAGGCTGACACAGGAAAGAGTGAAATAAAACTCCTTCGCTATTTTCCTACAGAAATAACTGTGACAGGAAGCAACAGCTTTATCCAGTGAGTATTGAAGTTCATTCTCCTTGTATTTCTTACATATCATAGAGCGGCTCTTGAATAAGAAGTTAATTACAGACCTGCAAATGGACAGAATGAAGACAAGGATATACTCATTAACTGTATGTACATCTTTTGTTTAACTGACATATTACACCTCAAAATGTTCATCGTGAATTTGATCTGTTGTACATATAGCTAAATTAACTACTTGATGAAAACGAAGGGGCGCCAACGGCCTTGCCGCAGTGGTCACACCGGTTCCCGTCAGATCACCGAAACTAAGCGCTGTCGGGCTGGACTAGCACTTGGATGGGTGACCATCTGGTCTGCCGAGCGCTGTTGGCAAGCGTGGTGCACTCAGCCCTTGTGAGGCAAACTGAGGAGCTATTTGACTCAGAAGTAGCGACTCCGCTCTCGTAAAGCGACATACGACCGGGTGAGCGGTGTGCTGACCACATGCCCCTCCATATCCGCATCCAGTGACGCCTGTGGTCTGAGGATGACACGGCGGCCGGTCGGTACCGTTGGACCTTCATGGCCTCTTCGGACGGAGTTTAGTTTAGTTTAGTTGAGAATGAAGGGGCAGACTCCTTATAAACTTGTCGAAACTTACGGTCAGTTACCACTGACGTTAAAGAGTTGGAAACAAAGAATTCATCGACGACACTGTAGTGTAGTTTGTCAATTTTACACGAAACTGCTTTAAAATTTTCTACAACAAAAATTATCCCACAAATCAAATTGACACTTGACTGGTGTTATTGTGCAGCATGTACCGACTTAACGAAAACGAAGTATCATTTATGTTAAAGCCTTCTCAATATGAGGCCGACAAATATTCTCCTCGCCCTCTTAAAATACCTGCAAAATGAGATACCATTGTTTTAGATGATGGTCTTTGACAAAAACAAAACGCTAAAGGAAATGCATGTAACACTTGGCGACAGATGGACAGGCGGAATTGGCCACGGTCACTATCCACCGACGTCAAAAGTACATACCACATCAAGTCTAAAAATAACATACAGGTGAACAAAAATCTATGGTGATATTTCAGTAATTATAATCGAAACTGCTAGAAATTAGCCGTGTTTAAATTTAGTCGTATTAGTGAATAACTTTTCAAGTCGATTTTATTACTTTGCTTTTATCATAAACTCTGTGTAAGCATTGAATGTAAACCACTTCTAGATGCTATTCAAGGACTCAGTCCGTCTGGTCATTTTGATACCAGAGATCAGTTTAAAATATCATTTCATATACCAGCCTTTTAATACGATTTAAAACGTTTTTACTTGACTAGTCAGCACCGGTTAGACGTATAAAGAATGAAATAAGGCTTTACATTCGTCTAGTTTCGTAACAAAACGAAGAATGGGACACCAACCAGCTTAGATTTTCAGCTCCGTTTGGGTAAGCAGCAAGCTAAGCTGAACTCTGATCTTCCCTTCCCACTTTCACGAGGTAGCTAAATGTTTTCAGATGCGAGAAGCAGAAGGTCACATGGAAAACTGTGAGTGATAGAAAAAATGGTTCAAATGGCTCTGAGCACTATGGGACTTAACTGCTGAGGTCATCAGTCCCCTAGAACTTAGAACTACTTAAATCTAACTAACCTAAGGACATCACACACATCCGCGCCCGAGGCAGGATTCGAACCTGCGACCGTAGCGGTCGCGCGGTTCCAGACTGTAGCGCCTAGAACCGCTCGGCCACTCCGTTCGGCTGAGTGATAGAACCACCAGAAGTAACATAGAACGTTTATTACAGATTCCATGTAACACAGAAACACTCGCCGTTTTGTATACAGCGGTCTTTATAAGCAGCTAGTCGTGTTTGTCTTCAAATAAAGTTTAATTGAAATACTGTGTGACACAATAATGATAGATGCGATACATACGGTTGAAGAAGACTCTTCCGGGCACACTCAGGAGTCCGATGTTGTGCCTCAACGTGGTGGCGTCATAGCCGGGATGCTCCAACCCTGAGTTGGTCACGATGACCACTGAGTAGTCGTCCGTCGTTACCAGGTCAGTTACTCCCAGGTATATGGTCCACTCCATGTACCTGCGGTAATTACAGTGCGTGTTAGCCGGAAACAGGGCCCAATACGGCACCGCCGATGATCATCACCAATGTGGTAATGTGAGCCAAAACAATACAGGATGAGCCAATGTGTGTGTGTGTGTGTGTGTTTGTGTGTGTGTGTGTGTGTGTGTGTGTGTGTGTGTGTGTGTTCCTGCTCGACTAGGAAATATAACAGAGTTGTTTACGAATACGTGGAAAAGTGTTAGCAGCGATGCACTGCTTCTACTGCACTTGGCATTCGTAACTGCAGCTTGCGCAAGTTCCTTGGAGAGAGCTAATACTTTTCTCGCTATCATGATGTTAATCAAAGTTGCAGGTGATCCCAGAAGGTGTAATGTAAGTAATAGGGAGGAAATCGTGGTAATATGGAAGGTTATTTATAACGATAATGTCGGAGACTTTTCTTGAAAATGGTTAGCGAATCACGCTTGCTGTTTCAAGTGGAAAAGTTTAATGTTTGTCGCCACATTTTTCTTCCATTTATTTCTGTAGGACGTATTAAGTTCCGTTCAGCTCTATATTTAGTCTGGTTTTGAAAAAATGCATAAGGCTATATGTTGCGTTTTTGCTGATGTCACTATAGAAAGAAACGAAACGCCAGTGAATTCAATTATACTTGTGCGATAGGAACAAAATCCTTTATCATTCTTGTTTCAGCTTAACCCTGGGTAACCAAACTTAAAATAGGAATGAAAAACAGGAACACAGTTTCCAAAATCATGACACCAGCTATTCTCATTGAGCTAGGGTGCCCACAAAGGAAGAAAACAGTTGGTTTGTAGCTTTGTGCAAGCTGAATTTAATAGCTTGTTGCAGGACGCAGCGATCGAAAGAACGAAACATTAGTTGGCGTGGAATGAATAGGGTTAGGCCCCAAATAAGTAAGCAGACATTGTGAACTCCAGTACAATGTACAATATTTTGTAATAATATTGGGTTGTATAAGGTTTTATCAACTCTGAGATCAATCCATTCAATAGCTTTCCTCTAATTAACTGAAAATCGTAGCATAAAATTATCTCAGTATGTTGAGATAAAAGAGAAGAGCTCAGAAACTTAAATCTAAAGAGTATGGAAGGTTCTAACATTAAAGTTGCTTTTGTATAAAATATATTAAGTTATTCTTAATTTTGTTAAGAATCCACTGAAACTATCGGATTATGCACAATTAGAGGAATCTGTGGTACTCTGAAATGGCAGATTGTACCAGGTGATCAAAAAGTCAGTATACATTTGAAAACTGAATAAATCACGGAATAATGTAGATAGAGAGGTACACGCTTGGAATGACATGAGGTTTTATTAGAACAAAAAAAAAATAGAAAAGTTCAAAAAATGGCCGGCAGATGGCGCTTCATCTGATCAGAATAGCAATAATTAACATAACAAAGTAACACGAAGCAAAGATGATGTTCTTTACAGGAAATTCTCAATATGTCCACCATCATTTCTCAACAATAGCTGTAGTCGAGGAATAATGTTGTGAAGCATGTACGGAGTTATGGTGAGGCACTGGCGTCGGATGTTGTCTTTCAGCATCCCTAGAGATGTCGGTCGATCACGATACACTTGCGACTTCAGGTAACCCCAAAGCCAATAATCGCACGGACTGAGGTCTGGGGACCTGGGAGGCCAAGCATGACGAAAGTGGCGGCTGAGCACACGATCATCACCAAACGACGCGCGCAAGAGATCTTTCACGCGTCTAGCAATATGGGGTAGAGCGCCATCCTGCATAAACATCGTACGTTCCAGCAGGTGTTTATCAGCCAGGCTGGGGATGATGCGATTCTGTAACATATCGGCATATCTCTCACCCATAACGGTGGCAGTTACAAAACCAGAATCACGCATTTCTTCGAAGAAAAAATGCCCGATAATGGTACATGTGGTAAATCCAACCCATACCGTGACTTTCTCGTCGTGCAATGGAGTTTCCACGACAGTTCTAGGATTTTGAGTAGCCCAAATTCTGCAGTTGTGGGCGTTGACAGACCCTCGGAGCGTGAAATGAGCTTCGTCGGTCCACAACACCTTACTCAACCAATCGTCATCTTCCGCCATCTTTTGAAACGCCCACACCGCAAATGCCTTCCGCTTCACTAAATCGCCAGGTTCATGATGCCGATGGATTTTGTACGGATATCATCGGAGGGTACGCCTCAGTGCCAACCAAACAGTAGCGTATGAAATGCTGGTGCGACGTGCGACTGCACGAGCGTTGACTTCCCCGTGCATAGACGAACCCGCCACAGTCTCCATTTCTTCCTAAACTGTCTCAGCAGCATTACGCCTTGTGCTCGGTCGGCCACTACGGGGTCTATCGTCTAAACAACCCGTTGCTTCGAACTTCGAAATCATTCTCGCCAGAGCTGCATTTGTCAACCGACCTTTACCCGTTCGAATCCCCTTCCTATGGCGATAGGATCATAACGCTAAACTAGCAAATTCCCCATTCTGACAATGCAGCTTCACTAAAAGCGCCTTTTCAGGTGACGTCAACATGCTGCGACTGCTGATTCTCTCTCTCTCATTACAGCTCCTTTTATACGCGATTGTCATGCGCAGTCACTGACGTTTTGCTGTCCAGCGCCATCTGTCAGACATTTTGTGAAATTTGTTTTTTTTTGGTTCTAATAAAACCCCATGTCATTCCAAGCATGTGTGTCAATTTTTACCTCTCTATCTACATTATTCCGTGGTTTATTAAGTTTTCAAATTTATCCTGACTTTTTGATCACCCGGTATATGAATGATGTAATCAGTAAGAGAGAGTATTCTACCTAGACGGTAGTTATACCTAGGAACGCACGACGTTTTTTGGTCGGTACTTCACCGTAGCGACTGATTTTGGAATCACTTACAGGAAGGCACGCCAGAGACCGTCATAAGCAGTTTCCCCCATTTTCTACATACGTAAGTTGTTATTAGACATCAGTACGTTTTGCGTAGAATTTGTAAATATTTAACGTTCTAGACATTTAAGTGCTGTATAACATATCAAAACCATTTGGAATATATTGCTAATTCTTCAGGTACAGAATTTTATGGTGACTAAAATGCTATATATTTCAGAACTATTTATGGCATTGGACAGTTAAGCTATACTTCGTCGGTCTTGCGACATCTTATGCCTCTAAACAGAAGAAGATCTCTACCATTGAAGATATAATACTTGCTAACTTGACCCGTCTTCAAAACGCCAATTTGTGTTTGTTGCCAGTAGCATCTGTTTCAAAACTTTTTTTGACTTGTAGGTGGTTTTTCATAATATTTATGCATAATTTGATTGCTCTTACTGATTATTAGTGTGCGGTAGAGTAATAAGGTAACAGATAGACGATCAAATAAAATATTTACGAGTTTTTCTCGACTGCAAACTATTAAAATTTCAGTCGAATATTTTTCTCTTGGTAGATGATAATGTTGTAGCTCGGAACATTTTCAAATTTGGAAAAATCTTTAATTTTTCGAAGTAATTTTTGTAACTTAAGAAAAAGACTTACAGCATATAAAAAGTGATTGCCATCACTTAAAAAGGCAATAACAAAGAACAGGGTGTTCATAAATTCCCGTTACAAACTTCTAGGACTTATAGAGGGGTCTCATTAGACACTGAATTGGAACCCATGTCCGGAAACATACCGTTTCCGTGCTATAGCCATTTGAAAATATGATACTAAGGATACCACATTTGCAAGTAATTCACTACGCCTGACCCAGTACATAGCTTGTTTTACAATTCCACTCATTAGTAACAAAAGAAACAAAAAGGAAACTTAATCGGTTTTCACAAACACTGTTGTTCACAGTTAAACTTCCATTTCGGGTGTGCGGTGTCTCCTTGGAGCTCCAAAGTCACGTCTGCTGACGGTGAAGGTACCCATTTCTCGAAGCCGTTGCATAATTGTGGCGAAAAGAGTATGGGACCGAGTGGATTTGGCTCAAATGGCTCTGAGCACTATGGGACTTAATATGTGAGGTCATCAGTCCCCTAGAACTTGGAACTACTTAAACCTAACTAACCTAAGGACATCACACACATCCATGCCCGAGGCAGGATTCGAACCTGCGACCGTAGCAGTCTCGCAGTTCCGGACTGAAGCGACTAGGACCGCTCGGCCACCGCGGGCGGCGACGGATTGGAGCGTTGGCGTTGTGGCAACGAGCAGCTCTTCCATTACAGTGAGGTTCTCCATTCAGAAGGCTCAAGTCGGTGTATTTCGCAAACGTGTAATCAATCACGTTGCTCTAACAATCACGGACACGTGAATGAGGCTCGAACCAGGTCAGAGAGGCAGGGAAGACGTCAATTTACATCAGCCGATCCGACGTGAGCACCTCCACCATGAATGCCATGTTGCAGACCTACCTACCAAACAAGTTTTTAGACGTATGTAGCACGAAACGGACGTGGTTTCCTGTTCAAAATGGTATCTACTCAGTCCCGTCTACAAGTCCTAGATGTTTGTAACGAGAATTTCCGAACACCCTGTGTATTAAATTTCTATTACAGGACTGCTAGACGGAGAAATCTAAAAAGTATAGCAAGGAAGAACACTCTCACCCTAATATGTAACAAAGACTGCGGATGTAGAATTTATTTTTATACAGGCAGAATAGATCAAAGAAATTTAATCTGTGACATCTTCAAAAAACTGAGTCTTCTTTATTTTTGCAGTCGATGCTGTGGATTTTTATTGTACATATACAGGGCGAAGATTAATAAAACCGAGAAACTGAGGATAAAAGGTCCTATGAACATGTGTCCGGAAACGCAGCGTTGCCATGGTAGATAGCGCTGACGAATGAAGGTCCCTCTGACCACATACCGTGTGTTTCTCATATCCTGCAGCCTGTGTGATTGAAGCGGCGTACTGTAAGCAGCAGAATGGTCTGCTATTCATGTGGGGATCAAGCGACTGGTGTATCTGTACGGCCATGAAGATGGAAACGGTCGAGAGGCAGCACGGCTATGACAAAACAAGAAAAAAAGCATCCTCATAGACACCAACCACATCACAAAACATTTCAAGCTCTTTTTGGGCGTTTGTGAGATCATGGGTCCTTTCAAACAGGAGAACGTGGACGGAGGCGGCGGAGTGTACGTACACTAGATTTGGAAGACTAGGTTCTACAGACTTCCTGGCAGATTAAAACTGTGTGCCGGGCCGAGACTCGAACTCGGGACCTTTGCCTTTCCTGGTCAAGTGCTTCGAGTCTGGGTCCGGCACACAGTTTTAATCTGCCAGGAAGTTTCATGTCAGGGCAAACTCCGCTGCAGAGAGAAAATCTCATTGTGGAAACTGGGTTCTACAGTTTATTGACACGAATCCTAGTACAAGCTCCAGCTCCTGCCAACATGGTGTAAGCCCAAGTACGATTACGTTTATCCTACATGACAACCGTTACCATACCTATCACCTGAACTCCAATGGAGACCACTTTTATCATCTGTTGTGACGTGGGTGCGATGCAGGGAAGATTTGTTGTCGCTGCACGCCCACTGTCCGGACACATGCTCATAGGACCTTTTTTCCTCCACTTCCAGGAATCAGTCCGTGCAGTTTGTCGGTTTTATTAATGTTCACCTTGTATACAGTCCGCATCTATCTAAATGAAAATGATACTAGGCTACTGAGTTGTAGAGTGTGGTGCCCGATATCTTAGTCCTCGTTGCACGATATTTCGGTGACGCGACTCTTCATTTATATGAAGTGCTGCCTGACTGACTTCGGATGGAGCGTTAATTTGTAACCTCTGACTTCCCGCTCTGTCCGCAGCTCGTGGTCGCGCGGTAGCGTTCTCGCTTCCCGCGCCCGGGTTCGATTCCCGGCGGGGTCAGGGATTTTCTCTGCCTCGTGATAACTGGGTGTTGTGTGATGTCCTTAGGTTAGTTAGGTTTAAGTAGTTCTAAGTTCTAGGGGACTGATGACCACAGATGTTAAGTCCCATAGTGCTCAGAGCCATTTGAACCACTTCCCGCTCCGTCCTCGCCATCTGACGTTCCCAGTGACCATGTCTCGCATGCCAGTTCCCTTCAATAAAGCGCTGGTCTTGCCAAACAAATTAAAAGTGAAACTTGGTGGCAGATTAAAACTGTGTGCCGGACCGAGACTCGAACTCGGGACCTTTGCCTTTCGCGGGCAAGTGCTCTACCAACTGAACTACCCAAGCACGACTCACGCCCCTTCCTCACAACTTTACTTCAGCCAGTACCTCGTCTCCTACCTTCCAACCGAGCGAGGCGGCGCAGTGGTTAGACACTGGACTCGCATTCGGGAGGACGACGGTTCAATCCCGCGTTCGGCCATCCTGATTTAGGTTTTCCGTGATTTCCCTAAATCACTCCAGGCAAATGCCAGGATGGTTCCTCTGAAAGGGCACGGCCGACTTCCTTCCCCATCCTTCCCTAATCCGATGAGACCGATGACCACGCTGTCTGGTCTCCTTCCCCAACCAACCAACCTACCTTCCAAACTTTACAGAAAGTAAAGGTCCCGAATTCGAATCTCGGTCCGGCGCTGAGTTTTAATCTGCCAGGAAGTTTCATATCAGCGCGCACTAGGCTCCAGAGTGAAAATCTCATTCCGGAAATTAAAAGTGGGTTGAATATCCCATATCCGATAGAGAGTTTTAGGACGTTTGCTGTGGTTGTAAGCCAACTGCCGCAACTGGGATGCTTCACTACCACATCGCTGCTGTTTATCTAAAAGAACCGAGGCCGGATCACGAAGACCCTACTCCACTGCGTAGAAAATGAAAAAAAGAAAATTGGTATGTACGTTCGATTCTCAAGGGATAACAGCTACTTTTGTCAATCTTCCTCATTTAGACAAATATGCCTGCCATTTCTGCATAAGGTGCTTAATGCCACATAAGAAGCGAACCCACGCCATTTAACAAGAACGTTAGTCATCCTGTTGGGAAAAGACGCTGTTCCTGTTCGACTCACAACCAGCGATTTGGCGTATAATATATTCGTGGGGTAAATTTTCTGTTCTTCAAACCAATAATATTGATCCGTTGGAGACTCATAACGTGTGCTCAGTTCCGTCTTGGGATTAACGTCAAATCTAGAAGAGGAACTGTTTCTATAGAGTTAATTTTTCTCGTTTCAATGCAGACGCTGACAAGAAATACTTTAATAAAACATTTTAAGATCCCATTGCGACAGAAGTGATTAGAGACGCCTTTGAACACGTTGTTTCAAATATAGAAACAAGAATGAACGTCATCTAACCATAAGTTTTACCTCTGAAAACTGGTAAATGCTTGAATAAATAAACCAACAGATAAAACTTTAGTGGCTCTCATGAGAGATCACGCTAATGTCGTGTAACACCACCATTAGCCTTTAAAATGGCCCCCATACTGAGAGGAACACAGGTCATAACTTTTCAGCTGGCATGACATATCCAACTGAATTCACTTATAGATCAATAGCTCATGTAGAGCTGTCAAATTGCTAGATGTTAAGTACTACGCTTCATCCACTGTTACAAACAATCCTAGACAGTTTTATATGGAATCATGATTGATGATTTCATGAACCAGTCGAGCTGTGAGAGGGTGCGTATGCCCATAATGAGAGCTTCTTTAAAGTTTGGAAGGTAGGAGACGAGATACTGGCAAAAGTAAAGTTGTGAGGACCGGGCGTGAGTCGTGCTTCGGTAGCTCAGATGGTAGAACACTTGCCCGCGAAAGGCAAAGGTCCCGAGTTCGAGTCTCGGCCGGGCACACAGTTTTAATCTGCCAGGAAGTTTCAGGGTGCCTATGTGTTCGACAGACCAGGTGCATATGGTCTAAGGTCCGTGATCATGTTTTTCTCGCACTTACAGGCGATAGATCGAAATACGGGAAACCGCGAGAAATGTGTACTTCAACAAAAATACAGATGTTAGCCAAGCTCGCAGGTTGCGCTGTTGTAATGGCCACGAGCAGCACTTGCGCATTCTTCTCCTTACGCTGCATGTGCCAGTCATGCTCAGAAACGTGTTCTGTGTTGCTGTGAATGCCTTATGTACAGCTCATTCTGTTCGCACGTCCGTAAATTGTTGGTGCTCCAGTGCTGCATACTTCCGTAAGCAAGGTAGCCGAAATGTTTGGTATATCGAAGATTCACAACACATACAGGAAGTGGGGAAAAACATCATCCGATAAGCCACAAAACGCACGAATGTGCGTATTGAGTGAGAGTAACGGATTATTACTGAACAGGAGTATGCGAAAAAATAAGAGGACGTAAGGCTACGAAAGGCACTGAAGAACTGAATGTCGCACTCGCGAATCTTGTCAGCACCAAAACAACAGATAGGGAGGTCCGTAAAATAAGAATTGCAGGGTGGGCTAGAATTCCAAAAGCACTCTTCAATGATTCAAACGCCCGTAATAGAAATACGTGGTGCCGAAGCCATAAAACCTGGACTGTAGAGCTATGGAAGAATGTCGTTTGGTCGGACGAGCGCTGTTTCATACTGTTTCCAACTTCTAGCTGATTTTTCGTCCCAAGAGTGAAATATGGTGGGGATTCAGTGTTGATTTGGGTATTCCGAGGGCCCCATGGCTTCCGAAATGTCAAACTCCTGCCAAGGACTGTGTGTCCATTTTGTATGATCGGCTCCATCCCATGGTACAATATTTGTTCCCGAATGGTGATGCTGTGTTCTATGTCGACAGGTGCCCTTGAGTCTTCATAGAAGGATGCGTGATCGTTATCCACCCCCATCGACGTTACCGGGACTTGCCGCTAGTTAGCAAGAAATAATGATATAATATTCCGTTTAAAACTGTACAGGACCACTACATATCCATTCTGAGACGAACTGAAGCTGTTTTGGATGCCAATGCACCGTATTACTCTTGATAGTGTGTTGTTTTTCGTGTTTCCATACTTTTCTCCTCCCCGTGTTTTTCCACGGATGTTCCTGTCTAGTTCGGCTTAAACCGATACGACTCTCCCGCCCATAACAGGGTGCAGCGTTTGTGCCTGGATGGCACACGCTGTACTTTTGCTACTGACGGTATAGTTTCTTCCATTTATCTTGGCCTCCACAAATAATTTTTTTCTGTAAACACACACACACACACACACACACACACACACACATATATATATATATATATATATATATATATATATATATGTGTGTGTGTGTGTGTGTGTGTGTGTTTGTGTGTTTAGCTGCAATGGGTACATTAGCCAGTATGATAGCCTTTCATGTAACTTTATTCGTTAAGAAGAAAAGGACAGCAGTACTTTTTTTTTTTAAATCGCACTCTTCTGAATGCCTATTCCGAAACATATCAAAATGTAGCTGATGAGCAAAACTTACGCTCTTAATAAAAAAAAAAAAAAAGATAAGAAAACGATGCACCACGTAGGAAGTATCCGAATGGAATGGAAATCTTTAGATGTGACGTGCATGTAGAGACAAAAAATGATTACAGTATCAAAATAATTGGATGATTTATTGAAGAGAAAGAGCTTCACCAATGGAGCGAGTCAATAAAGTGTTAGCCGAGCTGAGTGGCCGCGCTATTAGAGGCGCCATTTCACAGACTGCGCGGCCCCTCCCGCAAGAGGTTCGGGTCCTCCCTCGGCCGTGTGTGTTTGTGTGTTGTTCTTAGCGTAAGTTACTTTAAGTTAGTTTAAGTAACCTGTAGTCTAGGAACCGATGACCTCAGCAATTTGGTCCCTTAGAAATTCACACACATTTGAATATTTGAGTAAAGTGTTGTTCCATCTCTGGCCATTATGTAAACACTTATTCGGTTCGGAATTGATTCATAGAATTGTTGGATGTCCTCCTGAGGTGTAACGTGCCAAATTCTGTCCAATTGGCGCGTTAGAGCGTCCAAATTCCGAGGTGGTTGGAGGGTCCTGCACACGCTCCAAACGTTCTCTGTTGGTGAGAAATCTGGCGATCTTGCTGACGAAGGTAGAGTTTGGCAAGCGCGAAGACAAGCAGTAGAAACTTTAGCCATGTGCAAGCGGGCATTATCTTGTTGAAATATAAACCCTGGGTGGCTTGCCACGGAGGTCGTCAAAATGGAGCGGAGAAGATCGTCAACAGTACTGCTGTGCTGTATGGGCGCCGCTGCTGACAACCAAAGGACCCTGCTATTAAATGAAATGACGTCCCAGACCGTCACTCCTCGTTGTAGCACCGTACTGCGGGTGGCACGTTGATATCCCACCGCTGTCGGTGGCGTCTCCAGATACGTCTTCGCCGGTCACTGGGGCACAGTCTGAAGTGGGACTCATCACTGAAGACAGTTCTACTCCAGTCAATGAGGTTTCAGTCCACGATGACCAGCGATGACCTGTCTGGAGACGAAACGGACAGTGGTGGGGTACCAACTTGACTGTCACCTGCCGTACGGCCTGACAATCAGGAGTGATGGTCTGAGGTGCCATTTCCTTTCGTAACAGGAACGCTTTGGTTGTAATTTGCGGAATCTTTCAGGCACAGCGGCAAGGCGGCGATATTATACACTCCACGTTGTTGCCCTTCTTGGCACGCCATCCTGAGCTTTAATTTCAGCATGGTAATGCCCTCCCACGCACAGAAAGAGTTTCTACTGCTTGTCTTCGTGCTTATCAGACCATACCTCGGCAAGCAAGGTGGTCAGAACTCTCCCAAGTTGAGAAAATTTGGGCATATTATGTTCACGGTCCTCCAACCAGTCCGGGATTTTGACAATCTAACGCGTCAATTGGACAGAATTTGGCTCGCTATCCCTCAGGAGGACATCCAACAACTGTGTCTATCAATGCCAAGGCGAATAACTGCCTGCCTAAGGGCCAGAGATGGGACAGCACGTTGTTGACTTCTTCAATAAAATTCTTCAGGGTATCAGACCGCATCGTCATAATTTAAAATGCGCCAACGTTTCGGCCAGCGTTGCAGCTAGCCTTCATCAGGGCCTTACGTCAAACAGGCCCTGATGAAGGCTAGCTGCAACGCTGGCCGAAACGTTGGCGCATTTTAAATTAAGACGATGCGGTCTGATACCCTGAAGAATTTTATTGAAGATGACAACGGCCGCAGAAGCTACGCTCACGTTGCTGACTTGCTCAATTGGTTAAGGTTTTTCTCTTGAATAATCATCCAATTTTTCTGAAACTGTAATAGTTAGTCAGTTCATCTATGTCTCATCTACCAATTTCCGTGGCATTCGGTAATTTCTTCGTGAAGCCTCAGTCCTTTTTTTTTTTTCTTTCTTTCAGCGCACTCACGAGTAGATGCACTGGCCGGCGGTGAGCAGCCAGCCGTCGGTGATGAGCGCGGCGCCGCACGCCGTCGTGCCGGCCACGTTGACGTAGGCGGCGAACGGGAACTGGCCGCGCGCCGCCGCCCCGCCGCCCACGATGCGACCCGTCCTCACGGCCGCGCCGTCTGCAACAGGTGAAGCTGAGTGGGCAGCAACAGCTACAGTGCGGCAAAACTGATTCAAGGCGTTCAGCCTCCAGGCGTCTTTGATCCGTGTTGCCGCACAGTTATTATTATCGCGCTACGGAGATGTCCGCTGTCAGATGGGTAAAAGGGACGCGAAGAGGAAAACTGACTAGCGCGTTTGCGCATCCCGAATAACGAAATCCAAAGGGCAAAATTCAGCCATCTCATTCTTATAAGGTAAGTAGGCCAATTTTGACAATTCATGTAGTGTGAGTTGCTGTGACTTCTCCTGGCACGTTGATGGTAGAGATAATAACGATAGATCGCTATAACAGAAATGCCTAATAACTCTAACGTGCATATACTGTTACTAATAATTTCATGCAAGTAACCACTCTTTTTAATATATCCTTTCAATTCTTGATGTTGTTGTTGCAGTATATGCTTAGGTCTTCCATCTCAATGCCGGTATTACACTATCAAATTTTTTGTATAAGATTTGGTCAAAGATGTGATCAAATATTCCATCAAATATATTTGACAAAAATCTTTGACGTAGCGCTAGAAGGGGTATTATACTGTCATCATATTTTTCGCCAAAGTTCAAGATGACTGACAACACCAACTTGTTATTAACCGCAGCAGTTGCATGTACCACAATTGCACTGTGTGCACATGCAGAAGAGAAGCGGGGGAAAAAAGGAAACATACCTGGGTGAAGCCGTGCGTTTTAGGACGACACAATAAAAGCATTCAACAAAACTTGTTACCTGACCTTATAGTGGAGGACGTCAAGTCGTACATCAATTACTTAAGAATGGGTGAGCATACACTTCTGTATGTGCTCAATGAAGTGTATCCTCATATCACAAACCAGAATATTCACTTAAGGTTTGCTACATCTGCAGAAGACAGGCTCACCGTAACACTACGATTCCTTGCTACAGGAGAGGGTTAGGTCAGGTAAGGTCAGGACTCCAATCTTCCTAATCTATTTTTGTATTCAGCGTGCTTCACGTTGTAAAGCACCTCATCAGCTTCATACATCCCTATTAATTTTGTAGTTGTCGGGACACACCAATTGTATTTACCGGCAATGTTTATAAAAACACTACAGACGACAGAATGCAGCGATGCTAGTGCTCCATGTGGTAACATGTCACATTGCAGTGAACAGAAGACAAGCGACTTCTTTGATCAAATCTACAGCGAGGCCCTAGATTTGATCAAATATTGGACAACATTTGACAAAGTTCCCTATTACATCATCAAATATCTTTGACAAAGATATTGGACAAAGATATTTGACAAACTAATTTGATAGTGTAATACCGACCTAAGACAGGTTTGATGCAGCTCTCCACTTCAGACTTCATCCATTTCAACCTGTTTACCATTGTCGAGCCTTGATTCTCCTCTGGAAATCGTATCCCTACACTTCTTTCTAATCACAAATCAACAATTCTTCTTTGCACCAGGGCGTCTTATCAAGTAACGTTTACTTTTGGTCAAGTTCTGAAAAATATTTTCTATTTGATATTCTAATTTTTACTGAGGATCACAGCCATCAAGAAGTTTCTAAATGACAACATTTCACCATTTGACTGTAACTATGTTTCTTTCGTCCACTACAGTGATTTGAACTTTGGAGCCATTTTCAAAAATGGTTCAGATGGCTCTGGGCACTATAGGACTTAACATCTGAGGTCATCAGTCCCCTAGAACTTAGAACTAATTAAACCTAACTAACCTAAGGACACCACACACATCCATGCCCGAGGCAGGATTCGAACCTGCGACCGTAGCAGCATCGCGGTTCCGAACTGAAGCGCCTAGAACCGCTTGGCCACTGCGGTCGGCGGAGCCATTTTCGACTGCTATACATCATCCCTCAGTACATGTCAAACGTGTCACTCCAAAATCTACATACATCGGTCTGTACAGTTATTGTGAAGTGATCAATACGTACAAATAACATAAAATGAGTAATCTTCGTCCTTGTTGTGGGGGTCCTACAGCCGTCGCCGCATCCGGCACGTCTGTTGTCAAATTCCTCGACCTCGCCATCCTTCCTCATCCTCTTTCATTCCTCTTCTTTCCATCGCTTCTTGGATACCACTTAGCCGCATCCTCCGTGGTCTCCCTTTTCTTCTCCGTCCAGAAGGCTGCCATGAAAGTGCTCTCTTGGACCATCTGCCTTCATCAATTTTTTGACGAGCCCAAACCATTCTAGATGTCTTTTTTCTATTTTATCCGTAATACTATAATGAGTTTGCATCCTTTCTCTTATTTTCTCGTTTCTTACCTGGTTCTCCAACGGTCCATTTCTAAAGCTCTAAGTCTATTTTTATTTCTTTCTTTGAGTTCCCAGTACTCACTTTCATAACCTGTTATTGGTTCCGCGATGGGTTTTATACATGAATTTTGACCTTTAAACACATTTTTGATGTCCAAAGTACAGGGTTTCGTTTGTGGATAGCTGCCCTTCTCTGCCTGACTCGTTGTTGTATATCTCTGTCATATCTTCCGTCACTTGATAGGATACTGCCCAGGTACTTTAATAACTGTCCCTCTTCTCGGCTACATAGATATTCTGCCTTCTCAAAATTAATTTGCAAACTCCACTTTTTATACTCTTCCAACAATTTCCTAAGCATGTAAGACATATCCTCATCGTCGTTTTCTGCATAGAAAAGTGCGTACATACACTGATTTCCTGCTTCAATCTCCATGCCTTCGCCTTCTCCATATGGTTCTTAAAGGGTGTGGTAGACAGAGAGCATCCTTGCATCAGACTTTTAGTTATTCTGAAGGCCTCTCTAGAAATTTCTTTCCCTACTTTAACGACACATTCTCCTGTATTGTAGAGATTTATGATACCTCTTACATAGCGTTTTGGCTGTTACATTGACAGAGCACCTCAAACAACAGCTTTCTCAATATCTATGAAAACCAAATGATTCATTAGATTCCCTTCCAAATGTGTATAAAATCGTAATTATATCAGTATTCTTATCAAAATGCATCAGCTGATAGAGAGAAACCAGCTGATTGTGGTAGGCATAAAGATTTTCGACTAATAAATACATCCAAATTAAAGAGAAGACTTGGCTATGGACGCCAGCTCAAGAAATTTTTCTCTAGTTCCATGACAAGATCTTCCACAGCCTTTGTGATCTCAGTATAACTTGTCTGACGATCGAAGTGAGTGCCACTCTCTGTTGAGAAGGAATGAAGTGGACTCTTTGTATGATATTCCACTTTCCATTTGGTAACCAGCAAGGTAATATACATGATGCTTCTGGCGAATTCGAAGAGGGATTAGACACACAATGCTCTAAGAAAGCCACGGTCTGGTGTTGGGACGAAGAAAGTTCCATGTCATTAATTGAAAAATCGCATTCGCGGCGTAAATAAAGATACATTCAGACCTCTGGGCACCGCACCCATTCCCCGTGCACGTTTGCTTGATTCACATGCATGAAGAGGCGAGCTGTATGCCTATTTCTCAACACGTGCCAATGCGTGATTCTATTCACAGTATTAGACAGAAGTACTGTTTTCAAGATGTCCGCTTTGGCAGCAGCACAGTGAGCGCAGGCGAAGAAGAGAGATAAAGAGTTCCACATCCTATCGACAACACAGACAAAGACGGAACCATAGAAATAAGTGCAAGTGCTGGATTAATAACTACCTTTTGCATCGTAATGCATGTGTGAGTGTGGGGGAGGAGATAATTATGCCAAGTAGTATTCTGTTTGAAAACGTTATTCGTATTTCAGCGAATGATTTCTAAGTTCATCTTGTTGGGTCATTGATAAAGAAAGAAAATACGAAATAAAGAAGCGCAATACTAATGGCGACAAATTTAAGCATGACACTTTTGTTTCTAGGCTCCAGTGGAATCAAGTCCCATTAAAGTTGCAGTCATAACACCACTACCACCACCACCACCACCATCATCATCATCATCATCGTCATGTCGGGCTCGATGGTCTAGCGGCAAAGGGCATGCCTGAAAACCGAGAGGTCTCGGGGTCGAAACCCGGCCAGAAGAAGGAAATTTTCAATTTTGTTTTAGCTTTCACCTCTAAGTGATGCGAGGATACTCGAAGAAAAACATGTGGTTCGGATTCCACGTTACACTGCAGGTCCCCTTTCTATGTTGGATGACTGGGCTAGGCTAGGGTCACGTAAGTCGGCAAAATGGCGTCCATCAGAAAGACTTGCACCCTGCCATGAAGAAACATGCAGTCATCATCATCATCATCATCAAAATGTTCAAATGTGTGTGAAATCTTGTGGGACTTAACTGCAAAGCTCATCAGTCCCTAAGCTTACACACTACTTAACCTAAAGTATCCTAAGGACAAACACACACAATCATGCCCGAGGGAGGACCTCCGCCGGGACCAGCCGCACAGTCCATGACTGCAGCGCCCTAAGCCGTTCGGCCAACCCCGCGCGGCTCATCATCATCATCATCATCATCATCGTCATGTTCCAGCGAAATTACTGGAAAGTTTCATTAACGTAAGCTGATGACCACTTAACGTTTCTTTCTCTAGAAAAATGAACAACCAGAACGAAGGAAAGTGCTTAGCATAGGAAACATCTCAGCTTTGGCACATCAAGAGCCACAGACAGACTCTTCTTTGACTTTTATTCGTTTCGTACCTGTCGGAAGTCCTTTGAAGTATCCAAACAAAAACAAGGAAATCCACAACAGCTCTCTACAAATTCTATGTGTCACTTCTTAAACTAGTCGTGCGTTGTCCTAAAGCAAAGGAAAATTCGAATTCATCTGAAAAACTGAACTTTTGAAGATCAGCAATAGTAAAACAAAACATCAAATGAAAAGGACTTCGGTTAGGCACACCCTAGCCAGTTGCAGTTCAATGTACCTTAAACCACGTATTCATAATAATTTTCCCAGGAAACGACAACCACTGAGCCATGATCTATTAACCTCGGCTAAAGAGTGATTGGTAGTGAAGGTAATGGAATTGTGTGTGGGGCTATAGCAAAGATGGTCAGCCATCATGAATTCAAAAGGAAAAGAACGCTCAGAAGCCTGACACAGTGTAGGGACAGCGAACAGCAGTTTGGGAGAGACGTCGTAAGTCTGTTGTTCACTCCAAATATAGCCTCGCTCTAACTCCATTACACGAGTGCCTATTTTAGGAATTGCGCTAGTAGGAACTATTTGTTACGAGAGTTATCGGTGCATCTAATAGTTTTCACTGATATAGTTCCGCCATAATACGAGTGCCTGATATTCCCTTGTTTTGGGTGTAGTGTCACCGTGATAGCAAATGACTAACTGCTCAAAATTCGCTGCAGCACATGGTTGTAGTTGCTTTCAGGATACCATTCAGTCGATTGGCTGTAATTACATACGGCAATTTACTCCGGATGGAGTCACCTGCAACATGAACTGAGTTGCTTCTGATTCCGTGACAGATGTTTCACCACTACTCTATCACAATAAGTAGCCAATAAAGCATATTAAAGTATGTTGTTGTCTCACAACACTGTCATTAAAAATTCATTTGAGGTAAGACCCCGATCAACTCTTTTTACACAGTTTATCTTGTTCACTGTTTTATCATTATTAAACTCTGATCTTCAGGCCGTAAATAGGGATTGTAATGACTAATAACTCACATCGGTGTACAGAAAGAGTATTTAGTGACTGACATCAAGGACAGCTAAAAATGACTTGACATTGTTTTGGGCACTTACCTGCTGCTGAGTCGCCCCATGCAAAGTCAGTGTAGTCGGATCTTGAATTCTCCACCAGCGGCCCCTAGAATAATTGGTATGTTTTAGAATACAAAAAAATTCTAAAAAAATGTTACGCAAGTGTAAAATGGAGTTAAACATTTCCTATGAGACAGAACATATGGAGAAACATGTGAAAAATGTATCTCTTGTACTATGTTACTTAGAAATGCTACACCAACGTTTCTAAAATCTATAGAAGACAAATTGTAGGGATAAATTTCGTTACTTCCTAGGCTTGCTGTATCTCCTCATCGACGTCACGAAGATACCACACTGGTTGTGACACGAAATAGATTACTAGGAATACAGGGAAGGACGGACACAACAACTCAAATGAGTGGCTGAAGACAGAATTCCATGACGCTAAAGTATATGACTTGCGCGTAGTTACAAGTTTTAATTTCAAAACATATTATAGTTATGTCAGATACTGTAATATGTTTTGAAATTACCACTTGTAATTACGTGTAGGTGGTAGCGTCGTAGCACTTTACTCCATCCAGATTAGGACTGAAACCCTATATGTCTTCTAAATTTGTCTTTGCCTAAGGTTGACATTAACTCCTATTGATAGTGTAAGGAAAATCTACATACCTTTTGTAATAGATTATGTTATTACGACTTGCAGTTATGTATCGGCCACGCACGGCAACGCCACAGCACTTACGGCATCCAGCGTCAACTGGATGTCTTGTGTGGTGCATAAAATGTGTGTTTGACCGTCAGATGTTTTTATTTTAAATCCAAATATCAATATGTTTCAGTCTTCTACCAACTTCACGGGTAAGGGTTAAAAAGGTTTAAGCCACCATATTACATTTCTCATTACTTAAATAATACGTAGAGCATGTATATCAATATACGACACAGCAAACATACGAAAAGTACAAATACACACGGCAGCAGAGAAGAGAAGATGAAGACTATCTTTCTCAGTATTGCTCTGTGTGTATTTAGTATTCGTATTTTCGCTTATAAGAGTCCTGTGTCGTATACTGATATTTATGACATGCTCTACACATTATTTAAGTAATTAAAGTGTTATGGGGTGGCTTAAACCATTTTAACCCTTATTTGTAAACATGGTTCAAGATTGAAACCGGTTGACATTTGGGTTTAAAATAAAAACAGTTGATGGTCAAACATGCATTTTATACACATTACTTGACGGCTGTTGATTGTCACCTTCCAAAAATGTCTCTTATGTGGGACTACCTGCCAACCACAACACTCTACTTCAAGCAGCACACATGTTAGGTCATAAAGTTGTCCGATGAGTGGACTAGTACACTCTATGTTTCTTTCGATGTCAGCTGACATTATAGTCAGAGTTGTATATTCGTTTTACACTAAATTGTATGTATTTTGTTTTAAATGTCTATGTTGCTCAACCATGTTTTAATATAGGTCCTCTTTTAAGACACTTGTATAAACTTGCAAGGTTATAAAAAAAATTTCTGTTACCAATTTGTCACCATGTCATCTGAAGATGGGCAGAGCCTGAAATGTGTAATGATTAATAAGTGTCTCTAGAAACATCCTGTGACTAATATTTTGCGACAAAACAGCTATTTGATAGCGATTGTCATCAATTCCTTATAGAATCAAAGTTGGTTTGTAAATTTTGTTATTATTGTATTTGTAATTCAATCAACGTACTGTAAAAGTAACGTTAAAATCAAATCATGAATTCACCAAAGGCAAAGTGTATTTACTAATGCACATCCAGCTTCTCTCAAGTAACCATCTTTGAGTCACGGATGAACATTAAAAAGGTAAAGCTCGGCCTATGGCACGGTCGCACCATTTACTACCGACGGCCGGCAAGTCTTTCTCTGTCAGTGGCACCATTCATATGCTGTATGCGGTCAGCGCACCACTCCCTACCCGTAGTCACCTTTCCAGACCTCGTAGCCGCTGCTTGTCACTCTAGCAGCTCCTCAGTTGGTCTCACGAAACTTAGTGCATCCCGTGCAGACCTCTCACCTAGCAAAAATCGCTGGTAGTCCCGATACATACTACATTATGTTAAAGAAGGGTACCTTCGCCTAAGCTACATAATTATTATCAGTTGCAGTATCTGTCACTTATACATGCATTAGTTATCTCACAGATTTTTCCGACTGTCAATAAGAGCACCGATCGACAGTTCATTGTAGTGTTCAATATGATTTTGTGAAATGTATATGGATGGAGGTTTATGGTCTGTTATTGGAATGAACGCAGCCTGATGAAAACCACTATCGTGGCCGCATGTTACCGATCAACACAGACAGCTGACAGTAGAAATACGTGCTAACCGACCTGAGCGGCCACCACTGAGGCGAGCAGGACACATAGTAGCTGCTTCATCGCGAATCAACTGCTCAGCGCTCCATCGTGTGTCGTATTTATCGGCATACGTGCTAAGAGGCGCCTCGTGCTGCTGAGCGTGACGCGGTATCCTTATCACTTACGGATTTTTGACGGCATTGTCAACAGTGTGCACATACAGATAGGCTTGCCTTTTGTGGAGCGTCTCGAGATTAAATAGGATCAAACACTTATCCGCTGTGTTGCACATGGACACTGACCGTACTGGATGCGGTGAGGATATGTTAAGACACTCGACGAATATAAGACCAGAGCACCGTTCGACTGTGTTCGACCTTTCTGAATTCGATTCACGTAACTACTCGAGTGTTACACAAAAGAGTTGTATTTTTCTTAGTCATAAAAATGGCACGTAAATGTTATTGAGTAATACAGTCTGTTCTTTCCCCCTTAATCGGCTTTTCCACGTGACTAAATCTATGTGATCTCAGCTGTGGAGATAGTAAGTCCAGGTAGACAGCTGAAGGAAACAATTTCCGTAATTTGTCGAGCTCGGGCGCATACATCGAACGCGGGCACCCTTTGGGAATCTCTTCCATGCTATCCCAGCCCTCTATCGCTCACGTAAAACGCTGAATGCTGTAAGGGCGGATTTCGGTGATCATTGTGTTGTCCAACTGTGTCACGTATGCCACGACATTCTTCATATGGCACCGTAGTTTCTTTTAAGTTCTTCTGTCATGCTTGTACAGTCACAATCAACTTTTTTCTTTCGAAGACCACTGCATGAAGTCGCAACTGTGGGCAGACCTTCTTCATTTTCGGCATTGCAGTATGAGACAAGTGCAACTATTAGGTGTGAGTTGCGACAGTAGCTTTATAAAAATGGTTCAAATGGGTCTGAACACTATGGGATTTCTACATCTTCATCTACATGATTACTCTGCAATTCACACTTAAGTGCCTGGCAGAGGGTTCATCAAACCATTATCATACTACTTCTCTACCATTCCACTCTAGAATGGCGCGTGGGGAGAAGGAACATCAAAATCTTTCTGTTCGAGCTCTGATTTCTCTTATTTTATTATGATGATCATTTCTCCCTACGTAGATGGGTGTCAAAAAAATATTTTCGCATTCGGAAGAGAAGGTTGGTGACTGAAATTTCGTAAATAGATCTCGCCGCAAAGAAAACCGCCTTTGTTTCAGTGACTGACACCCCAACTCGGGTATCATATCAGTGACACTCTCACCCCTATTGCGCAATAATATGAAACGAGCTGCCTTTCTTTGAACTTTTTTGATGTCCTCCGCCAATCCTACCTGGTAAGGATCCCATACCGTGCAGCAATATTCCAGCAGAAGACGGACAAGTGTAATGTAGGCTGCCTCTTTAGTGGGTTTGTCGCATCTTATAAGTGTTCTGCCAACAAAGTGCAGTCTTTGTTTCACCTTCCCCACAATATTATCTATGAAGTCTTTCCAATTTAAGTTGCTCATAATTGTAATTCCTAGATATTTAGTCGAATTGACAGCCCTTAGATTTGTGCTATTTATCGTATACCCAAAATTTATCGGATTTCTTTTAGCACCCATGTGGATGACCTTGCACTTTTCTTTGTTTAGTGCTAAATTGCCACTTTTTGCACCATACAGAAAACTCTCTAGATCATTTTGTAATTGGAACTGATCGTCTGATGATTTTACTAGATGGTAAATTACAGCGTCATCTGCAAACAATCTGAGGTCATCAGTCCCCTAGAACTTAGAACGACTTAAACCTAACTAACCTAAAGACATCACACACATCCATGCCCGAGGCAGGATTCGAACCTGCGACGGTACCGGTCGCGCAGTTCCAGACTAAAGAGCCTAGAACTTGTCGGCTACAGCGGCCGGCTGTTTACAAAGACGAAGAAATTAGCGACGATAAGGAGTTCTTTTCTAACCAAGCTTTACTTATCTGAAATAACTGGGGACTGTATTGTCGGTACATCGCTTTGGGTTTCTGGCTCGCCATCCTGACTTAAGTTTCAGGAAACCAAAAGACACATCCGGGGCGCAAGCTGTGGGATTCAAAAAAGTTACAGTATCACAGTTTTTTGACTTATTGACTACAGTTATCGACGAAAAAAAGTAACTCCTGAGAAAGAATTTACAGCCCTGATGTGACCAGTATGACTGACGTACCGAAGCAGCACTCAAAAATTATTGCAAGTAAAGAGCAGCTTCAATTTGGAGTGCTCATACAGATAGAATGTGGGAATACAGTGACAGCTGAAATTTGTTGTTGTTCAGCAGACAGAAGATTCATGATTGCGATACTGATGTATCCCAGCGAAAAGGAACAACAATAAATCGAACCCGGTTTGCCAGCAGGTTGGATCGAAGCACTTGAATTTGGACGGATGCAAGCGAAAAATACTTAAGCTAGTTCCACAAAGTCACCAACTTCTATTATACAAAGATAGAAAATCCTGTTCTGCTGCTCCTTGGTGGGTATGTCTCTCGTATGAAATACTTGGAAGTGACGCAACTAGCTCAGAACAATTTTACTGTGCTTTCCGCCACATTGCTCGCATAAACTTCGACCACTGGATACATTTACGAAAGGCTTGAACGTTTATGACATCGTTAGTGTGGGGGCGATCTTTAGTGTTACGAACAATGAATTAATCTTCAATTGCCAAGATCGTTAAAATCATTTATTCATGTACATCACCGGTTTCGGCAAATCTCTGTTGCAATCTTTGGATCTGCAAAAGATGGGGCCGAAAACGCTAGCATACAGCAACTAACATAACAACACAGATAATTATATCCAAGATATGTAATACATGGAATAACAAAATGTTTATATCACCCCTCGGGACCGATGATCATGCAGTTTGCTCTAACCCTCCTCCCACCCCCCCACCCCCTTTAAACCAGCCAAATATCTCCTCATTCAGTAAAGTAAGTGGTGCTATATAATTCATGTCAGTGTTGGTATCGTGAGCTATACCAGAATTCGGTATGTCAGTTTTAAAATAACAGTTATGTACGTACATGTTATTGCGCCGATTACGACAGCTCACATACATCACAATGTGGCAGCTGATAGATCCTAGCATAAACTTTCTTAGTGATACAAAGTACATCAGATGGCGCAGTGGTAATACGAACAGTATAAAAAGCATCTTTGCTAAAAAAAAAGTGAAATACTAGGTGTAACTTCAGGGGTAAATAGATACTCTGTATATTTCCCAGATGAATAATTTCATTATTTTTCAGATGAAAAGTATCACTATTTATTAACTGCAAACCCCCCCCCCCCTCCATGAACCATGGACCTTGCCGTTGGTGGGGAGGCTTGCGTGCCTCAACGATACAGATGGCCGTACCGTAGGTGCAACCACAACGGAGGGGTATCTGTTGAGAGGCCAGACAAACGTGTGGTTCCTGAAGATGGGCAGCAACCTTTTCGGTAGTTGCAGGGGCAACAGTCTGGAAATTATTCATCTGGGAAATATACAGAGTATCTATTTACCCCTGAAGTTACACCTAGTATTTCACATTCTTTTTTTTTTAGCAAACATGCTTTTTATACGATTCGTATTACCACTGCGCCATCTGATGTACTTTGTATCACTAAGAAAGTTTATGCTAGGATCTGTCAGCTGCCACATTGTAATGTATGTGAGCTGTCGTAATCGGCGCAATAACACCAACCAAAACGGCCTTGCTGTGCTGGTACTACGAACGGCTGAAAGCAAGGGAAAACTACAGCCGTAATTTTTCCCGAGGGCATGCAGCTTTATTGTATGGTTAAATGATGATGTCGTCCTCTTGGATAACATATCCGGAGGTAAAATAGTCCCCCATTCGGATCTCCGGGCGGGGACTACTCAAGAGGACGTCGTTATCAGGAGAAAGAAAACTGACTTTCTACGTATCGGAGCATGGAATGTCAGATCCCTTAACCGGGCAGGTAGGTAAGAAAATTTAAAAAGGGAAATGGATAGGTTAAAGTTAGATATAGTTAGAATTAGTGATGTTCGGTGACAGGAGGAACAAGACTTTTGGTCAGGCGAATACAGGGTTATAAGCACAAAATCAAATAGCGGTAATGCAGGAGTGGGTTTAATAATGAATAAAAAATAGGAGTGCGGGCAAGCTACTACAAACAGCATAGTGAACGCATTATTGTGGCCAAGATAGATACGAAACCCAGCCTACTACAGTAGTACAAGTTTATATGCCAACTAGCTCTGCAGATGATGAAGAAATTGATGAAATGTATGATGAGATTAAAAAAATTATTCAGGTAGTGAAGGGAGACGAAAATTTAATAGTCGTGGGTGACTGGAATTCGAGAGCAGGAAAAGGGAGGGAAGGAAACATAGTAAGTGAATATGGATTGGGGTTAAGAAATGAAAGAGGAAGCCGACTGGTAGAATTTTGCACAGAGCATAACTTAATCATAGTTAACACTTGGTTCAAGAATCATAAAAGAAGGTTGTATACATGGAAGAATCCTGGAGATACTAGAAGGTTTCAGATAGATTATATAATGGTAAGACAGAGGTTTAGGAACCAGGTTTTAAATTGTAAGACATTTCCAGGGGCAGATGTGGACTCTGACCACAATCTATTGGTTATGAACTGTAGATTAAAACTGAAGAAACTGCATAAAGGTGGGAATTTAAGGAGATGGGACCTGGATAAACCGACTAAACCAGCGGTTGTACAGAGTTTCAGGGAGAGCAAAATGGAACAATTGACAGAAATGGGGGAAAGAAATACAATAGAAGAAGAATGGGTAGCTCTGAGGGATGAAGTAGTGAAGGCAGCAAGTAGGTAAAAAGACGAGGGCTAGTAGAAATCCTTGGTTAACAAAAGAAATATTGAATTATTTGATGAAAGGAGAAAACACAAAAATGCAGTAAATGGAGCAGGCAAAAAGGAATACAAACGTCTCAAAAATGAGATCGACAGAAAGTGCAAAATGGCTAAGCAAGGATGGCTAGAGGAGAAATGTAAGGATGTAGAGGCTTATCTCACTAGGGGTAAGATAGATACTGCCTACAGGAAAATTAAAGAGACCATTGGAGAAAAGAGAACCACTTGTATCGATATCAAGAGCTCAGATGGAAACCCAGTTCTAAGCAAAGAATGGAAAGCAGAAAGGTGGAAGGAGTATATAGAGGGTGTATACAAGGGCGATGTACTTGAGGACAATATCATAGAAATGGAAGAGGATGTAGATGAAGATGAAATGGGAGATACGATACTGCGTGAAGAGTTTGACAGAGCACTGAAAGACCTGAGTCGAAACAAGGCCCTGGGAGCAGACAACATTCCATTAGAACTACTGACGGCCTTGGGAGAGCCAGTCCTGACAAAACTCTACCATCTGGTGAGCAAGATGTATGAGACAGGTGAAATACCCTCAGACTTCAAGAAGAATATAATAATTCCAATCCCAAAAAAGCAGGTGTCGACAGGTGTGAAAATTACCGAACTATCAGTTTAATAAGTCAAAGCTGCAAAATACTAACGAGAATTCTTTACAGACGAATGGAAAAACTGGTAGAAGCCGACCTCGGGGAAGATCTGTTTGGATAACGTAGAAATATTGGAACACGTGAGGAAATACTGACCTTACGACTTATCTTAGAAGAAAGATTAAGGAAAGGCAAACCTACATTTTGTGACATTACAGCCTTTATCACTGCGATTTTTAACATGTAAAAGTTTTTTTTCTGTATTCGCGTCAGTATGTGCGAACTTTTAACATATACCAATGAGTGTTGTAACCAGATATCTTTGCCGCGCTCCTGAAAAGCGCAGAATATCACGATAGCTATAAACTGTTATACGCTGCTATCGATCAGTAAAAAAAACGATGCACCTATGTTTCAAAATAACAATTGCCAATTTTTACTTCTGCAGGGAGCCGCGCCGCTCTCTAGTTGTTCTTCTGTGAATGTGTTGCGAGTCGGACGCAAAAGTATTGTGCTCCATACTGATGTAATCATTTTATTGTAAATTTAAGAGCTTAAGTGATTAAAAATATATGTAGCCACAAACAAGCGAGAATGCGTATCATGAAAATTCGCTCCACCGCCACAATGGGTGGCCATATTAATGTAAGTTTCCGTTTCATAATATAATACTTGAAGCCTTGAAGTTTATTTAATTTCAAAGAAAATCTCTTAACCTTATTTTCATTAATTATACTTGTGATAATCTTTTCTGTTTAAAAGATTTATGTAGCTTATGATCCAGCGTGTGTTCTGTCGGAACAGGAGGCTGTCGTGACGACATCGCTATAGTATTTATTCCAAGTTCTTTCAGTTCCGTTTATATGTTCGTACAAATCCAATTAGTTGGTCCCTTAGGTTTCTTTCATGTAACTTCTGTCTGTTTTCTCCGCGCGATCTTCCTCCGAAAAAAAAAATTCTGTTCATTTTTTTAGTAATTTTCGATATCGCGAATGAGAAAAGACAGCCGCCTCCTGCTCCGAACGGAACACCACGACTTTTCTAACGTCGGAGAGTACCACACGAATTTTCCGCTAAAAGGTAATAGAATTTCTTAAAGCTGGATCAATTACACATGTTGCTGCTGTTCTCCGACAAATCTGGTGTGATTAATAGTAATTTATTCTGTCACGACAAAAAGAACCAATTTTATTTTTACCAAAGCAACAAAGCTTTCAATTAAATTATTAAAAAAAAATCATACCAGAATTTCTAGCATTTGTAGACTTAGAGAAAGCTTTTGACAATGTGGACTGGAATACTCACTTTCAAATTCTGAAGGTAGTAGGGGTAAAATACAGGGAGCGAAAGGCTATTTACAATTTGTACAGGAACCAGATGGCAGTTATAAGAGACCAGGGGCATGAAAGGGAAGCAGTGGTTGGGAAGGGAGTGAGACAGGATTGTAGCCTCTCCGCGATGTTATTCAATCTGTATATTGAGCAAGCAGTAAAGGAAACAAAAGAAAAATTCGGAGTAGGTATTAAAATCCATGGAGAAGAAATAAAAACTTTGAGGTTCGCCGATGACATTGTAATTCTGCCAGAGACAGCAAAGGACTTGAAAGAGCATTTGAACGGAATGGACTCCGTCTTGAAAGGAGGATATAAGATGAACATCAACAAAAGCAAAACAAGGATAATGGAATGTAGTCGAATTAATTCGGGTGATGCTGAGGGAAGTAGATTAGGAAATGAGACACTTATAGTAGTAAAGGAGTTTTGCTATTTGGGGAGCAAAATAACTGATGATGGTCGAAGTAAAGAGGATATAAAATGTAGACTGGCAATGGCAAGGAAAGCGTTTCTGAAGAAGAGAAATTTGTTAACATCGAGTACAGATTTAAGTGTAAGGAAGTCGTTTCTGAAAGTATCTGTATGGAGTGTAGCCATGTATGGATCTGAAACATGGACGATAAATAGCTTGTACAAGAAGAGAATAGAAGCTTTCGAAACGTCGTGCTACAGAAGAATGCTGAAGATTAGATGGGTAGATCACATAACTAATAAGGAGGTATTTAATAGAATTGGGGAGAAGAGGAGTTTGTGGCACAACTTGACAAGAAGAAGGGACCGGTTGGTAGGACATGTTCTGAGGCATCAAGGGATCACAAATTTGCGTTGGAGGGCAGCGTGGAGGGTAAATATGGTAGAGGGAGACCAAGAGATGAATACACTAAGCAGATTCAGAAGGATGTAGGTTGCAGTAAGTACTGGGAGATGAAGAAGCTTGCACAGGATAGAGTAGCATGGAGAGCTGCATCAAACCAGTCTCAGGACTGAAGACCAGAACAACAACAACCTTTAATTTCGTACATTTATGAATGTAAAATTTTCTCACATACGACATTATAAGACTCAACTAGAATTTTTTTAAAAGTTATAGGGTTATCTTAGGTAGTTTGATATCAAAAATTGTCAAAAAATTAGAAATATTATAGGAAAAAGTTTTTTAGATATAGATTTATATATAGTCTAATTCTAATGGAAATTTGTCTTAAGTAATTGTTGAAAAAAGTTTTAAAATTATGATGATCTGGACACTGGCCTTATTCTGTTACATGACCATCATTTTTGGCATTAGCTATTTAGGGTGAATACCACGTGAATGTAATTGTCCTAGCACAGGCATACGAAAGAGTGAGCTGGCAATACTAGAAGGTGCAAATGTGTGTGAATTCCTAGGGGACCAAACTGCTGAAGTCATCGGTCCCTAGACTTACACACTACTTAAACTAACTTACGCTAAGAACAACACACACACCCATGCCCAAGGGAGGAGTCGAACCACCGGCGGGAGGGGCCGCGCAGTCCGTGACATGGCGCCTCTAACCGCGCGGCCACTTGGCGAGGCTGCAATGCTAGATCATGGGCTCAGTTCCAGAGTTATTGCAATCATTATATTAACCATAGGAAGAGTGTTCACTTAAATGTCAGGTGATCCGATTGCATATAGGCGTCAGGTTGTTGAGTTGTCATGGATAAGCTCGTAAACACCGCAGTTGATAGCAAAAGATCTAACATTAAATAGCTCAACTGTTGACATACACACTCTGAATGTATTCTTGACGAACTATCATATCTGTGCCTGTAGATATCGAACTATTCCTGCATGTGTTAAAATCAACTTACCTATGATTCAATTACATGTACGTAGGGAGCTATTAAATGGTTATAAGTTGCCATATTGTTTGCGACTTTGTATAAAGAAAAATTTGGTAAAGAATTTTTATAAAATGTTTTTAAAAAATTTTCTAAAGTGAAAGAGATAATACTGTGGAATACTGACTTGTCTTATATGTTATGATAATAATGTAGGCATATGTAAGTATTTGGAATAGTAGATCCCTGCCCTAATCCAATTGACATGATAATATCGATTCGCACTGCCATTGCGCCATCCGTATCACGAAGAATGTTTACGTTGGATCTGTCAGCTGTAAAGTGGCGATGTATGGAACACTTGCACTCGGAGCAATAACTTGTGTATACGTAGCTGTTACTTTAAAACTGACATGCCGACTTATAATGTAGCTCACGATACCGATAAGGAGGAACATTGTACAGCACCATATGTTGTGTTGAAGTTGAAGATTGCGTAATGATGTAAACATAGATATGTTGATATTCAATGTATTGCAAGTGTTGCATATTGTTATGTGTGGTGTTATATTAGTTGCTGCATCCTAGTATTTTCGGTCCCATCTTTTGCAGATCCGGAGATGGCAACAGAGAACTGTCGAATCCGGTGATCTATATGAATAAATGATTTTAACGATCTTGGTAGTTGAAAATTTATTCACTGTTCATGAATCGCTTGAGCTTGTATTATGAAGACGAAGTGAGAAGGTGTATAAATTTGAACCCAAGAAAAACCGTCACTTTGTGGCAAATCTCACCCCTGTTTGGGCAAGTTTTTTTGTACGTAGCGAACCTGAGAACTTAAATGAAACAATAAAAAACGAATTTCAACATCTTCTCAGTCGATGACTTCCTACCAGCTGCGACGACTTGTATTCTAATTGAGGCAGCAAGCACTACCACTAAAATCCTTCTTTGAATCGTTCAGCAAATCTAGCAACTAATCCTCCTACTGACTCCTCAAATCTACCACCTGAACTCGTGCAAACTAATTGAAGTGGTATATTACAAACCAATGAACTGGAACGTGGATCTCGGTGTACTTCGATGCCTGATACTGCAAATGTGCCCATCGATAACTCCACATTGTCTAGATTCTCTGCTTTTAGTCCGAAAAATGTTACACCGGTGCCCAGAGTTGCACAAGGGCAGAAACAAGTGACAAGTAGAAGAGGTAAAACGGTTATTCTCACATCACCTCCCTACAAGAATGAGACGCAAGAAGCGGTAAAAAATCCCTGGAAGCTAAAGAAGATAAAAAGAATAGAGCAAACAGCAGACTGCTAGCTCTTTTAGAGAAGAAGAAAATGAAAGGAAAAGGCGAAAGTCTTAAAAAAGAAGATGAAGACAAAATAAAAAGAAATTAACTCTATATAGCACGTCAGCACTGGAAGCAATGGGCTCATAATTTGTGTGCTTCCATAGATATTGAGGACTGTGAAGCCCAGCTTATCTGTGAGAATGTCATCGCAGACATTAAAATAAGTTCGTCTGTTCCGCCCCGTGTAAGGAGCAGAAACGACTTAGACAATTTCTTAGTTTGTCGATACAACGAACGAAATATATTATTGTATGTTATCTTCATTTGCAAACTGTATTACAAAACTGTTTGAAATAACGGTTCTTTATTTTTCTAAAAATATTTTCCTCGTTGAAGCTCAAAATTTTGGTCCAGACGTAAGTGGGCCGTTTTGCCCCGGTCTTCCCTACTATTGCAAAATTTGAAGGTTCCATTACCACGTTCCACACAAAAGGAAACAACAAATCTCTTCCCTGGCGTTATCGACGATACTTACCTTTCACAAGCTGAAAAATGTGTATACAAGCAGAGAGTGGGGCGTTCGTTTCTAATCCATGAGAGAAACTGTATTGTTTCTTTATCTGTATCGTAGATGATCATTGATTTGACAAGGAGAATACTGGTAATAGGTGCGCTAACATAACGTCGCGTAAATTGTGCTTCAAGATTGCGTACGAGATTTCAATATATGACTGAGGAGAGCATAAATGAGTTACCATAATACTGAATTCATACTTTGTATCAATCTCAAAATAATCAGACAGTAGATACACAGTACATGCGCCTTAGATGAACGGGACTCTTAAGGTGCCTTCACACTGAAAACCAACTCCAACAAACTCGGTTCACAACTGTTTTCAACTCGAAGTTTGACCTAGTTTTCAACTGTTGTCAACGGTTGTTTGAAGTCGTGAGTCCGAACAACTATTTGAGAGAAGTTTTGTCTCGAGTTTTTAGTTTATGGTCAGTGAGCAACAACACGACAGAGTTTTGTGACTTTTGCATGCGCATTTGCCATGTCGTCTCCTGTGTTTCTTTCTTCGTCTGCTGCGTTCCTTTCGACAATGGCAACTCACGAGTAGTCAACAGATCGAACAATTCACGTTTCGTTAGAAATTGAAATGAGAAAACCTCTGTAGCGTCCTTCTGATTCTTCATATAAAGACAGATATAAAGGGAAAGATTTTTTTGAAAGAAGTTTCGGATAAAATTGGTGTACCGCTTATGGAGTGTGAAAGCAAATGGATAAATATGAAAACACAATACAATCGTCAGCATTGTAAAATTGTCAAAACTAAAAGTGGGTCTAGGACAAATGAGATCTACGTCCCAGAATGGATATTTTACGAGCATATGAAGTATAGATACATCGAGTATAGATTTAAGTGTCAGGAAGTCATTTCTGAAAGTATTTGTATGGAGTGTAGCCATGTATGGAAATGAAACATGGACGGTAAATAGTTTGGACAAGAAGAGAATAGAAGCTTTCGAAATGTGGTGCTACAGAAGAATGCTGAAGATTAGATGGGTAGATCACATAACTAATGAGGAAGTATTGAATAAGATTGGGGAGAAGAGGAGTTTGTGGCACAACTTGACCAGAAGAAGGGATCGGTTGGTAGGACATGTTCTGAGGCATCAAGGGATCACCAATTTAGTATTGGAGGGCAGTGTGGAGGGTAAAAATCGTAGGGGGAGACCAAGAGATGAATACACTAAGCAGATTCAGAAGGATGTAGGTTGCAGTAGGTACTGGGAGATGAAGAAGCTTGCACAGGATAGAGTAGCATGGAGAGCTGCATCAAACCAGTCTCAGGACTGAAGACCACAACAACAACAACAATGAAGTATTTGGAGGGCGTGAACAATCCAGGGAGAAAAATATTTACATTCGTAAGTAAAATGTCATTTACTAGCGTAACTGAAGCTGTAAGACTTCTGGTCGGAAATTTTGTAACTACAACTGTATTTTCACCGGAAAGTTATTTATTTCTCTTGTCATATCATTTTGTCAACATCTGATACAAAGTAGTTTCCAAATTAATGGTTTACATTGTTAATAACTAAAGCTATAAGAGTTTTGTTCGGAAGTTTTTAATTACATTTGTCTTTTCACTCGATATTTATTTATTCATATTTCTCTTTTCATTTCGCTTTACCAACATCCGATACAAAGTAGATTGCGGATTCATACCTTATATTCTTTGCTGTTCTTCCTGCGTTGCCTCTTTTTCTCTGAAGATATTTATTGTGTGGAGACATCCTTCAGCGGCCATCTGAAACCTTGCCTGATTCTGGATCTTCCACATCAAAACTGCCAGGTGGTGGGTAAACTGTGGCACTTTCTTTATTTCTTCTAAGAAAACTGTGCAAAGACGCAGTTGCAGAAATTACTAACGTTGCTTTTTTAGGACTTAAGTGCATCGTTGTAAGACACCGAAAAGCTGCTTACAATATTCCAAAAAAATTCTCCACAGTTTTTCTAGCGCGAGATATTTGGTAATTAAACATTCTTACCTGGCTGCCTTTCTCTTGCCATCCTGCTTATGGTTTCTTCGTGTACTCTGAAAGAGCAAAAGCATCATCTCCTACCATAACAAATGGCAAATCTTCGCAGTCACGCCATTTCCATTGCTTTTCTGTAACAAAAAATAAAAACGCCGAACGTGTGTTCACAAGAGTTTGAAACTGTTGTCAACATTTTTCAGCAGTTACCAACAGTTGTAAGTTAGCAAAACTCACAGCAGTTGCAAGTTGGTCAAACTTACAACACTTGTATGCTTTTGATGTTTGGAGTTGATTCTCGGTGTGAAGGTACCTTTATAGAATCGCTTTGTTGTCCGTCTGTCTGTCGGGAACGGATAGACGTATCAAGGTAAAATTTGTGTCACATGTTAAGGAGTACGGTACCTTGGCAATGTATAAAACTGACGTTTTTAAGTCAATGCAATCTAGATACTGCTATTCATGACATGTATTTTGACACTCACAAACTCACCGATCAAAACCTATAGGGTCATTACCGTTGGCCTAGACTTATGAAATTTGACAAAAAGAACGGTTTCACAGTACAACAAAAGGAAATACATACGAAAACTGTAAATTTGTAGTTACATCATAGAATCTTTTTTTTTTTTAATTTCTAATCTGACTCTCTGTTCCTCGGTCTGTTAAGAACCCTTTTCTCAGGAACGGGTAGACATAACAAGTTGAAATTTATGTCACATATTAAGGCCTACAGTCCTTTGGCGGTGTAAAAATCTAAGTTTCTAAGTCAGTCAAAAGATACGGCCATATATGTCACATTCTTTAACACTTGCAAACTCAGTCATCAAAACCTGTAGTATACTTCCCGTTGGCCTAGAATCATGGAGTGTATCCAGAAGGAATGTTTCACAGCACAGCCAAAGAAAAAAATTCGGAAATTGTTTACTTATATTTACATCAGACGAAATGAACGTTTTTTCCATTTGTTACACTGTATGTCTGTCCGACCGTCTGTTAAGACACAATTTCCTTAGAACCATGTAGAAGTATCAAGTTGAAATTACACTGAAACGCCGAGGAAACTAGTGTAGACATTCGTATTCAGAGATATGTAAACAGGCAGAATATGGCCTTGCAGTCGGCAACGCCTATATACGACAAGTGTCTGGCGCTGTTGTTAGATCGGTTACTGCTTCTACGATGGCAGATTATCAAGATTTAAGAGAGTTTGAACGCGGTGTTGTAGACGGCGCACGAGCGATGGGACACAGCATCTCCGACGTAGCAATGAAGTGGGAATTTTCCCATACTGCCATTTCACGAGTGTACCGTGATAATCAGGACTCTGGTAAAACATCAAATCTCCGAAAATCTTTGGGGCCGAAAAATGATCCTGCAAGAACGGGACCAAAGACGATTGAAGAGAATCTGTCAACGTGACAGCAGTGCAACCCTTCCGCAAATTGATGCAGATTTCAATGCTGGGCCATCAACGAGTGTCAGCGTGCGAACCATTCAACGAAACATCATCGAAATGGGCTTTCGTAGCCGAAGGCCCACTCGTGTACCATTGATGACTGCACGACACAAAGCTTTATGCCTCGCCTGGGCCCGTCAGCACCGACATTGGACTGTTGATGATTGGAAACATATTGCCTGGTCGGACGACTCTCGTTTCATAGTGTATCGAGCGGATAGACGTCTACGCATATGGAGATAACCTCATGAATCCACGGACCCTGCTTACCAGTATGGGATAGTTCAACCTGTTGGAGGCTATATAATGATGTGGGGCGTGTGCCGTTGGATTGATGTGGGACCCCTGATACATCTAGATACGACTCTGACATGTAACACGTACGTAAGCATCCTGCGTGATCGCCTGCATCCATTCATGTCCATTGTGCATTCCGATGGACTTGGGCAATTCCTGCAGGACAATTCGACACCCCACACGTCCAGAATTTCTACTAAGCGGCGGCTCCAGGAACACTCTTCTGAGTTTAAACACTTCCGCTGACCACCAAACTGTCGAGACATGAACATTATTGAGCATATCTGGGATGCCTTGCTACGTGCTGTTCAGAAGAGATCTTCACGCCCTCTCTTACGGATTTATGGTATCAGTTCCCTCCAGCATGTAACGTACCCTCTCTGTTATGTTATTGTTGCTTTGTGTTATTGTAGTTGTAGAGATATGAAATTATTGTAGTTGTTTGCTTAATAAGCCGTACTTCGGAACTTTTTGACATTAAATGGAGCCTGAAACTTGCGTAATAAATACTTAGCGTTGAGTGCGATTTGCGGCATAAACAAAAATTACTTGCGGAGATGCAATCCACTGAATATTAACAGAAAAGCTTTAGAACAATGCGCACGACTGACTAGACACATTCAGAGGTTACGTACATTCGCGTGCGAGTGGTCGCGATCTGATGAGAAAGATCTATCTTAATTTTTTTTTGTAAAATAATTACGTCATAACACACTCAGAGATTGCGAACGTACAATCGGGGTAGAGGCACGTAATTCTATCATTCCTCGTGGCCTGGATAAAAGAATTGCAATTATTTAAATTTAAGAATATTTCTTTTTCTTTCGGACTCCTATTTTTATACGGAAAGGAAGATTGCAGGTTCTGAATGTCTCGGCAAAAACACATCAGAATTAATCTTAGCGGCCACCAAAGGAAAGTAGTGAGTACAATCACGTACCTCTGTTGTTGAGCAGCGCCGTCAGTAAAGATCGTCGCCTCCATCTAAAATTCGCCTTCTCGAATTAACAGAATAATTTGTACTCCATTGGTATGGGATTTAGGCTTGACCTTGACAGAAATTATAAAACACATTTTTCATCATTTAACACAAACATAGACATGAAATTATACAGTACGTCTTTACGCCAGCACATCAGAACAAAAGTAGTTAATACTAGAAGTAACAAAAGAATCTCGAAATTAGTCCTTTGTCTATCAAGGCTAGAACAGTTTTTCAGAGTATTCCTCTGGTATGACAGTCGAACAAATTTTCTTCTTTTATCTTTGAGATTAAATAACAACATTTTTTAGTTCCTTTTCCTCGCCCCCTTGGGCGATTTGTCCGAAGAAATGTCAATTTTCCGGGCAATGAGCCGAAACACTTAACACTTGACTGTTATACACACGTAATGGGACTCCACTGTCAGTGTCTTTCTTCCCATATCTTCATTCTACAAACATGGTTTCGATGCCAGTTGCCGGCCGCGGTGGCCGTGCGGTTCTAGGCGCTTCAGTCCGGAGCCGCGGGACTGCTACGGTCGCAGGTTCGAATCCTGCCTCGGGCATGGATGTGTGTGATGTCCTTAGGTTAGTTAGGTTTAAGTAGTTCTAAGTTCTAGGGGACTGATGACCTAAGATGTTAAGTCCCACAGTGCTCAGAGCCATTTGAAATTTTGATGCCAGTTCTGACACATGGCAATGAGGATAAAACATATACATTAGGATACACAGAACACACGTAAAACACATAAACTACATATTATACACACAAAAACTTTTACATTGTCTTTACATCGTATTTAACATAAAATCATCACATCTGGATAATTATACCCAGAATTGTTACGTACTCCTTTTACCTTCTTTCTCTTCTTTTCTTTCTTTTTTATGTCGCACAGTATACACAAAATTATTTTATTTATCTCTTTGTACATTTGCATTATACAAGGGTATTACATTGTTTTATACGTAATATATCGCCGTATAAACAGCCTCCTCGTTCGCATGTTGACAATAAAATTCATTTTTCGTAAGTCTTTGTCTCTTGAGTAAAAAAAAAATTTACAGGAAAGTCACATATTTATTGGAGTGTACGGATCTCGGGTGTGGGGCTTGCAGATGTGTCTGGGGCAGCTAGAGGCGTTAGTTCTTGCTTAGAGTTGCTGTGCTTTCCACTGATTCCCTCTTCTACGTCAAGATCTACTTAGTGACATCCTTTTCGTATTTTACTATTGTCTCGTCATGGGTAATATCAACATGTAACAAATAAAAATTCACATGGATTAGTACTTAATACTAATATATTTATATACATAAACATAGGCGTTGTTCAGAGGTAACGTGGGACGTGAATCATGAGCTGTGGTAGTCAGACTTTATTTAGTGTGTCAGGAAACTGTTTTTCTACACGTCTTGGCACTTTGTTGGTTGTCCATTTAAACGTAGATATTGTTTTGCATTTAAATTGTCCTCCTATGTTACGCCGTTAGCCAATAATGCGTCAGATGCGCATAACTGCAGACGCAACAATTAGTTTGATGACGCACTGCGTGCCGTTTGGAGCTCAGCAGTTGCGTGGACCCACCGCCGTAAAGCTATGCTGCGCGTCCCGGTCCATACTTTCCAGTGTCTCGTGCAGTGTTCGCAGAGTTTGCGAAAAACCAACCGCACTTGTTTCTACTTGCCGTACACCTTGGCTGTGGGAAGGGACCACTGGGTGCCTTCTAAGTTCACTGCACAAAAGGTAAGTACTGCACTTCACTATTTGGCTTGCAACGGCACACTGTCCTATATAGTGCACAAACACTCGTACCGTAGCAGGCTTCCTCGATTCGCTATAACTCTTTTACCTCGAAGAAAAAGGTTTGTGATATGAAACGTATTTTCACTGACACTGAATAACTCATTGTCTCTGGGTAAATATACACTGTCCTGTTCATTATCCAGTTCGTTCAGAAACAAAACTGTAGCTCATGATACCACTAGCTTGTCTTTTATGATAAATGCCCACGTTCGTTATTTGTTCCTGTGTTTCTATACGGAACTAAGTCGGCGTACATTTTTCATCATTTAACACAAACATAGACATGAAATTATACAGTACGTCTTTACGCCAGCACATCAGAACAAAAGTAGTTAATACTAGAAGTAACAAAAGAATCTCGAAATTAGTCCTTTGTCTATCAAGGCTAGAACAGTTTTTCAGAGTATTCCTCTGGTATGACAGTCGAACAAATTTTCTTCTTTTATCTTTGAGATTAAATAACAACATTTTTTAGTTCCTTTTCCTCGCCCCCTTGGGCGATTTGTCCGAAGAAATGTCAATTTTCCGGGCAATGAGCCGAAACACTTAACACTTGACTGTTATACACACGTAATGGGACTCCACTGTCAGTGTCTTTCTTCCCATATCTTCATTCTACAAACATGGTTTCGATGCCAGTTGCCGGCCGCGGTGGCCGTGCGGTTCTAGGCGCTTCAGTCCGGAGCCGCGGGACTGCTACGGTCGCAGGTTCGAATCCTGCCTCGGGCATGGATGTGTGTGATGTCCTTAGGTTAGTTAGGTTTAAGTAGTTCTAAGTTCTAGGGGACTGATGACCTAAGATGTTAAGTCCCACAGTGCTCAGAGCCATTTGAAATTTTGATGCCAGTTCTGACACATGGCAATGAGGATAAAACATATACATTAGGATACACAGAACACACGTAAAACACATAAACTACATATTATACACACAAAAACTTTTACATTGTCTTTACATCGTATTTAACATAAAATCATCACATCTGGATAATTATACCCAGAATTGTTACGTACTCCTTTTACCTTCTTTCTCTTCTTTTCTTTCTTTTTTATGTCGCACAGTATACACAAAATTATTTTATTTATCTCTTTGTACATTTGCATTATACAAGGGTATTACATTGTTTTATACGTAATATATCGCCGTATAAACAGCCTCCTCGTTCGCATGTTGACAATAAAATTCATTTTTCGTAAGTCTTTGTCTCTTGAGTAAAAAAAAAATTTACAGGAAAGTCACATATTTATTGGAGTGTACGGATCTCGGGTGTGGGGCTTGCAGATGTGTCTGGGGCAGCTAGAGGCGTTAGTTCTTGCTTAGAGTTGCTGTGCTTTCCACTGATTCCCTCTTCTACGTCAAGATCTACTTAGTGACATCCTTTTCGTATTTTACTATTGTCTCGTCATGGGTAATATCAACATGTAACAAATAAAAATTCACATGGATTAGTACTTAATACTAATATATTTATATACATAAACATAGGCGTTGTTCAGAGGTAACGTGGGACGTGAATCATGAGCTGTGGTAGTCAGACTTTATTTAGTGTGTCAGGAAACTGTTTTTCTACACGTCTTGGCACTTTGTTGGTTGTCCATTTAAACGTAGATATTGTTTTGCATTTAAATTGTCCTCCTATGTTACGCCGTTAGCCAATAATGCGTCAGATGCGCATAACTGCAGACGCAACAATTAGTTTGATGACGCACTGCGTGCCGTTTGGAGCTCAGCAGTTGCGTGGACCCACCGCCGTAAAGCTATGCTGCGCGTCCCGGTCCATACTTTCCAGTGTCTCGTGCAGTGTTCGCAGAGTTTGCGAAAAACCAACCGCACTTGTTTCTACTTGCCGTACACCTTGGCTGTGGGAAGGGACCACTGGGTGCCTTCTAAGTTCACTGCACAAAAGGTAAGTACTGCACTTCACTATTTGGCTTGCAACGGCACACTGTCCTATATAGTGCACAAACACTCGTACCGTAGCAGGCTTCCTCGATTCGCTATAACTCTTTTACCTCGAAGAAAAAGGTTTGTGATATGAAACGTATTTTCACTGACACTGAATAACTCATTGTCTCTGGGTAAATATACACTGTCCTGTTCATTATCCAGTTCGTTCAGAAACAAAACTGTAGCTCATGATACCACTAGCTTGTCTTTTATGATAAATGCCCACGTTCGTTATTTGTTCCTGTGTTTCTATACGGAACTAAGTCGGCGTACATTTTGCTCACAACATTTTATTACATAAATTGGTAGGTGATTGTGTTCTCAGAGAGTACGTGCCTCTAATACTACATTTCGCGGTCGCCACACTGTCTGACATCTCATAGAGCATAGGAGAACACGCCTGAGAACAACAGCACTTTCTAACTTTATGTCGTACTACTGATGCACTTCTGTATTGGAGTGACAACACTAGGACATGAACGCACTATAAGTGCTTTTAGAAGTTGTCTCCAATTGAGGCAAAATTGTTCATTTTCTACCCGCGAGTTACTATGTGGGGGGGGGATTTTGTCATCCTTTCGTCACCCAAGTTTGTAACAACGCATGGTACACACATCATAAAAAAACAAATAATAAAGAAATAATAAAATACATACATAAATAGATTACTATACTTAAATTGCTAGGCAGTACAAACAACAGATTAATGATGAAGCTTGGCTGCCTCTAAAGTCTGTGCTTGCGTATATGGTGTTTCTTTGTGTTCATGTTTGTATTACTTTTTCCTTCCATCAAATATCTTCTGCTCATATTGGACAAAATATTATAAACATAGCAGAAAAATAAGTGTACTGCATCCCTCTGAAGTCAGCATACATCCTTAGTGTTTTCATACTGAAAAAATAGATTATTAAAATCCTCTGGCGTTACTTAGTGTCACGTAGTGTATTTCTCAGTGATCTTGGTAATGCTTTATTACGTCAATCGTCAGTCATAGTGACATTAATGGAACTTTTCTCCGCCGATTGAAGCCTCGCAGTATCTCGCCGAGCGCCACCTGTAAATAATTGTTTGTTTCGGCGTTACCACATTTTTTCGTCTAGTTGGTTTCCTGTAACTTACCTTGTACATACTCCTTTATTTTGTTATAAGAGACGGTGTTATGTTTGCCTCAGTTAACATTCACAAATCTTATCTCAACATCGTACTTGCATTCAAACATGTATATAAAGTTGGAAAAAAATTATCTGTATGACAGTAAGATCACACTAGTTGTTATTCATGAATCCTATCTTTAGGTGCACTTTCCTCAGATTAGGTTACTGTGCGTATGATATATAGTACGCTAAACTTTCATTAGCAGCTAGAAATCATTTTTATAATTGCAGCATACAAAAATTAACATCATTTTTATGCGATACATTTATAGATATAACCTTGTGGTGTGGATGCGTCAAAAACACACAATACTTTCTCAGCAACCTATAGTGTGCTTGCGTCACATATTTATTGTTGTGACTTGACGGGACAGCCAAGCCACTAGGAGGAAGCCGAAAGGCACGCGTTTAAGCTCACGCAGGCTGGCGTGAGGTCTGGAACAGTTAAGGGAATATATAGTAGCAAAGAAAGCAAGTAACTACTGGAATACTTAACTTTAATTCATAATTGGTGAACATCGGTCTGACGGTATATGCATCACAAGATAAATAGCAAATGATAATGGCGCCTTGCTAGGTCGTAGCAAATGACGTAGCTGAAGGCTATGCTAACTATCGTCTCGGCAAATGAGAGCGTAATTTGTCAGTGAACCAGCGCTAGCAAAGTCGGCTGTACAACTGGGGCGAGTGCTAGGACGTCTCTCTAGACCTGCCGTGTGGCGGCGCTCGGTCTGCAATCACTGACAGTGGCGACACGTGGGTCCGACGTATACTAACGGACCGCGGCCGATTTAAAGGCTACCACCTAGCAAGTGTGGTGTCTGGCGGTGATACCACATTTATCCTTTGTACCTTAGGGAGTGCAGTATTTTTCTGTAATTTACCCTGTACCTGTGATTATGTTATCTTTGCCATTCACATATATAATTTCAAAATCATAAGACTGCAAAAATAACGTCCACCGCGCAAGGCGATTGTGTAGCAACCTACAAGTGAACAAAAAGCTTAATGCCTGATTGTCACTGTAGACTCGTGTATGCTTGCCAAATAGATAATAGTTGAACTTCTTAAAGGCCCACACAATAGAAAGGGCTTATAATTATGTTGTGGAATGCCTGCGCTCGCATTCTGACAGAGTACGGCTAGCGAAACTAATTAGGCTATCTTAACATTGTCGGAGCTAGCGCCTTCGTCCAGCTGAAATAGACAGGCTTCTAGTCTAGAAAACGAAGCATCCATCGCTATACAAAAATCTTTGCTCATGTCAGGATGTTCTAGAACATTAGAATTAACCAAAGCGTGTTTTATTTTATCAAAATCGGTCTGTCATTGAGGCGTCCAGATCCACTGTTTGCCCTTCTTTAATAGGCCCCGTAATGCGGGGCTATTGAGCAACTGGTTCGGTACGAACCGGCGAAAGAAAGAGCACAAATGCCTTTAGCTGTCGTGTTGTGCGTGGCGCGGGAAACTTTTTATGGCTAACAGTTTTTCTAGGTCGGGTATTATCCCTGCAGGTGAAATTATGTGACCGAGAAATTTTATGTTTTTTCTCACAAATTTTGATTTCTTAAGGTTAGCTGTGACTCCAGCCGCTGAAAACCTCTGTAGCATTCTTTTCAAAAGCTCTATATGTTCATCCCACGTAGGTGTTGCTATTAATATGTCATCCATATAAACTGTGAGTTTGTCAAGGAGGTCAAGTCCTAAAACAGTGTCGAGCGCAGTTATGAAAACGCCGGCACTCACGTTCAATTCGAACGGCAGAACACAATACTGGTAGGACCGACCAGCAAATATGAATGCTGTATATTTCCTACTATCAGGTGATAGTGCGATTTGCCAGTACGAACTACGAAGGTCTTCACTAGTTAAATACTGCACCCCATGAAAACGCTGCAGCTCTTCTTACAGGTTTTCAGGTCGGGTGGTTACTGGAAGTATAATCTTATTTAATCTCCCTGGCGTCGAGATCGAGTCTCACCGAACTGTCGGCTTTCTTGACCGCTAGTAGCGGACTGCAGTAAGTCGATTATGAAGTCTCTTTATTTCTTGAGCCACTGCCTCTCTTTGTGACCAAGGTATAGAATAAGTGTTCTTACAGAATGTGTCGTGGGGCTGGACATCCATACTATACTGATACGCCCTAATGATTCCGGGCCTTTTATCAAACACGAGCATAGCGTAACAATACACTTCTAAGATAGGGTGACCAAATTATTTTCGGTGAAAACTGGGACACATTCATCCAGGTGCCAATGGACACCTCATTCCACATGTACCCAGGTTTCTTAATTTTAAATATTAATGTTTTGTTGAGACATTTTGTTTACCCGATTATTATAACTAATAAGAGGATACAAAAGATTGATATAATGTAGATTATCTGTATAATTAATGACATTTAATAAACGTATACAGTAATAAAGATATGTATTACGATTTTACAGAATTTGACAGCCATTCAACTTTTAATCAATTAATATTAACATGAGCTTTAATATTACTGAGCACTTGTATATGGAATTGACTGTCCCTGGAGAAAAAGGGTATTTTTCACTGCCTCCAGCCTTCTTGATCACGTCTTTGTTCTTTGAGACACAGTGATAAAACTCGGCACAATCCATTTTGTAGTTCTACAGGATCTGCAGGATTGCTTCAAGGGAGTCCACCTCCATTCTGTTTCTTTCATCAGTCCACTGGATATTCATGAACGAAAATATTCTTTCCACATTGGCATTATGGGCTGCGATTGCAAATAAATACCTTGCAATTATTACCAACTCAGAGTAATGCTGAAGACAGTCACAGCTTTTAAAAAAACTCATCCACTTCTCATGGTGTGTTTTTTTGTTTTTGTTTTTTTTTCATCATTCCACTTGTGAAGACTTTCTTCAACAAAATTTGTCAGTATGCCGAACGGATCAAAGAGAATGGAATCATCGATTTCAATCTCTCTACTCTTCAAATAAGAAACTGTCTCTTCAACATTTTCCCATTTTGGCACTCTCTTCAGTAACATCCAATCAAACACCGGCGATGAGGGTAAATATGAGGCGCTCCACTTGCTGAGATATTCTACACAAGTGTCATAAAACTTGTTAACTTCTTCTCTAAAACTCCTTTCCGCTGCTTCTGATACTTCTGCTCTTGTAAGGACAGATTTAACATTAAAAGAAATGAACTGCTGTTCTCTCCTCTTAGTAACAGTTTCCAGAGTATTTTTCAAAACATCATTTACCTCTATTACACTTTTCGTGCTTCCCTCAATTTCCTTTATCCCATGCTGAAAGTGCTAAGCTGACTGTGAATGAACCATAAGTAGGCTTCACTTAAAGGGTTACTGAAAAACTGAATCAATATTTTGGGAGCTCTGTCTTCATTTAGGAAAAAAATCTTTTAACGGTTCAAACAGGCGGATTACTCTTTCAACTGCTGGAAACAGTGATAACCAGCGAGTTTTCGAGTGACACATCCTTAGCCTCTGTGTTCTAACAGTATATATGTAAAAGTGTGAGTATACCATCATGACGTAGTTTCAACATCACAGCTTAAACTGTCAGCAGATGTTTGCACGCTAATGTGTAAAACATGTGCAGGGCACCCTATGCCTTCAATGTTTTCATGCAATGTTACCTTTAATTTGGTAAATACGTTGCATTTGTCTTGTCTTTTTAAACCACCAAAGTTTGTGTTGGTGTTGTCTCCACAAAATGCCACACATTTATTTTTCTCAAGATCAAACATTTCGATAGTATTCATACAAAATCTTGAAATTTCATCAGATGTTTCATTAGGTAAGAAACTAACCTTCAAAAGTTTGGTCTTAATTCCCTGATTAATATCGAAAAACTGAACAACAAACGAAAATATTTTAGTGGCCTTATGATTGCTGGCATCAGTGGATATCCCGTAGAAAGAAGACTTTTTGATGTATTCAACGCTTTCCTTTACACTCTGGGGAGTAATAACTCCTTTCACCTAGGCTGACACTTTAGTTCTTGCTGAACTAAACTTTTTTGCAATGGAAGAATCATCAAACATAATGCTGTTAAGCTTATTACTACAATCACTAGATCTATAAGTTTGGTGATGTTTTACCGTGTGGTAGGCTAGTGTAAGCTCGGCTACTCGAACTTTCGCCTCTTCACTTGACTGATGTTTCACAAAATAATTTTGTAGAGTTTTACTGCAGCTCGGTGCACTGTATCTGTTAACGTGTTTCTTTGACCTGATGTGATCAACTATGTCGGGACGTCCACCATGATTTACACTAATAAAACAGTTACATACGGAACACTCTGCTTCGTAATCAAAACGACATTTCTTAATGAAATTCCATTCCTTGGAATAACAGTCACTGAACTTGCAGGCACGTTTCGGCATTGCGTTTCACAGTACTGCAGCAATAATACCACTAATATGAGAAAGAACTATTGCAGTTTGTGTGACAAAACATCAACTACTACACTGTTCTGACAATTAGTGTGTGAGTAAGTGGCGCGACAATCGGACGGTTTCATAGCTCTGTTACAATAATACAACTTACTACTTGTTGGCCAAAGTACCGCTCAAAGTAAATTATTGCCTGAGTGTATCAATACTGATACTGTGATTACTAGTATGGGACAATGGAGGTTTTAGACAAATAAGCTAAAAATATTAATTCCTTGTGTTGTATTTCCTTTAATATAGCGAAATCCCAAAAATTTGAGAAAGTTTCACGAAATGTATTTAAAAACTGAATTCCGGGACCTTTGAGCGTCCCGAAACAAATTTTCGGGACACCGGAACACAGGGATGAAAACCGGGACAATCCCCGTTTTCCGGGACGTTTGGTCACCCTATTCTAAGATCACCCTTCTGTTGTTGTGAGATTTCCGAGCATTCAGACATTTTCTGTTCAATCTCATGCTGCTCTACCTGCTGACACCACAGTTCACTTGAGTCGCTACATCGTGAAGTATTGACCTCTAGGATTTGGATGTGTATAGTTGACAAGATCTGTCGTTCCTACTTTTGACTATTATTAAATCCACACAACAATCCTTTCTGTTAATATACAAATGACACTTTCCAGATTCCAAGTTAATTTTAGCACACTCTTCCCTTAAGAAATCCATGCCGAAAATGCACCGTTCTGTTAAGCCTCCTACTACTAGAAAACTTACTGAAAAACAATGTCTTCAATCTGCATTTCGACCATGGTTTGTATTTTAATTAGCTTGGATTTACCGCCTATGGCTCCTAATATCCTACAATTTTGTACTGGATAGGTCGGTAAAGTTGTGTGAATGTTAATCTCTGTAAATAGTGCCTTCGACATCACACTAATTTTCGCATCAGTATCCACAAGGATATGCGTAGGTACTTTTCCTACTACGGCCTGTCAACTAGCTTGTACTATACCATCATCTTCAGATGACTGTGGTTCTTCCTCCTTGGTCAAAAAATCACGCATGTCCGTTTCGTCTTGGTACCTGAGCAATTTACTATCATGACAATATGGATCGCCCCCACAACTATCTATGGCCAACATTGGGGAGCATAATGAGGCCACGTTTAGTTTAACGCTTCGCGGTTCACATCTGTTTGTGTTTCGTTTGCGACTTCAATTATATTTACCCCTGACGTGTTGTTCCTTAGCTGAGTATTCCTGTCGTGGTTTTGCTCTGAGTTTAGCGGCATATTGTCTCCTAGTGTTTGAGATTGATAGGCTTGGCTGTTAACTGGATATTGCCACTGCGTACTTTGATTATCTTCCGTGTGGTTGCGGCTAAATTCAGGTTGGAAATTATTGTAACTGTTTCCCCATTGATTCCTATTGCCATTTCTGTTCCAGTTACGTTTTCGGCCATCGGAATAACCAGAAAATTCCTATCACAGTTATTTCTGTTTCTATTGTACTGTGGATGGTAGGTCTGGTTGCAGCTGTTGCCGTAATTTCCTCCCGAACTCGGGCCTGGCGTCTGTGCTGTCGGGGCGCGATCGACAAAGGCCGGTCGCGACTCAGCCGCGCACGCTTCATTGTTGACGCCGAAACGCGGCTGGCGCTGCGCAGGCTGGCTGCTGCCGCTGCCACGAAAATTGTTTTGGTGGGCTTGATTTTGCCTGGCATCCTCATTAATTAAATCGATAGAATCTAATACAGATAGGAAATATTGGAGATTGCTCTCTGGTACTTGTACTAATTTTTCTCGGATACTGAACGGTAATTTTGCCTTCAGGATGCGCAGTACGTATGTGTGTGTGACGGGCTCGTCCCACAACCGCGTTTTATTTAAGTATTTTTCAAAATACTTCAGGAGTGTGAATTGTATTGGTCCTGGTTGAACAAAGCTTTCCTTTATCTCTCTTGTACACCTTGTGACCAATACTTAGATAAAAATGCTCCTTCAAATTGTTTTAAAGTCTGACAGTTTTCTGACATTTCCATTGCTCATAGGGCACCATCGCCTTGTGTATATTCAGTTACATACTGTATTTTTTGCTTTTCAGACCAGGTCTTAGGCTACACATTCTTAAATGACTTTATAAAAATTACCGGGTGGACGGATTTTTTTTCTGGGATGAACACTTGGAACTGCCTGTGTTTTATAAGGCTTTCTTCTAACAGAACAGCCGACAAAGTTGGTTCGGTTGTCTGGTGTCTCTCTCGTTCGTCGCGGTAATGTTGGTTACCGTAACGACCTTGGTTTGGTGAAAACACGGGTACATCGGGATAAAGATAACTGTTTGCTGCGTCGTCACACTTGCCTGTGCGTCTGTCATCAAATTCCTCTTCTGGATGTTGTTCTCTCTCGTTCTGTGCATGGTGTTTACTCTTTAGTTGCTCGTCTACATGTTTTTTCCAGTCAGGTATGTCCTGTGTCAGAGTCTTTTGTAACTGAGCGAGGTCAGTTTGTAGTTTAGTTACGGACATGTTCTCGGTAGTGTACACCTGTTCTACAGGTTGAGTTATTGCTTTTTTCAGTTCTGTCTCCAAAGTATGGTTGATATGTTTGTCTTTTTCCTCTAAAAATTCGCCAAACTGCTGTTTTTGTTGCTTCGTCATGTCATCAACTTGGTCTACAGCCTCCTGCATTTTGACACTGAGGTCGGTCTGCTGTAAACTCATAGCTTCAAAATTTTCGTTTAAGGTACGGATCTGTTCTGGCATATCCTTAACTGTGGACTTTAAGTTGTCAATGTCTTGGCTCATGTAATTTAAATCTTCGCGTACTACCTCTATCACTTGATCCGCTACCTCTCATTTTAACTGGGTCAGTTGAGTCGTCAGGTTGTTTTGCATGTCGGTCAGGTTCTTCACGTCATTTTCTATTTTGTCCATTTGTGTTGTAATATTTTCTACACGCGTATTTACAGTACCTATTTATGCTGTAACATTATCTATCTCCGTGGTGACATTTTCTGCGTGAGCGTGCATTTGTGATGTAACATTTTCTGTGTGAGCGTGCATTTCCGTTGTAACGTGAGGTGCATTTGTGCTGCAACATTTTCTACACGTGTGTTAACAGTACCTATCTGAGCTGTGACGTGAGCTGCAAACTGTGACATTAAATTCGTCTGCATCTCTCTAAACATGCGCATGAGGTCTGGTTCTACTGGGTCTTGTTTATTGTCAGTATTCGTGTCTGTTTCTGTAGTCGACATATTGTCGCCCGTCGCTTGCGACTGAGCACTGCCGGTCGCTGCGACTGTGTTTCCAGTACATTCTGTCTCAAGGTTATGTAAAGGTTGGACTATCGGGTTCCTCATCTGACGAACTATCCATGGTTTTAGTTTGAGATCTGTGTTTCACCATGCCGATTCACAACACAAAACAGCGTGGAGCCGAACTTCACTATCACTACAGCTCGTACTACACGTAAATAAACCACAGATATGAAATTATTGGAGCAGTTTGCTTAGTAAGCCGTACTTTGGAATTTTTTGACATTAAATGGAGCCTGAAACTTGCGTAATACATACTTCGCGTTAAGTGCGATTTGCGGCATAAACAAAAATTACTTGCGGAGATGCAATCCACTGAATATTAACAGAAAAGCTTTAGAACAATGCGCACGACTGACTAGACACATTCAGAGGGTACGTACATTCGCGTGCGAGTGGTTGCGATCTGATGAGAAAGATCTATCTCAATTCTTTTTCGTAAAATAATTGCGTCGTAACACACTCGGAGAGGAAATACAGAAGCGTCCGATCTTACCCGTCGGCTTTGACCCATGACGTCACAAATGTAGCGGAAACGACCATAAACAACAATTCCAATATGGCGGATATAAAAACATCGCATACGTATTATAAAAACTGAAATACACAAGTTTCACAAAAAGCCTAATGACTCTAACGGGACAAGCGTGGGAAATTAGGGGTTTTTGGGTGGGGACAAACTAAATATACACAAATGTAGCCACCGACCGCCATACAAAACCACGCAATACAACGAAATAAATCAACATTACAAAACTGACCAAATACAAAAAAACACATTCCTATCCACAATCGGACACTTCCCTTGACCTATATAGCTCAACAGAACCTACCGATCACATCCCCCAATACAAAACTAAAAAACCAACACTTCCCTTACACCTACATACATCTACAACAGCTCCCGATCACATAAATTACGATCGAACACTTCCGTTGACCTATGTAGCTCAACACAACCTACCGATCACATCCCCCAATACAAAACTTAAAAACCAACACTTCCCTTATACCTACATACATCTACAACAGCTCCCGATCACATAAATTACGATCGAACACTTCCATTCACCTATATAGCTCAACAGAACCTACCGATCACATCCCCCAACATCAACCTAAAAAACCAACACTTCCCTTACACCTACATACATCTACAACAGCTTGCGATCACATAAATTACGATCGAACAATTCCGTTGACCTGATCATAAACGACACAAAGGTTTCACAAGAACAATCTGCTAACATTGATAGCAAACAAAGATAATAATAAACAAGTGGTACTCGAGGCCAGGCAGGGGGGGGGGCTGCGCCCCCCCTGACGCCCCCCCCCCCCCCCGCAAAAAAAAAACTCCCAACCTAACCTCGTATTCAGTGCTACGCTACAGATCAATGTGTAGGTCCCTAACGTCACGGGTCAAAGCCGACGCGTGAGATCAGATATTTCTGTTGACACAAAACATACATGAAAAACAAAAAAAACGGAACTTACCTCAAAAAAGTTCCAGCCCCAGAAACTAGATTGGCCACCACAATCACACACAAATGCACCCTAACTAACCACTTTCGGCCTATATATTTTACCCACAGCCCTTAAAAAAACCCGAAAAATGCAATAGGCCTCTGGGACACTCTTCCGCCAACAGTACTCATCTAAATGAGACTGAAGGTTGGAAGAGCGCCTCTTCCCCCTCCCAAGAACTGACTTAACCGCCCCCCCACATCCCCTCAATTGTGTTAGTGCAAGCACCAGTATCATAATTCTTAAATTCTAGACTGTGGTTCACTACTAAATGATTAAATCCCCTGTCACCCAACCCCCTATAAGAAGAAAAAGCATCAGAAACTATTGTGGACCCGGGCTCTACATACTCCTCAATTAACCCCACTAATTCAGCCTTAGACCTCCCCTCCACAACCCTAAAAACACATTCAGTACCCCCACCCCCGTGAACAACAGCCCCCCACACCCAAAGACCAGCCACAGACTTCCCCCTCCCATACTTCCTTTTACCAAACTGCGACTCGTCCACCTCCACAAGCACCCCATGCCCACCCAACTTACCCCTGTACTTAATAAATTCCGAACACACTTCACGACAAAAGGAATACCAGTCTAAAACAGTCCTCTCACTCACACCAGTCTCAAACGCGCAAAAACTCTGTGGGCATCTATAACAAAAATAATATGTAATAAGCACAATCTCACGCATGCCCAATCTAGACTTCTCGAACCAGGTACCACGCCTTATAGAACGCCATACGCCATCTTTCCGGCAACACCACATGTATCCGTCGCTGGTGCGAGAGGCCGGAACTTTAACCAATTTCATCGCCTCAAGGCAAAGAGAACACTTAACAACTTCGGCGATTAAACCGAATAGTTGTAAGAACTTGATAAGTTCTAACGCTGTGTCGCCCATCATCGCCCTCAACCGAACACTATTAAGGCGGTCTTTCATATCCATTCCTAAACAAAAAACCACAACCAAATACACTCAATAACAAACTCACCCGACGTACAGCAATGAGCATTAAATTAAAACAAACGAAAACCATGAACACACCACCAGAGAGCACCACAAACAAAAACAAGACATCTACAAACACGCCACAATCGCAAAACAAACTCCGCGCCGTAATGACGTCACACACCACAACACGCTTACGTCACGGGTCAAAGCCGACGAGTAAGATCGAAGGTTTCTGTTGACCCCTCGGAGATTGCCAACTTACAATCAGGGTAGGGGCACGTAATTCTATCATTCCTCGTGGTCTGGATAAAAGGATTGCAATTATTTAAATTTAAGAATATTTCTTTTTCTATCGGACTCCTATTTTTATACGAAAAGGAAGATTGCAGGTTCTGAATAGCTCGGCAAAAACACATCAGAATTAATCTTAGGGGCCACCAAAGGAAAGTAGTGAGTACAATCACGTACCTCTATTGTTGAGCAGCGCCGTCGTGAAGATCGTCGCCTCCATCTAAAATTCGCCTTCTCGAATTAACGGAATAATTTGTACTCCATTGGTATGGGTTGTAGGTTTGATCTTGACAGGAATTATAAAACACATTTTTCATCATTTAACACACGTATAGACATGAAATTATGCAGTACGTCTTTACGCCAGCATATCAGAACAAAAAATAGTTAATACTAGAAGTAACAAAAGAATCTCGAAATTAGTCCTATGTCTATCAAGGCTAGAACAGTTTTTCAGAGTTTTCCTCTAGTATGACAGTCGAACAAATTTTCTTCTTTTATCTTTGAGATTAAATTACAACATTTTTAGTTCCTTTTCAAGCACTACTTCAGACATTAGTCGAGTTCATGCCCCGTCGCGTTGCAGCACTTTTACGTGCTTGTGGGGGCCCTATGTGATGTTAGGCAGGTGTATCAGTTTCTTTGGCTCTTCATTGTATGTGACATACTGACGTTTATAGTTCCCTGGTGGTGTAGAAAAGTTTAGCTCTGAACTCAGTGTAATGAAAGGATACGGCCATTTGTGTCATACATTTTGATACTCGCAAACTGACTTATTAAACCGTATAGGGTACTTCCGCTTCACCTAGAACCATGCAATTTGGGAAGAAATACTTTTACTCTATAAGTAAAAGAAAAGAATTAGAAAATTGTGAATTTGTAATTACATGACACAAAAAATATTTCTTTTTCATTTGTTATCCGACTTCAAACCCGAAATTAAAAGGTTCTCGAAAGTCTTGGTATCCCTAGGACCCATATCTCGCCTGTATCATTGTCTATAACAGCCAAAAATTGTCTAGATCCTCGATTCCTGGAATGGATGAACTGTTTACATACGTAATTAGGTTTTTACGGAATTCTCAGTACGCGAGTCGTATTCGCACCTGGCTATTTTTGTTGGATGACAATGCGCGACAGCATCCACCAGTTGTTAACCGCGCTGTTGGAGGAATGAAACTCGCCTACCACAAAAGCTCCTTACTAACCACAGGAGGACGTTGCAGAGCACGCAGTGTCGTCCGTGGTGTTCACACACCCTATTAAGTACCACGTCAAGCCTTTTGTAATGTCGAGGAGACCACCATAAATCGTGCTGACTTCAGTGTAATTCTTGTCTTAGAATAAAAACATCATTTCTATTCGTCTAGTTGGGTATTTCTTTCAGTTAACTTCCGTAGTATACTGTAGCAGTTCTTTCTTTGTATTCTTCATCGAGTTACGTTGCTTGCCAGTGACATCATGCGGAACTTAATTTCGTTCTTACGTTTTGCACGCCAGTGCATTATCGCAGAAGTAATTTAGAAGCAGCTCCACTACTCCCGTTTCATATATTGTTCTGGAGAGACTTCCCTTGGTTGTAAGGGAAATGTTGGCACCGGTGATCTATTCCCAAATATTATCAGTTCAGAAGCCCTTTGCTTCACTCACATCTAATTAGGATCTGGCTGAACAGAATCGAGTCTCCGAGTAGAGTGGACCAAATCCCAGGTTGCGCTCTCTACATCCCAGGATATATATGTAGGGTGTATCTTTAATGAATGAAGAAAATGAGAGGGCTGGTAGAGTGAGTCACAACAAGCATATTTCACATGTCCGTATCTCTCTCAGCGTACGATGCTAGGCGTCGTTGAACAGTGTCACGCGCTGCCGAGAGGGTAGGCACATAACGTATCATCCGAGTTGGCATGCTAACAGGCCCACAAGGCAACGATTTCAATGTATTTCTGACGTCAAGATAAAAGAGACGTCTGGTCGAAGTCTTATGACAATTATTTGCGAACACAATAGTCGACCAAGTAGCAAACATTCCAGGCGGGACAACGCAACAGGTTATCCGCCTCTTACTGAGGCGTGAACGCGTTGCTTCTGGCTGTGTAAATGCCTGTTCGATAGGTGCTGTGTAGAGGACAGCACCAGTGCACACTGCGGAGTCTGGTTCGCCCTGCGTCAGTTCGTCATCTAATGGGAACACTCAATTCTTTGGAGGAAAAGGTAGAAATGTACTGTACTTACGGGGCGGTGGATGGAAATGCTCACACTGCCCAAAGTTCGTACGTTTGGTGGTTCCCGAATCATCGAATGCCAGATCCATGCACATTCACTGCCACCCACAACAGGCCCCTGCGACGGACGGGTTCACTTAAGGTGCGACCAAATTCGCTTATGTAAATCCTATGGAACCCATCTGGGTAGCTGTCGAGCGCCATCATGGAGTACGCAAATCAGCGGCCCGTCATTTACGCTAATCACAAGACCTGTGCGTAGACATCTAACGCCACTTATCTCCACAAACCTACCAAAAGTCTGTGGGATCCCTGATACGCAGGGTCGGTAATGTATTTCGTTCCAAAGACGGACAAGCGAGCTATGAAGCAGGTGGTCATAGTGTTTTGGATCGTGAGCGTGCGCGCTCGCGCATGTGTGTGTGTGTGTGTGTGTGTGTGTGTGTGTGTGTGTGTGTGTGTGCGCGTTTATATACGGGGTGTATCTGAAATGAATGTAGAATATGATAGGGCTGGCAGAGTGGGTCTTACTTCACATAACAACCATGTCCACTCACTTAGCATGCGGCGCTAAGCGTTGTTGAACAGCGTCGCTCGCCGCCAGGAGGGTAGGCACACAACGTGCCATCCGAGCCGTCATGGTAGCACGTCTGCAGGACAACGTTTTCAATGTACACTCCTGGAAATTGAAATAAGAACACCGTGAATTCATTGTCCCAGGAAGGGGAAACTTTATTGGCACATTCCTGGGGTCAGATACATCACATGATCACACTGACAGAACCACAGGCACATAGACACAGGCAACAGAGCATGCACAATGTCGGTACTAGTACAGTGTATATCCACCTTTCGCAGCAATGCAGGCTGCTATTCTCCCATGGAGACGATCGTAGAGATGCTGGATGTAGTCCTGTGGAACGGCTTGCCATGCCATTTCCACCTGGCGCCTCAGTTGGACCAGCGTTCGTGCTGGACGTGCAGACCGCGTGGGACGACGCTTCATCCAGTCCCAAACATGCTCAATGGGGGACAGATCCGGAGATCTTGCTGGCCAGGGCAGTTGACTTACACCTTCTAGAGCACGTTGGGTGGCACGGGATACATGCGGACGTGCATTGTCCTGTTGGAACAGCAAGTTCCCTTGCCGGTCTAGGCATGGTAGAACGATGGGTTCGATGACGGTTTGGATGTACCGTGCACTATTCAGTGTCCCCTCGACGATCACCAGTGGTGTACGGCCAGTGTAGGAGATCGCTCCCCACACCATGATGCCGGGTGTTGGCCCTGTGTGCCTCGGTCGTATGCAGTCCTGATTGTGGCGCTCACCTGCACGGCGCCAAACACGCATACGACCATCATTGGCACCAAGGCAGAAGCGACTCTCATCGCTGAAGACGACACGTCTCCATTCGTCCCTCCATTCACGCCTGTCGCGACACCACTGGAGGCGGGCTGCACGATGTTGGGGCGTGAGCGGAAGACGGCCTAACGGTGTGCGGGACCGTAGCCCAGCTTCATGGAGACGGTTGCGAATGGTCCTCGACGATACCCCAGGAGCAACAGTGTCCCTACTTTGCTGGGAAGTGGCGGTGCGGTCCCCTACGGCACTGCGTAGGATCCTACGGTCTTGGCGTGCATCTGTGCGTCGCTGCGGTCCGGTCCCAGGTCGACGAGCACGTGCACCTTCCGCCGACCACTGGCGACAACATCGATGTACTGTGGAGACCTCACGCCCCACGTGTTGAGCAATTCGGCGGTACGTCCACCCGGCCTCCCGCATGCCCACTATACGCCCTCGCTCAAAGTCCGTCAACTGCACATACGGTTCACGTCCACGCTGTCGCGGCATGCTACCAGTGTTAAAGACTGCGATGGAGCTCCGTATGCCACGGCAAACTGGCTGACACTGACGGCGGCGGTGCACAAATGCTGCGCAGCTAGCGCCATTCGACGGCCAACACCGCGGTTCCTGGTGTGTCCGCTGTGCCGTGCGTGTGATCATTGCTTGTACAGCCCTCTCGCAGTGTCCGGAGCAAGTATGGTGGGTCTGACACACCGGTGTCAATGTGTTCTTTTTTCCATTTCCAGGAGTGTATTTATGGCATCAAGGTAAATGTGAAATAGCGGTGAAGCTTATAACCTTTATTTGAGAACAGTTACAAAAGGTGCACGAAATTACTTACTACTGCTTGAATGCACTGCGTGCAACGGCGCTGGGGTGACTTTCGCACCCTTTCAAACACTCCTGGGAAAATGTAAATTGCATCGGAGGCTGCCATAATGCGCGCTATTAGCTCTTCATCAGTCTCAATGGGTGGCCCCAAAAGAAAAAATCCATGGGCGTCAAGTCGGGGGAACTTGCAGGCCATTCCAACGGCGCACCGCGCCTAAGCATTTCTCACCAAAGGTTTCATCCATTCGCACTGCATGTGTGAAGTGCGCAGGTGCACCGTCGCGCTGGTACCACATTCGCAGTCGCACGCTGAGTGGAACATTTTCCAAGAACTGTGGCAGATCATGCAGTGTAAGATTTCACTGCTGGTACTGACATCACTGAAAACTTCTGGGCTAATAGGTCGTGGTCGATATATAAAAGTTTCTCCTAACTCTTCCTCTCCGACTGCGGGAGACATCTTCAGTTCGCCGCTTCGCCTCTTTAGACGTCTCCCGCAGTCGGAGCGGAAACGTTAGGAGCAAGTTTTATACATCGACCACGACCTATTAACTCAGAAGCTTTAAGTGATGTCTGGCACAGTTTCTCCTAAAAAGATTAAGTATCTGTTTGCGTTCAGTCACTGGAAGAACGTGCATGGACCGATCAGCTTACCGCCAACCAAGCCGGCCCAAATGTTGACAGCGAACATAGCCAGGGTGATTGTTGATTATGTCTGTTGAATATCCCCTTTCGTGTAAAGGATGCCTCATCCCTAAAAGCCGGCCGCTGTGGCCGAGCGGTTCTAGGCGCCTCACTCTGCAACCGCGCGACCGCTACGGTCGCAGGTTCGAATCCTGCCTCGGGCATGGATGTGTGTGATGTCCTTAGGTTCGTTAGGTTTAAGTAGTTCTAAGTGCTTGGGGACTGATAACCTCAGATGTTAAGTCCCATAGTGGCCAGAGCCATTTGAACATTTCATCCCTAAAAAGTACACCGTTCGGAAAGTCCGGATGAATGGCACACCTTTGCAAAAACCACCGGCAGAATTCAATTCGGTGTGGAAAATCGTCTGGGTTAAGGGCGTGAACCTTCTGAAGGCAGTAGGGCTGCAAATCATCGTCATGCCACAAACACCAAATTGTGGAATGTGTTATATGCTTTTCCCATGCAACAGGTCGCGACTTGTTGAGGGTGTGTTTTCTAACAGTGCTAACGCCTCTTCTTCAAGGCCTGGTGTACGCACTGTGCCTTGACAACCGCATCCGTCAGGCTTTCGTACAAGTAACACAAAATGAACACACCGGGTTTCGATGTAGGCCTTAACTCATGTGCAATTACGAGAACGTGAGTTCATTATAATGTTCCTCAAACCACGATAACACGGTTCTGGCTGCGAGATACGGACAATCATACTGCTGAAACATGACATCGATGTCAGTGAAGACACCAAGCATGAAGGGATTCGGGTGGTTTGCAGCTGTCAGCGTATCTTCGATTACTATCCCACGCCCCGTGCAAGGGCAGGAGAATGTCTCCAATAGCATGATACTGTTCCCACCAGCCTCCATCCGTGGCGCGTTGCACGTTTGGAGACGCCGTCCACCTCTTCAGCTCTACGGCGGCGTGTTTTAGTCATAGAACTAGTTTAGCAAAAATGTGATTCACCCGAAGAGCCAACACGTTTTCACAGATGGACGGTCGAACCCCCACGGTCAAGTGCCCACTGCAGCTGTAACTGAGGATGTCGTTGGGTAAACATGTGAACACTTCAGGGCTGGCCCGCTGCGGAGCTCCATGTTCAATAATGTACACTCAACGGCGTTCTCCGAAACACTTGTACGTGCACCAGCATTGTGCTCTTTCTGCTGAGATGCCACATACACTCCTGGAAATTGAAATAAGAACACCGTGAATTCATTGTCCCAGGAAGGGGAAACTTTATTGACACATTCCTGGGGTCAGATACATCACATGATCACACTGACAGAACCACAGGCACATAGACACAGGCAACAGTGCATGCACAATGTCGGCACTAGTACAGTGTATATCCACCTTTCGCAGCAATGCAGGCTGCTATTCTCCCATGGAGACGATCGTAGAGATGCTGGATGTAGTCCTGTGGAACGGCTTACCATGCCATTTCCACCTGGCGCTTCAGTTGGACCAGCGTTCGTGCTGGACGTGCAGACCGCGTGAGACGACGCTTCATCCAGTCCCAAACATGCTCAATGGGGGACAGATCCGGAGATCTTGCTGGCCAGGGTAGTTGACTTACACCTTCTAGAGCACGTTGGGTGGCACGGGATACATGCGGACGTGCATTGTCCTGTTGGAACAGCAAGTTCCCTTGCCGGTCTAGGAATGGTAGAACGATGGGTTCGATGACGGTTTGGATGTACCGTGCACTATTCAGTGTCCCCTCGACGATCACCAGTGGTGTACGGCCAGTGTAGGAGATCGCTCCCCACACCATGATGCCGGGTGTTGGCCCTGTGTGCCTCGGTCGTATGCAGTCCTGATTGTGGCGCTCACCTGCACGGCGCCAAACACGCATACGAGCATCATTGGCACCAAGGCAGAAGCGACTCTCATCGCTGAAGACGACACGTCTCCATTCGTCCCTCCATTCACGCCTGTCGCGACACCACTGGAGGCGGGCTGCACGATGTTGGGGCGTGAGCGGAAGACGGCCTAACGGTGTGCGGGACCGTAGCCCAGCTTCATGGAGACGGTTGCGAATGGTCCTCGCCGATACCCCAGGAGCAACAGTGTCCCTAATTTGCTGGGAAGTGGCGGTGCGGTCCCCTACGACACTGCGTAGGATCCTACGGTCTTGGCGTGCATCCGTGCGTCGCTGCGGTCCGGTCCCAGGTCGACGGGCACGTGCACCTTCCGCCGACCACTGGCGACAACATCGATGTACTGTGGAGACCTCACGCCCCACGTGTTGAGCAATTCGGCGGTACGTCCACCCGGCCTCCCGCATGCCCACTATACGCCCTCGCTCAAAGTCCGTCAACTGCACATACGGTTCACGTCCACGCTGTCGCGGCATGCTACCAGTGTTAAAGACTGCGATGGAGCTCCGTATGCCACGGCAAACTGGCTGACACTGACGGCGGCGGTGCACAAATGCTGCGCAGCTAGCGCCATTCGACGGCCAACACCGCGGTTCCTGGTGTGTCCGCTGTGCCGTGCGTGTGATCATTGCTTGTACAGCCCTCTCGCAGTGTCCAGAGCAAGTATGGTGGGTCTGACACACCGGTGTCAATGTGTTCTTTTTTCCATTTCCAGGAGTGTATCACCATCCATCTCGCTTTACAGAACAGACAAGTCTCCGAACCCTATGTTCTTTGAAGAGTCATGGGCGTCCAACCATTTAGCGCCTAATGGTAGTTTCTCTGCCCATCTATCTCTTTCCACAGACGCACACGACAGTAGCACGTGAACATTCGACCAGCTTCGCATTTTCGAGATACTCGCTCACAGGCGATGCGTAATGATAATCTGCCGTTTGTCAAAGTCACTCCCCATTTGCAGCCCATATCTTCGCTAGGGTAATCCTCGTCCGCGTCTGATCCGCTTACATACTTTTGTTACCGAGTCACGTGTCCGCAACGCCACCAGGCGGCACCCAACGCCGCGGTAGGCAGTGGTCACAATGTTTTGGCTAATCAGTGTGTACTCTGAACGTCTTGAGGTCGACGGTGAAGTAAACTGTGTGGCAGAAAAAAGAAATGCTGCGTCTTGCTCTTCTTCCTGCATCACTTGCTCGTTGGTTATCTCTGTCTGAACTGCTATCATAAGATGGTCTGTTTTTTTTCCCTTTATTTTTGTTATACTAGTAATGTCTGCTTGAAAGGTACTATCTTTCAGATGAATATTATCCTTACTCCTTGTCCTAGCTTTAATTTTTAAATGTTTTTGCGCCTCCTTTTAATGGTGAGATTGAGTAGAGTTGAACGTTGCTAAAATGGTGATGCCATTGATCGGCTGCCATTGTTGCAGCCATGAATGCACACCAAATGGTCAATGAAATAACGTCTATTTGTCGTACAATCATGTTACAATGTCCGATACCTTTTGGAGAACCATTAAAATGCAAAACAAATACTGGGTTCGAACTACTGATATTTCTTCTCACGCTTACGCATCATCTCGCTAGCAAAGAACTAACAATCACTGATTACGTATATTTTGATATCAACTCCTGCCATTAAGGTAATTCAGCTTCCTCTTTTTGCTAGTAACCAAATACAATCAATCCATAATACTAAGTTCACCAGAAAATAATTAATAAGGTAAGGAAATAATTTACGAAGAATTGAAAAAAGAGAGGGAACTGTCATTCACAAACTACAACACGTCACTGTTTAAGGTACAGAGAACTGTATTATATCAACCCGCCAGGTTAGCCGAGAGCGCTAATGCGATCCTTCCTGGATTCGGGTAGGTGCGCCGGCCCCGGATTGAATCCACCCGGCGGCTTAACGACGGAGGCCGGTGTGCCGGCCAGCCTGGATGTGGTTTTTAGGCGGTTTTCCACATGCCACTAGGTGAATACCGAACTGGTCCCCACGTCCCGCCTCAGTTACATGGCTCGCAGACACGTGGACACATTCGCACTATTCCATGGATTACATTAGACACAGACAGTTGGAGTACACTAATTCCATCCTGGGGGGTACGGGGTGGCAGCAGGAAGGGCACCCGGCCACCCCTTCAATTAACCTTGCCAAATCCGATTAACCATGCTGACTCTGCGTCATTGCGGGAAAAAGGCACAAGAGAAAGAAAGAAATAACTGTATTATATCACTTTTCTTTTATGTGCGTGTAACCTTTAACTTTAGATCCTCGTCTATTACAAAAAAAAAAAAAAAAAAAAATTTAACCCCAAACAATATTTAATGGTTTTTGGGCCACAGAATGGCTGTTCTCGTGACATATACCACACAATGGCGAAGTCATACCACATTGTCCTACACAGGGCACCTAATTTTGATTTAGATAAGTATGAATTCTAAACACTATTATTGAGTAAATGCTCTCTCAAATCATAATTTGTTCAAATTGTTTAAACATTTTCTTCTTACATTAGTGTTATTGTGAAAATAGGAAAGATTACTAAAATGGCAAGAGAAGAAAATCATGACATGGAGGTTAACACTGACAAAGCGAATTCACTAACACAGAAATTGAAAATTCACGCACTCCAGAAAACAATCTAGGATTACGCTCTGAAAGTGAGACAAATACTTTAGCTGATGTTTATTCATGTGAAGGTGATTTTCACTTAGACAGTTCTTCAGTAATGCAATTGTTCAACCTGATGAGGTTTGATGTGAAGTAGGTGTTCCAGTATACGATGCTTAATGTGAATCGCATGTGCGAATAAGTAATCAGGCAGTTGATCCAATTACACCCTCATTATGAAGTCCAACCAATGGAAGAAAGTATAAAAGGCCTTAAAAGTGAACAAAAAATGAACTTTAACAACATATCGGCGCAGTTAAAAAAACAATCCAATTATTTTAAAAACTGACTGCTAATATTAACAAATTATCACTGCAGTGTAATGCCAAAGTTTCACAACTAAAAACGGCTTATCATGGCCTTCTAAGCCACACGTTCTTTGCCTAATGAACAAAAACAATGAAAATATTTGAAAAGCTAGAAAACAAAGTATATACTTTCGAGGAAGGGCAAGGGACTAAAATACAGAAACAGTTTGATGATCATTGAAAGCCCACTGTCAATAACTTTTCGCAATAGCTTTCCCACCTCGACATAGAATTTAATAGCAAACTAGATTCAGAATTAGAGCATGCGGTATATGAATTGGTCACAGTGTCCATGTCTGAAAGGGAATATTCTGATGAATCAGTAAACTCAAAATTAGCACAGATAAAATACATCTCCAGTAAAGATTTGCCAGAATGGCGTGACCAAGTTAGAATGCAAATCACAACTGTGCAACAGGCACTGTCTGCGACTAGGGGAATAATTCAGGGCACCCACCATCTGCCACTAAAACGTATTATAGTTGCTGGGTCTCACGCTACACCAGGTAACTAAATGAATTCCGGTGATTTTTCGCCAAACTATGTACCGCGCTATGTAGGGGTTACATCTTCACTATCTTCTGTCCTACTTGAAGAAAGTTTACTTAAGCACAGAGGCCCCAAGCCTTTTTGCCGAATAAATGTATCCCACATCCAATTGTGTTCATACAGGCATTCAAAGGTGTGCTGCCTCATCGTGGACTGAACAACGAAAGATACCGTTCTGGTACCGTCAGTCCTACAATAAGTGATAGACACTGTCAACTGGTGCAAGTTCTTTTACGTTTTGGGAAAATAGTGAGAAACTGCGAAAACAAAGTGTTTCAATCTCCACCAAAACTAGGAGGAAAACTAAAACTAAAAAACCAAGAAAATAGTCCCTCATGTTTTCTGTTTTACCTTTGCTATTTAATTTTTGACGAAGAAGGGATGAAATAAGTCACTGAAAATCTACCATTGTAGGTAGATGGCCAAGAAGAACAGACACGTTCTGAGGTACCCAAATGGTGTTGCCCTTTTGGCCTGAAGAAAAACTACCGATTGAAACGAACTGACTTCTAGCCACAGAATTACAGCTATATTTCAACAAAGAGTAATCGACAGTATTAGTTTCTTAGATGTTAAGCGTTTTCTTTAACCATCAACCTTCCCATTTACAATACCTACATTATAAGAATAATGCTTACGTTCTTGGCTCCTTTGTTATATGTCAAGATCTCTTCCTTCCTCCTCTTCCTCTCACTCCCTCTCCATCCACTCCCTACTTTTCTTCGTCCTTTTCGAATCTTAGATTCGGAATCCTCCTCCTCAACTTTCCCATCTCAAACTGTTTCCAAAATACCACCTCTCACCTACTCGTCACTTTCTGTAACTCAGCCCACGAAAGCGAACTGCTCGTTTTTTTCTTTTTTTTGTATATACTATTGTCAATTTTCTGCATTTTAAAAGACAACACTACTTTAGCTTAAAGTCTTCAATTTATATCTGCCCGTTTCATTAATTTTTAAAAACACGTGCATGTTCTATATTTTCAATTTTTTAAGAAATCTATCCATACATTCTTTCATAAGGTGTTTAAATCTGTCTTTGCAGCTATTAAGAAAGGCATATTTATATCGCGACAAGCGTTTTGTTTTATTGATTTGAAACATCGTCAGTGGTCTCGAAAGAAAAAATTTACTATTTTGCTTTGCTTTCTAAATCTAAAACAGTTCGTTACAAAAGATACTGACACGTGAGTTTTGGTTACATCACGTCTTCCTGATTTCCGCTTACATGTGGAAGTGTAGTCTGCTTGCACATTTCCCAGGTATCCCTGTGCTAGACTCTGATGTTCTTGTCTTGCTTTCAAATTGTTTTCGAGCAAAGTACATTTTTTGACCTGTAGTACAACGTAATACAGCTCCACTAGTGTGTGTGTACGTTCACTAACTAATTTTGTGTCTGTGGTTTGGCATATGTGTATTATGTAGTTTTATTCGTGTTTATGTGTATTTATTTACTATGTAAGAGGGATGAAGGAGTGAAGGAGTAGTGTGGGAGTTGAAGACCTAACTCATGAGCACGTAGAGGGAGGGAACATACACAAGCAAAAGTAAAAATGTAGTGAATGCAAAGTAGGGGAGGAGAGAGTGGGGAGGTTTTCTTATGCGTGCAGTGGTTTTGTATTGTATCTGATTTCCAACATTTATCTGATCATTTAATCAGGTTTTTACTGTGAATTAGAGTTTTGTGTTTATAATTATTTTCTTGAAAGTGAGAAGATTCTATTTTTCTGATTTTTATGATGCTCAAATCTTTTCCTATCACACTTAGCTTATAATATTCACTTTTAAGCTGGTCTGCAAATGCTGAGTAACTTATTACTGTAATACCATGCCCCAATGTGTTCCTTATACCTTGTATCCAAAGTCCTGCCAGTCATCGTTATATACCTCTATCTTGTAAATGTTCTCGGATGAAGAGTGGCAATGTACCACCACCATGATAAGTGAAGCAGTGAGACCCTGGATAAGACTATTATTTCTCTCATAGCATGTGTATACACATACGCTCTCAAAGAATATCTGTAAAGCCATTTTACTATCGACGATTCAGAAACTTCAAAATGACTTGTTAAACACGTTGCAGCAACAAAAAGTTGTTATAACTCTGGATAGACCTCTCTGTATTACAAGGGAGTCTCTGGTTGTATAACACAGCCACCATATTGTCATTAATTGTGTTTTTTATCTCATGTGAACAGAAACCAGGCTGTCGCTGTGTCTTTTTTTTTTTTAAATTGTGCCTGTCTACTTATTGTGTGACTTCATCAGCATAGTCAACGCAGTGTCTACGACTTTCCGCCATTTTACAATTGTTTACAATGTCACCATTTTATCGCCGCTTTTTTCTTGTTTGTTTATATTCTCATTATGTTTTTTAACTTTTCTGTAGGCTGTAGAGCAGCATATTATGCTGCTGCCAGCCCGCCCCCCCCCCCCCCTCGTGGGGGGAATCGAAAGGCAAATAAGGAAAAAAAAATGTATAACAGCACTGTGATAAGAACAGGGAACCAGTCAGTGATACATTATTTTACTGTCCGCAGCTCGTGGTCGTGCGGTAGCGTTCTCGCTTCCCACGCCCGGGTTCCCGGGTTCGATTCCCGGCGGGGTGAGGGATTTTCTCTGCCTCGTGATGACTGGGTGTTGTGTGATGTCCTTAGGTTAGTTAGGTTTAAGTAGTTCTAAGTTCTAGGGGACTGATGACCATAGATGTTAAGTCCCATAGTGCTCAGAGCCATTTGAACCATTATTTTACTATTGGAATATTTCTTTCATCGATTAAAGTTTTAGCAGCCATTCGGGGTGGAAATCTCTAGTCAGGTTGGTTGGTTTGTGGGGGTTGAAGGGACCAAACTACAGTCTCTAGTGAGTCATGGAGTAACTGGCCTAGTATAGGTCATTTCCCATGTTTGCCCTGCTTCAGCAAATTTGCGGTTAGAACTCTTCACTGTTGCTACCTTCATTGTTCAAATGGTTCAAATGACTCTGATCACTATGGGACTAAACTTCTGAGGTCATCAGTCCCCTAGAACTTAGAACTACTTAAACCTAACTAACCTAAGGACACCACACACATCCTTGTCCGAGGCAGGTTTCGAACCTGCGACCTTAGCGGTCGCGCGGTTCCAGACTGATGCGCCTAGAACCGATCGGCCACACGGGCCGGCACCCCCACCGTCAAATCTAGTGCTGTCTTCAGTGGAGTTTGTGCGTTTGCCACTATCGTTACTAATGTCACATCTTCAAATATTTGTAGTTACTCGCTGTCTGATTTTCATCATAATCAAAAATGAGACTTTCTGCTACTATGACAATAGCCATTTGTAAGTAGCATACCAATGCCTATAATCTTTAACTTATCAAGCTCATCACTATCTTCTGTGGCAGCTATTAAGACGATTGCGTATGGTGTAGCTCAATTATAAATTCCATCACTGCCACTTTTCCTGCAGCAGTCAACAACAACAACAGCATCACATACAACAGTCACTGCAACACGAACATCATACACTGCAGTGCACCAGTATGATATACAGATTGTCATGATACAGTAAATTCGAAGCTTTGACCCACAGCTAGTTTTTTATCCTCTTCATCCTCAGTTTATTATACAGGATCGTCAGAAACAATCTGCAAGTCTTGTAAGCATGTTGCAAGCAAGGTTATGCTGAGAAAGAATTGTTACGAAGAAAACTAGAAGCAGCGAATTTACCCAGAAAGAGGTGCGATAGGACATCGACAGAGGTAGGCTTGACACACACTTCCCGCAGCAGTGAACATAGTAGTATGTATATCGTTGTCTTGCCTGGTTTGAGGAAACGAAACTAAGAACGTGTCTGTGGACGCCGTCCGTGGAAAACTGCTTGGATTTGCGCGCGCAACGACCCGATTGGCTAACTTCAGTGCTAATTAAATCGTAAATGAAGCAGCATATCGAATCTTTTTCTTAACAATTAAAGACCTCGGTACAAGAAGGGGTTAACTCGTATTTTACAAAATTTTCAGGAGGCACTCAAAACTAGTTTCTAATTTAAAAATGTGGGTGTGGTATATCACGCTTTCGTTTATACAGGTTGATTATTGGTTTTGAAGGTTATTGCGTAGGCAAAAAATAACACAAGGAATAGATTTATTTTAAGTAATCAGCAAATTAAAAAAATGTGCTTGTACCTTTTTTGCACAGAAGTATGATAAAAATAACTATATAGCCTGTTTCAGTCTCCTTTAATGTCCGCCCTGGTAACTGAGTGGTCAGCGCGACGGAATGCCATGCCAAGGGGCCCGGGTTCGATTGCCGGCTGGGTCGGAGATTTTCTCCCCTCAGGGACTGGGTGTTGTCCTAATCATCATCATCTCATCCTCATCGACACGTAAGTCGCCGAAGTGGCGTCAACTCAAAGGACTTGCACCTGGTGAACGGTCTAGCAGACGGAAGGCCCTAGCCACACGACATTTCATTTCAATCTACTTTAATGGAAAGGCCAGTCAAAAAGTGGTCCATACACACTCTATAAGACGTTTCTATTGGAAGCACCCATTTATAACTACTATTACAGAATATCTCTAGAAAATTATGTTAACAATGTTTCATGCTTGGAATATCGTCATTCATACGTAAATACAAGTGATATATAAGAAGCAGTATTAAAGCTTATTCTCTCGAATTTTCAAGTTGAATTAGTCATTCTCAAGGAACAGGAATCATTACTATTGGAACACAGGCCTGATCCCGATATCAGAAATTCACAATACCACATGCCACTGCCGGCCACGGTGGCCGAGCGGTTCTAGGCGCTTCAGTACGGAGCCGCGCGACTGCTACGGTCGCAGGTTCGAATCCTGCCTCGGGCATGGATATGTGTGATGCCCTTAGGTTAGTTAGGTTTCAGTAGTTCTAAGTTCTAGGGGACTGATGACCTCAGCTGTTAAGTCCCATAGTGCTCAGAGCCATTTGAACCACTTGAACCTCATGCCACTCTTACAGACATACTGCGATACAAGTTTCATTGAATCCTTGAGTTTGCCATCCTCAATGGGAAGTCTACTGTTATATGCAGGCTCTGCAGTTTGTGTAACTTTGTGTCTAGGTTTCATCAAATTAAACTATTGATAACACATTCCACTCCGATGGTCACGACACTGCAAGACCTGTCATGTGCTTGAATAGCAAAAAATGCGTTACCTAGATACACTGAATTTTACATTCGTCATACTCTTAAAATTCTTGAGGAACATTGGTTTATGTGACTGACATATTTTCGAACATGATCTTTTTCGACATCAGTAGCCCTGAACTTCATTCAGTGATGCTTTCTTAACCAGTTTTTGATATTCTTTAGGTAAATAAATTCGTTCTGTTTTCCTAATTGTCTTCTCAATACGATCGAGATATGAGTTGCTTCCGGGAATCTTCCACCAAAGCGACATAAGGGATATGCTTCTAAAGCTTATATCAGCTGGTACGTGTGTATGAGATATTTCCTTCTACCGAAGAAAGCCCATTTTTTCCCTTTACAAAGTTCTTTACCGGAGAAAGTGGAGTTATCCCCTTCTTGCACCGAGAGCTTCAATTATTTCGCAGTAGAACCTGTCCTGCAACACCCTTCAGGCTTCTGACCACTCTGTATAATTTATTTTAAAACATTTAAGCATATGTGCCAGTGCATAACAAAGATAGTAATTAGTGGCACCTGTTGATGACCTGCGTTTTCTACGCACAACTATAATTTTTATTTTTTTATCCCTCAATGATACATTTTTCAGTTGTTCCTTAAGGATTTAAGTAATTTGCAAATAGAAGAATGTATAGTATGAAAGACGGTTTTTATTCACTAAATTTGTTAACAAAAGAGAGAGCGAGAGTTAGGGGCGGGGGAGAGTAGGACAAGGGTATTTTCTTAAGTGAAGCGGTGTACAACCAGTAGTCGATGGTGTCTGTGAATAGCAAAAGTCTATAGTGGTGGTTGCTCAGAAGAACAAACATGGCCAAGCGGAAATAAAGCAGCTGTGATGGAGAAATCTTTTCAATACCATGAAGAAGCGAAAACGTTCGTCCGCTACTAAAATGACACCTACTCCGAAAATGCGTTCTTCCAGTAACACAGATTTCACCGAATTTTAGAGCTTTCGACATTTCTTGAGCAATTTAAATTTTCAAAATAAACTGTTGTGAGTGATTTCAGAGTATTAATGACTATTTGAGACATTGTGATAAAAGCATATACAGGGTGAGCCAAAAGTCCATTAACATTTCAAAATTCATTACGTCACGGAGTAATGGAGGTAGAGAGGTAAAAATTGACACACGCTTTGAAATGACATGGGGTTTTATTGAAAAAAAAAATGGCACAAACACACCAACAGATGACGCTTCACATGATGGTTCAAACGGTTCAAATGGCTCTGAGCACTATGCGACTTAACTTCTAAGGTCATCAGTCGCCTAGAACTTAGAACTAATTAAACATAAGGACATCACACACATCCATGCCCGAGGCAGGATTCGAACCTGCGATCGTAGCGGTCACGCGGTTCCAGACTGAAGCGCCTATAACCGCACGGCCACACCGGCCGGCTTCACATGATGCAAAAGCACTAGTTGGCATAAGTGTTTCTAGCAAAGGCGATGTTCTTTGTAACAAATGCTCATCAACAATGTTGTGAACAGCACTGTACAGCAAGTCAGTAGGTATAGAAACAAATTTGCCGTCAGATGTTGTGTTTCAGCATCCTTAATGAGGCAGGACGATCGCGATAGACTTGGGAACCCCACAAGAAGTAACTACACTGAATGAGGTCTGGGGACCTGGCAGGCCAAGGATGGCGAGCGTGGCGGCTCAGCACATGATCCTCACCAAACGATGTGCGCAAGTGATCTTCCACATGTAATATAGTGTGGAGCACCATCCTGCATCTTCCAGCAGGTGTTCATCAGCCAGGCTAGGTATCGTGCGATTCTGTAACATATCGGCATATCTCGCCCACATCACGCTGTCTATTCCCGTGCACAAGCATAATTCACTGAACATTTTTGTATATTTCTTTTGGATCTTTACCAATCTGTCACATATGGGCAATAGAACAAAGGGCTCTGGATAGCCTGTATGACGTAAACCGAGGTTAACTGTATGGATCTGTAAACGGCAACCTCAGCTGGATTACATCTACATCTATATCTACATGATTACTCTGCAATTCACAATTAAGTGCCTGGTAGATGATTCATCGAACCACCTTCTGTACTTCTGTACCGTTCCACTCTCGAATAGCACGCGGAAAAAACTAACATTTAAATCTTTCCGTGCGAGCTCTGATTTTTATTACTTTATTATTACGATCATTTCTTCCTCTGTAGATTGGAGCAAACAAAAGATTTTCACACTCTGAGGTGAAAGTTGGTGATAGAAATCTCATTAGAAGATCCTGCCGCAACGGAAAACGCCTTTGTTTTAAGAACTGACACCTGAACTCGCGTTATCATATTCATGGCACTCTCCCGTACTTCGTGATAATACAAAACGAGCTGCCCTTCTTTAAAGTTTTTCCTTGTCCTCCGTCAGTTCTATCTGATGCGGATCCCACATCTTGCAGCAGTACTCCAGAAGAGGGCGGACAAGTGTGTAAGCAGTCTCTTTACTAGAGCTTTTACATTTTGTAAGTGTTCTGCCAATGAATCACAGACTTTGGTTTGCTCTCCCCACAACATTACCTATGTGATCGCTCCAATTTAAATTATTCGTGATTGTAATCCCGAAGTATTAGCTGAGTTTACAGCTTTTAGATTTGCGTTATTTACCGTGCCACTGAAATTTAGCGGACTCTTTTTAGTGCTCATGTGGACGACCTCACCCTTTTAATAATTTAGAATCAACTGCCACTTTTTGAACCATACAGATATTGTGTATAAATCATTTTTAAATTAGTTTTGATCAGCTAATGACTTGACATGACGGTAAATGACAGCAATATCTGTAATGAATATAAGAGGGCTGCTCAGACTGTCTCCTACATCGTTTATATAGGTGAGAAACAACAGAGGACGTATGACACTTCCTTGGGGAACGTCTAATACTTGTACCTGCTTAATTTGTATTGGAATGTGTGTGTTGTAATTGCTTCAGTCTACATGACTGCCTATAACTGTATGTAATTATGGAATTGAAACTGTGTACAATTGTGACATGGCTTTTGATCAGTGTGACGTTTCTGTGTCTGATTCTTGTATTATTTGTTTTTATAGCACCGATGATAATACACTGGTAGCTGAAACCTAGACTTGCAGCAAAAAAGACTGATGATATTACGACCGACGCTGAACTTCCTTCTGTTCTGGATAACACCACAGTCGTGGGGCATTCCCATGGAATCCAACGTAATTACGTACTTTGGAACGTAAAAAGTGGCAACAATGCTGTGGAGACACTATGCAATGGAATCTATTATTGTCGCTGATAGCACACGTTGTTGACATACCTACCTTACCTCCCAGCAAATGGACTCGCCCGTCCCACGTCACCGGCCTGCGCGCAATTGAGGGAAACACAATTACTTGACCGAGCGAGGTAGCGGAGTGGTTAGCACACTGGACTCGCATTCAGGAGGACGACGGTTCAATCCCGCGTCCGGCCATCCTGATTTAGGTTTTCCGTGATTTCCCTAAATCGCTCCAGGCAAATGCCGGGATGTTTCTTCTGAAAGGGCACTGCCGACTTCCTTCCCCGTCCTTCCGTAATCCAATGAGACCGATGACCTCGATGTTTGGTCTCTTCCTCCAAACAACCCAACCCCCACAATTACTCGTGAGCGAGCGGTCTAACGTAACGGTGTGACTATGTTTTCGAAACAGGAACAACGGAGTTGGATCAAGATTGACTGTGCCAGAGGTCGTGCAGCACGACAGTGTCATCAAGGTCAAGAGGCATGCGGGGAATCGACATTGCCGTACAGAACAGTGCACATTGGGTAAAAGCCTTTAACGAAAGTCGGCAAACTGTGGCAGACATACATCGAGCAGGTCGTCCTAGCGTCTCTGAAGAAATGCATGCTGTTGCTGCGTTAGTGGACAGTGATTCGTGAGCTCGCCCACCAAACCGGATTAGCGCATACGACTGTGCTTCGCATTCTGAAGAAACGCCTGGGCATGCGAAAAAATACATCATGTTGGGTTCCGCATGATGGAAATGCAGAAATGGATGCGTTACGACGCTGCTCAGACGAACTTGGAGCGCTATGAACGCGAAGGAGAGGCTTTCTTACGCCGTATCGTCACACTGGATGAGACATGGGCCACATAGTAGGAGCCAAAACTGAAGCGTCAATCCTACGAATGGCGTCATTATGGGTCGCCGCGAAGGTCGGAAGGGTGTCATAGCCCTAGTGTGGTAAAAGTTACGGTGATTCTCTTGTGCGACTGTGATGGTGTTATCCTTACGCATTACGTTCCTCCACGGCAACCCTTCAATGCACACTATTACTGTTCCTTGTGACTTTGTTTTGATTCCAAAGATGAAGGAAACACTTCGTGGCATTCGCTTCAGAACTGTTCCAGAGATTCGACAGGCAGTAAAGCGCTCCAACAACAGAACAGGCTCTGCTAACGGTATACTACGCCTTCCACGTCGCTGGCAACGGGCTCTATTTAAGTTCCAACCTTATAGTTACGTTACAATCTTTCTTCAATTTCTCAGCCGTTTTGATAATTTAAATGTATGCCAGTAGACAAACAGCAGAAACTTTGTTAAACACCACACAGCGGCTGTTCCGTAAGTTATTCGCTAATTAACACCTCATGGAAGCATTTGGCACGGAATAGAGTGGAGCATATCGTAGACACTCTTTGATGGTATTTAAAACACACGATCCATCCTGTTCCCGGCTATAAGATTCTATCGAACCCTTTATTTGGATTCCGAATGCTGTGGTATTCTATCCCCACGCACGAGCTACAAGTAAAGTTTTGGCGATAACAACATAACAACCGTTCGTAGAGTTTAAAAACTGATGGAGTAAGTGCTTCTAACAGTATTTCTAGAGCGCTCCATTGCAGTCTGCCGTCATATTCCAATGCGGACCCTTTCTGCAAGCAGAAAAATGCCGATCTGCTCTTAGTGTTCTGCAGTTTGCATATTGGAGTAATAAGCCCCTAAGAAAGGTGAAAGTGATATGTAAACGAACAAAAAGAAAACCGAAGAGTTGAGACGGTGAAGTCAAGAAATGATAACTGGAATATATGGCCTGAGCCATCGGGTCGATGTGCCGTCCGTAAGCACTATAAACAAACAGGGCTACAGCCGTATTGTAAATTCCCCCACAGTAAATCGACACCTGCAGCGCAAAGAGGACGCTTGTGTCTACTAAACTACAACCTTAGGTGTCTTTTGTATGCCAGATGTCACCTCCAATCAAGTATTACATCCGACTTGCTAAACTTTGTAGAACTACCAATCAAACTATTTTACGCCGGAAGTTCCTTAGCATTCGCGTGGTATAATGTATGGTGCCGTACTACAGTTCTGTTGTGACAAGATCACTTGTGGAGCAACCAATAATACTGATTCCAACATAAGCATTGCACAGAAATTTACAACGCGTGACTACGGAAATGGATTGAGCTCTATCCCTGTCCTTCCCTTTCCCAAAGACTGGAGAACTTTTTTTATAATTTTAGAGAATAGGAAATTACCTGCTTCGAAAGGTGGTACCGCCGGAATAAAATTATTTGTCTTACCTCATCCTGCAGCACCCCTACACACGCAGACAGAGCGTCAAACCACAATGGACAGACTGCACCACTGGCGCTGATACGAGGGTTATCCGGGAAGTAAGGAACGATCGGTCGCGAAAAGCAAACCACAGTGAAAATCCGATAACGTTTTGCGTAGGTGTGTTGGTCAGTGTCTCTAGTATTCCCGTCGATCACTTTACGTCGTTCTTTATTGTTCTGAGCATACGGGGAGCACATAAAGATACCTAGAACAATAGTGTTTCCCGCCAAGTACGAGGGCCTGGTGAGAAATATCGCCTGAAGCTATGCAGCCAACACTACATAACTGTCGTGATTTTTCTTCTTCAAGACAATTCCAAGCTGCATTCTTCAGGGGCAATGTAGATGCTCCTGCATCGTTTTCAATAGGAAATGTTTGATTACCCACAATAAAAATGGCTCAAATGGCTCTGAGCACTATGAGATTTAACATCTGAGGTCATCAGTCCCCTAGAACTTAGAACTACTTAAACCTAACTAACCTAAGGACAACACACACATCCATGCCTGAGACGGGATTCGAACCTGCGACCGTAGCGGTCGCGCGGTTCCAGACTGAAGAGCCTAGAACCGCTCGGCCACTCCGGCCGGCTTACCGACAATACAGCCCGTAATTGTCTCCCTCTGAGTTTCATCTCTGCTCACATGAACCGCTGGCTATGAAGACAACATTTTGGCACAGACAACCAGCTGTAGGCCAGCGTAGAGAATTGGCGGAAAGCACTGACGGTTGCCTTCTATAACGAGGGTATTGGGAAGTTGGTACAGCGCTGCGACAAACGTCTAAGTTGGATCGGCGACTATGGAGATGAGTAGTTGGAAGTTGTAGCTAACTGTTACAAATAAAACAATTTTGATTTTAACTGTGGTTTCCATTTCGCGACCTATCGTTCCTTAATTTCCGAATAGCCCTCATATGTAGCCAACAGACAAGGGGTACTATACTTTCAACTATAGTCTATTCACCGAGAGCTGGGACGAAACATAAACAGTGTCACGTGAGCGACTACGCTCCTTTCCAGAGAAAGCATTCGGTGTTCACGTGATACGTAGGGGTGTGGAAAATCCTTGGGGCACACTTTGCAGCTGGCGGCGTTCTGCTGGCTGCCAAGCTGTCACAGCGGACCGTGAGAAACCTGGGCAACAATGTACGAAATAAACTTAAAATAATGTTAAACTGAGTCATTCTGTCGAAGCAGATTTATTTTCATTCAGGTTGCTAACAAAACGCTCCATTCAAACACAATTAATTGTTAATTTTAATGACAATACCAGTAATAATAATGATAAAGGATGAAACAAGGTTCACTCTGTCGAACTTGAACTGTTTTCTTTGAGGTTTATAACAAACCGCTCCTCTCTCTCCTCTATAATGCAGTCTAATTTCCACATTTGAGTTTCCACTTTTTCTACGACATGGAGGACGCACTTGTTCCAATCCTCTGCAGTCACTGTTCTCACTGCTTCTTGTAGCAGTACTTTAACTTCCGGCATTTTGTGTGTTTTATTTTCGCTACAACATAGCCATTGATTCTGGCCCACACTAACTCGATGGCGTTTAATTCACAGTGGTACGGAGGAATTCTGAGAAAAGTTTTCCCTGCATTCTTCGCCATTTCATCTATTGCGTATTCGTTGTGCGCTGTTCTGTGATTTTTAAGTATTTCTAAAAGTTCTTTCTTCAACATACCGTCTTCGAAATCGATGTTTTTAGATTTTTGCCACTCTGATATTTCGTGCTTATTGGAATTCGCATTGGGAACTTTTTCTTTTCACCGAGAATGGTACGGCGCGTTATCACGAACAATAAGTGCATTTTCCTGAAGCCGAGGAAGAACATCTTGAAACCACTTCTCGAAGATTTCGGCGTACTTCTCCTCATGATAATCTTCAATTTTCTTGGATTCTGAAGTCCACAAACATCCTTCAACGAACCCTGCTTTGCTGCCAATGTGTGCGATAATCAGACGTCTCCCTTTACCTGATGGGCCCTTGCTTCCGGTGGATAATCCGGACAGAAACGCTTGTTTTGAGGAATTTATAGTGTCGTCTACCCAGACGTAACTTCGGGTATGTCCTGCGTTCACCCACGTCTCGTCCAACTAGTAAATGGGTCTGCCTTCATCTCTCAACCGTTTAATGGTTAGAAGACAACGCCGCCTCCATAAAATGTCATCCCTGTCTATTAGCATGCTATCGCGCCCACGCCGGACATATTAGAAATTCATTTCTCTAAATAACTTATAAAATGTAGTTCTCCGAAATTTCCCATATCTGGATCTTCGTTCACGACTGTAAGCACTTTGTCAATTGTTGGCAATTCGTTACGAAAAAAAATTCGTGTACTTTCCTTCGTACCGCATTTCTATCGAAATCATCAAAACTTTCAGAAAGTTTCTGCCGTAATTTTCCTTTCTTGGGAGACTTCAAAGAGTGTGTGGCCTTGTACTCACTTATCACACGATACACTGAAGAACGTCCAATACCTGTAGCTGCAGCTGTTTTCGAAAAAATGTCACTCATTGACTGCTCTGGATGTAACAGTTCCGTTTTATACACATTAAGCACCATGTGCTTCTCAGAAGAATGATTTCTTCTTTGCTCGCTTCTTTAGTGGACTCAGAACTGACACGTCGACCTCGCTCGCTGAATCCGTGGATGACATAATGAGGACAGCCGTATGTGATGCTAATGAAATAAGTGAATATATAAAATAAGAAACCATGCGATGCTATTGGATGCGCACATAAACAGTGAATGCTCAGCGTGACTACAAACGCATATACTTACTCTAATAATAAACAACTAGTCTTTCAAGCATCTTTACAGATGAACTTAAGATATCCTCAAATCGCCGCTGTACAACACCCACTAACGAGCTCACATCTGCAACTGAGACCGCCACAGTGACTGAGCGCCGCGCCTGCGAACCGCACAATGCATCGCTCATAAAGGACAAATGGTTGCACTCATCGCATTCGAACAAACTACAAAATTAAATTCAAACCTTTCTGAAACATTTCTCGCTTACACCCCCACAAAAAAATTTAAAGGGGAAAAGTTTGTCGCTTACTATATTTCGGATGATGATTTGGTAAAAGTTCTGCATCAGACGTGAGATTTTAATTTATTACTTCACTATTACTGTATTACTGACTCTATTGGGCAGAAAATTTGCAGACGTCATCAACATATAGTACTGAAGGCAATTATAAAATTATTTTGCTGTGCGACACGCAGTTTAGGAGATATGGCGTGATAAATATAGAGTAACGCGAAAAAACAACTTTTCCTGAAAGCTTAAATATTTCTCTTTTTCAGTGACAATAAATTTTAATGTAATGTAAAAAACGTGTCGAAAGGTAGTTCTCGGATCACTTTATCACGTTCAGGTGCCAAATTATAAAAAATACGACTTTCATTTTTTAATTTCTGTCGCCCCTGCCTTGTACACCCCTCGACGGCAGAGCTGTGGTCACGCGCCTTGCCGTGTTTACAGTACGTCTCTCGTTTCGGTGAATGGAGTATAGCTAGTTTCAAATAATTTTCAAATTCACCTTTGCATCTAGCAGCGAAATAGTGGAGATTTTCTATAGGAGGACTACAAATATCGAGACTGTAGCACAGTTACATTACGCAATCGCTCGCAAGTCAGTTATTTACCTGCATATAGCTGTAGTTGTTTGATGAGAATCCAAGACACTGGTGTTCCACGTCTTGCAGCACCCTGCACATATGATAGTAGCATTTCTGCAGAGTTTAAAACCGATGGAATAACAGCATTTTTAACTTAAAGCTCTGCAGTATTAACTATATTCTAGCTGCATAGGGCTATAGGAAGCTACTCTGACTCCGACAAATACAACAGCTCCAGCAGCATAGTCTGTCCGTCTCGATTTGGCGTTCTGCCACTCACAGATAGTGGTATTTACCATTCAGTTATTCCGTTACGTCATTATTCGGGGCCATTTTGCGAAATATGCTTTGAAGTCAGTAATTTATACACACTGCACGGGGGGTTCGCATGCAGTTGCACCTCACGAAACTACACTATGTAAAGTGGCCAGGCATGCGACTATGGGAAGCTTTTATGTATTGCTTTCCTGACGACAATGTACAGCTCCAGAATGCATCATGTGTTTGATCCCTGTTTAGGTATGTCCACAATTACTTGTATCTTTCTTTTCAGCTACTCTGCTATGGAATATAAACACATTATTTCGACAATTTTTGGTAGTTCCCCACTGCTATGCCGGCCGCAGTGGCCGAGCGGTTCTAGGCGCTACAGTCTGGAACCGCGCGACTGCCACGGTCGCGGGTTCGAATCCTGCCTCGGGCATGGACGTGTGTGATGTCCTTAGGTTAGTTAGGTTTAACTAAGTTCTAGGGGACTGATGACCTCAGCAGTTAAGTCCCATAGTGCTCAGAGCCATTTGAACCATTTGAAACCCACTGCTATCGCTGCAGTAATCAGATTATTTCGTCTTTACTTTTCCGTGCATTACGATGTCGGTGTCATTGCCTCTGTAAATTGGCTGTGTCATGTCGTCATGTTTTTAGAGTCATCAGTCTTCTGACTGGTTTGATGCGGCCCGCCACGAATTCCTCTCCTGAGCCAACTTCTTCATCTCAGAGTAGGAAAAAAAAAAGTTAACATGTGTGTGGATTCCTAAGGGACTAAACTGCCGTGATCATCGGTCCCTAGACTTCTACACTACTAACTTAAACTAACTTACGCTAAGGACAACACACACACCCATGCCCGATGGAGGATTCGAACCTCCGGCGGGAGGGGCCCCGCAATCCTTGCATGGCGCCTGAAATCGCGCTGCCATTCCGCGAGAGTAGCATTTGCAACCTACTTTCTCTTTAATTGTTGTATGTTTTCCAGTCTCTGTCTTCCTCTACAGTTTTTGCCCTATATAGCTCCCTCTTGTACCATGGAAGTCATTCCCTGATGTCTTAACAGATTTCCCATCATTCTGTCCCTTCTCCTTGTCAGTGTTTTCCACGTATTCCTTTCCTCTTGAATTCTGCGCAGAACCTTAAATGGTTATTAATGGGTGAATGGTTAGCACGAATTTGATCTGGAAACAGTAACTGGGGGAAAGTAGCTAATGTGGAACTCTGCAGTCTACTGTAAGTTTCGTGTGCCACAAAATTTCTGTGGCTCGCCACCCAATTGAATTAAAATTGGAAAAATTTAATGTAACAACTGAATTAATCACTGAAAAGGTAAACATAACTAACGTTTTAATAATAGTAAAAAGATCCAAGTGAAAATATGCAATGATCATATGGGAACGGTTTCAGTACAAAAGTTAAATCAAATTATTCAGAGCAGGCAAGAGCTTAAGCCTGAATAATAATAATAATAATAATAATAATAGGACAAAAGTCTGCAAATATGACTGCCTTTTGCGCTTCAGAAACGCCAGGTGGGATGTATTAAAAATAATCTTACAGAAGGGGACGGGTTTGTCTAAGAAACAGTCACCACACTTTAACATAGTTTATTAAGACAAAACATTATATCAAAAATTCAAAAAGTTATTCTAAACTATGATCTGTCATTGCCTGTTATTTAATTAATTAACCCACTTATATTATTATTTTATTGAGTGATGAGGTACATTACGTTGATAACGTAATCTTAGGCGCACAAGGGAAAGATTCACACATACAAGATCAGAGATAAAAAGAATTTTTCCCATCACAATAAGACAAAGGCTCAGAGGTTCAACCCTATCGCTGTGACTCAGTTATTGTCAATAAGAATACTACGGAACAGTATTAAGCAAAGAAATTTTTCTGCATCACCTTTGCACATGAAACTAAGGTACACTGGCGTCAAACACCCGCAAATGCCGCGAATATTCATGAGCGAAGAAAAATACTAAGACTCGTGAAAACTCCAAGAACACAGATGTAAACCGTACAGACACAAACAGCAATAAAATACCACGGGTAGTTAAGAATAAAACTTATTGAAGATGGTACTGAAATCACACAGATGAAATCACCACCACGTGGTATGAAAAAAGCTGCACCATCCTAAAACTGAAATTAAATGTAAAGTAGAAGAAATAAAAACAAACACACGAGAAAAGTTCACACATAAATGCCAGTTAAAAGAGAAGTCAGACAATTGAATTTTAAACCTGTGCTGGAGTAATGAACTTACGAGCTTCCAACACCACGTGTTCTGCTTACACAAAGCGAGGTCCGGAAAAACTTACTACATACAGAAAAATATACTCGTGACTACACTGTGAAAAATCTAAGAATTCGACTATCTAACTTGAAAATGAACTATTGGGTCAAACGTGTACATCAGTTGGAATAGCTACAAACCATCACACATTAATACACTCCCTGCAACGGACTTACCCCGAGAAGCCGGAAGAGACCAAATGGGCCCTTTCTGCCACCAACTTCACTGTTGTCGAATGACTACCGAAAGGTTACAAATCTCTTTGCCTTGCCTGAGAAAGCTACGTTGGCTACACTGTTGCTACCGCAGCAGATAGCCGGATGTTTTATTGCTACCATGTATGAGACAAATTCAACATACACACTCACTCATTCATTCATACAGATGATAAAGAGAGAAAGGACATTTGAGAGCGCAAAATGTCGGTAATGTACATAAGATTACATGCTTACTGGTAAAACGGATGCTTTAATGTAACTGTGTACCACAGAATGGGGACCAGCGCGAAGTACAAAACTAAATTACAAATAATTGAGCGTGACAGCACTAAATACGACTTAACTAACATGAAACGAATCTAACGAAGACTTTCAACCTCCTCATTCCTTACCTTACCAGTCTACCTAATTTTCAACATTCGTCTGTAGCACGACATCTCAAATGCTTCGATTCTCTTTTGTTCCGGTTTTCCCACAGCCCATGTTTCACTACCATACAATGCTGTACTCCAAACGTACATGCCCATGTTTGATACTAGTAAACTTCTCTTGGCTGGGAATACCCCTTTTGCCAGTGCTAGTCTACTTTTCATGTCCTCCTTGCTCCGTCCGTCATTGGTTATTTTGGTGCCTAGGTAGTAGAATTCCTTAACTTCATGTACTTCGTGACCATCAATACTGATGATAAGTTTCTCGCTGTTCTCGTTTCTGCTGCTTCTCATTACTTTCGTCTTTCTTCGATTTGCTTTCAGTCCATATTCTGTACTTATTGGACTTTACATTCCATTCAGCAGATCATCTAATTCTTCTTCGCTTTCAGTGAGGATAGCAAGGTCATTAGTGAATCGTATATTGATATCCTTTCACCTTCAATTTTAATTCCACTCCTGAACATTTCTTTTATTTCCATCATTGCTTCTTCGAAGTACAGATTGAACAATAGGGGCGAAAGACTACGTCCCTGTGACATACCATTTTTAGTCCGAGCACTTCGTTCTGGTCGTCCACTCTTATTATTCCCTCTTGGCTGTTGTAGATATTACCCGCCTCTCCCTACAGCTTAGCCCTATTTTCCTCAGAGTTTCGAACATACTCCAACATTTAACATTGTCGAACGCTTTTTACAGATCGACAAATCCTATTAATGTTTCTTGATTTTTCGTTAGTCTTGTTCCATTATGAACCACTACTTCAGAATTCTCTCTCTGGTGTCTTTACCTTTCCTAAACTAAATCTGATCGTCATCTAACACATCCTCAATTTTCTGTTTCTTTGTTCTGTATATTATTCTTGTAAGCGACTTCAATGCATGAGCTGTTAAGCTGATTGTGCGATAGTTGTCGCACTTGTCAGCTCCTGCAGTCTTCGGAATTGTGTGGATGATATTTTTACGAAAGTCAGATGGTATGTCGCCAAACTTGTACATTCTACACATCAACGTGAATAGTCGTTTTGTTGCCACATCCCCCTCAATGATTTTAAATATTCTGATGGAATGTTATCTATCCCTTCTGATGTTTTTGGTCTTCAGTCCTTCAAAGCTATATTAAATTCTAATACTAGATCCCCTATCTTTTCTAAATTAAGTCCTGTTTTTTCTTCTGTCACATCAGACAAATCTTCCCCCTCATAGAGCTCTTCAGTGTACTCTTTCCACATATCCGCTTTCTCCTCTGCATTTAACAGTGGAATTCCCGTTGCACTCTTAATGTTACCACCCTTGCTTTTAACTTTCCCATATGCTGAGTCACTCCTTCCAACAATTATTTCTTTTCGATTTCTTTACATTTTCATGCAGCCATTTCGTCTTAGATTCCCTGCACTTCTTATTTATTTCATTCATCAGCGACCTGTATTTCTGCACTCCTGTATTTCCCTGAACATTTTTTACTTCCGTCTTTCATCAATCAGCTGTTATCCGTGGTTTCTTCTCAGTTACCTTCTTTGTACCAAAGTTTTTCTTTCCAACTTTGGTGATTACCCTTGTTAGAGATGTCCATTCTTTTCAACTGTATTGCCTACTGAGCTATTTTTATTGCTGTATCTACAGCCTTAGATAACTTCAAGCATATCTCGTTATTTCTTAGTACTTCCGTATCCCAGTTCTCTTTGTATTGATTCTTCCTGACTAATCTCTTAAATTTCCGCCTACTCTTGATCACTACTACATTGTGATCTGAGTCTGTATCTGCTCCTTGATACGCCTTACAATCGAGTATCTGATTTCGGAATCTCTGTCTGACCGTGATGTAATCTAACAGAAATATTCCCGTATCACCCGACATTTTCCAAGTATACGTCCTCCTCTCGTGATTCTTAAACAGATTATTCGGTATTACTAGCTGAAATTTATTACAGAATGCAATTAGTCTTTATCCTTTCTCATTCCTTGTCCCAAGTCCATTTTCTCCTGTAACCGTTTCTTCTTCCCCCACAGTTGCATTCCAGTCTCCCAAGACTATTAGATTTTCATCTCCCTTTCCATATGTATGACCCTTTCAATATCCTCATATACTTTCTCTATCTCTTCGTCTTGTGCTTGCGACGTCGGCATATACAAGTGAACTGCAGTTGTCGGCGTTGGTTTGCTGCCGATTTTAATAGGAACAGCCCTGTGACTGAGCTGTTCACAGTAACACACTCTCTCCCCTATCTTCCTGTTCATAACGAATCCTACTCCTGTTATACCCTTTTCTGCTGCTGTTGATATTACCATACAATCATCTGACTAGAAGTCCTTGTCTACTTTCCATTTCACTTCACTGACCCGTACTGTATCTAGCTTCCCTGCCACATTCAAACTTCTATCATTCCACGCCCCGACTCGCAGAACGTTATGCTTTCGTTGGTTATTCAATCTTTTTTCCCTGGTCACCTCCCCCTTGGCAGTCCCCTCCAATCTTTTGCAGGGGAGAGATCATCAGGGCACTTTTTCAATTATGTCGGATTCACTCGAATCACGTTTGAGGTACGATTGCCTATTGGTTTGAAATGCGAAGATGATAAATCAACTTGTCTTTAATTGAACTGGCGTCTTAATTGTCCATGATTGTCTAGATGAGCTTGGAAGCAGAGGATATTCGGACAGATTCCATGATCTGAAATTTAAAGGCAGCCGAATCCCAGATCCAAATATTTTTAAAAGTTTCCAACGTTCTTCGTCTGTTAAAGAGACGCGAGACACCTTCCAAATTATTTTCTAGAGCACAGTCTCGTTCCCTTCTGAACTGCCACCTTGGATATATCCATTACTATATGTTCCACTTCTTATTATACATGTTCCTACTTCACATGAACTGGAATCCGCCTCATATCCTCAAAGGATCCTATAAGTATTTTGAGAGGTATGCGTGCACTACACTGCTTGTACTCGTTTGCCGACGGTGGTTTATCGATAAACCGTTCTGTATTTTCTATGCCGTTCCAATACCTATTTTACAGATGAAATGTATGTTTTTGAGTCTGATGTGATACCTGCATTCTTACTGCGGTCAGTTTCAGCACCATTCAGCTCGTATGTCATTTTCTGAAACAGGAATGGAAATAAGTTAGGTGTAAGATAAGGTTCTGCCTTGGGAGTCCCATCCTTTTTCGTGAATTCCCCCTCCAGGTATAGGAAACTATTGCTAGGAATGGTGAGAGTGCTGGTGCTGGATCACAATGAGGGTCTCATCATTGTTCTCGAATGGTTCTGATGCAAAGGGTTTGTTTGAGAAGTATTCCTGATACGTGCTTCATTCATCATACTCGAATGGAGCAATTGTGTGAGTGGGGACACTGTCCTTGTGTGGTTCAAGAATAGCGATTTAAGGAACTGATGGTTCTTTGGTGTTTTGGTTATAAACTGATGTGCAGCTGGTTGTGGAGGCTGCTTTTATACCGCATCCCCATCCTGCTTCAAATGTAGATGTATCAGGGTCTCTTAATGGCAAAAATTGACAAGATAGTCGCTCTTGTCCACACACCTCCACCCAATGTGGTCTGTCTGAACAGTCCCTGGGAGCTAAAATGTGTTGCTTGGCGTCTTCACAATTTTATAGCCTGGATCTGCTGTAGGGAATAACCAGTAATTAGTATGAATCAGTTTGTTGTTGAGGAATGAATTCGTCACAACATTGCACTCGACTCAAATTGTGCTAACAGTTAGATCCTACTGAATTTTTCTTTGGTAGGGTTGCTACCCAGTCTTTGAGCAAAAGTCACGTCTTGAGCGAAAGTGAAAAGAGGTACTAAGGAGGCAGCCATGGGGCATTGCGTTAGCTGCCGCGAGCAGGTGGCCGCAAGTGTGGCGACATGTGGATCGCAATAACGGACAAGCCAGAGGATTGCGAAGCAGGGATAGCCGAGCACAGCAGTAAACTGTCCCGCACTGCAGTAACCATGCAGCAAGCAGTGGAATGCCACCACACCAAGACGAGTCTCTTGTTATGGGCGACGTGACTAGATGGTGGGTGTTAATGAAACAAGTGGGCACCAGAAGCATGTAAATAGGTCTGAATTTTGAGCCAGGGATCACTTCTTGTCGCCAGAAACCAGCAGCAGCACACGATCGAACACATCTGGAATGTCACTGAATGTGGCGTCAGAGGTTGTCGCCCCCTCCCCGGAATTTACGGGAACTAGGTGACTTGTGTGTGCAGATGTGCTGCCAACTTCCTCCAGCGGCCTACCAAGGCCTCATTGCTTCCATGCCACGACACGTCAGCCCTGTTATCCGTGCCAAAGGTGGACATACCGGCTATTAGTGAGGTGGTCATGATGTTCAGGCGGGTCAGTGTAGGTGTCCGCAGAGGTACGTATTTAACTATTTGTAGCATTGAAAATTGTAAAATATATTGTTACCGGCAAAGTAGTGGCATAGTTTCTTTGGAGACTGCAAATGGCTGAGAGAGTCAAAGTAATAAACACTATACTGGATTCTTCTTCTAACGTGCGGCATCCAGTGAGTTCCAGGTCCTCCTGTAACGTCTAAATTTAGATTCTACATTCATTAGATTTCTGCATCGTATCAAGTAGAGTATTCAGCAAGAACACTCCATGAAACCCTACCATAGAGAACTTTTTGACTGATTTAAGCACTGTTTCGTTGGCAGTGTAGCTAATAATGTTGTTAATGAACAATCGATGCCCTTCCCTGTGTGGGTTTAAATGTAGTCCTTTCCCAGTAGCCATAGTTCATATAAACCTATTATGCCTTTTAGCTGCGCCTAGAGGCTGCTGTGCGTTTTACGCATTTGTCGCTGTTCCGGCGATAGCTTCCATACTGCCGGTTAGTGAAACAGCCGCCGAAAGCCCCGCCAATCCTGGAATTAGGAACGGAAAGATTTCACCTGACGTGCCTGGCAGTGGTAGAACTCCAGGCATTTTAATGAGTTTTCCTTTTGTTGCTTGTCTGCTGCAGCCAATGATAACTAAATGCATTTTCTAAATATTGTGATATGTCCTGCTTATTCTTCAGCAGGCGACAAGCAGCGTTCATAACACGACTGAAGTTTAGTCCCATACCTAGTTTGAATTTTGCGCACGTTGCTTTATCCACTAAAAGTGCGCCAATACATGGACCAATACCGACATCCCTTCTTAATCATATTTCCTTTGCTCGATCGGCTAATATACTACCTGCACATGTCGTCTTAAGAGACCCTTATTTGCTTTGTTTACGATATCGTGTAAAAGATTGATTCCCTTGCACTATGCCCTAGTTCGATCTCACGCTTGGGCCCAGGTCTGTAGTACTTATATGTAGGGGTATAAAGTTCTATTGGTGATTTATCAGGAATACCACTAACTCTGCTGATATGCTCCCTATCATGCATGTTATCTACTGTGTAAGGTTTGGGCAGCTTGTTATATAGCAAATCATTGTGATCCGTCTAACTGTTATGTGATGAATTGAATCCAAACCTTTTGACAAGTGCCGTGCCTTTTTCCCAGTTACCTTATGACGCACTCTACAAGGACGAGATCTGGTTCGCTGCTTCGCTGTATTTCATCTGCGTAGAAACTACTGGAAATTTCACTACCGCTGCTATCTTTCAAGATGTAATTTCAAGGGTTTGACTGTTGCACCCTGGAAATTTTAAATATCTCCTTTGACCAGTTTCAGACGTTTGATTGCTCAATTGCTGTCTTGTGTTTTGAATTATGTACTAAGTCATCTATATTAAATTTCTGTTTGGATCGATGTACTATTTTAATATGATTGTAAACGGTATTTAGACACTCATTAACGTGTTCAGCAATTGGCCTGATTTTTATTGTCCTGTGATCAGAGCGGCTGTATATGTTGATGATTTGTGGGAGAATATTTACAAAAAATGCAAACGGTAAAATACATCCACATTTTTGTTGCATGGGGGCTTAATTAAATAGAATGCAAATATTTTTAGTATTAGTCGCTGTATGTCCGGCTACGAAGTCTCGTAACTGGTTGGCCCTGACTGGTATTACTCCGCAATCTGACTGCATAGAATAACAACAAAGAATGAAACAAAACTTCCGTTAACACAATTAATTAATTCAGTTCCCAGAAACTATAAAAGCTACGAAACAACAAAGCACAAGTGTAACTGTTCCATGTGTGGAAGTGTGATTCAACGTACACATCTGGCACGGTTCTTCCTCAATACGACAAGATGCTTTAAACGCCATTTACAATGAAGTAATTAAAAAAAACAGAAATACTATAATTGTATATAGAAACCAGAATTACACTCTAATATATGAACACAAGCCAGATGCTTTGTTGACTGAACCTGTGACCAAGAGACATTGTTAGTTAGGAAATTTGATATAAAAAATAAAAAAAAAATTCTTTACCATCATATATATTGACGAAACATACACTCTGATCATTACAACATCCGCAATCGAACAGCATCGGCTGTCTAGCCCATCAGAACAACTGCACACGACATGCTCACAACTAGTACTGCAACTACATCTACCTCAGAACTACAACTGCCCACGGCAACTTCTCAATAAGCACTCTCCACGACGACTTCTCAACAAGCACTGCCAGTGGAGGCGGCTGAATAATACTCTTTGGCGCAATCTCTGGCGCTGTGACTCAGTGTAGCAACCTTTCATTGTTCTTATCAATCGGTTTAAAAACCCCACAGCGCATGCTTTCATCTGAGAGACTGTCGAGTAATGATGTATTCCATACCATTCCTTTATCAGCTTGAAATATCTATTTTACAATTCGCAGCCGTCATTTGTTTGTAGATTGTGTAGGATGCAGTTGGTTCCTGCCTGTGGCAATTGTTCAGATACCCGTATAACTACTTATTCCATCTTTGTTTATACAGGTGGAGCCCAAGAAAATTCCATGCACCTATCAATGACAATTAAAATACATTTGAAACTTTCATTCTCCCATGAATATTGCCTCATGTCTGCAAGATGCGCCTGCCTTAAGTCATCCTAACCTTGAATTATAACCTGCTTACATGGAAATGTTTCGCATGTCGGTTTATGGAGTTCCTGAACAATTGGTTCCAAAATTGTTTGATGATATGTCTTTCTCTAAATTCTGAAACCATAGAAATGATTTCATTCCCAACTGCAGATGATGTGACCAGCTGTAATCGTTCAGCTACTTAATTGGCGTCATGGTAATGGGTGTATTAGCGTGATATGTCGTTGAGTTTCTTGTTCTGAAAGCCTGTAGCGCCACTGCCACGTACGTCTGATAACGCATGTTTAATAATGTTTTTGTATTTCTATCTGTTAATGTCTTTTCTCATACTCCATTGGCTTTTTATATATACTTCAGTCATACGAATATGACCACAATTTTCACTATTTTTGGTATCTAATTTTGTAGTTTTTAACAAGGCTGGATTCAGTAATTTGAAGGTTCTTTCAAATTCCGTCACCGATTTGTGTTCATTTTTGGTTAAACTTAGAGGTTGAGTAAGCAGCATATATGATTTTTCCTCGCTAACTCCACAAGTTCTATCCATCCGACAGTCGCTGTAATGCTTAATGAAATCATCAATACCATCTTCTTCCTCCTCTTCTTTAGTCTCTGAGCGTATTTCAAGAAATTCTGTGACAAGCCTAAATGTGTCTCTGGGTGATTGGCCCCTTTTCACATGTCCTAACTTCTGCAGTCACATAACGCGTTGTTGTATACTACGCAGACTTCGGAACAGGATACAGTTTATATACACTCCCGTTTACTTCCTTTTCAATTACATCAAGGTGTGCAGTTAACTCGCTTGTCTTCTTTTCAATTACATCAATCCTAGCAGTTAACTTGTTGATTAATCTCAGAATGATTTGATGATAAGTATTTAATTCTTTGATACGTTTGTGAGTGCTTCATGTATATTATTATGTAGTTTAATACCATCGTTGAGCATCTGTATTTTCACATCAATGTACGGAGGAACGTGTTGCCTCCCCGTCTCAGAATGGTTGTTGGTTGATGAGATCGTGAACTTACCGATAAAATAGAGTATAATGACGTAATTACCTTGTTATTTCACCAAATGTACACTTGCCATCATCTTTTAAAAACTTCTTGAAAGTTCCGACAGCATAGATCATCATCCAATTGCTTGTTTCATCGATAACTAAGAAACAATACTGTGAATAATTCCAACAGTTTCTGCATAAAGTTGTAAATTCATACAATGTAATGTCTGTTCCCATTTGTGCGTGGTGAGTGCGTTTTAAATTTATATTATCCTATTTGAAGGAAATAACAAGGTTTGCAATATCTCTTTCCGGTTGCTTTGTGATCCTTGAATACGTCTGGCTTACCCTCTTTAGTGGCCGGAACAGTAGTATCTGCGAATATGATCCTAATTTTCCGTCCTTCAGGTGACTGGACATCTCCCTTTATGTGAAAGTCTTATATGTGATACCATCAACACCGGAAAGTATTTCCACAAGTAGCTGGTGCTTGGTCTGGAAAAGTGTTCTTGAATATATATATATATATATATATATATATATATATATATACATTATCGAAGCGAAAAACATCAGGATGCACTTGCAGGGACATGAGAACATTTTTCTTCCTGCAATCAGATGGACCAACAATAATCGACCTGATACAACTTGGCAGCAGTGACCCGTTGTTGTTATTCCGCTTTTCGAAAGTATTCTCGGATCTGTCAGTTACAACTAAGTTCTTATGGAGAAGACGCTTCCTATACCTGCTCATGTTAAGTACTATTTTACTGCACTAGCATACAGGGTGTTCTACAGGAAAGAAAGGACACAATGTCACACGCATGCTTAATTTATCTCTACAAATAGCTGTATATATGTATATACTCAAATCAGATCGCAATTCTACGCCTAAATCAAGTGCTTTAAGCCCATACGTAGTTCCGTACAGTGACCTACAACAGATATCGAAATACTGAGCTACATCTTCTTCCATGGGATTTGAAGTTTGTCATGAAAGCTTCTGTAAATCAGTCCACAATGATTCGTATAAGCTACACGGGTAAGGCAACCAGCGCAGTCTCCAATCGAGTGTTTGCTGAATAGCATCACTGCTGTACATTATATTCTTGAAGTTCTGTTCCTGCATATGAGTCGATTCTGATTCGTTAAAAGTTTTGATTTGTTGTGGGACGTCACCTGCACTGTTCCTGTGATCACCTAGCAACATTATAAGTGTTTTTTGAATATTTTGAGCAAATATGCCTGCAGTCACTATTCGTTTATCATACAGCTTACATCACTCAGTAGCAATTAATATTACTTTCGTACCACAATAATGTGGGTTTTCAAAAATCAATGTCGGGTTCAGTTCATGATCAGAAAAACATTCTGACGCAAAGACGTTTACATCCATTTCAGTTTAGGGTAAGAGATGTATTGAAAGAGGATGTATACTCCTGCTGAGAAACAGAAAAATAAAACGAGTTAAACCATAGAAGAACAGTACGCTACACCCATTTATATACTGAAGAATGTTGATGCTCATTGTTTAGGTTGAGCTTGACATTTCATGATGGTGATGATACCTCTCTAATCGCACGCCGGAATCGCGATGGTATGCCGGGTGATTTTTTCCACCATGTACAAACTTTAGTGGTTGATTGATGAGAGGCTACGGAAAAAAGGTCTAATGAACTTACATCCGGAAATACATGATTTCCATGCTAAAGACCATCTTTTCAGTTATACATTGTTACAGAGACTGCAGTCTAATACGCACTGCACCATGCAGCCACAGTTCCAGTAAGTCGTGAAAATGATTTCCATGAGCCTTAACACATACGTGAGCAGTAGGCAGATGGCGGTGTGAGTAGTGTTTTGAAATGAAATTGATATGAAAATTAATTAAATTGGTCAATTAATTACCTCATCCCCCCCACAAACACCCCACCTCCCTGGATGATGTCATGTGTTTTCCTCTACCTGCATGTGTGTCACCGCCCCCGCCCCTCCACTCCACATTAGAGAATACAATCTTTCAAGCCATTTGTTCACATTTCGGAAAACACAATCATTCGACAGTGACTAGCTATAATTCAAGGGGACGCTGATGTTTTGTACACTATGGCAAGTTCTGTTTTTTCCAATGTGATGCTACATCACACCAGCGTTTACAAAACAAATCGTGAGAGCCTGTCTTGTAATAGAAACTCCTATAAGTTTTTACTGTCTCTCTCTCTCTCTCTTCCGTTACATAGAAACCAAATACTGTCTGCATGCTTACATTTGATAGTTTTGCTCCATATCTCTCCTCTACTGACTGCATGTAAAATTTCTGCCATACAACAGGTTATCATTCGCAATAGCAGCAGATTCTTGCATTCTAGTTTTGTAAGCAATTTGATCAGCACAGCCTGTTTCACACAATCTACTCACATGTAGGGAATAAATTATTTTTAGGTTCCACAATGAACTATAGCTCACTTGGTGTCTAATTTAAAATTATATGTTATGAAGTATGAAATAACACAGGGCTTGCAGTAAAACCTATTTTTAAACATGCAATCTTGGCTATAGTAATAATGACTCACATGATTCCACAAGAATAGATACAGTCTATTTCTATTATCAGAGGTTGAAAATACTACTTCAGTTGTAAATTTCTTTATTTTCACACAACCGGTTTCGGACTGTTATAAGCCCATCTTCAGGTATTGTAGCTGTGCTGTGGTCCCCGAGTGCCGTGTTTACCAACAGGATTGTTTCTATTAATTTTATGAGCAAAATCAGTGTAGTTCAGAGAGAACTATTAGCATTCAAACTTTAACCAGTTACACCACTCCTCCTATAACGTTTTACCATGTCTCTTTCTCTTCTGATACATAGAAAAACAAATAACATCTGCATGGATACATATTACATAGACATATTTCACTATCTGGAGCAACTGGCCAGTGCTCAAAGTCACTTGCACAGATCTGTGAAAAGTTTTGTCGGCTGTACTGGAGGAAGACCACATCCAACAGTCTATTAATCACAAGAGAGGGTTTGGGTATTGTTCCTTCATAAGCAATTTAATAAATTGTTTTTTTCGGCTGTAATACTTCCAAGCAGTGTAGGACTACAGCTTTGTACAACACCATACAGTTTGTTTTTCTACGATGACATCAGGTCTGTGTCAGGTGCTAAACAACATTAACACGTTTTAATCCATTGGCTCTCACAGAAAGTGGAACAATGAATGGTGTAAACTATGCAGCTCCCACGTTACATAGTTTGGTAGAAATAAAACCCAGATTTGCTATTTCTCATTAACTAAAATGTGGAACACATCGCAACATATGGAAACTGGAAGAGTTTGTGGCATTGTAGAGCGTTTCCAACGGTACCCAAAGGTGATGACCTGTACAGTTAATCTCATCTTCCACAACAATGGGGTAATGGATATCTTGGTGCTCTGTTTTGAAGAGCATTGTTTCCTCATTTTGCACTTACGTACATGATCAGCATGCTGGTGATGACCATCGCTGGAAGGTGATGTTCACAACACATGTGAAGTAATAGAAACAAAAGGAGGTACTGCTATCTTATTGGTGAAAAAGAAAAAAGCGTGTGGAGGACATCGCAGCATATGGAAATAGGACGAGTCTGTAGCATTGAGGAATGCTTTCAAACAACTGTCTGAAGGTGATGATCACTACATTTAATCCCATGTTCCACTATGACAAGTGGCAGATATCCAGTGTTCTGCCAAGGCTCCCTCCATCACAACCAAGTTGTTTCAGTCAATCATTATGTAATCAACAGCATACCATTTGACAGACAGGATGGGAAAACACCATTGATATGGGACCATGTACTGTAATATGCACTGCATTTGATAGTGCGATCAATTTTAGCAATTTTACCATTGTTCCATGATTTCAATGCCAGCCAATGACATAGCAGATTTTTTCTCAGTTTCTGTATCATCACTAAATCACTTCTCCATTACTTTGCAAGTACCATGCACTAGATTGTGAATATAGATAGATGACTGTGCAGTACTTCCATTCGGTCATATACATCAAAGTATACCAGTTGTTCCACAATTTTTAGCGCGGCCAGTGACATGGCCGGATGCTTCTCAGTTTCTTCACCATCGCAAAATCATCCCTCAGTTACTTTGCAAGTACCATATGCTAGATGGCGAATGCAGATAGAAGACTGTGCAATACATCCATTTGGTCATAATCATCAAAGTATACCAGGTGTTCCATAATTTCAGTGTCAGCTAATGGCACAGGAGAATGCTTCCCAATTTGTGTATCATTGCTAAATCATCTCTCCTCTAATTTACATGTTTCATATAGTGGGCTGCAAATGCAGATAGATGACTGTGCTGTGTGTACATCTGGCCACATACAACAACGTATAGCGTCCTATACCGATGCAATTAGATATCTTCATATTTCCAGTCCATCAACCACAGTGCAGATATTACGATTACGACTGGCCATATTTCCCTGTGTGGATCCGTGTCACAGAGGGTTCTCGCATTTGTGGGACAAAGTTGGAGACTGACAGATCTCTCCAACATTGCCATTGACCAATCCTCTCTACAACACCAATCTTACCCCATGGCACCCATTCAAATGCACAAGATCTCCCAAGATGAGTGCTTGTCGATTATGTAGAACCTCTTATTGGTGCATTGTAGACATGAGAGTGTTACAGTGATATAACAAACAGTTAAGAAGAAATGTGTGGTTTACACATGATGTAGCTCCAGATGGATGGAGTTTGAAACATTTCACGTAAATCAGCCTTGCTATCAGTTCTTAAGCATTATTCCACTGTCTGGAGTGATTACCAGGAGGGTACCGGCACGAAAGAAATGATCGTAGAGCATAAATTCACGCTCCTATGGTTACACGGCTCTGCACCTAAAAATCCTGTATTGTTAAAGCCATATTGTTTCCAAAGTATTAGTCATGCTGAGTGCAATGCTCTTAATACTATAATGCGGAATTATTTGTCCAACATCAGGCATACAACCACCTGCAAGTTTCCTACCCCAATCACTACACTGTCAAATTTGAAAATGATAAAACTACTTCCTTCTACACTATTCTGGTGTCCTAGGAAGGCATCATCAGTGTATATCCTCCGCTCCAGATGCTTATGAACTAGAACAAAGTCAGGAGACTGCTGTTCTGTTTCTTAGGAAATTAATGCATTTTATACGTTACCTTAGGTCGGAAACATACATATCCTCAATAATACATCCCACGTCAGTTGTGATTATCATTAGTAGTAGTAGTAGTATCAGTTTTGATGGATGTGGCCATGTCTCACTAGGAAATAGAGCGAGGAAAACCGACATGAATATTTTCGATAGCTGATGCATTGAGGTACCACCCACGCCTTGCTGCACGAAAATGCACACGAAGAAGCCGCAACTTCTTATGACGGAGTAAGCACCATAATCAGTAGCCAAAGGAACAATCTTATTGCTGTTTATAGTAGCATCGCCACAGCTCTGGTAGCATTACACTTGCCCAAAACTTTCCTGGTCTGATTTTAGGTAATTTTTCCCATGTGTAGGATAATATAGCAATTTTGTCCTAACACCACATATCTCAAGTAAACCCCTCTTGCGGTATTGAAGGTGATATATATGGCATCGGTCTACTCTCCTACAGAACACGCCAGGGAATGGTTTAAGTCTGATAAACACATTTATTCTTCTCCTTAATACTTAAGGAATAAGATTGCGTCTGAGAGCCAACAATAATTCGGTAATATCTATATTCGACTGCATGCGTGACAACACAGTTATGGATTGGGATACATGTGTTTCACTTGCTTTAATGTAACTCCGCTGTGTAATACTTATGTCGCCTCTGTTGAAGTATGGGTTACGAAAACCCACACAGGGAGAGGGGGAGGGTTAAAACTGAATACAGCTAGAGCATAATTTTGAAGCATTTCTCGGTTTTGAGTGTCCTGATACCCCCAACCCACCTCTGTTTCCCGCATTTCATGGTACTTTTTCTCTAATTTTATGTATTCTCAGTCAATTTACATAATTTTTCAAGTTTTTTTGCGATTTTACATATTTTGTCGTATTTCCCTCAATTTTACCTATTTCCCATCAATTTTTATACCAGGGTTTCCTCACTTTTTACAGATTTTATGTCATTTTTTCGTATTTCTTATATTTTTCCGAATGTATATGGCCACATTGCTGGCATATGGCCAGGATTGATTTTATACGAGGATATTTGCATGTCCTATACACCAGCGTATTAAAGAATCCTTAGAATTCCCCTCTTCCCAATGATCTACATGCATGCATTTTGGACAGGAAGATCATGAAAAGAATAGTAACGCCTCATACCTAGATGAGACTCAACAAGTGGTGCAGATTGGAAACAAGTCAGTGTACTGGAATGACACATCAGAGAGCTTGTCTGCAGACACGTGTAGCGATGCACTTGATGGGTACTGAAGGTCTAGCATAGTTCTACACTCTCTGAGTTCCGCTCTAATGTGTAGGGATTAGCAAGAGGGAGCTGACAAGTGTATAGAGTTGATTTCTGCTGCTGGTCTGATATTTTTCCCGAAAGTATATGCTCTTATTGCTTATGAGATGAGCTTCACTATTTTTGTTTACGCCTTCCAACTCTGATACGTCCCCACAACCATGTCAGAACGTATACAAACTGTAGATTCCAGATTTTTTTTAGTTCTAGTAATAAGTAATTCGTTAGTTGGCAGTGTGTCGACTGCACTTAGCATCTTGGAACGTGAGAGTTTCCCCTACCCGTTGTAACCTCCACACAAAATAAAATAAATAATATAAATATTATCCTCATTTAGTGTAACCTCAAAACAGAAAAATCCCTAAACTTCTCAACAGTAAAAATTATAATTATGTCGTTCACATTCAGTGTAACGTCCTAACAAAAAAAAAAAAAAAATCTGTAACCTGGTAATAATACAATATAACTAACCTCTCAATTAAATTGTCGCTCACTTATAACTTTTCAATAATTGACTGTGAATTTAACCTGGTAAATTTTGGACGTCAGCAGTGCTGCGTCATGGCCCTGAAAGATCATTCTGAATAAAAAAGAAAAATTCTTACCTCAATGAAGTCGACGGATAACGCATATATATAAATCAAAGGCAGCATGAATACACTGCTACAGTGTCTCCACAACTGGAATGGGCTCTGCATACTTGATATTGTTCAGATGTCCCCATAACCAGAAATGGCACAGGTTGAAGTCTGCTGAACAACCAAGCCATGCAAATGGACCCTTCGTCTGATCCATCGACCAGGGAAGACACGTTTGAGATATGTCCAGACGTTAATGTCTAATTGGGCTAGAGCGCCATCATGTTGCAGCCACATAACTCTTCGTATCATCAATGGCACTTCTTCCAACATGTGAGGCAAAGTCGCCTACAAGAAACGCTGATAGTTCCGGCCTGTTAGGAGACGTGGAAGGAACACTGGCCCTAAAATATGGTCGCCAGTTGTCCTGTCCCACACATTCTGGCTGCACTGATGCTGATGTTTCGCTTTCACCAAACCATTGGGGCTCTGCATACCATCCCACAGATGATTGTTATGAAAGTTGAAGATATCACTCCACGTAAAGGTGGCCTCATCTGTTAATACGATGGATGACACCAAGCCCAGAATCGTGGTTGGCTGGTGAAGAAACCAATGACAAAACTGCTCCCGGTGTCTGTCACTAGTAAGCCCTGCATACGCTGTAAGTGATAAGGGTAGTAACAATTGTCACAGAGGATGTTCCATGTGGTGTCACCGCCAGACACCACACTTGCTAGGTGGTAGCCTTTAAATCGGCCGCGGTCCATTAGTATACGTCGAACCCGCGTGTCGCCTCTATCAGTGATTGCAGACCGAGCGCCGCCACACGGCAGGTCTAGAGAGACTTCCTAGCACTCGCCCCAGTTGTACAGCCGACTTTGCTAGCGATGGTTCACTGACAAAATACGCTCTCATTTGCCGAGACGATAGTTAGCATAGCCTTCAGCTACGTCATTTGCTACGACCTAGCAAGGCGCCATTACCAGTTACTATTGATGCTGTAAAACATGTACCGTCAAGAGCGGTGTTCACCATTTATGGATTAAAGTTAAGTATTCCACAGCTACGTCCTTTTTTGTAGTCTAATTCCTTGACCTGTTCCAGACCTCACGCCAGCCTGCGTGAGCTAAAACGCGTGCCTTTCGGCTTCCTCTCATAGTGGGTTGGCTGTCTTGCCAATCCACGACATTCCACACGGTCGTCTGACTTACCCTTTACTGGTGGGCCAATTGCCGGTTGTCGCCTTTCACAGTGTTAATCACATTTGCCTCCAAGTCTGGAGTTCGAACATTTCAGGTACGTCCTTCATGATTTCCTGCTTCCTGAAACGACCCCATCTCAGACAAACGGCGAAACACTGTTGCTAACATTGAATGCTGTTGGTATTGTCTACTGATACAAACTTGCCGTCCACTGCCCGTTGCTATTTGCGTTTCCGTAAGTAAACACCATGTCGACAAGCTCTCGATTCGAATGCGGAACTATTGCGTACAACACTGCATCACATCTATTACAATGTGAGTCAGCAAGAGAAATGAATCGGACACAACATTACCAATTACAATGGCAGGAGAGGGCGTTAGGGCATGAAATATGAGGAAAAGTGTAACGCTCTAGAAGGAAACCATGCATACTGTAACCATGGCTGCATGGCACAGCGCATATTAGACCGCAGTCTCTGTAATAATGTATGATGGAATAACTGGTCACTAGAATGTAAACCAAGAATTTCTGGACGTACTTCATTAGACCTTCTTGTTCTGTATCCCCTCATCGATCAATCCCTAGAGATTTTACAGGGTGGAAAAGTCACCCTGTATACAGGGTGGTCAGAGGGGAGTCTGAAAAGCTTGTAAGGTTGTTGCAGGATAGGTTGTGCTGAGAAATTCTTCTTAAGAAAAAACTTCTATATTTTGCGTCGCTTGTGAGTTAATTAACATTGAATTTAGCCAATCAGGCCGTTGCGCACAAATTCAAGCGGTCCGCCAGAGAAGTTATTGTCAGTTGTTCTCCTAAAGTAGATGATAGCGCACGACACTTCACAGTCCTTGGCTCGGGTTCGGACCTTACGACCGTCCCACATTCAATTTTTACATCGCTCACCTGTTCTGTTTTAGGAAACCAAATGAAAATTAATTTTAGCGACACTTCGGTGTTAATCAACTCGGAAACGGCTCAATGTATCGATTTTTTTCTTAACATACTAACCCCACGACTTACCTTAGAAGCTAGATTAAGGAAAGGCAAACCTACCTTCCTAGCATTTGTAGACTTAGAGAAAGCTTTTGACAATGTTGACTGGAATACTCTCTTTGAAATTCTGAAGGTGGCAGGGGTAAAATACAGGGAGCAAAAAGCTGTTTACAATTTGTACTGAAACCAGAAGACAGTTATAAGAGTCGAAGGACATGAAAGGGAAGCAGTGGTTGGGAAGGGAGTGAGACTGGGTTGTAGCCTTTCCCCGATGTTATTCAATCTCTATATTGAGCAAGCACTGAAGTAAACAAAAGAAAAATTCGGAGTAGGTATTAAAATCCATGGAGAAGAAATAAAAACTTTGAGGTTCGCCGATGACACTGTAATTCTGTCAGAGACAGCAAAGGACTTGGAAGAGCAGTTGAACGGAATGGATAGTGTCTTTAAAGGAGGATATAAGATGAACATCAACAAAAGCAAAACGAGGATAATGGAATGTAGTCGAATTAAGTCTGGTGATGCTGAGGGTATTAGATTAGGAAATGAGACACTTAAAGTAGTAAAGGAGTTTTGCTATTTGGGGAGCAAAACAACTGATGATGGTCGAAGTAGAGAGGATATAAAATGTAGACTGGCAATGGCAAGGAAAGCATTTCTGAGGAAGAGAAATTTGTTAACATCGAGTATAGGTTTAAGTGTCAGGAAGTCGTTTCTGAAAGTATTTGTATGGAATGTAGCCATGTATGGAAGTGAAACATGGACGATAAATAGTTTGGACAAGAAGAGAATAGAAGCTTTAGAAATGTGGTGCTACAGATGAATGCTGAAGATTAGATGGGTAGATCACATAACTAATGAGAAAGTATTGAATAGGATTGGGGAGAAGATGAGTTTGTGGCACAACTTGACTAGAAGAAGGGATCGGTTGATAGGATATGTTCTGAGACATCAAGGGAGCACCAGTTTAGTATTGGAGGCAGCGTGGAGGGTAAAAATCGTAGAGGGAGACCAAGAGATGAATACACTGAGCAGATTCAGAAGGATGTAGGTTGCAGTAGGTACTGGGAGATGAAGAAGCTTGCACAGGATAAAGTAACAGGGAGAGCTGCATCAAACCAGTCTCAGGACTGAAGACCACAACAACAACAACATTTATTTCTCAGCACAATCTACCCTGCAACACGCTTATAAGCTTTTCACACTGCTTCTGGACACCCTGTATATTAATTTCACAATGCAGTGTTGGTAGCTCCATGTAAAAAATTATTTGATCGATGTGTTGCATTTGTATGTGAGGGCGAACCAAACTTAACAGTCTGAGCTAGGATTCAAGATTGTGCTGAATGTATGGCATGGACATATTACCACAGATGTATGTGGAACCTACTGCTAAATCATCTAAGTGACAGTGGTCACATGACTTACATCACTTTTTAGGTGGATTGTGTTCTAACAGAAACACTATTGATGTACAAATATCATCTTCAAGATTCTTTATTCGCTGATTGAGTTCCACTAGCTTTGAATCAATATACTTTTTTATCACCAGATTTGAGGGTTCGTTTACTGTTATTGTTATTATTAGTTGACAATTTTTTTGCTCTGATGTCGCCAAAATTTGTCCATCATGTGGAATATTCAAGATAGGAGGAAAGGGCAGCATCGGTCGTAAGCTTTTATTTTTTAAAACTTCAAAACTTTTAATTTTTTAAATACATGTTTATTGCATTCCGATTTCAGCTATTATATAGCTACCTTTCGTGCATCTATATGCAAGTCATGATGACTCAAAGCAAATAAAATCGCTAATGTTTTAACTGTTCGTTATCTGTCATGTCAAATGGTACCATATGCGATTTTGTTTACAATGAGTCATCTTTACTTGGTTATAATTGCAATGAAGATAGCTACACAGTAGCTGAAATCGATAGCAATGAACAGGTTAAAAATTTACGAGCGACACTGCCGTTTCCCCTCTCTTGGATACCGTTGATATGGTCTGTATCACGCTGTTCCTGATGGAAGTAAAACGGGTGTGGAGTATCTCTCTTATCTTATCTTTGTGGTCTTTCCGCAAAATGTAAGTTGGTGGCAGTAAAATTGTACTGCAGTCAGTCTCAAATGCTGGTTCTCTAAATTTCCTCAGTAGCGATTTACGAAAAGAACGCCTCCTTTCCTCTAGAGACCCCCACCCGAGTTCCTGAAGCATTTCCGTAACACTCGCGTGGTGATCAAACCTACCAGTATCAAAGCTAGTAGCCCGCCTCTGAATTGCTTTTATGTCCTCCCTCAATCCGACCTGATGGGGATCCCAAACGCTCGAGCCGTACTCAAGAATAGGTCGTATTAGTGTTTTATAAGCTGTCTCCTTTACAGATGAACCACATCTTCCCAAAATTCTACCAATGAACCGAAGACGACTATCCGCCTTCCCCACAACTGCCATTACATGCTTGTCCCACTTCATATCGCTCTGCAATGTTACGCTCAAATATTTAATCGACGTGACTGTGTCAAGCGCTACACTACTAATGGAGTATTCAAACATTACTGGATTCTTTTTCCTATTCATCTGCATTAATTTACATCTATCTATATTTAGAGTTAGCTGGCATTCATTACACCAATCACAAATGCCGTCCAAGTCATCTTGTATCCTCCTACAGTCACTCAACGACGCCACCTTCCCGTACACCACAGCATCATCAGCAAACAGCCGCACATTGCTATCCACCCTATCCAAAAGATCATTTATGTAGATAGAAAACAACAGCGGACCTACCACACTTCCCTGGAGCACTCCAGATGATACCCTCAACTCCGATGAACACTCACCATCGAGGACAACGTACTGGGTTCTATTAATTAAGAAGTCTTCGAGCCACTCACATACTTGGGAACCAATCCCATACGCTCGTACCTCAGTTAGGAGTCTGCAGTGGGGCACCGAGTCATTCGCTTTCCGGAAGTCATGGAATATGGCATCCGTCTGATACCCTTCATCCATGGTTCGCAAGATATCATGTGAAAAAAGAGCGAGTTGCGTTTTGCAGGAGCGATGCTTTCCACAGCCGTGCTGATGTGTGGACAGCAATCTCTCTGTCTCAAGACAATTCATTATATTCGAAATGAGAATATGTTCGAGAATCCTGCAACAAACCGATGTTAAGGATATTGGTCTGTAATTTTAAGGATCCGTCCTTCTACCCTTCTTATATGCAGGCGTCACCTGCACCTTTTTCCAGTCGCTCGGGACTTTACGTTGGGCAAGAGATTCGTGATAAATGCTAGCTAAGTAAGGAGCCAATGCAGTAAAGTACTCTCTGTAAAACCGAATTCGAATCCCATCAGGACCTAGCGATTTATTTATTTTCAACCCATTCAGCTGCTTCACAACCCCAGCGATGTCTATCACTGTGTCCTCCATACGGGAATCCGTACGAGACTCAAATGGCGGTATGTTTGTACGATCCTCCTGCGTGAAAGATTTCACAAATCCTAAATTTAAAATTTCAGCTTTCGTTTTGTAGTCTTCCGTTGCCAGGCCAGACTGATCAGTACGTACGTCATTTACGAAACTAGCAGAGAAGCATTACAATCGAGTTGCTTCTGCGTGCTTGCAAGATAAGCTGTGTGTGATTGGTAATGACGAATAGCGTAAGGCTTTTTTTTTGGCATAATTTGTGGCCTAAACACAAAACATGGCTGCCTTCTTAAGTGAAGTTATCTATATGTTTCGTACATGGAACTGAAATTATGGAACACAGAAAGAAGTTTCCAGATATACTGTGTGTGTAATTGACACATTCATACTCTTCCAGAATGAGAAACATCATTCTGGAAACATCCCGCAGGCTGTGGCTAAGCCATGTTTCCGCAATATCCTTTCTTTCAGGAGTGCTAGTTCTGCAAGGTTCGCAGGAGAGCTTCTGTAAAGTTTGGAAGGGAGGAGACGAGATACTGGCAGAAGTAAAGCTGTGAGACCGGGCGTGAGTCGTGCTTCGGTAGCTCAGTTGGTAGAGCACTTGCCCGCGAAAGGCAAAGGTCCCGAGTTCGAGTCTCGGTCGGGCACGCAGTTTTAATCTGCCAGGAAGTTTCATTCATACTCTTGTTAATTAACGAGCAATAAATCAATAAATAAGACACTTCATATAATGAATTATTTATTTGGGGTTGTGTATTGTTCACAGTTTCTTCTCTCGAGGAATCTGGAAATAGCCGGTGATGAATGTGCTGCCTTTACGGAATGGTGATGCCGGCGGTACTTGAGATCCAGTCGAGGAAGTAGGTGACCCTGGTGAAGCCGGCCGGGTCTCCGCTCGAACAACCATTGCCCGAAATCCAGCTGACGACGGCGATCTGCGTGTAGCTTCCCTGCGAGCCGACCACCAGCGCGCCGCCGCTGTCGCCCTGAAACGTGACCACAGTATAATCTCTGGCTGGTGGGAGCCCCAATCAGGTATTCCCCAACACAGTAAAGGGTCACTCACTCAAGATGTAGCGCTGAAGGTAAACACATACGTTCTAAAATAGTACCACCATAAGTCCTTAAAATCGCTTCCCTGGAATGCAACTGCCATTGTGGCGGATATTCGGTATCTGTTCAAAAGTACCTGTGCGTCTCCACCACGCACCTTCACGTCGGCGTGAAACTGCTGGAGACACTTACAGTCAGGTGTCTGAACGTATGTGGAGGAATGCTAGCCCAAAACTAGAGGACGTTGTGCTGTAGGACGCTGCAGTTTAAAGTAATGGAAGTCGACCAAAAAGTGTTCCATTGTGTTCAGGTCGGGATTCTGTGCAGGCTAATCCAATTCAGGAATGTTATTGTCCACAATCCATTTCCTCACAGCTGCACCTTTATTATAAGGTGAATTGTCATGCTGAGACATTCATGATCTGCTAACTGTTCTTCTACTCTATGAAGTACACGATGCTATAAAATACACTGACAGAAAAATTTTGCAACACTAAGGCGTCCTGTGACATACACGAAAACTGGTAGTAGTCGTGTTTCTACATCTGAAAAATGAAGTCTACTCAAATTTCGAGATATTCGCATAAGAGTGCCACTAGTAGCGTCACTGTGAGGATACAATCCAGGTTTGCTTTAATTACACGCTGTAATGGTCGTGAGAGTTAGTTGCATTTGAGGCTGAACGCGGTGAGTTGATTGTACTCAGGAATGCCTTTAGGCGATAAAGACACCAATATCATCACCTCACTGAATTTGAAAAAAGTCGTATAACAGGGTTGCGATAAGCTGGATGTTCCTTCTTCGATACTGTAGAAAGATGTGGTAAGAATGTAGCCACTGTGTGTGATTACTGCCAGCGGTGATCACGAGAATGTAGTCACAAGTAGACCGAACTTCGGGCCGGTCGGGGTGGCCGAGCGGTTCTAATCGCTACAGGCTGGAACCGTGCGACCGCTACGGTCGCAGGCTCGAATCCTGCCTCGGGCATGGATGTGTGTGATGTCCTTAGGTTAGTTAGGTTTAAGTAGTTCTAAGTTCTATGAGACTGATGACCTTAGAAGTTAAGTCCCATAGTGCCCAGACCCATTTGAACCGGACCTCGGACGGCCACGTGGCACTACCGGGAAGGAAGACCATCGTCTTCGGCGTATGGCTCTGGCTCATCGTACTGCACATGCAGCAGCAAACTGAGCAGCAGTTGGCACCACAGTGACTCTACGAACTGTTACACATCAGTTACTTCAAGAACAGCTCCGAGTCAGACGCCTTGTAGCGTGCGTTCCACTGACCCCAAACCTCTGCCAGCTCCAGTTAGCAGCAGTCGAGGATAGTTAGTGCAGTCGTAACTTTCTCACCGAAAGTAGTGCATCAAACTGGCATCAAGACTTTCAGTACGTATATTTCTATGTAGAGAACGTGTTAACTTGTCCCTGCTTTGCTAAAGATTTTTATATGGATTTCAACAAGGACACTTTATACCAAACTTAAGTGTAATACAATATTACGTTGAGTGATGGTGTTCACTAGTTCTTTTGATTTCTGTCCCAGAATCCGCGCACTGTCCCGACTGGACATGGTTCTCGTGGCGGTCAGATTACTCGGCCACTTCAGTTACCGTGTGGAATCAATATCTGTTGCAGTGAAAATGGCGGTAGATACTTACGTTGCAGGTGCTCTGTCCGCTGGAACCGACGGCGCAGAGTGTGAAGTCTAAGATGGGACCGCCGAAGTATTGGCTGCACTGCGTGTTGGACATGACGTTCAGTGTCGTGTACTGCAGCGTGTCTGGGCTGGCACCGTCTGGAAACAAACAACACGGCCTCGTGTACCCCTCAATGCTTCCATGAGTGACAGCTTCACTAGATGTGCGGATGTTCAGTTACCAAGAATGTTCTTTATCGTGTTACGTTACGGAATTACACAGATAACGTAGTGCAACAAGTAGGCCGAACATTAAACAAATGTTATGTATTTTGTATTATATGTTACTCTTCACATACATAACTTAGTTGTAAACTTTTATTAGGATAACCAGTGCCACAAAAGTTTGCTTTTATTGAGGCATGTACAGGGTGACAATTATTGAACTATACGAAAAAGAAAAAACGTAAATTAGTTAGAGACTACTGCAGGCACACATTTAATTCAACATGTTAACGTCACTACAAATATTCGGATATAGGTTGCCATCATTGACGATGATGTAGCGCAGACGAATAGCGAAATTCTGCATGATCCGCTGAAGTGTCGGAATACCGACGTTGTCGATGACCTTCTGAATGGCTTTTCTCGTCTCAGCAATAGTTTTGGGGCAATTTCTGTACACCTTTTCTTTAATATAGCCCTACAAAAAGGAGTCGCATGTGATCAGATCCGGAGAAATTGACGGCCAATCGAGGCTCTTGCCTGTGGGCTCTGGGTACCACAGAGCCAGAAAGCGGTCCCCAGAGAGCTCCTCCAGGACATCAAACACTCTCGTGCTTCGAAGGGGGTTGAGCTCCGCCTTGCATGAACCACATCTTGTCCACCTTAGATAATGGGGATGAAATCATCTTCTAAAACCTTCACGTACCGTTCGTTAGTCACCGTGCTATCAACGAGTATCGCACCCATTATATTCCGTGCATGGATATTACACACCACACAGCCACTCGTTGATGTGAAGAGACTTATCTTTCGTAAAATGAGCCCGCATCTCGTGGTCGTGCGGTAGCGTTCTCGCTTCCCACGCCCGGGTTCCCGGGTTCGATTCCCGGCGGGGTCAGGGATTTTCTCTGTCTCGATATGGCTGGGTGTTGTGTGCTGTCCTTAGGTTAGTTAGGTTTAAGTAGTTCTAAGTTCTAGGGGACTGATGACCATAGATGTTAAGTCCCATAGTGCTCCGAGCCATTTTCGTAAAATGAGGATTCTCAGCCCCCAAATGCGTCTATTTTGCTCAATGACGAACCCATCGAAATGAAAGTGGACTTCTTCGCTAAACTAAACCATCGGTGCATACTCTCTTCATGTCCCGCGGCCAACCTTGCAATTTGAACGTCGTAGCGCGAACCATTGAGAAATTTTATTTCATATAATTCAATAATTGTCACCCTGTAACATTTAAGTGAGAATGGCGAGAAGAATCATAAGTTCAAGGTATGAGAATTCTTACTGAACTGGTTACCGTTAACATAGGAGCATGGGTTCGAATACACGTCTCATATACAATATAAACATGTATCAAATAAGTGTGCGCTGATATGAAACTTCCTGGCAGATTAAAGCAGTTTTAATCTGCCAGGAAGTTTCATATCAGCGCACACTCCGCTGCAGAGTGGAAATCTCATTCTGGAAACATCCCCTAGGCTGTGACTAAGCCATGTTTCCGCAATATCCTTTCTTTCAGGAGTGCTAGTTCTGGAAGGTTCGCAGGAGAGCTTCTGTAAAGTTTGGAACGTAGGAGACGAGGTACTGGCAGAAGTAAAGCTGTGAGGACGGGGCGTGAGTCGTGCTAGGGTAGCTCAGTTGGTAGAGCACTTGCCCGTGAAAGGCAAAGGTCCCGAGTTCGAGTCTCGGTCCGGCACACAGTTTTAAACTGCCAGGAAGTTTCATATGAGCGCACACTCCGCTGCAGAGTGGAAATCTCAGTCTGGAAACATCCCCTAGGCTGTGACTAAGCCATGTTTCCGCAATATCCTTTCTTTCAGGAGTGCTAGTTCTGGAAGGTTCGCAGGAGAGCTTCTGTAAAGTTTGGAACGTAGGAGACGAGGTACTGGCAGAAGTAAAGCTGTGAGGACGGGGCGTGAGTCGTGCTAGGGTAGCTCAGTTGGTAGAGCACTTGCCCGTGAAAGGCAAAGGTCCCGAGTTCGAGTCTCGGTCCGGCACACAGTTTTAAACTGCCAGGAAGTTTCATATGAGCGCACACTCCGCTGCAGAGTGGAAATCTCAGTCTGGAAACATCCCCTAGGCTGTGACTAAGCCATGTTTCCGCAATATCCTTTCTTTCAGGAGTGCTAGTTCTGGAAGGTTCGCAGGAGAGCTTCTGTAAAGTTTGGAAGGTAGGAGACGAGGTACTGGCAGAAGTAAAGCTGTGAGGACGGGCCGTGAGTCGTTGCCGTCCGACGGGCCCGGGTTCGATTCGGGGCTGGGTCGGAAATTTTCTTCACTCAGGGACTGGGTGTTGTGTTGTCGTTATTGTAGTCGGCTCTCAGCCGTGGCAGCGCTCGGCCGGCCAGTGCTCCGCTGCAGGCGTTGTTTACTTCCGCGTCGTAGCTTTAAGGCTTGTGTCCGTCCACCGTTTACATGTCGAGGACTTACCGCCAATTGACTTACGTTCAAATACTCTGATGGTCACGTCGGAGCTGTAACACTTGAACTCGCAGAGTACGGTCAACGCACGATTAGGGTGTTTGAACTACCTTTTGAAGTGCCGAAGGACGATATTGTCTCTGCTTTACAACCATACGGTAACGTCATCAGTTACGTAGTGGAAAAAGCCTACACGACCTACCATGTCCTTAATGGTGTGCGGCAGGTCAAATTGAACTGAAAGAAACATATACCATCATATTTGACAATTGACGGGGTGGGAGCCATTGTCATGTACGACGGCCAACCCCGCACATGTGCGGGTTGTGGACAAGAAGGCCACGTCAGATACGCCTCCATGCGACGCCGCCTGATCCAGACGCCGGTCGGCGAGGAAGCGTCCCCAGATCCCTGTCACATATGCCAAGGTTGCCAAGGAAGGTAGCACCTCTACACAGGGTCTTCCTGCTCCGTTGACGTCGTCTGATCAGGTAGGTTCAACTGCTACTGAGATTCCTTCTGAGGTGCCACAGACGCCAGATCCTGACCTGCCGAATCTTCGCAGCACTGTGACTGAAAATGCTACTGAGATGTACGTTGATTCAGGAGTGGTACCTACTTCTGCTTTCTTTCAGAATGATATGGAGTCAGACGAAAGCCACTCGCAATCAGACTCTGCACGACATGTTCGAAAACAAGGGTCGACACGAAAGAGAAAGAAACGTAGCCGTACACCCCCTGATGAATCCATTCTGCGGATGGATACCAGGGATGCAGACCCGAAGATGGACGACAAACCGCTCTTTGATGACCAAAAGTCTGATGCGAACGACCCGCCACAGGCGACCACTGGCAACGAACACCCCTTCTTACTGGCGCCGTCCCCCCACGGGTCGACGTTGAAGAGAGCCTATCCGCTGAGCCGAAAACTTCGTCTCCTCTCCACGTGGATGATGTGCACAGCCGATGTCCTACCGCAGTATCAGTCTTCTGGGCAGACGACGTGGAGATCGAAGGGACTGGGGTGGACGGTGCTGATGATGGGGCGCCCCCTTCGGTTGCGCCCGCAAACTCTCCACAATAGCAACCTCTTCAGCGGACCGGCAAGATCGACGACCTCTCGCTCCTGAAGAAGGAGCCCCACCTGTGCCTGTCGGACTCCAACACCAGCATTATCGTGTCGCAACGATTAACCTCGCGACCATTCGTGCGCCTCACAAACTAGCGCTGCTCTGCGATATGATTTATGATGCGGGCATAGATATTGCGCTTTTTCAGGAAGTGCATGTCGCCGATTTTTCACTACCACATGGCTTCACGGCGCATCTTTCTCCCGCTTCGGACACCGGTAGTGGTGTTGCCATTATCTTACGAGAAGGTCTTCCTGCCGAAGATGTCCTATACCTCCCCAACAGCAGAGGTCCGCCGCTCGTGGTCTCGCGGTAGCGTTCTCGCTTCCCGAGCACGGGGTCCCGGGTTCGATTCCCGGCGGGGTCAGGGATTTTCACCTGCCTCGAGATGACTGGGTGTTTGTGTTGTCCTCATCATTTCATCATCATCCAGGAAAGTGGCGAAATTGGACTGAGCAAAGATTGGGTAATTGTATGGGCGCTGATAACCACGCAGTTGAGCGCCCCACAAACCAAACATCATCATCATCATCACAGCAGCAGAGGTATGGCCCTTACTCTCTTTGGTGTACGTATCGTCAACATTTATGCGCCGTCGGGCTCCAGCTACCGTCGTGAACGCAATGCCTTCTTCGCGAATGAAGTTACACCCCTTTTTATGGGACCACACGATGATTGGGTCATGGGTGGAGACTTCAACTGCACCCAGCGACCTCAGGATCAATTGCCGCGTCACTCACCATGCGCAGCTCTGGAAACAACCGTCACGCGGCTACAATTTGTCGACATGTGGAGACGTGATGACGGTGATCTTACGGGCTTTACGTACTACACTGCACACTCCTCTAGCCGACTGGATCGCTTCTACATCTCGCGATCCCTAATTCAACACACTCGACAGGCTGAAATCTGGCATGTTGCTTTCTCAGATCATGAGGCTTACTTCTGTGATGTGGTTCTCACAAGACAGGCAGTATGGCACGGACGTGGTTTATGGAAACTGAACACGGCACTTCTTAATTCACCTGACTGTCGACTTCTAATAGAAGACACTTGGATCACATATAATAGACGCCGTCCCACGTATCCGTCTACCATATCCTGGTGGATCAGTGTTCAAAACCTGCTCTTCGAAAAACTTTGATCCGGTACGGCAAAGATGTTGTAGCCTGGAGGAAGAGCACTATGGACTTTTACTACAGGATCCTACGAGAATGCTCCACGATGCCAGCCTCCCCTGAGCGCCATACAAGGATGAACCATTCTAAGGCACAAATCTCCAATCTCATGCGGAGGCATTTGGAACGAGCGATAGTACGATCTCGTACTGCTGATCGCATGCCTCATGAACATCCGTCGATGTACCATATCATCCAAGAACGCCAAAATCGACGCCGAAAATTGATTCATGTCCTAACAGACCACGAAGGGCGTCGCTACGTAACCCAATCTGCAATAGGGAATGTGCTTCACGCCCACTACCAGCAGCTCTACGCCGCAATTCCACATTCCCCAGAGTTGATCGAGGAAGTCTCACACCTCAACTTCGGTGGTATCCCAGGAGATGCGACGATTGACTTAATGTCAGAGGTGACTGATGATGAAGTTCGCAATGCGATCCGGGCAGGAACCATCAATCGCTCTCCAGGACCCGACGGTCTTCCCCTCGAATTTTATCGCACCTTCCGTGATTTGTTAGACTCCACCTTTACCTCCATCTGTCGGGAACTGATGTCTCCGGAAGTACCTGTGCCGGACGCTTTCATGGAAGGAATTATTATTCCTGTACATAAACCGCATGGTGGCAACAATGTCAGTGATTATCGGCCCATCACCCTCCTTAACAGTGATATGAAAATCTTCACTCGCCTTTTGGCGGCACGACTTAAAAACGTTGCCCGATATGTTGTGTCGCCAGACCAAGCATCTTTGGGAGGGGATAATAATATCCGCACGGCTTTATGCCGCTACAGGGATATGATCGCTGTTACCAAGGCACAACGCCTCTCTGGGGCACTTGCGTCTTTGGACTTTAGTCAAGCTCTTGAGAGAGTTGACCATTCGTTCCTTACGGCCGTTCTCCACCATATGGGTTTCCCAGTCGCCGTTATCACAGTAGTGATGCGCCTTCTGCGGGGTGCCTCATCCAGGATTATGTACAATGGCAGACTCACTCCTCTGATAAAAATAGGTCGATCCGTACGTCAAGGCTGCCCTCTATCAGCGATTTTGTACGCCTTTTCCTTGAAATCCTTGCTATGTGGACTAAGACAACGTTTGGTGGGGTTGTCCATAGATCGCTACCGCTTCTGTTGCACGGCCTACGCTGACGATGTAGTCATCTGTTTACGTAATGCCGACGAGGTTCGAGCTGTTTTGACGTGGGTAGCGACTTATGGTGAGGCATCGGGTAGCTCTTTAAACGTACGAAGTCACAAGTTATGTTCATTGGCACGGGACTTCCCGTGGAGTGCGTTACACCTCTCACCACCGTTGATAACATTCGCTGTTTGGGAATAGATTTTTCATCTCATCTCCAGCGTTCAGCCACCATCAACTGCCGACGCCTCCTTTTAATGATCAGAGCAGGTCTTATGGACCATCGCCTTCGATCCCCAGATACTCTCCAACGAGCTCGATATGTAAATATATATATCGCATCCCGAGTTCCCCATGTAGCACAAGTTCTACCTTTCCCACTTACTGTGGCACGTCACATGTTGGCAGCGATGGCATCTTTCGTCAGCTCTGGGCTGTTGTTCAAAGTTAACTATGCAACCCTTACTCTTCCCCGTGAAAGAGGTCTGTTTCACGTGCCGGATAGAGCTCGCGCCCTATTTGTCAGCTCCCAGATGACGGTATGGACACGTTGCCCAACGAGCCTCACTAGTCTCCTCCTGTCGGCATATTCGCCGTTCTCACTGTCAGCCCCAGTGGTGATCTCGGATGTTCCGCCCTAGTTCCATTATATACGATACTTCTTTCTTAAACTCAGTTATCTACGCCTCACTTTATCAAGACAGCTTTTACTCAAGACAAAGGCAGTATACAATGTCCTCCAATTAGGTCGTCCACCTAACCCGATTGAACAAAAGTTGCCCCGGTTGACATGTATGGCGCGCGGTGCTCGCCTGTTACCTTAACACGAATGTTCAATCTGTCTGGTACCTAACTGTCAATGGTAAGCAAATCAACCAATTTCGCTTTCATCGTATCCACCTCGCCCAATCACCTCTATGTTCCACGTGTGGAGTGCCAGACAATGATGAACATCCGTTGGTTTGCGGACCGGCGGCGGAGGTTTGGCACTTGGTTCGTCGTATTGTGGCTTTTCTAACGCGGGACATTCCGGATCGGATTACTCCCCTTTCATTATTATTTACGGAACGTGACTATTTTCCTCGGACAAAGACCAATGCTGTGAATTGGATTCGCGGACATGCCATTCACTACCTATTTGGAAAAACTGTAAACTCTGTACTCGATTTTTGGACGTACCTCAATGACCGTCATTATGTCATTGTCCGTCACCAAAAATACAGACAATTTTTCTCGAACTTCCTTGGGAGTGCTTTCCACGACCCGTCTCGCAGCTGGAATGTGTTAAGCCAAGAGAGAAGAAGGTTTTCTGTTTGAACCAATGAACATTTCTGAACAATTGAACGGAACAATTTCGAGAAGACGTGACTCAACATATTACTAGCGGGGCGCAGAAGGCCTCTGATCAATTACACAATAAAACTAAACAAAAATAAAACAATAAAAACAATAAAAATATAATTCAGAAAAAGGAAGATTTTGTTTTGTTTGTAAGGATAGCCCTAATCTTGATTTCCCATATTTTTCCTGGTATATAGGTAGCTCTCTGGAGTAGGTTTAGTCAGGAGCCAACGCCTGAAGTGGACCAGATTTTTTTGTTATAGGATTGAAAGTGGCGGTGGCACTTAGGTTCTCTTTTTTTTTTTTTTTTTGTAGTTCCATTTTATTACGGGACTTTCTAAAAATTAAAGAAGGAAAAGGAGAAAAAAAGAAAAAGAAAAAGTTGGTAGAGCACTTGCCCACGAAAGGCAAAGGTCCCGAGTTCGAGTCTCGGTCCGGCACACACTTTTAATCTGCCAGGAAGTTTCATATCAGCGCACACTCCGCTGCAGAGTGGAAATCTCATTATTTATCAAATATTAAATCATGACTATTCTCCACTGCGCAACGCAATTAAGGCATTACATTTTCGAAACCTCCTAAGTGTCTTCCATTGCAACTCAGAAGCTTAAAGATCACTTAAGGATCACTACAACTTTCTTCTGTGATGGTGCAAAAACGTGGCGCCCTGAGACTTTACCCTAGAGCTGGACGAAGCCTCAAACATCAAGATGTAGACACAAGGAAAACAAACAAGGCCAGATATTAGAAGTTCTTATGATGTACAGGACGGATTAATGAGGCCACATTGGTACCTTATTTCACCATAATTCTGCCTAGCACCACCGCGGACCTGTCACACGATGTCATGACCGCCACACTCCCTCTTACCCACATTTCACCCCTTCTTTTGACGCTTTTGCGATGGAAATCATAACCGCGACGCCCAGCGTTCAAAACGCGGAGTTTTCTTATGGGTGGCCGAGAAAAACATCTGAGACACACCGCCGCTCACAATCAACACGAAACGGCCTGAGGGGGGGCGTAAAGAGCGTCAATGAGAGCGCTCTTTTCCTTGGGACGTTGATTCCTACACATTTCGCGGTAGAAAACGACAGTTCACAGTGCGATGAGCGACAGAACATTGTTGTTGACAAACTTTGACACTACTCACACCCCGAAGGACATTGTGGATCTGTATCCTCGTTCAACGTGATCGGACCTCTTTGCAGCGCAGTGCGACCGCCATTTCTGCTCTCGTATAGGGAGCATTCAAAACCATTCGACGAAATTTAAACGAGATTCTAAGCATCAAAAGGTGCTCGTTCTTTTTCAGTCCTTCTGTTTCACGCTGTCCTGAGGCGTAGTCAGGGGATGGGACGGGGCGGATGGGGGTGGGGACTCCAGCATTGACACATGCTTGAATAAAAAGTGTCCCTCTACGATTCACAGTTCGGCAGCATCCTCAGTGCCACTCCCACATCTATACAGAGAATTTTAAAAACTTGCCTTTACAGAGATACCCTGCAGAGACCCCTTCAATTCCAGATTCCAGATGTCAGATGACCGCCTGGCGGTTAAAAATTTTTTTTCGTATTTAGTTACTTTAGTGTAAGAACTCTCGTATTATGAAAGTACGTCGACTTAAAGCAATGGCACATTGAAGATCCGTCAAAATAGTGTTGTTTTTGGTAGGATTTTTTATTATTAAATGTCAGTTAATAGCATATCCCCCCCTCCCCCCATGAACCATGGACCTTGCCGTTGGTGGGGAGGCTTGCGTGCCTCAGCGATACAGATAGCAGTACCGTAGGTACAACCACAACGGAGGGGTATCTGTTGAGAGGCCAGACAAACGTGTGGTTCCAGAAGAGGGGCAGCAGCCTTTTCAGTAGTTGCAAGGGCAACAGTCTGGATGATTGACTGATCTGGCCTTGTAACAGAAACCAAATCGGCCTTGCTGTGCTGGTACTGCGAACGGCTGAAAGCAAGGGGAAACTACGGCCGTAATTTTTCCCGAGGGCATGCAGCTTTACTGTATGATTAAATGATGATGGCGTCCTCTTGGGTAAAATATTCCGGAGGTACAATAGTCCCCCATTCGGATCTCCGGGCGGGGACTACTCAAGAGGATGTCGTTATCAGGAGAAAGAAAACTGGCATTCTACGGATCGGAGCGTGGAATATCAGATCCCTTAATCGGGCAGGTAGGTTAGAAAATTTAAAAAGGGAAATGGATAGGTTAAAGTTAGATATAGTGGGAATTAGTGAAGTTCGGTGGAAGGAGGAACAAGACTTCTGGTCAGGTGGCTACAGGGTTATAAACACAAAGTCAAATAGGGGTAATGCAGGAGTCGGTTTAATAATGAATAGGAAAATAGGAATGCGGGTAAGCTACTACAAACAGCATAGTGAACGCATTATTGTGGCCAAGATAGATACGAAGCCCACACCTACTACAGTAGTACAAGTTTATATGCCAACTAGCTCTGCAGATGACGAAGAAATCGAAGAAATGTATGATGAAATAAAAGAAATTATTCAGATAGTGAAGGGAGACGAAAATTTAATAGTCGTGGGTGACTGGAATTCGAGTGTAGGAAAAGGAAGAGAAGGAAACGTAGTAGGTGAATATGGATTGGGGCTAAGAAATGAAAGAGGAAGCCGCCTGGTAGAATTTTGCACAGAGCACAACTTAATCATAGCTAACACTTGGTTTAAGAATCATGATAGAAGGTTGTATACATGGAAGAACCCTGAAGATACTAAAAGGTATCGGATAGATTATATAATGGTAAGGCAGAGATTTAGGAACCAGGTTTTAAATTGTAAGACATTTCCAAGGGCAGATGTGGACTCTGACCACAATCTATTGGTTATGACCTGTAGATTTAAACTGAAGAAACTGCAAACAGGTGGGAATTTAAGGAGATGGGACCTGGATAAACTGAAAGAACCAGAGGTTGTACAGAGTTTCAGGGAGAGCATAAGGGAACAATTGACAGGAATGGGGGAAAGAAATACAGTAGAAGAAGAATGGGTAGCTTTGAGGGATGAAGTAGTGAAGGCAGCAGAGGATCAAGTAGGTAAAAAGACGAGGGCTAGTAGAAATCCTTGGGTAACAGAAGAAATATTGAATTTAATTGATGAAAGGAGAAAATATTTTTAACTCGTCTCTACAGCAAATGAATATCTACAATGTTTAGCTTGTATGTAACTGTTATTCAAACAATGCACAGAGTTGATCTATTATTGACAATGTATCTACATCTATTGATGAAAGAGGAAAATACAAAAATGCAGTAAATGAAGCAGGCAAAAAGGAATACAAACGTCTCAAAAATGAGATCGACAGGAAGTGCTAAATGGCTAAGCAGGGATGGCTAGATGACAAATGTAAGGATGTAGAAGCTTATCTCACTAGGGGTAAGATGGATACTGCCGACAGGAAAATTAAAGAGACCTTTGGAGATAAGAGAACCACTTGTATGAATATCAAGAGCTCAAATGGAAACCCAGTTCTAAGCAAAGAAGGGAAAGCAGAAAGGTGGAAGGAGTATATAGAGAGTCTATACAAGGGCGATGTACTTGAGGACAATATTATGGAAATGGAAGAGGATGTAAATGAAGATGAAATGGGAGATACGATACTGCGTGAAGAGTTTGACAGAGCACTGAAAGACCTGAGTCGAAACAAGGCCCCCGGAGTAGACAACATTCCATTGGAACTACTGACGGCCTTGGGAGAGCCAGTCCTGACAAAACTCTACCATCTGGTGAGCAAGATGTATGAAACAGGCGAAATACCCTCAGACTTCAAGAAGAATATAATAATTCCAATCCCAAAGAAAGCAGGTGTTGACAGATGTGAAAATTACCGAACAATCAGTTTAATAAGCCACAGCTGCAAAATACTAACACGAATTCTTTACAGACGAATGGAAAAACTAGTAGAAGCCGACCTCGGGGAAGATCAGTTTGGATTCCGTAGAAATACTGGAACACGTGAGGCAATACTGACCTTACGACTTATCTTAGAAGAAAGATTAAGGAAAGGCAAACCTACGTTTCTAGCATTTGTAAACTTAGAGAAAGCTTTTGACAATGTTGACTGGAATACTCTCTTTCAAATTCTAAGGGTGGCAGGGGTAAAATACAGGGAGCGAAAGGCTATTTACAATTTGTACAGAAACACGATGGCAGTTATAAGAGTGGAGGGGCATGAAAGGGAAGCAGTATTTGGGAAGGGAGTAAGACAGGGTTGTAGCCTCTCCCCCATGTTATTCAATCTGTATATTGAGCAAGCAGTAAAGGAAACAAAAGAAAAATTCGGAGTAGGTATTAAAATGCATGGAGAAGAAATAAAAACTTTGAGGTTCGCCGATGACATTGTAATTCTTTCAGAGACAGCAAAGGACTTGGAAGAGCAGTTGGACGGAATGGATGGTGTCTTGAAGGGAGGCTATAAGATGAACATCAACAAAAGCAAAACGAGGATAATGGAATGTAGTCGAATTAAGTCGGGTGATGTTGAGGGTATTAGATTAGGAAATGAGACACTTAAAGTAGTAAAGGAGTTTTGCTATTTGGGGAGCAAAATAACGGATGATGGTCGAAGTAGAGAGGATATAAAATGTAGACTGGCAATGGCAAGGAAAGCGTTTCTGAAGAAGAGAAATTTGTTAACATCGAGCATAGATTTAAGTGTCAGGAAGTCATTTCTGAAAGTATTTGTATGGAGTGTAGCCATGTATGGAAGTGAAACATGGACGATAAATAGTTTGGACAAGAAGAGAATAGAAGCTTTCGAATTGTGGTGCTACAGAAGAATGCTGAAGATTAGATGGGTAGATCACATAACTAATGAGGAAGTATTGAATAGGATTGGGGAGAAGAGAAGTTTGTGGCACAACTTGACTAGAAGAAGGGATCGATTGGTAGGACATGTTCTGAGACATCGAGGGATCACCAATTTAGTATTGGAGGGCAGCGTGGAGGGTAAAAATCGTAGGGGGAGACCAAGAGATGAATACACTAAGCAGATTCAGAAGGATGTAGGTTGCAGTAGGTACTGGGAGATGAAGAAGCTTGCACAGGATAGAGTAGCATGGAGAGATGCATCAAACCAGTCTCAGGACTGAGGACCACAACAACAACAATAACATCTCGGCGATTAAAGCCTTCAGAAGCCTTAATGTAAAATGCAAGGTTGCTCACAGTAGAACCTCAGTGTAGCGTAGGTGGTAGGGGCGCAACGTAATGAACCCGTGGGTAGTATGTTCGCGTCCCAAATCCCACTTTTTTGTTTAATTCACCTTCGTGTTTTCCAAAGGTTTGAGACTTTCTTATTAAATTAGTAGGGAATATTTCTGTAGTATTTGATGTTGTGTATAAATAAGTGTGCTCTCTCTCAGAAACAGATTCGTTCGGTTTGTGAAGTTTTATAAGCTGATGTCCTAACTGACTGGACATGTAATTTTCCTTTTCTTGTTACTACGTGTTCGTCAATATTGAAGTTTTCATTTGCGTATCCTACGGACGAAACAGTACGACTAGCATGTGGACAGGGAGGGAATGTGCATAGGAATTTCACACGCGTCCATTTTCGAAAACAAACTATGTGGATCGTGAGCCAAATAAAGCCGACAACTGCAGCGGCAGTGCGCTGAGAGCGTACCGTGTTCTGAAGGCGCTGTCTCTCGTGACGTTCGATTTCCCATCCGCGTCTGCGTCAGCGTTAGCTGCCTTGTGACGCCGGCTTAAGAGCTGGACGTAAACCTGCGTGAGACATAGAGGTGAGACTCTCAGCCCCAACACAGCTCGTGGCTGTTGCTCCTAGAGAATTTCTCTGTAGATAGACTAGATAGGAGTGAGTGAGGCTTGACCATACAAGCACCCAATGATTAACTGACGAGAAAACGACATCGATGAACGGCCTAGATGGCAGAGTAGACGGAAGAACCTGTTCTATGGCTTGCACCATAGTTCTAACAACGGACAGGCACATCTGTCCATCAAACAAGGTGAAACTAATTTGGTGTCAGACAACGAGACTCCATTATCGCGCACTCAGGTCTTTGGATTCTGGGAAGCCTGTACAACCATTCAGAATGGAGTCAGAGCCATCTGTAGCCCTTCAAGCAATAAAACTGAGTCTAATACTTCAATAAAGATAACCAGGTATAATTTACGTGTTCAGAAACGTCACTATTTTTGAGCAGTCAGCTTGAAAACACTAGTTCAGTTACTTGCATGCCTGGATACACACAGAATTCGTCACCTTTGACTCTCAGTATTACTGACTGTACTAAGGGAAATCTAGAAAAATGATCGGGCAAATCTACGATAGCATTCTGAGTTCAAAAACAAATAATGCTCTCCATAACAGCCTCTCCGGAGGTAAAATAGTCCTCCTTTCGGATCTCCGGGCGGGGATTACTACGGAGGACGTCGTTATCAACAGAAACAAAACTGGTGTTCTACGGATCGGAGCTTGGAATATCAGATCCCTTAATCGGGCAGGTGGGTAAGAAAAATTAAAAACGGAAATGGATAGATTAAATTTAGATATGGTGGGAATTAGTGACGTTCGGTGGCAGGAGGACTAAGACTTCTGGTCAGGTGAATACAGGGTTATAAATACAAAATCAAATAGGGGTAATGCAGGAGTAGGTTTAATAATGAATAAAAATGTAGGAGCGTGGGTAAGCTACAACGAACATCGTAATGAACGAATTGTTGTAGCAAAGATAGACACGAAGCCCACTCCTACCACAGTAGTACAAGTTCTATGCCAACTAGCTCCGCAGATGAAGAGATTGAAGAAATGTATGATGAGATAAAAATTGTAAATTTGTAGTAAGTTCCCAACGGATCAAACTGCTGAGGTCATCGGTCCCTAGGCTTACACACTACTTAAGATGAGATAAAAGAAATTATTCAGACAGAAAAGGAAGACGAAAATTTATTAGTCATGGGGAACTGGAATTCGATATTAGTAAAAGGAAGGGAAGGAAAAGTAATATGTGAATATGGAATGAGGGTGAGGAATGTAAGAGGATGCCGCCTGGTAGAATTTTGCACAGATCATAGCTTAATCATAGCGAACACTCGGTTTAAAAATCATGAAAGAAGGCTGTATACGTGGAAGAAACCTGGAGAAACTGGAAGGTTTTCGATAGATTATATAATAGTAGGACATCGATTTAGGAACCAGGTTTTAAATTCAAAGACATTTCGAGGAGCAAACGTGGACTCTGACCACAATCTATTGGCTATGAACTGTAGATTAAAACTGAAGAAACTGCAAAAAAGGAGATAGGACTTGGATAAACTGAAAGAACCAGAGGTTGTAGAGAGTTTCAGAGAGAGCATTAGGGAATGAGTGACAAGAACAGGGGAAAGAAATACAGCAGAAGAAGAATGGGTAGCTTCGAGAGATGAAATAGTGAAGGCAACAGAGGATGAAGTAGGTAAAAAGACGAGAGCTAATAGAAATCCTTGGGTAACAGAAGAGATATTGAATTTAATTGATGTAAGGAGGAAATATAAAAAGGCAGTAAATGGAGCATGCAAAAAGGAATACACATGTCTCAAAAATGAGCAGGAAGAGCAAAATGGCTAAGCAGGGATGGTTAGAGGAGAAATTTAAGGATGTAGAGGCATATATCACTTGGGGTAATATAGATACTGCCTACAGGAAAATTAAAAAGACCTTTGGAGAAAAGAGAACCACTTGTATGAATATCAAGAAACATGGAAACCCAGTTCTAATCAAAGAAGGGAAAGCAGAAAGGTGGAAGGAGTATATAGAGGGCCTATACAACGGCGATTTCAAATATTATGGAAATGGAAGAGGATGTAGATGAAGATGAAATGGGAGATATGATACTGCGTGAAGATTTTGACAGAGCACTGAAAGACCTGAGTCGAAACAATGCTCCGGAAGTAGACAAAATTCCATTAGAACTACTGACAGCCTTGGGAGAGCCAGCCCTGACAAAACTCTACCATCTGGTGAGGAAGATATATGAAACAGGCAAAATACCCTCAGACTCAGGTGTTGACAGATGTGAAAATTATCGAACTATCAGTTCAATAAGCCACGGCTGCAAAATATTAACACGAATTCTTTACAGACGAATGGAAAAACTGGTAGACGCCGACCTCGGGCAAGATCAGTTTGGATTCTGTAGAAGTGTTGGAACACGTGAAGCAATACTGATCTTACGACTTATCTTAGATTACGGAAAGGCAAACCTACGTTTCTAGTATTTGTAGACTTAGGGAAAAGTTTTGACAATATTGACTGGAATTCTTTCAAGTTCTGAAGGTGGTAGGGGTCAAATACAGGTAGCGAAAGGCTATTTACAGTTTTTGCAGAAACTAGATGGCAGTTATAAGAGTCGAGGAGCACGAAAGGGGGTCAGTGGTTGAGAAGGGAGTGAGACAGGGTTGTAGCCTATCCCAGATGTTATTCAATCTATATATTGAGCAAGCAGTAAAGGAAAGGAAAGAAAATTTGGATTAGGAATTAAAATCCATGGAGAAGAAATAACAACTTTGAGGTTTGCCGATGATATTGTAATTATGTCAGAGTGAACAAAGGACCTTGAAGAGCAGTTGAAAGGAATGGACAGTGTCTTGAAAGTAGGATATAAGATGAACATCAACAAAAGCAAAACGAGGATATTGGAATGTAGTCGAATTAAATCAGGTGATGTTGGGGGAATCAGATTAAAAAACGAGACACTTAAAGTAGTAGATGAGTTTTGTTATTTGGACAGCAAAATAACTGATGATGGTCGAAGTAGAGAAGGTATAAAATGTAGACTGGTAATGGCAAGGGAAGCGTTTCTAAATAAGAGAAATTTGTTTACATCGAGTATAGATTTAAGCGTCAGGAAGTCTTTTCTGAAAGTATTTGTATGGAGATTGGCCATGTATGGAAGTGAAACATGGACAACAAATAGTTTAAACAAGAAGAGAATAGAAGGTTTCGAAATGTGGTGCTACAGAAGAATGCTGAAGATTACATTGGTAGATTACGAAACTAATGAGGAGGTACTGAACAGAATTGGGGAGATGAGGAATTTGGGGCACAGCTTGACTAGAAGAAGGGATCGGTTGGTAGGACACGTTGTAAGACATCAATTAGTACTGGAAGGAAATGTGGGGGGTGAAAATCGTAGAAGTGATGAATGCAGTGACCAGATGCAGAAAGATGTAGGTTGCGTTAGTTATTCGGAGATGAAAAAGATGAAAAGGCTTACACAGAATAGAGTAGCATGCAGACCTGCATCAAACCACTCTCTGAACTGAAGACCACAACAATAACAACAGATTGTAGTTCCCCTTCTGACAGACTCTCTACTGTAACATCCAAATGTGCGAGCAAAAGGTACAGACTGCTCAGTGACGACGCATTCGAAATGAAGACAACCGAAGAAACCCTGAAAGCGTGGATTTTCTTTGGAAACAGGTAGAGAGATAAATACAAGGAACCTCAACTTGGAGTTTTAGTTTCATCACGCAAACTGGAAAGGAACGTCAGTTTCGGAATGTGACTGGCAACTATCCTGCTCACAACAGAACAAATTTAAATGGCAGAAAACTTATTGACGTTTGTGATGCGATTGGTCTTATACTTGTGTGTAGGGTTTTTTGACATTTCACGAAAAAGAAAATTCGGCGTTTTCCACAAAAAGATTTTGGGGAATTTCAACTGGGCTACGTCGCAATATCGAAATGCGATGTTAAGGAAATAGAGAAAGTAGAAGTGAGGAAAGGAGGCAGTTTTAACCGATCACTTCCTGCGGCGCGATGTAGCCGCGTGGTCCAAGGCGCCTTGGTTTGCCGTCGGAGGTTCGAGTTCTCCCTCGGGCATTGGTGTGTGTGTGTGTGTGTGTTGTCCTTAGCGTAAGTCACTTTAAGTTAGATCAAGTAGTGTGTAAGACTGGGGACGGATGACCTCAGAAGTTTGGTCCCAAAGGAACTTACCACAAATTTCCAATTTATGACTTACTGACCCGTGTCAGACTTCTATCATTAAATAAGAAAACACTGCCTGAGAATAAAATTATAAGAAACGACGATGAAAAGCCCAGGCTAAGCTAATTTTTAAGAACTGCTATAGCAAAGGAAAACAGAGATCTGGCATGATACCTGAAGAAATACGCACCTACAGAAAAGGAAATAGCAGCTTTACAAAGGAGATGTAAACTTGCTTGGTGGACTGAAGGCTGTCATAAGGCAGTCCGCCTAATAACAGTGGGTTGTAAAACATTGTACGTTGCCAAAACAAGAGATAAGCTCTCAGAATACGAAGAAGTGCTGAAGCAGACAGCAAAAATCCTCTGTAAAAGCCAAAAGTTCAAGAGGGCGATGGGAATGTGGCAGTGAATAATTAAGAAAACTGAAAGACGTTGGCTGTGTAATGATCTTGTGGATGTTGGAGTTCTTATTTGCTTGCTTTCTAAGAAAAAGTCGAGACGAATTCCGCGTTATTCAAGAAACTGTTTTATAGTTTTTTTACCCAGTAATGTTTCAGCACTTTTGTGCCATCTTCAGTGGATTATAGTTTACTTTCTTTCTGAAAAACTGTTGTTTCATATTAATCTCTCCCGTGGATTGTTTGAACTTCTGGTACAAATGTATTTATATTTGTAAAAGGAGCGATTGTTAAGTGTCAAACGTTTTTCATTAGTTCGCATACGGTACAGAGTTGAGACATACACACATCAAAAAAGTTTTGCATCATTCCGGTTCCCAGACCTCCTGAAGACAAACGTTGAGTGTGGATATTGTATCACAGACTTTGACTGTTCAGAGACGTCTGTAAACCCGCCCAAAGATGTAACAACCATGCATGAGCAGCGCCTATTAGACGGAGGAGGTTCGACAGCCGATAAGCTGCAGTCATTCCACCAGGAAGAAGGTACATGGCTCGTGTTGTCTGCAGTTCTACTATGCCTAGACGGTCAACACCGCGGTTCGATCGCGTCCGCTTTGTTACTGAGTGTCAGGAAGGTCCCTCAACAAGGGAAGTGTCCAGGCGTCTCAGAGTGAACCAAAGCGACGTTGTTCGGACATGGAGGAGATACAGAGAGACAGGAACTGTCGATGACATGTCTCGCTCAGGCCACCCAAGGACTACTACTGGATTGGATGACCGCTACCTACCGCTGATGGCGCGGAGGAACCCTGACAGCAACGTCACCATGTTGAATATGCTTTTTGTGCAGCCACAGGACCTTATACACACTGTTCAGCGAGTGCAGTAGGATGGAGGTCCTCTGACAGATAGTGCAACCATATCGGCAGCATATTGGCGAGGCATTCGTCTTCACGGAAGACAGTTCGCGCCCTCATCGTGCACATCTACATCTACATCCATACTCCGCAAGCCACCTGTCGGTGTGTGGCTGAGGGTACCTTGAGTACCTCTATCGGTTCTACCTTCTATTCCAGTCTCGTACTGTTCGTGGAAAGAAGGATTGTCGGTATGCCTCTGTGTGGGCTCTAATCTCTCTGATTTTATCCTCATGGTCTCTTCGCGAGATATACGTAGGAGGGAGCAATACACTGCTTGACTCCTCGGTGAAGGTATGTTCTCGAAACTTCAACAAAAGCCCGTACCGGGCTACTGAAATGTCTCTCCTGCAGAGTCTTCGACTGGAGTTTATCTATAATCTCCGTAACGCTTTCGCGATTACTAAATGATCCTGTAACGAAGCGCGCTGCTCTCCGTTGGATATTTTCTATCTCCTCTATCAACCCTATCTGGTACGGATCCCACACTGCTGAGCAGTATTCAAGCAGCGGGCGAACAAGCGTACTGTAACCTACTTCCTTTGTTTTCGGATTGCATTTCCTTAGGATTCTTCCAATGAATCTCAGTCTGGCATCTGCTTTACCTACGATCAACTTTATAGGATCATTCCATTTTAACTCCTAATGCGTACTCCCAGATAATTTATGATATTAACTGATTCCTGCTATATTGTAGCTAAATGATAAGGGATCTTTCTTTCTATGAATTCGCAGCACATTACACTTGTGAATGACTTCCTTCAAGATAACGACATCGCTCGACTAGAGTGGTGAGCATATCCTCCAGACATGAACCCTATCGGACCTGCCTGGGATTGATTGAAAATGGTTGTTTTTGGACGACGTGACCCACCAACCACTCTAAGGGATCTACGCCGAATCGCCGTTGAGGAGTGGGACAATCTGGACCAACAGTGCCTTGATGAACTTTGTGGATAGTATACCATAACGAATACAGGCACGCATCAATGCGAGTGGACGTGCTATTGGGTATTGTAGGTATTGGTGTATACAGAAATCTGGATCACCACCTGTGTAGGTTTCGCTGCATGGCGGTACAACATGCAATGTATGGTTTTCATGAACAATAACAAGGGAGGGAATGACGTTTATGTTGCTCTCTATTCCAATTTTCTGTGCAGGTTCCAGAACTCTCGGAATCGAGGTGATGCAAAACTTTTTTTGATGTGTGTATATCACAGAGTTAAGACTTCAGGAGTTGTTCATTTACTGTATGCCTAAAGATTTTGGTTTTATGGTAAATTTGAAATAATACAAGTATGTAAATGTGTTTACACACCTCACGCGAAGCTATTATTTGCGTACGGTGGTAGCTTTAAATCTACTATACAATCTACAGCTTTCATCTGCAAACAACGAAACGGCTTTTTATTTTCTTTATTTGTTGTTTATTCCGACTGGGAAATCGATATATATCGAGGTATTTGGCGTGTTGCGGTTTTTCTAAGTGAAGTGGTTTTTACCTCGTTTGTGTCGTATAAAAGAAGTTATTTTTTAACTTAAAGGTGGATCACTGTTGTCAGCTGCAGCGGGACGTTACGCGGAATCAATAGCGACAAGTGTCGTTTCACTTTCGCTCGTCGCCGCTGATTCCGCGTAACATCCCGCTGCAGCTGACAACAGTGATCCACTGATCCCCCTTTATTTTAATAAAATGTTTCACAGCTGCGAATTCTGCGCGATGTCAGTTCTTACGGACATGTCCGAAAGAACAGACACCACGAATCCATATAAGAAGCTATTTCTTTTACTGCTGTCGTTACACATGCATTTTGTATGATTCATTTGCCAAGATCAGAGTTTCTACCACCATTCCACGTTTTATGGCTATATGGTGTTCATTTCTTTTGTGAAGTGTTTCTTTGGGTGCGGCGTGCGTTTTTGACATTTGTGATGCTTATGTCATGTTTGTGTGTATGTGTGTGTGTGTGTGGGGGGGTGTGTGTGTGTGTTTAATTTTACAGCTTGAGCGTATGTGTATGATATACTTTGCCTAAAAGATGAATCACGCTCTCGAAGGAAAGAACTTTATAATGACATAAACACTATCCATCCACAAATACAAATCACCATTGAAACGAAAATAGAACACAGACTTAATGTCTTAAACCTCATCATACCAAGAGAAACAATAAGGCTGAGTTCAAAATTTATATGAAGTCTATAATCTCCAGCGCAATTGTTCAAAACCAATCCAATCACTCCATAACTCACAAAGAAGACAGTTTTAAATATTTATTACACAGACGGAGCACTACATCTATGAACAAACGTGATTACACAGAAGAACTGAACGTAATAAAATAAACTGCACAAGAGAATGGGTACGATGCAAAGCCAACAGACAAAATAAGCAACAAAATACAAAAACAGCGAACACATAATAGACAAAAAAAACACGCACACACACACACACAGAGAGAGAGAGAGAGAGAGAGAGAGAGAGAGAGAGAGAGAGAGAGAGAGGGAGGGAGAGGGAGATAGGTGACACTACTCACATACTGTCAGCAGATAGTAACAAGAGGCACGTAATGACTTACAGCAACATAACTACTCACTGTGTAGGCAATATGCTAAAGAGTCATGAACTCAACAAAGGATACCGAAAAAACAACACAATACAGAACAGACTTGCAAGACATAATACCGGCGCTGATAAATATAGCCAGTCTGGTATATATCGATTAACAAGCAATTACAGTCAATCTACATATGTGGGTCGAACGTGGAGAAATTGTAGAACCAGATATGCAGAACATGATTGCATTCGCAATTGTAGTGATGTTTTAGTGACTTTTGGCTATTGATTACGCCTTTTCTCCAGTCGCCCACGAGAGCAATGACCATTTGGGATCCGTGTGCGGTTGTGCTACAGTCACTAAGTATGGAGCATATACAACCACAAATCCAGACTTTTAACCGATTGCTACCACGGTTACTGCAGAGGCCCAGAACAATTTTAGATTTAGTGTCATACAGGACTGTTTGCACTCCTGCATATGTTTTTAACTACATTATTTTATGACATTGTAACTGGGCAACACAGCTCTTCAGCTGTCTTTGCCGATTCGTCGAAACAGGAATCCGTTGGTTGCTCTGTTGTTTTTCCTGATCGAGTACTTAAGGTCCGGCAGACTCGGGACTTAATTGCCTTCGGCGTGGAATTATATGCGATCTTGCAGGCACTGGAGCAGATGAGACGCTGTTTCAAGTGCTAAATTCCTTGTATATTCAGTTTCTCTGAACGACCTTCATTCTCTACAATGCTTGTTCCCAGCAGTGAAAGTAGTACGGAATATACAAGACACCCTCCTCCAAGTACAGTGGCTGTGGAGGGAGGTGTCTTTGTGCTGGGTACCAAGGCACATGAATGCGGAGAACGAAAGCGCAGATGTAGCAGCGAAGGAGGCATGTCGTGATCCTCAGTTATTTCACTGTGCCGTCCCCTTGCACACTATCGCCTCGCTGTTGAGGTACAGAGTCATGCCGCGATGGGAGTAACTGGAAGTGACAGCTAATATGCTGCGTCTAGTAAAGCGCACTACGCGGCGGTGTTTCAGCCACGAAGACGGGGTGAGCTTCTCCTTGTTCGTCTTCGCGTAGGCCACAGTCCTCTCACGCCTGGCTTCTTGCTCCGGCGCGGCGACCCTCCAGTGTGTGGTGCTTATGGTGTACAGATCACTGTACGCCACATTCTGTTAGACTGTGTTTTATCTTCGGGACAGAGGGCGATGGAAAATTTACCAGTAGTTCTGCCCTCTGTTTTAAGTGACATTGAAACGAATTTGGTTAGAGTTCTAAGGATTTGTAATCTGTCTACCTTGTTTCCGCAAATTTTAGGGAGATGTTATTAATGTGTTAACAGAGGAACGGTTTGGTACTTTATTGTGGCGCTGTTCGTATTGAGAAGTGTTCAGTTATGTTCGAGCACTAGAGACATACTTCTGTTCCTGGCCAGAGTAGGCAAGGAGACTGTAGTCTCCTAAACGATTGCGATAACTGAGTATCTTCAATCATAGGAGTTTTCCGACGCAATAATAAGTCCATTGAGTAGCCGTATTTATTTTATGGACGTCACACTGCATCTCCAAGGCGCCACCAGTCTTCTACGACGCGGAAGATCGACACTTTGCTGATCACTCGGGTGACATTTGCGCATCGAACAAGAGGGAAAAGTAAATTCACACACATGCAGTCCCACTAATTCGTCTGTGAGTTTTTCGTTGTATACGCCAGCTTAGGTGGTGGTTAGAACTAACAAAAGGGTTGCAATATCAACCTTTGCAGTGTTCTTAACGAACATAACAGGGGACGCGTTTTGACCGCTAGGTGTTGTGCCAGTCTTGGATAGGGTAAATAGTAGGATTTATAATTGTATATTTGTTAGGATTTCATGTTGTGTGTTTTACACTTTCATTTTTATTTTATAGTTAAACATTCATTAATAGAATTATCTTAAACTAGGTTTTGTCCTTATTCTCACTCTGAATACACTAGACAAGGAATAGATATATATGGAACGGTCAATTAAATTAATTTTTCATGCCAAGAATACCTCAGTGTTGTTGCGAAAAACAAAGCCAGAGTCAGATAGCTATGAATGCACTACTAACGCCATTGATGGCATCTTGCAAAATAACCCACACAAGTGGTCAACTTATAACAGCTTTTCAGAAAGAAAACAAACGACCCACATCTTATATTGCATGCAGTAATATTTTTCTATTATCTTTTCTATGGATGATGAATACAATGTAAGTTCTAAGGACAAAAAGATATTTTGTATGTGACATAACGACAGTTCAACAATTTTAGAATTTTTTCCTTTATTTGTACTGTGAAACCTTGCTTCTTGTCAAATTTCATGTTTCTAGGTCAACGGGAAGTACCCCTAAGGTTTTGATTAGTGAGTCTACGAGTATTAAATCTATGACATAAATGGTCGCATATTTCGATTTCTTTGACTTGCAAGTTTAAATGTTTTACACCGCTGACGGACCGTAGATCTTAATATGTGACATAAATTTCAACTTGATTCATCTATCCGTTCCAGACAAAAATGTATCTTAGGAGTCGTAACGACAGACAGACAACAAAACAATTCTATAAGGATTCCGCTTTTACAGACTGATGAATGAAACCCTAGAAAAGATAGGAAAAAGCGTGTCACCCCACCCAAAGGATTACTAGGGGACGTCTTAGTTCCACAGTTTTTTTTTATCAAGATAATAAGTCATATCGCCCGATGAACCATGTACCATCGGTGGGGTGACATGCATTCCTCAGCGATACAGATAGCCGTACCGCAGGTGCAACCACAACGGAGGAGTATCTGTTGAGAAGCCAGACAAATGTTTGGTTCCTGAAGAGGGGCAGTAGTCTTTTCAGTAGTTGCAGGGGCAACAGTCTGGATGATTGACCGATCTGGCACTGTAATATCAACCTAAACGGTCTTGCTGTGCTGGTACTGCGAACGGCTGTGATATTTCCCGGGCTCATGCAGCTCTGGTAAAATATTCCAGAGGTAAAATAGTCGCTCATTCGGATCTCCGGGAAAGGACTGCTCAGAAGGATGTCACCGGATCGGTGCGTGGAATGTCAGAGCGCTTAATCGGAAACTTTAAGAAGGGAAATGAATCAATTCAACTTAGATATAGTGGGAATTAATGAAGTTCGGTGACAGGAGGTACAAGAATTCTGGTGCGGTGAATACGGGTTTATAAATACTAAGAGAAATATGGGTAATGCAGGAGTGGGTTTCACAATGAATAAGATAACAGGAATTCGGCTAAGCTACTATGAACAGCATAGTGAACGCATTATCGTATCCAAGATAGACAAGAAGCCCTCACCCACCACTGTAGAACTTGTTTATATCTCAACTAGCTAAGCAGAAGATGAAGAAATTGAGAAACGTATGACGAGATAAAAGAAGTTATTCAGATAGTTAAGAAAGACGAAAATTTAATAGTGATGGGGGACTGGAAATCCAAAGCAGGAAGCTAAGGAAAAATAGCAGGTGAATATCGACTGGGGAAAAGGAATGAAAGAGGATGCCGCTTGGTAGAGTTTTGTACAGGGCATAATTTAATCGTCGCTGAAACTTGTTTTAAGAATCACAAAAGAATATTGTTTACGTGGGAGAGACCTGGAATACCGCAAGGTTTCAGATTGATTATATAGTGATAAGACAGATTTAGGAATCAGGTTTTAATCTGTAAATCATTTCCAGGGGCAGATGTAGACTCTGACCACAATATATTGGTTACTATCTGTAGAATAAAAGTGAAGGTATTGGAAAAAGGTAGGAAATTAAGGAGATGGGACCTGAATAAGTTGAAAAAAACCAAAGGTTGCTGAGAGTTTCAGAGGGAGTATTAGGCGACGGATGACTAGATCAGAGGAAAGGAATACAGAAGAAGACGAAAGGATAACTTTAAGAGATGAAATAGCAGCAGAGAATCAAATACGTAAAAAGACAAGCCCTAGTGAAATACATGGATCACACAAGAGATTTTGAATATAATTGATGAAGAAGAAAATATAAAAATTCAGCAAATGAAGAAGGCGAAAGGGAATACAAAACTCTAAAATATCAGATTGGCAGGAAGTGCAAAATGGCTAATCAGGTATGGCTAGAGGATAGATGTAAGTATTTAGAAGCGTATTTCTTTACGGGAAAAATAGATACCGTCTACAGGAAAGTTAAAGAGTCCATTATAGATAAAAAGTAGCAGCCGTTCGAATATCAAGAGTTCAGATGGGAAACTAGTGCTAAGCATAAAAGGGAAAGCTGGAAGATTGGTGGGGTACATAGAAGATCTGTAAAAGGGAGATAAACTTGAAACCAATGTTACAGAAATGGAAGTGGACGTAGTTGAAGATGAGATGGGAGATATGATACTGCGAGAACTTAACACAGCTCTGAAAGCCCTAAGTCGAAACAAGACCCCGGGAGTAGACGATATTCCGTCAGAACTTGTGATAGCCTTGGGACAGTCATCCATTAAAAAACTCTTCTATCTAGTGTTAAAGATGCAGGAGACAGATGAAATACCCTCAGACTTCAAGAAGAATGTAATTTGAGAGAAAGCAATTACTAACAGGTGTGAGAATAACTGAACTATCAGTTTGATGCCATGGCTGCAAAATACTAACTTGAATTCTTTACACAATAATGGAAAAACTGGTGGAAGCTGGCCTCGGAAAAGATCAGTTTGGATCCCGGAGAAATGTAGGAACACGCGACGCAATACTGACCCTGTGACTTACAAGAAAGGTTAAGGAAAGACGAACCTAAGATTGTAGTATTTGTAGACTGAGACAAAGCTTTTGACGACATTGACTCGAATACTCTCTTTGAAATTCTGCAGGTAGCAGGGATAAAATACTGGGAGCGAAAGGCTATTTACAACAGAAAACAGAAGGCAGTAATAAGGGTCGAGGGGCATGAAAGGGTAGCAATGGTTGAGAAGGCAGTGAGGCAGATTTTTAGCCTATCCCCGACGTTATTCAATCTGTATATTGAGCAAGCAGTAAAGGAAATAAAAGAAAAAATTTGGAGTAGGAATTAATATCCAGGCAGAAGAAATAAAGGCCATCAGGTTTGCCAGTAACATTATAATTCTGTCAGAGACAGCAAATTCCTTGGATGAACAGTTGAACGGATTTGGACATTCTCTTGAAAGGAGGATATAAAATGAACATCAAGAAAAGCAAAACAAGGTTAATGAAATGTAGTCGAATTAAATCATGTGATGCTAAGGGAATTAGATTAATACATGAGTTTTGCTATTTGAGCAGCAAAATAACTGAAGAATGCAGAAGCAAAGAGGATATTAAGTGTAGACTGGAAATGCCGAGAACAGGATTTATGAAGAAGAGATATGTATTAACATCGAATATAGATTTAAATATCAGAAAGCCTTTTCTGAAAGTATTTGTCTGGAGTGTAGCGATGTGTGGAAATGAATCATGGACGATAAACAGTTCACACCCATGCCCGAGGGAGGACTCGAACCTCCGCCGGGACCAGCCACGCAGTGCATGACTGCAGCGCCTTATACCGCTCAGCTAATCCCGCGCGGCTCTGAGACATCAAGGGATCACCAATTTAGTATTGGAGGGAAGTGTGGAGGATAAAAATCGTAGAGGGAGACCCAATGATGAATAGAGCAAGCAGATTCAGAAGGATGTAGGTTGCAGTAGTTGTTCGGAGGTGAAGATACTTGCACAGTATAGAGTAGCATGGAGAGCTGCATCAAACCAGTGTTGCCACTGAAGACTAAAACAACAATAAGTCACCTTTAATGGAATTTTCTCGAAGCGTTTCGAAGTTAAGCATTCGATGTCAATTTTGGCTAGTGCTACCTCTACCTCTAGGAGTCAACTGTCACTGGAAATGTCACCATTCGGAAATCCCGAAAGCTATGGACTAGAAACTAACATAGCGCGTTTTCGTTTTTTTTTTTTTAATGTCGTTCCCTTAACCACCTAAGACTCTACTCTAGGGGTATCTTACCCCACAGCAAAATCTTCTAAATGATAAATCACATGTAGCAAATCTGATTTGAACTTTTTACGGACGATCCAGTGCTAAGCATATGTCTTCATATTCAGACGGTAGTTGTCTCGTTGTACTAACTCATATGTATCAAGTCTTTGTAAAGCATTGCAGGCCTTCCAGACCTATGGTCGAACAGGATACATGCGCAGTATGCGACGTATCTCGTAGGACAAGACTGTCATCCACGAACCTCATAAATGGCACCTTTATATTCTTAATTTTATCTTGCATTGAGGTTCGTCTTTCCCTTATACCACAAAAAATTATGCTGCAGTGTTAATGAGCTGTAGCTCTCTTTTACAAAATATTTAACTTCAGTTAGCTTTATTCGGTTTCGACAGATATTATACTTAAGCGTCTCTCCTGTATTGCATTTCGTTATCTACATAATTCTGAATATCTTATTCCAGCTTTCACATATAATGATTTTTTAAAGATGGGTATTCAAATGTAAATTTCGAATAGCTCGTGACTATCTATCACTACCTGATGGACATTGTTTTCTATTCTTCTCTGGATGCATCCAGTCGGCAATTTATAAGTTTCCCATGCCTTGTTAATCATGTGGTAGCTTTTAGCGTTATCTTCTTTTAATTTCTGCCGCAGTATGATTACATTGCTTTCCTGGAAGCCTGTCGGCGCGTTTCATATCTCATGCCCCACTGATTTTAGTGATCCAGAAGATACTTCCATAAAACTGTTGCGTTGAGCAGATTACTCAGTTTACATAAAGTTTACTCAGATCGTGGAAAATTTGACGTATTGTATGACATGAGACAACCTATACAATAAATGTAGACTCACATGTTGAAACGTATTACCTCTAACAACATTCGATACCCTTACACCAACTTTCAGGATGAGACGGAATCAATAAAAATTTTAAAAAGTAGTCACCACCTACGTAGAACGCGTGTACTTACTGTCGGTAGTGAGGCCCCAGCCGCTGACCGTAGCGATCTGGCCTTCGAAGCTGTTGCCTGCCTGTGAGCGAGAAGGCAGGTTCACCAGTCCGATGTAATCTGCAAAAATAGAAACATATTTTTATATTTCTCGTTATATCCCTGGAACAATCAAGACGTAGGACTCTCTCGAAGAATGAAGTCACAGAAGAAATGAAAATTATCTCTGAACTACGATTCTAGTAATCAAGATACATATGGACGCATTTAGAACGTAAATGAACGGACGTCTCTATAACATAGTTGATCGGGATAATTAAGATGACTTCGAAAATATGAGCACTCTACCTACAGTTTCTGAAAAGCCAGGTGTTTTATCGGTAAAATTAAGACAGTTACGTGCGAACCATCGTGTGCCGTCCCTATCTGTTTGTAGAGAACTGCTTTTGCCGAAAATTTACCACTGCATTTCCTCAGATATTACCAGTGAATCACAGAACATTATCAACAAAGACAAACGATGCCCGCAATGGACATTCGTGTTGGTATTTCTAATTATAGATCTTACTGCTAAAAAACAACATAAATATTTCGTTCAAATAAGTAGCTTCATGTTTAGAGAAATTTTGTATAAATGACTTGGCTCAGATAAATAATGCAAAAATCTACGCATGGAAAAGCATTCCAACAAGCAAGAAATTAAGCTAAAAATGGCCGTGGAGGAACTATTCAAATAGGGAAGCCGAAACTAATTTTACTGTTAAATTATATTGAAAATGAGCCAATTAAATAGGCTGAAATATACATTATGCTCTCTATAAGGGTAGGTAATAATTATCAGAAGATGATGAATGAGAAATCCACGATAATTTATTATTATACAAATCGATTCTCGACTGTTACTCTACTGTCAGGTACATGCGTAAATACGAGTGGTTGTGAAATTATTGCAAGGTCAAATATTTGAAGTGTGGTGTATTCAGCGAATATCTAAGTTTGTTTTGAAATATGACAGTTGGTAAGATATGATTTAGGACGAAAACCAGAGCAGTTTTTCAGTAAAATGCGATGTAAGACTATTTAACTTAGGTTAAATATGTGACAAACGAAATGATAAACTACATGAAAAATTATATCAATTGTTCTAGTTGCACAAAATATATATCCATAATTACTTCAGGCTTCGGAATACGTTTTGTTAAATACTGCCATCAGAGAGCAAGTAATGGTCCCCCTGCAGCGTTTTGTCTCATCCCACTCCATTGATCGGAGACAAGCAGCAGTCGCACTAGGGAATTCTTATCTCATTTGTAGGCTGCCATTAACACCACAATACAAATGGCTCAGTTTTTGAGTGGTGTCATGACCGGGTATCGTGGACTGCTGATGAATGACGCCTCATTATGTTCAGCGTCGCATTGTGGTCATCCACTACCCAAGACAACCATTGCCGGTGAGTATGATTTTGACCTGGGCAGGGGACCCATTCTTCCAACATACTGGGGAACAAAGTGGTTTTACTTCTGGGGTCATGATGTGGGGAGCAATTGCCTATGATTTCAGGACACATTTGGTAGTGCTCGAGCGAACTCTGGCGGCAGAACAGTACGCCACGGACATGTGTTACCCCTGATGTGACCTTATCGTGATACTCTTTCTTGCAACAGGACAATGCTCGTTCATACATAGCCCGTATCTCTATGAACTATCTCCGTGATGTTGAGGTACTACCGCGACCACCAATATCCCCAGATATTCCCCCGATAGAACAAGTATGGGACAAGCTCGGACGTCCACTCCGACGCAGTGGATATCAAGGACGAGTTACACTATGTGATCAAAAGTATCCGGACACCCCCATAAACATACGTTTTTCATATTATGTGCATTGTGCTGCCACATATTGCCAGGTACTCCATATGAGCTACCTCAGTAGTCATTAGACATCGTGATAGAGCAGAATGGGGCGCTCTGCGGAACACGGACTTCGGACGTGGTCAGGTGATTGGATGTCACTTGTGTCATACGTCTGCACGCGAGATTTCCACGCTCCTAAACATCCCTAGGTCCACTGTTTCCGATGTGATAGCGAAGTGGAAACGTCAAGGGACACGTACAGCACAAAAGCGAACAGGCCGACCTCGTCTACTGACTGACAGAGACCGCCGACAGTTGAAGAGGATCGTAACGTGTAATAGGCAGACCATACACAGAAATTCCAAACTGCATTAGGATCCACTGCAAGTACTATGACAGTTAGCTGAGAGGCGAGAAAACTTGGATTTCATGGTCGAGCGGCTGTTCATAAGCCACACATCACGCCGGTAAATGCCAAACGACGCCTCACTTGGTGTAAAGAGCGTAAACATTGGACGAATGAACAGTGAAGAAACGTTGTGTAGAATGGCGAATCACAGTACACAATGTGGCGACCCTATGGCAGGGTGTGAGTATGGCGAATGCCCGGTGAACGTCATGTGACAGCGTATGTAGTGCCAACAGTAAAATTTGGAGGCGGTTGTATTAAAGTGTGGTCGTGTTTTTCATGGAGGGGGCTTGCACCCCTTGTTGTTTTGCTTGTCACTATCACAACACAGGCCGACATTGATGTTTTAAGCACCTTCTTGCTTCCCACTGTTGAAGAGCAATTCGGGGAAGGCGATTGCGTCTATCAACACGATCGAGCACCTGTTCACAATGCACAGCCTGTGGCAGAGTGGTTACACGACAATAACATCCCTGTAAAGGACAGGCCTGCACAGGGTCCTGACCTTTGGGATGTTTGGGAACGCCGACTTCGTGCCAGACCACACCGACCGACATCGATACCTCTACTCAGTGCAGCACACCGTGAGGAATGGGCTGCCATTCCGCAAGAAACTCTCCAGCACCTGACTGAACGTTTTCCTGCGAGAGTGGAAGCTGTCATCAAGGCTAAGAGTGGGCTAGCACCATACTGAATTCCAGCATTACCGATGGAGGGCGCCACGAACTTCTAAGTCATTTTCAGCGAGGTGTTCGGGTACTTTTGATCACGTAGTGTACATCAGTTATGGGGCAGCTTACCCCAGGGGAGGATACCACGGCTTCCCAAATGAATGAGAGCGTTCAACCAGGCCAGGGTGGACGCAGCGTCATACTGTTACGTAGCCTCGTACTTTTTGACTATTTTGTAATCACCGAAATAACGTCACAGACTCTCTCGATCCGTGAAGTTTCATGTCGTTTGCTGCTCTCCTTCTGGGTGCTTCACCTTTTTTTGTCAGGCAGTGTAATAAATACTATAGAATATCACATCAGTGTAGAACGTTATTTCATTTATAATGTGTAAAATCGTCGTGTCCTGATACAGGGCAGAGGGAAGGCCGGGAGTTTAAGGTCAGTCTGCAATTTCCGAGCGAATGCAGTAAGACAAATTACCTGTGAAAGCAGGTTGATGCCTTGGATCAGCGCCAAACTCTATCACAGGGCATCTACGAGAGACGCTTATTTTGGAGCTCGACAGGATACTTGCAGCGGGAGATTAATGGAAGTCAGGAGTCTTATTAGCACTATTTATTTGCGATCATATTAACTACTACACGAAGACTAATTCTAAAGATTAGAAGAAGCAAAGGAGGAATTTACTTGCACAATAGGAGGGAGGGGGGGGGATGCTAAAGCAACTAGGGAACAAAAGCAGCACGTCAAGTACAAACTTGAGAGCAGCACCCCAAGTGAGAGAAATACGACATGTCGGAGCTTATCGGGGTTGGGAACGAAGTTTTTCGCGACGGAACTTATATGTAAAACATTTTAGGTATTCTTGCCGCGGCAAGAGTACCGAGAATGTTTTACTTATCGGGGTTGGCCACGAGCGGCACGGAGTCGGCACCCTAGCGATTTCAATGAAAACTCTCTCTTAGTACAAAAACAAAGGTTTTTAAAGAATCGTGGAGGAGCAACATTTCTATCTTCCTATAGTCGACTTGCCAATCCACCGGGTTAACAAGCTTTAGTCGTTCAGCAGCTCCAGGACGCCTCTGGCCAATCACATTTAGATCTCTCCTCTACTCCTACACGATAGGTAGGTGGAGGGGGAGAGAGGGAGAGGGTTTTAAGGGCGCACGACGGCAAGGTCTTCAGCGCCAACTCAGTAACAGATCGAGACGGGTGTCAAGAAAAGACTCAGAACAATAAGATTAAACAGAACATAAGACACAGGAAAAAACCTTGGAAAACTATGTGCCTACCCACACCGAAGCGAGGGGCGAAACATGCCGGCAGCAGTAAAACTTGGACAACTCAGGAAGAAAGTGGTAGAGGGAGCTAAAACAATAGAGCAGATGGAAGTGGCTGGCTGACCGCAAGGAGAAGGGGAGGAGCCAGCCATTGTGCAATACACTAAAACCACCAGCCTAAAAGTTTAGGCCAGAGACCAGAACCATCACAAAACTTTGAAACCCTAGACACACACGTCTCATCATTAGCTAAAACACAGGGCAGATCCCCATCAACTTGTGCTTCTGCCCTTGCATCATGGTATAACAGGCAGTCTGTTAAAATGTGCCGGAAAGAGATGTGCACGCCACAACCATCACAAATCGGGGGATCCTCCCGCCGTAATAGAAAGCTATGTGTGAGAGGGCAGTGCCCAATCTGAAGACGCGTGAGGGTCACTTCCTCCCGCCTGAGCAACAGGCAGGAGGAACGCCATGGCCGAGTTGTTGACTTCACCAACCGCAATTTATTGGCTGTCACCGCCAGCCATTCTTCCTCCCTCAACTCCATGCACTGCTTGTGGAGTGCAGAAATTACACACTGCAAGGGAATGGGACACTGGACCACATCCTGCTCTCTGCAGGCCTCCTTGGCAGCCCGATCGGCCTGTTCATTGCCCCATACACCTACATGACCAGGCACCCAGCAGGAGGACACCTCCTTACCCCGCCGTTGGAGCAAGTACAGCTGGTCATATATCAGCTGGACCATCTCCTCAGTTGGGTACAGATTCTGCATCTATTGTTAGGCACTAAGACAATCGGAGCAGAGGAGAAATCGATTGCCCCGAACACGATTCATCTGCTCCAGTGCCTTCAGGATCGCGTGGAGCTCCGCTGCGAAAACGGTATATTCATCAGGGAGGCGAATCCGGGTAACATGATCAGGGTACAGAACAACCAATGAAATTCTCCTGTTTGGAGCCATCAGTGTAAACGACGGTAAAACCGTGATGCGCATCTAAAATGTTAAAAAAGTGAGATTGGAATGTAAAATCTGGTGTACTATCATTCTTAAAATTAGTCAAATCTAAAATCAGTCTGGGTCTCCGGAGGAGCCAAGGTGGAAATCTGCTCCAACCGCGACGGAAAACTTGAAGACCAGCCATATGCATCGCAGAGAGGCAATCCTGTGCGCGAATCCCATAGGGCCGCGTCGCTAGTTGCCGGTTGTGAAATAGCCGTGCCAGAGGAAGCTGAGCAACGGTATGGTATGCAGGTGTGTATGGTGTGGACAAAGTTTTATACGCCTGGCGCACCGTAAGTAGCCGCCGCCGCATATGAAGCGGCGGTTCACCAGCCTCTGCACAGAGGCTTGGTATGGGTCTAGTTCTGAATGCCCCAGTGGCCAACCGAAGCCCTTCATGGTGCACAACGTCCAACATCTTTAAGTAAGAAGGACTCGCAGACCCATACACCGTGCACCCATAATCGAGCCGAGATCGCACAAATGCCCTGTAAAACTGGAGCGCCGGCCGAAGTTGCCGAGCTGCTATAGGCGCTTCAGTCTGGAGCCGTGCGACCGCTACGGTCGCAGGTTCGAATCCTGCCCCGGGCATGGATGTGTGTGATGTCCTTAGCTTAGTTAGGTTTAAGTAGTTCTAAGTTCTAGGGGACTGATGACCTCAGAAGTTAAGTCCCATAGTGCTCAGAGCCATTTAAACCATTTTTAAAACTGGATCAAACAAGTCCTGTCGGCTCCCCATGTACTGTGGCTAAGACATTTTAAAATACTTAAAGCCGTAAGTGACCGTCGTTTCAAGTCTTTAAGGTGAAGTAACCATGTAAGCTTCGAGTCAAAAATGAGCCCCAGAAATCTCACTGTGTCTTTAAAAGCGAGGACAGTGTCCCTTATCCTCAACTCAGGAAAGGTTAAAATTGAACGAGAACGGTGAAAAACAACACACACGGACTTCTCGGTGGAAAACTTAAAACCACTCTACTGCGCCCAGTCATCCAAACGTCTTAGAGTAAGTTGCAACTGACGCGTTGTCGTTGCAAGGCTTGAAGAAGAGCAAAACAAAGAGAAATCACCCACAAACAAGGAACACTGGACAGGACTTTTCACTATGGAGGTAATGCTATTAATAGCGATGGAAAAGACAGTCACACTTAAAACGCTACCCTGAGGGACACCGTTCTCCTGTTCAAAGCGGTCAGACAGGACGTCACCAATTCGGTATCTAAAATATCGTGGCGAGAGGAAATACTGAATAAAAAGAGGAAGACAACGACGAAAACCCCATTCGTGAAGCTGCTCCAGGGTGAGTCGCCTCCAAGTGGTATCGTAGGCCTTCTCGATGTCAAAAAATACACCTAAACGGCAGATGATGATGGCGTAGGAAAGCTTGTTGTATAGCCGCCTTCAGGAGGGCAAGGTTATCGAAGGTGGAGCGAAACCTCCTGTACCCACACTGAAAGCGACTGAGGAGTTGCCAGGATTCTAACATCCAGACAAGGTGGCGGTTGACCATCCGCTCCAAGGTGTTTCCCATGCAACTAGTGAGGGCAACACTACGGTAGCCACTCGGGTTCGTGCGGTCTTTCCCAGGTTTTAAAAAAGGAATTAAAACTGCCACACGCCACGAGTCAGGAAAGTGACCTGACGCCCAAACAGCATTAAAAAGTGCGAGGAGGATTTCTTTGTTGGGCCTTGTGAGGTGCCGTAGCATACTGTAATGGATCCTGTCGTGACCAGGGGATGTGTCACGAGCTGCAGACATTGCAGAATCCAGCTCCCACATAGAAAATGTGCAGTTGTAAACTTAACGAGAGGTGGACTGGAAGTCCAGACTACACCTCTCAACAACCGATCTGTGGCGCTGGAAACCCGGATCCTGACTGATTGTTGCAGTAATCATGGCAAAATACGATGCCATAGTGTGGGCAATGTCTCGCGGATCCGTGTGGAGAGTGCCGTTAACCATTACAGAAGTTTGGGGCACCTGCCTCCTGTCCCAGAAATTCTCCTGATGGTCCCTCTCACAATGGAACTTTTGGCGGAACGATTAATGGTGTTCAGGAACTGTTGCCACGACCTCTTCTACAGTGGCGCCTTACGACAGCGTCTAGGTGGTGGATTGAGTTACCACTTAATTCTCTGAAGTGAAACTACTCCCCTGAGACAGCTGCAATTTGTAATAGTGTTACTATTTATCTCCGGAAACCTAAATTTTACCACTTTTGCTTGTTCTCCACGTTTTATCTCTGATTACCTGTCTTAGAATGCCCTTGATGGCTACAAATAACATTGCAGATGGATCTCATAAGCGATCCTTATTTGTCATCGGAATAAGTTTAAAACCATTATGTTTTAAAAATGTACGGCCACGAAATAAACGTGGGTGCTAACTGATACGTTTACCGACTGGATTCTCAAATTCAGTTTACGAGAAAAGCATTAAGTGTGATTATTATTGATAATTTTCCGCAACGCCGCAATATTAAATTAAAATCTATGAAGCATACAAATCTCCCTATGGACACCACAAATGTATTGCAACCGTGAGATCCACGTATCATACAAAGCTTGAAATTTCACTACCAAAAGAACTTACTTGCAATCGTAGGAAATCGAAGCACACGGGGATTTCTCCCCAGTCTTTTAGATGCATTACATATGTTGCTATTACGTACGTTGCGTACTGTATGGAAGTTAGTGGCGCCAGTGACATTTAATGAAACGTTTGGGAAAGTTTTTACATTATTGGACGGTTCTACACTATTGTCATTACACTTACCTACACTCTATAAATACACAACGACACACCTCCCACATTTCCGCGAGAGAAGGGGCCAAAGTGCGCCGAAGAATAACACCCTTTCCGACAACGGCTGTACCCACCCTCTGGGATGTCACAACCAAAAATGCCATACGATACTTATTTTACCGGGCGAATTTGTTGCAGTCCATGAGGACCTTGTTTTCCTACTGTTAGTCGCGGAAATACGACGCCCGTCCTGCGTGCATCCCCAGCCCTCTAACTCCTAACACTAACCAATAACCCTGGGTTCGGTGTGGGGCGCCGGAGGGGTGAAGTGGACTGCGGCATTCGTCGTGGGGTTGTGGACCACTGCGGCTGCGGCGGGCACGGAGCCTCTCCGTCGTTTCTAGGTCCCCGATTCACATACAATACAATACATACAATACTAACCAGTGTTACATTAGAGCCAACAAAATGTAAGAAATTTGACATCGGAAGTCTCATGACACCTTCAGAAATTGCAGCACATTGAAATACCCACCGCTCAGCTAAATCATTCAACGCACTGTGAAAGATTGCTACAATACCGCCAAAACAACTCTTATTTTAGTATTTCTTAAGTATTTTATACGACGACGCGGCAGTGCACCAAAAAGGATTTTAAATGGACGACGACGAATATGACGATTGAATAAACACTGCAGTTTCTGTCCCCAGTACATAAAAATGCGGAACACCATTCAAAACACTCGCAGCTATTTACATGCTCATTCGAATGGAGACGTGAATAAAATTCTGGACGATATCGAACAGTTTGTCGAAAACTTTTTGTTTGAAAAGACACTGCAAAATTCAACAACAGATTTACAGATTTTTTTAAGAAAAACGAAAATGTATTGCTTATGGACTTCCGGTCTTCAGTTTTTACGTACAAGAGTAAATGTCGGCAGGGGATCTAATTCTCTAACAAAATTTGACGAGATCGAAACTACAGCATTATTAGACTTTTCTGCGTACACCACTTAACAGGAAATTCTATTAACACTAAGAACAATTTCGATCGCCTCAGTTTCGTGTTAAGAATTTTTCATCATACTCTTCTTAAAAAATGTCATTGTCCTTTCTAAAGTGCTCAGAACTAGTTAAATTTATCATACGTTCCCTGGCACAAGTAAATATATAATTTGTGAATGCCCATTTCAACAGAGAAAAGCATTTTTGATTTGAATTTAAATTTTATGTTTATTCGTAAAAGTTCAGTTTAGCAGTTACTTTCTGTTTTCAGCATTTGGTCACAGCTCTATTTTCGCACCATTTAAAACATTAGCTCACTGGGAAAATAATTTTTGTATGCGCTATTGAGGGTGCAAGTTGTCAAGCTGTTTGGCAGGATGTAAGGTCTGACTACTCTGGATATGTTTCAGCGCGCAGCACACGAACTGAACAGTTTCTTCTGTTTGCCAGACCATAACAAAACATTGTGTCTGCCATTCCCTGTGTGTAGCAATTAGCTTACATTGTGATGGCAAGTGCGAAAATAAAACTTTTTTTTCTTTTTTCTTAGTCATAAGTCTTCTGACTGGTTTGATGCTGCCCGCCACGAAATTCCTCTCCTGTCCCAAACTCTTTATCTCAGCGTAGCACCTGCAACCTACGTTCTTAATTATTTGCTGAATGTTTCCAATCTCTGTCTTCCTCTACAGTTTTTGCCCTGTACAGCTCCCTCTAGTACCATGGAAATCATTCCAAGATGTCTTAACGGATGTCCTATCATCCTAGCCCTTCTCCTTGCCAGTGTTTTCCACATATCCCTTTCCTCTCAGATTCTGCGCAGATTCTCTTCATTCCTCATTTCATGTCCACCTAATTATCAATATTCGTCGGTAGCATCACATCTGAAACGCTTCGATTTTCTTATGTTGCAGTTTTCCTACAGCCCATGTTTCACTACCACACAGTGCTGTGCTCCAAATGTACATTCTCACAAATTTATTCCTAAAAGTGAGGCTAATGTTAGATACTAGCAGACTTCTGTTGGCCAGGAACGCTCTTTTCGCCATTGTAAGTCTGCTTTGATGTTCTCCTTGCTCCGACCGTCATGGGTTGTTTTGCTGCCTAGGCAGCAGAATTCCTTTACCTCATCTGCTTCGTGACCATCAATCCTCATGTTTAGTTTCTTGGAGTTCTTATTTTTGCTACTTTCTTCGATTTACTCGCAATCCATATCCTATAGTCATTAGACAGTCATTCCATTCAGCAGATCATGTAATTCTTCTTCACTTTCATATAGGATTACAATGTCATCAGCGAATCGTATCATCATATCCTTTCACCTTGAATTTCAATTCCACTCTTGAAACTATCTTTTCTTTCCATCACTGCTTCTTCGATGTATAGATTGAACAGTAGGGGCGAAAGACTAGATCCCTAGGATACACCCTTTTTAATCCGAGCACTTCGTTCTTGGTCCTCAATTCTTATTATTCTTTCTTGGCTGTTGTACAAGTTGTACATTACTCGTTTTTCTCTATAGCTTATCCCTATTTTATCATCATTTCGAACATCTTGCGCCATTTGACATTGTCGAAAGCTTTTTACAAATCGACAAATGCTATGAACGTTTCTTGATTTTTCTTTAGTCTTGCTTTCATGATCAACCGCAAAGTCAGAACTGCCTCTCTGATGCCTTTATCTTTCCTAAAGCGAAACTGATCGTCATGTAACACACCCTCAGTTTTTATCACCGACAAGTAAGTCGTCCATTATGATAATATACAGAATGATGGAAAAGAAAATAGAAGGTAAAACTGCAATGTAATAAAAATATTTGACAGTCTAATCACAACACAGCCTGGTTCCAGCAAAACTAATGTATGCTCAACACTTACCCAGAACTCTGAATACCGTTTACACTAACAACACTAACAAATGTTTACTGCACACTGTATCCACGGACAGTAACAAAGGAGTCTGTCCTCATTTGCTCATTGCATTCCATACGTTATTTGTAGTAACAAAGAGCTTGCAGAGATGTGTTTCACACTAGCGAAGATAAGCAAATGGTCATAGCACTTAAGGTACGCATTTTGGAGCCTGTATTTAGTGGACTATTTGTCTTGTTTTTGTTTCATATACCTCCTCTCATTTATACTGTTTTCCAATGACACACAATTAGCGCATAAGGCGTTATTTTGGCAATGTCATACAGTCTAGGATGTATAGTTATGTTCTGATGTATTAATTTGCAAAGATTCACTATTCAAACCCCCCCAAGCCCAAACCTCCCCCCCCCCCTGCTCCCGCCACCAATACCTACTTGTATAATAACGTTAGCCGGAGCATAAAACCTACAAGGCTTTGTCAGTGATTCATAACATTCCTAAGTTAGCGTTTAAAGATTTAAGAATGAGGGTTAGATCCTCGCTCCTCCCGAATCCCAGCCATTGTCTCCATAGGAGGAACTTAGCCTTCAATTGCCTCCATATGAGAAATTTGCTCGCTGAAAGATGTGTGCACTAATCAGCATCCCTTGATTCCATTAGTGAAGTAAAAGAACCGCCAATAGCTTCTTCAGATCAGTAAACGGAGATTTTATGACTGGAATGTGTTGAAATTTCTCGAACGTTCTATTTACTGTTGTTGTTGTGGTCTTCAGTACAAGGATTACAATCAAGAACAGCTGTCAAGATGAGAAACATAGAAGTAGACATCCTCGGTGTAGAAAAGCAGCTTGAATCACTTAATAAAGGCAAGACCTCCGGTCCAGATTGTGTACCAGTCAGGTTCCTTTCAGAGTATTATGATAAAATAGCTCCACATTTAGCAATTATATACAACCGCTCGCTCACAGAAAGATCCATACCTAAGGACTGGAAAATTGCTCAGGTCACACAAATACGCAATAAGGGAAGTAGGAATAATCCACTGATTTACAGGACCATATCACTAACGTCGATTTGCAGTAGGGTTTTGGAACATTATGAAGTATTTCGAAGAAAACGATTAATTTACACATAGCACGGATTCATGAAATATCGTTCTTTGGAAACACAACTAGCTCTTCAAACTCATGAAGCAATGAGTGTTATCGACAGGGGATGTCAAATTGATTCCAAATTTTTAGATTTCCAGAAGGCTTTCGGCACCGTTCCTCACAAGCGTCTCCTAACCAAACTGCGTGTCTATGGAATATCGCCTCAGTTGTGCGAATGGATTCGTGATTTCCTGTCAGAAAGGTCACAGTTCGTAGTAATATATGGAAAGTCATCGAGTAAAGTAATATCCGGTTTTCATCAAGGAAGTGCTATAGGCCCTCTATTGTTCCTGATCTATGTTAACGACATAGGAGACAAACTGAATAGCTGTCTTGGATTGTTTGCAGATGATACTGTCATTTAACGTTTTTTAAAGTCATCAGAGGACCAAACCGAATTGAAAAACTATTTAGATAAGATATATGCATGGCGCGGAAACTGGCAGTTGACTCTGAATAAAGAAAAGTGTGAAGTTATTCACGTAAGTACTAAAAGAAATCCGCTAAATTTCGATTACGCGATAAGCCACACATATCTGAAGGCTGTAAAGTCAATTAAATACTTAGGGATTACAATTATAAATAACCTAAATTGGAACTATAACATAGCTAATGTTGTGGGTATAGAAAACCAAAGATTGCGATTAATTGGCAGAACACTTAGAAGGTGCAACAGGACTGCTAAAGAGACTGCTTACACCGTGCTTGTCCGCCCTATGCTGGAGTATGCTGTGCGGTGTGGGATCCGCATCAAGTGGGACTGACGGAGGACATCGAAAAAATTCAGAGAATGGCAGCTCGTTTTGTATTATCGCAAAATAGGGGAAGTAGTGGCACAGACAAGATTCGTGAAATTGAGTGGCAGTCACAATTTTTATCGTCCATCTTTCACTTCCATACATTGAAGAATTCCATACAAATACTTGCAGAAAAGACATCCTCACACTTAAATCTGTACTCGATGTTAACAAATTTCTCCTCTTCAGAAACGCTTCCCTTACCATCGACAGTCTACGTTTTGTATCCTCTCTACTTCGACCATTATCAATTATTTTGCTGCCCAAATAGCAAAATTCATCTACTATTTTAAATGTGTCTCATTTCTTAATCTAATTTCCTCAGCGTCACCTGATATAATTCGCCAACATTCCATTATCCTCGTTTTGGTTTTGTTGATCATCTTGTATCTTACTTCCAAGACACTGTCCATTCCGTTCAACTGTCTTCTAGGTCCTTTGCTGTTTCTGACAGAATTATAATGTCATCGGCAAATCTCAAGGTTTTTATTTCTTCTGCCTGGATTTTAATTCTCACTCCATTTTTTTCTTTCCTTTACTGCTTGCTCAGTATACAGATTGAGTAACATCGGGGATAAGCTACAACCTTGTCTAACTCCCTTCTCAACTACTGCTTCCCTTTCGTGCCCCTCGACTCTTATAACTGCCATATGGTTCCTGCACAAACAGTAAATAGCCTTTCGCTCCCTGTATTTTACCCCAGCTACCTTTAGAATTTGTAAGAGAGTATACCAATCAACATTGTCAAAAGCCTTCCATAACTCTACAAATTCTAGAAACGTAGGTTAGCCTTTCCTTAATATATCTTCCAAGATAAGTCGTAGGGTCAATATTGCCTCACCTGTTCCAGCATTTCTACGGAATCCAAACTGATTCTCCCTACTACCAATTTTTCCATTGTTCTGTAAGGAGTTCGTGTTAGTATTTAGCAACCGTGACTTATTAAATTAATATTTCGGTAATTTCACACCCGTCAGCACCTCCTTTCTTTGGAATTGGAATTATTATATTTTTCTTGAAGTCTGAGGGTATTTTGCCTATCTCGTACATCTTGCTCGCCATATGGAAGAGTTTTCTCTTGCTCTCCCGAGGCTATCAGTAGTTCTAACGGAATGTTGTCTGTTCCCGTGGCTTTGTTTCGACTCAGGTCTTTCAGTGCTCTGTCAAATTCTTCACGGAGTATCATATCTCCCATCTCACCGTTATCTACGTCCTCTTCAATTTCTATAATATTGCCGTCACTTACGTCACCCTCGTGTAGACATTCTACATACTCCTCCCACCTTTCTGCCTTCCCTTCTATACGTAGGACTTGTTTTCCATCTGTTCTCTAGATATTCATTCTCTTTTCGTCAAAGGTCTCTTAAATTTTCCTGTATGCGGTATCTATCTCATACCTATGATATATGCTTCTACATCCTTAAATTTGTCCTCTAAGCATTGCTGCATAGCCATTTTGCACTTCATGTCGATCTCATTTTTGAGGCGTTTGTGTTCCTTTTCGCCTTGCATTTTTGAGGCGTTTGTATTCCTTTTCGCCTTGCATTTTTGAGGCGTTTGTATTCCTTTTCGCCTTTTCATTTACTGAATTTTTATATTTTCTCCTTTCGTCAATTAAATTCAATATCTCTTCTGTTACCGAAGGTTTTCTACTAGCTCTCATCTTTTTACCTACTTCATCCTCTGCTGCCTTCACTATTTCATCTCTCAGAGCTACCCATTCTTCTTTCACTGTATTCCTTATCATTCCCTCATGCTTCTTCTGAACCTCCTTACAACCTCTGCTTCTGTCAGTTTATCTTGGTCCGATCTTCTTGAATTCCTTCCTTTTTGCAGTTTCTTCAGTTTTAATCAACAGTTGATAACCAATAAATTGTTGTCAGAGTGCACATCTGCCCCTAGGAATGTCTTACAATTTAAAACCTGGTTTCTAAATCTCTGTCTTACCATTATCTAATCTATCTGAAACCTTCTAGTGTCTGCAGGTCTCTTCGACGTATACAGCCTTCTTCCATGACTCTTAAACTAAGTGTTAGCTATGATTCAGTTATGCTCTGCGCAAAATTCTACCGGGCGGCTTCCTCTTTCATTTCTTACCCCCAGCCCATATTCACCTACTACTTTTCGTTCTATTTCTTTACCTAATGTCGAATTCCAGTCCGCCACGACTATTCTAGTTATACAGTGTATACAGTGGTAAATTTTTAGATAGTAGTTCAAATGGTTCAAATTTCTCTGAGCACTATGCGACTTAACTTCTGACTCGCATTCGGGAGGACGACGGTACAATCCCGCGTCCGGCCATCCTGATTTCGGTTTTCCGTGATTTCCCTAAATCACTCCAGTCAAATGCCGGGATGGTTCCTCTGAAAGGGCGCGGCCGACTTCCTTCCCCATTCTTCCCTAGTCCGATGAGACCGATGACCACGCTGTCTGGTCTCCTTCCACAAAACAACCAACCAACAAACTTAACTTCTCAGGTCATCAGTCGCCTAGAACTTAGAACTAATTAAGCCTAACTAACATAAGGACATCACACACCGTAGCGGTCGCTCGGTTCCAGACTGTCGCGCCTCTAACCACACGGCCATTCCGGCCAGCTTTAGATAGTGTAGGGAACTATTTGTCTATATGATAATGTATCCACATATGTGTGAGACTTACTGCTGAGCGGGACGTTGGTACCCAGGAAGACGACGGCGATGTCGTTGTAGAGGTTGTTGGGGTTGTATTCGGAGTGCACCGTCGCCGACCTGGTGACGATGGTCACGCGGCTAGGCTCGACAGCGCTGCGACTGATGGCTCCAAGGCTCACCTCCCACGTGCTGAACCTGTCGTAGCAAAAGAATGTTTCAGCACACGTTATCGCGACGAAGTAAGAATGAACTGACTTAATAGCATTCAGGACAATTTTCTTCCTTCTTCTTTTTCTCGACAGCGTTAATCTACACTATTATGGGCTCTGCTGTACTCAAAATTTGGCAATTTTAGGTCAGTTTTACTTTTGTGGCCAGATACTCTTCCTGACGCCGAGGTCATATGTTACCTCAGGGAGGGAAGCCGTGTGCTCAACTTGTCTGTGGATCGTGTATTTTGTATCTTCACTGGGCGTGAAAACGCCGCGAACCGTCGCTGTCAGCACAAATGTAAACTGTACTAGCTGACGGTGGCTCGACTACATATCCGGGGAGCTGAACCTCGGAAGAGGGAAAGGAAACTCGACATTCGAGTCGATCTACCGGGGATGCAAAGAGTCTGAACAATGCGTAGGGATAAGCGCAGAGAAAAACACAAAACGTGACCAGCGCGAGGAACTGAACAACCAAGCACCAGAAACAACGCACGGTGCAAGGTGAACGCCCCAGCCAAGGAAGTGTAAATCAGCTTAAGAATGCAGCTCCGGTCTATCACTGCCGACAGGTAAACTCCTGGGTCAGTGACTCTCCCTATAAAATGCTATGAGCGCGCCTTCATTGGAAGCGTGGCGCACCATTCTGCAGTGAAACCCACGCCACATCTGCGTCCACATCGATGTCCACAGGCGGGAATGCTAATTCCGTCACCCCTGAAAAGGCCACGGAGCGGCGGCAGGACGAGCAGGCTGGAGTAACGGATGGTCCGTCTGCATCAGTGGGGATGAGAAGAAATCCAAGGGCGAGCGGCAAAAGGAAGGCACTGGTTCCAATTCCATGTAGTCCGAAGTGGGAGTTGCAGGATCAACACCACACTACCCTATTCTGTGGGTGAAAGGATGGCAAAGGAAACGGTGAGGGCGGTATGCACGCTGTATCAATTTAGTCTATTGGTAGAAATATGCCGTGACAGACACAGTCGTCCTGCTGACACGTAAACCCATTTATGCGAAGCAAGAGCTGTTGATGGCTCTGTGGAGGGTGGGGGGGGGGGGGCGGCACGGGTGGAGGGGAGGCTTCTCTCTAGGCACTTGGTCCACCTTCAGAGCAGAGTGTGAGAGCAGAGCTACTCCGCATTCTGTTTGAGCAGTTTCTACATCTGCTCGTGCTGCAGCTTTTTCTGCTGTTCCTGGAAGCGCAACTGCTCCTACTAGCACTGCAAAAATGCCATCTCCGTGGTGGCCACAAATTAAAACTACAATAGAAAGAAAAGGAAAAGCGTCACACGCATAACAATATCCTACCTCGCCACTTTTGCATCTGCACAGGGGTGACAGATCTGCAAAACCACCACACTTGGCACAAATTGTTGCAATCTACACTAGCCGACTGGAAAGCCCATGACCTGAATCCCCAGAAGAAGGAATGAAAAATCGTCATGAGAGCTGATCTATCAGGTGAACAGAGTCTGAACACTGCGTATAGACAAGCGTGGAGGAAAACACAAAACGCGCGATGTAAATAGCACTGAACATGTAAGTAAACGGAAATAATGGAGGACAGGTCCAAGTTAGTTGAAATCACTGTAAGAACTGACGGACGTGAATTATGGCCACCGACAGGAAAACACGATCAGTGGATCTGTAAAATTGAGAACTTTGGATGATGTATGACGCTGAAGCGCAATTTCATCTTACAGGCAAGGGTAGTAAACATGAGACATTTCGATACCAGGACATAAAGTCTTTGTGAATTTCATTCGATGTACTCAACTGGACCGTAAATATGCCTCGCACACAGACAGGAGAACATCATATGCACAGGTCAGTATTTGAGAAAGGGCGCGTAGATGGGCTCAAAGACGACGGTTGGAGTAATCGACGCATTGTTCGACATTTCAGTAGGAGCGATGCTATTATTCGATGATGATGGTAACAGGAATTGGTGAACGAAGGCTGAACTGCGTGCTAGGTGGGTAATCTTAATTAAGTCTGTAAGTTGTCTTAGTGTCCTGTGGTTAAGTACAGAAACTATAAATCTGTAGTGCGATGTATTGTAATTATTATCGTGTCTCCCAGATTTTAATTATGTTTGATTGTGTCGAAATCATTTAATTGTTAATTTCTTGTTTGAGCTCTGCTTGTAGAACTAAACTGGAGTGAAAACTAAGTTCTGTTTGTTATTGATCTATTGCAAGAAATTTTATGTATATTTGTTAAGCTGAACTGGTTCAAATGGCTCTGAGCACTATGGGACTCAACTGCTGAGGTCATATGTCCCCTAGAACTTAGAACTAATTAAACCTAACTAACCTAAGGGCATCACATACATCCATGCCCGAAGCAGGATTCGAACCTGCGACCGTAGCGGTCGCGCGGTTCCAGACTGTAGCGCCTAGAACCGCTCGGCCACTCCGGTCGCCTGTTAAGTTGAACTCACTCATGCACAACCCCCAGTCCTAATCCAACGCCACTGAAATGTTACGTATCCATATCTAAATAGTGGCAACTAGAATAGCAACACCGGGAAGGACAGCAAATAGTGAAACTTCCTACTGGTTTTCAAGTATGAGGTAGTAGGGGACTGGACGTAGAGCTAGGGGCTGGTAGTACAAACGGTCTGCTGCCAGCGCCGCTCTGGCGAGGCAGTTCTTGCCGAATGATTGTGGGACACCTGGACGAAAACTGTTGTTTCGCTTGACAAGAGCTTGATCTGTCATTATTTCCACCGCCTCTTTGATCACAGATTCTCAAATCCCTTCGGCACTGTACAGCACTGTGACCTGTTCGAAGTTATCATAAGGTGTGTCCATCATTGTTTCTCTGTTCTGCAAATTTGATATAAAGGAACTCTTTTTGTAAGCTGCACCCAGTGCCGCAATATACTGCAGAGTGTTTGATCTATCTACAACTAACATTGCAAACGCCTAGTCGGTTTTAATGGACGGCACCATATTTTTAATTCTGCTATTATTCGGGAAAACACGGTTCATAGGTTTTCATCCGGAGGCATCGAGCAGGAGCTATAGTTCGGTAGTTCGATAGATAGGTTGTTTCTCTCAGATAGTTTCTCTCAGATACTCGACCTGTACATCAGGATGGGTAGCACAAAGCTTTAATTTGTCAAAGTCCTACAGCTCCAGAATTTTCTCCCTGGTGTAATAATTTCGAAATAAACGTTATATACGTTACCCAAAGTTCCACCCCCTCCCAAAAAGCGGGATACATAGAGACAAATACGAAGTAGGTAGACTAGACATCTCGTCTATGGCGATGTCGTCAGAATCTGAACACAAGCTTTGATGAGACTGTAAATGTGTGATGGCATTGTCAAGGAACGATGTACTTCCAGAATTCACGTGTAATGATTTAAGGATAAAGACTAGACCCTTACTCCCGCCAAATTACTGTCCACTGTCTCTGTATGAGGTACTTTCTCGTTCAGGGACGTGTGTAGCGCACAACATTTCTCGACTTCAGCATTAGAGTAAAACTTCTACCAGAAGCTTGTTAAGAATAGTAATATTTTGATTTAAGTGGAGAGTTCTAGGAATGTGCTACAGTTTCTCACACGTTCTTATACGGTGTCGAAAACGATTTGTTTTTATATGTGAACTAGCGAAACATCCCGGCTTCATACGGTTATTTACGATGGACGAGTCGTCGGGGTTAGCAGCAATGCCGCCACCGCGCATGACTATGAATAAAAATCAGAGAACAACTTTGACCATTTAAGCAGTGCACAGCAGGGAAGTTCTCAGGAGGCCTGAATGTTGTCTGTTCCGTAGTTAATGGCGTTTGGAGTGATTTTATAACCAATGCTAATAGGATCTACCTGAGTGTGTGTGTGTGTGTGTGTGTGTGTGTGTGAGAGAGAGAGAGAGAGAGAGAGAGAGAGAGACAGACAGAGAAAGAAAGAGAGAGAGAGAGAGAGAAAGAGATCGTCAGAGACTTACATCTCTTTTTCTTTCCCTTAATGCGTGAATGCACATTCACACTAAGCATTCTGCGCCAATATTTCCGCGTGGTGGTACATTAAAGAAAGCAGAACGCATGTACTCAGTTTGAGTTGAGTGTGTTGCACTTTGCAGAGCTGTGCTTAGAGTTCTTCCATTCACCGCTAGATGTCTATAACATTTGACATGCTTTTCACTGCAGTAGTGGTGTTTAATTCGTCATAGTTGAATAAGTATTTAAAGATTATATACGCATTCCTTCCTCATAAGTCAGTCTATCTATCAGTGAAAAACCAGATCAATATCCTCCATACAGTAGATCCCGAGATTAGCACAAACATACTGATAGAAAAGTGACTAAGCACTTCAGTTTATATGTGCATAGATAGATAGAAGATCCTCTGTTATGCCAGTGTTGCCAGCATCTCTGCACCCACCCACTTTTACAAGTCCCTCCAAATCATCGAACGCCATGTGCTCCGCCTTGTCTTCCATATCCACCTTCATTCCCCCACATGGCTCCTGTTCGACCTCATCCGTTTCCTCCAACATCTCCACATACTTTACACTGTCCGCAGGCTTGATCCTTCCATCCCCTGGTTTCCTCCTTCCTCTCCACCCCCCGCCCATTGCCACACCTCTATCGCTGTATCCCTCCCTCTCTCCACCTCCACACCCTCCATCTCCTTCATCAGGGCAATTTCCAGCGTCTCCCACTCTCCCCCTCCCGGATGTTGAACTTCGCTGTACAATGTACCCTTCCTTCCAGCTGTAACCTGGCCATGTTCCCTTCCCTCCCTAGGGTCCCTCTTTCCCTCTCCCCTCCTTCTCTCAGAGCAGATTTTCCTCCTCCCCCTCCCTGCATCCCTGCACCCCCTGCTCAACTGTGTCCCTCCATCATCCTTCCCTCCTCAGCCCTCTTCGACGCGCCCCTGTCGGTCTCCCCCCCCCAGCCCCCCTTCCCACCCTTCTTCCCTTCTCCCTCATCTCCATGCCCCTGGTAGATCCTGTGTTTTGTTCATCGTCATCAGCGTGCTATGTCAGTGTTGTGTTGGTGCTGTTCTCCTGTGTGTCAAGAGCTGTGGTTTTACTTGTGTGCTTAACCTGTTTATCGTCCGTGACTATTCCGTGCTACAACGCCCGTCACGTGGCTGTTTTATTTCCTTTTATTGCTTTTCTGCATCTGCCATACTGTGTCTGGTGCCTTTTAATCAAGTGCGTGATTTTTTTGTGTGAATTACTTTTTTTAGATTTTTATCTCCGATTTACAGTCATCAGTTTGAATGTTTTCTTTCCTTCTGTTCAACCTCTATTGTTTTCTATATTATGCCAAGTTTTCTTCTGCATATTGTTGTAAATGTCTTCCTGTCAATTTTTGCCTCTCGGCTGAAGAGCAGCACTTACGTTGCTGCCAGCCTGCCCCTGATGGGGAACAGAAGTAACAATAAAGGGAATAAAAAGGAAATGATAGAAGAGAGAGAGAAGATAGAATGCAGAAGACAAATAAAGGCTAGGTAGGCTAACACGGTAGATAGTGTTGCGCCTTGTCAGATGAGGGCAAATGCCGTTCCCTTAAGGCAGGAAGAGTGCAATTCATAGTACACTGAAGATGACTTTATACAGGATACCAGTCCATCTCCTGAAGTTGATCAGTAGGAAGCTTGTCGAAACGTTGCTTCAAGGCTGTACTGTTTTAAGGTAATAACACAGGAAGATTTCGTCAGTGCAATTCGACATCAAGTCTTATAATTGCAAACGAACGTAGTCTTTTTTCGTATAAGCATGAGACCACCTTTTGGCTCTTGGCGTTGGTACATTGGTTTTACTCACCCGGAGGCACAGTGCCCCGCTGTTAGGACGACAGAGGTGGAGATTAGTGACCCACCGCACAGGTAGGAGTAGTCCATGACGACGGACGCCTGGTGTGGGAACTGCCCGAGTGAGGCTGGGAAGCCACCTATAATGCGGCCAACAGCCTTCTCAGCCTTTGGGTGTCCAGCTGAAACAGGCGGAAACTGGTCATTGATTGGCAGTTTAGTTAAACACTTCAGGAGGGATTTGGGAATATGACAAGTTTTTGTCGTGGTTGTGTCTGTATATTCAGATAAAACTGCCACAAGTCACACAAATGCTCAACTTAAAAAATGAAGTATCAAGAAGAGGTGGTGGGATGACAATATAACTTCGTACACCTGCAATTGGCATGTATGTAAATGACAAGTGGAATGGCCACCAAAGTGAATTAGTGTTCTTCGTGTTTGGTGTTGTTGGTAGGGTATACTAGAAGCGGGATCAGCATCAGATGCTGAGTGATCACTGTGAAAAACACGGAGATGCTGTATACTCGCGTGAGACACCATTATGACCATCTGAAAGAGTTTGAAGGGGCGTCATTGTTGGCCTCCATTTGGCCGGCTGGTCGAATCGTGTAATGTCTAAATTTGTGGGACATTGAGGTATGACAGTGACCTGAAATTGGCCTGCAAAGGAAATGTAAGGGCAGGCATACTTGTCTTCAATGCTCTGGTCGACGACTTTTGACCATCACAAGCGAGGACCAACTTGTTGTGAACCGAGCTGATTGTAACCCCTTCATATCAGCGCCTGCCATCCGAGAACACGTAACAGACCCACTGGAACATTCTGTGTCATTCCACAACGTAGACATTTGCGTCTGGAGGCGTACCACGCCGAGGAACACCACTTCGTCTTCGTGACTTATCTCTCGAGCGACAGTAGCTTGGTGGCAACTTTCAACAAGACAGTGCTTTCAAATATGTCACGTGTCACTGTGAACTGTCTGCCTGATGTTGACGTACTACCGTGGCCAGCAGGACACCCAATCTGCCCTTATAGGACATTTATGGCATCTGTGTAGATGTGCCAGTACACTAAGGACCAGTTGACACAGTTGCAGACCTACTTGTCTCAGGAGAGGACACAATGGCCTTCTGACACCCTTCCCAACAGACTCAATGCTTGGATCCAGGTGAGAGATGGTGCAACGTCACGCTGATATGTGGGACACACCGGCAAGTTCTTTATAAATTTGACTTGAAATTGTAATCTCTGCAATAACATCATACACGTTCTCAACTTATGAAGTGTGTGCTTCTGTCCATTTCTCAGGTAATGTAATTCACTGTTACCGACTTCGCTCATCAGATGAGAGCATCGGAGCAATGATGCATGTTGTGCCTTTTATTGACTGACTATATGTGAAGTTGTTGTTAAATACTGTAATTTGGGCAGATGTGATGTTGCTCACCCATAAGGGGAGAAGCTTATATTAGTGAGCCTAATGTATGCGACTTGTGGCTGTTTCGTGTGAATATTAATTAAAACGGTCGCCGTGTACCCCGTAGGCTACCCCTACATTTTTTAAAAATGATGTCCAGTTTCTGTATTAACCAGTACTGTGACCTCCATATACAATTTACCTTTTGTAATGTCTGTAAAATACTGCTATTTGTGAATTATCGTATGGAATTTCCAGTAGATTCACAATCTCTGCAAACCACTGTGAAAAGCGTGGCAGAGGGTACTTACCATCATTTCCTCCAGTGAAATTCACGTACAAAGCGTGGGAAGAATGATTGCTTACATTCATCTGTCAGCACATTATTTGTCTCATCCCGTCTTGAGAATAATTACAGGAGCAATAAATAGGGGGCTATAGTATATTCCTATACTTTTTACTCATCGTCTTCGACATATCGTCGAAGCAGGAGGCGGAAGACTTGCCAACAACAGAGTGCCAAATTCAACCAGGAGAACCACAGACCCAACTCGCCGGCTCAAAGAACGCCCCATGGCGTGGGACGGGAGAAATCAAAACCACTTTCCCTATACTCAAAACACACTGTGAATGACGTTGAGGATTATTTAAGACAACTTTGACAAAATGAGGGTCCCAAAGCAAGCAAATAACACGCACGGAAAGTCTAGAGGATATACCCAGACGCATGAGAAAATTACATTGCGCATGTGATGGTGCATAATACCAAAAATGCCTAAGGGTAAACAGGGGAGACATACAATCTGTAATAAACCACCATAAAGCAACCGCTAGTCTTTCGCATTACAGTCAAAATTAGATAAAATGCCTCCATGCCTTAGCTCAATCTGGTTGTTCAGTGTGAGTTGCGGATACAGTTCCATCGCACGCACCATCTCCACCTCTTCTAATACATAAATAGTGAGACACTTTTCCTGTGTAAGTAATATTCTTAAATTTTTAGTCGTGTGACCACGGAGTGATCATACTCTCAAAAGTCAGTACTCAAGGCAGTCCTTGAACTTTGTGCTCTCTGAGCCACACATGGACCCACGTCCACTCTGCCACGCGTAACGAGTAACGCAATAGTCATACATGATACAATAAATCCCTGTTGCCTGATATTTTTGACAAGTCATCTGTACTCTGTATCTCACTCCCTCACCCAATTTGCCAGGCGCAGAGAACGCAGGTCTTATACTTTTTTGCCGTGACATGTGAACCGTGCTGGCCCCAGCTTATGCGTTGGTTTAAACCTTGACTGTTACTCTGCGTTTGGTTTCCCGCAGTTATTGCGGTTATGCCATGGTTCTTCCTCTTTCTACGTGTGGCAGCAGCAGTGTGTATCGATATTCGCGCTTTGTACTATCTTTGGTCTGGTGCTTATAGTTTCCAGCTAGCCGGTGTGCGGCAGTCGGTCGGTTGGTGTGTATGAGCCAGGAACTCTCCGCGCAGCGCAGTGGGCCGGGCTCGCTGGCAGTCTCTACGCAGTGTTGGAGTGTGTGGGAGCTCTTCCAATTGCTACGAGGTTCGTGGCTCACCGCCCTAGGACATCAAAATTGAGTGTTGATTTAATTACCGAAGCCAGTCTGTTAACATTGTGCCGTTGGTTCTCATGGTTGGCTGTTGGGGAGTTGCCCGTGAGCAACAGCGAGTTTTCGAGCTGGCGAAAGTTTGGCCACCATCTGGTGGACTTTAACTGCATTTGAAGTCCAAGTGCACCAGCGGATTTTCTGCCTTGTGGCAGTATTCGGGTTACCTGCCCTGGCCGCTGATGTAAAATTCAGGCAGTGTCCTTTCGTCATCGTGTTGTCACTGTCCAACACATGTGTGTAGTTTTGACAGATTATGCAAACTTGGTTGTGGGCGGCTACGCCTTTTACGTTTTGGCTTTGGAGTTTTGTCGGTGGGTCCGTTGACTGTTTCTTGGTTGGATTGCCAGCGGATCGGATATAGTTGGGCCGACTACCAGTCTCCCCTAAGCGAACGTTAATATTTCAAGTGCAGACCGACCCCTGGAAACCTCTGAGCGCCGCTGGTTGTACTGCCTTTTCTTATTGCTGTTTGACTGTGTATTTTAATGGCTCGTAGCCGATGGTTTGAATTTGTATGCCTGCAGCCGCTTTAAAATTGAAAGTTCCTTTCTTGTCAAGTCTTGCATTGTTTGGGCCATCAGCCTCATTAAAAAAAAATTTCTGGATAAAGCTTTGGGCGTTCTGCCTTTCGAAAATTTATTGTTGTTGTGTTTTTTTCAATTATGGGCCTTCTTCCGTCTTAAAATTTAAATTCCTTACTTGTTAAATCTCAGATTGTTTGGGCCTTCAGCCTCATTTAAAAAAAAAAGTTATTTAAGGATAAAGCTTTGCTCCTTCTGCCTATGAAAATTTATTGTAGTTGTCTTTTTAAATCATGGGCCTTAAGCCGTTTTAAAATTAAAAGTCCTTACTTGTCAAGTCTTAGATTGTTTGGGCCTTTAGCCTCATTTGAAATATTATTTAAGCATAAAACCGTGCACTTTCTGCCCTTTGAAAAATTATTGTAGTTGTGTTTTAAATCATGGACCTTCAGCCGTTTTAAACATTAAAGAGGTTGTGCCCTTAAGCCATTAGATTGTGTGACATATTCATTCGATAGTTAAGGTCGGAAATTTGCACTGTTATGTTTGGGCAATGTAATGTGCGTACTGTAAGACCTTCGGTACACACACCATCAGATTATTTGACTTGTCGCTCTAACGAAGTAGACGAGTATCAGCAATATGTCTCGTGCTCTCATCGTAACATGTTTATCTTCTACCGTTAGGTCAGACGATAGAAATGCCACTTGCACGCTTAGAGTAGCAGATTGACGGTGACCAACTTTAAACAGAACTTGATTAATTTTCACATACATTTATTAAAATAATAACAAGCATAAAAATAAATTAACTTGGTTCTGGATGCTATTTACAATTGACAATCTGAAGTTCCTTTGGTCTTGGTACGTTAATCTTATTCTCACATATCTCTGATACTTGACACAGTGTCTATACATTTTTCTTCATGGCTATGTACAGGAATATGATAATCTTATTAGGCGCAGACTGAATCTTGAGTACAGACAAATGCAGACTAATGCAGACTGACTAATCGGAGGTCTGCACACTCGTTATAATACCTAAAGCGTTCAGGTATCACTGCGCGAGTGTGAACCGCGAGGAGAAAAGGTTCTACGTTAGCAGCAGTCTCATTGGCTGCGTGACATATTAATACGCGGATCGGCGGAAGCAGAATTTGGTCCGTCATTAATTGTAATTTCTTTTTCATGTAATCATTTGTGACGAAACGAGAGAACAAAGTTACAACAAAGGAGATAAATAGCGGAGATATGCCAGTCTATATAGCAGTTATCTACAAGGAGTAAGTGTACGTTGTCATATTTTATTCTGCTGACTCGTCTATGGGTAGTAGCAAAGAGTAGATAGGCACATACTTCCGTAGTAGAGTAGCGTTAGTTTGTGTTACAAACTGTGTGTCAGTTCAATACGACTACACTCCTGGAAATTGAAATAAGAACACCGTGAATTCATTGTCCCAGGAAAGGGAAACTTTATTGACACATTCCTGGGGTCAGATACATCACATGATCACACTGACAGAACCACAGGCACATAGACACAGGCAACAGAGCATGCACAATGTCGGCACTAGTACAGTGTATATCCACCTTTCGCAGCAATGCAGGCTGCTATTCTCCCATGGAGACGATCGTAGAGATGCTGGATGTAGTCCTGTGGAACGGCTTGCCATGCCATTTCCACCTGGCGCCTCAGTTGGACCAGCGTTCGTGCTGGACGTGCAGACCGCGTGAGACGACGCTTCATCCAGTCCCAAACATGCTCAATGGGGGACAGATCCGGAGATCTTGCTGGCCAGGGTAGTTGACTTACACCTTCTAGAGCACGTTGGGTGGCACGGGATACATGCGGACGTGCATTGTCCTGTTGGAACAGCAAGTTCCCTTGCCGGTCTAGGAATGGTAGAACGATGGGTTCGATGACGGTTTGGATGTACCGTGCACTATTCAGTGTCCCCTCGACGATCACCAGTGGTGTACGGCCAGTGTAGGAGATCGCTCCCCACACCATGATGCCGGGTGTTGGCCCTGTGTGCCTCGGTCGTATGCAGTCCTGATTGTGGCGCTCACCTGCACGGCGCCAAACACGCATACGACCATCATTGGCACCAAGGCAGAAGCGACTCTCATCGCTGAAGACGACACGTCTCCATTCGTCGCTCCATTCACGCCTGTCGCGACACCACTGGAGGCGGGCTGCACGATGTTGGGGCGTGAGCGGAAGACGGCCTAACGGTGTGCGGGACCGTAGCCCAGCTTCATGGAGACGGTTGCGAACGGTCCTCGCCGACACCCCAGGAGCAACAGTGTCCCTAATTTGCTGGGAAGTGGCGGTGCGGTCCCCTACGGCACTGCGTAGGATCCTACGGTCTTGGCGTGCATCCGTGCGTCGCTGCGGTCCGGTCCCAGGTCGACGGGCACGTGCACCTTCCGCCGACCACTGGCGACAACATCGATGTACTGTGGAGACCTCACGCCCCACGTGTTGAGCAATTCGGCGGTACGTCCACCCGGCCTCCCGCATGCCCACTATACGCCCTCGCTCAAAGTCCGTCAACTGCACATACGGTTCACGTCCACGCTGTCGCGGCATGCTACCAGTGTTAAAGACTGCGATGGAGCTCCGTATGCCACGGCAAACTGGCTGACACTGACGGCGGCGGTGCACAAATGCTGCGCAGCTAGCGCCATTCGACGGCCAACACCGCGGTTCCTGGTGTGTCCGCTGTGCCGTGTGTGTGATCATTGCTTGTACAGCCCTCCCGCAGTGTCCGGAGCAAGTATGGTGGGTCTGACACACCGGTGTCAATGTGTTCTTTTTTCCATTTCCAGGAGTGTATTTGTAACAAAACGGTCATTGCATAACCATTAGCACGTCATTAGCTACTGAGTAAACAGTATATGTTACACATTTTCTTTAACGGATCATTTAGTATTAATTATTGTTTGATTATATGGTTAAGACAAGATCTCAGACCAAGATGGCCCAATCAGGTGAAATTAGTGTGCCTCAAACTAATGTGCAGGAGGTAGTTGACCCTATGACAGTTTTACTGAAACGAATAGAGGAAATGTCTCGAGAATTTCGAGAAAGTCAAGTTTCGTCTCATAACGAACTACACTCTGCTCTGCAAAAACAAATAGCAGAATCACCGTCGATATTTAAATCAGAGATTAATATAATGAAAACAGCTTTACAAATGCAGATTGTAAATACGCAAGAGAAACTTAAAACTAAAATAGAACAAGTTTCTCTTACGCAGACAGCTTTAATAACAGAGTTTGAAATTTTTCGGGAAGCACACAAGCACCTACTCGAAGCGGTTAACAATCTTGAGTTAGAATTTGATAAAGCGTCACAAAAGCAAGAGCAGCTATCGGCCACAGTTACAGAACTGTCACAGGAATTACATAACGTTACAATAGGACAAGCTAACGTGGTTAAGCAACAGCTTACACATGAGATGGAACAGTTTTCCGATGTTTTTAATCAGTGGCTCGGTGAGCGTGATTCGCAATTAGCGGACGCTGTTGAGCAGAAAGTTCAGTCTGCAGTCACCGAAGCTATAAATGACAGATTCTCAGAACAAAGAATTATCAAACGACTTACTGAAAATTCGGAAACAGTTCGAAGAAGTATTGACAGACACAGAACTTGAACACCAAGAATTTTTCAAAGGTCTGCAAGAGGTGCGTAAACAAATTGACGATATGCGTCAGTCTGACCAAGATTATCAGTCAGTAGGTTCCGAGAACATCTACACAAGCGAGAGAGTTAATCCATCTGGCATCCAACAAAATGCTGGTGTGCATGAACATCGACATACTGACAATTCCCCATATAGTAGTGGCATGCAGGATCGTGTATCATGTTATGCAACACTTCATACGGAGGAAAAACGTATTAAATATAGACAATTTCCAACTTTCAATCCAGAAAAGAAAACTATTATTCCCATCGTGCACATAAAATCGTTTAAAGGAGTTTTACACAGGATTTGGACAGAAAGACAGAAAATTAGTTATGTAAGTGGACTTATGGTAGGAGACGGAGCTATGTGGAGTAGGGAGGCAATAGACACTTATCTTATGTACTCAGATTTTGAGCAGGCTTTTATCGACAAATATTGGTCTCCTGCAATACAGGAAAGGATAAGAAAGCAAGTATATAACCCAGAACCATATAATTCAAGACTTGGAACACTCAGGAAATATTTTGAGCGATATCTCAACAAAACAAAATATTTGTCTGAACCAATTTCTTCCAGACACTTGATTAGAATATTAAAATCCAGATTGCCAGTTGACATACAAACAAAATTGCTGCATGTCAACGACAGTAACCTGGAAGAATTCTTGACAGCAGTCGATATGCTATTAGAGGATATTAAAGCTATGTCCTACAATCCACATGAGATCAATGGTTTAAATGAAAGGAACTATAGCAACAGTAATCACAACAACAGCAGGCAACAATAATCAAATAACGATAATGGGCAACAAGGACAGAGTTATGGATCAAATAGTAATTCTCGTCAGGATAATAGTAACAACCAGGGTTACAAATCCCATAACAACAGGAAACAGGGAAGAAGATAATAATCTTGGATATCGTCAAAATCCCAGAACATCAGGTTGGAACCAGTCACACAATAACAACAATACTCCACACAATCACAACAATAACAGCAATAATTGCAGAGATTATTCCCCAGTAATTACTGATGTTAGTGATGAACACAACTAACCTAACAATGGACAGGATAACTAATATCGACCAACTTTAGCCCCAAAAGGCTGGTCGGAATTTGTGAATGGGGTCGTGACAATAAAATAAAATTGATTAGATACAACCATGTTGATATCAGGGAAGAATTGCTTGAAGGTGATAAAACTTGTAACTTTAAGCCACGAAGCATGCCAAAAGCGGCTATAGAAGTTAATATTGAGGGTTTTAATTTTAGATACAGGCGCAAGTGTAAATACTATCTCCCGAGCTCTCGTGAAGAGGTTACAGGAACGAGCAAATATACCGACCTTACCTGTGGCAAACTGCAAAATATTAGGTGCTGTAGGAAGACGCTTCAAGTCAGTGAAGCTACAGACAAGATTTAAAATGAATTTAGGAAATGGAGCCATTGATTGCACGTGCCTAATTGCCCCAAATCTTGTCGTAGACTTAATTTTAGGACATGAATTACTGAGAGAGTTAAATGCAATTATTGATTTCGCCTCCAGTAAACTCGTGTTGACTGTTGATGGTGTACCTCTGACAGTTAATTTAATTCAAAAGCAGGAACTGCATGAACGCTACTGTCGTAGGATCGAAATTAAGCTGATAAAGAGAAGTTTCCACAGGAAGATTTCTAACCCCCTAACCGAAAAATCAGAGTTAACTATAGGAGAACAGATTGATGTTAAAGTAACTGAAGCAAACGCCCTGATAGCTTAACAGAAGCTTGAGTTGAAACAAATGTTAAGTAATTACACCGTGGTATTCGATAAGAAACCGGGTGTTATCAAAAATTATGTGTGCCATTTAAATATTAGGCCACACAACACTTACTGTCACCCATATTACTCCATTCCATGGGCATTAAGATCTGCTACCGATCGGGAGATACAGCAAATGATTAGCTGGAACATGACTGTACCATTCAACGGTCATTATTGCAGTTCAGTACATCTAGTACCAAAGTTAGATGGTAGTGTACGTTTGGTTTTGGATGCTAGGGAGATTAACAAATTTATTCTTCCTGTGAGAACCCAACCTCCCAATATAGAAGAACTAATCCATAAATTTCCTGGTGTCAAGATTTTTTCTACAATTGATTTGCGATCCTCATTTTGGCAGGTTGTGTTAGACATGGAATCAAGGAAGTACACAGCATTCCTTTATAATGGCTGCAGTTATCGGTTCACGGTATTACCATTTGGTTTAAACGTGAGTTCAGGTGTTTTTATTTCAGCGTTGGATACTGTCTTGGGACCTGAGCTGTGTGAATTGGTTACCCCGTTTGTGGATGATATGTTGATTGCTACAACCAACTGGGAGCAACATATTGCAATCCTTAGAAAAGTCTTAGAAAGTTTTAGATTATCAGGAGTAACTGCTAACTAGAAGAAATCCAAGTTTTCAATTTCCTAGGACATCTTATTACATCCTATGGGATTTTGCCAGCTCAAAAGAAAATTGACGCAATAGAAAACGTGCCATCACCACGCAACCGAACACAATTAAAGGCATTTCTGGGATTAGCTTCATTTTATCGTCGTTTTATACCGACACAGGATCTTAATTCAGAAGCATTAATATCCTTACTTAGGAAGAATATGTCATGGCAATGGACTCCACATTGTGAAGAAGCATTCAACAGAATCAAAGTGGCACTTGTCAGTGCACCCATACTACACCATCCAGACATGACAAAGGATTTTGCACTAATGACAGATGCATCGTCATATGGTTTAGGAGCTTGCTTATTTCAAATTCAGATGGTTGACAATAAATCTATTTTTTGTGCCATATCTTTTGCAAGCCAGACACTTACTGTGAACAAGCATACACAATCACAGAGCTTGAAGCCTTAGCAATGATATGGGCATTTAGAAAGTTCCACTGTTACCTAGCAGGTGCTTATACAAGAGTGTACTGTGACCATCAGGCACTAAGTTTTCTAAACAACTGTAAACTCCTTCATCCAAGATTAGCAAGATGGATACTAATACTTCAAGAGTACCAGTTTGAAATGATATATGTCAACGGGAAAGAGAATATTAGAGCTGATGCTCTTTCCAGACTACCAAAAGGATTAACTGAATCTGAAGAAATAGATCAAGCTACAGAATTCAAAATCTTATTAATGAAGGATGTTGAAAATAGAAGAGGTTACATTAAGATGTACAAATACATGACCAATTTACAACTAGAAGATCCTCGATGGACACAAATAATTCAGAAGATACAGGCAAATGACTCACCTAAACTGAAAGAGATGTATCAATTAGATGACAATGTCTTATTCCATAGAAGACATTCTCAATTGAAGCAATGGTGTGTCTGCACTCCACACGATTATGAAAGGAAATTAATATGGCATACACACACAGTCTGGGGACATTTTGGGGTAAGTAAATGTACAGAGAAGATAGGTAGATACTGTCACATTTCTAACTTGAGAAAGGTTGTACAAACTACCATAAGGAGTTGTCAGATTTGCCAAAAGGCAATCATGGAGCAAGAGGGCTGTTGCATCCGATTGTGGTTGAGGAACCTTTGAAGGTTGTAAGTGCTGATGTAATGGGACCCCTACCACGAGCCAGAGGGAATGTTAAGTACAGTGTCGGATTTTACGATTTATTCACCAAGTATGTAAAATTGTACCCGATCAAGACTTGTACTGCAAAGGCAATTATTAAGAAAATCATCATTGATTATATCCCAGGTGTTGGGAAACCCAACATTTTATTATCTGATAATGCATCAAATTTCACCAGATACAGACGGTAAAGATTCTTGAAGGAAAGCTGGATTAAACATCTATTAAGTTCTAGATTTCATCCAGAAGCCAATCCAATTAAGAGGCTGTTCTGAGAGTTAACAGATTTATAAGGACTTATTGTCACCATAAACAAACTTTGTGGGTGGACTATTTAAATTTTGAACTATACACCCTCAGAACTGATGTTTAATAGAAAAGAAAATAATGAGTGGATAAATTGTCTACCTAAATTATCAATCAGTGAAGAACCTAGGGAGGCAAAGATTCGTCAGGCACTATCAGTGATTAAAAGAAAAGCTCAACAGAGAAAAATTTATTATGATGAAAGTTTAAAAAGAACAAAGACATTTCAGACTGGGATAAAGGTGTTACTCAAGACATATCCCAAAGCATCATTGCTCAAGAAAAGGAATAAGAAGTGGTCATTAATTTTTTCTGGACCCTACAGAGTAGGGTCCAGAAATCTAATGACTAGCAAAGTAAAGGGCATGTATCCGGATAAAGATTTAAAGCCATATTTCTCAAAAGACTGACACAGTCAATGATCTAGGATAATTGTGAAAAGTTTGATTTTAATTTGTATATTGTACTAGTGGTGTTGTGTTATTTGATCTTGTATGTTAGTGTTAAGTGTTTTTAAGGTGATGTTTCTATAATTTCGTAGTCATGAATATGAACGTTTTGCCATTGAACTTCATACACAGCACCCTAAATGGAATCTAGATGAATATTTATTTGACTCTCTTGGGTGGGAGTTAATCCTTTTGTGACTTGACGTTTAGGAAGTCTTTTGCCCTTGAGATGAGTCGGTAGACATGGATATGGGGGCGTACACAATGTGGTATCAAAGGTATTCATGTTATTTAAGTTTTAATTTAATTGTATGATAGAGTAACAGAGCATCCGAAAATTGTGAATGTGGGACCATCTGTTTTCTACAGATATTCGGACACAGTGTTTAATAAGGATTGTTCTGTGGATTTGTATTCCTGTGCAATGACTTAAATAGACACATTATTATGTGTGAAAAGTTTGTACAGTGGATAACTTCAGTGTTTCAGTGGAGAACTGTATTTATGTGCAAAGTTTGAACAGGGTATTGGTGGGAGAATGTGCTGCCACACAATGTGATGTGATCTGACATGAACGCTGATACAGTGTCATGAAATATGATCCAAACTCTATTGACACAAACCTGAGTGAACAGTTGTGTTGCAATAAATATCGCATTTCCTAAAGTCATAAGCTGTAATTTCTTACGAAACCTATAATAGTGACATTTCACAATTTTTTGGTTCAATTTTGACTAACTTTATTGAGTGTTGGTTTCACTCAACTGTGCGAACTGAGTATTAACACTTAGTGTTTTCTGGGAGATTCATGACAATAAACTCTGAATCCGAATCTCCCTAGATCACAGAGTCGTCATGTGAGAATGGATTTGATATGTAAATTCATCTGTCTCTTATAGGTGTATCGAGTACTATTGCAAAACTCTAGTATTTAATTTCGAATGTTTCATGTCCTATCCGTGAACTGAGTCCCAAACCAATCCCATGCAAGAGTAGAGTTCATGTATGTCATTAACCCTGAACCAGAACCTCGATCCCGATCCTGGTCTCATCTTCCCATCGTCTGCAAACGTCGCAAATCACGACCAGCATCGTTCGTTGTCGTGTGAAGAGAATAATTTTATGTATTGGAGCAGAATATTGTAAAACATCTAAATTTTTCCTCTATTCAACACAATTAAAGATCAATGTGTCATTATGCAAAGAAATAAAGAAAACCATTGCAATTCTCAATACTGAAGGCCTTGATGCGGTTTTTTGCCTGGTTTTCCCGTTATCCATGCTCGAATGAGGAGGCAATATATAAATCCAGGATTGTCTTTCTGTTTTTCAGTACTGAGAACTGTAGGGTAGACACAAGAACTGTGGTTGATCCAGGATTGTCTTTCTGTTTTTCAGTACTGAGAACTGTAGGGTAGACGCAAGAACTGTGGATAGGAGTTCATAATCGATCTTCAGTACTCGCACTCCTAGGGAGGCATGTGTAGTCTAATAAACATGTAATGTACTGAATCGACTGTGAGAAAGCTTAGTGGCAAAGACGTTATCTGAGAGACTCTATGATAATTATATCGTTGACTCGGAATATTACTCTCTCTGTGGTTTACTCGTAACTAAGGGTAACTAGAGTTTTCTGTTCGCTTCTTTTGATGTTATGTGGAGAATTGTACAAGAGACACAATAAACCGTTATTATGTCATGAGAACAAAGGTGAGCGCTACGACCTTTATTAGTTCAAAATGGTTCTGAGCACTATGGGACTCAACTGCTGTGGTCATAAGTCCCCTAGAACTTAGAACTACTTAAACCTAACTAACCTAAGGACAGCACACAACACCCAGCCATCACGAGGCAGAGAAAATCCCTGACCCCGCCGGGAATCGAACCCGGGAACCCGGGCGTGGGAAGCGAGAACGCTACCGCACGACCACGAGATGCGGGCACGTTTATTAGTATTTTTGGAAGTACTGAAATAGCAGAATTGTTTCAGTTTGAATGCGACGTGTAAGAGAAGGGACGTGGACAACAGCACTCGAACCTACAATCTCATGTATGAATAGTTGCTAAAAATATCCAGCCGTCTCTCCCAAGACTCTTCATACGCGCAACAAACAGTAATTCCTTTAACAGCACTATCAGAGACAATTTTATCACGTTGTTACGACCTTTTACTGCGAGCATAATACAACGACAACAGACAAACAAAAAATAGGCAAACACATAAAAGAATCTACCACACCATGCAGCTTCAACACAATACCACAGTTCATCAAGAGTAGTGACTGGCGTATTGTGACGACCCAGTTGCTCGGCCACCATTGATCAGACGTTTTCAGTTGGTGAGAGATCTGGAGAATGTGCTGGCCAGGGCAGCAGTCGAACATTTTCTGTATCCAGAAAGGCCCGTCCAAGACCTGCAACATGCCGTCGTGCGTTATCCTGCTGAAATGTAGGGTTTCGCAGGGATCGAATGAAGGGTAGAGCCACGGGTCGTAACACATCTGAAATGTAACGTCCACTGTTCAAAGTGCCGTCTATGCGAACAAGAGGTGACCGAGACGTGTAACCAATGGCACCCCGTACCATCATGCCGGGTGATGCGCCAGTATGGCGATGACGAATACACGCTTCCAATGTGCGTTCACCGCGATGACGCCAAACACGGATACGACCATCGTGATGCTGTAAACAGAACCTGGATTCATGCGAAAAAATGACGTTTAGCCATTTGTGCAACCAGGTTCGTCGTTGAGTGCACCATCGCAGGCGCTCCTGTCTGTGATGCAGCGTCAAGGGTAACCGCAGCCATGGTCTCCGAGCTGATAGTCCATGCTGCTGCAAACGTCTTCGAGCTGTTCGTGCAGGTCGTTGTTGTCTTGCAAACGTCCCCATCTGTTGACTCAGGGATCGAAACGTGGCTGCACGATCCGTTACAGCCATGCGGATGAGATGCCTGTCATCTCGAATGCTAGTGATACGACGCCGTTCGGATCCAGCGCGGCGTTCCGTATTACCCTCCTGAATCCACCGATTCCATATTCTGCTAACAGTCACTGGATTTCCACCAACGCGAGCAGCAATGTCGCGATATGATAAACCGAAATCGCGATAGGCTACAATCCGACCTTTATCAAAGTCGGAAACATGATAGTACGCATTTCTTCTCCTTACACGAGGCATCACAACAACGTTTCACCAGGGAATGCCTGTCAACCGCTGTTTGTATATGAGAAATCGGTTGGAAACTTTCCTCATGTCAGCACGCTGCAGGTGTCGCCACAGCCGCCAACCTTGTGTGAATGCTCTGAAAAGCTAATCATTTGCATATCACAGCATCTTCTTCCTGTCGGTTAAATTTCGTATCTGTAGCACGTCATCTTCGTGGTGTAGCAATTTTAATGGCCAGTAGGGCACTTTTGGATTCCATCAAGGACCTGTGATCATAGCATATGATTGATGTTGTAGGGTTAGTAGCTCCCAGCTTTTGCTTATAGTACTGTAAGACCAAGATACTAAACGTGTGGCACAGAGGCTTGACACACTATGTTTCCCCGCTCAGAGGACTTGGCGGAAATAACAACTGATCGACGATGTAGGGAGACAGGTAGCACCGATCGAATATTCTGCAGCTATTTCATGGGTACTTTGTATAAGACCTTGAACACGAATATCACAAATGCAAAGAACGTTTGCTAGAATGGCCAGACAGAAAAGACTTAAGGGAGATTTAATGTACTGAAATAGTGTATGTGCAGTTAATTTTAAAATTTCATTTACTTTCAACAAATATGATTTAGAACATCGTATGATTTCAGAACAGAAATATGTACTGGAGCTAAGTAGTGATAGAATGTGGTGATAAGCAATGACACACAATTTGCGACTATGACTGCTGCCACAGGAAATACGTATTCTATGATATGGGTATTTAAAGGTCGCCAATAATTAAGCGACCAGTTATAAGATGTCACGGATTGGAGGCTTAAGGAAGAGTGAATTAAATACTGCTGTAAAACATATTTTTTCTCTGGTAGAAATACTTACGCACAAGTGGCTTTGTCTTCACCATAGGTATAAGATTGCGCCGTGGTGTCGCATACTGCGGCAGCGCCTGAGAACAAAGCAATGTTATACATTTTTGTTGATATCGTGTTCATCAACATCATACGTCAAAAATACGTCCTTTCTATATCTGTATAGATACTAATAATGATGCTGTAAAACAGTCGCGGCTGTCTGTCTATTTTACCGACGAATTTTAGTGGGGTTTTCACAGGTGCCGGCCGGAGTGGCTGAGCGGTTCAAGGCGCTTCACTCTGGGACCGCGCGACCGCTACGGTCGCAGGTTCGACTCCTGCTTTGGGCATGGATGTGTGTGATGTCCTTAGGTTAGTTAGGTTTAAGTAGTTCTAAGTTCTAGGGGACTGATGACCTCAGCAGTTAAGTCCCATAGTGCTCAGAGCCATTTGAACCATTTTTTTTTTTTTCACAGGTAACTTGAGCGTCGACTGGGACAACATTTTATATGAAATCGGATCAAGAAACAAATATCGTAATTTAAAGTTCTGTAAATGCGAAAAGTACTTCGTCTGTTATTTTTCCACGAATAAAATGCTGAATCGATGTTTATGATATTTGGTATGGAGGTAGCTTGAACGCCATGGAAGAACGTAGGCTACCATAAAAAGTGTGCAATTTAAGAAATTGATTGATTTGAAGAATATTACGCGAATTAGGAGAAAATATTTGCTCTTTAAGAGAGCTGTTTATTCTTTGACTTTTGAACTTTATCTTACTTGTGAAAATGCTTTTATTCGTTGATATGTTATACGAATTATGATTCGACATAACGTTTACAATGCTTATACAATCCTAAACGTCTTTAATCAATACTTCCATACTACACTTTAATACGTGCGGAAGTATCTCAGTTATGTTTTCACGACGAAACTACTGATCTAATTTCGATCAAATGTGATATGGAGACAGGTTTAATCCTGAGGAAGAACATAAGCTATTTTAGAAAATAAAAAAAGTCGGCCTCTAAAAGCATGAAATAACAGATGGAACACGCTTGCACCACTCAGCAACAACGTTGTGTGCGTGCATCCTTGTCATGAACTGGAATAGGTGATGTGATGGACGGGGGTGGGGGCGGGGGGGCGGGGGTGGGGAATGGGACGGGTGGCTGTGGCAGACATCCTGATCTATACTTACCCAAATAGGCAGACACGTGAAGGCAGCCGACGTTATTGCTTGTACAATAGCCTATTCACCATCACTCATTCTAACAAAACTACTGGTATGCAAGCACAGGCAGAGGAAACAGCTAGTTTTCAAGCAATCAACTAAGACAACAAATTATTTCATTTGTTTATACTGAAATAGAATCGAGCAGAATGCATCTGTGGTGACACATTATTTTACAATTTTTTGTGAGTTACCAACGTATATGTTCATATACAACCAAAATTTATAAAGTTGAAACAGTAATCACTAAATTTTCCACACAAAATCACTAAAATTGATGTGGTTGGTTCTGTCCACTGTATGACCAGATAAATCTTCAAAGGGTGAAGCTCAACGCAAACATGAGGGAACCTAATCAATAGCTGTAATGAAGCTGTCATGAAGTAATAACAGCAGATCTACTGTACACAACGTATTAACAAGTGTGAAATGGCAGTGATTGTAGATATTCAATGTGGCAAAGGGAATGCAATGCTCAGAACATTTCCTTCAGGTTCTTCATTGATCGCGTTCATGAAATGGAGTTAAACAGAATTATACGATTGTAAAATAGGGGAGAGGGGATTGTAGTGTGCTCACTTGAGCTAACCAGTGAAAATATCTGCAATTTTGCATGCGTGAAGGATGTAATATGATCAGTTAGGACATATGCTTAAAAACATTTAACTGAAACAAAGCGTTCGTTAATCAGATATTGTGTTCTGAAAATTATGACAACATATGAAATGGTTTACGGTACAAATGTTGTTACTCTGTGAGCTTTAATTCAGTTCTCTTAGAATTGATGTGCTACTAGAGTTCTTCAGCTACCTGAATCACTATATTATAAAAAAATATTTACCATAGAATGCATAGTGTATTTACACAATTTGCTGCTTAGAAATAGTGAAATTTATTGGAGGAGTTTAAAAAATTAAAAAATAATAATAAAAGTTTCGAAAATTATTGAACATGTTAAAAATTGTACCAAGTTCACAAAAACTCGCTGAATGGTGATAATTACATATTGCTTTGTCGCTGTAGTTTTCACACATTGTTGATGCATTTTATCCTAGATAAAAAACAAAGTCGGCTCTCTTCATATGATGTGGTATTTTAATATTTAGAATGCGTCTTACTTCAGGAAGTTGGAGAAAAAAGATAAGAAAATTGCATTATATGTTACCAAACTAGAGAAAGGACAATACTTTCGTCCGGTAAGCTATACTTTCTCTTCTTTAATTAAATTTGTAATATATGGTTCAGAATTTGTAGTTCCTGCTTAAACTAGCGAAATTCTATAGTCATAGATGTTTCCTAGCAAGCACACTACCCTGTGAGGACTTTGTATCATTTGCTGCACAGCGTATCTTTGAACTTAGTGTTTTTTTGGAACTGCGTATTTTGCATATTTTTGACAGATTCTTACTACTACAATTATTATATAAGTAAGAGTTATACTATACTAACCAATGAACCTCAGTGTAGTTCGATTGAAATTCCACGAATCTTATTGTGAAGTTACATTCATGAGGTTATCCGTCAGGATAGCTTCTAAATAACTTGGGAGGATAAATCAAATTCAATTATGAAAAATATAACAGGTACAACCTCAACCATAGTCACATCAAGTATTTCAGCACAATAAATCAGTACACAACTGGCTTTTCGACTATAGTTTCGCTCTACGATGCACACAGGTATCCCTTAGAAGTGTAATGTTGTTTTTTGTAACTGTTTCAACCAGTCTACATAAGCTCTGATGGCAAGGTTCGGTGGTAAGATTGGTTAAACGTAGTAAATGCATTGATGGTAACCTCATAATAGTCTACACAACGTTCAAAATAGCCATTGTATGACTCAGCTGTTTGCTGCACTTGTAGTATATGTGCTTAAGTGACTGCAACACATTTTACCTGAACGGCAGCGGCCACGGCAAAAAGCAATATTGCTAACACGTTCATTGTCGTTTACCACCTGCACCTGCGGATATTAGATGCAACGCTCCGTTTTATACTCGATATTGTGCAGACTTGTTGACAAATGAGTTATCAAACTCAGTTTCAGATTTCAAGATAAAGCTAACAAAACGGACTTTGAAACTCTCAGAGGGCTCTGATATCTGTAAAATTGGAAAGATAACAGTGATTTTCAAGTAACAGGAAGTGGTACAGGATCGAAACAACAAGGATTGGTTTAGTGGTTTAGCACACAGTCGACACCATGGTTATTTGATATGCATTTGCTATGATTGAGAGAAACCGTGGAGCATCCTGATCGGGGGAGCCCGACGGAGATTTGAAACCGCCTCATCCCTAATAAGAAAGCAATGCCTTAAGCAGCCTAATCTACGTGTAGAAACAATTTACGTACCTGACAAAAAAGTCAAGCAGCCAGATTGGCAGGAGCAAAGGAATGAGGGTATGTGACAGAGTATGTGATGTTATGTAAGTGATTACAAACTCTAGTGAAGTTTACAAAACATGTGGGTGTGTGAGACTAATAATCAGCATGACAGTGGACCTCTCTCTCTTGCGTGGATGTATGCAAAAGATTCGATTGTGGAAGGTGTCATAAAGACTTTGTATCCTTTCCTGAGGCAAGTTTGCCCACAACTGTTGTAGCTTGTTCTTGATATGGTGGTTACTGGCACTAGGACAATGTTGACCTGCGAGCCGGTCTCACACATGTTCTATCGGGGACAGATTTAGGGATCTCGCTGGCCATGGTAGTACCTCAACAACACACAGACAGTTTGAAGAGACACGTGACATTGTAAGCGTATTGTCATGTCGCTGGCTTAGTTGCGGAGTATCTTTGCAGGCAGCGCGTTTGCAGAGTCGAGCACAGGACACTGAACTGTTGTGTTGTGGGTAGCTTTGCATGTGAGAGGCATTGTTATTATGGATGTTCAAGTTCTATTACAGTAAGGTGATGAAATATGGAAGTGATTCAGAGTAAAGAATGACGTAATAAAAAAAATAAGCAGTGCCGGGGATAACGTATTTGTGTATCCTCCCGTTGCGTGTCGCACAGCTTCAATCATCAGCGCCGTGTTCGGACTCTCAGAATGAACTAATGTGAATCAGTAAAGATTAGTTACCAAAAAAAGTGCAATCAAGTGCCAGTGTCTTTAAGCGAGTGGGTTCGGTCATCGCGTTTCCGCATCATCAACAACCAGCCGCGCCGCGACGGTTACGCTCGCGCTCGTACGATTGTGAACTGTGAACTGTAATTTAACTTTATGAGCAGTGTTATATCATTACTAGTGACAAGGAGGACTGGAACCGAAAGTGCGTGACGAGCGTAAGGACTTTCGTTCGATCATTCGGCTTCCGCATCATTAACAGTCACCCGTGTTGCGTCTGTTAAGGATACGCTCGTCCAAGTGATATTATGGACAGATAATCATGAAGAATGTTAATTAGGATAAGCAGTTATGACTTAGAATGTAAACAGTGCAACCTGTGATTAGCATATCGTCTCAGAATATAGATGTTCATACCAGACGTAGGACAGTGTTGTGCTTAACATTGAGTGACTCTCCTAAACCCGCTTGCATATTTAAATACATAATTTCAGGCAAGCCAGCAGCAGTGTGGAGCAGAACTACGCGACCCTCGCGGGATTATCACGTACATGATGAGGACAGGGCGCGCGGTCACAAAACGAGAAGCGACTACCAGGTAAGGAGACCCCCCACCATTTGTACCCCCGAGCGTGTTACAACATGTGTGGACGAGCATTGTCGAGTTAAAAAATTGTGCGACAGTACTATTTCGTGGGAGGTAACATTTGAGGGCGCAGGATGTCCGTCTGACATACTATTTTGTCGTCAGAGTTCTCTCAATCAATAGCAGCAGCGACCTGAAGTCATACCCGATGCCCCCCCATACCGTGACACCAGGTGTAACACTGCTATGCTTTTCCAAAGCATCGCGAGAATGGGAGGACCTCCTGGAACGTTCATCCACGGAAGTGCAGAGCCGTGATTCATCGCCGAACGCATTGGAGCCGCGCAATGCAGTTGCGCCAGTGATTGGCAGTCCATTCTTCCCGATCGCGGCACTGCAGTGGGGTCCCTTTCAGACTCTGTCAGGAGCTGTTAACGCTGCCTCATATGAGCACGCTGCACCTCCACGTTCTTCGCAGTTGTCAACCAACGTCTGACTCTGTTCACGTCCCTTATGTGCGCTACCAGGCCTGGTTACAACACCAGACACGAACAAGCTCCCTCTGGTAGCCGTTCTCCTGTCACGAAGAGCTGCAGCTCTAATTATTTACATATCAGCAGACGGGGTGCAAATGTAAAAAAAATTACACTCTTTGACGTGTCTTCAAGGTACTTAATTGTTTTTTTCAGGCAATGTAATAAACACGTAATTAAATAGCTCTCAGTCTCTTCACTGCTTTTCATTACAACACATTTATTTCGATCGCACATATAAATTGAACAACCTAAGTAACCTTGATTGGTCTGCAAATCTAATCTAATTTAATGTGTATGACACCTGTAGCCAAAGACGTTATCTGTCTTGCTGCTGGCTCCCACTGTGTGATAAGCAAGCGTTTTAAGTGATTCACATTGTCAGCAAAAACGCTGGCGGCCCTCCTCCATTACCAGACTGCTAATCTCTTGTGATAAGCAGTTGTTTACTACTTGCCACAAAGGAACGCTCAGCAACAAAATCACCCTAGAATGTACAAGCGTTTCTGTTTCGTCGGCATTGGGCCGCGAAGGTAAAAAAAAAAGGGGCATAGAATATCGTCGAAGTTCCGCTGTGTTGTAAGGGACGACAGCCAAAGGGGTCCTGCTGTGATAATAAATAGCATCCCATACCATCACTGCTGGTTATCGGGCCTTATGGCGGCCGAAAATCAGGTTGGTATCCAACCATCGTCTGGGGCGTCTCCAGACACATCTTCGCTGCTCATTGGGGATCAGTTGGAATTGGTACTTATCACTGAAGATTACTCCAGTCATTGACGTTCCAGGCCGACACCCCTGAAAACGGGCTGTTTGGTGTACAGAGGCCAATGTTATGCGGCGCAATGGACGCCGTGAGCTCAACCTCGTTTCCGTGATCTTGCTATTAAAGGTTCTTGTGGTCACTGAAGCACCAGTTGCACATTGGATCGTTGACAATGATGAATCCAGGGCTCTGAGTGGCTATGTGACGATTTCTCTATCTTCATGTTCAATCGTCTCTCTAAATCGATTGCTTCCTTCTTGCCACTGTGTTCGGCTATGGTTTACTAATGCTGAAATCAGACCTTCTGCGAGGCATAGTCACTGGCCAACCGAGTACAAAGAACGATGTTTACCGAGACTTTACGCCCTGGTATCGACATGTCCCGTGTTTACTATCTTTGCCAGCTACGCAGTGAAATTGCGCTGCAGCGTCACACATTAATCCATCGACCACCATAGCTTACAAGATACGTGTATGAACATCAGTTTGTGAGCAATTTGCATAGCTACTTTGTGATGCGTCTATTTTTTTTTTTTTGTCTCAGATTGTATTTAAGAATGCTTTTCGCGGTCAAACTGACAGCTCCTTCTGTCTCGGTTCCAAAGAACCCTGCGTTCCGCGAGCAACGCTGCAGCTCAATATTGGATTAGATCAGGTGAAAGAGACCCTGATTCCGATATTAAGAAAATTTGTGGGTTCTTTATTAGCTCTCTAGATAAATCTTATTTAGATTATAAAACGGGTCGGCAAATGAAACAGAAAGAATTGCCTTGCTGTAGTCCTGAGGGATAACGAGAGAGAAATGTACAACTGGGGCCACAGCGACAGCATGTTAACTTCGACCTTGAACTCTACTTGTGTGCTATATGGTGCACGAAATAGTTCGAGCAGCGTCGTTTCGGTTCAAATGGTTGAAATGACGCTAAGCACTATGGGACTTAACGTCCGAGATCATCAGTCCGCTAGACTTAGAATTACTTAAACCTAACTAACCTAAGGACATCACACACATCTATGTCCGAGGCACGATTCGAATCTGCGACCGTAGCAACGTCGTTTTGATCAAGCAGGATTTGTAATAGAGTCTCCACCTATCCTCTGAATGTTATCTGTGTTTTTTGGCCGCTGACGCTAGTGACGAGAGGAACTCACTCTGGCCTGCACCGTCTGCCTACATAGACCTGAAGCGCATGCTTTTAATTCTCTCCTGTTACAGACGTAAGTAGACCACATTCTTGAAACGAGATACAGGAACATTCCTGGGACACATTGGGATGGAGAACGGAAACATTCACATAAGACAGCGTAAATTGCAGGAGCCCAGTAGGGAGATAAAAATATTATAGAAAATAAATATTTGAGATTCTATAAAGTAACGAAGTGACAGATTTTTGTATATAGAAAAGAATGTGACTCACGGGGTCAATCACAACTTAATTAATATTAAGGTTATGACCTCCACTATACTGTTTACCCATCTGCGAAACCAAGAGAACGATCCCAACTTTGGTAGGACTCGACCGTTTAGCAAGCTTAACTTACAGTTATTTGTTTACTCCTGTGAAATAACATTGCACCAGCCTCCAAGCAGTTCCATTGTGAATGCCGTTCTAAGTCAAGGGATGAGTTAGCCACAGTTTTGTAAGTTGCTTAAAATCGCTCTGATTGCAGTCAACCGATCGGAATACGCAGTGACAGGGCGTAATGGAAGGGCTAGCGACGTACGTGTGCCAAAGATACTCCAAGTATTATCATCTCCCATGGACACTATTCTCTACATGAAGTGCAACATCTGTCAGCACTCGTCCGTCTGACTGTGAATGGCGTATCCGTGGGGTAGGTCTAAGAAATTTGTAAGGGAACGCGACGCGGAAGTGATACTAACTGTTTAAAGTTTTTGTAAATAAGGGGACGCAAGAAAACACTAATTTAAGGTATAAAAATCACCTTGTAATATAACCCAGCGTACTATACACGACATATCCGTAAAACTCTACGTTTTCTAATTTTAACATGTTTTAGAAGGAATGCGTACACGTTTCCCGTTCTTCCTATAACCACTCGCTATATAGCCGGTCTTTTTTTAAAGTAAAATTTATTAGAACTGGCATGAACAATTCCCAAATTTCATACAAAATCATGAATTCCAATTTTAACATAGAGAAAATTAAACAAACGCATAATAAGAGCCAATTGAATTGAATATTATACGCAAAGTAGCTAGGGGCTATATTGAAACAGTTTCTAATGAACGTGCCTTTGGTTTTACAATTACTATATAAACCCAGCGCACTTATCGTTAACGTCTTTAGCGTCTGGGAGTCTTAAGTGTCTGAGGATCTCTGGCGTAAGGGGTCTTTAAAATCTGAGAGTCTTTGTGTTCGAGATTTTAGTGTCCGAGCTTCTAGCATTTGAGTCATGAGTATTCGTGTCTCTTTATGTTCGTGCGCCACTGTGTGAGATAGCTAACTTTACTGAAGGTCGGGCTAATTAAAAATAAATGTCTGATCGTTTAATTTACTGTCAAAGGTACGAAAACTGACAGAAATGAGATAAAGCTAACATACAACGAACATTTCAGTCGATAAAAGATCGGTATCATTAATTTCAATTTAAGAACATCAGTTGTTGCCGAAGCTAATATTCAAACAGCGCGTCGAAACTTGACTTTCGATTATACACCCTGTTTGGACATTTATTATCGAACTAAAGTGTGACCATTCATAGCAGCAAATCATATCGAAGGAATTATGTTAATAAAAGCCAAGTTAAGGAAAAACTACAGTCTGCTACGATTTCGAACAGAGTATCAAGAGAATTGTGACGTGTATTGGCTTATCTCTGGACAGTAATAATAATAATAGTTTATTCCACATTAATATTAAACGGAATAATTTTCAACGGATAAAACATTGTGCTTTGTTAAATGAAACGTGTGTCTTTCGAAGGAATTAATTCGGTGTACATGTGCTACGCTAATCGAAGATATCAGTTATCTGGAAACGCGAATCGGTCGCCTAGTAACTGTTAATGAGGATCTTTGGTGGCAACCGCTAAACAACGTAGCTAGGCGACAGAAATACTTAGAATCTAAGTTTATTAACGAAAGAGACATTAAAAGATTTTGTGAAACCGCAGTTAGCCCAAAGAGCGCACATAATCAACAAATATTGACTGCAGTAACAGATAGTGTTGTGTCACTTCGCTTTCACGTATCTCGACGAGTTGAAGAATACTGGCTGGGCGTAGAAGGAGGACGTTATACTTCCGATGGTCGTGGAAGTGCCAGTAGGCAGCGACAGGAGGCGTCACAAATGGCGCCCAACGGGGGGTTCGAAGGTAATAAATTTACAATATACAGTTCATACATGCTAATTTGTGAATTATTTACTGACTGTATACCAACGAAATAACCCCTCGTGTTAACTTACTCGTGTTACACGTTCACTGTCTTCGACAAACTGCGCCCGGAGTGACAGGAAGAAAGTACTACAACAAACTGAAAGCGATAGACGTCGTGCCTGAGGGAGGCACACATACAGGTGTTATAAATGACAGAAAACCGAAGTACGTATCGAAATAATTGATACGACGGCATTTTTGCACACATACAGGTGTTATAAATGACAGAAAACCGAAGTACGTATCGAAATAATTGATACGACGGCATTTAAAGTTTGAGTCATAGCTCATTGTGCTTCAGTTAAATATACTGCAGCTGGCGAACAACAACGGCAAGTTCGTCGCGTTGTTGAATTGATTTCGTAACTTAGACAGTATTTGTGTGTTGTGTATCTGTAGTTGCATCAGTGTTGGTTGGTTGTAATTTGTGGTATTTGACCATGTCGAGGAATTCCTAAGGTTGAGGTCTAATGTAGAGGATGTGAACGAAGACATGACTAGGGAGGAGGGAACAGAAATGGAAGATAGTAGGGCAGGAGAGTTAGAATCATCGTATGCGAACGGAATGGACACGTTGTTTGCGACGGAAACGACTGACAGTAATAATTTCGGAATGTCGATACCAAATAGTGATTCAACTGTAAGACCTAGTAGAATTGTTAAACCCACAAATGAAATGGGTGTGGGTGTTTTGTTTGACTTTTTAATTAAATTCTAGGAGGAAATATTAGAAGCTAATCGGCAATGGGATCAAAAAGACGGAGAATACAGGGAAGAAAGGAATCAGAAAGACCGAGAATTTAAGGAGAAAATCAAACAAGCGGTTAAATTGTTAGAGGCTCAAACTGAGGAAAGAGGAGATAGACTGGCTAAGGAACTCGAGAACCTGAGACTGGACTTAAATTCAGCAAGTAGTAAACGTGCTACTTTACAAGGATCGATAAGAACTTTACAGAAGGATGTGGAATAGATACTTTAAGAGCAGTCTACCGTGTCAGATGAATAGATGATCTGTCAATCAAAGTAAGAAGCCTACATTTAAGAAGTTAATATTGCCTTTTCTTAGCCATGTGTTGGATGCGTCTTGATCGATGTGTGGCTGTGTTAGATGACACGGGTGCTCGCCATCTAGTGTTTTCTTTTTCCAGTTTACTTTCTTTGTATCTGTTGATGTTATGTGATTTAAAGGGTTGTAGAAGTGGTTATGAAATTGCAATGGTGTAGCCGATGTATTTATATGAGTGATTGCTTTGTGTATTTTGCTAGTTTCTGCTCGTTCAATAAAGAATTTTCTTAAATTGTCTACCTGTCCATAATGTACGTTTTTTATGTCGATAAATCCCCTTCCTCCTTCCTTTCTGCTTAATGTGAATCTTTCTGTTGCTGAATGTATGTGATGTATTCTATATTTGTGGCATTGTGATTGTGTAAGTGTATTGAGTGCTTGTAGTTCTGTGTTACTCCATTTCACTACTCCAAATGAATAGGTCAATATTGGTATAGCATAAGTATTTATAGCTTTCGTCTTGTTTCTTGCTGTCAATTCTGTTTTCAGTATTTTTGTTAGTCTTTGTCTAACTTTTTCTTTTAGTTCTTCTTTAATATTTGTATTATCTATTCCTATTTTTTGCCTGTATCCTAGATATTTATAGGCATCTGTTTTTTCCATCGCTTCTATGCAGTCGCTGTGGTTATCCAATAAGTTATCTTCTTGTTTAGTGTGTTTTCCCTTGACTATGCTATTTTTCTTACATTTGTCTGTTCCGAAAGCCATATTTATATCATTGCTGATACTTCTGTTAACTTTAGTAATTGGTTGAGTTGTTGATTTGTTGCTACCAGTAGTTTTAGATCATCCATGTATGGCAAATGTGTGATTTTGTGTTGGTATGTTACAGTAATATTATTTCCATAATTTGTATTATTTAGCATGTTGGATAGTGGGTTTGGAGCAAGGCAGAACCAGAAAGGACTTAATGAGTCTCTTTGGTATGTTCCATGCTTAATCTGTATTGGCTGTGATGTGATATTATTTGAATTTGTTTGGATATTAAGTGTGGGTTTCCAATTTTTCATTACTATGTTTAGGAACTGTATTAATTTAGGATCTACTTTGTATATTTCCAATATCTGTAGTAATCATGAGTGGGGTACGCTATCAAAAGCTTTTTGGTAATCAATGTATGCATAGTGTAGCGACCTTTGTTTAGTTTTAGCTTGATATGTCACCTTGGCATTTATTATCAGCTGCTTTTTACATCCTGGGGGGGGGGGGGATGCTCCTTTGCAGCAGCCTTTTTGTTCTTCATTTATAATTTTGTTCTGTGTTGTATGTGCCATTAATTTCTGTGTAATGACTGAAGTTAATATTTTGTATATTGTTGGTAGGATTGTTACGGGGCGATATTTTGCTGGGTTTGCTGTGTTTGCTGTGTCTGCTTGATCTTTAGGTTACAGATAAGTTATTCCTTGTGTAAGTGTGTCAGGGACTGTGTATGGGTCTGCAATGCAACTGTTAAATAATTTAGTTAGATGTGAATGTGTTGAGGTGAACTTCCTTAGCCAGAAATTTGCTATTTTATCTTTTCCAGGGGCTCTCCAATTGTGCGTAGAATTAATTGCTCGGGTGACTTCATGTTGCAAAATTATCACTTCAGGCATTTGTCGTATCATGTTGTATGTGTCTGTTTCTGCTTGTATCCACCGTGCATGCCTGTTATGTTGTACCGGGTTTGACCATATGTTGCTCCAGAAGTGTTCCATGTCTGTTATGTTTGGTGGATTGTCTATTTTAATGTGTGTGTTATCTATTGTCTGGTAAAATTTCTATTGGTTTGTGTTGAATATTTGGTTTTGTTTCCTTCTGTTTTCACTTTTTTTATACCTCCTAAGTCGTTTGGCCAATGCTTGTAATTTCTGCTTCTTTTCATCTAATTGCTCTATCGCTTCTTGTTGTGAGATTTTACCTAAGCTTTTTCGTTTTTTTGTCTGATATTTCATTTCTTATTAATTGTGTTAGCTGTCCAATGTCTTTTCTCAGGTTTGTATTGTCCATTAAAGTTCATTACAGTGCACCTTTTCCTCGCTTTTAACGAAGGAAAGGGTTCATTTTTGTCGTTTTATTGACTATTTTGTCGTTGTTCACAGATCTGGTAGTACATAAGAATTGAAGTACTTAACTTCAGGTGTGCCACAAGTGTTTAGTCCCGGGGAAGTCATGGAAATCACTTCCGACGTCACAGTTTACTGATTTGGTTATCCAGTGTTCTAAGGTTAGTGTTAGTCATACGTTGAGTTATTAGCATTTTGAAGTCTTCCATAAGTTGCTCCTCCAGTCGCCTGCATGGCATTACATAGTTAGTTTCTCATGTTGTCAGTGAGTGTGGGCGCACTTTGACGATAACTGTTCCCGACAGCTTGCTCTCGTCGTCAAACATAATTGGCATAATGTTTTTGTTCAGAGGTGTTTGCACTACAAATTTCACCGTATCACGTCGCTGTCATTGTTCGCATTCACACACAAGACCTAACAACGCACTTGTTCATACACGCGAATAACTTCACACGTAAACACACTGATCACATTGTGTTTGACAGAAGTTTCAATTTGTGGACATTTATATATTCTGGTCCTTTTCTATACTCTTGTCCTTATTTACAGGTATAGATCAATACATTGCCATGGAAATAAAATTAAGAATACAATTACAACTATATTTCTCACTCATTCATGTGAGGGTTTCATGTTAGGCATATACAATACTATTCACATTTCTCCTTACGTTGTGATCTAGTTTTTACAACTAAATAACAGAATGAAATAAGTATCCTTGAAGGGAAATCGCCCACCTGGCTAATCTGGGGTGTAATAATTTACATGATAGAAGAAATGTCAACGCATGATGATTTGTGTATACCCTTGTGTGCTTGCCAAAAATATAATAGTTAAATTTCTTGAAACCTTAGACTATTGCTAATGTTTCTAGTTCTGTAGTTGTGTAAGATCTTTCACATTTGGTCAAAGTTCTGTTAGCAAATCCTATAATTCTAACTTCTTCCTTACCATCTTTATTTACAACTTGGAAAAGACATGCTCCTAAACCATTGTTGGAAGCATCACAAGCTAAACAGAATTCTGAGCTAAAATCTGGGTGTCATAATATGTCTGCATTCATTATTGCATGTTTAATTTTCTCAAAGCCTTCCTGACATGCCTTACTTCAATGCCAAGTCTGGTTTTTCTTAAGTAGTTTGAGTAGATGTGGGTTGTTTAGAAGTGGGTGAGGTAAAAAATTTGTAAACAATGAGAAAAACCCAATTAGTGACCTTAGTTGTTTCTTTGTTCTGGGTGCTGGGAGATTCTTGAGTGCATCCAGCTTCATGGGATCTAGCCTTATGCCTTGTGCATTTATTATATGTCCTAGAAATTTTATTTGTTCACAAGCAAACTTAGACTTAGATAGATTCACTGTAACACCACATTCCGTAAATCTGTTTAATAGCTTGTTAAGAATGTATGAATGTTCTTCCCATGTGTGGGTGGCTATCAAAAGTTCATCCACACAGTGTGTGACAGAATGTTTTAAGTCTTCATTCAGTACCATCTCTAAAGCTGAGATGAAAACACCAGAGCTGATATTCAAGCCAAAAGGCAGTACAAAAAATTGATAACTCTTTCCATTAAACGAAAAAGCTGTGTATTTTCTACACTGAGGTTCCAGTCTTGTTTGCCAGAAGGAATTGACCAAATCAAAGGAACTAAAATATCTTACATCTAGAAATTTCTGCAGTTGCTCTTCAAGGTTCTCAGGCTTAGTTCTAACAGGTAGTATAATCTGGTTTATTGCCCTAGCATCTAACACAAGTCTAATGCTACCATTAGTTTTCCTTACAACTAATAGTGGGCTACAATATGAAGATATGCTGGGCTCAATAATATTCCACTCCAGCATCTGTTTTAACTGTTTCCAAACTGCTGCTTTCTGTGAGTGTGGTACACTATATGATTTGTGGTAGAATACTGTATGAGGCTTCACTTCAATGTTATAAGAATGTGTGTTAATTTCTCCTGGGCTATTTGAGAAAACACTTGCATATCAATGCAATAGTTCTGCTAGTTCACTTTGTTCATCCTCAGATAAGGCCGATGATTGCTGTACCTTCCTCTGTATAATTGTATCTGTCTCAAACATGTCTTGCTTAGGTACCCATGTGCATGTCTCTGTATCATCATGTTCATCATGTATTATCTGTAACTTTTATCCTGGTCAGTGTTTATCATGGGTTACTTCTCTAGTTTCTAAGTGTGTGGTGTGCTGATTGCCAAAATCCTTAAAACTACATGTTTGTGCAGAAAAGTCAATTATAGCGTTCTTTTCACACAAGAAATCCAGTCCCAGTATAGCATCACATATTAAATTAGGTACAACTAAGAATGCCCAATTGATCGATCCATTCTCTACTTGAACTGGTGTATAAACTTGCTTCTTATTACTAATAGGCTTGTTACCTACAGCAGTCAGTATGTTGCATCCTTGCACTGGAAACACAGCCACTTGTCCACGTTCTTGCATTAAATTGTAAAAATTCTCTGATAATACCCTTACAGCTGCACCAGTATCTAATGTGAGACTTGTCGTTATACCTCCTACTTTTGCTTTAGAGGAAGCAAGTTCTACTATTTTGTGTGATGAACGGCAAATATTGTCATCATTTTCAGTGAGTTCATCTGATAAATTTTGATCATAATTATAACGTAAGAATAACACAGGTCTATGTTTGTAAATACTTCTTATTTTTTCTTGTTCAGTACTTACTGTGTCAGTCTTAAATAATTCTTGTTAATCAAAGTCGCCCCCATAGTATTCCTCAGCCACAACTTGGGGTCTAGTAATGGCTGTCATTAGTTTAAATGTCTGTCTTGTGTTCCGTCAGTCTGTCTTGGTGTAGGTGGGTTATTGTCTACCTCTATTATGTTTACATTCGAGTACTGTCTATTCCAGTCAGCCGCATTCCTTCCTTGTTGCTGTGTAAAAGTTGCATTAGGTGTCTGTTGTGTTGTGTTCTGTACTGCATTGCTGCAGTTCCTTTGCGGCGGTTGCTGTGATTGAGTTTGATGTTGCCATGCGCCGTTGTTTACATTCTGAGGCTACGGACATGCTAGATATTGCATTCCGTAGTTTGGGTTATTACTGTACCAAACCTGCTCCTATTGGTTTTGGTTACCGTTGTAATTAAAATTTTGTCGGTTATTTTGCCAGGTTTGGCCATTTTTATAATTGCGGTTTTGTTTATTGTTCCGCCTGCGCTTGTAGTCATTGTCGCTAGGCAAAAACGTGGGGTTAGTGTCCAAGATGGGTGGTTGCATATTAGCTACACTGTTGCCAGCATAATTTGCATTCGCTGCAGGGCCAAATTGCGGCGCAACATATGCTACGGAGGTGGTGTGTATTGATGAGGTTGGCTACACTGCTTGTTTTGGTTGGAATTACGACTGTCATATTGTTTGTTGTCATGTCGGCTGCTACGCTGATCTTCAAATAACAGATCAACAGTATCTAGAGCCTGGAGACAATATTCTATGTCGTAATCCGGGGTATGTAACAATTTCTCTTTGATATAGAACGGTAAGCGTGGTTAACGCACGGAGCAGATCTCTAGACGCAACAGGTTCTGACAAGAAATGCGTCATATTTATATTCTTCTCAAAGTAACGTCTAAGATTTACGTACTTTGGATTAAATTGTTCGGGTTCTACGATCTGTCTCCTTATTATTTCCTGCACGGTATGTGACCAGAATTTTGACGGGAAAGTATTTCGAATTGCTGAAAAGTTTGGCATCTGTCTACCTCATTGTAGGCCCAAATAGCTGCGTTTCCTTGTATATAAGATACTGCAAAATTAATTTTCGGCCGCTCACTCCACGTGCGAGGAAATGCGTCTTTGAAAGCTTTCATGAAAATTACAGGGTGAATGGTTTTCTTGTCTGAAGTAAAAGGTTGAAAGGTTCGGTGTTTTATAAAACTTTCTTGCTGTCTGTCAGATTGATCTATGTTTCCTCTTCTCGTCCTTCGTCTCTGATACTTTTCAGGTCACGAAGACTGTGGGTCAGAATCATTTCCGAAATTTCGGTTTAGTTCTACTTTTCTGTATTTACATCTGTCTGAGTTGTCTGAATAAGTTTCTGTCTTATGTCTGTTACGTCTTGACAATTTATGTCGGTTGTGTGTTTGAATGTAACTATCACTGTGATCTGAAAATGGTTCTGAGCACTATGCGACTTAACTTCTGAGGTCATCAGTCGCCTAGAACTTAGAACTAATTAAACCTAACTAACCTAAGGACATCACACACATCCATGCCCGAGGCAGGATTCGAACCTGCGACCGTAGCGGTCATGCGGTTCCAGACTGAAGCGCCTATGACCGCACGGCCACACCGGCCGGCACTGTGATCTGAATTGTCTGTACTGTCAACATCGTGTACACGTTTGTTTACACATATTCTTGTGTGTGCGGCATCAGGTACTTTGCTCGCTTTCGTTACAACATATTCATCTTGTTGTGTCTAGACAAGACAGCCTAGACACAATGAGAGGAAGCCGAAAGGCACGCGCTTAAACTCACGCAGGCTGGCGTGAAGTCTGAAACAGGATACGTAATGAATGCTATAAAGAAAAGTACGTAGCTTCTGGAATACTTAACTTTAATCCACATTTGTAGAACATCGCTCTTGATGATACATTAATAGAATCTCAATATCACTTGAATACGGCGCCTTGCTAGGTCGTAGCAAATGTAGCTGAAGGCTATGCTAACTATCGTCTCGGCAAATGAGAGCGTAGTTGTCAGTGAACCATTCTTTGCAAAGTCGGCTGTACAACTGGGACGAGTGCTAGGACGTGTCTCTAGACCTGCCGTGTGGTGGCGCTCGGTCTGCAATTACTGACAGTGGCGACACGCGTGTCCGTCGTTTACTAGCGGACCGCGGCCGATTTAAAAGGCTACCACCTAGCAAGTGTGGTGTCTGGCGGCGACACCACACATCTACAGTCTGTTTGACTACTGCCGGTAGGTTTGTCCTAATGCATTTGTCAAGATGTTTATCTTTTCTGTCAATCCACTCATGAAATTCTTCATTACTTTTAAAAACGCGTCTGTTTGTCTCTAATTTGATTGTCTGGTCAATTGTCTTTGTCATGGTTTCTAAATCTGTCTCTACTTGTGTGACACGCTTCGTGATGTCATCATGAGCAGTGACGCACTTTTCTACTTTTGTCGTCACGGTGTCACACGTGCTACTTAACTGATTGACATTGGTTTCAAGAACAATGCTTTTGGTTTCATTATGTTTTGCTAAAACTGTTAGTTTTGAAAACTTCATGTCCATTTCATCGATCCTTTTGTTTAAGTCAATACCAATTTTGGTTAATTTACCGTCATCACCGTCACGTTTTTTGGTTATTTCCTGAAATTTTTCCGTAAACTGTTTGTCATTGTTCTGTAAACTTGTATTCATCTGCTGAAATTGTTGCATGACTGCATTGATAAATTGTGAGAAATTTACTGTTTGAACATTATCTGCCTTCGGTAAATCGTGAGAATTTACTGCTTGTGATTCAGTTTCCATACCTAGCGACTCTGTGTTACTGTCTGTTGCTACAGCTAGGTTGTTTAGGTTCTGTATTTCATTTACTGTTTCGCTTGTTTGAGCATTAGTGTTTTGAGCAAGCGTATTTGATTCTGTGCTTCTTCATTGGATACGGAACTTGCAGTAGGCAAACTGTTTATGTTATCCATTCTATTTGCCATACTACGAGTCGTGCCCATATCAATAGCAAAAATGTAATAAAAGTTTTTGAAAATTCAGTAAAGTAAATGCGTGAAATATTTTTAAACTCGTCTCTACAGCAAATGAATATCTACAATGTTTAGCTTGTATGTAACTGTTATTCAAACAATGCACAGAGTTGATCTATTATTGACGATGTATCTACATCTATTGATGAAAGAGGAAAATACAAAAATGCAGTAAGTGAAGCAGGCAAAAAGGAATACAAACGTCTCAAAAATGAGATCGACAGGAAGTGCAAAATGGCTAAGCAGGTATGGCTAGAGGACAAATGTAAGGATGTAGAGGCTTATCTCACGAGATACTGCCTACAGGAAAATTAAAGAGACCTTTGGTGAAAAGAGAATCACTTGCATGATTATCAAGAGCTCACATGGAAACCCAGTTCTAAGCAAAGAAGGGAAAGCAGAAAGGTGGAAGGAGTGTATAGGGGGTCTATACAAGGGCGATGTTCTTGAGGACAATATTATGGAAATGGAAGAGGAGGTAGATGAAGATGAAATGGGAGATATGATATTGCGTGAAGAGTTTGACAGAGCATTGAAAGACCTAAGTCGAAACAAGGCCCCGGGAGTAGACAACATTCCATTAGAACTACTGACAGCCTTGGGAGAGCCAGGCCTAACAAAACTCTACCATCTGGTGAGCAAGATGTATGGGACAGGCGAAATTCCCTCAGACTTCACGAAGAATATAGTAATTCCAATTCCAAAGAAAGCAGGCGTTGACAGATGTGAAAGTTACAAAACCATCAGTTTAATAAGTCACAGCTGCAAAATACTAACGCGAATTCTTTACAGACGAATGTAAAACTGGTAGAAGGTGACCTCGGGGAAGGTCAGTTTGGATTCCGTAGAAATGTTGGAACACGTGAGGCAATACTGATCCTACGACTTATTTTACAAGAAAGATTAAGAAAAGGAAAAGCTACGTTTCTAGCATTTGTAGATTTAGTGAAAGCTTTTGACAACGTTGACTGGAATGCACTCTTTCAAATTCTGAAGGTGGCAGGGGTAAAATACAGGGAGCGAAAGGCTATTTACAATTTGTACAGAAACAAGATGGCAGTTATAAGAGTCGAGGGGTATGAAAGGGAAGCAGCGGTTGGGAAGGGAGTGAAACAGGGTTGTAGCCTATCCTTGATGCTATTCAATCTGTATATTGAGCAAACAGTAAAGGAAACAAAAGAAAAGTTCGGAGTAGGTATTAAAATCCATGGATAAGAAATAAAAACTTTGAGGTCTGCCGATGACATTGTAATTCTGTCAGAGACAGCAAAGAACTTGGAAGAGCAGTTGAACGGAATGGACAGTGTCTTGAAAGGAGGGTATAAGATGAACATCAACTAAAGCAAAACGAGGATAATGGAATGTAGTCGAATTAAATCGGGTGATGCTGAGGGAATTAGATTAGGAAATGAGTCACTTAAAGTAGTAAAGGAGTTTTGCTATTTGGGGAGCAAAATAACTGATGATGATCGAAGTAGAGAGGATATAAAATGTAGACTGGCAATGGCAAGCAAAGCGTTTCTGAAGAAGAGAAATTTGTTAACATCGAGTATTGATTTAAGTGTCAGAAAGTCGTTTCTGAAAGTATTTGTATGGAGTGTAGCCATGTATGGAAGTGAAACATGGACGATAAATAGTTTGGACAAGAAGAGAATAGAAGCTTTCTAAATGTGGTGCTACAGAAGAATGCTGAAGATTAGATGGGTAGATCACATAACTAAAGAGGAGATATTGAATAGAATTGGGGAGAAGAGGAGTTTGTGGTACAACTTGACTAGAAGAAGGGATCGGTTGGTAGGACATGTTCTCAGGCATCAAGGGATCACCAATGCGGTACTGGAGGGCAGCTTGGAGGGTAAAAATCGTAGAGGGAGACCAAGAGATGAATACACTAAGCAGATTCAGAAGGATGTAGGCTGCAGTAGGTACTGGGAGATGAAGAAGCTTGCACAGGATAGAGTAGCATGGAGAGCTGCATCAAACCAGTCTCAGGACTGAAGACCACAATAACAACAACAATCTACACGCCATGTTGTCTCTACTAAGCTGTGTATCGGCCATATTGCAGTAATTATTGTCGTACTTTGAAAATCTGAATAAAATGTTGAAAAATGAAATCATACTCAGTAGTAAAAATCACTTCTTTTTTTTAACTTTTGCAAAACTTCACTATATATCGCGAGTTAATGAAAGATTGCGCCAGAGTCAAATGCGATAGATATGATACGTCTGTCCTACCTTCTCTGTTTTGGTGATTGTTGTCACAGTCTGAATAGATTTTTTCATTATGCTTTCTGGATTTAATATTCTTTCCATTCCTTCTTGGTGATTTCTCAGAGTAATGTTGGCGATGAAACATGGAAAAAAAATATTAGTTCACAAATAACGTCCTGGCCAACGTGTCGCAAATATAAATAATTACACACACACACACACACACACACACACACACACACACATATATATATATATATATATATATATATATATATATATAATTTTAATTTTTGGTAAACTGAATTGAGATAGATGGAAATATTTTAAAAAATTAGTGAATATATTTAAACCATGATAAGGTGGTATCGGACATATACTTTGAGAATTTCGTCGCCATAAGAAGGAGGTTCGTGGGCCACGTTATTTCTGAGCTAAAATGAGATAAATACTGAAAATACAGTTTACATATAATGTTGAAATTTTAGGATCATGGATTAAACAAGTAATAAAATCACAATTAATCATAACTATAATTACTGAAGTGCACTATGCTACTTACATTGGGAATAAAATATTAATCACTAGTGATATGTTGATTATCCGCACGTCGGTATCTCGTCCTTGCGCAGTGGAAATTTACTTATATAATTACTAGTATGCACGAGTATGCGCCCTGCAGTACGCAGTGACTTTTTATAAAATTAAAGAGTTTAAATTAGAGCGGCCAGTCTAACGCGCGAGGCTCTCCCTCGACTCCATTCCAGAACAGATAATAGAAGAAATAATTAATAAAAGACTAGACATCCCTTCTGTGTCTCACCAGCGATCACATGCGACCGCGCACAAGATAACTTGCATTGGCTTTCATGCTTTGTTAAACAGGGTTCTCTGACTAAAAAAATGGATTTACATGCTAAGGCTAAAAATGTGCCTTTAAAAGCGCCTCGCGGAGCACCACCGTGTCGTAGTGGCGTAATTTGGCTTTCTGTGAGATAGACTTCTTCTGGTTTAATGATTCCACACTACTTTGTATGCCAAGTCCAGTTTAGTTTTTATTTCTTCTTTTGAGTCTGTGTAATGTGCGCTCATTTCTAGTGTATCACCGAGGTATTTCAAATTTGCCGTTTTGTAAATCGTGCCATACTTTGCGTTCAGAGATGAGAGTTTCTTTGTGCTCATAAACTGTGTCTTTTCATAAGAGATCTGTAGTCCCGTTTTGGAAGCGATTTTCTGCAGTTTTTCAATAGCGTCGCCAAATCGTCTGCAAAATCCAGGCACTTAATCTGTAAGTTTCCTAAGGTTATCCCCTTTTGTGATATTTTTCATTCATTTATAACCTTATCTAACACTAGATTAGAGGCCATCGCCTTGTCCGACACCTGTACGAATTTCAAAGGGCTCTGATTGTTCCTCACAGAACTTTACTTTGGAGGTCGTGTCGGTCAAGGTTTGCACTATGATAGCCCGTGTTTTGTTGTCTGCTTTGTATTCAGCTAGAATTTTGAATAGAGTTTTCCGGTCGATAGAGTCGTACGCCTTTTTGAAGTCGACGAAGGTAATGATCAGGTTCTGTTTGTGTTGTAAAATCATTTTCATGTTCCAAATTTGTTCCGCACAAGACTGCCCTTTACGGAAGCCTGCTTGGTATTCCCGAATCAAGTGGTCGGTCTGGCATTCTAGTCTGTTTAGTAAATCTTTAGAGAGGATCTTGTATGTGACCGGTAGTGGGGATATTCCTCTGTAGTTTTTCGGGTCAGTCTTGTCACCTTTTTTGTGTAGTGGGTGTATCAGGGCAGTTTTCCAGTCGTCAGGAATTTTCATGCTCTCCCAGATATCTTCCAAGATCTTGTGGATGTCTTTCGTGAGTTCTGTGTCTTGTAACTTCCAGATTTCCGCGATGATGCCGTCTTCTCCTGGTGCTCTACGATTCTTGAGTGACTTGATTATTTCTTTAACTTCTTCTAGACTTGCAGGTTCACTATCTGAATTGTACGTGCTCGTTTCTGTCATCATTTCTTCCATAGGGGGGTCCGTGCTGAGGAGTTTTTCAAAGTACTTTGCCAGAATGTCACAATTGTTTTTTGGTATTGGTTTCTAGGGTTCGACCCGGTCTTCTGAAGCACAAGTTGGGTAACTGATATCGAGTCATATTTTTTCTGAACGTCCTGTAGAAGTTTCTTGTATTGTTCTTCGTGAAGTCCGATTTGATCTCCATCAGTCGCCGTTTATCATGCTGTCGTTTTTCACTGCGAATGATTTTGCTTGATTGTTCCTGTGTTTTCAGGAAGTTCATCCAATTCTCTGGGGATTTATGGCTACTAAATTTTTTCCATGCACTGATTCGTTGGTCAATAGCTTGGTCAGATGTGTGGTTCCACCAACGATGTTTGCTTGTGCGTGGTAGTTGTGCTAGTTTCATAGCCTCTCGGATTCTTCCTGAAAATTGTGTCCAGCCTGTCGTTTTCTCCATTTTAATTTTGCCTAATATTTGTGTCTCGTTTAAAGTACGGTATTCTGGATCTGGTCTAACAATTTTGTTCTTCTGGAGCTTTTTCTTGGGCAAAAGACGAACCCTGATCTGTAGCAGGTGGTGGTCTGAGGCGAAGTAGCCTTTACGTGTGTCTGTTCAAAATTTCTTTTTGTGAGTGTTTCTGGACTATTACGTGGTCGATTTGTAGTTCTTGCTTTCCGCTGGGGAATTCCTATGTGGTAAGTTTCCGTGTTGGTTTCTTGAATTTTGTTGACATAATGGGGAGGTCGTGGCTTTTGCAAAAGTCTATCAGGTATTTTCCATTTTTGTTTGTCCTTGTGCGGAGTATGTTTTCCTGTGGCATGTCTGTGTATCTTTTCTTTTCCGAGTTTAGCGTTGAAGTCTTCCAGTATTATTTTGACTCTATGTACAGGAATTTTCCTGATAGTTTCTTCCATTGTCAACCAGAAGTCATCAATTTCGTCCGGGTTTTTCCTGTTGTAGTCATTAGTCGGTGCATGTGCGTTGAGTATTGTGTAGAATTTGTTGGCTGATTGACTGTGATTGTGGTGTCACCGCCAGACACCACACTTGCTAGGTGGTAGCCTTTAAATCGGCCGCGGTCCGTTAGTATACGTCGGACCCGCGTGTCGCCACTATCAGTGATTGCAGACCGAGCGCCGCCACACGGCAGGTCTAGAGAGACTTCATAGCACTCGCCCCAGTTGTACAACCGACTTTGCTAGCGATGGTTCACTGACAAAATACGCTCTCATTTGCCGAGACGATAGTTAGCATAGTCTTCAGCTACGTCACTTGCTACGACCTAGCAAGGCGCCATTACCAGTTACTATTGATGCTGTAAAACATGTACCGTCAAGAGCGACGTTCACCATTTACGGATTAAAGTTAAGTATTCCAACAGCCACGACCTTTTTTGCTAAAGTATAATTTCCTTAACCTGTTCCAGACCTCACGCCAGCCTGCGTGAGCTAAAACGCGTGCCTTTCGGCTTCCTCTAATATTACGGTGTTGGTCTCCTGCCAACCCACAACAGTGATGGTGCTGATTCTTTCGTTTGGTGACGAAAAATCGATTATTCTGTCCGTGATGAACCCGTATACTGCAAATCCTGTGCCAAAAAGCTGTAGGTTTTTCAGTTGTCTCGATGGTTTTCCTTTGTATATTCTAAAGTTCTCCGTGTTGAAATGGTCTTCGTATGTGAATCGTGAATCCTGCAGTGCACATATTTTGATTTGAAATTTTTCGAGGGTGTCTGTGAGTTGTTTCATCTTTTCTGTCTTCATCAGTGTGTTCACGTTGAGTGTGCCGATGTAGTGTTTGTGTTTGGTCTTGAGGGAGTTTGAGAAGCTCCGATTCTTCTCATGATGTCCGTGAGCCCCAGGAATCCGATGCTCATGGCGACCCCAGTCTATTGACTGGGACCTGGGGTAATGAGATTTTTCTCGTTGTACCATCATGATGCTGCCGAGCACAACCGGACTTTCCAGATCATGAGGTTGGTTGGGGCCGCCATTGACATGTGGAGCAGGCGCCTTTGGTAGCCGCCCACTGTGGGAACAGACGCTATTAGTAGGTTTGGCCCATCCCGAGTATTTCGTTTCCTCGGTACCACCTTTATCTAGGAGGCATTCCCCTACCCGCCACCTGGGGAAGCGCTCGGTTGCGGGTCTACTAACCGCCCCTATATAGTGCAAGAGGCTGCTGGGAGTTTGCCTCGGGTTCTATCCTTACTACCGCTCCATGTCCAGTTTTTGCTCCGCTCTCTTGATCGGTTTTTAGGAAACCAAACGAACACGTTTAACGACACAGTCTCTGGCGGGCCGCTTGAATTTGCGCGCGCAAGAGAATGATTGGTCAGTTTCGATACTAATCAAATCGGAAACCGCACAATGCGACAGATTTTTTTCTTAACCATTACTTCTCAGCGAAACCTACCCTGTAACACTCCTACAAGCTTTCAAGACGGGTTCTAACCACCCTGACTGTCTCTTCTATAGGCTTCGGTGAGAGAGTTTGCGAGTATCAAAATAATATGTGACATAAATGGCCGTATGTGTTGATTGCATTAAATGGAAGCATAAAATTTTTACACTGCCAAGGAACCGTAGACTTTAGTACCCTACATAAATTTCAACTTGACACCTACACCTGTTCCTGAGAAGAAGGTGTTTTAACAGTTAGACAAACACAAAACATAGTTCGTACTTTGCTTAAGTGTATTGCTCTAACGAACGGCTTCTCTTGTAAGAATATATTCTACTTTAGAGTATAGGCTCTATCTTATTTAAAGTGTCTGTCCTTCAGTCTCTGTTTTTTATGCTGGTTCACTGGTTAATTTTTTCGTTTTCGGTTGGCAACCTATTTTTAACTCTTTGTACAATTGATACGTATAATTTCACATTCTAACATAGCATAGTGGGTGCAAGGACGGTGTTCTTTATCACAATTTTCTTAATTTTACTGCACTTTAAGATGGCAACTCCGCTTTTTGTTGGTTTATAAGGCGTGGTTCCATGCTGAATTCATATCTGCCTTTTTGAAGCTGTCGATCTTTCTCCGATATTTTGTAATCAGTTTGATCTTATATTTTACTTTCTACCTCTTTGCACAAATGTGGTGTATTGATTCAAGCGTAAATATAACTGCTTACGACACTGTCAGTTATATCGGTGATTGTGGATTTGGGTTCGGTACAGATGTTCCCCTACCTTCTTGTGCTGTACTGTAATTAATTTCTCGGCTGGATTTGGTTTTACAATTGCTTCGCGTGTTTGCGGCTACCGGTTATTCAGTTCCGCGCATGCTCGCCTCCCCCCCTGCGGGTTCGGGGGTTAGAATAGGCCCGCGGTATTCCTGCCTGTCGTAAGAGGCGACTAAAAGGAGTCTCACATGTTTCGGCCTTATGTGATGGTCCCCTCTCGGGTTTGACTTCCATCATCTTTCTAAATTATTCCGAAGAGCGAGCCAATTGGGGAAGGGCGTCTTACATGGTGCACTGTATCCGTCGTGCAATTAGACCTTTAGCCGGCTTTCTCGTCGTTGCAATGGTGTCCCGCTCGTTTTCGATCTCTTGGGCGAGGATACGTCCCTGGGTGCGATTACCACGCTGTACTCGGCAGTGTTTCTTTTAACTGCGACGACGACCTTGGACATTTTTGCACCTAAGATCCAGCACGGTAGCCAGTCCGTTGTGGTGGGGCCGCCATGTACCCTGTTAGTTGTAGCCCCCTGACAACACAGGGATCGCTCTACTGATGCCTGCGCCGTTAACTCCCCACGTATGCCAAGGAGTAGATGCCTATCCTCCTGGGGTATCGGGACTCCCGGCAACGGCCATTCTGCCAGGTGGCCTTTGCTGTGGCTGGGTGGCGCCCGTGGGGAGGGCCTTTGGTCGGAGTAGGTGGCATCAGGGCGGATGACCCGCAATGAAGCGTGGTACATCATCTCTCGCTGGCGGCCAGCCGCCAGCAGTCTCTAAGCGTTCTCGGGCTCAATTTAATGCTCAGAAGTACGATCCGAAAACGTTCCCCTCCCTGGCCACGCCGTGGGAAGAGCGTAAGTCTCAGGATGGAGGTAACAGTTATTCGCCCCGATTCTTAGTTTGCACGAGAGCTGATGGGGAGTCTTTTCTCTCCACAAAGCCTCAGTTCTTCGTCGAGCATTCAGAGAACAAGTTTGGGGAGGTGGAGGGCTTGTCTAAAATGCGCTCTGGGTCAGTACTGATACAAACGGCATCCTCCGCCCAGTCACGCAGGTTACTTGCTTGTGACAAGTTGGGGGATTTTAACGTTACTATTACACCACATAAGAGTTTAAATATGGCCCAGGGTGTTATTTTCCATAGGGACCTCCTTTTGCAGTCTGATGACTAGCTGCGCGCCAACTTAGAACGTAGAGGTGTTCATTTCGTCCGGCGCGTTCATCGGGGTCCGAGGGACAATCAGGTTGCTACCAGTGCCTTCATCTTGGCCTTCGAGGGTGATACGTTGCCGGAAAAGGTCAAGGTGATGGTCTACCGATGTGACGTCAAGCCCTATATCCCTCCCCCGATGCGGTGCTTCAAGTGCTGGAAGTTCGTCCATATGTCTTCCCGCTGCACTTCCAGCTTCACATGTCGAGATTGCGGACGACCATCTCATCCCGATACTCCATGTACCCCGCCTCCCATCTGCGTCAACTGTGGGGAGCACCATTCACCTTGCTCGCCAGACTGCAGAATATTCCAGAAAGAGCGCAAAATCATGGAATATAAGACCCTGGACCGACTGACTTATACTGAGGCCAAAAGGAAATACGACCGATTACATCCAGTGAGAATGACATCTTCCTACGCCGCTGCTACAACACCTGTGCTCGCCCCATCAGTTTCGCGACTTCCGGCCGGATCGACGAGTGGTACAACTCCTCCTGCCCCCTTGCCAGTGGGGGGCTCTACCCACCGGGTTGCTCCTGTGCCACCTAACTCAGGAGCAACACCATCACCCCCATCGGGGACGTCGGTCCCCGCTTATAAGCCGGAGAAGTGTCCAACTTCTTCGGCTTCTCACGCTCGCAAGGGGTCCCTTGGGTCCCTCCCTTCCCAGGTTTCCACCAGCGGGAAGGCTGACGACCGACAGTGGCGTAAGTGCCCACAATCAGCTGGTCGAAGAGCTTCACGATCCTCCTCAGTCCCGGAGACTGAATCGGTGAAGCCCTCCCAGCCAGTTAAACCCTAGGAGCAGCGTGAGAAATCAAAGAAGAAGAGCTCTAAGCCCAAGGAACTCGCGGTGGCAGCCACCCCACCGCCACCTTCCAGCTCTGCGTCTGAGGACGAGGTGGAGATTCTGGCGTCCGCTGAGGACCTCGATCTCGCCGGTCCCTCAGACGCCATGAATAGCACTAGCACAGGTGCTCAATCGGAGGCAGCAGGTGACCCAGCGGCGTAATCTGCCTTCCCAGTCCCGTCACGCCTTTCTCAGCCATGGACAAAACCATCCTCCAGTGGAACTGCAGCGGTTTCTTCCACCATCTAGCTGAGCTCCGCCAACTTATCAGCCTTCACCCTTTCCTCTGCATTGCTCTGCAGGAAACTTGGTTTCCAGCAATGCGCACCCCCGCCCTCCGTGGCTACCGGGGTTATTATAAGAACCGAGCAGCTTATGAAAGGGTGTCTGGTGGCGTCTGCATCATGTCCTTAACTCTCTTCACAGCGAGTCTGTCCCTCTACAAACAGCTTGTAATCTCCCCACGGAAAATTACCCTCTACCACGCAATAATTAATAATGGTCAATCAAATCATCCACATTTATTTACGTATGAAAAGGATCTGAGCAGATTTTCTAGTAATATATGCGCCGACAGCTCGTCGACGCCAAGGTATTTTTCGAGTACGTTTATTCTTTGGAACAACAGAGGTACACAGGTGTATGCTCCATGGTCAATATAGTTATGGAAAGAGAGATAGAAAGAGAGAGAAAGGAACAGCTTCGGAAAGTATCGGTTGGAAGATTTTCGTATTGCAAAAGGAGATTTATTTACTCTTCTTCGCGATAAAGCGAGGCAGGAAAGTTTGTGCCGCTAGCGGGGTAGACAAAGAGAAAGAAGGACTTGTAAAAGTAAATTTCATGAGACTAAAAATCCACGGAAACGGAACATGTACGGAAATGGATTCAATATACAATTTTCCTCAGAAATAAGGTTTGTGACCATTTCATTTTAGAGTGAATGACGAATGCGTTCTCTGTCTGAATTGTTGATGATTGTCTGGGGCCTGTAATTAATTGGGAAGTTTCAGCTGTGACGAAGAGAGCCTGCAATCTCTGAGTTTTATTGAAATCGTCCAAAAAGGCTTCGTCCACATCTGAAATTTTAGATCTGTCGTAAACTGAACGAAGTGTTCAAAACGATCGATTTTTTCCCAACTGAATGCAGCGCTTAATAATAATAACGTATGTGAAGATCTTTTCTAGCAAGCCAGCCGCTGAATATTAAGAAGAAGGGCTCCACCAGAGATTTTAATAGGCTGATTTCATGTAACTTAAGACTTTCAGCAAAATCGATTTAAGTAGTAAGGGCATTCATTAGAATGGCCAATCCGTGACAGGACACGTTTTTGGACGTTGTTAAAATAATTTTGTTCTTTGTTTCATGTGAACTACGACGAGACAACTTAACGTGGAAAAGAGAAGAAATACTCGCAGGCGCATTATTTCATCGACAAATAAAAGCAGCACGCTGGACGCAGAAAAAGGGCCAGATCTATAATTTTTTTGTAAACTTGATAGTATTGAGGAAGTAGTCGTAGATTTGAACATTTTCTAATTGTGTTCATAACAGAAGTAGTTTGATTCACTTGCCCTAGTTGCATTTACCTATATAAGTACCATAACAAAGTAGCCACAGAAGTATTCGTGTGAAGGGAGATATATATATATCTTGACGGTAGAACATGTATATGGTTTTAACGAGGGCAATGTTTAAGATGAGTCAATTGTGTTCATAACAGAAGTAGTTTGATTCACTTGCCCTAGTTGCATTTACCTATATAAGTACCATAACAAAGTAGCCACAGAAGTATTCGTGTGAAGGGAGATATATATATATCTTGACGGTAGAACATTTATATGGTTTTAACGAGGGCAATGTTTAAGATGAGTCAATCAGAGCAGAGCAATACGCAACAGCCTTCAGCTGTGAGCACTGATGATAATGATGTAGTAAGGAGTGTTGTAGAACCGATCGCTACAGATAGCGCAATAGAACGCCCGGTAGACACGGCGGGAGATGTATCAGCCAGTACGCAACATGGATTAGACCCATTGGTCATTATCATGAGGCAGATGCAGATGTTAACGGAGAACGTGAAAAATATGAAAACTGACATTAACGCGAAATTAGCCTCAGTTACTGAAGGGCAAAACCATTTGAATACAAAATTAGCCTCAGTTACTGAAGGGCAAGAAAATTTGAAAACCGACATTAACGCGAAGTTCACCGCAGTGAATGAAGGGCAAAATGATCTGAATGCGAAGTTAGCCTCAGTTACTGAGGGGCAAAATGATTTGAATACGAAGTTAGCATCAGTTACGGAAGGGCAGGAAAAGCTGAAAGCTGAGATTAACCAGCAATTACACGACAGTTTTTCCGAATTAGAACAACGGATAGAGGCGAAGACAAAGGAACTTAAAGATCAGGCCGAAGAGACGGAACGAAAATTAACTGCACATATCGAATTGGTTAAAGCTCAATGTGAGGAATCTACTCACCGCGTACGTGTAGAAATGAAGGAGTACGTGGCTATTAAGATAGATACCGTACGCGAACAGGTGGAAATGGTTCCGCAATTAGTACAAAAGCAAGATGCCATGTCGTGTGCAATTGCGCAACTTCCTGAATTGGCACGTACGCAGACGAACATAAAGGAAAGTGTGGAACATCTGACAGAACGTCAAGACGTTATAGACCACCAGATTAATGTATTAACGGGTAAATTATCCGAAATCACATTAGAAAACAAAAGGCTAATGTGTGAAAACGTTGAGCATAATGTTAAAGAAGCATTCCAGAGTCTGTGCGGCAAACAGGAAGAGAATTTGTTTGCGAAAGGACTAGAGGAAGTGCGACAGCAGTTAGGTGCTGATCTCGAGCATTGGAAACAAACGATAGCAGAGTCGATACGCGTTTCACAACAAGGCTCAGAACAAATGAATACCGGCCAGCAGCAGAAGTTGCCAGCGACTATAAAGCCAGTTACTGCACATTCGCACACAATACCGACTTGTGTGAGTAACTCAAATATTAAATTGCCACGAGCTAGTTGTTCGCGTGAAGTTTTATCTGACGGAGATTACGAAAGCCTTTGCCATGCCGAAGAAAAAATGATAAAGCATCGGCAATTTCAGATTTTTATTACTGACAAAAGGGGGGTCCATCCGATTGTTTTTATTCGAAGTTTTAGAGGAGTTCTACCCAGAAATTGGTCGGAGTGGCAGAAGATTAGTTTCGTTACTGGGTATATACAAGGTTCGGGGGCGATATGGGCCTCGGATATGACTTCTGTTTGCTCGACCTATGACGATTTTGAGAAAGCGTTTTTAGCAAAGTTCTGGTCAGAAGGAGTACAGGAACGCCTAAGGCAGGAGGTGCTCTACCCAGAGCCTTTCTCCTTTTCGAAAGGAAGCCTTAGGAAGTATTTTGAAAAATATATAAATAAAACTAGATATTGGGACAGACCTATGCCTTTGCCAGACATAATAAACATACTTAAAGCAAGATTACCAACGATCATCCGGAATCAATTAATTTACGGCAACGATAAAGACCTGGAGTCGTTCCTCACGACGTTAGATCATATAGATATTATAGAAGAGAACAACCAGAAAGCCCGTAACAACAGATTCCAATATCGGGAGATAGAACCTCCGCCAAATGGTAGGCAAGGGAACGCAAAGAGATCGATAAATAGTGGAGAAACCCCTCAAAATCTCAATAATAATACCGGCAATAGTCTTGCGAGGGGCTATCCAAGGAACAACAGGAATGGGAAACGATATAATCCCGTATGGGGGAACGAAAGGAATTTCAGACCACAAGCTTGGAACAATAACAGTAATAGAAAGTGGAACCAACCGGGGGGAACAAACTCAAATAACCAACATCAGTGGGGACGGACATCCGCGAATCAACCGGTAATTATCGAAGTGACGGATGAGGTCAACCACCAGGGGAATCAAAATCCAACAAACTTGTAAGGACCCACTCGTGCCCCGGAGGAGCGGTCAACAATAGGTTGAGGGGCAACAGGATATGTATACCCATGCTAACGTATAATGATGGACGATTACTGGCAGATGAATTGACCGAGGACTTAGAACCCCAAGATGAGAATAGGGAACAGGTGGCAGTAGCCGAAGTGTAAGTCATTTTGGAAACTGTACCTATAGTGGCAGTTTTAGACACAGCTGCAACCACAAATGTCATTTCGGAGGCTCTATTCAACAAGATCAGAAATATAAGACGAGTACCAATTTTTCCAGTTCAAAATTGCAAAATAATAGGCGCCGTTGGGGCTCGATCGGCGAATGTAAAAGTGCAGTCGCTACTTAGTGTAGAAGTAGGAAATGTAGCAATATTAAGCACATTCCTTGTGGTGAAAAATTTGGTGGTAGACTGCATTATCGGAGTCGACAGCCTGCGTCAATACGGATGCAGAATAGATTTTAAAACAGGAAAAATTTGGTTAGATGTAAATAAACAAGAAATTGAATTGGACTTGTTGAAAAAAGAAAGCCTTACCAGAAAATATAATAGTGGGATCAGTGTGCAAGTAATCAGGACTGCACGAAATTCTAAACAGCACGTGAATAATGAGTTCAAAGTCAAAGGAGATTTCGGTCAATTAGTGGATGAGAAGTTAAATGAATCCGACTGCATCACGGAAGATCAGAAGAAGCAGCTCAAAGGGTTATTATCAGCGTATGAAAACGTGTTTGATGAAAGGCCAGGAGTGATTAAAGGATACATATGCCATCTCTACGTTAAGCCGCATGAAACGTATTGTAGAACTTTCTATCCTGTTCCCTGGAGGTTAAAGGTTCAAGTTCAAAAGGAAATAGATCGCATGTTGAAATGGGGTTTGATCGAACCCTCTACAAGCCCATACTGCTCCCCACTGTTGGTTGTGCCAAAAGCAAATGGAACTGTGAGACTGGTACTCGACGCCAGGGAAATAAATAAAATTATAATTCCAGTGAGGACACACCCGGAAAACATAGACGAACTGATACAACGGTTCCAGGATGTCCAATATTTGACGAGCATCGATTTGCGGAGTTCTTATTGGCAAGTCAAGCTGGATGAGGTATCGAGGAAATATACAGCTTTCATTTATGCAGGAAGAAGTTACCAATTTACTATACTTCCTTTCGGACTCAACATTAGTGCTGGAATTTTTATAGCAGCGCTAGATTACGCATTAGGCCCAGAACTAAGAAGCAGGATAACAGTATTTGTTGATGATATGCTTATTGCATCGAAGACCTGGGAAGAGCATATTACTTTACTGAGGCGGGTGTTGGACGTTTTCAAAACCATGGGAATAACTGCTAACCTACAGAAATCACATTTTGCACTAAATAGAATCAAGTTCCTGGGGCATATAATTGACGCAAAGGGAATTTTACCGACCAAGGAGAAGCTAATGGCGATTAGTAAGTTTCCAACACCAAGAAATAGGAGGCAATTAAAAGGGTTTTTGGGTCTTGCATCATTTTTTAGAAGATTTATCACGAATCAGGCCATGAATGCAGCAGCACTGAATAGTTTGCTGAAGAAGGATGTGCCCTGGCTCTGGACATTAGAGTGTCAAGAAGCATTCGAAGAGATAAAGAAGCAATTAGTAAATGCACCGCTTTTGTACCATCCGGACATGCAAGAGGAATTCTATTTGTCAACAGATTCGTCAAATGTGGGTCTTGGAGCGTGCCTTTTCCAAGTACGCAAGATAAATGGACAGCTTAACTTTTGTCCGATTGCGTTTGCTAGTCGTGTTTTGTCCAACTGTGAACGAACGTACACGACGACAGAATTGGAGGCTCTTGCGGTCGTCTGGGGATTTAAAAAATTTCACTATTTCTTATATGGGTCGAAGACTATCGTATATTGCGATCACCAGTCATTAACGTTTTTACAAACGTGTAAACTGTTACACGCCAGACTGGCTAGATGGACTCTCGCTCTTCAACAATACCAGTTTCAGATCGTACATGTCTCAGGGCAGCAAAACATTATTGCGGGCGCTCTGTCAAGGTCACCGCAGGGTTTAACCAAAGAGATTGAAGTAAATAATTCCTCAGAATTCCCGATATTGCTGCTGCAGGAAAATCCATATAAGACGTACTACATCAATTTGTGTGTGCATATGGCCCAGTTACAGAAAAAGGATGCTCAATGGGGAAGTGTCATTCAAAGTTTACAACAGCAACCTTCGGATCAGATTGCAAATTATTACAAGCTAGTAAATGGCGTATTATTTTTCCGCTGTGGAAGGCCAAACAAAGTCCGTTGGTGTGTTTGTATACCTGAGGCACAAATAGAGAAACTTGTCTGGTTCACTCATTTGACCTGGGGAGATTTCGGTGCGACAAAATGTGCAGACAAGATAAGTGGGTACTGTTATTTCCCCAACATAAAGCGCAGAGTGCACGAGGTCTTAAAGAGGTGCATAATCTGCCAAAAAACAAAGCCGGATTCAAAAGGGACTAAGCACCCATTATGCTCTATAGTAGTACAAGAACCAAAAGGATTAATTTCGTGCGATCTGTGTGGACCGTTACCTACTTCAAGAGGTGGTGTTAAATATGTGTTAGCATTTCTGGACGTGTGCACGAAATACGTAAAGCTATACCCGATAAAGACGGCTACAGCAAAAGTAATTGTATTAAGATTAATAAGAGATTATCTTCCACATGTGGGTATACCAAAGGCGATCATAACTGACAATGCTAAAATATTTACGGGACTCCGGTGGAAGCAGACTTTGTCTCAAGTAGGTGTGAAACACGTACTAACATCATTTTACCACCCACAAGGTAATTTGGTGGAGAGGATTTTTAGAGAATTCAATCGATTTATGAGGACGTATTGCCATAATAAGCAAACTGCGTGGGCAAATTATGTGGAAGAGTTTGAGCAAATATACAATAACCTGCCACACTCCTCAACTGGATATACACCTCGTGAACTGATGTTCGAAGAGAAGGAGGAAAACTTCTGGACTCACCATATCCCCAAAACTCAGGAAACCGAGATGCCTTGGGAAGAAAAAATAAGACAAGCTATCATAAATATGACGAAAAAGGCTGATCAAAGAAAACAACGATATGACAAATTGATCAAGAGGGTACAGACATACCATGTCGGCGAGAAGGTACTAGTCAAACGACATACCAAATCATCCGTAATAAAGAAAAGTATAAAGAAGTGGGAGTTACTATATACTGGACCATACATTATCCTACAAATTCCGAATCCTGGAGCTTATCTGTTAGCATACCCGGAATCGAACAAAATAAAACGGTTATTTCCTCATAACGACTTAAAAAGATATAATTAAGATTAGAAGATAGGGAGGAATGGTGTTCCGAGTGACAGAGATGAACGCTCGTAAAAAATATAACAATAAACTGTGTGTGTGTAATGTTAAAAGCCTTTAAATTGAAATAGTTAGTTAGTGACATAGAGTATAGAAGTAATGACTAATTAGTACTATTGAGGGTTGTAAAAAAGGATAGTGGAGATAGGCTTCACCTGTGGTTTGGGTGAACATAGAACTTTAGCATTGCTAATGTTATCAAGATGTATAAAAGATCTGACTGACCTTCAAGAAGAACAAAATGTTTCCCTGCAAATGACGCTGAATAATCTAAAGAGGTTCGAGTGAAGATTCGTATATAATCTCATGTGAACGCTTAAATGTGTAAATATGTGAATTGTGGTAGTGAATCGTGAGTGACGGTTAACGCCGCAACGATTATTTCCCGCGCAAAACAGTTGACGTCAGCGCGAGAATTAAAATCGATATAGACGATACAGATATTCTTTGTAAGAGACTCGCACCAAACGCGAGGATAAATTGATTCATGTTGAACTTTAAAAGGAATAGGTGGTATAATTAGAAGCTAAGAGTTTTAATTTTTTATTGAATGATTAAAGAAAGTAGTATTCATAGATTCACTAGTAATTTAATGGTTCGTGTTCATTTGGGAATTTTGTGTGAAAAATCCATTTCCATATATGAGCATGGATGAACGCCGTATGAATCAGAGAGTAAATGAAAGAAGTGAATCCGCATTCTTCAATGCTAATAACTTCTACATTTCAGCACTCAAGTGTAGAAATATATGTATTTAGAATAAAAAGTTTTTTTTTGAGTATAGCTAAGTTATATGACTTATCAAAGAAATATGGATGATGTCTTGAAATAAAATGAACTACACTTTCCATTATTCGATAATTTGAATCCAAAATCTATAGTCAGTTACATGAATCCTTTAAATTACGAAGAACAAATCAGTCACAGAAAACCTGTTAAAACTTTTGGACTTATAAGCACAAGTGGGGAGGCAAAGTCAAAAGGAGTATTCAAACGAGAGTAAATCGGATGATGCTTTTGGCAACACCATTAATTAAGAGTTGAATTCCTTGAAGTACGTCGTAACAAAAAGGATCCATGAAGCCACAAGGATTTTGCTTTCAAAAAGGAGAATCTTGGACGGTGCTACCTAATCAGTTCTCTTACAGGAAGAGTTTCCCTTTTGGTCATTGCTAATCCTTTTGGAATGAATGTTGCATGTGAATTCGAGTATCCCTGTCCCTTCTACTCTTCCCATTGTGGGCCGCGTAGAAGATCAACGACAGAGGGGGCCGCATAGAAGACCGACTACAAGACATGCAAGACCCGGGGGAGTTTAGCACCGCAAGATATATTGTCCTAGAAGCAAGATTGTAAAACGCAAATTCACGTTATTTATTGTAAAACGTTTTTTTTTTTTTTTTTTGCTAGAGGCACAAACTACTCTTCTCCAAATCGTGGTACTAATTAGGCCCTATCTTTCCTTTAGAGATAAATTTCAAAATTATTTTTGTTCTTCTATAGGCTTTCCTATCTTCTATGTACCGTAGGCTGGGGGTCTAAACTTAAGAGGTTTTCCAAGGTTTCCCTACTTAAGAAAGTTCCCGAATGGGTAGACCCTGACATACGTTCATGAAAGATCATCTTCCTTGGTTGTGCACAGCAAACATAACACCTAGATGCACGTAAAAGTAATACAGCCGCGGTACCGGTCTCTTCATTTCTTCTGTCTTCAACATTTCTTTTCTTCGTCTAGTTCAAACACAATATTCTTTTTCAGTCGGAGGACTGACAATCATCACTTCCGGGTTATCCACGCTAATAGATAGCTCGCGAAGTGTGTTCGGTGAATAAAAATTGACCTCACAAACTTCGCTCGCTGCGAGGGGCATTGTAATCTCCCCACTGAAAATTACCCTCTACCACGCAATAATTAATAATGGTCAATCAAATCATCCACATTTATTTACGTATGAAAAGGATCTGAGCAGATTTTCTAGTAATATATGCGCCGACAGCTCGTCGATGCCAAGGTATTTTTCGAGTACGTTTATTCTTTGGAACAACAGAGGTACACAGGTGTATGCTCCATGGTCAATATAGTTATGGAAAGAGAGATAGAAAGAGAGAGAAAGGAACAGCTTCGGAAAGTATCGGTTGGAAGATTTTCGTATTGCAAAAGGAGATTTATTTACTCTTCTTCGCGATAAAGCGAGGCAGGAAAGTTTGTGCCGCTAGCGGGGTAGACAAAGAGAAAGAAGGACTTGTAAAAGTAAATTTCATGAGACTAAAAATCCACGGAAACGGAACATGTACGGAAATGGATTCAATATACAATTTTCCTCAGAAATAAGGTTTGTGACCATTTCATTTTAGAGTGAATGACGAATGCGTTCTCTGTCTGAATTGTTGATGATTGTCTGGGGCCTGTAATTAATTGGGAAGTTTCAGCTGTGACGAAGAGAGCCTGCAATCTCTGAGTTTTATTGAAATCGTCCAAAAAGGCTTCGTCCACATCTGAAATTTTAGATCTGTCGTAAACTGAACGAAGTGTTCAAAACGATCGATTTTTTCCCAACTGAATGCAGCGCTTAATAATAATAACGTATGTGAAGATCTTTTCTAGCAAGCCAGCCGCTGAATATTAAGAAGAAGGGCTCCACCAGAGATTTTAATAGGCTGATTTCATGTAACTTAAGACTTTCAGCAAAATCGATTTAAGTAGTAAGGGCATTCATTAGAAGCTTTAGAGGCTGTCGCTGTTAGGGTGTGGACGCCGCAGGCTATTACCGTCTGCAGTCTTTACCTTCCGCCGGAGGGTGATGTCGCGCAGCATGTCCTGGCTGCGCTGATAGCCCAATTGCCGCCACCTTTCTTGTTACTGGGCGACTTTAACGCCCATAACCCTCTGTGGGGTGGGTCAGTGGCAACAGGTCGAGGCGCCACCGTTGAGCATTTATTGTCGCAGCTCGATCTCTCGATTTTGAATGATGGTGCCTTCACACACTTCAGTGTGGAGCATGGCACATACTCCGCCATTGACCTTTCAATCTGTAACCCAGCCTCTTACCGTCTGTCCAATGGAGTGTGCATGACGACCTGTGTGGTAGTGACCACTTTCCAATCTTTCTGTCACTACCACAGCGTCACTCTTCTGGGCGCCCTAGCAGATGGGCTATGAATAAGGCTGACTGGGACTTGTTCTCCTCCACTGCCGCTATTGAGCCTCTCTCAAATGATGACATTGACGCGATGGTTACGTCGGTCACCACCGGCATCGTTACTGCCGCCGAATCTGCCATTCCCCATTCCTCTGGGTCCCCTCGGCGGCGGACTGTGCCTTGGTGGTCGCCTGAGATCGCTGCAGCGATTAAAGATCGCCGGCGGGCGCTACAGCGTCACAAGCGACGTCCCTGCCTTGAACACCTCATCACCTTCAAACGGCTGCGTGCGCGGGCCCGCCTCCTTATCCGCCAAGGCAAGAAGGAGTGCTGGGAGCGGTATGTGTCCACCATTGGCCTCCATGTCACTCCATCGCAGGTCTGGGCCAAAATTCGACGCGTCTACGGCTATCGGCCCCCTGCCAGCGTCCCTGCGCTCTCACTGAATGGAGCAGTTTGTACTGACTCCGAAGTCATTGCAAACCGCTTAGCAGAGCATTTTTCTGTGAGTTCCGCTTCTGCGAATTACCCCCAGGCCTTCCGCTCCATTAATGAGCGGATGGAACGTCTGAGTCTTTCTTTTCGCACCCACACTTCTGAATCCTACAATGCTTCATTCAGTGAGTGGGAATTTCACAGTGCCCTTGCCGCTTGCCCTGATGCCGCTCCCGGACCCGATCGCATCCACTGTCAGATGCTGAAACACCTTTCAGTGGACTGCAAGCGACGCCTCCTCGACCTTTACAACCGTCTCTGGGTCGAGGGTGAGTTTCCGTAGCAATGGCGGGAAAGCATTGTCATCCCCGTTTTGAAACCGGGCAGCAGCCCTTTGGAGGTGGACAGCTACCGCCCCATTAGCCTCACCAACGTTCTTTGTAAGCTTCTCGAACGGATGGTGAGCCGGCGCTTGAATTGGGTACTGGAGTCTCGGGGCCTTCTGGCTCCGTCTCAGGGTGGGTTCCGGAAAGGCCGCTCCGCCGCCGACAATCTGGTGAGCCTGGAGTCGGCCATCCGTACTGCCTTTGCCCGCAGTCAGCACCTGGTCGCTGTCTTTTTCGACATGCGGAAGGCGTACGATACGACATGGCGTCATCACATCCTTTCTACGCTTCATGGATGGGGTCTTCGGGGCCCACTGCCGATCTTTATCAGAAATTTTCTGTCGTATCGTACCTTCCGCGTGCAAGTCGCAGCCTCATATAGTTCCACCCACGTCCAGGAGAACGGTGTGCCACAGGGTTCTGTTTTAAGTGTCTGCCTGTTTTTAATAGCCATTAACGGGCTCGCTGCGGCCGTGGGAAATTCTGTCTCTGCTTCCCTGTATGCTGACGACTTCTGCCTTTATTACAGCTCTACTGGCATTGCAGCTGTTGAACGTCAGCTACAGGGTGCTATCCGCAAGGCGCAGTCTTGGGCTGTAGCTCATGGGTTCCAGTTTTCGGCAGCCAAGACCTGCGTTATGCATTTCTGCCGGCGACGCACTGTCCACCCGGAGCCGCAGCTTTATCTTGCCGGCGAACTTCTTTCAGTGGTGGAATCACACAGGTTTTTGGGGGTGGTTTTCGATGCCCGGTTGAATTGGTTGCCTCATATCCGGCAGCTTAAACAGGCGTGTTGGCGGCATCTAAACGCTCTGAGATGCTTGAGCCACACCCGCTGGGGCGCCGACCGATCTACCCTGTTGCGGCTCTACCAGGCGTTAATCCAGTCCCGTCTGGATTATGGGAGCCTGGCTTATGGCTCAGCATCCCCCTCTGCGTTGCGGGTGCTGGACCCAATACTACACAGCGGGATCCGACTTGCCACTGGTGCCTTCCGCACCAGCCCTGTGGACAGCATCCTTGTTGAGGCAGGTGTCCCTCCGCTGTGGTTGCGACGCCAACAATTACTGGCTGCTTATGCTGTCCATGTTTTTAGCTTGCCCGGGCATCCAAATTACCGTGTCCTGTTCCCGCAGTCTGTCGTCCATCTGCCAGACCGTCGGCCCCGGTTGGGTTGTCCGATCGCCGTACCCATCAAGGAGCTTCTCTGCGGGCTTGGGTTTTTCCCTGTTCCACCTCCTTTCCGGGCACCTCTGCTTACACCCCCGTGGTGTGTTCCTCGCCCTTGCCTTCGGCTCGACTTGGCACAGGGCTCGAAGGACTCAGTCCCTCCAGAGGCCTTCCGCCGCCGCTTTTATTCCATCCTGGCCACGTATCAGAGCTCTGGAATTGTTTACACCTACGGTTCGATGGTTGCTGGTCGTGTCGGGTATGCGCTAACTCTAGGGGACCATTTCGAACAACGGTCCTTGGCGGCTGGCTGCAGCGTTTACACTGCTGAGGTGGTCGCCATCTTTCGAGCCCTAGAGTATATCCGCTCCTGCTCAGGTGAGTCCTTCGTTATCTGTAGCGATTCCCTGAGCGGTTTACGGGCTCTCGACCAGTGTTTTCCTCGTTATCGTCTGGTGATGGCTATCCATGAGTCCCTGCATACTCTTGCGCGTTGCGGCCGCTCTGTGGTCTTCGTGTGGACCCCAGGCCATGTTGGGATACCTGGCAATGAGAATGTTGACCGCCTGGCGAAAGAGGCCACTAGTAAATCATCTCTGGAGATTGGCCTCCCGGAGAGTGATTTGCGGGCAGTCTTACGCCATGAAGTTCTTTCGGTTTGGGACGCTGAATGGCGCAATCTGCCCACGCCCAACAAACTCCGTCCAATCAAGGCGACGACGACTGTGTGGCGGTCGTCCATGCGGGTCTCCTGCAAGGAGTCTGTTGTCCTCTGCCGGCTGCGCATTGGGCACACTCGGCTTACGCACGGCCACTTACTGCGCCGTGAGGACGCACCTCTATGTCGCTGCGGCTCCGTTTTATCTGTGGTCCATATTTTATTGGAGTGTCCGCTTTTAGCTGTGCTCAGGCAGTCGTTCGCACTGCCTGACACACTCCATGCCCTTTTAACAGATGACTCTGGTACGGCTGACTTAGTTTTACGTTTTATTCGGGCAGGGGGTTTTTATCATTTAATCTAAGTGTTTCTGTTTTGTCTTATTGTTTTGTGTGGATTCTGGCCTCTGGCCTCCGGTTTTAATGTGTTTTAAGTGGTTGGCTTTTCCTTTTTTTATTTCTATGGTCGGGCAACCACCGTCACACTCTGTGTGATTTTAGTTCGTTTTGTCTGGTCTTTGTCTCAGTTTCTCTTGTTCTGTGTCGTCTGTGCTCTATTCTATTAATCGTTTTTATTCTCTGTGGGTGTTTTTTTAGTACTTGGAAAAAGGGACCGATGACCGTAGCAGTCTGGTCCCTTCAATCCCACAAACCAACCAACCATGCTCGCCTCGGACATAACGCGTATACCCAGTACGTGATGCTTCGCCTGCGGATGTCTTCTGTGATTTTATTGGTGACGGGTGCGTATTTTATAAAGCAGTTTCAAGCAGAAAGATAAGTGATATCTATTATTTACCCTCATGAAGATCTAATCACAATTTAAGGTTCGCAGTTCTCACTTGGTAGTTCATACTGGAAGCATTCTGATATAAACCGATGAGCTAAAAACTTTATGATCACCTGCTTAACAGTGCGTTGTTCCACTTTTCAAATACAGTACAACGGAGATTCTGTTTGGCATGGATTCCACAAGTCCTTGAAAGGACCAGATGTCTACGCACAGTTCAAGCAGTTCCCGCAAATTACGGGGCACGCAGCTGGCGCCCGATATGTGTTCCAGTGGGTGCAGATCAGACACATTTGCTGGCCAACACGTGAATGCGAGTTCACTGTAATGCCCGTCAAACCATTGTAACACGATTCTGACCTTGCAACACAGGCAGTTATCCTCGCCTTTGGAGGGGGGGGGGGAGGGGGGGACTTCAAGCATGAAGCAATTCAGGTGGTCCGCAGTAATGTTCAAGTAGTTCATGGTGTCATGTGGCCTCCGATTACCTCCTCATATCACATAGAAGCCCAACTATATGTAACTCATAGCATCATAATTCTGCCCTCACCGCCCTGCATGTGTGGCGCGGTGCATGTTTCGTGTAGCCATTCGCCTAGATTACAGCGCGTACGGACTCAAGCATCGACTCGGTGTAACAAAAATGTGCTTCATTCGATAGGCGATACGTTTCTATTGATCTACGGTGAAACCCCGTGATGCTGTGTCCACTGCAGTCATAACTGACGATGTCGTTGGGTCAACGCAGGAATACGTGGGGGTCGTGTGATGTAGAGCTCCATGTTCAACAATGGCCCTTGAACAGTGAGCTCCGGAACACTTGTGCATCCACCAGCATTACACTCTGCCTCCAGATCTGCCTATCCTGGGGGTCATCCGACCTGTAAGTTTTGTGGATGAGACGTTGTCGTCCAATAACATGTGGCCTGCTCGTTATTTCACCATCCTTCAGCCACTTTCCGGAAGTGGTCACGATAGTAGTGCGCCAACAGGTGACCAGATTCGCCGTTTCAGAGATTCTCGCTTCCAGCCGCTGGCCGATGACAATGTGCCCTATGTGAAAACCGCTAATATCAATGGATTTCCCCATTTGCGGCCCTTATCTTTGCTACAATGTTTGCCCATTCGTCTCTCTTCTGCTTACATTATTTCCTTACTACTTCAAGTTCCTGCTGCACCACCAGATGGCATTCAGCCTCGCGGTGGGCAGTGGTCATAATGTTTTGGCTCATCAGTGTAATGAAACTGAGTTTAGTTCTGATTGTAAACCTTGTATCTTCTTCTCGACAAAACTGGGCTACGTTATTTGCCAACACTTTTTCATCTGAGCGTATGCTCCGATAACGAACATTTGAGCAAAGATTATCCATTTCAGCAAACGCTAAGAATATGCAGAAGTAGTAATGAACTACGACTATAACGTGACTTCACAATGCCGAGCCGGCCGCGGTGGTCTCGCGGTTCTAGGCGCTCAGTCCGGAACCGCGCGACTGCTACGGTCGCAGGTTCGAATCCTGCCTCGGGCATGGATGTGTGTGCTGTCCTTAGGTTAGTTAGGTTTAAGTAGTTCTAAGTTCTAGGGGACTGATGACCGCAGCTGTTAAGTCCCATAGTGCTCAGAGCCATTTGAACCACAATGCCGAACCGCTGGCGACAGTCGTGTACGCCGACTACTGTCGGAGGCCTTTGGTCCTATCTGTGCATAAACAAAGTTCAGTTCTGCGTTCTGCCGTCGGCAACTGTAAAATGGACAAGTTACAGTCAACTTGAAAACTAACAAATTAAAAACGAGATAACGTAGCAACTAAACAACTAAACACAGAGACATCAACAGCGCGACTGGTGCTGGGTTAGGCGCTTTATGTTCCCTGCAACTCTGGGTACCAGACACACGCTTCTCGGTCTATCGCCGCGGGAAAGGCACCTCTTCTTACTTCTATGCCCTGTGCCGGCCGTCTCCCTATCGACACGGGTCCTCTGCTAGCCACCCCAGAGATGAGAAAGCAGCGACTCGTTTCTGCAATGCCCCTGGCACTGCACCCGCACATAACTTCTGAACGGTATGCGTTTACGACGTTCAAACTGCACGGTTGGCTGTAGGGTAAGGTGGAAACTAGTATGCGGTTTCGCATGGCTTGTTTTAGCGACGAAGCCCACTTTCATAAGCAAAATCGGCTCATTTGGGAGACTGAGAATCTGCATTTCGTGGTCGAGAAGTCTCTTCGCCCTCAACTGGTGACTGTTTGGCGTGGAATGTCCAGTCACGGAATGATCGGTGTGATATTCCTTGCTGGCACGGTGACTACCGAACGGTACGTGAAGGGTATGGAAATTGATTTCAACCTCATTATCCAAAGTGACCCTGATTTCGATAAGACGTGGTTCATGCAGGACGGAGCTCTACCCTATCAAAGCAGGAGAGTGTTTGATCTTCTGAAGGAGCACTTTGGGGACCACATTCTGGCTCTGGCGTACCAAGAGGCCACTGGCATTGACTTCGATTTGCCGCCATATTCTCCGGATCTGAGCATATGCGATTTCTTTTTGTGTGTTGATATTAATGACACGCGTGCAGCAATAATCCCAAAACCTTTGCTGAGCTGAAAACAGCCACTCAGGAGGTCATCGACAGCAACGATGTTCCTACACTTCAGCGGGTCATGCAGAATTTTGCTATTTGTCTGCGCATCATCGTCAATGATGACAGGCATATTTAACACGGCATACCCTAAATCTGAATAGTGAAATTTGGGTGTTGATTAAAGTGTGTTCATGCCATAGTTTGCAACTAATTTACATTTTTTTTCATATAGTTCCATAATTGTCACCCTTAAGATATTCGTACATTCAGTGCGTACGAACTAATGACAGAATTCCATAAAAAGGAAAGAAGGGACAGAATTCCATAAAAAGGAAAGGAGGGAAGCCTTTATGACTTGCTATATTTCAGCCTTCCCTGGTTTCGGCTTTTGAGGAAGAATGGGCTGCCATTCCTGCACAGACATTCAGACGCCACTCTGAAAGTGATTCCAGCTGACCTGAAGCCGTCATAAAGACGTAGGGTGTTCACTAATAGACGCATGGATACCTTTGATCTGATAGCATAGATACAGGTTTCTGCAAGTTCCAAAGATCATATCCGCCATAACTCGCTATGATGCTAAATGTATTGGTAGGTTTACAATTAAGGTACCTTACACGTGCTGACCATTTGTAAGTATTATCCAACAACACCAGGCATACTGAAATTTTCACACTGCAGCGCTGTGTCTGCTGATATGAAACTTCCTGACAGATTAAAACTGGGTGCTGGACCGAGACTCGGTCCTTTGTCCTTCGCGGGCAAGTGCTCTACCATCTGAGCTACCCAAGCACGACTCACGCACCGTCCTCACAGCCTTACTTCCGCCAGTAGATTGTCTCCTGCCTTCCAAAGCCAAAGGCAAAGGTCCTGATTTCGATTCTGGGTCCGGCGCACAGTTTTAATTTGCCACGGAGTTTCACCACGCTGATTAATTACGCAATGCAGTCACTATTATCTTTCTCTTTCAACTTTGAACCTTCATACCACACACAGTCCTCTATAGGCACCAAGGGCGGTGGCGCAGTGGTTAGCACACTGGATTCGCTTTCGGGAGGACGACGTTTCAATACCGGGTCCGGCCATCCTGATATAGGTATCCCGTGATTTCACTAAGTCGCTCCAGGCAAATGGCGGGATGGTTCTTTTGAAAGGGCATGGCCGACATCCTTCCCAATCCTTCCCTAATCTGACGAGACCGATGACCTCGTTCTCTGGTCTCCTCCACAAACAACCCAACCCAACCACTCTAGATGCTTTCTGATGGCTGTAGCGTCCCCTCGCAATCTATATTTTGGAGCAAAAAAAAATGGCTACAGGGAAGGGATATGTGAAGAAATAAAATAGGTTGTTGTGACGCTTTATTCAGTATGTTCAGCCGCTCGGGGTAGCCGCGCGGGCTGAGGCGCATTACCACGGTCCCCACGGCTCACCCCGTCTGAGGTTCGAGTCCCCCCTCGGGCATGGATGTGTGTGTTGTCCTTCGTGTAAGTTAGTTTAAGTTAGATTAAGTAATGTGTAAGCCTAGGGACCGATGAGCTCAGCTGTTTGGTCCCACAGGAACTTACCACAAATTTTTAAATTTCCAGTATGTTGATTACCTGTGACAGATAATGATTAGTCAGAATTTAAGACATTGTTGTTTAGATAAATTTAAAAATGTATTACAGGGAAAGTAAAAACGTAATTAAATGAATAAAGAAGCTCAGCTTGAAATTCTAGTAAGTCACAACTGTTCAGCAAACTACATAACCCCATTTGACAATGAATTAATTTCATTTTGATATGATATTTAGCTTGTGCCTAAATACGAAACAAGACAAGTGTGTGAAGTTCTGAGAAATAATACGACTGGAAAGCCTGTTACTATTTGGACAGTTTATTTTGATAAATGATAGATGTTACCCTTACACTCTCAACTTAACAATTACTTTTGTTTTGTTGTTGTTGTGGTCTTCAGTCCTGAGACTGGCTTGATGTAGCTCTCCATGATACTCGATCCTGTGCAAGTTTCTTCATCTCCCAGTACCTACAGCAACCTACATCCTTCTGTATCTGTTTAGTGTATTCATCCCTTGGTCTCCCTCTACGATTTTTACCCTCCACGCTCCCCTCCAGTACTAAATTGGTGATCCCTTGATGCCTCAGAACATGTCCTAGCAACCGATCCCTTCTTCTATTCAAGTTTTGCCACAAACTCCTCTTCTCCCCAATTCTATTGAATACCTCCTCATTAGTTATATGATCTACCCATCTAATCTTCAGCATTCTTCTGTAGCACCACATTTAGAAAGCTTCTATTCTCTTCTTGCCCAAACTAGTTATCGTCCATGTTTCACTTCCATACAAGGCTACACTCCATACAAATACTTTCAGAAACGACTTTCTGATACTTAAATCTAAACTCGATGTTAGCAAATTTCTCTTCTTCAGAAACGCTTTCCTTGCCATTGCCAGTCTGCATTTTATATCCTCTCTACTTCGACCATCATCAGTTATTTTGCTCCCCCAATAGCAAAATTCCTTTACTACTTTAAGTGTCTCATTTCCTAATCTAATTCCCTCAGCATCACCCGACTTAATTCGACTACATTCCATTATCGTCGTTTTGCTTTTGTTGATATTCATCCTATATCCTCCTTTCAAGACACTGTCCATTCCGTTCAACTGCTCTTCCAAGTCCCTTGCTGTCTCTGACAGAATTACAATGTCATCAGCGAACCTCAAAGTTTTTATTTCTTCTCCATAGATTTTAATACCTACTCCTAATTTTCTTTCGTGTCCTTTACTGCTTGTTCAATATACAAATTAAATAACATCAGGGAAAGGCTACAACCCTGTCTCACTCCCTTCCCAACAACTGCTTCCCTTTCATGTCCCTCGACTCTTATAACCGCCGTCTGGTTTCTGTACAAATTGTAAATAGCCTTTCGCTCCCTGTATTTTACCCCTGCCACCTTTAGAATTTGAACGAGAGTATTCCAGTCAACATTTTCAAATGCTTTCTCTAAGTCTACAAAAGCTAGAAACGTAGGTTTGCCTTTCCTTAATCTAGCTTCTAAGATAAGTAGTAGGGTCAGTATTGCCTCACGTGTTCCCATCTTTCTACGGAATCCAAACTGATCTTCCCCGAGGTCGGCTTCTACTAGTTTTTCCATTCGTCTGTAAAGAATTCGTGTTAGTATTTTGCAGCTGTGGCTTATTAAACTGATTGTTCGGTAATTTTCACATCTGTCAACACCTGCTTTCTTTGGGATTGGAATTATTATATTCTTCTTGAAGTCTGAGGGTATTTAGCCTGTTTCATACATCTTGCTCACCAGATGGTAGAGTTTTGTCAGGACTGGCTCTCCCAAGGCCGTCAGTAGTTCTAATGGAATGTTGTCTACTCCCAGGGCCTTGTTTCGACTCAGGTCTTTCAGTGCTCTGTCAAACTCTTCACGCAGTATCGTATCTCCCATTCCACCTTCATCTACATCCTCTTCCATGTCCGTAATATTGTCCTCAAGTGCATCGCCCTTGTATAGACCCTCTATATACTCCTTCCACCTTTCTGCTTTCCCTTCTTTGCTTAGAACTGGGTTTCCATCTGAGCTCTTGATATTCGTACAAGTGGTTCTCTTTTCTCCAAAGGTCTCTTTAATTTTCCTGTAGGCAGTATCTCTAGTGAGATAAGCCTCTACATCCTTACATTTGTCCTCTAGCCATCCCTGCTTAGCCATTTTGCACTTCCTGTCGATCTCATTTTTGATACATTTGTATCCATTGTTGCCTGTTTCATTTACTGCATGTTTAATTTTTTTCGTCAATTAAATTCAATATTTCTTCTGTTACCCAAGGATTTCTACTAGCTCTCGTCTTTTTACCTACTTGATCCTCTGCTGCCTTCACTACTTCATCCCTCAAAGCTACCCATTCTTCTTCTACTGTATTTCTTTCCCCCATTCCTGTCAATTGTTCCCTTACGCTCTCCCTGAAACTCTGTACAACCTCTGGTTTAGTCAGTTTATCCAGGTCCCATTTTTTTAAATTCCCACCTTTTTGCAGTTTCTTCAGTTTTAATCTACACTTCATAACCAATAGATTGTGGTCAGAGTCCACATCTGCCCCTGGAAATGTCTTACAATTTAAAAGCTGGTTTCTAAATCTCTGTCTTATCATTATATAATGTGAAACCTATCAGTATCTCCAGGCTTCTTTCATGTATACAACCTTCTTTTACGATTCTTGAACCAAGTGTTTGTTATGATTAAGTTATACTCTGTGTAAAATCCTACCAGGCGGCTTGCTCTTTCATTTCTTAGCCCCAATCGATATTCACCTACTACGTTTCCTTCTCTCCCTTTTCCTACTACCGAATTCCAGCCACCCATGACTATTAAATTTTCATCTCCCCTCACTATCTGAATAATTTCTTTTGTTTTATTGATATAATATCTTTCACGCTCAGTAGCAAAAATGGCTTATGGTACCTATATCAGTTTCGTAGCACTAATGTTAACGTGTTGTTGTTGATGCACCATTTGGTCTCAACGACAGGTTATAATGTGAAGAGATTTTTTTTTTACTTGTAGGATTCCCCAAAGTAACATTTCCGCACATCAGTTGCGACTGTTCACTGCCACCGTATAATTTAACCAGTGACGAGCAACTTGTACTTTGAATGATATTTCTAACACCATACCTAAGTTTATTGAGCTTTCCACCTGGATTGTTAAGCTGCATCTCCCACTGCAAATTGTGTTAAATTATATGCACTCACATTTGAGGCAATTTCTTCCTCAACGATAACCGGATCTGCAGGATGGAGGTTTTGTGTGGTGCAGAAGTTAAGTGTCATAATTTTTTTCAAAATTTGTTCTGAGCCCGTTGGTTCTGAGCTAAACTATGCTTTACCGATGTTGAAATTTCCTGCAGATTTCCTTCACTGTTTGATCTAATTTGATAATTAGTGTCATCTGCAAATAGTACCTTGGTTCCGTCAGTTAGATTTTCGCACAACTATTTTACACATAGTAAAACTGGCTGACATAAGAAGTGACATTTATGGACCGTCACACTTTTTTTTCTCATTATTATATATCTAGAAATTCTGTGTTTCACTGTCTTTGCATTTTACTTCTGTGACCTGTTGGCGTCCCTCAAGGTATGACCGGGTCAACCCTTTCCGTTGGCCTCTGTTCTGTAATTATTTAACTTACGCAAGTGAACGTCATGATAAATAAGCCCGAAGGCCTTACTAACATCGGGAGTACATATACTGGTCCATCAATCCTTGCTGCTTGAAATCTGTGCTAGAGAGTCCGTGTCTCATGGTGACTGGCGAGTGGTGCATGCCGCTCTGTCGGCGATGTACACTGAGGCGAGAGAAGTCGTGGGATAGCGATACGCGCTTGTACAGATGGCGGCGGTATCGCGTACACAAGGTATAAAAGGGCAGCATTGGTGGAGCTGTTATTTGCACGCAGGTGGTTCACGTGAAAATGTTTCCGACGTGATTATACACGTACGACAGGAATTAACTGACTTCAACCGCGGAATGGTAGTTGGAGCTAGACGCATTAGGGAATTCAATGTTCCGAGATCCACAGCCTCAAGAGTGTGCCGAGAATACCAAACTCCAGACATTACTTCTCACCACGGACAATCGAGTGGCCGACGGCCATCAATTAACGACCGAGAGCAGAGGTGTTTGTGTAGAGTTACCAGAGCTAGCAGACAAGGAAAACTGTGTGAAATAACCACAAAAATTAATGTAGCACGTAAGAGGAACGTATCCTTTAGGGCAGAGCGGCGAAATTTGCGTAAATGGGCTATGGCAGCAGACGACCGGCGCGAGGGCCTTTGCTAACGGCAAGACATCGCATGCAGCGTGTCTCTTGCGCTCGTCACGATATTGGTTTGATCCTACACCACTGGGAAACCGTGGTGTGATCAGATGAGTCCCAATTTCAGATGGTAAGAGTTGATGGAAGGTTCCGAGTGTGGTGCAAACCCCTCAGCGCTATGGACCCAAGTTGTCAACAAGGCAATGTGCAAGCTGGTGGTGGTGGTGGCTCCATAATGGTGTGGGCTGTGTTTGCGTGGAATGGAAGGGGTCTTCTGGAATACCGAACCGATCATTGACTGGAAAAGATTATGTTTGACTACTTGGACATCATCTGCAGCCAAACAACGATGGAATATTTATGGATGACAATACGCCATGTCACCGGGTCACAATTGTTCGCCGTTTGTTTGAAGAACATTCTGGGTAGTTCGAGCGAATGATTTGGCCACCCGTATCGAACATTCATGGGACATAATTGAGAGGTCAGTTCGTGCCCAAAACCCTGCACTGTCAACACATATGCAATTGTGCAAGGATACAGAGACAACATGGCTCAGTATTTCCGTAGGGCACTTGTCGAGTCCACGCCACGTCGATTCCTTGCACTACGCCAGCAAAAGGTGGCCCGACACGATACTGCGAGGTATCCCACGACTTTCAGCACCTCAGTGTATGACCTGATGTTTCCAATCGATGAGAGATGTTGCATCCTCCCTTCGCCTGTGGTTTTTACTCTTGCTTCATTTCAGCAGTTGCTTGTGGCTATCGGACATGAGTAATGGATCGTGGGGAAGTGCGTCATAACTAATTGATCATTACTTCATTATGTTATAATGAAAGGACTGTGTCAGCTTTCCACCAAACGTCGCCATCTACAAGAGCCTTAGACTATTTTTGCTGCAGCTAGAAAGCGATGGAGAACATACTGACCATAATTACCACTCAGGAATTCCACATTACTCTTTGTGCTCACCGAAAGAAAATGTTCCTACTAGCTATTTACTATGCAGCATCAAGAAGAAATATAAGTTTAGATTTAACTTATTAGTGTATATAATATGCAAAAGTTCACACGCACAAAAAATATGTCTGAGTATTATAACTAATATCCCTATCAGAAACAGCATTATTAACAATTCTGAGGTGAAATGGTATATCGCAATAACTTCCAATCGCCAAAAGTTTAACGCTCGCCGTACAAACGAAAAACAATCTCGCCACTTGCCACTCGGTTCTGTCAACATCACGGACGGCACACAGTCAATTACTTCCGTGAAATCTAAGCGATCCAGGACGGTGTACAGTCCTCATGAGTTCACTTCCGGCTTTTTTACACAAAACACATTCAAATCTACCCATCTGACGCACAATGCACATAGGCGTTCGACTGATTCGGACAGTTTGACATATCAGTGCGAATTGTGTCTTTCTACTGCCTGTCTGGCTTGTTTGCATAGGGGTGCAGCGGACCGCCAAATGGAACATCTGCTATTAACCATCCTAGACACAGGCAGCGTTATCTAAATGGCCCCTTTCTCGGACTCATTAGTTAATAGCTCTATCATTTAACAATTTACAATCTTCTTAATTTTTATGTAAATAGAGCTACGTTTGCCCTAGTTACTGAAAAAGTTTTTGCTCCACAGCATTGCCGGCTAGAATTTTTAGGATGGAAACGGCCATAGAACATGACCTCTGAACTGCCAGTTTAACGTTTCTTGTAACCATTATTTACAATACAGTCTTCAACCTTGCTACAGCTGTATTATTGCATCAATGTAATCGACTGCTGTACTTAGAACTTTCTATTACAAATGCAAATGGTAACTAATCTACCCATCACCAACCTCTTTTTCATTCCAAATTTGGTTTTTAGTAAATAACTTGAAAACTAATAGAGGTAGCTCATTGGTGTCACATGTTTAATGTCTTTACATGAAACTGATGCTACAAACCAATTTTCAGCTTTCCAAGTCTAATATACAGGTTGATTTTTTCCACAAACTCTAGGGGTTGATCGATGAAAGGTTACGGAACAAAAAACGTCTAATGAACTTATGACTGGAAACGCATAGTTTCCATGCTAGAGACCATTTATTCAACCATACTTTGTTACACAGACTGCGGTCTACTACGCGCTGTGCCATGCACCCGCAGTTATAGTATGCAGCAGGCAGCAAGATTGTATCAGGAGATCTATCACCGCCAACAACAACGAAAGCATTCGTGTTCGCACTAGTGTTTCGCCGTTCGTCTGAGATAGGGTTGTTTCAGGAAGCAGGAAATCATGAAGGACGTACCCGAAAAGTTCGGACACCAGACTTCTAGGAAAATGGATTAACATTGTGGACGTGCGACCGCCTTGTCAGTACCAGGCAGTTGGTCCACCAGTGCAGACCAATCCAGACGACCGTGTGGAACACTGTTCGTGATAGTTGTTACTACCCTTATCACTTACAGCGTGTACAGAATTTACTAGCGACAGAATTTCCACATGGGAAGCAGTTTCGTCACTGGTTTCTTCACCAGGCAACAACGATTCCTGGATTGGTGTCATCCATCCTAGTCACAGATGAGGCCTCCTTTACGCGGAGAGGTATCTTCAACTTTCATAACTCATCCGTGGGATAGTATGCAGAACTCCCATGGAATAGTGACAGTGAATCATCAGCATCGGTGCAGCCGGAATGTGTGTACAGGGATGACTGGCGATCGTATTTTGGGACCAGACTTTCTTCCAAGTCTCCTAACAGGTCGGAAGTATCGGTGTTCCTAGCGGGTGACTTTGCCTCTCCTGCTGAAAGAAGTGCCATTGATGATTCGAAGGGATGTGGAACTGCTGCATGGTGGTGTTCCAACCCACTTCTCCGTTAACGCCTGGACGCATCTCAGTCATGTCTTCCCTGGCCGATGAATAGGGCGAGGGGGTCCAGGCATGGCCTGCTCATTCACCGTATCACAACCCATGCGATTTCTGGTTATCGGGCCATCTCAAAAGTATCGTGTATGCAGAGCCCATTTCAGATGTGGATACAATGGAGTAGCGTATTCATGCTGCCTGTGACACTGTTCAGATTCTCGCGTCCGTCGGCCGTCGTAATTTAATATATTATTATTGTTATTTTGATTTTTTGATTGTTGCCGACTTATGTGGTGGGCCTTAATAAAAATGATATTTCATTCAATTTTGATTTACGATTAAATGCTTTCCTGAAGTTCTCCTTTTTAACAATATTAATCTCAAATTATTTGTTACGTTAATGAATGTTTGACTCGCTCAATCTTAAAACATGAGCATATAAGTTGAACAAAGTAATAAACTTTTCATATTAATTTCCTCGGCTAGTCAGTTCACTTTAAAGCAAAAGATCTTTAGTTATTAATTATAATTGCGGCCCACACACGCGCGAGAGTATTTTTCTTACCTCCGTTAACCATTGTATTTTAGTAGGAGTCCTGGCTTTGTCTGTCGGCTACGGTACTGAAAATAAGAATTTTAAAGCTACGTATTTCTGCAACTTCGTGCCGCTGTGGAGAAAAATTAATATTATGTTAATAGCGGGCGAGTATTTCGCTTCCGCTAATTTTCGTAAGTTAATATCGCCACGTAATGGCGTCGATGGCTGCATCGGCCGCTGCGATTGTTGAACTGTAAATTACTTGAATGCAGGTTAATTCAAGGAAGGCGGACATGAAATCGGGATCACCTCTTACAAATTAAAAGTGCACAATAATATTCAATTAATATATTATCTGCTTAACTCATACAAATATGCTTACATTTGTCAGTACTCGAAAGATGTCCGTCTATACACACTCAAGACAAAAGAGGAAGTGAAGTCGACTAAAAAATTAACAAAAGAGCGTATCTTGTCGTCTCTTTAGATCATTTTGGCATAAATTATTTCTTTGCAATCTAAACCTACACAGAGAAATTATTATTTTACGGCTACATGATAAAAATATATTATTCAATTTTTTAATGTCTCTTCTTTATAAATACTGTTTTTTAAAGTCTTTTCATAATATAGCACTGGGGACGCTATAAGACGCAGCCTGGCCGATGTGAACGTGTCAGACAGAACATGCTACGGAACGTACACGCATGCGTTGAGGCACATGGAAACAATTTTCAGCACAAAGGAATGGTTCAAATGGCTCTGAGCACTATGGGACTTAACTTCTGAGGTCATCAGTCCCCTAGAACTTAGAACTACTTAAACCTAACTAACCTAAGGACATCACACACATCCATGCCCGAGGCAGGATTCGAACCTGCGACCGTAGCGGTCGCGCGGTTCCAGGCTGTAGCGCCTAGAACCGCTCGGCCACCTCGGGCGGCTTTTCAGCACATACTGTAACTGTGGCTGCATAGTACAGCGCATATTAGACCGCAGTCTCTGTAACAATGTATGGTTGAATAAATGGTCTCCAGCTTGGAAACTATGCATTTCCAGTCATAAGTTCGTTAGACCTTTTGTTTTTGTTCCGTATACTCTCATCGATCGATCCCTAGAGTTTGTACAAGGTGGAAAAAATCACACTGTGTAGCGGCTTCTATTATTCGTAAATACGCCGATTTTAACCATAATATTGCTCTAATCAAGTTGACATTTGTAACTTTTAATTGTGACATACATTTGCATATTTCGAAGAGTTTTTAGCTTTGCTGTTCTGTTGTTCAGCACCATTTATTATTTTTCAGATAGTGCATTTTGCCAAACATATTCGTTTGATTATTCTGCGACTTTACAATGTTAACTTCCATACATCGATCAACCAGAACATTATGACCACCTACCTAATAGCCGGTACGTCCAGCATTGGCACGGATAACAGCGGCGGCGAGTCGTGACATGTAAGCGGTGTGGCCTTAGTGGTCACCATGTCCGCCCACGTGAGACACACAATTGCCTAAACTCTGGGAAGGGGAGCATTGAGTCCTGACGCCACGTTCAATCACTTCCCATATGTGTTCGATCGTATTCAGATCTGGCCTTGTGACAGTAGACATTATCTTGAAAAATGCCACTGCCGCCGGGATACACGATTGCCGTTAAGGGGTGTACGTGGTCCGCGACCAGCGCACGATGCTCCTTGGCCGTCATGATGCCCTTCACGAAATCTACTGGAACAGTGGGTGCCCACATTAGTGTTCCCCAGAGCCTAATAGACCCGCCGCCACCTTGTCTCCGTCCCGGCGTACAGGTGTGAAGGAGCTGTTGCCTCGGCAGGCGACGGATTCGAGCCCTCCCACAGGCACGGTGAAGAAGGTCTCGGGAATCATGAGACTCTGCAACGCTCTGCCACTGCGCCAACGTGCTGTGCCGGTGGTCACGTACGCATGTTCTGGTTGATCAGTGTATACAATGTCGAAGTTTGGAAAAGTTCTTTAATCTTCAATTTCACTTTTAAATTATGGTGCAATTATTTGCGTGTTAAGCACGTGCGCGTTACGATGTGGAGCTGGTAGTAGTGAACTAGGATAAGTCCAGGCATACTCTCTCCTCTGTATCTTTTACAATAATGCAGCGCTTTTTCCGCCTCGGGATGGGTAACACAGAGAACACGTTTCGTTGAGAAATCTGTGCCGCCTAAACGAAAATGTGTTTCTTTACTTTTTCTTTATCCAAAGTAAAGTGCAAAAATAATGCATTCAGAGGATAACGGTACATACCATTTTCCTTCATTTCTTTTTTTTTTTTTTTTTTCCTTTATTGTGTTTCAATGCCCCATCGGGGCGGGCTGGCAGCAGCATAGGCGCTGCTCTTCAGCCGAAAGACAGTACAAAACAATAGAAGACAGTAAAAACAGCAAAGGAGAGACTAAGGTGAACATATATATAAAAAAAGGGGGGAACAGCATGGAAGACAAAACAAAACAAAACGGGGTGACTGTAAAAATGGAGATAATAAAAAACTGTTTAAAAGTAGCACATATAAAAAGCCACACACGGCGACGGTTAAAAGAACACAAGGCACAGTATGACTGGAGCTAAAAGTAGCGACGGATGGCACAGCACATAACGTAACACTGACGGCGAACCTCAAGGCAGGACACAATTAAAATCACAACTCTTGACGCACAGAAGAAACAGCACTAAACACAACACTGATGTGGCACACTGATGATGAGCAATACAGAGGATCTGCCAGGCGCTAGGAGATGAGGGAGACCTGAAGAAGGGAGGGAGTGGAAGAGATGGGGGAGGTGAGCAGGGGGCGTACGGGAGGGGGCCAGGTAGGGGGGGAAGGAGCGAGGTAGGTTTGGGGTGCAGGGTCTCAGGGGAGGGGGTTCCTTCATTTATTGGTTTCGCAAGTAACACATTTCCTAAGTTTGTGTGGAGCCAACCAAGTTCGAATTAATATTGGAAGTTAGTGCACGTTCGCAATGAGTTTTGTCACCGCTGGATTGCTTTTGCAGATTAATGTTCGCACTCTATGACTGTCCACGATAACGTTTCTAACCATATAAATACAGGGTGTCCTTAAAAGTATAACCTGATTTTAACTTGTAATAATATTGTGACAAATGCCACAAGTTAACTGAAACAGCGCTGGATGTAATCGGCATGCTCTATAGTTTAAGAAAAAATCCGGTAGATGTCGCTACGAGCACTGACCTAGAGTGTGCAGCCAGTCTCGCGCAAAGTAAATGTTTTTTGTCCTGTTTCGCAAAGCAAGGTTTATCGACCCTACTTTTTTGAGGAAGAAATTGTAACACGACTATTATATCTTGCAATGCTACGGAACTGGTTATTCCCACAACTTGACTCTGACAATTTCATCCATCAGCAAGATGGAACACCACCGCAGTGGTACAATAACGTGCGTAGTCTCCTCAATGCTTTTTTTTGTTTTTTTTATGTGTGGTGGTGGTACTGAAGTCTGATTAACTTCGTTGATTTTTACTTCTGTAGGGAGTGGAAAGGGTAAAAATTTTCTCTTTATTTATTTAATCTTCTTTCAGCTTTAGTTTGGGCACACAGAAGGGTCCTTTAACTCACTGCTTTTGGTGTGTGTTTGAAAACATGTGTATAGAAGTGCTAAAGGACTTTATGTCCTAAAATTATGGAGAATTACGTAGGGATATCATTTGCGGAGGCTCAAATACTATCGCCTTCGGTACTTTATATTTGTGGTTGCGTAAGGGTTCTACCGTACCTACTGTGCTGAGTTGTGGTGTACTGTCACGTATCATGTCCAACTTCCGAAATAAGGTTCGTGCCTTCTCCTTGACCTTGTATGAGAGGTAAGATTCGCTTAAGGCTCGATGAATATCATGATTCCGGATCCACCATTGGGCTCCAGTGATCCATCGTAGGCATCTGCTTTGTACAACCTGTAACTTCCTGTAGTTAGTGGCACACGTAGTACCCCAAGAGGTCGATCCATACAAAATAGATGGTTCGACTGTGGCGTGGTACAACTGGAGTTTCGTGCGTTGGCTGAGGTACGAACTCTTCAGAAATGGGAGGAGGGCTCCCAGCATTTTGAGGCCAGACGTCTTCTTCTCCATAATGTGATGACTATACAACAGTTTGGCGTCCAGATGCACTCCCAGGTATTTTATAGTTGTTGCCCAGGGGAGTGGCTGGTCTGATATCCGTAGTCATTCATTGACGATGCGTCTCCGACGTGTGAAAACAATAACTTTGGTTTTCTCTGCATTGACCGTTATTTTGTTCCTGTGGGTCCAGTGGTCCACTAAATCTAGTTGGCGCTGCATCCGTGTGACGAGGTGGTCCATTCTGGTCCCTGCAGTCAGGAGCGCTGTGTTTCGTCGGCATAGAAACTGGCAGTAAAATGTGGCACCGTCGGGAGGTCGTTAATGTATAAATTAAACAGCAGTGGAGATATGACCGATCCATGTGGAAGTCCTTCAAGGACAGGCCGTGTTGTTGAATTCTTGTCATCAATGCGAACATATAATCTGCGATCCTGAAGAAAATTATCGAGAAGTTTTAAATAGCAGTCTGGTAGGGGAGTGGTACGTCGGAGCTTGACGATCAAGTTGCGCCGCCATACTTTATCGTAAGCCTTCTCTATATCGAGAAAGACTCCAAGGGTATGTTTTTTCTTGTTGAAATGGTCTTGGATAGATTCCGTGATGCGCGGTAGTTGTAACTCAGCCGATAGCTTCGCCTGGAAGCCAAACTGCTCCGGTCGGATGATGTTGTGTGTCACAAGGATGTCCAGCATGCGTTTCAGTAGGACACGTTCCAGTACCTTTCCCAGCGTCGGCAGTAAACTATGGGTCTGTAGCTGTCAGGGTGTGAGAGATCCTTTCCCGGTTTTGGTATTGGCACTATTCTGGCAATCTTCCATGCCTCTGGGAAGTATCCAGTCCTGAGACAGCTGTTCACTATATGGGTGAGAAGCACGATAGGCTTTCTCGGTAGGTGTTTCAATTCCGTATTGCTGATTCTATCTGTTCCAGGTGAGGTGTGTTTGCTATACTTGATAATCCTCCGAATTTCCTCCGGCGTTGTCAGCCAGGGCTTAGTGTTAGTCGGGGCGTCCCGAATAGCTTCCCATTCCGCCGCTGTGTCCTCCTCTGCACGGTGGAATGCATCATCTCCATCCTCCGTGGGGGGGCGTAGTCATCTGTTGTTGTTATGTATCCGCATACAGCTCCGCCTGCGCCAGTGAGTTGTACAAGAGGCCATGGGGTCCTCGAATTGCCCTTTTGGGGGCTGTTGCTGTCTGAGAATTTTAACTATGCGCCATTCATCTTCGGTGCGTAATAGAAAGTTGTCCATTTTGAGTTCCCACGTGTGTTGCTTCCAGTCCTGAACCTTCCGCCGGAGTTCTCGGGTTAGTCTGTGAGTCTCCCGTCTATCATCCGGATGGCGGTAACGGACCCATCGTTTCCGAAATACGATTGCGCCTTGTCTTAAGTTCCTGCAGTGGTAGTGGAAACTCGTCATAATTGACATCTGGTTGCAGGCGCTCCGTGAGTGCTCGTTGTTTCGCACTGTTAACCTTCTTCGTGAGTACTGCGACTGCCACATCAATCGCTTCTCTGGTAGTAACAACCTGGGTTGGTCGCACATTGTTGTTAAGGTACGTTTGGAACTGCTGCCAGTCGTAAGTTCTTGTCGTCGGCAGTGGGAGTTGCAAAGTAGCCCTCTCTATGAGTCCTGACACCGGTCTGTTTTCCGACGAAAGATCATCCAGCGTCCGCAGATGGAGATTCAGGTTGATGTTCTTGGTTATGGCGATGTCTAGAACATCAGGGTCTTGTGTCTAGACGTAAGGTATCCTCGTCGGTTCCCGTGGGCCATGGACGGAAACATGTAAACTCTCAGCCAGTGCAAACAACATATGTCCTTTTGGGTTAATCTTAGGGGAATTCCAGGCAACATGTTTACTATTAAGATCCCCTCCAAGGAGGATCTTGTCGTAACCCTCTGTAACGGCGTAAAGATCTTCTGCGTGGAGAGGCTTCTTTGGGCTAAGGTAAGCCGCAATACAGGTAACGTTTCCGAGCGTCATGTGGATTGTTACTGCCGCGGCCTCTTAAGTCTGGAGTTGGGGTAAACGTTCTTGGTGGTGACGAATGCATTTTTTGATCAGAACTGCGGTCCCTCCATCCCATTGGTCCCGTCTGTCGGTCCGGTAGATGTGCATGTTCCTCAAGCGGAGGTCGGTTGACTCGCGGAGACGTGTTTCGGAGACAAATGCTATGTCTATCATGTGGCGATGCAAGAAGTCCGTGAATTCTATTTTCTTCAGTTCCAGACCGTTGGCATTCCAAATGCAGAAGTTAAGATTCCTCGTGTGATGCCGTCTATCCATTTAGGGTGTTTGAAAAGCTGTCAGTACGCTTTCTACAAGCGAGAGGATATACGTCAGCTTCTGTTGGAGGGCGGTGAGTAGTTGAAGAATATCTGTTAACGCTGGTGTAAAGGTGGTCGACCAGGCAGATGATGCCTCCGCTGGTGTTGGCGTCGGTGGATGGGCATGTATTGCCTCGGAGTAAGAGCGCTGTTGTCTTGTCTGTCGTAGAGTCACTCTAGGTGCCGGTTGTGGTCGAGAGGCAATTGTTTCCACAGGGAGAGGTGCCGCTTGTTGTTGGGTGGCCGGAATTGCTGCCATGGCCGAGTTCCTCACAATTATAGACCGTTGTGGGGTCGACTTCTTTGGTGTCCTCCTAGTATATTTCCGTAGGAGTTCTTGAAATTTGGGGCAGCCACGGAAGGTCGCTGGATGTTCTTGTTCACAATTGACGCACTTTGGGGGCGCCGTCCTAGGATGGGTACAATTCGATGATTTATGGGAGCCACCGCAGCGGACGCAGCGGGCTGGCATGCTGCAGTTGTTCGCTGTATGCTCGAAACGTTGGCAATGTCGGCACTGGACTGGTCCTTCTTTACTATTATAGGTTTCTATTATCACTCGTGTGTAGAGCAGGTATTTGACATATATCTTGTCATTGTCTTTTCAGGATGGGAGGGTGACTCGGTACACAGGTTGCGGTATCAGTTGTTTCGTCTTCTCGTCGCGTTCCTGAAATTGGTAGACTTGTAGCACTTTGAAGCCTTTTTCCTTGAGGGCATAGTAAAGTTGTTCTTCGGTAACATCCGCCGGAAGGCGTTTGACAACTACTTTCAGTTCCCTGTCGTCTGGTGCTTGATGCGTAAAATAGGAGAAGCTGTGGTTCGTGAAGAATTTTATTGCACGTCTTTGGTCTTCGAAGGACTCAAAGTAGTATTTGATGCAGTCCTTTTGGTATACGGCTTTAAGGTTGCCCTCTAGAAGTCCGTTGAGCGTTTCATTGAGGTGAACGTAATCATTTGTGTAGTAAATAGTGACTGTGGGCCCTTTGCGAAGCACATTCTTCTCTCTGTCCACGGCTTCTGCGGCATTAGAAGTTTGTGCCTGTGACTTGTTGGTGGGTGATGGAGGCGCAGCGTGAGGCATCAGTGGGGCGAATCGGTTCGCCGTGGGGATGGTCTCTGTTCGTCTTTTAGCCGGGTTGGCTAGGTCCTTGGCTAGTGCGTTGCTTCTGCTCCGTTTGTTGTGTACGAGCGCAAAGTCCCCCTCTGCGTGTGGGGAGTCGTTGTCGTTTTCTGCTGGAAAGGCCGCTGCCATGTCCGCGTCATCGACCGTTTGGTGGGAGTGCTGTGATTCGATATCTGAGTCCATAGATGGAGATGCCAGACAGGTGTCGTTATACTGCTCTTGCGTTTCCCGTGAATAGCGGATAAGGCGTTGTACGAGTATGTCCTTCAGCGTTTCTTTGTCCTCCTCCCTACATACGCTACTGGCCATTAAAAATGCAACGCCAGGAAGAAATGCAGATGATTAACTGGTATTCATTGGACAAATATATTACACTAGAACTGACATGTGATTACATTTTCACGCAATTTGGGTGCCTAGATCCTGAGAAATCAGTACCTAGATCAACCACCTCTGGCAGTAATAACGGCCTTGATACGCCTGGGCATTCAGTAAAACAGGGCTTGGATGGCGTTTACAGGAACAGCTGCCCATTCAGCTTCAACACGATACCACAGTTCATCAAGAGTAGTGACTGGCGTATTGTGACGAGCCAGATGCTCGGCCACCATTGACCAGACGTTTTCAATTGGTGAGAGATCTGGAGAAAGTGCTGTCCAGGGCAGCAGTCGAACACTTTCTGTATCCAGAAAGGCCCGTACAGGACCTGCAACATGTGGTCGTGCATTATCCTGCTGAAATGTAGGGTTTCGCAGGGATCGAATGAAGGGTAGAGCCACGGGTCGTAACACATCTGAAATGTAACGTCCACTGTTCAAAGTGACATCAATGCGAACAAGAGGTGACCGAGACGTGTAACCAATGGCACCCTATACCATCAAGCTGGGTGATACGCCAATATGGCGATGACAAATACACGCTTCCAATGTGCGTTCACCGCGATGTCGCCAAACACGGATGCGACCATCATGATGCTGTAAACAGAACCTGGATTCATCCGAAAAAATGACGTTTTGCCATTCGTGCACCCAGGTTCGTCGTTGAGTGCACCTTCGCAGGCGCTCCTGTCTGTGATGCAGCGTCAAGGGTAACCGCAGCCATGGTCTCCGAGCTGATAGTCCATGCTGCTGCAAACGTCGTCGAACTGTTAGTGCAGTCGGTTGTTGTCTTGCAAACGTCCCCATCTGTTGACTCAGGCCTCCAGACGTGGCTGCACGATCCGTTACAGCCATGCGGATAAGATGCCTGTCATGTCGACTGCTAGTAATACGAGGCCGTTGGGATCCAGCATGGCGTTCCGTATTACCCTCCTGTACCGTCCGATTCCATATTCTGCAAACAGTCACTGAATCTCGACCAACGCGAGCAGCATTGTCGCGATACGATAAACTGCAATCGCGATAGGCAACGATCCGACCTTTATCAAATTCGGAAACATGATGGTACGCATTTCTCCTCCTTATACGAGGCATCACAACAACGTTTCACCAGGCAACGCCGGTCAACTGCTGTTTTTGTATGAGAAATCGGTTGGAAACTTTCCTCATATCAGCACCTTGTAGGTGTCGCCACCAGCGCCAATCTTGTGTGAATGCTCTGAAAAGCTAATCATTTGTATATCACAGCATCTTCTTCCTGTCGGTTAAATTTCGCGTCTGTAGCACGTCATTTTCGTGGTGTAGCAATTTTAATGGCCAGTAGTGTATATCGAGTCTTCTGGCGTAGTTCTGGCGGTCGTCTTCATTGCTGCGTCCGTCGTGATATGACGTATGGCCGACGTCGGAATACGGTTTCGTCGTGTGGTGTGTAGTCTTCTGCGGTCGAATAGCGCCTGTCGATCGTCGTTCTTGACGTTCTATCCTGTCATGAACCGGTGCCGTAGCCTGGGCCGTCAACCTGGGATCCGTCCTGTGTGGAGTGGCCGCTGGGCCGTCCGGCGGGCCACGCCCAACCGACCGACCAGCGGCCGACTCCGGCTGCCCCGGCCGCGCGCGCATCGTCCTCGCTCGTCGGCATCGCCAACTCCCGTCTCCTCAATTCCAACGTGCCTCAACATTGGATAGGGCTTACAGGACCGCGTGGCCAGGCTTTACACTCTTGGCCTCCTAGGTCCCCTGGCTTAACACCATGTGATTTCTTCTTGTGGGGATATGTTAAACAATGTGTTTACGTTCCTCCCCTACCTCGTGACATTGATGAACTAAAAACCAGAATATCAACTGCTATAGCATCAGTGACAGAAGACACCTTCGGCTATCGACTAGATGTCGTCCGTGCTGCCAATGGAGGACATATTGAACATTTGTGATGGATTTTTATAAACTTCTGTCTTTTATGAGTATTTTAGTATCCAATTTGTTGGTGTTAAGTGTGGTGTCACCGCCAGACACCACACTTGCTAAGTGGTAGCTTTAAATCGGCCGCGGTCCATTAGTACATGTCGGACCCGCGTGTCGCCACTGTCAGTAATTGCAGGCCGAGCGCAACCACACGGCAGGTCTAGAGAGACGTACTAGCACTCGACCCCAGTTGTACGACGACTTTGCTAGCGACTACACTGACGAAGCCTTCCTCTCATTTGCCGAGAGATAGTGAGAATAGCCTTCAGCTAAGTCCATGGCTACGACCTGGCAAGGCGCCATTAACCATTTCTACAGAGAGTCTCACTTGTATCATCAAGAATGCTGTATACAAATGATGGATTAAAGTTAAGTATTTCAGCAGCTACGTACTTTTCTTTATAGCATTCATTAAGTATCCTGTTCCAGACTTCACGCCAGTCGGCGTGAGTTGACGCGTGCCCTTTCGGTTTCCTCGCCTTGTGTCTAGACTGTCTTGTCTAGACACAACATTAAGCCCATCTTCCCAATAAATAATTCTATTTAAAATTGAGTAATTCTTTTGGGGCACCCTGTAGTAATGTTTCTCACGAACGGATACTTCTGATAGAATTACGATACTGATTTGTCCGCTGATTTCATATCTAATTAATTACGCACACAAATAAACGGAATAATTACTCATTACTGATCTATTAATCGACGAAAACACTTGCAAACTCATATATCATAACATCTGCAAACCAGTTCTCCTGCCACTCAGCTGCACGCAACCTTTCCTACCGAAACCCGAATAGCGACACTTAGTTCGTTTCCTGGCGCTTGATCGGTAGCGCTTAGGCATTGTTGAACGAAGACAGCAAGCCAGTATCCTAAATCTCCATCTACATGTATATCAACACTCTGCAAACCAATGTGAAGTTCATGGGAGAGGGCAAGTTTCATTGTAACATTTATTAGGGTTCTTTCCATTTCGTTCAAGTATGGAGTGCGGGAAGGATGATTGTTTAAATGCCTCCTTGCGTGCTGTATTAATCTAATCTTGTCCTCATGATCCCTATGTGAGCGATACAAAGGGGTTTGTAATATATTCTTAGACTCATCATTCAAAAATCGTTCCTGAAAATTTGTAAGCAGGCATTCTAGGGAAAGTTTACGTTTGTCTTAAAGCGTCTCCTTGTCCATTTTCTTCAGCGTTTCTGTGACACTCTCCCACGCGCCAAACAGACCTGTAACCCTTCGTGCTGCCCTCCTCTGTACACGTTCGACATCCCCTGTTAGTCCTATTTGGTATGGGTGTGACTCACCTGTGCAGTATACTAGAATGGGTCGGACGAGTGATCTTTAAGCAATTATGTTTGTAGACTGATTGCTTTTCATGAGTATTCTATCAATAAAACGAAGTCTGCCACCTACTTTATCCACGACTGAGCCTATGTGATCGCTCCATTTCGCATCCCTGCAAAGTGTTACAACCAGGTATTTGTATGAGTTGACTGATTCCAACAGTGACTCCTTGAAGTTTTTCTCGTTTCTTGAAGTCTGCAGCTACTCATTTCAGAACGTTACAGCAAGTTGCCAATCTTTGCACAACTTTTAAATCTTATGAATATGCGATTGAATATCTACGCAGACTCTGTGGTATAGTACTACATTAAAGATAGCTGCATCATCTGCAAAAATTCTGACGTTACCATTAATATTGTGCGCACGGTCATTATTATACAACATGAACATCAAGGAACCCAACACACTTCGCTGGGCCACGCGTGAAGTTACTTCTGCATCTCACGATGATTCCCCACTGAAAGTAATCTCCTGCGTCATCCCTACCAAAAAATCTTCATGTCAGCCATAAATTTTGCTTTATCCACCGAATGATCGTACTTTTGACAATAAACATAAATGTGCTACTGAGTCAACTTGTTTTCGGAAATCAAGAAATACTGCATTTACCGGACTACTTGATCCAAAGCTTTCATTGTGTGAAGTGAGAAAAGGTTTGGATTTCATATGATCGATGTTTTCGGAATCCACGCTGCCCGTTGGCATGGAGGAGGTCATTCTGTTCAAGATACCTCATTATGTTTGAGCTCAGAACATATTCTAAGATTCTACAACATACGGATATGAAGGACACTGGGTGATAATTTAGTGGTTCAGTTCTACTACCCTTCTTGTAAACGGGAATCATGTGTGCATTATTCGTACTACTGGGCGCGCTTTTTTGTTTGAGAGATCTGCGATAGATTATAGTGAGAAGAGGAGCTAACTCAGCGTCAGTGTAGAATCTACTAGGGATTTTGAAACAATTCCTGCAACCACATTTATAGCATTACATAATGCTAGAACAAATTTAACCTTTAACCATAAACAATGACCTCTCAGACCCATAATTCATTTGAACATTGAGTGTGGCAGCACTGCAAAAAACCACCCTCTCTCTTTTTCAGTGTCATCGCTTAAATGCTTGCTGCGTGTAAAGCAACATTCAGCAATCAGCTTAAGTCTGTCAGTGTAACGATAAAGTATATTTCTTAGAACTGAGTGCGGAATAGGTTGCCTGTCTGACCGCACGTTTCGCAAAACTTGTAATAATTAGGTAAGTCTAATAGTCCACATGTTTCTAATTAATGCTTATTTTCATTTCAATTGATTTTTCAGAATTTTTGTTTCACAGCTTTTTATTTTATGTGTGAATTAATTAATTTTTAGCTATAGCATGGAGCGATTTTCGAAGAGCTGATTTCTTTTTGTGGTAGCTGGTGGTCACCATGAAACAGTGTGTGATACTAGTGAAGAAAATGCTTCACTGGAAGCAGAGCCAGTTGTGCCCTGTACCACAGAAATTATTCACAGCAAACACAGTCTTTTCATCACAAAGACAATCTCAAGTGGGTACGTTAAAAGTCCATTAGAGCAACAACAACGCCTCAAGACAACATTTTTAAAGGAGGAATGCTTGGACTAAAAGCAAAAATCGAATTTTGGTGCAAGCGCCTACCAAATCTCGAATACAGGAGAATTATTTGATGACGACATGTTAGAGGTATACCAACTGACGGAATGGAAAAGAGCAAGACGTGTATGAAGTGTCCTGCGTCAGAAAGAATGGAAAGGGGCATAAGCAGTGGCATATGTTCAGCAAATGTGGTCAGCCAATTTGCCTGAAACGTGGTAGGGATATGTGCGTCGAGCGTGCAAACATTCTGCGAACTAATATTCTCAGTTCATTTAATTACTGCGTTTGTTTACGTTTCTGCAACCTTTTTAATTTATACTCATAAACACTCATAAGCATCGTGACTGGTGTTCATTTGAAATATCGTGATCAACGAAGTCTGCAGAAGCGCTGACTAGTATTTCATATGCTTATAATACGAAATAGTTCACTATTCACTTCACTTTTATCAGCTAATGTCGAGTCATGTGATAAAAAAAATATTAAGAGGTTTACAAGACCGCACGTTTCTAGTTACACATACACTATGTGATCAAAAGTATCCAGACACCCCCCAAAACATACGTTTTTCATATTAGGTGCATTGTGCTGCCACCTACTGCCAGGTACTCCATATCAGCGACTTCAGTAGTCATTAGACATCGTGAGAGAGAGCAGAGTGGGGCGCTCCGCGGAACTCAGGGACTTCGAACGTGGTCAGATGAGTGGGTGTCACTTGTGTCATAGGGCTGTACGTGAGATTTCCACACTCCTAAACATCCCTAAGGCCACTGTTTCCGACTGTTTATTTAACCAATATGCTTACGTAAAAACACAGGGTATTTTAATAAAAGCATTTTGGATATTTATGCTTTCAAATTTTGATTTTTAATTTTACATAGAATATTTATTCTGTTTGTTTCTTGTGTTGACTGTAAGACAAGCACTGTGACGTCAGACACTGAAGCACTCTACACTGCACTGTATAGAACTTCATAGCATAACTTATTTAGCACACAGGCTTAAGTTTTCTAATCAATTTTGGTAAAAGTTATTTGCAATACAGTTATACAGTTTCAGACGGATTTGACGACTCCTTTTATCAAAAAGCGTTTACATAAAAATTGTTCAGGTTTACCTTAAAACAAAGACACACATGAAAGTTAAGGAAGAGGGAAATAGTTTACATATACAACAGCAACCAACAAAACAATTACACAGTACGTACATCATTTACGAAACTAGCAGGGAAGTATTACAATCGAGTTGCTTCTGCCTGTTTCCAAGATTAGCTGTGTGTGATTAGTAATGACGAATAGCGTAAGGACTTTTTTTGGCATAATTTGCGGCTTCAAAACAACATGGCTGCCTTCTTAAGTGCCGTTGTCTATATGTTTCGTACATGGAACTGGAATTATGGAACTCATAAAGAAGTTTCCAGATGAACTGTGTGTGTAATTGACGCATTCATACTCTGGCTAATTAACGAGCAATAAATTAATAAATAAGACACTTCATATACTGAATTATTTATTTGGGGCTCTGTATTGTTCACAGTTTCTTCTCTCGAGGAATCTGGAAATAGCCGGTGATGAATGTGCTGCCTTTACGGAATGGTGATGCCGGCTGTACTTGCGATCCAGTCGAGGACGTACGTGACCCTGGTGAAGCCGGACGGGTCTCCGCTCGCACAGCCATTGCCCGAAGCCCAGCTGACGACCCCGATCTGCGTGTAGCTTCCCGGTGAGCCGATCACCAGCGCGCCGCCGCTGTCGCCCTGAAACGTGACCACAGTATAATCTCTGGCTGGTGGGAGCCCCAATCAGGTATTCCCCAACACAGTACAGTGTCACTCACTCAAGATGTAGCGCTGAAGGTAAACACATAATTCTAAAATAGCACCTCCATAAGTTCTTGAAATCGTTTCCCTGGAATGCAACTGCCATTGTGGCGGATATTCGCTATCTGTCCAAACGTACCCGTGCATGTCCGCCATGTGCCTTTACTGTGCTGGGACACTTTCATTCAGGTGTCTGAACGTATGTGGAGGAATGCTAGCCCAAAATTAGAGGACGTTGTGCTGTAGGACGCTGCAGTTTGAAGCGATGGAAGTCATCCAAAAAGTGTTCCATTGTGTTCAGGTCGGGACTCTGTGCAGCCTAATCCAATTCAGGAATGTTATTGTCCAGAGTCCATTGCCTCAAAGCTGCACCTTTATTATAAGGTGTATTGTCATGCTGTGACATTCATCGTTTGCTAACTGTTCTTTTAGTCTATGAAGTACAATATGCTATAAAATACACTGACGAAAAAATACTGCGACACGAACGTGTCCTGCGACATACACGAAAACTGGTAGTCGTGTTTCTACATCTGAAAAACGATGTCTACTCAAATTTCGAGCTATTCGCATAAGAGCGCCGCTAGTAGCGTCACTGAGCATGAAATTCAGGTTTGATTTAATTACACGCTGTAAAGGTCGTGAGACTTAGTTACCTTTGAAATTGAATGTGAGTTGATTGCAGTCAGGGATGCCTTTAAGACGATAAAGACGCCAAATTGAACAGGGTCGTATAATAGGGCTGCGATAAGCTGAATGTTGCTTCTGCGATGCTGTAGAAAGACTTGGTAAGAATGTAGCCACTGTGAATGATTACTGCCAGCGGTGATCACGAGAATGTACAGTCGCGAGGAGAGCGGACCTCGGACGGCCACGTGGCACTACCGGGAAGGAAGACCATCGTCTTCGGCGTATGGCTCTGGCGCCTCGTACTGCACATACAGCAGCAAACTGAGCAGCAGTTGGCACCACAGTGACACACTAATTACTTCAAGATCATTCGTCTGTCATTGCTTCTCTACTGACAAAACGCAGAAGAGGATATTTAAGAAGATTCGCTTCTTTGTGCAACAAAATGACGTGTGCACAGAATCTGGGAGAGCCCAAATTTTTATTATCGTCTGCAGACCATGATTGGCAAAATGAAATTTGCCATTTATACTTACGCCTTTTTCGTTACTTGTTTCCGTACCAAAGTCCAATACGTGAAATTAATACATTTCTCTTTCTGTACCACGGCTAACAGTATGCATCCTCATCACAGAAATACCCTGTAGAGAACCTTCCCTATCGTCAACCCTTGATGAACTTAATTTCGCGGTTTGTTCACATTATGGAAGATCTGCAGTACGTTTAGCTTCACACACAGTGTAGCCCATAAGGCAGGGCAAACTCCTACCGTGAGTAATATTAGCTCGGCATCGTGCGAACAAAAGTGTATCAGATTGGGAAATGATGTTAATATCTTTGGACACCGAGGGTGTAGCATCAGCTTTTCATGAACGATGAATGTTGTGAAGTATTGCGAGGATCGTTAGTAATTCGGTATTGTGAATCATTCGGTGGATAGGAACGATCTTCATGATTTCAGACCTTGAATATAGTACAGATACGCAGTGCACTGTCTACACTACTGTTCATCACTTTGATGTGCGATGGAATAAAGAACAACCAGAAAAGTTTTATTGAAATTAATGCAATTGGATTTGCAGATGATATCATGATCTGAGGCAAATCAGAGGAAGGAGTTCAGAACAGATTCAACGTGTGGAAATCAGCTCCTAGAATACCTTCATATCAGCGAGACCAAGGCAGAGGCGACGGCATTCAATATAGACGAGCATCACGCAATTGTGAGACGAGGACATCATCAGCTACAGTTCTACAGTTTGTGGACTGTTTTTCGCACCTCTATAGCATAATCTCCAGGGATAATTCGATGGATGGAAGACAACGAACAAAGTTCAAAACGGTGATGAGTTTTACCAACAATAAATATTTTGACATTGAAGCATGCGCCCTCACAAAGAGAGGCATCGAGGTTCCTGGCATCACAAATGAAACTTCTGAAATCCACCAACCTGAAGACCAAGATGGACAAGAAATGAGAAGAAGAAAGCCAAGGTCAAGATATCCCTTTTAGACCGTTTCAGCACATCGAGACTACGGTTGTACAGGATGTAATGAGAGTGGAGCCTGCACGAATAGCTTGAATAAATTCGGGCAGACAAGTGGAAGGGGAACATCCTGTAGGAAGAAGCAGAACTCATTGGTTGACCATGATCAAGCATGGCAGGTGTCAGAGGAAGGGCAGAGGATGATATTCTCCGCTACAGATCTTATAGGGACAGAAGGAAGCAGAAGTGGCTCATTAACAGCACTCGATAAACTGGTATTGAGCTTTGATGATGACGATGACGACGACGACGATGATGTAGGAGAACAAACTGAGAAGTACTAAGAGTCCACGATGATGGATAAGTGTCAACTGGCGAGACGCAGTTGAGCTTTTCCTAATGCGGCTGTCTCGTGTGTTTCCAAATCGACAATTAAAACCAGTTACAGTATAGCGGCGACTGATGACAATAGAAAAGCATCAACCTTCATTTTGGATACTCTGCGATCCCGACATCTAACAATTTTCTCACATTTTTTCTAACTATAGTGGCGTACTAAGGAAATTAAAATTACTACAGGGTACCCGTAAAAATAAGTGGAAGACAGCAAGAATGTTATCGAAAGGCTGAAGATCAGCAAATGACAGGTTTGTACAAGAAGTGGCAACCGTCAATGAGCCTTGTTACTATGGTATCACAGCCAGCTGACACTACACAAGGGGCAATCACGCTGTGTTCAAGGACTGGCACCAGAGATCGCGCTGTTGCCCGACTGCGACAGCGACGCAACCTTCGCCGCCCAGTCACCGGACGCACGAGTGCCACGCACCCTGAGCTTAGGCGCCAAAGATCACCTTGGTAAGAGACTGCCCGACCGTAGCTCTCATGGAGGTATAAGGAGGGGAGATGCTATGACGTCACAAACTTGAAGCCGACAGGAACCGAGCTCCGCCATTGTAGTTTGGTCAGAGGACTCGTTTCCGATTGTGCTACTGTGTAGAGCTGCGGAAGTTTTTTTCATTTTATAATGCCGGTTTGTGTTGTTTACGGGTGTACTAACCGTTGGAATAGTGATACCAAGTTAAAAGGAATCACGTTCCATGCGTAAGTGGCCCCGTTCGTAAAATATTTGTCTTTTATATTCGTAAGATGTGCGGCCTTGTTTACGTTTCGTGAAACTGTTTCCTTCTTATTTTATTTCAGATTTCCGATCAATGAAGCTCGTAGAGCTCTGTGGGTTCATATGGTAAGAAGGAAAGACTGGATACCTAACAAATGGAGCAAAATATGTTCCCAGCATTTTCGAGAAGAAGATATTGACCAGACTTCAGTTTCGAGTGTTCGGATCAGGGGAAATGCTGTACCATCAATTTTTCCTGCCTTTCCACCTCACTTACAAAAGGTAGTCTACGTGAAATCAGCATATTGATTCTGAATTCCTGTAAAACTAGGAAATAAACGTACAATGCCAGAAAGTATGAATGTTTTAATTAGGCCTCTAATTTCAGTTGTGTTTTTGCCTATAACCAATAACATGTGCGGATTACAGTGGAGTTAATCCATGTAACAATATTTTCATAGTTTTATCACATTTTAGGGCGTAAATTTCTATTTTTTCATGAGAGTTTGTGTGTTTTGTGTAATTTTATTTCTGTGTAATAAGACTTCAGGCATTAAGTCAAGTTATAACTGCCATAATCTGCCCTTCCTCTTTGTCCTATTTAATTTTACTTATTTCGGTCGTTAATTACTTAATCATCCATTTTGGAAAATTCAACAAGTTGAATCAGTATTCTTTGATACACCTGTAAGCACTGGTGTCTGTAGTGAAAGAACACTACTTAAATGCCCCAGTAACAGCATTGCATTTACTCTTGCTATGGGCAGTGACAAATTATCATATTGGAAAAAAGTGTTTAATTGTGTAAGATAGTTTGTCTAATATATCATATGTTCAAGTGTATATTGCTACAATTTCAAAACATACAGTGGATCCACAACCACCTAATTGGCACTTTCTTACTGCACTGTGAGTACATCGACCCCCCCCCCCCCCCCCAAATGCAGCTTTTCATAAAGACAGGTTTCTTACCCCCTCACATCCACAGGTGTTTCTGTACTGTCATTGTAGTGCAAATAAATGGTAACAAGTCCAATCAGAATCTACAAATATTGTAAATGCATTATGGAATGTAAATAATTATAAGTAGGCTGTCAGATGTAATTGAACAGTTTTTGTTTTCAATCTTTGTTTTCTGTAGGAACAGAAGAAGAGAGGACCACCAACACAAAGGCAGCAGACATCAAAATGTACAGTTAATTTAACTTCTACATGCAGAACTCAAGATGAAGCCACTACCAGTGGCTTTCAGGCTGAAGCTTCTCGTCCTGCTAATCGCACCACACCATTGGATGTAAATCCTGAAGAAACACCAATAGTGAGGAACCTTAAGAGGGATGTGTCTGTGCTGCTGACGAAAAATGAAAATTATAGGAAGAAAGTCAAAGTTCTTCAGCAATCCAAGCGCCGTTTAATAAAAAAAGTGGCATGTTTGAGTACAGTGATGGAAGAACTGAGAAAAAAACATTTTGTGGATGAAGACAGTCTAAGTGTTTATGCAAGCATACCTGGAATGCACAAGCAGCTGTTGCAACGACAGGCAGCAAAGACAAACTGTAAGAGTGTACCTAAAACTTACAGCCCTGAGCTACGTTGGTTTGCTCTTACATTAAACTTTTATTCCCCACAAGCATATAAATACGTTAGACGCTGCTACGACACGTGTCTGCCACATCCAAGAACATTAGCAAGGTGGTACCAGGGTGTGGATGGTGCTTCTGGCTTTACCACGGAGGCATTTGCCATTATTGAAGCAAAAGCTTCTCATCAGGACCAGACTAATAAAATTCTATGCAGTTTGTTAATGGATGAAATTGCAATCAGGCAACACATAGAATTTGATGGAACATAGTATTATGGGTACATAGATATGGGGTCCTCTGTTGCTATGGATAGTTTACCTGTAGCTAAAGAGGCCTTTGTATTAATGTTAGTCGCAAAGAATGGGTCATGGAAGTTACCAGTAGGGTATTTTTTGACATGTGGATTGACTGGGGAGCAGAAAGCTCATTTGGTTAAACAATGCATTAGTTTTGCCAGTACAGTGGCATTCAAGTAGTGTCTCTCTCGTGTGACGGTTGTGCCTCCAATATGTCTATGGCCAAATGCTTGGGGTGCAATACTGACGTTGACGGATTAAAGACCACCTTTTTTGTTCAGGGTAACAATTTTGAAGTTGCATTTCTGTTAGATCCACCCCATATGCTAAAACTTGTAAGAAATGCATTAGGGGAGAGAAAACATTTTTGGGATGGGCAAGGTAATGTAATTTCATGGTACCTATTTGAACTACTGCATGAGTTACAAGTGAAAGAAGGTCTCCACTTAGGCAACAGCATTACGAGTAGCCACATCAATTTTGTGAATAACAAAATCAAAGTTAGGTTAGCAGTCCAGCTGCTCAGCACTTCCGTGGCAGACGCAATGCAGTACTGCTGCGATATGAAGATACCAGGCTTTGAAGATGCTTCTGCTACAATAAAATTTATAAGGATATTCAAGTGCCTGTTTGATATATTAAATTCCAGAAGCCTTCTACAGAATAAGTGGAAGCAGCCTTTGAACGTTCATAATTTCAAGGTTGTTAAAGAATTTTTAACGGAGGCTCAGACATACATCAAAACACTTACTGTGTGCTAGGGACAAAGAGTTGTGGACAGTAACAGGAAAACAGGTTTCATTGGCTTCCTAGCGTGTATTTCTAGTGTCTTGCACCTCAATACAAAGCTTGGACCACAATCCTCTGCACCTTTGTTGAAGTTCCTCCCCATTTATAAGTGCTCCCAAGATCATTTGGAGAGGTTTTTTTAGTGCAAAGAGTAGTCGTGGTGGGTGGAATAACAATCCAACAGCTCCACAGTTCATATCTGCCTATTAGAGACTCCTGATTCACAATGAAATTCGTGAATCAGACAGAGGCAATTGTATAGCCCTGGAAGAGATCCCTATTTTGACATACAGTGGTCAGACTATAGAACAACAAATCAGTTTCACCACTGAACGTAGGCAATTATTAGATATGGAAACCGGTTTGGTGAGTCGTAATCATGATTACGTTGAAGCTGAAATGATTCTCTCTGAACTGGCAACCCATATTGTTGTTTATATATCAGGATTTGTGGTTCGTCACTTAGAGAGAACTTTACAGTGTGAAATATGCTTCTCAGTGTTGCGAGGGGAAGGGAGTCATACTGTCTATTCTCTTATACACAGAAAGAGTAGAGGTGGTTTGATTTCACCATGTGACGATGTTGCGGACATTTGTATGTGTTCTGAAAAAGTATTTAGAAAATACAGTGCTGGAAATAGGAGGGTTCCTGTGAAAGATCTTAATACTAAATGTGTGTCAGGGGTACTTGGCACTTTTCTGTTCAAGCCTGTGTTTGAGGAATTGGGAGAGCACATGAAGGATCAGCACCCATTAGATAATCACTTGGTACTGCTGATCAAAGCTATTGCGAAAAGGTACCTGCTGACACGTCAGAAACATGCTGCAAAATGTGTAACACATTCACTCCATGAAAAACAATTGAGAACAGCATACACCAAATTAGTTCTTTTTAAAGGTCAATGAATTTGTGAACTTTGCTTTCCACACATCTTTCCCCTGTTATTTAATTTTCCCTTTTAAATCTGTGTTTGAGGGTACATATGAAAGCTTTACCCCCTTTTGGAGAACATTTCAGAAGTATTTTAATGAGGTAGTGTGTGCTTCTGGTGGCAGTGCATTAGACAGTTTCTTCTCCAGGGTATATATAGCCATTGTGAATTTTGTAAAGGGCTGGCCAATTTTTATTCGTGTCTTTTTTATGATGAAATGATTACCTTAATTTGTAGCTACATGTAGTTTAAAGAGTACTGCATTTAGTAACGGAGTTCATTGTTATGAGAGTTTAGTGGTTTCAGAAGGAAAAATTGTGTTTCTTGACTTACACCACTAAGGCTTTCAAGGGCTCATTTGTAAATTGATCCAGGAAATTGGACCACTCCTATGATACACAGCTGTGATCTGAAAGTGTTTTTTTTTCACATTGTTCTGTGGGATTTTTTTATCACCCATTCTAGCCATTCTACTTCATGTTCTGATAGATATATAATTTTAAAAAGCCCATTCCATACTTACTTATTTTTACATTTGTTATAACACTGTCCAGATATAATTGTCTTGTTGGCTTGTTATTGGCACAAAACATATTGTGTAACCTGAGGACATTGACCATATGTAAGTACTTTGTTGTAACCCAAATGTCAGTATTAATATTGTACTATATCGCAAGAGATTAAAATGTTTCTCAAAACTACATTGTTTATAACTTTCCCAAAAATTTTGTTAGTCCCACACTTCACATATGATTATATGGAATGTTAGTGGATAAGCTATAATGAGATTGAAACACTGATGATTTGATAATGCAAGAACACAGCTTGATAATTTGTACTTTAAAATGTGTTTTAGTGAGATGAAATGTACAAAACATCATAGTATGCCATGGAAGTCTGCGGTATGTTACAGTAATTGTAAACAGTAAGTGATAAACATTATTGTGTAAATGTAATGCTAGTTTAAATGCTATGTGCAAAAAATGGTTCCAAGTGTAGCACTGGTTTAAGATATTTTGCTTGATCCAACATTGAAGCAAATAAAAAAAGAGGTAGGTTAAAACAGTCAAGGTGCCTCACTCTTTTCCATTATGTGTTATACATTGCAGTGAAATTTCAGACTATTGCACATAAGTACCTATCATCAGCAAGTGTTTAGTTTGACTTGCAGGTTGAAATTTAAGCAAGCATGTTTGCAGGGCATCATAATTTAACTATTGGTGATTTTAATAGCAGTGTTGTCCTTTACACACATTTGTGTAATTGAGATTTGTTTAACAGTTCATGATTAGCATCAAAACTGCTACTTAATGACATGTATTGACTTATACGCTAAAGGAAGGTTTCCTAATTATCATCTGACATGTAGGCCTATTGTGCTGTTAATAATCACACAGAGGAACAGTTGTGATTTCATAGTGTTCAGATGTTTAAACTACAATGGTACTGAAAATCCCATTGTCTGTACTTGTAAAAGTTTGCTGTGTTGACATTCACAAAAGCACTATCATATGCTTATTTTTCTTGACAAAGCACAAACGATGTTTGTATTTACAAATGAAATTTTGTATAAGTGTGTAAAAGAGTAAGAAATATCATCCGGTATGTAAAGTAGCATAGTTTTCGGGTTCTGCTTTCAGTTTACATCGACACAAATACAGTAAAAGGTGATCTGAGTTTGAAAAGAGCTTTGTACACTATCATTTTTCATCATTCGAAGTTCGTATCCAAAAGAAATACTTAAGTTAACGAGACCAAATCAGATGTATTGCTGGGGCAAAAACGCATTAAAAACAAAACGAAAACGCCTGAAAAAGCTATTCTGACGTTGTGTTATGCATGTAAACATTGTAACACTCAACATCATCTGAAATTATTTCGCAGACATACCGTTAAATATGAAGAACACTCAATTCTAACAAGAGCCCTGTCACTGTTTTGACCAATCAAACATGGCGGCCGACCACGCCCACCGCCTTCAAACAGACGTACAGCAGACGGCCATAGTGCCATCTCCCCTCCTCATACCTCCATGGTAGCTCTAGCCAGTTCCTGCTGAGTTGTAGTCCAGTTATGGCATAGTTGTTACCCAGTTGTCGAATAGCTCGGGTTAGCAGCAGTCGAGGATAGTTACAGTGCGGTCGTAACTTGCTCTACGCAAGTAGTGCATCAAACTGGCATCAAGACTTTAAGTACGTATATTTCTATGTAGTCAAATATTAACGTGATAACTTTTCCCTACTTTGCTAAAGACTTTTATATGGATTTCAACAAGGACACTTTGTACCAAAGTGTAATACGATATTACGCTGAGTGATGGTGTTCACTAGTTCTTTTGATTTCTATCCCAGAATCCACGTACTGTCCCGACTGGAAATGGTACTCTTGGTGGTCAGACTACTCCTTCACTTCAGTTACCGTGTGGAATCAGTATCTGTTGCAGTGAAAATGACGGTAGGTACTTACGCCGCAGATGCTCTGTCCGCTGGAACCGACGGCGCAGAGTGTGAAGTCGTAGATGGGACCGCCGAAGTATTGGCTGCACTGCGTGTTGGACATGACGTTCAGTAACGCGTACTGCAGCGTGTCTGGGACCACACCGTCTGGAAACAAACAACACGGCCTCGTGTACTCCTAAATGCTTCCTTGAGTGACAGCTTCACTAGATGTGCTGATGTTCAGTTTCCAAGAATGTTCTTTATCATGTTACGTTACGGAATTACACAGATAATGTGTAATGGAACTAGTAGGCCGAACATTAAACTTATTCTATGTATTTTGTATTACATGTTTCTCTTCACATACATAACTTCATTGTAAACTTTCATTAGGGTAACAAGTGCCACATAATATGTGCTTTTATTGAGGCATGTACAGGTTGACAGTTATTGAACTATGTGAAAAAAACCATGAACCATTGACCTTCCCGTTGGTAGGGTGACTTGCGTGCCTCAGTGATACAGATAGCTGTACCGTAGGTGCAACCACAACGGAGGGTTATTCGTTGAGAGGCCATACAAACGTGTGGTTCCTGAAGAGGGGCAGCAACCTTTTCAGTAGTTGCACGGGCAACAGTCTGGATGATTGACTGATCTGGCCTTGTAACACTAACCAAAACGGCCTTGCTTTCATCCGTTCGCAGTACCAGTACAGCAAGGAGAAAGTACAGCCGTAATTTTTCCCGAGGGCATGCAGCTTTACTGTGTGGTAAAATATTCCGGAGTTAAAATAGTCACCTATACGGATCTCCGGGCGGGGACTACTCGGAAGGACGTTGTTATCAGGAAAAGGAAACTGGCGTTCTACGGATCGGAGCGTGGAATGTCAGATCCCTTAATCGGGCAGGTAGGTTAGAAAATTAAAAAAGGGAAATGGATAGGTTAAAGTTAGATATAGTGGGAATTAGTGAAGATCGGTGCCAGGAGGAACCTGACTTCTGGTCAGGTGAATACAGGGTTATAAACAGAAAATGAAATAGGGGAAATGCAGGAGTATGTTTAATAATGAATAGGAAAATATGAATGCGGGTAAGCTACTACTGACTGCACGGTGAACGCACTATTGTGCCCAAGATAGATACGAAGCCCACGCCTATCACAGTAGTAAAAGTTTATACGCCAACTAGTTCCGAAAATGACGAAGAGATTGATGAAATGTATGATGAAATAAAGGAACTTATTCAGATAGTGAAGGAAGACGAAAGTTTAATAGTCATGGGTGACTGGAACTAGGTAGTAGGAAATGGAAGAGAAGGAAACGTAGTAGGTGAATATGGAATGGGATTAAGGAATGAAAAAGAAAGCCGCCTGGTAGAATTTTGCACAGAGCGTAACTTAATCATAGCTAACACTTGGTTCAAGAATCATATAGAAGGTTGTATACATGGAAGAAGCCTGCATATGCTAGAAGGTGACAGATAGATTATACAGGGTGAGTCACTTAACATTACCGCTGGATATATTTTGTAAACCACATCAAATACTGACGAATCGATTCCACAGATTGGAGGTGAGGAGAGGGGCTAGTGTAATTGGTTAATACAAACCATAAAAAATGCACGGAAGTATGTTTTTAACACAAACCTACGTTTTTTTTAAAATGGAACACCGTTAGTTTTGTTAGGACATCTGAACTTATAAAAAATACGTAATCAGTGCCGTTTGTTGCGTTGTAAAATTTTAATTACTTCCGGAGATATTGTAACCTAAAGTCGACGCTTGAGTACCACTCCTCCTCTGTTCGATCGTGTGTGTCGGAGAGCACCGAATTACGTAGGGATCCAAAGGGAACGGTGATGGACCTTAGGTACAGAAGAGACTGGAACAGCACATTACGTCCACATGCTAACACCTTTTTATTGGACTTTTTCACAGACGCACATGTACATTACCATGAGGGGTGAGGTACACGTACACACGTGGTTTCCGTTTTCAATTACGGAGTGGAATATAGTGTGTCCCGACATGTCAGGCCAATAGATGTTCAATGTGGTGGCCATCATTTGCTGCACACAATTGCAATCTCTGGCGTAATGAATGTCGCAGTACATCTGGTGTAATGTCGCCGCAGGCTGCCACAATACGTTGTTTCATATCCTCTGGGGTTGTAGGCACATCACGGTACACATTCTCCTTTAACGTACCCCACAGAAAGAAGACCAGAGGTGTAAGATCAGGAGAACGGGCTGGCCAATTTATGCGTCCTCCACGTCCTATGAAACGCCCGTCGAACATCCTGTCAAGGGTCAGCCTAGTGTTAATTGCGGAATGTGCAGGTGCACCATCATGCTGATACCACATACGTCGACGCGTTTCCAGTGGGACATTTTTGAGCAACGTTGGCAGATCATTCTGTAGAAACGCGATGTATGTTGCAGCTGTTTGGGCCCCTGCATTGAAGTGAGGAATTGAAGTGAGGACCAATGAGGTGGTCGCCAATGATTCCGCACCATACATTTACAATCCAAGGTCGCTGTCGCTCTACCTGTCTGAGCCAGCGAGGATTGTCCACGGACTAGTAATGCATGTTCCGTAGATTCACTGCCCCGTGGTTTGTGAAACCCGCTTCATCGGTAAAGAGATAGAACTGCAACGCATTCTCTGTTAATGCCCATTGACAGAATTTCACTCGATGATTAAAGTCATCACCATGTAATTGCTGACGTAGCGACACATGAAACGGGTGAAAGCGGTGACGATGCAGTATGCGCATGACACTACTTTGACTCAGTCCACCGGCTCTCGCAATGTCCCGTGTACTCACGTGTGGGTTCATGGCAACAGCAGCTAACACACGAACTGCACCCGCTTCTCCTGTGACGGGCCTGTTACGGACCCGTTTGCGTGCTACGACCATACCTGTTGCATACAGTTGGCAGTAGATGTTTTGCAATGTGCGGCACGTTGGATGCTCTCTGTCCGGGTACCGTTCTGCATATACCCTGCAGGCTTCAGCTGCATTTCGTCGACACTCGCCATAGATGAGTATCATCTCCGCCTTTTCAGAGTTCGAATACACCATGGTCACAGTTCCTACAACACTACACTATCACAGACGTCTGGTAACACGGTGTACTACAGTTGGTCTGCGTGCGGAGACGAAAGCAGAATAACAACAGCAGCAAGCGCTACATGCGGACACTACGACAGCTAGACCAAACCACAACAGTGCACTACAGCCACACTCGTAAACACGGTCGTCATCGTAAACATGTCCCTGCAGATGCTGCTCGCCGACCGTGCCCGTGTTTGTTACAACACGCAACTGAACGTCGGAGGTTTCAAGCGTCAACTTTAGGTTACAATATCTCCCGATGTAATTAACATTTTACAATGCAACAAACGGCACTGATTACGTATTTGTTTATATGTTCAGATGTGCTAACAAAACTAACGTGGTTCCATTTAAAAAAAACGTAAGTTTGTGTTAAAAAAACATACTTCCGTGCATTTTTTTACGGTTTGTATTAAACAATTACACTAGCCCCTCTCCTCACGTTCGGTCTGTGGAATCGGTTCATCAGTATTTGATGTGGTTTACGAAATATATCCAGCGGTAACGTTAGGTGACTCACCCTGTATAATGGTAAGACAGAGATTCAGGAACCAGATTAAAATTGTAAGACATTTCCAGGGCCAGATGTGGACTCTGACCACAATCTACTGGTTGTGAACTGTAGATTAAAACTGAAGAAACTGCAAAACGGTGGTAATTTAAGGCTATGAGACCTGGATAAACTGAAAGAACCAGAGGTTGCAGAGAGCTTCAGGGAGAGCATAAGGGAACGATTGACAGGAATGGGGGCAAGAAATACAGCAGAAGAAGAATGGGTAGCTTTGAGACATGAAATAGTGAAGGTAGCAGAGGACCAAGTTGGTAAAAAGACGAGGGCTAATAGAAATCCTTGGGTAACAGATAAGATAATGAATTTAATTGATGAAAGGAAAAAAATATAAAAATGCAGTAAATGAAGCAGACAAAAAGGAATACAAACGTCTAAAAAATGAGATCGACAGGAAGTGCAAAATGGCTAAGCAGGGATGGCTAGATGACAAATGTAAGGATGTAGAGGCGCATATCACTAGGGTAAGATAGATACTGCCTGCAGGAAAATTAAAGAGACCTTAGGAGAAAACCACTTGCATGAATATCAGGAGCTCAGGTGGAAGACCAGTTGTAAGCAAACAAGGGTAAGCAGAGAGGTGGAAGGAGTATGTAATGGGTCTATACAACGGCGATGTTCTGGAGGACAATATTATAGAAATTTAAGAGAATGTGGATGAAGATGAAATAGGAGATATGATACTGCGTGAAGAGTTTGACAGAACACTGAAAGACCTAAATCGAAACAAGGCCCCGGGAGTAGACAACATTCCATGAGAACTAATGACAGCCTTGGGAGAGCCAGGCCTAACAAAACTCTACCATCTAATGAACAAAATGTATGAGACAGGTGAAATACCCTCAGATTTCTAGAAGAATATAATAATTCCAATACCAAAGAAAGCAGGTGTTGACAGATGTGAAAATTACCGAGCTTTCAGTTTAGTAAGCCACAACTGCAAAATACTAGCAGAAATTCTTTACAGACGAATGTAAAACTGGTAGAAGCCGACCTCGGGGTAGATCAGTTTGGATTCCGTAGAAATGTTGGTACACGTGAGGCAATACTGACCCTACGACTTATCTCAGAAAACAGATTAAGGAAAGGTAAACCTACGTTTTTAGCATCTGCCGACTTAGAGAAAGCTTTTGACAGTGTTGAATGGAATACTCTCTTTCAAATTCAGAAGGTGTCAGGGGTAAAATACATGGAGCGAAAGGCTATTTACAATTTGTACAGAAACCAGTTGGCAGTTATAAAAATCGAGGGGCATGAAACGGAAGCGGTGATTGGGAAGGGAGTGAGACAGGTTTGTAGTCTATCCCCGATGTTATTCAATCTGTATATTGAGCAAGCGGTAAAGGAAACAAGAGGAAAATTCGGACTAGGGATTAAAATCCAGGGAGAAGAAATAAAAACTTTGAGGTTCGCCGATAGCATTGTAATTCTGTCAGACAGCAAGGGACTTAGAAGAGCAGTTGAACGGAATGGACAGTGTCTTGAAAGGAGGATAATGGAAACGCGGATAATGGAATGTAGTCGAATTAAGTCGGGTGATGCTGCGGGAATTAGATTAGGAAATGAGGCTTAAAGTAGTAAATGAGTTTTTCAATTTGGTTAGCAAAATAACTGATGATGGTCGAAGTAGAGAGGATATAAAATGTAGACTGGCAATGGCAAGGAAGGCGTTTCTGAAGAAGAGCAATTTGTTAACATCGAGTATAGGTTTGAGAGTCAGAAAGTCGTTTCTAGAAGTATTTGTGTGGAGTGTAGCCATGTATGGCTGTGAAACATGGACAATAAATAGTGTAGACAAGAAGAGAACAGAAACTTTCGAAATGTGGTCCTACAGAAGAATGTTTGAGATTAGATGGGTAGAGGAGCTACTGAGCAGGATAGGGAAGAAGAGGAATTTGTGGAAAACTTGACTAGAAAAAGGAATCGGTTGATAGGACATGTTGTGAGGCATTCGTCAAGAGATGAATACAGTAACCAGATGCAAAAAGATGTAGCTTGCGGTAGTCATTCGGAGATGAAAAGGCTTTCAAAGAATAGAGTAGCATGGGGAGCTGCATCAAACCAGTCTCTGGATGGAAGACCACAATAACAACAACAGACTGCAGCTCCCATTCTGACAGACTCTCAACTCTACATCCAAACGTGCGAACAGAAGGTACAGATTGCTCAGTGATCACGCACTGGTAAACGAAGAAAACCAAAGAAACCCTTAAAGCGTGGATTTGCTTTGGAACCAGCTAGAGGGTGAAATACAAGGGACCTCAACTCGCAGTTTTAGTTTCAACACGCAAACTGGGAAGGAACGACAGTTTCGGAATACGACTGGCAACTATCCTGTTCACAACACAACAAATGTAAATGTCAGAAAACTTACTGACGGTTGTGACGCGTTTGGTCTTATACTTGTGTCTACTGTTTTCAAAAGACATCCCCAAAAAAAAAGAAAATTTGGCGCTCTCCACAAAAATATTTAGGTGAATTTCAACTGGACTACGTCGCAATATCTAAATGCGATGTTAAGGAAATAGAGAATGTAGAAGTGAGGAAATGTGGCATTTTTAACCTATCACTTTCTGCCGCGCGGTGTAGCCGGGTGGTCTAAAGCTCCTTGCCAGTGTTTGCGCGCCTCCTCCCATTGGAGGTTCGAGTTCTCCCTCGGGCATGAGTGTGTGTGTTGTCCTTAGGGTAAGTTACTCGAAGTTAGATTAAGTAGTGTGTATGCCTAGGGACCGATGACCTTAGTTTGGTCCCAAAGGAACTTAAAATTTCCAATTTATCACTTCCTGACCCGTGTAAGGTTAGACTTCTATCATTAAATAAGAAAACACTGCCTGAGAATAAAGTTATAAGAAACGACGCTGAAAGTCTCAGGCATAGCTAATTTTGAAAAGCTGCTACAGCAATGGAAAACAGGGATCTAGCATGATACCTGAAAAAAATACGTACCTACAGAAAAGGAAATAACAGCATTACAAAGCAGATGTTAACATGCTTGGTGGACTGGAAACAGTGATAAGGTAGTCTCCCGAATAAAAGTAGCTTGTAAAACATTGTACATTGACAAAACAAGAGATAAGCTCTCAGAATACGAAGAAGTGCTGAAGCAGACAGCAAAAATCCTCCGTAAAGCCCAAAGTTCAAGAAGGCAATGTTAATGTGGCAGTGAAGAATTAAGAAAAGTGAAAGACGTTGGCTGTGTAGTGATCTTGTGGATGTTGCAGTTCTTATTTGGGTGCTGGAAGAAAAACTCGAGACGAATTCCGCGTTATTCAAGACACTGCTTTATAGTTTTCTTACCCAAAAATGTTTCAGCACTTTTGTGCTATCTTCAGTGGATTATTGTTTATTTTCTTTCTGAAAAACTGTTGTTTCATATTAACCTCTCTGGTGGATTATTTGAACTTCTGGTACAAATGTATTTGGATTTGTAAAAGGAACGATTGTTAAGTGTCAATTGTTTTTCATTAGTTTACATACAGCACAGAGTTGAGACATACACACATCAAAATAAGTTTTGCATCAACCCGGTTCCTAGATCTCCTGAAGACAGACGTTAACTGTGGATATTGTATCACAGACACAGTCCCTTTAACTGTTCAGAGACTTCTCTAAACCCGCCCAAAGATGTAAACAACCATGCATGAGCAGCACCTATTAGACAGAGGAGGTTCGACAGCCGGTAAGTTCCAGTCATTCCACCAGGAAGGAGGTACACGGCTCGCGTTGTCTGTAGTTCAACCATGCATAGACGGTCTATACCGTGCGTGGTTCGATCGCGTCCGCATAGTTACTTTGTGCTAGGAAGGGGTCTCAACCTCGAGCAATTAAACAGAGAACCGACTAGTGGAGATAACATCTTGGACCTACTGATAACAAACAGACCCGAACTTTTCGACTCTGTAAGCGCAGAACAGGGAATCAGTGATCATAAGGCCGTTGCAGCATCCCTGAATATGGAAATTAATAGGAATATAAAAAAAGGGAGGAAGGTTTATCTGTTTAGCAAGAGTAATAGAAGGCAGATTTCAGACTACCTAACAGATCAAAACGAAAATTTCTGTTCCGACACTGACAATGTTGAGTGTTTATGGAAAAAGTTCAAGGCAATCGTAAAATGCGTTTTAGACAGGTACGTGCCGAGTAAAACTGTGAGGGACGGGAAAAACCCACCGTGGTACAACAAAAAAGTTAGGAAACTACTGCGAAAGCAAAGAGAGCTTCACTGCAAGTTTAAACGCAGCCAAAACCTCTCAGACAAACGGAAGCTAAACAATGTCAAAGTTAGCGTAAGGAGGGCTATGCGTGAAGCGTTCAGTGAATTCGAAAGTAAAACTCTATGTACCGACTTGACAGAAAATCCTAGGAAGTTCTGGTCTTACGTTAAATCAGTAAGTGGATCGAAACAGCATATCCAGACACTCCGGGATGATTAAGGCATTGAAACAGAGGATGACACGCGTAAAGCTGAAATACTAAACACCTTTTTCCAAAGCTGTTTCACAGAGGAAGACCGCACTGCAGTTCCTTCTCTAAATCCTCGCACAAACGAAAAAATGGCTGACATCGAAATAAGTGTCCAAGGAATAGAAAAGCAACTGAAATCACTCAACAGAGGAAAGTCCACTGGACCTGACGGGATACCAATTCGATTCTAAACAGAATACGCGAAAGAACTTGCCCCCCTTCTAACAGCCATGTACCGCAAGTCTCTAGAGGAACGGAAGGTTCCAAATGATTGGAAAAGAGCACAGGTAGTCGCAGTCTTCAAGAAGGGTCGTCGAGCAGATGCGCAAAACTATAGACCTATATCTCTGACGTCGATCAGTTGTAGAATTTTAGAACATGTTTTTTGCTCGAGTATCATGTCGTTTTTGGAAACCCAGAATCTACTACGTAGGAATCAACATGGATTCCGGAAACAGCGATCGTGTGAGACCCAACTCGCTTTATTTGTTCATGAGACCCAGAAAATATTAGATACAGGCTCCCAGGTAGATGCTATTTTCCTTGACTTCCGGAAGGCGTTCGATATAGTTCCGCACCGTCGCCTGATAAACAAAGTAAGAGCCTACGGAATATCAGACCAGCTGTGTGGCTGGATTGAAGAGTTTTTAGCAAACAGAACACAGCATGTTGTTATCAATGGAGAGACGTCTACAGACGTTAAAGTAACCTCTGGCGTGCCACAGGGGAGTGTTATGGGACCATTGCTTTTCACAATATATATAAATGACCTAGTAGATAGTGTCGGAAGTTCCATGCGGCTTTTCGCGGATGATGCTGTAATATACAGAGAAGTTGCAGCATTAGAGAATTGTAGTGAAATGCAGGAAGATCTGCAGCGGATAGGCACTTGGTGCAGGGAGTGGCAACTGACCTTTAACATAGACAAATGTAATGTATTGCGAATACATAGAAAGAAGGATCCTTTATTGTATGATTATATGATAGCAGAACAAACACTGGTAGCAGTTACTTCTGTAAAATATCTGGGAGTATGCGTGCGGAACGATTTGAAGTGGAATGATCATATAAAATTAATTGTTGGTAAGGCGGGTACCAGGTTGAGATTCATTGGGAGAGTCCTTAGAAAATGTAGTCCATCAACAAAGGAGGTGGCTTACAAAACACTCGTTCGACCTATACTTGAGTATTGCGCATCAGTGTGGGATCCGTACCAGATCGGGTTGACGGAGGAGATAGAGAAGATCCACAGAAGAGCGGCCCGTTTCGTCACAGGGTTAATTGGTAACCGTGATAGCGTTACGGAGATGTTTAACAAACTCAAGTGGCAGACTCTGCAAGAGAGGCGCTCTGCATCGCGGTGTAGATTCCTCGCCAGGTTTCGAGAGGGTGCGTTTCTGGATGATGTATCGAATATATTGCTTCCCCCTACTTATACCTCCCGAGGAGATCACGAATGTAAAATTAGAGAGATTAGAGCGCACACGGAGGCTTTCAGACTGTCGTTCTTCCCGCGAACCATACGCGACTGGAACAGGAAATGGAGGTAATGACAGTGGCACGTAAAGTGCCCTCCGCCACACACCGTTGGGTGGCTTGCGGAGTATAAATGTAGATGTAGATGTAGAATAAGCGAAGTGTCCAGACGTCTCGGAGCGAACCAAAGCGATGTTGTTCGGACATGGAGGAGATACAGAGAGGCAGGAACTGTTGATGACATGCCTCGCTCAGGTCACCCAAGGCCTACTACTGCAGTGGATGACCGCTACCTACGGATTATGGCTTTGAGAAACCCTGACAGCAACGCCACCTAGTTGAATAATGCTTTTTGTGCAGCCACAGGACGTAATGTTAGACTCAAACTTTGCGCAATAGGCTGCATGATGCACAGCTTCACTCCCGACGTCCATAGTGAGGTCCATCTTTGTAACCACGACACCATACAGCGCGGTACAGATGGGCTCAGCAACATGCCGAATGGACCGCTCAGGATAGGCATCACGTCTCTTCATCGATGACTGTCGCAAATGCCTTCAGCCAGACAATCGTCGGAGACTCGTTTAGAGACAACGCGGTCAGGCTGAATGCCTTAGACACACTGTCTAGCGAGTGCAGCAAGGTGGAATTTCGCTGCTGTTTTGGGGTGGCTTTATGTGGGGTAGACGTACGCCGCTGGTAGCCATGGAAAGTGCTGTAACGGTTTATACGTTACGTGAATGCCATCCTCAAATAGTGCAACCACATCGGCAGCATACTGGCAAGGCATTCGTCTTCATGGACGACAATTGGAGCCCGCATCATGCACATCTTGTGAATAACTTCCTTCGCGATAACGACATCGCTCGAGTAGAGTGACTAGCATGTTCTCCAGGTATGAAACCTATCAAACGTGCCAGGTATAGATTGAAAATGGCTTTTTATGGACGACGTGACCACCAACCGCTCTAAGGGATCTACGCCGAATCGCCGTTGAGGAGGGGGACAATCTGGACCAACAGTGCCTTGATGAACATGTCGATAGTATGCCATAACGAATACAGGCACGCATCAACGCAAGTGGTCGTGCTACTGGGTATTGTAGGTACTGGTGTGTACAGGAATCTGGACCACCACATCTGGAGGTCGCGCTGCATGGTGGTACAATATGCAGTGTGTGGTTTTCATGAGCAATAACAAGGGCGGAAATAATGTTTATGTTGAGCTCTGTTCCAATTTTCCGTACAGGTTCTGCAACTCTCGGAACCGAGGCGGTGCAATACTTTTTTTGATGTGTGTATATCACAGTGTTGAGACTTTAGGAGTAGTTCATTTACCGTATGCCTAAAGATTTTAGTTTTATAGTAAATGTGGAAATGACACAAATATGTACTTGTGTTTACATACCTCAGGCGAAGCTATTAATTGCGTATGGTGGTTGCTTTAAACCTACTATACAATCTACAACTTTCATCTGCAAACATGTGAGCACGCACGTGCGAAACAGAGAGAGAGCGAGTGAGTGAGACAGAGACAGACAGATAGAGAGAGATAGAGAAGGGAGAGAGAGAGAGAGAGATAGACGAGAGGGGAGAGAGAGATAGAGGAGGGGGGAGAGAGAGATAGAGGAGGGGGGAGAGGGAGAGATAGATTAGGGGAGAGAGAGAGAGATAGAGGAGGGGGAGAGGGAGAGATAGAAGAGGAGGAGAGAGGGAGAGGGAGAGATAGAGGGGGAGAGGGAGAGATAGGGAGAGAGAAAGAGAGAGAGAGAGAGAGGTTGAAGTGAGAGAATTATGGGTAGCTAGTAGAGTGAATGGTGTTGAGTATAGGGAAGAGAATTTATTTTTACAGGGTGAGCGTATATACACTCCTGGAAATGGAAAAAAGAACACATTGACACCGGTGTGTCAGACCCACCATACTTGCTCCGGACACTGCGAGAGGGCTGTACAAGCAATGATCACACGCACGGCACAGCGGACACACCAGGAACCGCGGTGTTGGCCGTCGAATGGCGCTAGCTGCGCAGCATTTGTGCACCGCCGCCGTCAGTGTCAGCCAGTTTGCCGTGGCATACGGAGCTCCATCGCAGTCTTTAACACTGGTAGCATGCCGCGACAGCGTGGACGTGAACCGTATGTGCAGTTGACGGACTTTGAGCGAGGGCGTATAGTGGGCATGCGGGAGGCCGGGTGGACGTACCGCCGAATTGCTCAACACGTGGGGCGTGAGGTCTCCACAGTACATCGATGTTGTCGCCAGTGGTCAGCGGAAGGTGCACGTGCCCGTCGACCTGGGACCGGACCGCAGCGACGCACGGATGCACGCCAAGACCGTAGGATCCTACGCAGTGCCGTAGGGGACCGCACCGCCACTTCCCAGCAAATTAGGGACACTGTTGCTCCTGGGGTATCGGCGAGGACCATTCGCAACCGTCTCCATGAAGCTGGGCTACTGTCCCGCACACCGTTAGGCCGTCTTCCGCTCACGCCCCAACATCGTGCAGCCCGCCTCCAGTGGTGTCGCGACAGGCGTGAATGGAGGGACGAATGGAGACGTGTCGTCTTCAGCGATGAGAGTCGCTTCTGCCTTGGTGCCAATGATGGTCGTATGCGTGTTTGGCGCCGTGCAGGTGAGCGCCACAATCAGGACTGCATACGACCGAGGCACACAGAGCCAACACCCGGCATCATGGTGTGGGGAGCGATCTCCTACACTGGCCGTACACCACTGGTGATCGTCGAGGGGACACTGAATAGTGCACGGTACATCCAAACCGTCATCGAACCCATCGTTCTACCATTCCTAGACCGGCAAGGGAACTTGCTGTTCCAACAGGACAATGCACGTCCGCATGTATCCCGTGCCACCCAACGTGCTCTAGAAGGTGTAAGTCAACTACCCTGGCCAGCAAGCTCTCCGAATCTGTCCCCCATTGAGCATGTTTGGGACTGGATGAAGCGTCGTCTCACGCGGTCTGCACGTCCAGCACGAACGCTGGTCCAACTGAGGCGCCAGATGGAAATGGCATGGCAAGCCGTTCCACAGGACTACATCCAGCGTCTCTACGATCGTCTCCATGGGAGAATAGCAGCCTGCATTGCTGCGAAAGGTGGATATACACTGTACTAGTGCCGACATTGTGCATGCTCTGTTGCCTGTGTCTATGTGCCTGTGGTTCTGTCAGTGTGATCATGTGATGTATCTGACCCCAGGAATGTGTCAATAAAGTTTCCCCTTCCTGGGACAATGAATTCACGGTGTTCTTATTTCAATTTCCAGGAGTGTATATGATATAATTTGCCTAAAAGATGAATCACACTTTCGTAGGAAAGAACTTTAGAATAACTTAAACACTACCCACCCACAAATACGAATCACCATTGAAAGATAAACAAATCAAATGCTTAATGTCTTAAACCTCTCCATACACAAGAGAAACAATAAGGCTGAGGTCGAAATTTATATGATATCTATAAGCAGCAGCGCAAGTCTTCAAAACCAATCCAATCACTCCATAACTTACAAAGAAGCCAGTTTCAAATATTTATTACACAGACTGAACAGTACATCTATGAACAAACTTGACTATCCAGAAGAACTGAACGTGATAAAATGAACTGCACAGGAGAATCGGTACGATGCAAAGCCAGCAGACAAAATAAACAAGAAAATACAAAAACGGCGAACACGTAACACAATAGACAGAAACACACACACACACACACACAGGAAGGGATGGAGAGAGAGAGAGAGAGAGATGGTGTGGGGGGAGGGAGTGAAGGAGATAGGCGACATTACTCACATACTGTCAGCAGATAGTAAGAAACAAAAGGCACTTAATGACTTACAGCAACTGAGTAGGCAATATGCTACAGATACCGAGAAAACAACACAATACAGAGGAGACTTGGAAGGCATAATACCGACGCTGATAAATATAGTCGGTCTGGTATGTATCGATTAACATGCAATTACAATCAATCTGCACATGTTGGCCAAACGTCCAGGAAATTTGGAACCAGATATACAGAACATGATTGCATTTGCAATTGTGGTGATGTTTTGGTGCCTTTTGGTTATTGATTACACCTTCTCTCCCATCGCCCACAAGCGCAATGACCATTTGGCATCCGTGCGCGGCTTGTGCTGCAGTCACTAAGTATGGAGCATATACAACCACAAATCCAGGGTTTTAACCGATGGCCACCACGGTTACTGCAGAGGCCCAGAACAATATTAGATTTAGTGCCGTACAGGACTGTTTGCACTCCTGCGTATGTTTTTAACCACATTATTTTATGACATTGCAACTGGGCAACACAACTCTACAGCTGTCTTTGCGGATTCGTCGAAACAGGACTCCGTTGGTTGCCCTATTGATCGAGTCCTCTATGTCCGGCAGCCTCGGGACTTAACTGCCTTCGACGGGAATTTCATACGTTGTTGCGGGCACTGGAGCAGATAAGATGCTGCTTCAAGTGCAAAATTCCTTGTCTATTCAGTTTCTCTGAGCGACCGTCATTCTATATAATACTTGTACCCAGAAGTGAAAGTGGGACAGAATTTACAAGACACCTCCATTAAGTACAATGGCTGTGGAGGTAGGTCTTTTTTCTTGGTACCAAGGCACATGAATATTGCGGGGAACGAAAGCGCAGATGTAGCAGCGAAGGAGGCATGTCGTGATCCTCAGTTATTTCACTGTGCCGTCCCGTTGCACACTATCGCCTCGCTGTTGAGGTACAGAGTCATGCCGCGATGGGAGTAACTGGATGTGACAGCTAATATGCCGCATCTAGTAAAGCGCACTACGCAGCGGTGTTTCAGCCACGAAGATGGGGTGAGCTTCTCCTTGCTCGTCTTCGCGTAGGCCACAGTCCTCTCACGCCTGGCTTCTTGCCCCAGCGCGGCGACCCTCCAGTGTGTGGTACTTATGGTGTACAGATCACTGTACGCCACATTCTGTTAGACTGTGTTTTATCTTCGGGCCAGAGGGAGACGGAAAATTTACCAGCAGTTCTGCCCTCCATTTTAAGTGACAATGAAACGAATGTGGTTAGAGTTGTAACGTTTTGTGATCTGTCCACATTGTGTTCCAAATTTTAGGAAGATGTTCTTAATGTGTTAACAGTTTGGTACTTTATTGTGTCGCTGTTCGTATTGAGAAGTTCGTGCACTAGAGACACACTTGTGTTCCTGGCCAGCGTAGGCAAGCAGACTGCAGAGTCTCGTAAACGTCACTTTTCTGATCACTTGGGTGATATTTGATAATCGAAGAAATATAGGGAAGAGTAAATTCACATAATTGCAGTGCCACTAATGCGTCTCTGAGTTTTTCGTTGTCTACTCCAGCTTAGGTGGTGGTTAGAGCTTACAAAAGGGTTACAACATCAATCTTTACAGTGTTCTTAACGAACTTAAGAGGGGAAGCGATTTGACCGCTCGGTGTTGTGCCAGTCTTGGATAGGGTGTATACTAGGATTTATGATTGTATATTTGTTAGGATTCCATGTTGTGTGTTTTGCACTTTCATTCTTCTTTTATAGTTAAATATTCATAAATAGAATCATCTTTTCTCGTTTACCTAGGTTTTGTCCCTATTCTCACTCTGAATACATTAGATAAGGAATAGAAATAGAAGGAAGGATCAGAGCAAGGAATGTCAGAGCGCTGAATCGGACAGGTATGTTAGATAATTTAAAAAGGAAAATGGATTGATTGAGGTTAGATATACCGGGAATGACTGAAGTACGGTGACAGGAGGCACAAGAATTCTGGTGCGTTGAATACGGGGTTATAAATAAAAAAGTGAAATAATGATAATGCAGGAGTGGGTTTCACAGTGAATAAGATAGTAGGAATTCGGGTAAACTACTATGAGCAGCATAGTGGACGCATTATTGCATCCAAGATACAATGGTTCAAATGGCTCTGAGCGCTATGGGACTTAACTTCTGAGGTCATCAGTCCCCTAGAACTTACAACTACTTAAACCTAACTAACCTAAGGACATCACACACATCCATGCCCGAGGCAGGATTCGAACCTGCGACCGTAGCGGTCGCGCGGCTCCAGACTGTAGGGCCTAGAAACGCTCGGCCGGTATCCAAGATAGACACGAAGTCCACACCCACCACTGTAGAACTTGTTTACATATCAACTAGCTCAGCAGAAGATGGAGAAATTGAAGAAGTGTATGGCGACATAAAAGAAGTTATTCAGACGAAAATTTAATACTGATGCGGTACTTGAATTCGTAAGCAGGAAGAGCAGGAAAAACATCAGGTGATTATGGACTGGGGAAAAGGAATGAAAGAGGAAGCAGTTTGGTAGAGTTTTGTACAGACCATAATTTAATCGTCGCTAACACTTGGTTTAAGAATCACAAAAGAAGATTATTTACGTTGAAGAGACCTGGAGACACCGGAAGTTTTCAGATTGAGTATGTAATGACAAGGCAGATTTAGGAATTAGGTTTTAATCTGTAAAGCATTTCCAGGTGCAGACGCAGACTCTGACCACAATTTATTGGCTACGAACTGTAGATTTAAACTGAAGGTATTGGGAAAAGGTAGGAAATTAAGGAGATGGGACCTGTATAAGTTGAAAAAACCAAAGGTTGCTGAGAGTTTCAGAGGGAGTATTAGGCGACGGATAACTAGATCAGGGGAAAGGAATACAGTAGAAGACGAATGGATAACTTTAAGAGATGAAATAGCAGCAGAGAATCAAATACGTAAAAAAAACAATCCCTAGTGAAATCCATGGATAACACAAGAGATATTGAATATAATTGATGAAGAAGAAAATATAAAAATTCAGCAAAAGAAGAAGGCGCAAGGGAATACAAAACACTACAATATCAAGTTGTCAGGAAGTGCAACATGGCTAAGCAGGAATGGCTAGAGGACAAATGTAAGTATTTAGAAGCGTATTTTATTACGGGAAAAATAGATACCGTCTACAGGAAAGTTAAAGAGGCCAATACAGATAAAAAGAAGCAGCTGTTCGAATATCAAGAGCTTAGATGGGAAACCAGTACTAAGCATAAAAGAGAAAGCTGGAAGATTGGTGGGGTACATAGAAAGTCTGTACAAGGGAGATAAACGTGAAGGCAATGTTACAGAAATGGAAGTGGACGTAGTTGAAGATGAGATGTGAGATATGATACTGCGAGAACTTAACACAGCTCTGAAAGCCCTAAGTCGAAACAAGACCCCGGGAGTAGACGATATTCCGTCAGAACTTCTGATAGCCTTGGGACAGTCATCCATTAAAAAACTCTTCCATCTAGTGTTAAAGACGCATGAGACAGATGAAATACCCTCAGACTTCAAGAAGAATGTAATAATTTGAGAGAAAGCAGCTACTGACAGGTGTGAAAATAAGCGACCTATCAGTTTCATGTCATGGCTGCAAAATACTAACACAAATTCTTTACACAATAATGGAAAAACTTGTAGAAGCCGACCTTGGGGAAGATCAGTTTGGATCGCGGAGAATGCAGAGGAACACGCGAGGCAATACTGACCCTATGACTTACAAGAAAGATTAAGGAAAGACGTACCTACGATTATAGTATTTGTAGACTGAGACAAAGCTTTTGACGACATTGACTGGAATACTCTCTTTGAAATTCTGAAGGTAGCAGGGATAAAATACTGGGAGCGAAAGGCTATTCACAAAAGAAAACAGAAGGCAGTAATAAGAGTCGAGGGGCATGAAAGGGTAGCAGTGGTTGAGAAGGAAGTGAGACAGTTTTTTAGCCTATCCCCGACGGTATTCAATCAGTATACTGAGCAAGCAGTAAAGGAAATAAAAGAAAAATTTGGAGTAGTAATTGATATCCAGGCAGATGAAATACAAACCTTAAAGATTGCCAGTAACATTGTAATTCTATCAGAGACAGCAAATTACTTGACCAGTTGAACGGAGTGGACATTGTCTTGAAAGGAGAATATGAAATGTACATCAAGAAAAGCAAAACAAGGTTAATGAAATGTAGTCGAATTAAATCACGTGATGCTAAGGAAATTAGACTAGTAGATGAATTTTGCTATTTGTGAAGCAAAATAACTGAGAAATGCGGATGTAGAGAGGATACAAAGTATAGACTGGAAATGCCAAGGACAGGATTTCTGAAGAAGACAAGTTTATTAACATCGAGTGTAGATTTAAACATCAGGAAGCCTTTTCTGAAAGTATTTGCCTTGAGTGTTGCCATGTGTGGAAGTGAATCATGGACGATAAGCAGTTTAGACAAAGAAAGAATAGAAGTTTTCTAAATGTGGTGCTACAGAAAATTATTGGATATTGGATGGGTAGATAACGTAACTAATGAGTAGGTACTAAATATAATTGGGGAGACAAGAAATTTTTGACTTAACTTGACCAAAAGACGAGATCGGTTGAGAGTACAGGTTCTGAGACATCAAGGCATCACCAGTTTAGTATAGAAGGGGAGTGTGGAGGATAAATATCGTAGAGGGAGACCAAATGATGAATAGAGTAAGCAGATTCAGAAGGATGTAGGTTGCAGTAGTTATTCGGAGAAGAAGATTCTTGCAGAGTATAGAGCAGCATGGAGAGCTGCATCAAAGCAGTGTTGCCACTGAAGATTACAACAACAATATGTCACATTTTCTGGAATTTACTCGAAGCGTTTCGAAGTTAAGCATTACATGTCAATTTTGCCTAGTGCCACCCCTAGCTCTAGGAGTCAACTGTCACTGGAAGTATCACCATTCGGAAATCCCGAAAACTATGGACTAGATACTAATATAGATCATTTTCGGGCTTTTTTAATGTCCTTCGCTTAACCACCTACGGCTCTGCCCTAGGGCTGTCTTACCCCACAACAAACTCTTCTAAATGATAAATCACATTTAGCAAATCTGGTTCGAACTTTTTGCAGACGATCCAGTGCTAAGCATGTGTCTTCATATTCAGACGGTAGTTGTCACGTTGTACTAACTCATATGTATCAAGTCTTTATAAAGCACTGCAGGCCTTCCAGAGCTATGCTCGAACAGGACACATACGCAGTATGCAAAATATCTCGTAGGACAAGACTTTCATCCACGAACCTCATAAATGACACCTATATATTCTTAATTTGAACTTGCATTGAGGTTCGTCTTTCCCTTATCCACAAAAAAATTATGCTGCAATGTTAATGAGCTGTAGCACTCTTTTACAAACTAACTTCAGTTAGCTTTATGCGGTTTCGATAGATATTGCACTAAAGCGTCTCTCCTGTATTACATTTGGTTATCTACATAATTCTGAATATCTTATTCAAGCTGACACATATGACGATTTTTTAAAGATAGATATTCAAATGTAAATTTCGAGTAGCTCGTGACTATCTATCACTACCTGATGGATATTCTTTTCTATTCTTGTCTGGATGCATCCAGTCAGCAACTTATGAAATTGCCATGCCTTGTTGATCATGTGGTAGCTATTAGCGTTATCTGCTTTTAATTTCTGCCGCAGTATGAGTACATTGCTTTCCTGGAAGCCTGACGGCGCGTTTAATATCTCATACGCCACTGATTTTAGTGATCCAGAAGATACTTCCATGAAACTTGTTGCGTTGAGAACATTACTCAGTTTACATTAAATTTACTCAGATCGTGGAAAATTTGACGTATTGTATGACATGAGACAACCTATACAATAAATGCAGACTCACATTTTCAAACGTATTACCGCTAACAACATTCGATTCCCTTACACCAACTTTCAGGATGAGACGGAATCAATAAAAACTTTAAAAAGTAGTCACCACCTACGTAGAACGCGTGTACTTACTGTCGGTATTGAGGCCCCAGCCGCTGACCGTAGCGGCCTGGCCCTCGAAGCTGTTGCCCGCCTGTGCGCGAGAAGGCAGGTTCACCAGTCCGATGTAATCTGTAAAAATAGAAACATATTTTCATATTTCTCGTTATACGCCTGGAACAATCAAGACGTACGACTCTCTCCAAGAATGAAGTCACAGAAGCAATGAAACTACTCTCTGAACTACGATTCTAGTAATCAAGATACATATGGACGCATTTAGTACGTAAATGAACGGACGTCTCTATAACATAGTTGATCGGGATAATTACGATGACTTCGAAAATATGAGCACTCGACCTACGGTTTCTGAGAAACCAAGTGTACTTGGCGGTAAAATTAAGACAGTTACGTGCGAACCACCGTGTGCGGTCCCTATCTGTTTGTGGAGAACTGCTTTTGCCGAAAATTTACCATGGCATTTACTCAGATATCGGTGAATCACAGAATATTATCAACATAGACAAATGATGCCCCCAACAGACATTCGTTTTGGTATTCCTTGTGACCGATCTCACTGCTAAAAATCAACATGAATATTCTGTTCTAAAAATTAGCTTCAAGTTCAGAGAAATTTTGTATAAATGACATCGGTCAGTCAAATAATTTAGAAATCTACGCATAGAAAAGAATTCCAATAAGCAAGACATTATGCTAAAAATAGCCGTGGAGGAAGTGCTCAAGCAGGAAAGCCAAAACTAATCGTACTGTTCAATTATATTGAAAACGAGCCGTTAAAATCGTCTGAAATATACATTAGGCTCTCTGTAACTGTAGTTAATAATTATCAGAACATGATGAATGAGAAATCCACGACATTAGTGCAATATTCCACAAGATTGTAGTGAAATCGATTTTCGGCTGTTACTCTAACGCCAGGTACATGGGTAAATACGTGTGGTTGTGAAATTACTGCGCGGTCAGATATTTGAAGCTTGGTGTATCTAGCGAGTATCTAAGTTTGTTTTCAAAGATGACAGTTGGTAATATGTGCTTAATCACTAAAAACAGGAGGTTTTCAGTAAAATGCAATGTAAAACTATTTAGCTTAGGTAAAATATGTGACAAATGAAATGATGAACTACACGATAAATTACAACAATTGTTCTAAGACAAAAATTAGCTGCACAAAATATATTATCCGTAATTACTTTATACTTCAGAATATGTTTCGTTAAATACTGCGATCAGAGAGCAAGTAATGGTCCCCCTGCAGCGTTTTGTCTCATCCCACTCCATTGATCGGAGACAAGCAGCAGTCGCACTAGGGAATTCTTATCTCATTTGTAGGCTGCCATTAACACCACAATACAAACGGCTCAGTTTTGGAGTGGTGTCACGACCGGGTATCGTGGACTGCTGATGAATGACGCCTCATTATGTTCAACGTCGCATTGTGGTCATCCACTACCCAAGATAACCATTGCCGGTGAGTATGATTTTGACCTGGGCAGGGGACCCATTCTTCCAACATACTGGGGAACACAGTGGTTTTATTTCTGGCGTCATGATGCGGGGAGCAATCACGTATTATTTCAGGACACAGATGGTAGAGGGAAGTCTGGCGGCACAACGGTACGTCATGGACATGTGTTACCCCTGATGTGACCTTATCGTGATACTCTTTCTTGCAACAGGACAATGCTCGTTCATACATAGCCCGTATCTGTATGAACTATCTCCGTGATGTTGAGGTACTACCGCGACCACCAATATCCCCAGATATTCCCCCGATAGAACAGGTATTGGACGAGCTCGGACGTCCACTCCAACCCACTGGATATCAAGAACGAGTCACACTATGTGATCAAAAGTATCCGATGCATTGTGCTGCCACATACTGCCAGGTACTCCATATCAACGACCTCAGTAGTTATTAGACATCGTGAGAAAGCAGAATGGGACGCTCCGCGGAACTCACGGAGTTCGAACGTGGGTGTCACTTGTGTCATACGTCTGTACCGGAGATTTCCACACTCCTAAACATCCCTAGGTTTCCGATGTGATAGTGAAGTGGAAACGTGAAGGCACATGTACGGCACAAGATCGTGCGGGCGAAGAGGATAGTAACGTGTAATAGGCAGACATCTATCCAGACCTTCACATAGGAGTTCCAAACTACATCAGGATCCACTGTAAGTACTATGGCAGTTAGGCAGGAAGTGAGAAAACTTGGATTTCATGGTCGAGCGGCTGCTCGTAAGCCACACATCACGCCGGTAAATGCCAAACGACGCCTCACTTGGTGTAAAGAGCGTAAACATTGGACGACTGAACAGTGAAGAAACGTTGTGAAGAATGACGAATCACAGTACACAATGTGGCGACCCTATGGCAGGGTGTGGGTATGGCGAATGCCCGGTGAACGTCATGTGACAGCGTGTGTAGTGCCGACAGTAAAATTTGGAGGCGGTTGTATTAAAGTGTGGTCGTGTTTTTCATGGAGGGGGCTTGCACCCCTTCTTGTTTTGCGTGGCACTATCACAGCACAGGCCTACATTTATGTTTTAAGCACCTTCACCTTCTTGCTTACCACTGTTGAAGAGCGATTCGGGGATGGCGATTGCACCTTTCAACACTACCGAGCACCTCTTCATAGTGCACGGCCTGTAGCAGATTGGTTACACGACAATAACCTCCCTCTAATGGACAGGCCTGCACAGGGTCCTGACTTTGGGATGTTTGGGAACGCCGACTTCGTGCCATGCCACACCGACCGACATCGATACCTCTAGTCAGTGCAGCACTCAGTGAGGAATGGGCTGCCATTCCCCAAGAAACCCTCCAGCACCTGACTGAACGTATGCCTACGAGAATGGAGGCTGTCATCAAGGCTAAGAGTGGGCCAACACCATACTGAATTCCAGCATTACCGATGGAGGGCGCCACGAACTTTTAAGTCATTTTCAGCCAGGTGTCCGGATACTTTTTATCACATAGTGTTCATCAGTTATGGGCCAGTTTACCCCAAGGGAGGATACAACGGCTTCCCAAATGAATGACGTGTGTGCAACCAGGACAAAGTAGGTGCAGCGTCATACTCTTGCGTAGCCTCGCACTTCTAAGTTTCTTGATTTCTTGACTATTTTGTAATCACCGAAATAACGTCACACACTCTCTCGACCCGTGATGATTCATTTCTTTTGATGCTCCCCTTCTGGGTGCATCACTTTTTTTGTCAGACAATGTAATAAATGCTATAGAACATCACATCACTGTAGTGCGTTATTCCATTTATAATGTGTAAAATTGTCGTGTCCTGATACAGGATAGTGGGAAGGCGGGGGTTTAAGGTCAGTCTGCAATTTCCGAGCTAATGCAGTAAGACAAATTACCTGTGAAGGCAGGTTGATGCCTTGGATCAGCGCCAAACTCTATCGCAGGGTATCTACGAGAGACGCTTGTGTTGTAGCTCGACGGATACTTACAGCGGGAGACTCATGGAATTCATACTAACTACTACACCGAAGACTAATTCCAAAGATTAGAAAAAGCGAAGAAGGAAATTGCTTGCACAGCAGAGTCAGTGTCTGAAGCTCACGGTGGTGAAACGTGGGGTGGGGGTGTGGGGGAGGGGAGACTACTAACACAGCTATGGAATAGTAGCAGCACTGCAAGTACAAACTCGAGAGCAGCACTCCAAGTGAGAGAAAGACATGTCAGAGCTTACCGAGGCTGGCCTCGAGAGGCACGGAGTCGGCGCCCCAGCGATTTGACTGAGAACTCCCTCTAAATACAAAAACGAAGCTTTTAAAAGAATCGTGGAGGAGCACCATTTCTCCCTTCCTGTAGTCGACCTACCAGTTCATCAGCACTTAACAAGCTTTGGTCAGTCTGGTGAGTCGTTCGGCACCTCCAGGATGCCTCTGGCCAACCACTTTTAGATTCCTCCCTTTCTCCTACTCGGTAGGTAGGGATGCTTCTGGATTTTACATTAACATACTCCAAGTTTGGTGTCAACAGCGTTCAGCTGACAGCTAAACGTCATTGCCACCCTATTAAATCCAGCAGCCACGCTGTTTTACGTGACTTGGCCCCATCATCCGTCATTCTTTGGGTGGGGACTGCTGTAGTAGCTATCTAACCTGTGTAAACCCTCTGACGTTGCAGTTCTTAGGAGAAAATATCAAGCTTGCTGCCTCTGGTAAGATGTGCCTGAAATGCCCTGCTTAACCCGCAGGAAAGGACATATACAATAAATTGTGGAAAGGGGCCAAAATAAGGAGCTGTCAGTTACACTCGAACATACAACTATATTATTTGATCAAACATTACAAGAGCCCAAAAACTTTTTTATACACACAGCTTTAATATTTGGGACTTAATTACCGGCTGAAAGCCACTTCAATTTAAAAACGGCTGAAGGCCAATAACTTAAAACGCAAGCATAATCTGAAATTTTAAAAGGCAAGCCATATCTTAAAACAATTCTTTAGTTAGGCTGAAGTAAACAAGTTAAATTCAAGTCTGCTGAATGCCAAAGACTTAAAAATTGAAAATATTTTAAAATGCCAAAGGGCTTACTTGAAACAGTACTGTAAACTAGGCTGAAGGCCTTAAGAGTAAAACAACTCTAATTTAAAACACAAAACCGGGTAGAAGCCATACAAGTACCAACAACAAGAACAATTAAAAAAAATAGGGCAGCACACACAAGGGCACCCAGATGTTCGAGGGTCGGCCTATAATTCAAACACTAACGCTCGCTTGGATAAGACAGGCAGTCGGGCCAACCATTCACGATCCGACGACAAACCAACCGACAAAGTCAGCGGGCCCAGCGACAAGATAACTTCCACTTCACCCGACCAGGGCACAACAGGGAGTTGAACGGAACAACGTGGAAGATATTGACGCCCACAACCAATCATCCACGGAGCTGTCAAACTACTCGCCGTGCTGGACAGCAATAACACGATGAGGAAACTAAACTGCTTGAAATTTATGTCAACGCCCACGGCAGGTAACCGCTGGTGCACTTCAATTCAAATAACCAAATACAGTGAAACTCCACAGGAGGGTGGCTAGAATTTTCCAACTTGAAAACCACGTTGTTGCTCGTGGGAATATCCCAACAGCCGACAACGAACTCCAAACGACACAATGTGGACAATCTTGAATTGCTGGTACGTTAAATCAAAACTCAACTTCCGTGTTTAGGTTCGATGAGCCACGGACCTCGTAGCAATGGGAACAGCACCACACTCTCCGACACCGCGTAGAGACCGCCAGCGGGCCCCGGCCGAACTACGCCCCGCCGAGAATTCCTCACATGCTCCACGCCAAGCGACCGACTCCTCACAGCCAGTACGTTGACAACATTTAAAGTAACTTGTCAGTCAAAATCACACCAACTACACACAGTTTCACGAACACTTGCACGATGAAATAGACAATGCTAACGGCAGTGACTGTACAATAACAGGGGCGAATCACGAGTCGGCACACACAGCCAACTCATAAGCTATCGCCGGCCAAATACACGTCGTCCGGCAAGACGACCGACCGCCGACCCACCAAAGTCGTCCCCACTCCAATATTGTATGTTGGCAAATGTCCGGACCTCACTGCTGCCGCGCCGCGACTGAACTTGTGCCGCGTGCCAACTCAAACACTGCCATGTCCGAACTAACTCAAAACACACGACGACCGGGAATTAATAGCAGTCCGGCAAAGATAATACGGCAGGGCCTATATCGATAAGCGCTGCTGATGCCGCACACGGGCAAGCAAGACAGCACCTCGTTGACACCAGTAATTGAAAATTAACAAAACGAGATGGCAGTACGAAAAAACAAGATCTAAAATAATAAACGACACGAACACCAGCTACACACGGCTCAGTGCCTTTTCGTGGCGATCTTCTACAGTGGCGCCTTACGACGGCGTCTAGGTCGTGGATGACGTTACCTCTTAATTCTCTGAAGTGAAACTTCTCCCCTGAAACAGTTGCAATTTGCCATAGTGTTACTATTTATCTCCGGAAACCTAAATGCTACCACTTTTGCTTGCTCTCCACTTTGTGTCTCTGATTTCCTATCTTAGAATGCCCTTGATGGCTCCAAACAGCCTTAAGCGTAACAGCGTACAAGTCATCATGTCGTCAATATAAGACAAAATAGTCTACCAAGAACAAAGTAAGGTCAGTTAATGCAATTTCTCAGAAACTACACTCCTGGAAATGGAAAAAAGAACACATTGACACCGGTGTGTCAGACCCACCATACTTGCTCCGGACAGTGCGAGAGGGCTGTACAAGCAATGATCACACGCACGGCACAGCGGACACACCAGGAACCGCGGTGTTGGCCGTCGAATGGCGCTAGCTGCGCAGCATTCGTGCACCGCCGCCGTCAGTGTCAGCCAGTTTGCCGTGGCATACGGAGCTCCATCGCAGTCTTTAACACTGGTAGCATGCCGCGACAGCGTGGACGTGAACCGTATGTGCAGTTGACGGACTTTGAGCGAGGGCGTATAGTGGGCATGCGGGAGGCCGGATGGACGTACCGCCGAATTGCTCAACACGTGGGGCGTGAGGTCTCCACAGTACATCGATGTCGTCGCCAGTGGTCGGCGGAAGGTGCACGTGCCCGTCGACCTGGGACCGGACCGCAGCGACGCACGGATGCACGCCAAGACCGTAGGATCCTACGCAGTGCCGTAGGGGACCGCACCGCCACTTCCCAGCAAATTAGGGACACTGTCGCTCCTGGGGTATCGGCGAGGACCATTCGCAACCGTCTCCATGAAGCTGGGCTACGGTCCCGCACACCGTTAGGCCGTCTTCCGCTCACGCCCCAACATCGTGCAGCCCGCCTCCAGTGGTGTCGCGACAGGCGTGAATGGAGGGACGAATGGAGACGTGTCGTCTTCAGCGAGCAGAGTCGCTTCTGCCTTGGTGCCAATGATGGTCGTATGCGTGTTTGGCGCCGTGCAGGTGAGCGCCACAATCAGGACTGCATACGACCGAGGCACACAGGGCCAACACCTGGCATCATGGTGTGGGGAGCGATCTCCTACACTGGCCGTACACCACTGGTGATCGTCGAGGGGACACTGAATAGTGCACGGTACATCCAAACCGTCATCGAACCCATCGTTCTACCATTCCTAGACCGGCAAGGGAACTTGCTGTTCCAACAGGACAATGCACGTCCGCATGTATCCCGTGCCACCCAACGTGCTCTAGAAGGTGGCCAGCAAGATCTCCGGATCTGTCCCCCATTGAGCATGTTTGGGACTGGATGAAGCGTCGTCTCACGCGGTCTGCACGTCCAGCACTAACGCTGGCCCAACTGAGGTGCCAGGTGGAAATGGCATGGCAAGCCGTTCCACAGGACTACATCCAGCATCTCTACGATCGTCTCCATGGGAGAATAGCAGCCTGCATTGCTGCGAAAGGTGGATATATACTGTACTAGTGCCGACATTGTGCATGCTCTGTTGCCTGTGTCTATGTGCCTGTGGTTCTGTCAGTGTGATCATGTGATGTATCTGACCCCAGGAATGTGTCAATAAAGTTTCCCCTTCCTGGGACAATGAATTCACGGTGTTCTTATTTCAATTTCCAGGAGTGTATAAATGTTGTTCAAGCCAATGCATTATCAGACCATCAAAAATAAAAGGATTATACCTCAAACGTTGCATTTCACTGGTTATACAGAACGACGGGAACAGAGATGCCAGAATTTTTCTTCAAAAAGTGCTTTTGGAATTTTTACACAGTAAAAACACAATAACCTCTGTCTTTAACAATCTTCACGTTTTAAACACTGGGAAATTATACACGAAAGCTATATGTTCTGCTGATACTTACAAATCGGAAATGGGAGTACGCTGAAGTTTCATCCAATTATGCACCTTGACAGTTGTGTTAACGTTCGAGAAATGGAGACGTGGATGTGTAAATCGTATGTGCTCCGGTACAGGCAAACGATGAGCGCCGAAAAGCGCGAATCGAGAAGTGAGCGCCGATGTGACTGCCTGACTGCTGTAAAAATTCAAAATAGCCTTTTCTTCTCTTTGCTGCTCACTTAGTAGCCATTTTCTGTAAGATGTCACGCTTTTAGTCATCTTGAAATATGTATCTTATCTTTCAGATATGAGCCACTTGTTGTTTATGAAATCCTTGTTTTGTCATCAGTCAGAGTTTGCATAATCCATCAACAGTCTCACAATAGTAAAATTTACCGCTATAGACTTGACACAGCGCCATTAAAAGCACACGGCGTCGCTGGTAGTGTTGTGACTATGAAAAATTATTTGGAAGACTGCAAATAAGATCAGCTGCATTTCACAGTAGTGTGACTGTATTTGAAGAGTTCAGATACAATGATGCGAAAATGCTTAAACCGGAAAATCAGCTTAGCATAAACTAATACTGAGTTGGCGACAAAGTACGAAATAATTTCATACATTCTCTTAACTCGAAAAGTTAAATTTTTATGATATGCTGACATATTGCTTTCCTGCAAACGTGAGACCCAGATTAATTGACTCTTAAAATAAAGATGGGGCTGCTTAAGGCGGTTGATGAAAAACGGAATTCGAAAACGTCTTGTTAAGGCAGTTATCAGCTTGTAAAAACTTAATAAAATACATGACACTCAAATGTTGGCTTTATTTATATTTTACTCCAACGGCTTCGGACATAAATTACGTTCACAGTCGTCGAAAAATTAATCTGCAGTTTTGATATGTAATATTGACTACAGATTAATTTTTCGACGACCATGAACATCGTTTTCTTCCGGTTGAGCGCACAATTTCGAGTCAGAGATATGTATGAAGTGTGGACTGCGCTGCTTGTTGGTTCAAATAAGCTAGTTCGCAGAATGCTCCTGTACCAGGAGCTTTTTGAGTGGAAAAACTGTTGAACTGGCGAAAAACAAATGGATATCGAATTTTCCGCATATAAAGGCTGATTATAACGTTCATGAAAACGAACAGCATAGAGCTGAAAATTTCTGGAGTGATGCTAACCAAGGTTTATCGTCTACGACTACACATATGACGTGGCAGATGTTTTCAACGCCAACGAAACTACGTCAATTTGCGCCTGCATACCCAATAAAACTGTATCGCTTAGGGGTAAATCGTTTTCAGGGAGGCTAACCTCTAAGGAGAGATTTACGTCATTGGTAACGTACATGTCAGATGGATCTCACAAACGATCCTTATTTGTCATCGGGCCAAGTTTAAAGCCATTATGTTTTTAAAATACTCGGCCACGAAATAAACGTGGGTGCTGACTGATATGTTTACCGACTGGATTCTCAAATTCGGTTAACGAGAAAAGCATTATGCGTAGATGTTCTTGATAATTTTCTGCAGCCCCGCAATAATAAATTAAAATCTATAAAGCATACAAATTTCCCTACGAACACCACAAATATATTGCAATCGTGAGATTAACGTATCATACAGACCTTGAAATTTCACTATCAAAAGAACTTACTTGCAATCGAAGCAAATAGAAGCACACAGGGATTTCTCCCCAGTCTCTTAGATGCACTATATAAGTTGTGATTACGGACGTTGCGATCTGTATGGAAGTTAGTGACGCCAGTGACATTTAATGAAATGTTTGGGAAAGTTTTTACATTATTGGGTGGTTTTACACCATCACTGTTACACTCTATAAATACACGACACACCTCCCAAATTTCCGCAAGAGAAGGAGGCAAAGTGCGCCGAAGAACAACACCCTTTCCGACAACCAAAAATGCCATACGATACTTATTTTACCGGGCGAATTTGTTGCAGTCCATGAGGACCTTGTTTTCCTACTTTTAGCCGCGGAAATACGACGCTAGTCATGCATACATCCCCAGCACTCTCACTCCTAATACTAACCAGCGTTACATTAGAACCGACAAAATGTAAGAAACTTGACCTCGGCAGTCTCATGACATCTTCAGAAATTTCAACACATTGAAATACCCATCGCTCAGCTAAATCATTCTACGCCCTTAGAAAGATCGCTACAATGCCACCAAAACAATTCTTATTGTAGTATTCTTTAAGTATTTTATAATACAACGCGGCAGTGCAAACAAAATGGATTTTATATGGACGACGACGAATATGACGATTGAACAAACACTGCAGTTTCTGTCCCTAGATGCGGAACACCATTCAAAACACTCGCAGCTATTGAAATGCTCATTCGAGTGGTGATATCGAGCAATTTGTCGAAAATTATTTATATAGAAAGACATTTTAAATTACAACAACAGATTTTATCCGAAAAAAACCAAAACATATTGCTTCCGGACTTCCGGTCTTCAGTTTTTGCGTACAAGGGTAAATGTCAGCAGGAGATCGAATTCTCTAACAAAATTTGACGAGATCGAAACTACGGCATTATTGGACTCTTCAGCGTACACCATTAACATGGAATTCTACTAACACTAAAAACAATTTCGGTCCCCTCAGTTTCGTGGTATGAATTTTTCATCATACTCTTCTTAGAAAATGTCCTTGTCCTTTCTAAAATGCACAGAACTAGCTACATTTATCATACGTTGCCTGGCACAAGTAAATAATTTTACTTTACCGACACTAATTCAGCGCATAATGTGTATTGTGTGAATGCATATTTCAACCGAGAAATGTATTTTTGGTTTGAAGTTTAATTTTTTGTTTTATTCGTAAAAGCTCAGTTTATCAGTTACTTTCTGTTTTCAGCACTTGGTCACAGCTCTATTTTCGCACCATTTAAAACATTAGCTCACTGGGAAAATAATTTTTGTGTGTACTATTGAGGGCGCAAGCTTACATTGTGATGGCAAGTGCGAAAATAAAACGTTTTTTTTTTCTTTTTTCTTAGTGATCAGTCTTCTGTTTGGTAGCATGTAAGATCTGACTATTCTCAATTAGTTTCAGCGTACATCCCACGAACTGAACAGTTGCTTCTATTTGCCAGACTATAACAAAACATTGTGTCTGCCATTCCCTGTGTGTAGTAATTAGCTTACATTGTGATGGCAAGTGCGAAAATAAAACTTTTTTTTCATTTTTCTTAGTCATCAGTCTTTTAACTGGTTTGATGCTGCCCGCAACGAATTCCTCTCCTGTCCCAAACTATTCATCTCAGCGTAGCACCTGCAACCTACGTTCTCAATTATTTGCTGGATGTTTCCAATCTCTGTCTTCCTCTACAGTTTTTGCCTTCTACAGCTTCCTCTAGTACCATTGAAGTCATTCCCCGATTTCTTAACAGATGGCCTATCATCCTACCCCTTCTCCTTGCCAGTATTTTCCACATATTCCTTTCCTCTCCTATTCTGCGCAGAATCTCTTCATTCCTCATTTCATCGGTCCACCTAATTACCAACATTCGTCGGTAGCATCACATCTCAAATGCTTCGATTTTCTTCTGTTCCAGTTTTCCTATAGCCCATGTTTCACTACCACACAATGCTGTGCTCCAAATGTAGATTCTCACAAATTTCTTCCTAAAAGTAAGGCTAATGGTAGATACTAGCAGACTTCTGTTGGCCAGGAATGCTCTTTTCGCCATTGTAAGTCTGCTTTGATGTTCTCCTTGCTCCGTCCGTCATGGGCTGTTTTGCTGCCTAGGTAGCAGAATTCCTTTACCTCATCTACTTCGTGACCATCAATCCTCATGTTTAGTTTCTTGCAGTTCTTATTTTTGCTACTTACTTCGATTTACTCACAATCCATATTCTGTACTCATTAGACTGTCATTCCATTCAGCAGATCATGTAATTCTTCTTCACTTTCATATAGGATTACAATGTCATCAGCGAATCGTATCATCATATCTTTTCACCTTGAATTTCAATTCCACTCTTGAAACTATCTTTTCTTTCCATCACTGCTTCTTCGATGTATAGATTGAACAGTAGGGGGAAAGACTAGATCCCTAGGATACACCCTTTTTAATCCGAGCACTTCGTTCTTGGTCCTCAATTCTTATTATTCTTTCTTGGCTGTTGTACAAGTTATACATTACTCGTTTTTCTCTATAGCTTATCCGTATTTTTTTATAATTTCGAACATCTTGCACCATTTGATATTGTCGAAAGCTTTTTACAGATCGACAAATCCTATGAACGTTTCTTGATTTTTCTTTAGTCTTGCTTTCATGATCAACCGCAACGACAGAACTGCTTCTCTCATGCCTTTATCTTTCCTAAAGCCAAACTGATCGTCATCTAACACATCCTCAGGTTTCATCACTGACTCGTAAGTCGTCCCATATGATAATATACAGAACGATTGAAAAGAAAATCAAAGGTAAAACTGCAATGTAATAAAAGTATTTGACAGTCTAATCACAACACAGCCTGGTTCCAGCAGAACTAATGTATGCTCTGCACTTACCCAGAACTGTGAATACCGTTTACAGTAACAACACTAACAAATGTTTACTGCACGCTGTATCCACAGACAGTAATAAAGGAGTGTGTCCTTATTTGCTCACTCCATTCCATACGTTATTCGTAGTAACAAAGAGGTACTCATTTTGGAGCCTGTATTTAGTGGACTATTTGTCTTGTTTTTGGTTCTTATACGTCCTCTCATTTATACTATATTCCAATGACACACAATTAGCGCACAAGGCGTTATTTTGGCAATGTCATACAGTCCAGGGTGTAAAGTTACGTTCTGATGTGTTACTTTGTAAAGATTCCCTATTCAAACCCCCCAACCCCTAACCCCCCCACAATCCCTCCTCGTATGATGACGTTAGTCGGAACACGAGCTCCGATATGTCAGAAAACCTGCAATGGGTTTGTCAATGATTCATAACATTCCCAAGTTAGCGTTAGTGATTTAAGGATTAGGTTTAGATCCTCGCTCCTCTCGAATCCCAGACCATTGCCTCCATAGGAGGAACTTGCTCGTCCATTGCCTCCATATGAGAAACTTCCTCGCTGAAAGATGTGTGCACTAATCAACATTCCTTGATTCCATTAGTGAAGTAAAAGAACCGCCAATAGCTTCTTCAGATCAATAACCGGAAATTTTTTGACTGGAATGCGTTAAAGTTTTTCGAATGTTATATTTATTGTTGCTTTTCTGGTCCTCAGTCCAAAGATTACAATCAAGAACAGCTGCCAAGATGAGAAACATAGAAGTAGATATCCTCGGTGTAGAAAAACAGCTTAAATCACTTAATAAAGGCAAGGCCTCCGGTCCAAAGTGTATACCAGTCAGGTTCCTTTCAGAGTATGCTGATGCAATAGCTCCATATTTAGGAATTATGTACAACCGCTGGCTCACGGAAAAATCCGTATCTAAAGACTGGAAAATTTCTCAGGTCACACAAATACGAAAAAAGGACCATATCACTAACGTCGATTCGCAGTAGGGTTTTAGAACATATACTGTGTTCGAACGTCATGAAGTATCTCGAAGAAAACGATTTATTGACACAAAGCACGGATTCAGAAAATATCGTTCTTGTGAAACACAACTAGCTCTTCATACTCATGAAGTAATGAGTGCTATCGACAGGGGATGTCAAATTGATTCTATCTTTTTAGATTTACATAAGGCTTCCGACACCGTTCCTCACAAGCGTCTTCTAACCAAACTGCGTGCCTATGGAATAATGCCTCTTGTGCGACTGGATTCGTGGTTTCCTGTCAGGAAGGTCAGAGTTCGTAGTAATAGACGGAAAGTCATCAAGTAAAAGAGAAGTAATATCCGGCTTTCATCACGGAAGTGTTATAGGCGCTCTGTTGTTCCTGATCTATGTTAACGACATAGGAAACAATCAGAGTAGCTGTCTTATATCGTTTACACATGTTGCTGTCATTTACCGTCTTGTGAAGTCATCAGATGAACAAAACGATTTAGATAAGATATATTTATGGTGCGAAGAGTACTAAAAGAAATCAGCTAAATTTCGATTACGCGATAAGGCACACAAATCTGAAGGCTGTAAATTCAGTTAAATTCTTAGGGATTACAATTACAAATAAACTAAATTGGAACGATCACATAGATAATGTTGTGGGTAGAGCAAACCAAAGACTGCAATTCAATGGAAGAACACTTAGAAGGTGCAACAGGTCTACTAAAGAGACTGTTTACACCATGCTTGTTCGCCTTATTCTGGAGTATGCTGTACGGTGTGGGATCCGCATCAGGTGGGACTGACGGTTGACACCGAAAAACCTCAAAGAAGGGCAGCTCGTTTTGTATTATCGCGAAATAGGGGAGGCACAGACATGATTCGTGAATTTGAGTGGCAGTCACTATTTTTATCGTCCATCTTTCACTTCGATACATGGATGCACTCCATACAAGTACTTGCACGAAAGACCTCTTCATACTTAAATCTGTACTCGATGTTTACAAATTTCTCTTCTTCAGAAACGCTTAACTTGCCATCGCCAGTCTACGTTTTGTACCCTCTCTACTTCGACCATCATCAATTATTTTGGTGCCCAAATAGCAACACTCATCTACTATTTTAAATGTGTCTCATTTCTTAATCTAATTCCCTCAGCATCACCTGATTTAATTCGACTACTTTCTATCATCCTCGTCTTGCTTGTGTTGATCTTCATCTTGTATCCTACTTTCAAGACACTGTCCATTCTGTTCAACTGCTCTTCCAGGTCCTTTGCTGTCTCTGACAGAATTACAGTGTCGTCAGAAAATCTCAAAATTTTTATTTATTCTGCCTGGATTTTAGTTCCCACTTTGTTTCCTTTACTGCTTGCTCAGTATGTAACGGCGGAAATGCATATCCTCCTATTTCCATCTATTGTACTATAAATTTTTTCCTTATTTTGTTACCTGAAGATTTGACATTTCTGCGTCTTTACATATTGTAATTGTTTTACAATTTATGTCGATGTATAATTGGTTTGTTTGGAAATATTATTTGTATTTTTACGCTGGGTCTTGCCTAGGGAAAGCTATGCTATCGAATGACTACATCGATAGGTCGGGTGGAGAACCAAAGTGTTTAGGATCTTGGGGAGTGTTATCTCTGGCGCGTGGAGCGCGGGCAGAGGGAAGCTGGAGATGGGCGGTGGAGCAGGTGTGTTGAGTGACGCTCCCGCGAGTTCCCGCGCTTTCGGGGTTTGGCAGCATGTAATAGAGCTCGACTTGCTGTGATAGTTTCTGGCACGGTGTCGCGGACGGGAAACATTAGCTGGCACACATCAAGAGCCCGTTTCGCCTGGTTACCATGTCAAGAAGAAGGCGCGCCAACATCCAGCTTGTGCAACAGTAACGGCCGACAATAAGTGATCGTCACCACCTCCTCGATTGACGACTTCAAACCTTCAGTCAACTAACAAGGAAGACTGAAAGCACATTAAGTTTTAGAACTCTATGGCACACCTCAGCTTTTCAAACTGTTCCATTTGCATCACTAAAATACAGCAACTTAGCATGAACCTTTGTTGCTCGCTGTTCCAATTGCATTACCAAGCAGGGTCCCTTCCTTTTCCGAAATGGACCCGAGTCTCATTGGAATTCAAACGCCAGCATTAAAGTAATATCATTCCATTTCACTGCTTTAATTTCAAAGTTCAGTAAAGGTATTCATAGCTGGCTACAATAACCAAACAGAACTATATTTAGATTACACAAGCACAAATGAAGAGTGCGAATTTTGTTACCATGTTTTAGCTTACCTGTGACTGCAGCTCAGCTTGGTACATACTAAATTTTACTATTGTTAATTGTTCAAAATTATTTCATTCAAGTTCACAGTTAAATCTCTTATTTCTAAATTGTGTAGATTCAAGATGCTTTTGAGATGATTGTTGAGGTAGCCCAAGACTAACCTTATTTAATTTAATTTCGTAGTGCTTCAGAAAAAAGTTCACTATTAATTTCGGACACTAAATTAACTTTTAATTTATTAATTATTTTGCTAAATTAAGTCAGAGTGTAGCGAAATTTATTACTTCTGACAAACATTGAGTTTTCACATAACACGTGTCAACCTTCAGTTGCCACACTTTTAGTGCTAATTATGTGTGCCTTAACCTTTCTTTTTCAGTTATTATAGTAGTCGTCCATAGGACTGGCAACAGTAATTTTCCCCAAATCTCAAATATCTCATTAATGCCAGTTAATTGTTAATGTAACGACCGCACATTTACTTTATTTATTAACTTTACCCTTTTTCAAAATTAATTTCCACTAATTTCATTCGCATTTTTCCTTTCATTTAGATGTAACCCTTCCTTCCTCTTTACCGACAGATTAACTTTGGTGACGATTGCTTTTCCCAAATTTCCATTAGGTACACACAGTTTAATTTTTCACTGTCATTAAGGTCGATAAGTGACGTGGGAGGTTACAAGTATACAGACTGAGTAATATCAGGGATAGGCTACAACCCTGTCTCACTCCCTTCTCACCCACTGCTTCCCTCTCGTGCCCCTCAACTCTTATAACTGGTATTTGGTTCCTGTACAAATAGTAAATAGCCTTTCACTCCCTATATTTTACCCCAGCCACCTTCAGAATTTGAAAGAGAGTATTCCAGGCAACATTGTCAAAAACCTTCCATAAGTCTACAAATGCTAGAAACGTAGGTTTATCTTTCCTTAATCTATCTTCTAAGATAAGTCGTAGGGTAAGTATTGCCTCACAGCATTTCTACAGAATACAAACTGATTTTCCCTTCTACCAATTTTACCATTGTTCTGTAAAGAATTCGTGCTGATATTTTGCAACCGTGACTTATTAAACTAATACTTCGGTAATTTCACACCCGTCAGCACCTCCTTTCTTTGGAATTGGAATTATTATGTTTTTATTGATTTATGATGGTATTTTGCCTGTCTCATACATCTTGCTCACCATATGGGAGAGTTTTCTCTTGCTCTCCTGAGGCTATCAGTAGTTCTAACAGAATGTTGTCTGCTCCCATGGCTTTCTTTTGACTCAGGTTTTTCAGTGCTATATCAAATTCTTCACGCAGTGTCATATCTCCCATCTCACCAATATCTACATCCTCTTCTATTTCTATATTATTGCCATCACTTACAGGGAGCCAGTACGATGGATCTCCTCCATGTTAAATTTAGCAAATAGAAGGAGCATTTATTCTAAAACCATTAAACATATTGCTCTGAAATTTGGACTACATGTTCAGTGACTATTTCACTACAAAGCTATAATGCCATGTTAAGAAATATTTATTGGTTTTTGTTTTACAATTTTTTAAGCAGATGCTTATTTTTTTCTCTAAAATTTTACACTTTCTCTTCTATAACTCTTGAATTGTACAATATATTTTTACAATTTGATACAAAAATGAAGGAAAGGAAGTGAACAATATTGTTATGAATTTCATTGATATACTGTTTGCAGTTTTTGAGAAAATGTTCCTCAAAGATGAAAATTTTAAAGTTACAGGAAATGGCTTCCAGTTTTTTTACTACATTCCTGGCCCATAGGATGGATTATTAGTATCTTCGTCTTTTTCCAGTGTTAATTTCCTTTCACTGGTCTTTTCTTCCCTTTTACTTCATGTTGTAGGCTTTTGTCTCTTCTTCCTGCACCTCTTAGCCTTTCTTCATCAATTAGGCGCATTGTGGAAATGGTGTTGTGTCCTGGTTGGAAATCTTAACGTTTCAGCACATCACATTTGACCATGTTTCCTTCATTGTATGTTGCCACTGCATCATACACTCCAAAAGGCAATGTTTTTATCTGAACAAACACTCTTTTGGGAGTCCAAATAGAAATTAAATTACTTACACTTTCGTTTGGATTTTGTGTTTTCCCTTGGAAACACTTTTCCGATAAACTTGGCTGTGATAAATTGCTGAATATCGGCTTAATTACATCAATTACAGCATTTGTCAAACTGTTTTTATTGGCATATTCCTTTCCTGATTGGTACTTACACCATGAGTCATCACCTATGGGGCACAGTGCATGTTGTGGGTGCTCATTTGTTGATGCAGTATGAAAAAATAATGCCCATACTGTTCTCCTCATATGCTCAACGCTTCTTGTATTTTGACTAATAGCACACTCATACTACCTCTGCAATCTATTAATTGCTTCATCTATCAATCTTCCTCTTCCTCCAAGGGTCTTACTATCACTATGCTTTTGGGATCCTAATGACTGCTTTAGTTAGCACAAGCGAACCCGCATGTGCTTCTGCACATGTCCAGTGCACTCCTGTTTTTTAATGTGAATTTCATTGTCATAATGTTTGAGTTCCTCTACAGCTTTATATCCCTTAGAATCACCATCTCCTAGATAGTTAAGTGAATCATACATTATACCACTCCTGTGATCTGGAAAAAATTGCTTTCACTCTCTCTACTTCCATTGCACCACTTGTGCCGTGAAAATTTGCTTCACAACTTTCACTCTGTTCGGCCTTGGTATTGCCTTTACATCTACAATGTTTTGAGAGAACAGCAACATCAATTACTTTGCAACTGTCTCCACTGGTAGCTGTCACAACTCCATTTAGAAATTTATGACCTCTACGTTGCCATGAACGATCTAAAGCAACAGTTAAATCTCTACAATTCCCATTATATGTCACAGCTTCTTCAACTGCTTTCTTCATTGTTGCTTGAGAAATATCTTCAGCAGAAGATCCCACCAATTCATTATAAAATCCAAACTTTGTTGGTGATTTTGGCAAGTTCATAACTCCACATAACATTGTACCTGCAGCTCTGCCCTTGCCAATGCAACGCAAGCAATGCACTAGCTTAACATTTATATCATACACCTTCTTTCCACTGTGAAATTATTTTCAATTCCAGTCCTCTTTCTTTGCAAACTTGTCATAATATGTTATGTTTAAAAAAATTAGAGAGCCAGAAATTGTAAATTATTTCATTCACATAATTACTGTCACTTTCATAGTTTTCCAATTTTTCTTTGCTGTCACAAAGTTTCTTGCTGGAAGAAGTTCTATCACATTCATTTGGAGTAGTCGGTGAAGCAGTCTGAGCAGCATCTCCCTTCGAAACAACAAAAGATTTCTTCTTCCACTCATTGTGCCTTTTCTTAAACACTCGATTGCTGAAACGGGGCATATTGATATCCACAAACCAAATACGTAAAACAGGTACGAGCAAAAGTCGTCAAATACGCAAAATTGAACAGCTAAACAACACGAAGCAAACTCCACAAGTCAACGCACACGATATAGCGTTTATGTTTAGCGATATGAACAGTCACTTGTCACAGAGATAAAGCCATACAACGTTGGAAAACGAAACACTGTCTAATTCCGCAAAGATACCCTGCTTGCAGCCAGCGGGCGGCGCCGTCAGAGGTGACACACCAAGTCGCTACAACCGTTTACGCGGCGCGTCAACTGTGCAGCGATAAAAAACACACTTAGAATTCACTTAGATGGGTGAAACTTGATTTGTTTTATTCAGAAAACTCCAAATCACTTTATAATGAAAGAACCAAGAAACGTCGATTTTCTCATTTTCATCGTTCCGGCTCCAGTTACGTCTCTCTTGTGTAGACCTTCTACATACTCCTTCCACCTTTCTGCTTTCCCTTCTTTACTTAGGACTTGTTTTCCATCTGATCTCTAGATATTCATATAGGTGGTTCTCTTTTCTCGATAGGTCTCTTTAATTTCCCTGCATGCAGTATCTACCTTGTCCCTATGATATATGCTCCTACATTCTTAAATTTGTCCTCTAAGCATTGCTGCATATCCATTTTGCATTTCATGTCGATCTCATTTTTTAGGCGTTTGTGTTTCTTTTCGCCTGTTCATTTACTAAATTTTTATATTTTCTCCTTTCGTCAATAAAATTGAATATCTCTTCTGTTACCGAAGGTTTTCTACTAGCTCTCGTCTTTTTACCTACTTCATCCTCTGCTGTCTTCACTATTTAATCTCTCAGAGCTACCCATTCTTCTTTTACTGTATTCCTTTCCCCTGTTCTTGTCGGTCATTCCCTCATGCTTCCTCTGAACCTCCTTACAACCTCTGCTTCTTTCAGTTTTTCTAGGTCCGATCTCCTTGAATTCCTACCTTTTTGCAGTTTCTTCATTTTTAATCAAAAGTTGATGACCAATAAATTGTGGTCAGAATGCACATCTGTCCCTGGGAATGTCTTACAATTTAAAACCTGCTTCCTAAATCTCTGTCTAACCATTATATATTCTATCTGAAACCTTCCGTTGTCTACAGGTCACTTCCACGTATACAGCCTTCTTTCATGATTATTAAACCAATTGTTAGCTTTGATTCGGTTATGCTCTGCGCAAAATTCTATCAGGTGGCTTGCTGTTTTATTCCTTACCCCCAGTCCATATTCACCTACTACTTTTCCTTGTCTTCCTATTCCTAATGTCGAATTCCAGTCCGCCACGACTATTCTGTTTATACAGTGTATACAGTGGTAAATTTTTAGATAGTGTTGGAAACTATTTGTCTATATGATAATGTATCCACATATGTGTTGGACTTACTGTTTAGCGGGACGTTGGTACCCAGGAAGAGGACGGCGACGTCGTTTTCAGGGTGCACCGACGCCGACGTGGTGTAGATGGTCACGCGGCTAGGCTCAATAATGCTGAGACTGGTGAGTCCAAGCCTCACCTCCCACGTGCTGAACCTGTCGCAGCAAAAGAAGGTTACAGCACAGGTTAGCGTGACGAAGTAAGAATATGCTGACTTAATAGCATTCAGGAGAATTTTCTTCCTTCTTCTTCTTTTGGATAGCGTTAATCTACACTATTATAGGCTCTGCTGTACTCAAACTTTGGCAACTTTATGTCTGTTTTACGTTTGTGGCCAGATACTCTTCCTGTCGCCGAAGATGTTTGTTACCTCTGGGAGGGAAGACATGTGCCCAACTTGTCTATGGATCGTGTATTTTGTATCTGCACAGGGCGTAAAAACGCAGCGAACCATCACTGTCGGCACAAATGTAAACTGTGCTAGCTGGCGGTGGCTCGACTACATATCCGGGGAGCTGAACCTCGGAAGAGGGAAAGGAAAGTCGACATTCGAGTCGATCTATCGGGGATGCAAAGAGTCTGAACAATACGTAGAGATAAGCGTAGAGAAAAACACAAAACGTGACCAGTGTGAGGAGCTGAACAACCAAGCACCAGAAACAAAGCACGGTGCAAGGTGAACGCCCCAGCCAAGGAAGTGTAAATCAGCTTAAAAACGCAGCACCCGTCTATCGCTGCCGACAGGTAAACTCCTGGGTCAGTGACTCTTCCTATAAAATGCTTTGAGCGCGCCTTCAGTGGCAGCGTGATGCACTATTCTGCAGTGAAACCTACGCCGTATCTGTGTCCACATCGATGTCCACAGGCGCGAACGCTAATTCTGTTACCCCTGAAAAGGCCACGGAGCGGCAGGGGAAGGTGCAGGCTGGAGTAACGGATGGTCCGTCTGCATCAGTGGGGATGAGAACAAGTCCACAGGCGAGCGGGAAAAGGAAGGAGCTGGTTCCAATTCCATGTATTCCGAAGTGGGAGTCGCGGGATCAACAACACACTACCCTATTCTGTGGGTGAAAGGATGCACACTGTATCAATTTAGTCCACGGGTAGAAATATGCCATGATCGACACCGTCGCCCTGCTGACACGTAAACCCATTTATGCGAAGCAAGAGCTGTTGAGGGCTCTGTGGAGGGGGCGGGCATGGGTGGAGGGGAGGCTTCTCTCTAGGCACTTGGCCCGCCTTCAGAGCGGAGTGTGAGAGCAGAGTTACTCCGCATTCTGTTTTGAGCAGTTTCTGCATATGCTCGTGCTGCAGCTTTTGCTGCCGTTCCTGGAGGCGCAACTGTTCCTACTAGCACTGCAAAAATGCCATCTCCGTGATGGTCACCAATTAAAACTACAAAAGAAACAAAAGGAAAAGCGTCACACGCATAACAATATCCTACCTCGCCACTTTTCCACCAGCACAGAGGTGACACTTCCGCAAAACCGCCACACTCGGCACAAATTGTTGCAAACTTTACTAGCCGACTACTAATCCCGTGACCTGAACCCTCAGAAGAAGGAATGAAAATTCGATATTTGAGATGATTTATCGGGGGAACAGAGTCTGAACACTGCGTATAGACAAGCGTGGAGGAAAACACAAAACGCGCGATGTAAATAGCACTGAACATATAAGTAAACGGAAATAATGGAGGACAGGTTCAAAATGGTTCAAATGGCTCTGAGCACTATGGGACTCAACATCTTAGGTCATAAGTCCCCCAGAACTTAGAACTACTTAAACCTAACTAACCTAGGGACATCACACACACCCATGCCCGAGGCAGGATTCGAACCTGCGACCGTAGCAGTCCTGCGGTTCTGGACTGCAGCGCCAGAACCGCTAGACCACCGCGGACGGCGGAGGACAGGTCTGAGGTAGTTTAAATCACTGTAAGAACTTACGGACGTGGCTTATCGCCACCGACAGGAAAACACATGGATCAGTGAATCTGTAAAATTGTGAACTTTGGATGATGTGTATCGCAGAATCGCAATTTCATCTCATTGGCGGCAAGGGTAGTAAACATGAGACATCCGATACCAGGACATAAAGTCTTTGTGAATTTTATTCCGTGTACTCAATTGGACCGTAAATGACACGAGAACATCATATTCACATGTCAGCATTTGAGAAAGGGCGCGTAGATGGGCTCAAAGAAGACGGTTGGAGTACTCGAAGCATTGTTCGACATTTGAATAGGAGCGAGGCTGTTATTCGATGATGGTAAAAGGAATTGGTGAACCAAGGTTGAACTGTGTGCTAGGTGGGTAGCCTTAATTAAGTCTGTAAGTTGTCTTAGTGTCCTGTGGTTAAGTACAGAAACTATAACTCTATAGTGCCATATATTGTAATTATTATTGTCTCTGCCAGATTTATTTATGTTTTTTTGTGTCGAAATCATTTAATTGTTAATTTCTTGTTTGAGCTCTGCTTGTAGAACTAAATTGGGGTAAAAACAAATTTCTGTTTAACTGCTCTTGACCTACTGCAAGAAATTTTATGTATATTTGTTAAGCTGAACTCACGAATGCACAACCCCCAGTCCTAATCCAACTTCACTGAAATGCTATGTATCCATATATAAATAGTGGCAACTAGAATAGCAACACCGGGAAGGATAACAAACAATGAAACTTCCGACAGGTTCTTGAGTATCAGATAGTAGGGGACTGGACGTAGAGCTATGGGCTGGTAGTCCAAGAAGCCTGCTGCCAGCGCCGCACTGTCGAGGCAGTTCTTGCCGAATGACTGTGGGAAATCTGGATGAAAACTGTTGTCTCGCTTGACAAGAGCATTGTAGTTGTTGTGGTCTTCAGTCCTGAGACTGGTTTGATGCAGCTCTCCATGCTACTCTATCCTGTGAAAGCTTCTTCATCTCCCAGTACATACTGCAACCTACATCCTTCTGAATCTGCTTAGTGTATTCATGTCTTGGTCTGCCTCTACAATTTTTACCCTCTGCGCTGCCCTCCAATACTAAATTCGTGATTAGCTGTCGTTATTTCCACCGCCTCTTTGATCACAGACTCTCAGATCGCTTTGGCACAGTACAGCACTATGGCCTGTTCGAAGTTATCATAAGGTGTGTCCATCATTGTTTCTCTGTTCTGCAAATTTGATATAAAGGAACTCTTTTTGTAAGCTGCACCCAGTGCCGCAATATACTGCAGAGTGTTTGATCTATCCACAACTAACATTGCAAACGCCTAGTCGGCTTTAATGGACGGTACCGTATTTTTAATTCTGCTATTATTCGGAAAAACACGGTTCATTTTCCCCTCTAGATAGGCTTTTTTCCGGAGGTATCGAGCAGGAGCTATAGTTCGGTAGTTCGATAGATAGGCTGTTTCTCTCAGATACTCGACCTGTACATCAGGATGGGTAGCACGAAGCTTTAATTTGGCAAAGTCCTACAGCTCCAGAATTACTCTGTGGTGTGATAATTTGGAAATAAACGTTATATACGTTACCCCAAGTTCCACCCCCTCCCAAAAAGCGAGATACATAGAAACAAATACGAAGTAGGTAGACTACACATCTCGTCTATGGCGATGTCGTCAAGAGTCTGAACACAAGCTTTGATGAGACAGTAAATGTGTGATGGCATTGTCAAGGAACGATTTAGTTCCAGAATTCACATGTAATGACTTAAGGATAAAGACCAGACCCTTACCCCTGCCAAATTGCTGTCCACTGACTCCGTATGAGGTACTTTCTCGTTCAGGGATGTGTGTAGCGCACAACATTCCTCGACCTCAGCAGTGGAGTAAAACATCTGCCAGAAGCTTGTTCAGAATAGTAATGTGTTGATTTCAGTGGAGAGTTCTAGGAATGTGCTACATTTTCTCTCACGTTCTTATACGGTGTCGAAAACGATTTGTTTTTATAAGTGAACTAGCGACACATTCCGGCTTCATACGGCTATTTACGATGGACGAGTTGTCGGGGTTAGCGGTAATGCCGCCACCGCGCCTGACAATGAATAAAAATCAGAGAACAACTTTGACCATTTAAGCAGTGCACGCCAGGGAAGTTCTCAGGAGGCGTGAATGTTGTCTGTTCCGTAGTTAATGGCGTTTGGAGTGATTTCTCAGGGAAATGAAGGGAGAACATCATTGTTTGTTTGAACCAATGTTTATAACCAATGTATTAGGATCTACCTGAATGAGAGAGAGAGAGAGATCGTCAGAGACTTACATCTCTTTTTCTTTCTCTTATTGCGTTAATGCACATCCACACTAAGCATTCTGCGCTAATCTCTCCGCATGGTGGTACATCAAAGAGAGGGGAACGCATGCATTCTGTTTGAGTGCAGTGCTTCGCACTTTGCAGAACTGTGGTTCCAAAGAGTTCTTCCATTCACCACTAGATGTCAATGACATTCAACATGCTTTTCACAGCAGCGGTGGTATTTAATTCGTCGTAGTTGAATGAAGTATTTAAAAATTATATACGCATTCCTTCCTCATAAGTCAGTCTATCTATCAGTGAAAACCATATCAGCATCCCCCCTCCCCTACAGTAGATCCTGATAGAACAGCGACTAAGCACTTCATTTTGTATGTCGATAGATAGATGACAGAAGAGAGAGAGAAGATAGAACGCAGAAGACGGATAAATGTTAAGTAGGCTAATACGGTAGATCGTGTTGCGCTGTGTCAGATGAGGGCAACTGCCGGTCCCTCAAGACAAGAAGAGTGCAATTCATAGTATATTGAAGATGACTTCATACAGGATACCAGTCCCTCTCCTGAAGTTGGTAAATAGGAAGCTTGTCGAAACGATGCTTCAAGGCAGTATTGTTTTAAGGTAACAACACAGGAAGATTTCGTCAGTGCAATTCGACGTCAAGTCTTACAACAGCAGATGAACGTAATCTTTTTTCGTATAAGCATGAGACCACTTTCTGGATCTTGGCGTTGGTACATTGGTTTTACTCACCCGGTGGCGCAGTGCCCTGCTGTTAGGACGACAGAGGCGGAGATCAGCGACCCGCCACACATGGCGCCGTAGTCCACGATCAAGGACGCCTGGTGTGGGAACTGGCCGAGATAGGCTCCGGCGCCATTTACAATGCGGCCAGCAGCCTTTTCAGCCTTTGGGTGTCCAGCTGAAACAGGCGGAAACTGGTCATGGGTTGGCAGTTTAGTTACACACTGAAGGAGGGGTTTGGGAATATGACAAGTTTTTGTTCTGGTTGTATCCATATATTCAGACAAAACTTGCACAAGTCACACAAAATGTACACTGCCCAACTTAAAAAATGAAATATCACGAAGAGGTGCTGGGATGACAATATAGCTTCATGCACATAGAAACTATCGGCATGTATGTAAATGACAAGTGGAATGGCCACCAAAGTGAATTAGTGTTCTTCGTGTTTGGTATTGTTGGTAGGGTATACAAGAAGCGGGATCAGCATCAGATGCTGAGTGATCACTATGAAGAACATTGAGATGCTGTATACTCGCGTGAGATACCGTTATGAACAGCTGAAAGAGTTTGAAAGGGGCCTCATTGTTGGTCTCCATTTGGCTGGCTGGTCGAATCGTGTAATGTCTAAATTTGTGGGGCATTGAGATATGACAGTGACCCGAAATTGGCCTGCAAAGGAAATTTAAGGGTAGGCATACTTGTCTTCAGTCCTCTGGTCGACGACTTCTGACCATCTCAAGCGAGGACCAACTTGTGAACTGAGCTGCTTGTAACGCCTTCATATCAGCGCCTGCCATCCGAGCACAGGTAATAGACTCCCTCCAACATTCTGTGTCATCCCAGAGGTTTGGTCAGTGACCAGCGATGACCACAACATAGTCATTTGCGTCTGGAGGGGAACCATGTCCAGGAACACCACATCGTTCAAAATGGTTCAAATGGCTCTGAGCACTATGGGACTTAAATTCTGAGGTCATCAGTCCCCTAACTAACCTAAGGACATCACACACATCCATGCCCGAGGCAGGATTCGAACCTGCGAGCGTAGTGGTCGCGCGGTTCCAGACTGTAGCGCCTAGAACCGCTCGGCCGATCCGGCCACACCACTTCGTCGCCATGGGTTATCTCTCAGGCGACACTTGCTTGGTGCCAGCTTTCAACAAGACAATGCTCGTTTAAATAAGTCATGTGTCACTGTGAACTGTCTGCCTGATGTTGACGTACTACCGTGGCCAGCAGGACCCCCGGATCTGCCCCTGACAGGACATTTGTGGGATTTGCGTGGATGTGCGGACCAGCTTGTCTCTCGGAGAGGATGCAATGGCTTTATGACAACCTTCCCAACAGACTCACTGCTTGCATGCAGGCGAGAGGGGGTGCAACGCCACACTGATATGCGGGCCATTCTGAGAAGTTCTTTATAAATTTGACTTCAAATTGTAATCGCTCCAACAACATCACAAACCCTCTCAACCCATGAAGTTTGAGCTTCTGTCATTTTTTCACGCAGTGTAATTCACTGTTACTGACTTTAGGATCAATGTTTTTCGTGGGTCCAGGACTTATGTGCGGTACATTTTTGTTTGATGTTTTCCCACCGTGCCTAATTGTTTGTAATTTCCAGCGTTAACCTGTTTTTCCAATGAATAATTTATTCTCAGTCTGTAAAAGAGAAATAGAGACAGTTCGTTATTCATTATAAAATGTAGCAAAAGTAAAAGCTACTTATTCCTTTTTTATTGGTACCTGCAGAAGAATCTCTCTTCCTTTATTTTGTTCTCATTTTCCGTCTCTTATATTCTATGTAATGGATTTTCGTCTTCATCGTCTTCTTCCTCATTTGGGGAAAAATAGGGATCCTCATGACTGTAATCGGAATCCCAATGTTTTACAACCCCGTCTTGCTTTTCTTCTTGTACTTCCCTCATTCTCAAATACTCTAACACGAATTCATTGACAATCTGACGCATACTGTCTTCTTCATCATTGGATCGTCCTTTCCATTATTCTGAAAATACGATAACGCTTAGCCCACTGGTACTCAAGGCTTACAAAAATAGTTTGCCACGTTCATAGAGCAAACGTATACAGTGAAATGTTTCGCATATATTTTCAGTGCACGAAAATGCTAAAGCACCTAAGCAATGCATATAATCTCTAACATCCGTTGATACAGATGATGCATATTCTTTGCGTAGACAGATTTCTTTAAACTCTAACCATACGCTTATCTGGAGCAGTTCCCTTGCTTTCAACTGCGTTTTTGACACTCCAACGAGTATCCACGTCCGTTCCCTCTGGATTCCACTTCCTTGCTGCAATCTTGAAGCTCTTTGTGCGACCCTAACATTCAGTGCCGCCGGATATGGAACAATAATTTGTAACTTACCATTACAGTATATATTACATATCATTAGTATTCTAGTTACCAGCCATCAATGTTATTGTTAATCATCCTTTCGCTATGTAGCTTTTATTTAAGAAAACGTCTACGGTCGCCGTGCACCTAAACGCCACTTGGACTCCGATTGTCGAGCTGTTAACACGTACTGTGGAAATGGCTGGCGCCGCTTCCCGCTCCCTAACGAGAAACTAGTTGTTCTCCCCATTTTTCACAACATTACAGAAAAAAAATCGGCTATTAAGTTTCTGGAGAACTTGTATTTACTGACATTAAGGGCTTGAGATAAGTGAGATGTTTGGTTTAATCGGTGGCGCGGGACAACGGTAACTGGATATTGTGTAGACCTTTGGTTCCAGTTTCGGTGGAGTCTTCTTTTCTTTTTCTTTCTTTTTTGTTTAGTTCGAATATCTACATCTTTTAAACATAAAATGCGTCAAATGTATACTACCTACAACATATCTAATCATCATTTTTTATAAGTAATGCAAGTCTTCTTCTTTCTAATTACCTATCACACGCAAAATTCCAGTTTTCACTGCAAATGTAATTTCTTAACCATCGGCATTTTATAAAGAATTGTTAACAATTAAATTTTTGCGAAAAACGTAAATGTACTCTTTATCTAGACTACCTTCATTGTTTTATATCACAAATGTGGTCTCACATGAGCCATTAGTTCTAGTACGCCTGGCAGCTTAAATGCATTGTTATTTCTCGCAACAAATGCCTTAATTAGGTTTCAGATCCATTCTATCTGGCTTAAACTGCAGTTGTACGATAGAAACTGTAAAAAAGCAGCATTTGTATGGTGCGCTCGATGCCACGAAAAACATTTTCCATGTTTCTGGTGGAAACTAGAACGATATATCATAAAAGACCAGGAGAAAATGTGGCACTTGGGTGGCTTTGAGGATTTTGTTGTTGCTCGCCTCGTTATCAACGTAGCAGATGTCCGTTCCAGCACTGAAATGTATACGACCGATCATAAATAATACCGTCTGCGGCTTCAATATTCAACGTTTGTATGAAATCCCTGCGATTTGCTTTTACGTCATAGCTCACTCAGAAAGACTGCTCGTAGTTTAGATCAGCAATTTTCATCACTCTTGTTTTTAATTACAGTACTATGCCAGTTAAAAACGAGGTCATGTTATGTTTTCAGTTTAGTCCCCTTAGGAGCATAGTTACCGAGTTTTGCCGAATATTTGTTTTAATTCGGTTTAAAAATTAAATAACATTCGAAGCTATATGGTTTCCCTGTCGTCTGGTTTTAGGTCTTAGCTGCAACTGTTCACATCACATTAGGTTAGTGGGACCAGCTGGCTAGCCAGTGCTGTAGAAGTTAAATGTACAGGCAAAACTGTTGTCCGGTATTATCGCTGAGTCGATGTGCGCGTAATCTGCAGCATAAAACGTACAGATCCTTATTATCGTGTCTGACTGCAGACAGCTTGGCTTCCCCTCCACGTGAAATGAAATCTAATGAGGTGCCAGCAAACTCGGAAGAATACATATTGTAATGTTTGCATCGGGTTCAATCAAGGTGAACGCATTATAGGCGTGAGCACAACAGACACTACTGTCGGTTACAAATGTCCTATTTATTGGCTTCGCGAGGGGAATCTTTCCAAGGCGGGAGACATTACTGGACGATAAATAACAACCAGCTAGTGCTAAAATTAGGTAAAGTGCATGAGCGGCAAAGAGAGTGGGTCAGTACCACAACACGTCCCAAATTATATTATATATTTTCAGAAATAGATGAATGGATGCTCGTAACTGATACATAATCTTTTTTTAAGTTCCGTCTATTGACCCGCCTTTTAAATTAATTTATAGTGGCGTACGCCATAACTTTTAAAATACAGTAAAATTTAAAATATCCTCCAGCATCATGTTGTAATGATAAATATTGTCATTGCCATATTTTGTATTACTTGTATTCAGCCGCTTTTGGTAAACATCCGACGTTCTTTTTATCCAAGGTTGTCACTTCCAGGATTATTTCACTGTCTCTTTATATTCAGGACTTCACCTGATGATGTAACTAACGTTACGAAACCTGTCGTGCATTTGAAGTAAGGCAACCATGCAACTACAGATGTGCTTTTATTAGTCAAACAAATCCAATACGGACATGATTCTCTATCCAACACAACTAACAAATGGTTCAAATGGCTCTGAGCACTATGGGACTTAACTTCTAAGGTCATCAGTCCCCTAGAACTTAGAGCTACTTAAACCTAACTAACCTAAGGACATCACACACATCCATGCCCGAGGCAGGACTCAAACCTGCGACCGTAGCGGCCACGACACAACTAACAGGCATTCGTACATTAAGTGACATTGTTAGAGAAAAACACAAATGGAACCTGGTGAATTAAGTAGCGATTAAAGTATCCTGGAGGGAACTTAGGTAATATTTAGGTAGTGCAAAAATTCAAATGGCTCCAAGCACTATGGGACTTAACATCTGTGGTCATCAGTCCCCTAGAACTTAGAACTATTTAAATCTAACTAACCTAAGGACAACACACACAACCATGCCAGAGGCAGGATTCGAACCTGCGACCGTAGCAGCAGCGCGGTTCTGCATTGAAGCGCTTACAACCGCTCGGCCATTAGGAAGTGCGGCGAGGTGATACAGGTCATGCGACAGCGATGTGCACATATATACAGATGGCGGTAGTACAGCGCGCAGAAGGCATTGGGGGAGATGTCATTTACACTCAAGCGATTCATGTGAAAATGCTTCCGACATGATTATGGCCGCATGACAGAAGTAACAAATTTCCAAAGCGGAATGTTAGTTGCAGCTAGACGCATCGGACGTTCCATTCCTGAAATCGTCAGGGAAGTAAATATTCCGAGATCCACAGTGTTAAAGTGTGACGAGAATACCAAACTTCAGGCATTGGCTCTCACCATGGACAGCGCAGTTGCTGACGGCCTTCACTTAAGGACCGAGAACAGTAGCGTTTGCATAGAGTGGTCAGTGCTAGCAGACAAGCAACAATGTGTGAAATAAGCGCAGAGATCAATGTGGGACGTACGACGAACGTGTTTGTTAGGGCAGTGCGGCGAAATACGGCGTTATTGGGTTATGGCAGCAGTCGACCGATTCGAGAGCCTTCTCCAACAGTGTGATATCGCCTGCAGCGCCTTTCCTGCGCTCGTGATCATATAGGTTGGTGCGGTTCGAGTATGGTACAGGCTGGACGAACTCATGGACCCAGGTTGTCAATAAGGCACAGTGGAAGTGATGGTGGTTCCACAGTAGTATAGGCTGTGTTTGCATGGAATGGACTGCGTCCTCTGATTCAACTGAATCGATATTGGCTTGAAAAGATTATATTCGGCTACTTGGAGGCCACTTGCAACCATACATATACTTCACGTTCCCAAAGAACGATAGAATTTTCATGGATGACAATGCCCTACGTCACCGGGCCACAGTTGTTCGCGACTGGTGTGAAGAACATTCTGGACAACTCGGGCGAATGATTTGGCCACTTAGAATTCCCGACATGAACCCCATACAATATTTATAGCATAATAGAGATGTCAGTACGTGTACAAAATCCTGCACTGTCAACTCTTTCGCAATTATGAATGGCTATGGAGGCAGTATAGCTCAATATTTCTTCATTGGACTTACAACGACTTGTTGCTTCACTACGCTGGGCAACTCGATATTAGGACGTACCGAATGAGTCACCTCACTGTAGAAACACATTAAGAGAATGTCCAAGTGTACGTGCAAGTGCTGATTCATCGACGCAATAATTAATTCCTGCTCAGAAGACGACCAGAAACCGTCGATATGTAGTAACAACGTGGCATCTATGGCAGAACCAGCAGAATGAATGATAGCTTTGAGAACAATGTGAGTCTCCCACCAAGAGCAAGCTGTGGGACTGGGCTGGCGGATCCGTTAAATCCCACTGGTTAATCTCAGAGGGGCTGCTGATGATGGCGCTAGCTCGCCCGTCATCCACTCTAATGGCTGACGCATGTGGATGCGGAATAGTTAGGGGCTGCTATGGGTTGCCTAGAACTCCGGTCCTAGAGAAGTGGCGGTGTCGCGCTTCACTACCGTAGGTCATAGACATATAATTCTGCGACAGGGCCTGCCAGAAGTACGTAACTTCCTTAACCCTGAGCTGCCCTAGTGGTAAAGATCAAAAACTGCCAGTAAGTCATCTGTTGCGAGACTAGTGGAGATGTTCAACAAATGAAGGACCAGTCTGTAAGAGTTTTGGGTGTTTTTCTTTCTTATATGACATTCAATTTAAGCAGTTATTAAAAGTACTTGAACTGCCTTACATATCTTGAGGCGAATACTTAGTTCCAGTTGTATACAACTTCCTGTTGCTTTGTGGAAATACGACCTGCAGTGCGTTCCAAGTGGCATACACCCCTTCTCAGTGCCATGTGATATTGGTCCGACACACTTGAGTGATATTGCAGGATCGAACACCTGTTTTACTTACAACTGAGCCTATACGATGATTTTTTTTAACAACTCGCAAACTGTTACGCCCATATATTTGTATGAGTTTATTGGTTCCGATCATGAGTCACTGATATTGCACAGGATCTGATAAAAAGTCCTCCCGTATTTCAAAAGATGGATACAAACAAAGAAAGAAAGATATGGAGTTTTATTTGTGAAGAACAAATACTATGCCATTTTAAGTTAGGACGTGTCGTCTTCCATTGCTGACACATTAAAGAAGCCTTTTTCAGGAGCTGTCCATTTTCGTGTCATTGCCGGTGTAATGGCAGCCACTTCCTGGGTGATTGCCTCCTTCCGTGCTTGCAGAGTTGTGGGTATATGTTTGTGCACTTCAGCCTCCAAGTGTCCACAAAGGAAAAAAAGAATCAGAAGGTAACAAATCAGGTGAAATAGGGGGCAGGCGATTTCTCCTCTAGAAGAGAGAAGGCGCCTGCTGAAAATGGCATGTACGCTACTGATCGATACCTCGTCCACATCAGCAACCCCATGACAACTCACACAGTGGCGTCTGCAAAAACAGGAGGTCTTTTTGCCGGACCCTATATTTATACTACCTGTTCCCATTTTGTAAAATTCCCAATTTCAACGTTCTGAACATTTAAGGTTCCGATTTTAGCACAGGTTTGAAGTCTTATTAATATCTGACATGATTTTGTGCGGCATTTTCCACACTGTACTTCATTGAAGGTAAGTATACCATCTACATAAATCTGAGATAACTCTTAAATTTGACTGCCAGGTAATTAATATAACAATATTAACAGTAATGGTTTCCACGCACTTCCCTGCGGCATGCTTGGAGTTCTACGTCTATAAATGACTGTCCTGTTAGGGTAACATGATGTGCCCTCCATACTAACAAATTCTCAAAAAATGTTCAAATGTGTGTGAAATTTTATGGGACTTAACTGCTAAGGTCATCAGTCCCTACGCTTACACACTACTTAAGCTAAATTATCCTAAGGACAAACACACACACCCATGCCCGAGGGAGGACTCGAACCTCCGCCGTGACCAGCCGCACAGTCCGAGACTGCCGCGCCTTAGACCAGCAAATTCTCAAACAAGATACGAGTTTCACTTTATATCCTATACAATAGCAATTTCGTTAGTAACTGTTTGTGTAGTAATGAGCAGGAAGCATTTCTGAAGTCAAGAAACACTGCATTTGCCTTCATACATGGCTATCAGTATGTTATGTAAGAAGGGCGCATTCCGAGTTGACGAAGATGGCACCTGTATTAATCGGTAACTAATAGAAACATTTAACCTAACAGCCAAATAAGCACAGAGTTTTCGCTTGATGGTGGACAAGAGATCAATCGTCTCGGAGGGATCAGACGATGTAGTTCCTGAAGGAGATGAATTTTTTTCCGTTCTCAATGACCGAACGCGCTTACCACGTCATACCGCAGCGTCAAGTACGTAGTAAAACAATAGTACGACTTATCCATTCCCCACACTTCTTATATTATCATTTTGTAAGCGTTGTCCAGAGTTTGTTTGTTTTTCTCAGTTTCTTCTTACATATGTCGCAGAAAATCCTTGCTCCACATTGTGTTCACTGTTGTACTTTTTGTTTCTATCAAGGGCCTGTCATCATAGCATATGTCTCTTGTTGTGAGGATAGAGCCCCCAGCTTTTACTTATAGTACTATAGCCACCAGGATACTACACATGTGCCGCAGACGTTTGCCACACTGTGTTTTCCGCTCAGAGGACTTGGCGGAAATAACAACTGATCGATAATGTAGGGAGGCAGGTAGCAGCGTGCGAAGATTCTACAGTAATTCATAGGTACTTTGTATAAGACCTTGGACATGAATAACACGTATGCAAAGAACGTTTGCTAGAATGACCAGGCAGAAAAGACTTAAAGGAGATTTTATGTACTGAACTAGTGTATATGCAGATAATTTTAAAATTTATGTTAGTTTCAACAAATATGATTTAGAACATCGTATCATTTCAGAACAGAAAGATGTACAACAGCTAAATAGTGATAGACACAATATGGCGTTAAGCAATGACACACAATTTGCGACGTATGACTCTGCTGCTACGAGAAATACGTATTCTATGATACGCGGATTTAAAGGTCGCCAATAAGTAAGCAACCAGTTATAAAATGTCACGGATTCGAGGATTAAGTAAGAGTGAATTAAATACTGCTGTGAAACATAATTTTTCTCTGGTACTCGTACATTATAGAAATACTTACGCACAAGTGGCTTTGTCTTCACCATTGGTGTAAGATTGCGCTGTAGCGTCGCATACTGGGGCAGCGCCTGTCAACAAAGGAATGTTATACATTTTTGTTGACATCGTGTTCAGCAAAACCACACGTCGAAAATACGTCATCTTCTATATCTGTATCTATACTAATAATGATGCTGTAAAACCGTTATGGCTGTCTCTCTATTTTAAAGACGAATTTTAGTGGGGTTTTCACAGGTAACTTGAGCGTAGACTGCGACAACATACAGGCTATGTTCTGTCAAATCGTATCAAAAAAAAGTATCGTAATTTAATATCTGTAACTATACTAATAATGATGCTGTAAAACCGTTGTGGTTGTCTCTTTATTTTAAAGACGAATTTTAGTGGGGTTTTCACAGGTAACTTGACCGTTGACAGCGGCTACATACAAGTTATGTTCTGTCAAAGCGGATCAAGAAAAAATATCGTAATTTAATATCTGTAACTATACTAATAATGATGCTGTAAAACCGTTGTGGCTGTCTCTCTATTTTAAAGACGAATTTTAGTGGGGTTTTCACAGGTAGCTTGAGCGTAGACTGCGGCTACATACAGGCTATGTTCTGTCAAATCGGATCAAGAAAAAATATCGTTATTTAAGGTGCTGTAAATGCGAAAGGGTGTTTGTCTGTTACTTTTCCACGACTTAAGCGCTGATTCGATTTTGATTATATTTGGTACAGAGATAGCTTGAACGCTATGGAAGAACGCAGGATACTATTAAAAAAGTGTGTAATTTAAGAAATTTATTGATTTGAGGAATATCAAGTGAATTAGGAGAAAATATTTGCTCTTTGAAAAAGCTGTTTAATCTTTGACTTGTGAACTTTATTGTACTTGAGAAAATGCTTTTTTTGGTTGGTATGTTTTACGAAATACGATTCAATGTAACGTAGAGAATGCTTGCACAATCTTCAATGTTTTTAATCCGTGATGTACCGTAATATGGGCGAAAGTATCTGAGTTATGGTTTCACGACTAAACTGCTGAACCATAAAATGTGATATAGAGACAGCTTTAATCTCGAGGAAGAACACAGGATATTTTAGAAAATAAAAAAAGGCTGCACCTAAAATCATGAAATAACGGATGGAACACGTCTGCAACACTCAGCAACAATGCTGTGTGCGTGCAGCCTTGTTGTGAACTGGAATAGCGGATGTGATGGAGGGAGGGGGTTAGGGACGGCGTGTATGGCACACATCCTGAGCTAAACTTACCCAAACAAGCAGACACGTGAGGGCAGCTGAGGTTATTTCATGTACAGTAGCTTACTCACTATCACTCATCCTAACAAAACTACTGATATGCAAGCACAGGCAGAGGAAACAGCTAGTTTTCAAGTAATCAACTAAGGCAGCAAATTCTTTCATGTATTAATACTGAACTAGAATCGAGCAAGATCGCGTCTGTGGTGACAAATTATTTTACAATTTGTTGCGAGTTACATGCATTACCAATGTACATGTCCATAAACAACCAGAATTAATGAAGTTAAAACAGTAATCACTATGAGTAAATTGTCCACACAAAATCATTAAAATTGATGTGGTTGGTTCATCACTTTGTATTACCAGATAAATCTTCAAAGGATGTGAAGCTCCACACAAACATGACGGAGCCTAAAGTAACTGAAATTAATACTGTACTGAAGCTCTCATGAAGTAATAATAGCAGATCTAATGTACAAAACGTATTAACAAGTGCGGAATGGCAGTGATTGTGGATACCCAGTCGAAACTTTGTCTTTTAGGGGAGCAAAGGGCCTGCAATGCTCAGAACATTTCCTTCAGGCTATTGATTGATGGCAGTCATGAAATGTAATTAAACAGAATTACTCAATTATAAAATGGGAGAGCGGGGATTGCACCTTTGCCTGCATGACGGATGTAATATGATTAGTTAGGACATATGCTTAAAAACATTCAATAGAAACTTAGCATTCATTAATCAGGTGTTATGTTGTGAAGATTATGACAACATATGAAATGGTTTACATTACAAATTTTGTTAGTGTGCTTATAAAGTCTGTAAGCTTTCATTCAGTTCTCTTCGAACTGATGTGCTACTAAAGTTACTCAACTACCTGAATCACTACATTCTAACAAATTATTTGCGATAGAATACATAGTTTATTCACACAATTTGCTGCTAATAAACAGCGAAATTTATTGGAGAAGTTTGAAAAATTAAAATAATAATAACAATAAAATTTTCGGAAATTATTGAACATGTTAAAAATTGTACCACGTTCAGAAATACTCGATATTTACATATTACATTGTCGCTGTAGATTCACGCATGTTTCCATTCTTTATCATAGACATTGATTCTGGACTTTGTACACAACAAAGTCTGCTCTGTTCATATGATGTGGTATTTTAATATTTAGAACGTGAATTACTTCAGGAAGTTGGAGAAAAAAGATAAAAAAATTGCATTATATATGACCTAACTAGAAAAAGGATAATACTTCCGTAAGCTAAGCTACATTTTCTCTTACTTAAGACTTTTAAATTAAATTCGTAAAGTATAGATCAGTATTTGCAGTTCTGGCTTAGATGAACAAAATTCTATAGTCATAGATGTTTCCTGGCAAGCACATTAGCTCTTTGAGAAATTTATATCATTTGACAAACTGCCTATTGGCTTCTGTCTCGGGTTCTTCGGCCGACGTTCATCTAATGATTTTTTGACGTTTCGCCAGCACGAGTGGCTGGCGAAACGTCAGAAAAATCATTAGATGAACGTCGGCCGAAGAACCCGAGACAGAAGCCAATAGGCAGTTTGTCAACAAGTGGCCACGAAAGCCTTAACAAGTTTTATATCATTTGATGCACTGTGTATCTTTGAACTCTGTGTTTTTATGGAACTGCGTATTTTGCATATTTTGACAGATTCTTATTATTATGATTATCACGTCAGTATGATTTATGTGACATTAACCAGTGAATCTCAATGTAGTTCATTTAAAATTCAACGAATCTTATTGCGAAGTTACGTTGATTATAAGATTATCAATTAGGATAGCTACTAAATAACTTGGGAGTATAAATCAAACCCTGTTATAAAAAATATACCAGGTATAACTTTAACCATTGTCAAATCGACGCATTTCAGCACAGCTGATCAGTACACAACTGGCTTTTCGACTACAGTGTAATGTTCTATTGTCTAATTGTTTGAACCAGTCTACATAAGCTCTGATGTACGTTTGGTGGTAAGATTGCTTAAAAGCAGTAAATGCATTGATGGTAGCCTCAGAATAATCTACACAATGTTCAAAATCGCCATTGAATGACTCAGTCTGTTTGCTGCACTTATAGTATATGTGCTAACGTGACTGCAACACATTTTACCTGAACGGCAGCGGCCACGGCAAAAAGCAATATAGCCAACGCGTTCATTGTGGTCTTCCACCCGCACCTATGAGTATCAGACGCATCGCTCCGTTTTATACTCGATATTGTGCAGACTTGTTGACAAATGAGTTATCAAATTCAGATTCAGATTTCAAGATAAAGCTAACAAAACGGACTTTGAAACTCTCAGAGGGCTCTGATATCTGTAAAATTGAGAAGATAACAGTGATTTCCAAATAACAGGTCGTGGTACAGGATCGAAAGAACAAGGAGTGATTTACTGGTTTAGCACACAGTCGACAGCATTGGTATTTGATATGCATTTGCTATGATTGAGAGAAACCGTGGAGCATCCTGATCGGGGCAGCCCGACGGGGATTTGAAACCGGCTCCTCCCTAATAAGCAAACAATGCATTAAGCAGCCTAATCTACGTGTAGAAACAATTTATACTACCTAACAAATAATTTAAGCAACCAGAGTGGCAGGAGCATAGGAATAAGGGTATGTGACATAGTATGTGATGTTATGTTGTAAGAAGTGTGTATTTCTATTGTCTATTGTCAAACCACAATTAATGAAAGATGTTTATATTTTTATTCAAAAATGGTTCAAATGGCCCTGAGCACTATGGGACTTAACTTCTAAGGTCATCAGTCCCCTAGAACTTAGAACTACTTAAACCTAATTAACCTAAGGACGTCACACACATCCATGCCCGAGGCAGGATTCGAACCTGCGACCGTAGCGGTCGCGCGGTTCCAGACTGTAGCGCCTTTAACCGCTTGGCCACCACGGCCGGCTATATTTTTATTAATAGGATTAAGTAGGCATAATTAATATTTGTCATGTTGGAAATAATTGTGGTTGCAGGGAATGCCTGCACCAAAGTATTGTTGATATAATTTTAAAAAGGACGGAGAAACCGCGTATGGATACATTTTAAGAAAAGAGCGGGAAAGACCGCGCATTGATACATTTTGTAATGGTAGCAGGGATTGTCTGCACCAGAAAGCATTGTTGGCAGGTGAGACCGCACTTTAGCGTTCGTAGGAAGTCAGTAGTAAGCGAGAAGTGAAGCGAGTCGGTAGCAGGTCTGAAGCGAGAGGTTGAGAGGAGCGGTGTGGCTGCCAGCCACTAGCTATGATTTACAGGAGGTTATAAACGGATGTACAGAGACATCAGCTAACTATTATAATAAGAGGAACTAATATTATTGAATTAATTTTTTGAGAAACTCAAGACTACTGAAGGTATGTTTGCGCATTGCTAGTTGTAAGATTATTGTAAAAAGTAAGTCCCATTTGAACGTTTGTAAAATCATTTCATGCAGAATATAATTAACTTTTGCCAGCAATATTGCATTTCTAATTATAATCCATCCCAAAACCATCAACGTAAAACTTTGCAAAATTTTATTATTGTCAAGAAAGAGTTTAACTATGAATTACGTAACTTCAGTCAAATTAATTAAAGAATAACGTCAGCTTTGCTATTAAAGAATAACGTCAGCTTTGGTGATAAATATAGCCACTTATTATGAAAGCCCACCAGCAAATAATAGAGTATAGTAAAACAGAGTAAGTATATTCATGTCGCAGTTCGATGTAGCGCTCAGATGGCGATCCAGTAACAATAAAAAAGGTAAGGAACAGTTTTGGGCTATTGCAGATAACGACTGAGGGCCACACGGCGACGACACATTCTATGTTTTGTCGAAATAATCCGAAAACCACTTTTAAAAAGCAGCAATTAAATTTGTATGCGAAGATTGAGAAAGAGAATAAATTTCAAAGGGAAGGTTTCATTTGTTATTATTAAGCAAGAGATAGAAATCCTAAGGAAAGGTTTCATAGTATATTGTAAAAGGGAAGGTTATCAATAACAAAAGAGATATAGAGGAGACTGGAAGGTTTCACTTAGCGACATCCAATCGGTAAGACTCTTTAATTCCAGCCCATCGGCAATTCTGTTTGCTCTATTGATTCTTCGTTGAAAAGTGTTTGTTCAGTGTTGAATCCGCTTTAAACAGTGATATATTTTGCTGCGTGTGCTAATTATAGACCATGTCTCACAGAATAATTACTCGTTCTCAAAGTGATAAAAGTGTAGAAAATACTGACGAGAATTTCTTTTCAGGAATAGACAGAAATAATACGTGTGAAAAACCCGATAGTGAAACGTTAGGTGAACAGACATTCGAGAGTAGTAATAATATGGAATCTTTTGACGAACAATCAACTTCAGATATGCCAACTGATAATGAGACATTAGTGCAAAATAATTTCTTTTTAAATACAACAGACGCTACACAGCCACAAATTACGCGTAGCAGACATAATAGTTTCAGTAACGAAACCACTATAATGCAGTCAGTGTGACTCCATTACGTGCCGAAACCGATTCAAACGGTACACAGCTACACAATCTGCGTAACAGATACCACAGTTTTATTGACAAAAATTCCGTAGCCACAGATGAGGTGACACGATTACAGTCGTCTGAGGATATTCAAATTGAACACAGATGTACAACCTTTAACAACGAATACAAATACACACAGAAGTCAATCCGAAACGGATCCAATAATGGCATTTTTGCTACAAATGAGACAAGACATGAATTAAAACTTTAACAGAAGGGCACAAGAATCAGCAGACCTAAAACACGAAATCAAGGCAGAACGCACACACACAGATCAGAAATTAGACAAAATGTACCAAAATCTAAAACACGAAATCAAAGTAGAAATTCAAGCAGTCGCTGAAAAATCAAACCAAGAATTACACGTCAAGATTCAAGAAATACCAGATGAACAAGAAGCATTCGCGGTAAGCATACGAGAAACAATGACAGAGAACTTTTATAAACAAAACGCTCACATTGATGAACGTTTTAACAATCACACAGAAAACTGTTTGACACGTCACCGCAAACTGATGTGGTCGCAGAATAAAGAACGAAAAGAACTATCACAAACAATTAATAAACAGCGACAGGACGACAAAAAGAAAGTGTTTGCTCAGGGAAAAACTTACGTGGACAATCACATACACTCGATTTCGGAAGAAATCTAAACGGTTAAGGAGACAAATATTCAAATACAAGAGAGGCTCACGAAAATCCAATCACATACAACTGAGGCGAAAATTTCTACACACACTGAAATCCAGAATATTAAGGATAAATTAACAGGAGAAGTTCTGACACTAACTGACAAAATGGAACACATAGAAATCAATCAAGACTCAGAAAATTTGAAAGCAGATTTTAAGAAAGTAACCAAAAGTAATCGTAAATTACGAAACGAATTGACAGAAAAGATCAACGAACTCACTACAAGAATAGACCTGTTAGGTACTACCAATGACAGTAAATCAAATGACACTACACCAGTCTCAGGTCAATAGATTTCTGATAGTAAAGATACGCAAATTACAAATGTGCAACAAACAATCGCAGACCTAGAATCACGTAATAATTTGTTACATCCGAAAATCAATTCTTTACAGCAAAGGATAGCTGAAACACAAGAAACAACTGCAAACAATCAATTCCAACAGAACACACACCATTACGACATGCCTCAGATGCACAATACATATAATGTCGGTAGACTTCAGAGAGTAAGAGATCTTAACCAGGCAGAAAGACACACAAATTCATATTCACAACATTATGAAAATAATTACACACAAAGACTTGACGGTTTCGAGCACAAGCATTTCCTTTCAGTGAGAAAGTTTAAAACATTTAAAAACGTCAGGACGCAAATACATCCACTGGACTGGATCCAACAATTCAATGCGGCATTCCCACCATCATGGCCAGTTCAACATAAGCTAGAATTTATTATTAGTTTTCTTGAAGGGGTATCAGCGAGAAGAATACGGCCAATTGCTAGACAGTGTTTTTCAGTAGAAGCATTCCAGGAAGCATTTCTGGCAGCATATTGGTCAGATATCACACAGAGTAGCATATCTGCCAAATTTCGAGAATTCTACTTTCCCAACAATCACACAATTTTTCGAGTATATGGTTGAACAAAATCAATACCTCAATGAGCCATACAGTCAAGTCACATTAATACAACTGTGTATTTCAAAACTCCCCAGAGCATTAAAAGTGTCATTATTAACAGGTCAGCAAAAGGACAGCGTGTACGCATTTAGAGACATCCTGCAATTGCTAGAGGTACACCAGGCAGATTATGCGTTTGCTAATAAGAACTTTTCATGACATAACGCAAACCAGACAAGCAATACTAATTTTGAGCAAACACGATTTGGCAATAACAATCATAATAAACGCTTTCGTAGTGAAAATGAAAACCTTAATGGAGAAATCACACAGGGATTCAATGAACAGCAGTATAATAACAATGTACATTACAATTCAAGACAACAACAAAGCCATCCAAATAACACGACACATATACGACAGGAAATGCCGAACCGGTCAAACTTTCACATGACTCACCTCCAAGAAAATGCGACAGGTGCAAACAATTACATGGGTCAGCCGCAAAATACACAAAACGAACGAAGACAGCCTTTTCAGAGAAACACTCGTGCCTTACCGTATAATCACAGTTATGACGACAGAAGGAGAGAAAACGAACACTGACCGCAAAGGGCACTCTACAATGATAATTTTCATAGAAATTAAAAAAGTGCACAACAACCAAGTTATCGTATGAATGTACCAGACACAAGATTTCATCCGCCACCTACCGCTAATAATCAAAACGGTAGAACAGTACAGCTCATAGAAAACACACAACACTCCCCGACAGAAAATTAAGTGTCAGAACATTTATGACTAGAGATAGCCTGTGATGAATCTCTAAATGACGACACTATGGATAAGGACAGAGAAAAGATAACGATAGAGAATGCTATAACATTCGATGATGTGCGAGACACATTGTTACACGAAAAACCGATCATGCAGAAAACTATCCGCCACCCAATAAGCCAGATAAATTTAAAGTCACAAAATATTTTAGCAATAGTTGATTCAGGCTCACCAATGTGCGTAATTAACGAAGACACATTTAACAGATGCAATAGCAATAATGATATTACCCAGTATTCTCATTACACAAAACTTAAGTTAAGGGAGCATTTCCAGGAAAAATCATTGAAGTCAAAACAATGACAAAATTAACGTTTGTTTTTGCAGGGCAAACTTTCCACAGCAATTGCTGGATAGTTCCACATTTAACAACTGATATAATATTAGGAATGAATTTTCTCGTACAGTACGACGCTGAGATTGACTTTAAATTGTCATGCCTAACATTGCAGAAGGAAGACAGTGAAGTGGTAGTGAGATTTCAAAACACAGTATCCTCAGAAGAACAAAATTTGCACAGGATCGAGATTATTGCAGATTCTAAGGATAACGATTGTTACCTCACACTATACACGAATACACATAATAACGACGTGGCAGAGGAACAGGAGTATAATGTACTAGAGACAGTTACACGCAAGTTTGGAGACAGTACACCAAAAGACGACACAGAGCGCACGGAATTAGAAAATATTCTTGTGCAACATAAAACAGTTTTTAACAATCTTCCAGGAACGATGACAGGATTTATGTACGAATTTCAAGTGAAACCACACTATACTTTCAAAGCAAAACAATATCCAATCCCGCATATATACACAGAAGCAGTTAAGAAAGAGTTACGAGTAATGACTAATCAGGTTATAATTGAACCAGCAGCAAGCCAATATATAAATCCATTACACATCGTTGAAAATAAGGATGGATCACTCCGTTTAGTTTTAGATTCACGTGAGGTTAATAAAATAATCATTACAGAAACTGACCGACCACAGACGTTAGAAGAGTTACTGCAAAAGTTTCATGGCACCTCTATATATACCACCCTCGATCTCAAATCAGGTTTATGGCAAATCCAGTTGCATCCAAATTGCCGAAAGTATACGGCATTCCTTTGCTTTGGTGAATGTTACCAATTTTGTAAACTTCCGTTTGGGAGACTATTTCGTCTGCAGCCTTTATACGAGGCATGAATACAATTCTCCCACAGGATCTTAAAAACAAAATTACTGCATATGTAGATGACATTCTAATTGCAGCAGAAAACTGGGGACAGCACGACCACGCCCTTCAACAATTACTGAATACATTCGAGCAGAACGGTGTAACTATAAACCTCCATAAATCTGAATTTCGAAAAGCCTCAATAAAATTTCTAGGTCATATCATTTCACAAACAGGTATTGCACCAGACTCCGACAAATTGCAAGCATTGAAAGATATCAACGTGCCAACAAATAAGAAGGAACTTCGGAGCTTTTTAGGCCTTATTAATTATTTTAGAAAATTCATTCATTATAAAGCATTAGACACACCCTTGCTATACCAGCTCACAAGTAAAAACACAATTTGGTCATGGAATGAAGACGCTGAAGCTGAACTCGAGAATTTGAAAGAAGCGTTACTAAGGGCACGTTTGTTATTGCATCCTGACCCAACACAAAACCTTTCCATTGCAAGAAATAGTTCAACTACAGCACTAGGAGTACATATTTTCCAGGAAGTAGAGGAGGACGGTAAGACAATCGTTAAACACATTGTGTTTGCAAGCAGGATACTTTCTCCAGCAGAGCGCAATTACTCTGTAACAGAATTAGAGACGCTATGTGTAGTATGGGCATTTAAGAGATTACGTCATTATGTATATGGAAGACACACCACAGTATATACCGATCACCGAGCAATCCAGTTTTTATTATCAGTAAAACTTAGGCATGATAGATTAAGCCTTTGGAAATTATATCTACAAGAGTTCGACTTTACTATTGTACACATTCCAGGCACGCAGAATATTGTTGCCGACGCACTATCGAGACCTATTCAGCATAAACGACTAGAGAAAGAAAATACCTTCTGCCACAACCACCATAGTATTATGTATATCAAACAAGTAGCTTTCGAAAACTTTATATCATCAGCATTACAGGACATAGAGAGAGAACAGCAGAAAGATGAAACACTAAAAGAGATTGTAACGCTTTGACGAGACAAGAGCAAAGCAAAAATCAGACATAATTACACTATACATTAAAATATTCTGTTTATTCGCTCGTACCCAGACGGCAACAATTGGCTTTTATGCATTCCAGAAGGGATCAGAAACAAATTGATATGGTATACGCACCTAAGCTAAGCACATTACGGAGCTAGGAAATGCTTTCTAACTCTTCGACAAAATTGTCACTTCAACAATATGGAAAAACACATTCGTTAAGTTATAGCATCCTGCAAGATATGTCAGAAAGCTAAATCATCTACAGTATCACATATTCCACCACTGTATCCCATGATACCGGTTAACTTAAGACACATGGCAGCAGTAGATCTTTTCGGTCAAATCCCCAGAACAAATAAAGGTTATAGTTATATTCTAGTAACCGTAGAACTGACATCAAAATTTGTAACATTTTCTCCACTAAGGAAAGCAACAGCTAGATCAGTATCAAGAGCATTTGTAAGAGATTTTCTATCAATAGTAGGGCATGTACATAAGGTTATTTCAGATAATGGACCACAGTTTTGGTCAGACATATGGAAACAAATGTTAGAGAGTAAGAACATAACACCAATTTACATATCAAGATATCACAGTTCTTCTAACCCGTCAGAAAGAATAATGAAAGATATCGGGATACTTTGTAGAATTTATTGCCACAGAAAGCATGCAATATGGGACGAATACATTTCACAGTTTCAGGAAGTAATAAATGCAATACCTAATGAGTCAGCGACTCTCGCCCACTGTAATACTGACGAATAAAGACCCACCGAATAAATTTACTGAAATGATTACTTTTCCAAAGAAGCGTAGACTTCGTCATTGTGAGATAATAGACATGGCACTAGCGAACATTAAACGAGCTGCAGATCGTCGGAAGAGACAGCAGAAGCAGATAAGTAGATTACGTAAGTACGAGATTGGCGATAAGGTACTAGTTCGTACCCATTATCTGTCACATAAAGGGAAGAAACAATGCAAAAAATTTGAACTTCTATACGCAGGACCATACAGAATTCGAAATATTCAGCACGCTAATGTAGTACACATCGAGACATTCAGAACAAAAAAATCGAGAGGAAACCATCATATGTCAAACATAAAGAAATTCGTAAAATAGGATAACCTTCTTACAGGGATACATATTGACAGAGTATAACAATGAGCTTTTTGACACATTCCAGCAAGCCCGAATACAGTGAGCTACTAATGGGTTCGCAGGAGAGCTTCTGTAAAGTTTGGAAGGTAAGAGACGAGTTACTGGCAGAAGTAAAGCTGCGAGTACCGGGCGTGAGTCGTGCTTCGGTAGCTCAGATGGTAGAGCACCTGCCCGTGAAAGGCAAAGGTCCCGAGTTCGAGTCTCGGTCGGGCACACAGTTTTAATCTGCCAGGAAGTTTCGTTACTAATGGGTTATTTACGTGCACAACAGGTCACCTCGATTCGACCGCAGGTAAATACACTGAACACTAATAGCAGTCTTAGAAGCGTTCTCGCAGGACATTTATTTCGCATTTTGTAAGGTAAGAGAAGCAATTAACAGGACTACTTTAAATGTAAATGTATAACACGTACAAATAATTTTCATACAGTAGTAGCAATTAGATGTATTCTTTAACCTGTGCATGCAGCATTGTTGTCATAGTTCACCAAAATAATCGTAGTTTTAATTATAATATAAGTATTGAATATGGAGAAATGTGGATAAATGCTTTACAGGTCATGCCGAGAGCTGACGAGATATTCCAGATGCAGAGAGATTTTAACCAGGAATATTTTGTTATAGGTAATACAGAGAGATATTGAAGTCATGCCGTGCGCTGATGATTATTAACAATGAATATTTTATTATAGGCTATGCACAGAGATGACACGAGGTACAAAGGAGATAGGAGAATGAAGATGTTAGTATGTAAGGAATATAATTTAGTAATGGTTTATTTTGATAACAGGTGACACAGCGCAACGCAGCACTACGGTTGGAGAAACCACATTAAATTGCTTTCTGTATGTACTTTGCTATTCGAAAAATTTTTCAGCATTGAACATGATATCTTTTACATCAGATACATACATATGAAAAACAGATCACACCAAATGTCAGCATACCGATTCGCACTCTACGTAAAATACTAATGTTTTCTCTTAAATAACAATGACGATGTGTGCTACACAACTCAAACATAATATATAGTCGACTGACAATATGACTCGTAACTGACGAACACATTACCGAACATACTGAAGTCACAGAAAGTGACATATTTTGTCAAAATGTACTTTCATATTTCAAAAACTGTGAATTCACAACCTGTGAAGTAATATAACAATATCTTTATGTAATTATTTATATGAGCACCAGATTATGATTTATTTAGAGTCACAGAAAGTGACATAGTTTTTATAAAGGTACATGTCTATTTTATTTAAAATATTGATGCCTAAATGTACTACTAAATTCTACTTACAGAAATATTTGTTTATGTTATTGACTGTCACGTAATGTAATATGTATTGTAGGCTGAATTCACTACAGATGGAAAATGTGTTTTATATGTAATTGTTTAAAACTATAAACTTTTTCTACAGTCACACAAGGTGACATATTTTGTCCTTTTTAACGTAAAATAAATAATTTTTATGAGCACAGAGGAATGAGATGATGTAAAATTTGGTAATAACGGTATCAACCATATCCGTGAACCTTTTGACAAAATGATTATACCTGTACCTTAATTCCTGTGCATCCTCGTGGTTATGGAGCACAAACAAAGTGAATAGTGACCCACGTTACTTCAATCTACAATGTTTTCTATGAGGTGTCGGCATTCCAAGATTCACGCCACAGTTATGATGTACGTCAATAGGTGCTTGCATACCAAGATGCACACCATCACTACTAATGGACAATTGGAGTTGGAACTTGTACCTCGTGTAGCTGCGGCAACTCAGAGAATTCGATGGTTAACTTAGTGCTTGGTTACACTAAAACTATGGATCAAGAAGACGACGGAATCACATGGCGAAACCTGGTGTTGTGCTATGTGAGGAAAAGAAACGGACTTTTGAGTGCACTCACAGACAGTTGCCAGTGCTTTGACCATGCTACCCAATTCCTTTTTTTCCCTTCCTTGAATATGGTACTAATAGATGCCAATTTTACAAAAAAAAATATAATGAAACATAAACTATGTTCTAATTTTTGCCATGAATTACTATTAGAGATATAAATAACTTTTACTACCTGATGTACACTTCCAACTTACTGATTCATATTATTTGTATATGTTGATGTATACTCTTTTGAAGATTCTCTTTGTTAGACTTAGGAAAACAAATTCTTATGGCAGTATATGTATGTGCTTTGTTGAAAGAAATATTCTATCATTAACTTACTTATTTCTATAATCAATTTTTCTCCTTACGTCTAGTAACAGCAAAAAAGGTAAGGAACAGTTTTGGGTTATTGCAGATAACGACTGAGGGCCACACGACGACGACACATTCTATGTTTCGTCGAAATAATCCGAAAATCACTTTTAAAAAGCAGCAATAGAAATTATATGCGAAGATTGAGAAAGAGAATAAATTTCAAAGGGAAGATTTCATTTGTTATTACTAAGTAAGAGATAGAAATCCTAAGGAAAGGTTTCATAGTATATTGTAAAATGGAAGATTATCGTTAACAAAAGAGGTATAGAGGAAACGGGAAGGTTTCAATGTTAGTGATTACAATTGCTAGTGAAGTTTACAAAACATGTGGGAGTGTGAGACTAATAATCAGCATGACACTGGACCTCTCTCTTGCCTGGATGTAAGCAAAAGATTCGATTAGGGAAGGTGTCATAAAGCCTTTCTATCCTTTCCTGAGGCAAGTTGGCCCACAACTGTTGTAACGTCTTCTTAATATGGAGGTTACTGGAACTAGGACAATGTTGATTTGCGAGCCGGTCTCACACATGTTCTATCGGGGACAGATTTTGGAAACTCGCTGGCCGTGGTAGTATCTCAGCAACACACAGACAGTTCAAAGAGACACATGACACTGTAAGCGTATTGCCATATTGCTGGCTTAGTTGCGGAGTATCTTCGCGGGCAGCTCGATTGCAGAGTCGAGCACGGGACACGGAACTGTTACGTTGTGTTGTGGGTAGCTCTTCAGGTGAGAAGCATAGTTATTATGGAAGTTCAAGTGTTACTACAAGTACTATTACAGTAAGGTGATGAAATATGGAAGTGATTCATAGGAAAGTGCGTAATGACGTAATAAAAAATGAGCAGTGCCGCCGATAACGTATTTGTGTATCCTCCCGTTGCGTGTCGCTCAGCATCAATCAACCGCGCCGTGTTCTGGCTCTCAGAATGAACTAATGTGAATCAGTAAAAATTAGTTATCATAAAAGAGTACAGTCAAGTGCCAGTGTCCTGTAGCGTGTGTGAGAATGTGCGTTCGGTCATCGCGTTTCCGCATCATCAACAATCAGCCACGCCGCGACGGTTTCGCTCACGCTCGTACGATTGTGAACTGTGAACTGTAATTTAACTTTATGATCAGTGTTATATCATTACTAGTGTCAAGGAGGGCTGGTACCGGAAGTGCGTGACGAGCGTAAGGACATCCGTTCGATCATTCAGCTTCCGTGTCATTTCAATCACTCGTGTTGCGTTGCTTAAGGATACGCTCGTTCAAGTGATATTGTGGACAGATAATCATCAAGAATGGTAATTGGGATAAGCAGTTATGACTTAGAATGTAAACAGTGCAACCTGTGATTTTCATATCGTCTCAGAATATACACTACTGGCCATTAAAATTCCGACACCAAGGAAGAAATGCAGATGATAAACGGGTATTCATTGGACAAAAATATTATTCTAAAACTCACAGGTGATTACATTTACACGCAATTTGAGTGCATAGATACTGAGAAATCAGTACCCAGAACAACCACCTCTGGCCGTAATAACGGCCTTGATACGCCTGGGTATTGAGACAAACAGAGCTTGGATGGCGTGCACAGGTACAGCTGCCCGTGCAGTTTCAACACGATACCACAGTTCATCAAGAGTAGTGACTGGCGGATTGTGACGAGGCGCCGGCCAGGGTGGCCGAGCGGTTCTAGGCGCTTCAGTCTGGAACCACGCGACCGCTACGGCCGCAGGTTCGAATCCTGCCTCGGACAGGGATGTGTGTGATGTCCTTAGGTTAGTTAGGTTTAAGTAGTTCTAAGTTCTAGGGGCTGATGACCACAGCAGTTAAGTCCCATAGTGCTCAGAGCCATTTGGACCATTTTGTGACGAGCCAGTTGCTCGGCCGCCATTGACCAGACGTTTTCAATTGGTGAGAGATCTGGAGAATGTGCTGGCCAGGGCAGCGGTCGAGCATTTTCTGTATCCAGAAAGGCCCGTCCAGGACCTGCAACATGCGGTCGTGCATTATCCTGCTGAAATGTAGGGTTTCGCAGGGATCGAATGAAGGGTAGAGCCACGGGTCGTAACACATCTCAAATGTAACGTCCACTGTTCAAAGTACCGTCAATGGGAACAAGAGGTGACCGAGACGTGTAACCAATGGCACTCCATACCATCACGCCTGGTGATACACCAGCATGGCGATGACGAATACACGCTTCCAATGTGCGTTCACCGCGATGTCGCACAAACACGGATTCGACCATCACGATGCTATAAACAGAACCTGGATTCATCCGAAAAAATAACGTTTTGCCATTCGTGCACCCAGGTTCGTCGTTGAGTACACCATCGCAGGCGCACCTGTCTGTGATGTAGCGTCAAGGGTAACCGCAGCCATGGTCTCCGAGCTGTTAGTCGATGCTGCTACAAACGCCTTCGAACTGTTCGTGCATATGGTTGCTGTCTTGCAAACGTCCTCATCTGTTGGCTCAGGGATCGAGATGTGGCTGCACGATCCGTTACAGCCATGCGGATAATATGACTGTCATCTCGACTGTTAGTGATAAGAGGCCGATGGGATCCAGCACGGTGTTCCGTATTACCCTACTGAACCCGACGATTCCATATTCTGCTAACAGTCATTGGATCTCGACCAACGCGATCAGCAATGTCGCGATATGATAAACCGCAATCGAGATAGGCTACAATCCGACCTTAATGAAAGTCGGAAACGTGATGGTACGCAATTCTCATCCTTACCGAGGCATGACAACAACGTTTCACCATGCAACGCCGGTCAACTGCTGTTTTGTGCATGAGAAATCGGTTGGAAGCTTTCCTCTTGTCAGCACGTTGTAGGTGTCGCCACCGGCGCCAACCTTGTGTGAATGCTCTGAAACACTAATCATTTGCATATCACAGCATCTTCTTCCTGTCGGTTAAATTTCGCGTCTTTAGCACGTCATCTTCATGGTGTAGCAATTTTAATGTCCAGCAGTGTAGATGTTCGTACCAGACGTAGGACAGTGTTGTGCTTAACGTTGAGTGGCTCTCCTAAATCCGCTTGCATATTTAAATACATAATTTCAGGCAAGCCAGCGGCAGTGTGGAGCAGAACAATACGACCGTCGCGGGATTATCACGTAAGTGGTGAGGACAGGGCGCGCGGTCACAAAACGAGAAGCGACTACCAGGTAAGGAAACCCCCCCCCCCCCCCGCCGTTTGTACCCCCGGGCGTGTTACAACATGTGTGGACCAGCACTGTCGAGTTAAAAACTTGTGCGACAGTACTATTGCGTGGGAGGTAACACCTGAGGGCGCAGGATGTCCGTGTGACATACTATTGTGTCGTCAGAGTTCTCTCAATCAATACCAGCTGCAACCTGAAGTCATACCCGATGCCTCCCCACACCGCGACACCAGGTGTAACACCGCTGTGGTTTTCCAAAGCATCGCAAGAATGGGACCTCCTCGAATGTTCGTCCACGGAAGTGCAGAGCAGTGATTCATCGCCGAACGCATTGGAGCCGCGCAATGCAGTTGCGCCAGTCATTAGTAGTCCATTCTTCCCTATCGTGGCACTGCAGTGGGGTCCCTTTCAGACTCTGTCAGGAGCTGTTAACGCTGCCTCAAATGAGCACGCTGCACCTCCACGTTCTTCGCAGTTGTCAACCAACGTCTGACTCTGTTCACGCCCCTTACGTGCGCTACCAGGCCTGGCTACAACGCTAAACTCAAACATTACTCCTTCTGGCAGCAGTTCTCCTGTCCGAAGAGTTGCAGCTCTAATTATTTACATATCAGCAGACGGTGTGCAAATGTAAAATAATTACACTCTTTGACCTTGTCTTCGAAGTGCGTCATTGTTTTTCTCGGGTAATGTAATCAGCAAGTAATTAAATAGCTGTCAGCCGCTTCACTGCTTTTCTTTACAACAAATTTATTTCGATCTTACAGATAAACTGAACAACCTAAGTAACCTTGATTAGTCTGAAAATGTAATCTAATCTAAAGTGGACGACACCTGTAGCTAAAGCCGTAGTCTGTCTTGCTGCTGGCTCCCACCGTGGGATAAGGAAGTAATTCACACTGACGCCGGCGGCTCTCCTCCATCAACAGACTCCTAATCTCTTGTGATAAACTGTTGTTTACTACTTGCCACAAATGAACGCTCAGCTGAGTGGCTATCTGATGATTTCTCGACCTTCATGTTCAGTTGCCTCTCTAAGTCGATTGCTTCCTTCTTGCCACTGTGTTCGGCCATGGTTTACCAACTGCTTCCAACATCATCGAATAGTGGCATCGCTCCCATTCAAATGTTGGGTGATTCGCTGATTACTCCACCCGGCTTCTATGAGCCCAACTACACATCTTTTCTCAAATTCTGGCATCAGACCGTCTGCGAGGCATAGTTACTGACCAACCGAGTACAAGGAACGATGTTTACCGAGACTTTATGGCCTGGTATCGACATGTCCCCTGTTTACTATCTGTGCCAGATGTACGGTGAAACTGAGCTCACACATTCATCCATCGACCACCAAAGTTAACATCATATGCGTATGAACGTCAGTTTATGAGCAATTTGCATAACTTCTTTGTGGTGCTTCTTTTCTTTTCGTCTCGGATTGTATTTCAGAGTGCTTTTCTCGGTCAAACTAACAGCTCCTTCTGTCTCGCTTCCAAAGAACCCTGCGTTCCGCGAGCAACGCTACAGCTCAATCGTGGATTATATCAGGTGAAAGAGATACTGATTCCGATATTAAGAAAATTTGTCATTTATGTGTTCTTTATTAGCTCTCTAGATCAATCTTATTTAGATTATAAAACGAGTCGGCAAATGAAACAGAAAGAATTGCTTTGCTGTAGTCCTGAGGGATAACGAGAGAGAAATGTCGAACTGGGGCCACAGCGACAGCATATTAACTTCGACCTCGAACTCATCTTGTGCGCTATATGGTGCATGAGATAGTTCAAGGAGCGTCGTTTTGATCAAGCAGGATTTGTACCAGAGTCTGTTGTGTTGGCGGAAGAATACCGAGTTACTCGTGGAGGCCGAAATGCACGCGTTTTAGCTCACGCAGGCTGGCGTGAGGGGGGAATGACTATACTGACGTGAGGTCTGAAAATTGCCAAGGAATTAGAATTCAGAAAGCGGACGTAATTAGTTTGATACTTAACTTTAATCCATTAATGATGAACGTCACTCTTGACGGTACATCATTCACAATATTATCTGTTCAGAATACATTCTGGAAGTAACAAAGTCGGCTGTACAACTGGGGCGAGTGCTAGGGAGTCTCTCTCGACTAGACCTGCCGTGTGGCGGCGCTCGGTCTGCAATCACTTATAGTGGCAACACGCGGGTCCGACGTATACTAACGGACCGCGGCCGATTTAAAAGCTACCACCTAGCAAGTGTGGTGTCTGGCGGTGACACCACAGAGTCTCCACCTTTTCTCTGAATGTTATCTGTGTTTTTTGGGCTGTGAACCTACTGACGAGAGGAACTCACTCTGGCCTGCACCGTCTGCCTACAAACATAGACCTGAAGCGCATGCTTTTACTTCTCTCCTGTTACAGACATAAGTAGACCACATTCTTGAAACAAGACACAGGAACATTCCTGAGGCACATTAGAATGGAGAAGGGACAGATTCACCTGAGATAGCGGAAATTACAGGAGCCCACTAGGGAGACAAAAATATTATAGAAAATAAATATTTGAGATTCTATAAAGAAACGAAATGATAGATTTTTGTACGTAGAAAAGAAGGTGACTCACGAGGTCAATCAAACAACTTAATTCCTATTAAGGTTATGGCCCCCACTATACTGTCTATCCACCTGCGAGACCAAGAGAACGATCACTAACTTTGGTAGGACACGACCGTTTAGCAAACTCAATTTACAGTTATTTGTTTACTCCTATGAAAATAACATTGCACCAGCCTAAGAAGCAGTTCCACTGTGAATGCTGTTCTCAGTCAAGGGATGAGTTAGTCACAGTTGGTAAGTTGCTGAATATCCCTCTGATTGCTGTCAACCGATCAGCATACGCAGTGACAGGGCGTAATGGGAGGGCTAGCGACATACGTGTACCAAAGATACTCCAAGTATCCTCTCCCGTGGACACTGTATTCTCTACATGAAGTGCAACATCTGTCAGCACTCGTCCGTTAGACTGTGAGTGGCGTATCAGTGGGGTGGGTCTAAGGAATTTGTACGGGAACGCGACGCGGAAAGGGATCATAACTGTTTAAAGTTTTTGTAAATAAGGGTACGCAAGAAAACACTTCTTTAAGGTATAAAAAAACACCTTGAAGTATAACCTAGCGTACCTTACACGACATATACGTAAAACTCTACGTTTTCTAATTTTAACATGTTTTCCAAGGAATGCGTACACGTTTCCCGTTCTTCCTATAACCACTCGCTATATAGCCGGTCTTTTTTTAAAGTAAAATTTATTAGAACTGGCATGAACAATTCCCAAATTTCATACAAAATCATGAATTCCAATTTTAACATAGAGAAAATTAAACAAACGCATAATAAGAGCCAATTGAATTGAATATTATACGCAAAGTAGTTAGGGGCTATATTGAAAGAGTTTCTAATGAACTTACCTTTGGTTTTACAATTACTATATAAACCCAGCGCACTTATCGTTAACGTCTTTAGCGTCTGGGAGTCTTAAGTGTCTGAGGATATCTGGCGTATGGGAGTCTTTAGAATCTGAGAGTCTTTGTGTTCGAGATTTTAGTGTCCGAGCTTCTAGCATTTGAGTCATGAGTATTCGTGTCTCTCATGTTCGTACACCACTGTGTGAGATAGCTAACGTTATTGGAAGCCGGGCTAATTGAAAGTAAATATCTGTTCGTTTAATTTATTGTCAAAGGTACGAAAACTGACAGAAAATGAGATAAAGCTAACATACAGCGAACATCTCAGTCGATAAAAGATCGATATCATTGCCGGCCGGAGTGGCCGAGTTCGAATCCTGCCTTGGGCATGGCTGTATGTGATGTCCTTAGGTTAGTTAGGTTTAAGTAGTTTTAAGTTCTAGGGGACTGATGACCTCAGATGATAAGTCCCACAGTGCTCAGAGCCATTTGAACCAGCCAGTATCATTAATCTCAATTTAAGAACATCAGTTGCTGCCGAAGCTACTCTTCAAACAGCGCGTTGAAACTTGAAATTTTATTGTACACATTGTTTGGACAATTATTATCGAACTAAAGTGGAATTATGTTAATAAAAACCAAGTTAAGGAAAAATTACAGTCTGCTACGATTTCGAACAGTGTATCAAGAGAATTGATCCGTGTATTGAATTATCTCTGGACAATAATAATAATAATAATAATAATAGTTTATTCCACATTCATATCAAACGGGATAATTTTCAACGGATAAAACATTGTCCTCTGTTAAATGAAACCTGTGTCTTTCGAAGGAATTAATTCGGTGTACATCTGCTACGCTAATCGAAGATATCAGTTTATCTGGAAACGCGAATCGGTCGCCTAGTTACTGTTAATGAGGATCTCTGGTGGCAACCGCTAAACAACGTAGCTAGGCGACAGTAATAATTAGAATCTAAGTTTATCAACGAAAGAGACATTAAAAGATTTTGTGAAACCCCAGTTAGCGCAAAGATCGGACATTATCAACAAATATTGACTGCAATAACAGATAGTGTTGTGTCACCTCGCTTTCACGTATCTAGACGAATTGAAGAATACTGGCTGGGCCTAGAAGAAGGACGTTATACTTCCGATGGTCGTGGAAGTGCCAGTAGGCAGCGACAGGAGGCGTCACAAATGGCGCCCAACGTGGGGTTCGAAGGTAATAAATTAACAATATACAGTTCATACATGCTAATTTGTGAATTATTTACTGACTGTATACGAACGAAACAACCACTCGTGTTAACCTGCTCGTGTTACACGTTCACTGTCTTCGACAAACTACGCCCGGAGTGACAGGAAGGAAGTACTATAGGAAGTACGTACAGAAATAATTGATACGAGGATATTTAAAGTTTGAGTCATAGCTCATTGTGCTTCAGTTAAATATATTGTAGCTGGCGAACCACTACGGCAAGTTTGCGCGTTGTTGAATTGATATTGTAGCTTAGACAGTATTTGTGTGTCGTGTGTAGTTGTGTTGGTGTTGGTTGGTTGTAATTTTGTAGTATTTGACCATATGATAGTAGTCCTAAGGTTGAGATCTAATGTAGAGAATATGAACGAAGACATGACTAGGGAGGAGGGAACAGAAATGGATGATAGTAGGGTAGGAGAATTAGAATCATAGTATCCGAATCTTTGCGATGGAAACTACTGAAAGTAAGGAAATACAGAAGCGTCCGATCTTACCCGTCGGCTTTGACCCATGACGTCACAAATACCGCGGAAACGACTATAAACAATTCCAATATGGCGGATATAAAAACATCGCATACGTATTGTAAACACTGAAATACACAAGTTTCACAAAAATCCTAATGACTGTAACGGGACAAGCGTGGGAAATTAGGGGTTTTTGGGTGCGGAGAAACTAAATATACAGAAATGTAGCCACCGACCGCCATTCAAAACCACGCAAAACAACGAAATAAATCAACATCACAAAACTGACCAAATACCAAAAAACACATTCCTATCCATAATCGGACACTTCCCTTAACCTATATAGCTCAACAGAACCTACCGATCACATCCCCCAATAGAAAACTAAGAAACGAAAGCTTCCCTTACACCTACATACATCGGCACTTATGCAGTTTAGCAGGTACGGAAAAAATTTTTCATTTTTTTTCAAAATTTGATCATCATGTGTCGTTATGCGGTGGGGGGAGTCTGCAGTGCCCCCCCATCCCCCCACAGGCTTCATTAGTGTCAAATCAATATTTTCGAATCATAGGCGGCCGCTGCCGCGGCCGCATTCCAAAAAAAAACTCCCAACCTAACCTCAAGTGGGCTACGCTACAGATCAATATGTTCATCAAATTGCTTCATATTACGTATACATGTTCATTAGTGTCAAATCAATATTTTCGAATCATAGGCGGCCGCTGCCGCGGCCGCATTCCAAAAAAAAAACTCCCAACCTAACCTCAAGTGGGCTACGCTACAGATCAATATGTTCATCAAATTGCTTCATATTACGTATACATGTACATGTACATGTACGTACAGCAATGAGCATTAAATTAACCATTAACTCACTAATAGAAATTCCGCTTCAAATCCAACACCTGAGCAACAGAAAACTGACCCCACCACACGAAACAAACGAAACAAACGAAAACCATGAACACACCACCAGAGAGCACGACAAACAAAAACAAGACATCTACAAACACGCCACAATCGCAAATCAAACTCCGCGCCGTAATGACGTCACACACCACAACACGCTTACGTCACGGGTCAAAGCCGACGGGTAAGATCGGACGCTTCTGTTGACCCGAAAGTAATAATGTTGGAATGTCGATACCTAATAGTGATTCAACTGTAGGGCCTAGTAGAATGGTTAAACCTACAAATGAAATGGGTGGTTTGACAATTTAATTAAATTCTAGGAGGAAATATTAGAAGCTAATCGTCAACGGGATCAAAAAGACCGAGAATACAGGGAAGAAAGGAATCAGACAGACCTAGAATTTAAGGTGAAAATCAAACAAGCGATTGAATCGTTAGAGGCTCAAACTAAGGAAAGAGAAGATAGACTGGCTAAGGAACTCGAGAAACTGGGACCTGACTCAAATTCAGCAAGTAGTAAACGTGCTACTTTACAAAGATCGATAAGTACGTTACAGAAGGATGTGGAATAGATAAGTTAAGAGCGGTCTACCGTGTCGGATGAATAGATGATCTGTCAATCAAAGTAAGAAGCCTACATTTAAGAAGTTAAAAGTATATTGACGATTATTTAATGGGTCAGACGAAAACGATTGAGGCAGGAGGACATATTCCGGTAACAGACATAGAGTGAATATTTAACTTGTGTCTAGTATCTAAAATGAAATGTATAGCTACCTTTGAACAGACGTATTCAGTATGGACATTAAATGAATGAAATTTTTAATTAATGTTAGGAAAAATAGAAATATCTGAGATTGAGATAATACTTTGAAATACTTTAGTCCGTAATGAAGAACCTAGTATTTGTGACGTCTCCCATTGCTACCTACTGGCCCTTCCACTATCAGCGGAAGTGAATGTCCATTTTCAATGCCCAGGCAGTATTCTTCACTTCATCGAGGTACGTGAAAGCGAGATGACACAACACTATCTGATATTTCAGTCAATATTTGTAGGCAATGTCCGCTCTTTGCACTAACTGGACGCTATATTCGGGGTTACACAAATCTTTTAAAGTCTCTTTCGTTAATAAACTTAGATTCTAATTGTTATTGTCGTCTAGCTACGTTGTTTAGCGGTTGCCACCAAAGATGCACATTAACAGTTATTAGGCGGCCGATTCGCGTTTCCAGATGAACTGATATCTTTGATTAGCGTAGCAGATGTACACCGAATTAATTCCTACGAAAGACACAGATTTCATTTAACAAAGCACGATGTTTCATCCGTTGATAATTATTCCCTTTAATGTTAATGGGGAATAAAGTATTATAATTATTATTATTATTATTATTGTCTAGAGATAATCCAATACAGGAATCAATTCTCTTCATACTCTGTTCGAAGTCGTAGCAGACTGTAGTTTTTCCTTAACTTGGCTTTTATTAACATAGTTCCTTCGATATGACAAACAGTCGTTTACTTTTAATTACTTTTAATTAACCTGGCTTCCAATAGTGTTAGCTATCTCACACAGTGGCACATGAACATAAGAGACACAAATGCCAGAAGCTCGGACACTAAAATCTCGAACACAAAGACTCTCAGATTCTAAAGACCACCAAATTCCAAAGATCCTCAGACGCTTAAGACGCCCAGATGCTAAAGGCGTTAACAGTACGTGCGTGGGGTTTATGTAGTAGTTGTGAAACAAAAGGGACGTTCATTAGAAACTCTTTGAATAGAGCCCCTTGCTACTTTGCGTGTAATACTCTTTTCATTTGGCTCTTATCGTTCTTTTATTTAATTTTTTCTACTTTAATACTGGAATTCATTATTTTGAATGAAATTTGGGAATTGTTCATGCCAGTTCGGATAAAGTTTAATTTTAAAAAAAGACCAGATATGTAACGACAGGCTACATGTTCCAGTTACAGGGCAGAGTGGGATAAGGAAATTTTTTGTTAAACTGTATCGTAAACGTCGAAAATACTGCATAAACGTTGAAATACGAGCTTTAACTGTCTCAAAGGTTTTTTCTCGTCGGACTTCCCTGTCCTGGTATTTTTGACATCTTTTCGCCCTCTTTATTTCTTTTCCGTGCTTTATTCTCGTGACGAGAATGTGTTAATACGTCATTTAGTGTGCACTATACACATTTTTTGTGTTCAGATTGACCATTAAGCTCTAATTTTCTCAAAGAGTTCTTTGTAGCTGATTTCTCAATATTGACATTTTTGACCTTTTATGCATATTCTTTCTTTCTTTTCTGCGTTTGCAACAGCATGCTGTAGTTCATTCTTATAACGAGAATCTGCTAATAATACATTTCTTCTGCAGTGAACTAAAAGCTAAATCCTGTCCGAACAGGATTCGGAAGGCTCAACAGTACCGACCGACTGCCGAGTCGTAGGCATCACAGGATGCAGATCTGGAGGGCCATGTGGTCAGCACACCGATCTGCTGGCTGTTGCCAGCTTTCGTGACGAGTTCTGCAGTCTGCTGTTAACACATTTTTAAATTTCCCATCTGATTAGTCAGGCCTGTAGTCAGGATTATTCTTAACTTTAAGAATAAATCTTTCCACCACAGAGTTGGTTACATCAACAAACTCCTTAGATGGTTCTAAAAATTCCATTTCAGAAGAGAAAATAGCTGAATCTGACATTTCCGTTAATCTGACGTCCCATTGCTGTATATAGGTTTTTGTAATGTAAGTTCGCATCTTCTTAAAAAAACAAGAAGAAGAAAAAGAAATATATAGTTTGAAATCTATTTTCAATCAAGAGCTAAGGGGTGGAACAGGACACTGTTTACAGTTGATACTGTTCCAGTGGTTTATAGACAACAACGTTATGGTACAGTAACTGCACACACGCAAACAAAGGTGACAGTCGGCGCGGTGCCTGATGGGAGCAACCGTAAGGTCATTTCCCATTTACAGTTGCTCCCATCAGGCACTGCGCCAAGTGTCTACTTCGTTTGCGCGATTCTACTCTTTGCGCGCAACACGTTACTTTTATTTACGTCCACGATCAACGGCCAGTCTGAGCACCGGTCGTCGGTCCCCTGAAAGTCTTTAAGAAATCTGCTACCGTTTTGCGGCATTTCAGTCTTCACGTCAGCAATAGCATCACCTGCGAACAGCCACATGCAACTTCCAACGTTACACACGAGATTGTATGTATAGGGTGTCTCTCCTAAGAGCCGTCAGGAGCACTTTCATTTGTGCTTCGGCAGATATTTGCCATTTTGTTTTTTCAAGGTGCAGCTGGAGTCAGCCCAAAGAAGTGCTGCCCATCACGTATTTCATGTAACGTCCAGCGTTGACGGAAAGCGTCGGCTTGTTTCTAGTGACAAACAAAGCGATTTTTAAACTGGAATTTTACGTACTGATTCGATAGTGCGCTACTGCATTAGTCTAGTGCTATGTTCCTTTTACCGGTAAGTATTAACAGGAACAGTTCTACACAAAGAACAACCAGTAGTCTAGCAGCAACTGCACCGACCTGGCCGGCGCTGGTTACCACGGCCATGCAGAAGCGCGTTGCTCAGTTGCTGCTAGAGTACTGATTATTCTTCGTGTAGAACTGTTCCTGTTAATACTTACCGGTAAAACGAATATAGCACTAGACTAATCTAGTAGCGCACTATCGAATGAGCACATAAAACTCCAGTTCAAAAAACCCGACGCATTCCGTTGAAGCTGGGCGTCGTATGAGAGACGTGATGAGCAGCATTTGTTTGGGCTGACTCCAGTTAGATGTTGTAAAACACGAAATTGCAGATATCTGGCGAAACAAGAGAGCAAGGAAACAACTCTTAGGACAGATACCATATATACACAGGGTGGTCCATTGATAGTGAACGGGCCAAGTAAATCACGAAATAAGCATTAAATGAAAAAAAACTACAAAGAACGAAACTCGTCTAGCTTGAAGGGGGAAATCTGATGGTGATATGGTTGGCCCACTAGATGGCGCTGCCATCTATCAAACGGATGTCAACTGCGTTTTTTTAAAATAGGAACCACCATTTTTTTTTTACTACATATTCGTGTAGTAAGTAAAGAAATATGAATGTTTTAGTTGGACCACATTTTTCGCCTTGTGACAGATGGCGCTGTAATCGTCACAAACGTATAAGTGCGTGGTATCACGTAACATTCCGGCAGTGCAGACGGTAACGTCATACGTTACCCGTGTTAAAATGGACCCTTTACCAATTTCGGAGAAGGTCGATATCGTGTTGATGTATGGCTATTGTGATCAAAATGCCCAACTGGCGTGTGCTATGTATGCTGTTCGGTGTCCTGGACATCATCCAAGTGTCCGGACCGTTCGCCGGATAGTTACGTTATTTCACCAACAGTGGTAACGTAAACCGGCATCGTATGCACTATTGGGCAACGGAAGGTCCACGATGTGGTGCCAGTAGAGTCAGTGTCGTCGTAATTGCCGTCTGCTTCACGTCTGCTGTGCAGCGAGCTACCATAATTTAAGTATTAACTGTATTTTTCTTACTTGTCACTTCTTCTTCCGTGTGTTTTTGCTTTTAGGAAGCTTTAATTGTCGGGTGCTATTAATAGTGTTCCATAGATTTCGTGTTTGTTTTGAATACAGTCAGAGAGAGTCCCTTTAGTCAGCCATAGTGCCAGTAGAGTCAGTGTCGTCGTAATTGCCGTCTACTTCACGTCTGCTGTGCAGCGAGCTACCATAATTTAAGTATTAACTGTATTTTTCTTACTTGTCACTTCTTCCGTGTGTTTTTGCTTTTAGGAAGCTTTAATTGTCGAGTGCTATTAATAGTTCCATAGATTTCGTGTTTGTTTTGAATACAGTCAGAGAGAGTCCCTTTAGTCAACCATAGTGCCAGTAGTGCTAGTGTTCGTTTTCAATACAGTCCAGAGACAGGTAGTGCTATTTTCATTGTTTTCTACAAGAAGAGGCTAGCTACCACAGTTTAGTGAATAAACAGCCGCCTTTAGTGAATTAGCAGTCTAGTTAAAGGTTGATTAACTCTCTCAGTAAATTGATTCCTTAGGATGGATAGGATGTGTGACTGCTGTGTACGGACGCAGGAGGAGCTGGCCACTGTTCGCGAAAAGCTGAGCGTGTTGATGGCCGCGGTCAGCCGTCTTCAGGCTACTGCCTCGGAGTGTAGCGGCAGTGGGGAGTCTGGTGCGTCGCAAGGTACACCCCAGGTGTTACATGCTTCACCCACTGTCCCTGCTGTCGAGACATCTTCGCGGGTACTGGGCGCGGTTGGGCCACCCGCTCCCTAAGGGGAGTGGCGGGTTCAGCGGCGTTCGCGGCGCACGAGGCGGAGGGTCAATGTGGAGACTGGCCGTGTGGCATCGCCCGCTCTGCCTGTGAGTGGACATGTGGCTGTTCCTTCAGCAAGGTCCGAGCAGGCACACGGGAGGAGCGGTTTATTAGTTATTGGGAGCTCCAACGTTAGGCGGGTGATGGAGCCCCTTAGGGAAGTAGCGGATAGGTCGGGGAAGAAGGCCAGTGTTCACTCTGTCTTCTTGCCGGGGGGTCTCATCCGAGATGTGGAGGAGGCCCTACCGGCGGCGATAGAGAGCACTGGGTGCACCCGACTGCAAATTGTTGCTCATGTCGGCACCAATGACTCCTGCCGTCTGGGTTCAGAGGTCATCCTCAGTTCGTACAGGCGGTTGGCGGAATTGGTGAAGGCGGAAAGCCTCGCTCGCGGAGTGGAATCAGAGCTAACTATTTGTAGTATCGTTCCCAGAACCGATCGCGGTCCTCTGGTTTGGAGCCGAGTGGAAGGCTTAAACCAGAGGCTCAGACGATTCTGCGGAGATCTGGGGTGCAAATTTCTCGACCTCCACTATCGGGTGGAGAAATGTAGGGTCCCCCTGAATAGGTCAGGCGTGCACTACACGCTGGAAGCGGCTACAAGGGTAGCGGAGTACTTGTGGAGTGCACATGGGGGTTTTTTAGGTTAGAGAATCCCGTCCCTAGGCCCGACAAGACGCCTCCTGAGACGCGGCAAGGTCGGAGTAGGCAAAATGCAACAGGGAATAACAATATTAATATGCTAATAGTAAACTGCAGGAGCGTCTACAGAAAGGTCCCAGAACTGCTCTCATTAATAAACGGTGACAACGCCCATATAGTACTAGGGACAGAAAGTTGGCTGAAACCAGACGTAAACAGTAATGAAATCCTAAACTCAGATTGGAATGTATACCGCAGAAACAGGCTGGACAGTGAAGGGGGAGGCGTGTTTATAGCGATAATAAGTGCAATACTATCGAAGGAAATTGACGGAGATACGAAATGTGAAATGATTTGGGTGAAGGTCACTATTAAAGCAGGCTCAGACATGGTAATTGGATGTCTCTATAGGCCCCCTGGCTCAGCACCTGTTGTGGCTGAGCACCTGAAGGATAATTTGGAAAATATTTCGAGTAGATTTCCCCACCATGTTATGGTTCTCGGTGGAGATTTTAATTTGCCGAATATAGACTGGGAGACTCAAACTTTCACAACGGGTGGCAGGGACAAAGAATCCAGTGAAATTTTTTAAGTGCTTTATCTGAAAACTACCTTGAGCAGTTAAACAGAGAACCGACTCGTGGCGATAACATATTAGACCTTCTGGTGACAAACAGACCCGAACTATTTGAAAAAGTTAACGCAGAACAGGGAATCAGCGATCATAAAGCGGTTACGGCATCGATGATTTCAGCCGTAAATAGGAATATTAAAAAGGGTAGGAAGATTTTTCTGTTTAGAAAAAGTGACAAAAAGCAGATTTCAGAGTTCCTGTTGGCTCAACACAAAAGTTTTGTCTCAAGTACAGATTGCGTTGAGGATCAGTGGACAAAGTTCAAAACCGTCGTACATTATGCGTTAGATGAGTATGTGCCAAGCAAGATCGTAAGAGATGGAAAAGAGCCACCGTGGTACAACAACCGAGTTAGAAAACTGCTGCGGAAGCAAAGGGAACTTCACAGCAAACATAAACATAGCCAAATCCTTGCAGACAAACAAAAATTACGCGAAGCGAAATGTAGTGTGAGGAGGGCTATGCGAGAGGCGTTCAATGAATTCGAAAGTAAAGTTCTATGTACTGACTTGGCAGAAAATCCTAAGAAATTTTGGTCTTATGTCAAAGCGGTAGGTGGATCAAAACAAAATGTCCAGACACTCTGTGACCAAAATGGTACTGAAACAGAGGATGACAGACTAAAGGCCGAAATACTAAATGTCTTTTTCCAAAGTTGTTTCACAGAGGAAGATTGCACTGTAGATCCTTCTCTAGATTGTCGCACAGATGACAAAATGGTAGATATCGAAATAGATGACAGAGGGATAGAGAAACAATTAAAATCGCTCAAAAGAGGAAAGGCCTCTGGACCTGATGGGATACCAGTTCAATTTTACACAGAGTACGCGAAGGAACTTGCCCCCCTTCTTGCAGCGGTGTACCGTAGGTCTCTAGAAGAGCGTAGCGTTCCAAAGGATTGGAAAAGGGCACAGGTCATCCCCGTTTTCAAGAAGGGACGTCGAACAGATGTGCAGAACTATAGACCTATATCTCTAACGTCGATCAGTTGTAGAATTTTGGAACACGTATTGTGTTCGAGTATAATGACTTTTCTGGAGACTAGAAATCTACTCTGTAGGAATCAGCATGGGTTTCGAAAAAGACGGTCATGTGAAACCCAGCTCGCGCTATTCGTCCACGAGACTCAGAGGGCCATACACACGGGTTCACAGGTAGATGCCGTGTTTCTTGACTTCCGCAAGGCGTTCGATACAGTTCCGCACAGTCGTTTAATGAACAAAGTAAGAGCATATGGACTATCATACCAATTGTGTGATTGGATTGAGGAGTTCCTAGACAACAGGACGCAGCATGTCATTCTCAATGGAGAGAAGCCTTCCGAAGTAAGAGTGATTTCAGGTGTGCCGCAGGGGAGTGTCATAGGACCGTTGCTATTCACAATATACATAAATGACCTTGTGGATGACATCGGAAGTTCACTGGGGCTTTTTGCAGATGATGCTGTGGTGTATCGAGAGGTTGTAACAATGGAAAATTGTACTGAAATGCAGGAGGAGCTGCAGCGAATTGACGCATGGTGCAGGGAATGGCAATTGAATCTCAATGTAGACAAGTGTAATGTGCTGCGAATACACAGAAAGATAGATTCTTTATCATTTAGCTACAAAATAGCAGGTCAGCAACTGGAAGCAGTTAATACCATAAATTATCTTGGAGTACGCGTTAGGAGTGATTTAAAATGGAATGATCATATAATGTTGATCGTCGGTAAAGCAGATACCAGACTGAGATTCATTGGAAGAATCCTAAGGAAATGCAATCCGAAAACAAAGGAAGTAGTGAAACGTCCCCCTTTGAAAAATTATACAAGACTGTGCTTAAACTGACACACAATATTTTTTTTAGCGCAACACAATCTGACTTTCAGAAATCCCTACAAAGGAATGGCCCTGACTAACATTAACCTGTACCTTTCACAAATCACTTACCTCACCAAAAATCGTCGTTGCTCGAACTACTGCAATACAGCGAGCGCCACTACTGCCAGCTAAATAAAAGATTCAAACTACGGAAGTCACTAACTACTGATAGGGATAGTTAGCAAATGAAAGATTTTAATAGAGAACAAACAATGTATTTACCTTAATAGTCATAATATATATAGCAGTTCATAATATCCAATATAACAAATTTCAAAACTCCGCCATCTCTCTCCCCACATCCACCACTGCTGGCGGCTCACCTCCAACTGCGCAACGCTACGCGCTGTTCACATCCCGCTGCCGCTGCCCAACACTACAATGGCAGACAACAATGCAAACTAGCCACAGACTGCACACAGCACAGCCAGTGATTTTCATATAGAGCGCTACGTAACGTTGCCAATAAGAAAACATAAACAGCCTACTTACATAAAGAAAACATAAACAGCCTACTTACAGTAGGTTACAGTACGCTTGTTCGCCCACTGCTTGAATACTGCTCAGCAGTGTGGGATCCGTACCAGATAGGGTTGATAGAAGATATAGAGAAGATCCAACGGAGAGCAGCGCGCTTCGTTACAGGATCATTTAGTAATCGCGAAAGCGTTACGGAGATGATAAATAAACTCCAGTGGAAGACTCTGCAGGAGAGACGCTCAGTAGCTCGGTACGGGCTTTTGTCAAAGTTTCGAGAACATACCTTCACCGAAGAGTCAAGCAGTATATTGCTCCCTCCTACGTATATCTCGCGAAGAGACCATGAGGATGAAATCAGAGAGATTAGAGCCCACACAGAGGCATACCGACAATCCTTCTTTCCACGAACAATACGAGACTGGAATAGAAGGGAGAACCGATAGAGGTACTCAAGGTACCCTCCGCCACACACCGTCAGGTGGCTTGCGGAGTATGGATGTAGATGTAGATGTAGATGTATTTGGCTGCGACAAGCGGAACATCAGCGACCTTGGCGTGTTAATGTATGGTTCGGCATTATGGGAGGAAGGATAATTGGCCCCCATTTTATCGATGGCATTCTAAATGGTGCAATGTATGCTGATTTCCTACGTAATGTTCTACCGATGTTACTACAAGATGTTTCACTGCATGACAGAATGGCAATGTACTTCCAACATGATGGATGTCCGGCACATAGCTCGCGTTCGGTTGAAGCGCTATTGAACAGCATATTTCATGACAGGTGGATTGGTAGTCGAAGCACCATACCATGGCCCGCACGTTCACCGGATCTGACGTCCCCGGATTTCTTTCTGTGGGGAAAGTTGAAGGATATTTGTTATCGTGATCCACCGACAATGCCTGACAACATGTGTCAGCGCATTGGCAATGCGTGTGCGAACATTACAGAAGGCGAACTACTCGCTGTTGAGAGGAATGTCGTTACACGTACTGCCAAATGCACTGAGGTTGACGGACATAATTTTGAGCATTTATTGCATTAACGTGGTATTTACAGGTAATCACGCTGTAACAGCATGAGTTCTCAGAAATGTTAAGTTCACAAAGATACATGAATCACGTTGGAACAACCGAAATAAAATGTTCAAACGTACCTACGTTCTGAATTCTTATTTAAAAAACTTACATGTTACCAACTGTTCGTCTAAAATTGTGAGCCATATGTTTGTGACTATTACAGCGCCATCTATCACAAACAGAAAAACATGGTCCTACTAAAACATTCATATTCCTTTACGTACTACACGAATATGTAATAAAAATGGCGGTTCCTATTTTTAAAAAACTAGTTGATATCCGTTTGACCTATGGCAGCGTCAACTAGCGGGCCAACCATAGCGCCATCGGGTTTCCCTCTTCAATCTAGACAAGTTTCGTTCTTTGTAGTTTTTTCGTTTCACGCTTATTGCGTGAGATATTTGGCCCGGTCACGATCAATGGTCACCCTCTAGACACACACACACACACACACACACACACACACACACACACACACACATATATATATATATATATATATATATATATATATATAGGGCTATTACAAATGATTGAAGCGATTTCATAAATTCACTGTAGCTCCATTCATTGACGTATAGTCATGACACACTACAGATACGTAGAGAGACTCATAAAGTTTTGTTCGACTCAAGCCGCACTTCAGGTTTCTGCCGCCAGAGCGCTCGATAGCGCAGTGAGACAAAATGGCGACAGGAGCCGAGAAAGCGTATGTCGTGCTTGAAATGCACTGACATCAGTCAGTCATAACAGTGCAACGATACTTCAGGACGAAGTTCAACAAAGATCCACCAACTCCTTCGGCGATTGTATGCGCAGTTTAAAGCTTCTGGATGCCTCTGTAAGGGGAAATCAACGGGTCGGCCTGCAGTGAGCGAAGAAACGGTTGAACACGTGTATCTGGACATGCTGGAAAATTGGCTCATGCCACAACTGGAGACCGACAGCGCCGACTTCATCTTTCAACAGGATGGTGCTCCACCGCACTTCCATCATGATGTTCCGCATTTCTTAAACAGGAGATTGGAAAACCGATGGATCGGTCGTGGTGGAGATCATGATCAGCAATTCATGTCATGACCTCCACGCTCTCCCGACTTAACCCCATGCGATTTCTTTCTGTGGGGTTATGTGAAAGATTCAGTGTTTAAACCTCCTCTACCAAGAAACGTGCCAGAACTGCGAGCTCGCATCAACGATGCTTTCGAACTCATTGATGGGGACATGCTGCGCCGAGTGTGAGAGGAACTTGATTATCGGCTTGATGTCTGCCGAATCACTAAAGGGGCACATATCGAATATTTGTGAATGCCTAAAAAAACTTTTTGAGTTTTTGTATGTGTGTGCAAAGCATTGTGAAAATATCTCAGACAATAAAGTTATTGTAGAGCTGTGAAATCGCTTCAATCATTTGTAATAACCCTGTATATATGATATTGCACGAGGCTCGCGAGCGTTTGCCTCGTGGTCTATCCTTACTACCGCTTGTGGCGTTTTATTTGTGTCGGCTCGATGGTGATGGTTGTCCCAGTTTGGTTGACATAGAACAGTGTCCGTAGATCGCGACGACTCCGATCTGTAACTGTTAAAAACAAACTCCTCGCTTGGTTGATTAGTTTCAGACACTATCTCCCCTAGACTGATATCAGCGTATCGATGGGACAGCATGCCGGAATATGTAAGCAGCCCTTGTTCAAAATTGAGGCACTGGTGTTCGAATTCTGTCGGTCTTTTTTACTTCGAAGCCACAGCGACTGCACCACTCGGTACAGCAACAACTCCCTTGATCTGAAACAATTAACCAAATATGCTTCGCGTGTTCGCGACAGGCTGATAAGCTTACGCGAACTTAATAGCTGTAGCTCTTATGCACGGTTTGCGAGTGAGCTTTCAAACGCAGATATTAGGATATCTTGAATTATAAAGTCCATCATTCAAGCCGACTCCACAACATAGTTTAGCGAGGATGTTGTTTATTAATTAATATAGCGTCGTCGAGGCGTCGCTACGGTGTTAATTCAACAACTAATACGACGTAATTCCAGAGATATAATATTCTTCTGACATCGCACGGAAAGCATCGTATTTCGGTGTGAACTTGCTGTTCACTGTTAATAAAATCACTAAATCACCTTTAACTTCTGCGTTCTCTCAGGAAATAGTTAATTTCACAATTACACAGTTGTTGTTGTTGTTGTTGTTGTTGTGGTCTTCAGTCCTGAGACTGGTTTGATGCAGCTCTCCATGCTACTCTATCCTGTGCAAGTTTCTTCATCTCCCAGTACCTACTGCAACCTACATCCTTCTGAATCTGCTTAGTGTATTCATCTCTTGGTCTTCCCCTACGATTTTTACCCTCCACGCTGCCCTCCAATACTAAATTGGTGATCCCTTGATGCCTCAGAACATGTCCTACCAACCGATCCCTTCTTCTGGTCAAGTTGTGCCACAAACTTCTCTTTTCCCCAATCCTATTCAATACTTCCTCATTAGTTATGTGATCTACCCATCTAATCTTCAGCATTCTTCTGTAGCACCACATTTCGAAAGCTTCTATTCTCTTCTTGTCCAAACTATTTACCGTCCATGTTTCACTTCCATACATGGCTACACTCCAAACAAATACTTTCAGAAATGACTTCCTGACACTTAAATCTATACTAGATGTTAACAAATTTCTCTTCTTCAGAAACGCTTTCCTTGCCATTGCCAGTCTACATTTTATATCCTCTCTACTTCGACCACCATCAGTTATTTTGCTCCCCAAATAGCAAAACTCCTTTACTACTTTAAGTGTCTCATTTCCTAATCTAATACCCTCAAGATCACCCGACTTAATTCGACTACATTCCATTATCCTCGTTTTGCTTTTGTTGATGTTCATCTTATATCCTCGTTTCAAGACACCATCCATTCCGTTCAACTGCTCTTCCAAGTCCTTTGCTGTCTCTGACAGAATTACAATGTCATCGGCGAACCTCAAAGTTTTTATTTCTTCTCCATGGATTTTAAGACCTACTCCGAATTTTTCTTTTGTTTCCTTTACTGCTTGCTCAATATACAGATTGAATAACATCGGGGAGAGGCTACAACCCTGTCTTACTCCCTTCCCAACCACTGCTTCTCTTTCATGTCCCTCGACTCTTATAACTGCCATCTGGTTTCTGTACAAATTGTAAATAGCCTTTCGCTCCCTGTATTTTACCCCTGCCACCTTTAGAATTTGAAAGAGAGTATTCCAGTCAACATTTTCAAAAGCCTTCTCCAAGTCTACAAATGCTAGAAACGTAGGTTTGCCTTTCCTTAATCTTTCTTCTAAGATAAGTCGTAGGGTCAGTATTGCCTCACGTGTTCCAACATTTCTACGGAATCCAAACTGATCTTCCCCGAGGTCGGCTTCTACCAGTTTTTCCATTCGTCTGTAAAGAATTCTTGTTAGTATTTTGCAGCTGTGGCTTATTAAACTGATTGTTCGGTAATTTTCACATCTGTCAACACCCGCTTTCTTTGGGATTGGAATTATTATATTCTTCCTGAAGTCTGAGGGTACCTCGCCTGTTTCATACATCTTGCTCACCAGATGGTAGAGTTTTGTCAGGACTGGCTCTCCCAAGGCCGTCAGTAGTTCCAATGGAATGTTGTCTACTCCGGGGGCCTTGTTTCGACTCAGGTCTTTCAGTGCTCTGTCAAACTCTTCACGCAGTATCGTATCTCCCATTTCATCTTCATCTACATCCTCTTCCATTTCCATAATATTGTCCTCAAGTACATCACCCTTGTATAGACCCTCTATATACTCCTTCCACCTTTCTGCTTTCCCTTCTTTGCTTAGAACTGGGTTTCCATCTGAGCTCTTGATGTTCATGCAAGTGGTTCTCTTATCTCCAAAGGTCTCTTTAATTTTCCTGTAGGCAGTATCTATCTTACCTCTAGTGAGATAAGCCTCTACATCCTTACATTTGTCCTCTAGCCATCCCTGCTTAGCCATTTTGCACTTCCTGTCGATCTCATTTTTGAGACGTTTGTATTCCTTTTTGCCTGCTTCATTTACTGCATTTTTATATTTTCTCCTTTCATCAATTAAATTCAATATTTCTTCTGTTACCCAAGGATTTCTACTAGCCCTCGTCTTTTTACCTACTTGATCCTCTGCTGCCTTCACTACTTCATCCCTCAAAGCTACCCATTCTTCTTCAACTGTATTTCTTTCCCCCATTCCTTTCAGTTGTTCCCTTATGCTCTCCCTGAAACTCTGTACAACCTCTGGTTCTTTCAGTTTATCGAGGTCCCATCTCCTTAAATTCCCACCTTTTTGCAGTTTCTTCAGTTTTAATCTACGGGTCATAACTAATAGATTGTGGTCAGAGTCCACATCTGCCCCTGGAAATGTCTTACAATTTAAAACCTGGTTCCTAAATCTCTGTCTTACCATTATATAATCTATCTGATACCTTTTAGTATCTCCAGGGTTCTTCCATGTATACAACCTTCTATCGTGATTCTTAAACCAAGTGTTAGCTATGATTAAGTTGTGCTCTGTGCAAAATTCTACCAGGCGGCTTCCTCTTTCATTTCTTAGCCCCAATCCATATTCACCTACTACGTTTCCTTCTCTCAATTTACCTACACTCGAATTCCAGTCACCCATGACTATTAAATTTTCGTCTCCCTTCACTATCTGAATAATTTCTTTTATTTCATCATACATTTCTTCAATTTCTTCGTCATCTGCAGAGCTAGTTGGCATATAAACTTGTACTACTGTAGTAGGTGTGGGCTTCGTATCTATCTTGGCCACAATAATGCGTTCACTATGCTGTTTGTAGTAGCTTACCCGCATTCCTATTTTCCTATTCATTATTAAACCTACTCCTGCATTACCCCTATTTGACTTTGTATTTATAACCCTGTATTCTCCTGACCAGAAGTCTTGTTCCTCCTGCCACCGAACTTCACTAATTCCCACTATATCTAACTTTAACCTATCCATTTCCCTTTTTAAATTTTCTAACCTACCTGCCCGATTAAGGGATCTGACATTCCACGCTCCGATCCGTAGAACGCCAGTTTTCTTTCTCCTGATAACGACGTCCTCCTGAGTAGTCCCCGCCCGGAGATCCGAATGGGTGACTATTTTACCTCCGGAATATTTTACCCAAGAGGACGCCATCATCATTTAATCATACAGTAAAGCTGCATGCCCTCGGGAAAAATTACGGCCGTAGTTTCCCCTTGCTTTCAGCCGTTCGCAGTACCAGCACAGCAAGGCCGTTTTGGTTATTGTTACAAGGCCAGATCAGTCAATCATCCAGACTGTTGCCCTTGCAACTACTGAAAAGGCTGCTGCCCCTCTTCAGGAACCACACGTTTGTCTGGCCTCTCAACAGATACCCCTCCGTTGTGGTTGTACCTACGGTACGGCTATCTGTATCGCTCCTCCCCACCAACGACAAGGTCCATGGTTCATGGGGGGGGGGGGGGGGGGAATTACACAGTAGCCGACAAGAAGCATTAAGGTTATGTTGGAGTTTACTGAACATCGTAGTTATTTAAACCTGCACTGAAAACACACCGATCTATCATTCAGGGTCTTGAATCTATTTGCACCAGCGATTCTGACATTCACTACAGCTTCCGACAACACGGCGTAACTGTAAATTCTTCGTGATCGCTTGTAGGTGTCTCCTACTCAAGACTAATAATAGTTTTTATGTCAGCGGTTGGTATATTGCTGTGTCCTTTGATGTTCGTGACAATCACAGATCACGAAGGCTAAGTCCAAGCATTAATCAGGTATCACACGATTTTCTTTTCTTTCACATATAATGACTACTCCGTTGTCTGACTAAACCGTAAATGTTATTTTACTTCAGTTCGAATTTCTGACTAGTACGTCAAGTCGATACTGGAAAACTTTTAAAACTTCAGATCGGTTTGAAACAATATAGTAGCGTTCAATAGGCTTACTACTATTGCGACGTCTACAAGAGAGACAGAATTAACATCTGCATTGCAGTGTTACATTGTAGTTGGAGCGAACTTACAGCTCGATGCGCCTACAACTCTCTTCTTGGATAAATGTTATCTCTGATCTATTTATGGTCTGGGATTTAACCTTCGTAAAGGATATATTTTGAATTATTTATAAGTTTCAGGCTTCGTATCATCTGATAGTCTTTCATTTAGTCCTTTCTTTATAATAAACGTTAGTCAAACTTGTAATTGTGTTAATTTTGTTGTCAGTAGCTCCCGTCTATGTCAGGGTAAATAATTTTGCTATTTCTTTTACTACCAAAGGGCGTTCATTAGGGGTTCGATATTTGGGGTGTTACACGCTCCATGTCCAATTTTGCTCCGCTCTCTTGATCGATTGCAGGAAACCAAATGAACACCTTAGCGACACAGCCTCTGGCGCGCCGCTTGAAGTTTCGTGCGCAACATAATGATTAGTCAGTTTCGATGTTAATCAAATCGGAAACCGCACAATGCATCAGATTTTTTTTCTTAACTATTATTTCTCAGCAAAACCTACCCTGTAACACTCTTACAAACTTTCCAGGTTAGTTCTAACCACCTTTTATGTAGGTCTTCTGTAGGCTTCAGTGAGAGAGTTTGCGAGTAACAAAATAATATGTGACATAAATGGCCTTATCTGCTGATTGCATTGACATGGAAGCTTAAACTTTTTACATTGCCAAGGAACCGTAGACTTTAGTACCCTACATAAATTTCGGCTTGACACATTTACCTTTTGCTTAGAAGAAGGTGTTTTAACAGTTAGACAAACACAAAACATAGTTCGTATTTTGCTTAAGCGTATTGCTCTAATGACCGGCTAGTCCGCTGTTTGTCTTGTAAGACTGTATTCTACGTTAGGATATAGGCTCCATCTGATTTAAAGTGTCTGTCCTTCAGTTTCTGTTTTTTATGCTAGTACACTGGTTACTTTTTTCGTTCACGGTTGGCAACCTATTTTAATTCTTTGTACAATTGATACGTATGATTTTACATTGTAACATAGCATGGTGGTCGCAAGGACGGTGTTCTTTTTCACAATTTCCTTAATTTTATTGCACTTTAAGATGGCAACTCCGCTTTTTGTTGTTTTATAAGACGTGGTTCCATGCTGAACACATATCTGCCTTTTTGAAGCTGTCGATCTTTTACCGATATTTTGTAATCAGTTTGATCCTATATTTTACTTTTTACCTCCTTGCACAAATGTAGTGTATTAGTTAACGCGTAAATATAACTGCTCATGACACTGTCAATGTGTAAAGATATATTAAACTGTCAGTTATATCGGCGATGGCGTATTTGGGTTCTGTAAAGATGTTCCCCTACCATCTTGTGCCGTATTGTATTTAATTTCTCGGCTGGATTTGGTTTTACAATTGCTTCGCTTGTTTGCGGCTACCGGGATGCTACGCCGGTCATTCAGTTCCGGCCATGCTCGCTATAATATAATAAATGAATGGAATAGATGATAATAAAATTTTGAAATGCGTGGCTTTAAAATGTATTGAATTAATGAGATAATTTTTCGGCATGAATGTCAAGCACAATAAGCTGAGCTATGCCTGGAAATAAGTTCGTATTATCTTGCAGGGTAAAGTAGTTTCTTTCTCCGCTGTAGATTTGTGCTTACCATTCTTTATAATGCTGCGTTTGGTCGCCGTGTTCACCTTTGAAGTCTTGACCGTGTTCCCATTGAGCTTATCGGATCTTCCTAATTTTCCAAAGTACACAGGTGGGCTTCAGTTCTTGTAATTATCGTACTATTTGAAATAACAACTCACACGACCTTTCTGTTAATAAAACAATACTGTATTTTTCCAAACGATGCACATATGAAATACATACTCCTCACTTATTCATAGCGGCTCCAAAATGGCGGTCTACAATTACTCGCTAAAAATGGCGTGCTTCTCACTCGTTCACTAGCTGAACGCGAAACCTCCCTTCCTCATAATGGTATGAGAAAATCTCCTCTGTTTTTTAACAACCGAAAATCAAAAATACCTGACGGTAGGCATAGGCTCTATGATGGGCTACCGCTTCATCTTTTCTCTTTCTCTTTGCCTTTAAAGAAGACGAAAACATAAAAGAAATGCAAAAGGTTTATCACAATTGCCCCCCCTACTGTATACTGTCGGAAATAAGTCTCTTTATTTAGGGAGACAGTATACAGTATCCTTATTTACCTTGGGACTCGTAGTTCAGTCACTTGGTGCACGTCAATGGAGTTTTAATACCCTTATGCTACTACAAGTATATCTGCAAAGCTCATTTCCTTGTCCATTACAAATTCATACATATAAATACATTCACATATACTTATATCACGTAATTACATTCACATATATTCATATTACATATCGCACGTCTTAGTCTCTTATTTCTCCTTCCATTTGTTAAGCAGTATTGACAAGGGGAAAATATTACATTTCTTAAACTGTCCTTTTACAATATTTTAAAAATTGTTTTTCTCGGTGGCTTTTGGTTCATTAGTCATTCTGAGAAGGTGTTCTTTCGGCACAAGTTATCTCATTGTTCGCTGTACTTATGGCCAGCAGTAGCTCATTGTTTAACGCGCCGGACGCAGTGACGCAAACGCCACGTGAGCAGCAGCACTGCCCGCGCACACACTGTGATGTCGCTCCAGGCTCATGAAGTCGGTGTTGTATATGCCCTCCAGTCCGGAGACTGGATACGACGGACTCAGCTCCAACGCTCAAACCGAAGAACACCAATACATCATCTCGCGCCTGGGCGAGGTTTTCGGCCAGTGACATTGAAGGTAAGAGCCGCACTGCAGGATTCGGCATTATCTTCCGTCGTGCATTATAGTTCAGCGATTCTTACACCTCAACTCGTAGTTATACGGATTTCCTCTGATAACTCCGTCGCACACGTATCACACTCTCTGTATTCACCTTGCTAGACTGTAGCGTTTACTCTTATCACGGCTCAGCCTTTATTTTAGACCTTACTATTTTTGTATCACTTCACACGTGCGAGTATTTTACTCGTCCGTCGCGTGGCACTTCACGTACACACATAAATTGTTCTTCTTCGACAATAAAATTTCACATAAAGTTGATAATAGTGCATACATAAACATTGACAATAATAGAGTTGACATATAAATTTACAATTCACATTCACATTCACATTTCATATATTGACTCCATGACATGCACCCTCTTACACACTAATATGTAAATCGGGAGGAAGCTTTCATTTATTCTCATTATTGGCATTTTCTGTTCTTGTTTTGCAGGACCGACCTCCTTCGCGTCATTACGCCCACAACTACACATAGAAAAAAAGAAAAGAGTACATACATAAATTTTACTTAGACATCGACATTAACAATAATATAGTTGGCAAATAAATGTCCAATTCACAATCACATTTTGTATATCGTCGCTAGGCAATGAAAACCTCGTAACTCCATCTGACAATGAAATCCACGTAACTGCATTACCAAATGTAGAAAATTATGCCACATAGGCTGTTAAAACCTTCCATCTTCGAGTTGAACGGTGTTGCCATCTAGCGGCAATAATGAAAACCTCACATCTCCAGCGATATGTAGTTTGTGCTGTAAACCTCGCATCTCCGATAATCGCCATTGTTAGTGTACAGGGCGAACACATACTCCGAGATTTAAACGTTTTTTGACGTGATAGTAACTTTTTTGACTGACAGACACAACACTGCTTTATTGCTACAGGTACGTGTTAGTATTTCTAGGTATTTATGTATTGTATTTTAATATACAGAATTAATAATGACCTCGTTAAATACAATGTTGACTTAGAGTTTTTCATCGCGCGTAAAGCAGATTGCGCTCGGTACATAGGAGGTTCTAATTTTAGAACTGAACAGAATCCTATACATTCTACAGTAACTACTTTGTTTTCAGCTATGGGTAAAGAGAGTAAATTCACTCTTCACCTTGTGAAACAAGCCGACAACGGATCATATCGTATAAAATCACCAGAAGAAGATTCTAGTCAGGTTCCTCCTCGTCCTGCACCAAAAGAAAGGGTAGACCTACAAAATGAAGGTAAACCATAGTTTATATTGTTGTAACTGGAAGTAAGATCCTTGTTTGGAAGTTGAGGTGATTAAATTATTTAAATGTTATTGATGACGTTATGGTTTACACTAGAGATAATGCGGAAAAAGAAGCCAATACAGAGGCGAATTCCACTTCTGAGTTTGAAAGTCTTTTCGAACACAGCAGCGAGGATGATATCTCCAGTGGCAGTAGTGATGCGTACGATCCAGATAAAAACAAAAATGACCATAGCAGTAACAAGAGCAAGGAAGACGACGATGACGAAGTTGATGTGGGAGTGAAGAGTACTAAGCAGCACCGTACAAGGAAAAGCAATCAATCACTTCAAAGTTTGCAGAAAGAAAAACGTATGAGAGGACAGGATTATTTAGGAATGCAAAAAGATGAGTTTGGCAAAAAGAGACCAACAATGAGCAGGAGCAGGAGGGAAATGAAACCACGATGTACTTGTAAACATTCTTCCTTAAATCGGAACAGGAATTGCAAGGATATTACAGAAGAGCAGAGACAGCGAATATTTAATCATTTCTGGCAGGGTATGTCTTGGGGTGAAAGAAAAATTTTTGTTAGAAGCCATGTCTACTACGTTCCAGTAAGACGCAGAAATAATTCAGAATCTAATAAATCTTACCGTTCTAACACACTATATTACAATTTTGTAGCAGAAGGACAGAGAAAAACTGTCTGCAAGACTATGTTTCTGAATACTTTGTGCTTAGGCGAATGGAGTGTCAGAACATGGGCATCTAGTGCATCAGGAAGAACGCTTTCAGAAGGGCCTCAAATGCAGGAGAGACCAACGAAAGTTTCAGGTGGACGACAATCAGCATCAGATTTTTTTGCAGAGTTGCCGAAACTGGAATCGCATTACTGCCGTCGTTCTTCCACAAAACTCTACTTGGAACCTAACTGGCAGAGTAAATCAGAACTACATAGGGAATATATACAATTTTGCAAGAAAAGAGGACAAATCCCAGCTGCTTACAAACAGTTCTGTGAGGTATTCGATGAAAATAATCTTAACTTATTTTCGCCTAAAAAGGACCAGTGCGATCTTTGTTGTTCTCACCAGACAGGCAATCTCTCAGACAATGAATACTCTTTGCATATGGCCCGAAAAACTGAGGCAAGGGAAGCGAAAAACAGTGATAAATTAGGATCAGCTAGAGTGTTTACAATGGACCTTCAAGCACTTCTCCTTTCTCCCAGACTAAAAGCATCTGCACTGTACTATAAAAGCAAACTGAAGGTCCACAACTTTACCATCTATGATTTAAAAAGTAACGATGGTTATTGTTTCCTTTGGCACGAGAGTGAAGGTGGACTAACAGCTTCGGAATTTGCCAGTATTCTCGTGCATTTTATAGAAACATACGTCCAAAATGATTCAGAAGCTATTTTCTATAGCGACGGATGCACGTACCAGAATCGAAACTCAGTCATGAGTAATGCACTGGCTTATCTCGCCAATCAGAAAGGCATTACAATAGTGCAAAAATTTCTGGAGAAAGGTCAGACTCAAATGGAGTGTGATTCTATGCACTCCACCATAGAAAGGAAGTTAAAAAACAGACACATTTATACTCCTGCTGGCTATGTAGAAGTTTGTGCTACCGCAAGACAAAGTCCTAGACCTTATGTTGTCAATTATTTGGACCACACATTTTTCAAGTCCTATGATAAACTCTCGTTGTATTCATCTATTCAGCCAGGATCCAAAATTGGGGATCCAACAGTGACTGATATCCGGTGTCTCAAGTATGATCCCTCCGGAAAAATGGAATAAATTGAAATTCAGCGACACATGGGAACCACTTCCAAGAAGGATGTCAAACATACCCAGCTCACTTACAGTGCCCCCTCTCTACAGTTCACCACTAAAGATCAGCGCAGAAAAGTTTACGCATTTGCAACAACTAAAGCTGGTCCTTCCTAAGGATGTGTATTCATTTTATGACACACTGCCTCACATTTGTAATGAGAGAACATGTTCGTGCATAAAAAAATGCAGCCGAAATTAAACTTGTTTACAGCCACCTATGACTGTCAGTGTAGCAGCAATAGTAACAATAATAAATGTTAATAAACTGCACAAATGTTTACAGTAAGAAAAGGTTAATTAAAGCTAACAACATTGTTTTTATGTTTTTTAAACACTGCAATTTATTAACGTCCAGATTCCAATATTTTGATCAAAGTGAAATTATTCATTTCACTTTATATCTGTAACAATGAATCGTTACAGACGTTTCATAATACACAAATAATGTAAAATTTAAGTAAGTTTTTTTAAAACAAATTCATTTCAGTTCTTAACCGTGCACTCGTTACATGCCTCTTATCTCCATCACTACCAAAAAAATAACTGTGAAAACCTCGTAACTCCAAAAACCAGCAGACAATTTGAAGTGCATAATAAAGTCTTATGTACCAATGACCGGATCCATATGGTGTAGCAGAAACCACTACATTTAACTAATCAGGTCCTCATGTGATTTCTATAATTAGTTTTTTGTTTCTCCTGTAAAATTTGACCAATTTGAGTTACGAGGTTTTCATTGCCTAGCGACGATATGGACTCTATGTTAAGCAGCATCTGGCACACCAGTAAGTAGATTAGAAGGAATCTTGCATTTGTTCTGAATGTTTGCTCTTTCTTGTTATTGTCTTGCAGGACCGACCTCCTGCGCGTTTTTACATCCACAACTACAATAGAAAATACTACATACATTTTTTCATAGACATCGACATTGGCAATAATAAAGTTGACACATAAATGTACCATTCACATTCACATTTCCTCTATGGGTTCCATGTTAAGCATCATCTTAAACATTAATAAGTAAATTAGAAGGAATCTCTCCTTTGTTCTGAATTTTTGCTTTTCCCTTGACTTGCAGGTCCGATCTCCTGCGCGTTTTTTTCCTTCACAAATACACGTAGAAAATACGTTCTAGCACTACTCACTACATGGAAAACAGAGGTTTTGCTAATGTCTGCTTCAGAGATCAAGCTACTTCTAGGATTGCTATTTTTAGTGCTTCGTTAGTGTACTTATTCTATCCTTGGCATTTGATAAATCTTCATAGTATGTATAATATTTACAAGTGCTCGTTTGTGAGCGAGTGGGGGGGGATGTTCTATCCCTTGACAATCCTGACTTCATCACTGCCTGTTAATCGTCGTAATATTCCACATTCGTGAACACCTATTTCAAGCCATATTTCTGCCTTATTGATGCGACGACATGTACATGTTTACCTTTGTGACGTGTAACCATAATTTTACAATATTTTTGTCATGTGCAGTTCCACTCATAATTCCTTACCGCTAAATAAGAACGTGCTTATGCTACAGTAATGCTTTCGCTTCTGCGTGTGTCAAGAACTCAGTGGGGGAAAATATTGTTTCACTGCATTTTGTGTTCATTCCTCATACGAATCGTATACCATATTTTCATTTATGTTCACGTTATAGTTTCTCAAGCTGTAACAGTTAGTCGCTAAGGAAATATTTTTCATACTAGGTTGTTTTACATTCTGATGTCTCTCTAGCAAATCACTGTGCTGTGGTGTGTTTTAAATGTATCATGTACCTTTGTTACTATCGACTTCACTGTTTCTTCTATACTCTTCACTGCTTCTTCGAGATGTTCGTTTTCATAATTACTTACCGTACATGCATCATCATACTTTACTTTCCACACTCATACAACCATTCATTCAAAGACTTAAAACTATATAGTGTATTCTTTCTTACGTCGGCTTCGTGGCCCTTTCCTAGGTATCCATGTAATATTAATCTTCGTATTCATCGCCGTATACCCATATAATTATTCATTAAAAATATTCCACATAAATTGCCATTTATACCCATGTACTACCTACAGGATTCTCACACTAGAACCACCGCCCTATTTATTTCTTCCCACAAATATAAATAAATTCATATTACTCTAATACACTTTCATTCTCTTCCTAGAATCACTCCATGCACGGTATGCCACCACAAACGTAGATTAACTAATTAATACCTTCAATCGAATCTAATAAAACCTTTAACACTCTCTCTACTTCAAAATATTATCCAGCAGTGAAATTTCATTTATTTCTCCATATCGCTTTTTTAAACATACAGTACTTACCTCAGTTATTTTGTTTCAAGTTCATGTAATTACGTTGTGTGCGTATTGGTTGGTTTTTATATTTACTTAGCTTATCTCCCGCGTGTTGTTCAATTCACGTTCACAGCTTTATTTTGCTGCTTATACTATAAGATATCGTGTAATTAATAGCAGCTAACATAAGTGAGTTCCGTAATAGCAAATTTGTGGATATGTATTCTCCCTGTACATTAAGCTCACTACTTCTAATGTTGTCTGTAAAGAAGTGTAGTTCTATAAGTGTACTACTGCTCCTCTCCCTAAATCTTGTACGATATGTTATTTTATAGTTTACGTCTCAGTCACACGCATTTTTCTGTTTATATCTCATTCTGCCTTTCACATCATCGCTCACTTATGTGTTCTATGTAAGTCGCTTAGCTCTTAAATTAGGTGCTAATCGCGTTCTTTCGAGTGTACGTGTTGTTATTTCTCTTTTCAATTTGTCTTAATCCTGTTGTATGTAGTACGTCATTTCTGGTGTATATTCTCTTCTACTTTGAATACTTTACTTATTTCTAGCTATGTACATTCAATAGCATATGTTAAGTTCACAAATTTAGCGTATTCTACGCTCCTTATAGTTTACTTGCGTCAATGCGTTCATTTTCTTAAAACTACGTATGCTTAAACTAATGATATACTCTTAAAATTAGTGCTCTTTACAGTATAGCCTACGACTTTGGAATAAATGTCTCTATTCGTCTTGTTTGTGTGTTTGATTTACGTCATAGTAATTAGCTGATAAGTACTCCATTTGCTATTGCTCCTAGTTTGTCCAGTTGGCTGCGCGCCGTGAGTGCCGATTCGCTTAAATTCTAAAATGGTTTCCGTCACGGTGCGCAGTGTGTCTTTGCGCATCTTAAAGGGGACACTGAACTCAACCTTGCTTTTTGCCTACTTGGCCCCTACGATCAGCTGTTAGCCGCTTCGTATATACAGGGTGTTTCAAAAATGACCGGTATATTTGAAACGGCAGTAAAAACTAAACGAGCAGCGATAGAAATACACCGTTTGTTGCAATATGCTTGGGACAACAGTACATTTTCAGGCAGACAAACTTTCGAAATTACAGTAGTTACAATTTTCAACAACATATGGCGCTGCGGTCTGGGAAACTCTATAGTACGACATTTTCCACATATCCACCATGCGTAGCAATAATATGGCGTAGTCTCTGAACGAAATTACCCGAAACCTTTGACAACGTGTCTGGCGGAATGGCTTCACATTCAGATGAGATGTACTGCTTCAGCTGTTCAATTGTTTCTGGATTCTGGCGGTACACCTGGTCTTTCAAGTGTCCCCACAGAAAGAAGTCACAGGGGTTCATGTCTGGCGAATAGGGAGGCCAATCCACGCCGCCTCCTGTATGTTTCGGATAGCCCAAAGCAATCACACGATCATCGAAATATTCATTCAGGAAATTAAAGACGTCGGCCGTGCGATGTGGCCGGGCACCATCTTGCATAAACCACGAGGTGTTCGCAGTGTCGTCTAAGGCAGTTTGTACCGCCACAAATTCACGAAGAATGTCCAGATAGCGTGATGCAGTAATCGTTTCGGATCTGAAAAATGGGCCAATGATTCCTTTGGAAGAAATGGCGGCCCAGACCAGTACTTTTTGAGGATGCAGGGACGATGGGACTGCAACATGGGGCTTTTCTGTTCCCCATATGCGCCAGTTCTGTTTATTGACGAAGCCGTCCAGGTAATAATAGGCTTCGTCAGTAAACCAAATGCTGCCCACATGCATATCGCTGTCATCAATCCTGTGCACTATATCGTTAGCGAATGTCTCTCGTGCAGCAATGGTAGTGGCGCTGAGGGGTTGCCGCGTTTGAATTTTGTATGGATAGAGGTGTAAACTCTGGCGCATGAGACGATACGTGGACGTTGGCGTCATTTGGACCGCAGCTGCAACACGGCGAACGGAAACCCGAGGCCGCTGTTGGATCACCTGCTGCACTAGCTGCGCGTTGCCCTCTGTGGTTGCCGTACGCGGTCGCCCTACCTTTCCAGCACGTTCATCCGTCACGTTCCCAGTCCGTTGAAATTTTTCAAACAGATCCTTTATTGTATCACTTTTTGGTCATTTGGTTACATTAAACCTCCGTTGAAAACTTCGTCTTGTTGCAACAACACTGTGTTCTAGGCGGTGGAATTCCAACACCAGAAAAATCCTCTGTTCTAATGAATAAACCATGTTGTCTACAGCACACTTGCACGTTCTGAACAGCACACGCTTACAGCAGAAAGACGACGTACAGAATGGCGCACCCACAGACTGCGTTGTCTTCTATATCTTTCATATCACTTGCAGCGCCATCTGTTGTTGAAAATTGTAACTACTGTAATTTCGAAAGTTTGTCCGCCTGAAAATGTACTGTTGTCCCAAGCATATTGCAACAAACGGTGTATTTCTATCGCTGCTAGTTTAGTTTTTATTGCCGTTTCAAATATACCGGTCATTTTTGAAACACCCTGTAATTGAAGTACGCTCTGCTTTAAGCGCGGCAGCGGCTCAGTACACTTCATCGCTCATGCCTCTCGCTTAAAGCTCGCGCGCTGTGAATTAAGTCGTAAGAAAGTACAATATCAAAATACAAGGAACATTTCTGTTCACTAGGCTGCATCTCACACTCTGCATGTTAGATAGTAGAAGAAAATTAAACATTCCTTATTGGCTAAACAGGATAGTAGAAGTGGGAGAGGGTACCGGAAATATAAATATTGTACCCCCTAGCTACAGAGGAACCGAGCGTCAGTCGGTTTATTCGTCAAAGAGCGACAAACCTCCTACCTTCTTGCGTTTTATTGATGCAACAGATAAGGAAAGAATGAGACTTGAATTTTAATTTAATAAATTTTCGCAAATCTTTATGTGGATACATGCCTTTTATTTTACCATTTTTTATATTTCCTATCAAGTAGCACCCCGGATGTGGCTTGTCAACAATGATATACGGACCAACACTTAACGATTGCCATTTTTTATTCAATGTCTTTAATTTCGATGATTTCGGATACGTTCTTAGTGGTACCTCCTGTCCAATCTGGAATTCTGTTACGTTTTTCAATTTCCTGTCGTAAGTTCCTTTCCTTATTTGAGCTTGCTCTTCCAGTGTGATTAGCGCTCGCCGTACTTTCTCATCTAAGGCTACGTCTTTATGCAGTAATTTAGGTATCTGTTTTGCCCATTCATCTAGTTCCACCTTTTCAAACATAAGTTCGGCCGGTGTGTACCCTGTTGACGTGTGTGGTAGGTGATTTACTATGTGCTGAAACGGACCCAAGTATTCTACCCATTTCCCTTGCTTCTTTGGTATATATGTCCGGATAAACCTATTAAATTCACGGAAGCACCGTTCGACGGGACTTGCTTCCGGGTGGAACTTGGATATGATGTATGTTTTGTGTTTTTAAAAATGATTTCCATTGGCCACATGTAAAATTTGATGCGTTATCACTTAAGACTGCGTGGGGTTTCCCAATGCGTGGTATCTAGTCTTCCAGAATCCGTCTTATAATTGGTCCTGACCTAACTGTTTTGACTGCGTACAGCTGGAGATACTTACTAAAAACATAATACAGGGCTACGATGTATTTAACCCCGCCGCGGGCTTGGGGATAAGGTCCTGCGGCGTCAATAGATACAAGATCTCTTGGTTGCTTTGGTATTATTGGGTGTAGTACGTTAAGACATGTCCTGTTCTGATGTTTGACCTTTTGACACACCGCACAGCGTCTGATTACTTGCTCTATACGTCGCCTCATATTAGGGAAATAACAATACGTAGAAATTTTGGCGGCACACTTTAGCTCTTCATAGTGTCCCCATGTGCGGTGCGTGTGTTGAATTAAATTTTCCACATATTCCTGAGGTATGCACACACACCACTTATCCATTCGTCGATCTCTTCTGTGAAAGAGGACGCCATTATGTATAATGTAATACTGCTCTAAACGTTCGTGTGTTCTAGCCTGCAATTTTTTTCTCACCTTGCTCCATCTCGGATCTTCTTCCTGTAAACGTTGCATGTTTTTGCACATTCTAATATAATATGGTTTAAAAGTTCCATCATTTATTAAAAGCACCTTGAAGTCTGATGTTTGTTCCTCTAACTCGTGGAAATCGGTAAGACCTTGAGGTAACCGTAACAGTGCATCCGCCAAAACATTCTGTTCCCTTTTTATGTACACTATCTCAAAATCAAACTCTTGGACGTACATGCACCACCTCGCTATTCTCTTATGTAACAACTTGCACGTAAGAAGAAAGGACAAAGCCTGATGATCACAGTAAACTTTGGTATGTTTTCCCCAAAGGTAATATTGAAATTTACGAAACGCCCAAACTACTGCTAACGCTTCTAGCTCAGTTACGGAATAAGATCTTTCACATTCTGTGAGGGTTCTACTGGCAAAACTGATTACATTGACTTCTTCCTTGCCATCCTTTGTTATTATTTGAAACAGACACGCACCGAGCCCCTGATAACTAGCATCGGTGCTTAAACAAAAATCCAATTCCATATTTGGGTGTTTCAGGATAGGTGCGTTAATCAGCGCCTGCTTAATCTGCTGAAAATCATTTTCACATTCTTTAGTCCACAACCAACTTTGGTTTTTACGCAGTAAGTTTAATAGTGAATTACTGTTCAACAATTGTTGTGGCAGAAACTTCCTGAAAAACGAGGCCATTCCTAGAAAACCCTTTAATTGTTTCTTAGTATAGGGTGTTGCGAAATTCTGTATCGCATCTAGTTTACTGGGGTCAGGTAGAATTCTTACTGGTGAAATAATGTGCCCTAAGAATTTTATTTTTTCCTTTCCGAATTCAGACTTTTTAAAGTTAACTGTGACATTGTATTCATCAAATTTTTGAAAAACCTTTTCCAAAATACTTACATGTTGATCCCATGATTGAGTTGCAATTAATAGATCATCAACGTAGAGTGTAACCTAGCTAAGCAGTTCCGGTCCAAGTACCCTGTCTAATGCTTCAATAAATACACCAGCGCTCACATTTAATCCGAAAGGCAGCACCCAAAATTGGTAGCTCCTCCCGGCATTTATGAAAGCTGTATACTTTCTACTCTCTTCATGTAATAAAATTTTCCAGTACGAAGTTTTCAAATCAAGGGATGTTAAATACTTAACGCCATGAAACTTTAATAACTGCTCGTCTAGATTCTCTGGCCTTGTTCTTATAGGAACGATGATTTTGTTAATTTCCTTCGCGTCTAACACCAACCGCACCGTTCCGTCAGTTTTACCAGCTGCGAGAATCGGACTGCAGTAAGGTGAGTGCGATGTTTCAATAACCCTCCACCTAGTCATACGCTCTATTTCTTGCCTTACTGCCTATTTCTTAGCCCAAGGGGTGCCATATGACGTTCTACAATATGCTTCATGCGGGTACACTTCCATTTTACACTCATATCCCTTAATAACACTAGGTTGTTTCCGAAAAATGTTATGATATTTGAAGAGCAATTTTGTCAGTTCACGTCGCTGTTCATTGTTAACACAAGTGGATTTACTTATTTTACTGTCTACTATTTGCTCATCGAGGATCTCCCTACCAGCGTCTTCAAGTTCCATCTCCTTTGCCATTAAGGATTGAGGGTACACGAGTTTAACATTCATGTCGGCTATCGACCTTCTCTGATTTGTCATTGTAGTTCTTATTAAGTCCACAGTCAGTGTGCGCTCCCCTACATGAAATTGACATTCATCGCTGCCGATATCTATTTTTATCCCATATCTTCTGAACACCTCCATACCAAGTATACAGTTCACTATAAGTTTGTATACCAACAAGAAAGTACACTGCAAAATTACACCACATATGCTAATGGGTATGCTGGCCTGTAATTTTATAACTTTAGATTTACTTCCCATCGCCCTTACGATCTTACAGTTCTCACAGGTAGCGTGGGTACATTTACTTCCTTCGATATCTCTTTGAACAAACTAGTAGACATTAGGCTCGTCGACGCGCCAGTATCCAAAACAACTAGTGTATCTATGTTTCCCACCTTCACCTTTATTATTTCTTGAATAATTTCACTTACCTTGCGTGTTGTTTCTTTCTCTTCAGTAAACAAGTCTTCTTTCATTTCTGCGTCCTTATCATACCTCAAAAATAGATTCCGGATATGCTTTGTGTGTAGGGTTGTTTCAGTGTCTACTTCCTCCTTTCCGTTCCTGTTCGTGTTAGTGTTTAAGTCGTTCATATTAGTACTTTGGCACATTGATTGTTCATTACCTTCTTCCTCTAGTCGCGCTCGATTACTATTTCCTGGGGGCGGTAAAGGTATGGATTCATTTTCTGCCGTCACTTCTACTATGTTTACTGTTATGTTCGCGTGCTCGCCAGTTCGCCGGTTTGTTTGGACTTGACTGTACGGGCTGCCTTTTCCCTCTCGGGTCCCTGTGTTGCACATTCCGATCCTGGTAATTTGCATTTCCTTGTCGCCTATTGTCAAAGTTTTCCCTCGAATTTCTAATGTCTCGGCCATTGCCGTACCTATGGGGCTGATATTTATTTTCGTATCCTCTGTCACCCTGTGGCTGATGGGTAGACCGATTGTACGGATTTCCGTTGTGGTGCGGCGGTGTATACGGATGCCATTCATTCATACGCACACGACCGTTATAATTTCCAAAGCCATTGCCATTACCGTAGTTCTTCCCGTTTGGGTTGTGCCCATTACCGTTACGATAACTAGGCGTGGCTTGCCCATCCTCATGAATCAGATCTATTGAGTCGAGCACTGAAAGAAAATACTCGAGATCATATTCGGGAACGGTTATTAATTTTTTCCTAACATTTGCAGGTAACTTGCTCTTTAAGATTTTCAGTACATCGACATGAGATATCGGATTATTCCAGTAACGGGTCTTGTTTAGGTATTTTTCAAAATAGCTTCTTAGCCCCCCCGAATTTTGAATGATACGGTACTGGGTTAAATACCTCTCGTCTTAACCTCTCCTGGATAGCTGTTGACCAGTATTTATCTAAAAATGCATTCTCAAACTGATCATATGTCTCGCAAAGTTCTGACATCTCCGTAGCCCACAAAAGGGCATCACCCTCGGTGTGTCCTACTACATATTTAATCTTTTGAGCTTCTGTTCAAGTCCTGGGCAGTACATTTCTAAAGGCTCGGACAAACACTACCGGGTGCGTTCGCTTTTTCTCATTTGAGAATACGGGAAACTGTCGATGTTTTATTAAGCTCTCATCCATTAACAACGCTGTCCAGCACGGCGGAACAACATTTCCCTGCGGTGATGGTATATTTGTTTCAGCAAAGTTTTGCCCGTTGCTCGCGTCGTGCGTCGACATGCGGTCACGCGGCGTGGGTTGGGCATTGTTGTCCGCGCCACTAATTTCTCCCACTGGCGAATGGCTGTTTATCGCTCCGCTTACCGCCCCCGGCGATGATATTACCGTACTTTGTTTATTTTTTTATTTTTTTATTTGGCCTTTAAGTGTGTACTCAATTTAGCCATCGGCAACACATAGTGACAATGTACACATAATTGAATAAACAAATACAGAAATGCATATTTACAAGACTAAAAAGCTTAACTGTTACAGTTTTGTACATAGTGTTTTAAAAATTGGATTGAATTGAATAGGAAAATAATAAAAAGTGTCTTGGCTTACAATTCACACCAATTCTGAAATATCTTCATCAGCAAGACATATTTATAATTTACGTACACCATTAAAACCTACAGATAGCAACCAGTACTCTTGATGAAGTTAACTATCACTTTATATAGACACAAAAGAGAAGAAGCTGATTGAGGAAGATGATAGCCCATACTCAGCAACGTCTTCAGAAAGACCAACCGTTCACGGTCAAATTTGGGGCACATAAATAAGATGTGGTTGACATCAGCTTCCGACTCAGGATCACACTCACATGCTGGTGAACTGTAAACGTTGATCCGATGTAGATGTGGGAAAGAGGCATGATTGAAGCGGAGTCTTATGATGGTAGAAATCGTGGATCGGTCCAGATGTGTCCTCATGAACCACGGCTGTGAAGGAATCCGAGGTTGTAGCAGTGCGTAGTAGCCGCCTTTTGTCTGTTGAGAAACGTTCCACATTTCCTGCCATTGTTGTCTTGCGTGATGCTTGACTTCACGTAAGTAGTCTGTATAAGTAAGGTGCAGATCCAGGTCGGTGCCTAAGGTTGCCGCTTGTTTGGCTAATGCATCAACTTCATCATTATAGAGGATACCAGATCGTCCGGCCCGTGCGTGTGCTGCAAATATATTCAGATATCACATCCAAGATATAACTGTTGGTTGTTTTGTTCCATCGACTGTACTGAATGTTTTTAAGAACGCTTTGCAAGTCAGATACTATCAATATCTTGGGGAAGGAAGTGCTAGAGACAAACTTAAGTGCTTCCAAAACTGCCACTGTCTCCGCCGTAAAAATAGAAGTGCTCGTAGGCAGTTCGAAGGTTTTGCGGATCTGGATCTGAGGGCAGAAAAAAGCGCATCCTGTACACTATTCTTGCGGAATTTTGGAGCCATCGGTATATACACAGAGAAAACCCGGCCATTGTGCTTGAACGAGACGATTGAAGCCAACGTTGACATTAGTACTGTCCAGCCAGGTCGTACTTAAATAATGGACTGGGATCTGGGAGCAGAGCGTTTGAAGATCATATTCAAAACAGTTAGATGCGCTGAACGCCGTATAGAATGTATGACAGGTCACCAAGTGTCAAAACTGGCACAAACGGCTGGCACTTTATTCCTTCCGTGGGATGCAATCCACAGTCGATAAATGCAGTCTCTACTTTGGTAGACGGAACTGTCCATAATGGCCATGCATTGAATGTAGAATTTGTCCGATAACATTTGGCGCCTAATGCTCAAGGGCATCTCCCCTGCTTCTATTAAAAGGGCGTTGGTGGGCGTCGATCGCATGGCTCCAAGACAGGTACGAATGGCTCTATATTGAAGAGTATCTAATTTGGAGAGATGAATCTTTGACGCAGTGGGGTAGAATTGACAGCCATAGTCTAATCGAGATCGAATTAGCCCTCGGTACATGGTGAGTAAAAGACTATGGTGCGCTCCCCACCAGGCACGAGTGAGTAATATGATTACATTTAAACCTTCTTCACACTTGGTAACGGTGGATCGGATGTTGGGCGCCCAGCTTAACCGAGAGTCAAAAATCATCTCCAGAAATCGAACGTGAGATTTTATTTGGAAGGTGTACTTGCCACAGGTAATGTGATCTTCAGTGCGAGCTGTCGTCGACTTGGAGAAGGGAACGACTGCTGATTTCTCAGCCGAGATCTCCAGCCCATTGATAGAGAGCCACTCGTCGATGTGTGCGATGGTTTTGGCCTGAAGATATGAAGCAGCAGTAGAATAAACACATGTATCATCAGCATACTGTAGGATTTTTGTGGGGGGAGTAATTATGCGTTCTAGGTCGTGCGTATATAGAGTATACAGGAGAGGACTTAAAATTGCACCTTGCGGCAAGCCCTGGGAGACATAAAAAGGTCCGATCATGGTACCTTTGAAATGGACGTAGATCGTTCTTTGAGTATTCAGGGTACTGATACCGTAGATTCTAGACGCTCCAGTCCGGAGCCGCGCTGCTGCTACGGTTGCAGGTTCGAATCCTGCCTCGGGCATGGGTGTGTGTGATGTCCTTAGGTTAGTTAGGTTTAAGTAGTTCTAAGTTCTAGGGGACTGATGACCACAGCAGTTGAGTCCCATTGTGCTCAGAACCATTTGAACCATTTTTGATACCGTAGATCAACCGTGAAGGAATTCCGAATCCTGCCAGCTTGTCCAAGAGTATCGGTATTTGTACGTGATCATAAGCACCCTTAACGTCAAGAAAAGCTGCCGCTACTGTCTCTTTCGTTTGAAAGGCTGACGTGATATCCATATTAAGCATAAACAGGTTATCCATGGTCCCTTCGCCTTTTCTGAAGCCGTATTGACTCCGAGGCAAAAAATTACTTTTTTCAAGCCACCATTCTAGTCTCCTTTTTACCATTCGTTCCAGTGTTTTTGCAACACACTACGACAAGGCAATAGGTCTATAATTAGTACCGACATTTGGATCTTTACCACTTTTGAGAATTGAAATTATTACTTGCGTCTTCCATGTTGATATGAGGTCTGTCTTCATCCAGTACTGATTAAAAATGTTCAAGAGAAAGTCTTTCGCTTCTATAGGCAGGTGTGCAAGCATAGAGTAGTGTATATGATCAATGCCAGGGCAACTGTCGCTCGATACTTTAATAGGATCGTTAAGTTCTTCTTTAGAGAAAGGACGAAGGAGAACACGATAGCGGGCTTCTTCAGCAGGGAACCGATGGTTTAAAAATGGCACCGTGGGAGGAGCGATTGTATCTATGAATTCCTGTAACCAGGCCGTGGTAGCAGGAGGGGAGGAAGACAGTCTTCTTGTTCTAAAAGCTGTTATTTTATGCCAGATGCTTGCCATACTGGTTTCATTATTTAGGGACAGGCAAAATTGTTTCCAACTGTCCTTCTTGGTTTTCTTCAGGAATTTGTTAACTCGAGCATTCACATTTTGCACAGCCAAGAAGTTGTCCAATGAAGGATTCTGACGATAGGTTTTCAAGGCGAGCCGTCGCTTCGCATCTTCCCGAGAGCATTCAGAATTCCACCAAGGAGGAGAACGGTGCTTCATTACTGTAAACTCTTTTTTTCTTAGGGATGCTGATGCCAGCTGCGACGTTCATAGCATTGAGTAAAACTGGGTAGGCATCTTCGTCCCGTAAGTCACGTCTCGTACTTGCGAGTGCCCGCCGAACCGTTTCCTTATAAGAGGCCCAATTGGCTTCCTTGATTTTCCACGTACTGTTAGAGTAACAGATGTGCGTAGTATCGACGTTGATGTTAATGTGAAACTCTATTGGGAGATGATCGAGTCCCATTGAATCCTTTTTAACGCACCAATTAGATATTTCAGTAAAGCAGGGGGTGCAAAGAGTTACATCCAACTGCGGAGGGTCTACGGAGAGGTGAAGTTATCATAGTAGGAGAGCCATCGTTGAGTATCACTAGGTTATTATCTTCGATAACGCTTATCAAGGTCCTGCCGTTCCTGTCTGTCACGTCTCCTCCCCACGCTACATGGTGGGCATTCACGTCTCCAGCTACGATAAAGGGAGGACGAAGCTGACTTATTAATTGTCTCCAGTCATCTTCAACGATACTGTGGTGGGGAGCGTTATACAACGAGACAAATGTAAAGGTTTTGTGGGCAGTTCGTATCTCCACAGCAACTAATTCAAGGTTGGTGACAGGTACGTGTAACGGGTGTGGTCGATGCGGCAGCGAAGTTTTTACCAGTATAGCTACGCCGTCCCATCCATCGAGACGGTCTTCCCTTACTATAGAATAATTTTGAAAGCGAACAGTTCGTTCGAATTTGAACCAAGTTTCACATAACAGAACGCTATCAGGCTGACTTACGAACAGTTCTCGTTGCAAGCTTTCTCCATTAGAATTAGCCGATCTCGCATTCCACTGCAATACTTTTAAAGGGAGAGAGAGATTGAAATATGCCCGTAATGAGGTGACGGATATCGGAATTGTTCATAGCACTATTTTGTCTCATGTTTTGCATGACAATATCAATCACATTTATTATGTTATCTATAAGTTCAGCATGACCTTGAGGCTGTCGTTGATTCGGCGCTTGTGGGGTTGCTAATCTGTGAGCGGCAGGCTGGTATGGATTTTGGCTGATAGGAGTAAATGAATGTTGCATGGGATATAACAGGCTGCGGTACTGAGACCACTCACGAACGTTACTTTGGTTGTTTACTTGCGCCTGCCGCCGGGGAGGCCGGTAAGCGACGTGTGTCCGCTGGGGCACAGTTGCACATCGAGTTGCGTCCCCACTTCCGCGTTGTTGACTGCATGCTTGCGGCGGGCAGCGGCGGGAAGAGTTGTGGGTTTTGAAAGTCCGGATAGCTCAAATTTATTGGAGCAGGAATGATCGGAGCCGGCAAGTGATGTTGTTGAACCCCGGTACGGATGCACAGGTTGGCATACGAGCAATAGACAGCGCATCCCTGAAGTCAATGTTGTTGAACGTAGCTAATTCTTGAGCTCGTCGCCGTATATGGTATTCCGGGCAGGAACGGTCCGTGGATGCGTGTTGTCCCCCGCAATGAGTGCAAATAGTGATAGGTGAGACACAGGATTCAACATTAGTGGACCAGTACATTTAATGCATCTCATCTGAGATCGACATTGTTTGCTGATGTGCCCGTAACGAAGACAATTAAAGCACTGCCTGACAGTTGGTACATAAAGGTCGACGGGACATCTTGTTCCGTGAATAGACACGGCTTCCGGTATGGTTTTAGAGTCGAAGGTTAACAAACAGGTCTGCAATTGAACGATTTGGTCTTTACCATATCTCTTCGTAAACCTCCGAACGCCTACAACAGGAAAGGGGGATTGTACGAATTCCAAAATCTCCGCTTCATCTAGGTTGGTGTCTACTTTCCTGACTACTCCCAGCTTATGGACAACAAAGGAAGGAATGTAAGCTTCTATATTTTTTGACTTTAATACCTCACTGGTAACTAGGAAATTAGCCTTATCTGGGGTTTTCAGTTCCACCTTAACTTTTGTTTTTGCTGCTGAAGAGATGTTAAGTATAGAATTCTTCACTTCTGGCAAGGAAATATGCAATAATTTCCCTAGTGCCATAGGGTGCAAGCGGCCTAAGTTTTTGTCCAAACATTCCATGTAAACTACGAATGGTCCCCTATCTGTACGTTTGTAAAAGTTGAGAGACCTCGGAGTAGGTGCAGGTCTCACAGGAGGGGTGTTAGTTGCAGCATGTTGGTTAGGAGTGAGCCCAGAAGCAGTTGCTACAGGGGGGTCAGCTACATTTGAAACGTCAGTTACAGGTAAGAGTTGATTAGCGTCTGCTATGAAGGTTTTGGAATTTCTTAAATCCAGACTGACCTCTCTTTGTCGCTTGTTTCTCGTAGCGGAGAAGCTGGAGGAATCCTGTTCCGATAAATCCATATGCTCTTCTGCCGGCTCTATCCCAGATTCTCCCCGAACAGCTGCTAACGAGTGGATGATCACAGCCGTCGTGTTGTCCAATGTAGTTCCTGGAGGAGCTGGTAAGGGTGCTGCATCTGGATGTAGCCGCTGGGCAGGTGGTTGTTGTTGATGTTGTACCATAGGGGCGTCGAAGTCACCACCCCCTTCTCCATACACCCCACCATACACGGCGGGGCTTGCCGTCACCGATAGCAATGTCAGGTGTTAATGTGCTTGTCAGCACGCGGCCGGCCGCAGCGAGCACGTAAACAAGGCCGTTCCGCGCAGCTCGCCCACCGAAGCAGCACGACTTGGCGCTGCTCAGGGATGCGTTGATACCGCAAAAACACACGGCAACACTAATTTGTAGGTGAACAGACACTAAATTATCTATATTTTTCAATATTTCTCGAGAACCACACGAAAACTGATGGTTGTTGACGTTGCTAACCAGAGATAATGACCGTACTTTGTTTGCTAACTATTTCGTCTCTTAACCTTTGTTCTAACTGTCTGATATCATGTCCTTCGCGTTTTAAGATTTCTTCTTCCTTGTCCCCCATTACTTCCATTACCGCTTCCACATACGTACGCTGTTCACGTACGCATTTTTCTGCAAACGTTGTATTTTCGTCCTTTGCATTGCTCTTTTCCGATTCATAAAGCTGCACAATGTCTGAGTTGATTCTCTTGTGTTCTAACTTGAGTAATCCTATCTCCAATGTGATTTTTTCTACATTTTCTGGCAAGTCGTCACAGAAAGAACGTAGTTTCGCTACTTCTGATTGTACATTGTCTAAGTTGACCTGCGTCTTCTTTTGCATTGCCTGTAAATTCTCTTGCGTTTCTCTAATTCCGGATAGCTCCTGTCGATATGTGTGTGTTAGGGTTTCAAATTTTTATCCTATTATGCCTTTTAATTTCTCACCCATATCGTGAACCGAAATTTGTACTTGCTCATTAATTTTCCTATCCACCTCCGTGGAGATTTGCGAAATCTGCTGTGTGAATTTCGTGTCCAGACTATTGAGTTCTGTGCGCAAATTTTTTACCTCGTCTGAAATGTGTGTCATGTTTGTATTAACCTTCCCGATCTCGGACTTTACTGTGGTCATGTCTGCTTTCATATTAGTCATGTCTGTTTTCATATTAGTCATGTCTGCTTGTATCGTTTCTAAACTTGACATTTTAGTCTCTACACCTGACATTTTTTTTTAATTTATGTCTGCTTTCATTGCATTCATGCTTGTTTGTAAGGTTTCTGTTAAGGCTCGAAAGAAGGCTTGCATATCTTCCCTATTCACTGCCGGTCTACTCCTGTCGGCATCTGCGTCCGTACTACGCGTACTACTCTCATTTAAAATATTCTCTTGCCTCGAGGTGCCATTAGTTACGTCTACTGTAATTAACGTATTGCTTGTAATTAAATGTTCTGTATTCACGGGCGTCGAATGCAACAATGACATGTCGCGCCCAGCATACAAATAATCACCGTTAAACGGTTCCAAACCACTCATTGTTGCATTTTGCAAATGAACATCAACTACATTGGCATTCTGATTTTCGAATGACATTTCCTTATTGTTTTGACCCTCCATTATAGAAATCCTTATGCCACTGCAGTTATCAAAATCAAAATTTTCTCTTTTAAGATTTTACTTCCGCGCTACTTCTCACGTGAAAAATGCATATACAGTTGTATGTAATTGTAGTCTCAACTGTTGTTCAAACAATATATTTTCCGTACTAATAAAGATATATCATTGTCCTTACTAGACTACAATAGCGTTAATCTTTGAAGCTTTAGGTTCTGGATTTTAGGAAGTAGGTAGTTGGATTTTCTAATAGGTCTACTGGAACGCATTCTCCATATGCATTGCGCAGTCCTACCTGATTGTTGCCTTGTAAATGGTACTTCCTCTATTGTGCTTTGTTCTGCGCTCTTGATATTGTCGACTTCTTCCTTCTAATTTATTTATTATTTCCTTTTGATAGTATTTCTTCAGTATCACATCACCGTCTCCGTCACATCATCAACGTACATGGAACACAAAGAAATTGTTAACATACATGTATATTCATTTTCTTAACAATGCTAGTACTCACAGTTCTGCCCACTACGTATCGTGCCTGTCACTTGTCGCCACTTTATAATATAATAAAATAATGGTTTAGATGATAATAAAATGTATTGAATTAATGAGATAATTTTTCGGCATGAATGACAAGCATAATAAGCTGAGCTATGCCTGGAAATAAGTTCGTATTAGTTCGTATTATTTTGCAGGGCGAAGTAGTTTCTTTCTCCACTGTAGATTTGTGCTTACCATTCTTTATAATGCTACGTTTGGTCGCCGTGTTCACCTTTTAAGTCTTGACCGTGTTCCCATTGAGCTTATCGGATCTTGGTAATTTTCCAAAGTACACAGGTGGGCTTCAGTTCTTGTAATTATCGTACTATTTGAAATAACAACTCACACGACCTTTCTGTTAATAAAACAATACTGTATAATTCCTCATGCTTTCCCGGCGATCTGTTGACATCTTGGATATTCGGGAATCCAGCCGGATGTTCGCGTCGTTCTCGCATGATATTTCAACAGCGTGCCTCGCTGTCTTCTTCAGGTGCTACCTGAGACTGGTCCTTGGGTCGATCGAGTCCAGTATTTATGCCTGGGAGGAGCTGGGCGTTCCCTAATCGGCCCGCGCCGGGTCGAGTGTTCCACCTGTGGTCCGCGCCCGCCAGACTCGTCTTCAATGGACCCCTCCAGTCGCAGATGTTCCGGCTGCCGTCGGCGCCCGTCCTGGCCGTCCTCAACGGATGTGGTTATCATCGGAGGTGTGTCAGATCTGGTCTGAGATGTTGGGTACTCTATCTCCTGACTGTTACTATGATTTCCACTTCTGTTTCGTGCTGGGCGCTCCCTAATCGGTCCGCGCCGCGTCGTGTGTTCCGAGGTCCGCGCCCGCCAGACGCGTGTCTCTCTTCACACGGGTACCACTGAAGGAGTCACTTGAGCTTATTGGAGAGAAGTTCGATGGGGCTCTCCTTGATCTATTCAGGCATGTACTCACCTCGACGTACTTCCTATATGGGGACAATTTTACGAACAAACAGAAGGGGTGGCTATGGGCAGCCCTCTATCACCAGTGGTGGCCAACCTATTTATGGAAAGGTTTGAAGAGGAGGCACTCTCTTCAGCCACATATCAGCCCAAGTGCTTTCTTCGGTATGTGGATGATACCTTTGTCATCTGGCCCCATGGTAGAGAGAAGTTAGATGAGTTCCTGCTACATCTGAACTCTTGCCATCCGAACATTCAGTTCACAATGGAAATGGAGAAGGATGGACTACTTCCGTTCTTGGATGTTCTGGTGAAGAGAAAGGCAGATGGCACATTTGGACACAGTGTGTACCGCAAACCTACGCACACTGACTTATACCTACAAGCCAGCAGTTGCCACCATCCGGCACAGAAGAATGGAGTGCTCAAAACAGTGTTCGACAGAGCACAAACTCTGTCAGATACTGATAGTCTGGCCACAGAAATAGAACACTTGCAATCAGTTTTCAGCAGGAATGGGTACTCCTCTAGAGATATCCAGAAGGCACTTCAACCTGCCAACCGGCCAAAGGATCAAGAAGAAGAACCAGAAGAGGCAAAGAAGGTGGCATACCTGCCATATGCCGGACCTATCTCTGCCAACATCAGCAGGATTCTCCAGAAATATGACATCAAGAGCATATTTTGCCCACCCACCAAAACTGGGGCTATGCTGGGGAATGTAAAAGATGACCTGGGGCTACGCAAGCCAGGTATTTACAACATACCATGCCAGTGTGGGATGTCATACATTGGCCAGACCACCAGAACTGTGAACATAAGGTGTAAAGAACACTAGAGACATACCAGACTCAGGCAGGCAACTAAATCAGCCATAGCAGAGCATTGTCTGGAACTTGGTCATTCAATGGATTGCAATGACACCAAGATTGTGACACAGACCTCAAGATTTTGGGATAGTGTCATTAAAGAAGCCATTGAGATTAAGGTCACAGACAATCTAATCAACCGTGACTCGGGATACCAAATCAGCACTGCCTGGAATCCAGCGCTTGAGCTTGTGAAAACTCAACGCAGGACACTCCGGGATTCTACAAAAAATAGAAGTGGAGACCCAGAGAACAGCCGTGAGACAAGGTGTCTGACATTGGAGACCAGATCTGACACACCCCAGATCATGAACTCGACTGCAGAAGACGGCCAGGCCGGGCGCGGACGGCGGAGGGAACACCAGCGACCAGAGAGGGACAATGTAGCCGCGTCTGGCGGGCGCGGACCTCAGACGGAACACACGACGCGGCGCGGACCGATTAGAGAGCGCCCAGCACGAAACAGAAGGGGAAATCATAGTAACAGTCAGGAGATAGAGTACCCAACATCTCAGACCAGATCTGACACACCTCCGATGATAACCACATCCGTTGAGGACGGCCAGAACGGGCGCCGACGGCAGCCGGAACATCTGCGACTGGAGGGGTCCATTGAAGACGAGTCTGGCGGGCGCGGACCACAGATGGAACACTCGACCCGGCGCTGACCGATTAGGGAACGCCCAGCTCCTCCCAGGCATAAATACTGGACTCGATCGACCCAAGGACCAGTCTCAGGTAGCACCTGAAGAAGACAGCGAGGCACGCTGTTGAAATATCGTGCGAGAACGACGCGAACATCCGGCTGGATTCCCGAATATCCAAGATGTAAACAATACTGTATTTTTCCAAACGGTGCACATATGAAATACATACTCCTCACTTATTCATAGCGACCCCAAAATGGCGGTCTACAATTACTCGCTAAAAATGGCGTGCTTCTCACTCGTTCACTTGCTGAACGCGAAACCTCCCTTCCTCATACTGGTACAAGAAAATCTCCTCTGTTTTTTAACAACTGAAAATCAAAAATACGTGACGGGCTACCGCTTCATCTTTTCTCTTTCTCTTTGCCTTTAAAGAAGACGAAAACATAAAAGAAATGCAAAAGGTTTATCACAATTCTTCGGACATAACGCGTATACCCAGTACGTGATGCTTCGCCTGCGGATGTCCTCTGTGATTTTATGGGTGACGGGTGCATATTTTATATAGCAGTTTCAAGCAGAAAGATAATTGATATCTATTATTTACCCTCATGAAGATCTAATCACAAGTTAAGGTTCGTAGTTCGCACTTGGTAGTTCATACTGGAAGCAATCTGATATAAACAGATGAGCTAAAACATTATGACCACCTGTTTAACAGCGCGTTGTTTCGCTTTTCAAACACAGTACAACAGAGATTCTGTTTGGCATGGATTCCACAAGTCCTTGAAAGGACCAGATGTCTACGCACAGTTCAAGCAGTTCCCGCAAATTACGGGGCACGCAGCTGGCGCCCGATACGTGTTCCAGTGGGTGTAGATCAGACACATTTGCTGGCCAACACATGGATGCGAGTTTACTGTAATGCCCGTCAAACCATTGTAACACGATTCTGACCTTGCAACACAGGCAGTTATCCTCGCCTTTGGAAGGGGGGGGGGGAGGGGGGGGGGGGACTTCAAGCATGAAGCAATTCAGGTGGTCCGCAGTAATGTTCAAGTAGTTCACTGCTGTCATGCTCAATGTAACCCATAGCATCATAATTCTGCCCCCACCGCCCTGCATGTGTGGCGCGGTGCATGTTTCGTGTAGCCATTCGCCTAGATTACAGCGCGTACGGACTCAAGCATCGACTCGGTGTAACAAAAATGCGCTTCATTCGATAGGCGACACGTTTCTATTGATCTACGGTGAAAACTCGTGATGCTGTGTCCACTGCAGTCATAACTGACGATGTCGTTGGGTCAACACAGGAATACGTGGGGGTCGTGTGATGTAGAGCTCCATGTTCAACAATGGCCCTTGAACAGTGAGCTCCGGAACACTTGTGCATCCACCAGCATTACACTCTGCCTCCAGATCTGCCTATCCTGGGGGTCATCCGACCTGTAAGTTTTGTGATGAGACGTTGTCGTCCAATAACATGTGGCCTGCTCGTTATTTCACCATCCTTCAGCCACTTTCCTGAAGTGGTCACGATAGTAGTGCGCCAGCAGGTGAGCAGATTCGCCGTTTCAGAGATTCTCGCTTCCAGCCGCAGGGCGATGACAATGTGCCCTATGTGAAAACCGCTAATATCAATGGATTTCCCCATTTGCGGCCCTTATCTTTGCTGTACTGTCTGCCCATTCGTCTCTCTTCTGCTTACATTCTTTCCTTACTACTTCAAGTTCCCGCTACACCACCAGGTGGCATTCAGCCTCGCGGTGGCCAGTGGTCATAATGTTTTGGCTCATCAGTGTAATGAAACTGAGTTTAGTTCTGATTGTAAACTATGTATCTTCTTCTCAACAAAACTGAGCTACGTTATTTGCCAAGACTTTTCCATCTGAGCGTATGCTCCGATAACGAACATTTGAGCAAAGATTATCCATTTCAGCAAACGCCAAGAATACGCAGAAGTAGTAATGAACTACGACTATAACGTGACTGTACAATGCCGAACCACTGGCGACAGTCGTGTACGCCGACTAGTGTCGGAGGCCTTTGGTCCTATCTGTACATAAACAAAGTTCAGTTCTGCGTTCTGCCGTCGGCAACTGTAAAATGGACAAGTTACAGTCAACTTGAAAACTAACAAATCGATAAGACGTGGTTCATGCAAGCCGGAGCTCGACCCCATCGAAGCAGGAGAGTGTTTGATTTTCCGAAGGAGCACTTTGGGGACCACATTCTGGCTCTTGCGTACCCAGAGGCCACTGGCATTGACCTAGATTTGCCGCCATATTCTGCAGATCTGAGCACATGCGATTTCTTTTTGTGTGTTGACATTAAAGACAACGTGTACAGCAATAACCCCAAAACCTTTGCTGAGCTGAAAACAGCCACTCAGGAGGTCATCGACAGCAACGATGTTCCTACACTTCAGCGGGTCATGCAGAATTTTGCTATTTGTCTACGCATCATCGTCAATGATGGGAGGCATATTTAACACGGCATACCCTAAATCCGAATATCTTTAGTGAAGTTTGGGTGTTGATTAAAGTGTGATCATGCCATAATTTGCAACTAATTTACATTTTTTTTCATACAGTTCAATAATACTCACCCTGAATATATTCGTACATTTAGTGCGTACGAACTAATGACAGAATTACATAAAAGGGAAAGGAGGGAAGCCTTTATGACTTGCTATATTTCAGCCTTCCCTGGTTTCGGCTTTTGAGGAAGAATGGGCTGCCATTCCTGCACAGACATTCAGACGCCACTCTGAAAGTGATCCCAGTTGAGCTGAAGCCGTCATAAAGGCGTAGGGTGTTCACTAATAGGCGCATGGATACCTTTGATCTGATAGCATAGATACAGGTTTCTGCAAGTTCCAAAGATCATATCCGTTATAACTCGCTATGATGCTAAATGTATGTGTAGGTTTACAATTAAGGTACCTAACAAATGTCAACATGCTGACCATTTATAAGTATTATCCTACAACACCACGCATACTGAAATTTTCACACTGCAGCGCTGTGTTTGCTGATATGAAACTTCCTGGCTGATTAAAACTGTGTGCCAGACCGAGACTCGAACTCGGGAACTTTGTCTTACGTAGGCAAGTGCTCTATCATCTGAGCTACGCAAGCACGACACACGCACCGTCCTCACAGCCTTACTTCCGCCAATAGGTTGTGTCCTACCTTCCAAAGCCAAAGGCAAAGGTCCCGATTTCGATTCTGGGTCCGGCGCACAGTTTTAATCTGCCACGAAGTTTCACCACGCAGATTAATTACGCAATGCAGTCACTATTATCTTTCTCTTTCAACCTCGAACCTTCATACCACACACAGTCCTTTGTAGGCACCGAGCGAGGTGGCGCAGTGGTTAGCACACTGGATTCGCATTCGGGAGGACGACTGTTCAATACCGGGTCCGGCCATCCTTATTTAGGTATCCCGTGATTTCACTAAGTCGCTTCAGGCAAATGGCGGGATGGTTCTTTTGAAAGGGCACGGCCGACATCCTTCCCAATCCTTCCCTAATCCGACGAGGCCGATGACCTCGCTCTCTGGTCTCCTCCACAAACAACCCAACCCAACCACTCTATAGGCTTTCTGCTGGCGGTAGCGTCCCCTCGCAATCTATATTTTGGAGACAAAAAATAAAAATGGCTAGGGAAGGGATATGTGAAGAAATAAAATAGGTTTTGTGACGCTTTATCCAGTATGTTGAGCCGCGCGGGGTAGCCGTGCGGGCTGAGGCGCATTACCACGGTCCCCACGGCTCACCCCGGCTGAGGTTCGAGTCCTCCCTCAGGCATGGATGTGTGTGTTGTCCTTCGTGTAAGTTAGTTTAAGTTAGATTAAGTAGTGTGTAAGCCTAGGGACCGATGATCTCAGCAGTTTGATCCCACAGGAACTTACCGCAAATTTATAAATTTCCAGTATGTTGATTAACTGTGACAGATAATGTTTACAGTCAGAATTTAATACATTGTTGGTTAGATAAATTTAAAAATGTGTTACAGGGAAAGTAAAAACGCAATTAAATGAATAAAGCAGCTCAGCTTGAAATTGCAGTAACTCACAACTGCTCAGCAAACTACATAACCCCATTTGACAATAAATTAATTTCATTTTGATGTGACATTTAGCTCGTGCCTAAATACGAAACAAGACAATTGTGTGAAGTTCTGAGAAATAATACGACTGGTAAGCCTTTTACTATTTGGACTGTTGATTTCGATAAATGATAGATGTTACCCTTACACTCTCAACTTAAAAATTACTTTTGTTGTATTAATTTAATATCTTTCATGCTCAGAAGCAAAAATAGCTTATGGTACCTATATCAGTTTCGTAGCACCAATGTTAACGTGTTGTTGTTGATGTGCCTTCAGTTGCGACTGTTAACAGCCACCGTATATTTTCACCAGTGACGAGCAGCTTGTACTTTGAATGATATTTCTAACACCGTACCTAAGTGTATTGAGCTTTCCACCTGGATCGCTAAGCTGCACTCCCACCGCAAATCGTGTTAAATTATATGCACTCACATTTGAGGCAATTTCTTCCTCAACGATAGCAGGATCTGCAGGATGGAGGTTTTGTGTGGTGCGGAAGTTAAGTGTCGTAATTTTTTTCAGAACTTGTGATGAGCCCGTTGGTTCTGACCTAAACTATGCTTTACCGATGCTGAAATTTGCTGCAGATTCCCTTCACTGTTTGATCTAATTTGATAATTAGTGTCATCTGCAAATAGTACCTTGGTTCCGTCAGTTAGTTTTTCGCACAACTCCTTTACACATAGTAAAAATGGCTGACATCAGAAGTGACACTTATGGACCTCCCTACTTTTTTTCTCATTATTGTATATCTAGAAATTCTGTGTTTCACTGTCTTTGCATTTTACTTCTGTGACCTGTTGGCGCCCCTCAAGGTATGACCGAGTCAACCCTTTTCGTTGGCCTCTATTCCATATTTATTTAACTTACGCAAGTGAACGTCATGATAAATAAGCCCGAAGGCCTTACTAACATCGGGAGTACATATACTGGTCCATCAATCCTTGCTGCTTGAAATCTGTGCTAGAGAGTCCGTGTCTCATGGTGACAGGCGAGTGGTGGCATGCCGCTCTGTCGGCGATGTACACTGAGGCGAGGGAAGTCGTGGGATAGCGAAACGCGCTTGTACAGATGGCGGCGGTATCGCGTACACAAGGTATAAAAGGGCAGCATTGGTGGAGCTGTTATTTGTACACAGGTGGTTCGCGTGAAAAGGTTTCCGACGTGATTATACACGTACGACAGGAGTTAACTGACTTCAACCGCGGAATGGTAGTTGGAGCTAGACGCATTAGGGAATTCAATGTTCCGAGATCCACAGCCTCAAGAGTGTGCCGAGAATACCAAACTTCAGACATTACTTCTCACCACGGACAATCGAGTGGCCGACGGCCATCAATTAACGACCGAGAGCAGAGGTGTTTGTGTAGAGTTACCAGAGCTAGCAGACAAGGAAAACTGTGTGAAATAACCACAAAAATTAATGTAGCACGTAAGAGGAACGCATCCGTTACGACAGAGCGGCGGAATTTGCGTTAATGTCAGTTTCGTCGTAACTGCCGCCTGCTTCACGTCTGCTGTGCAGCGAGCTACCTTAATTTAAGTATTAACTGTATTTTTCTTACTTGTCACTTCTTCTTCCGTGTGTTTTTGCTTTTAGGAAGCTTTAATTGTCGAGTGTTAGTAATAGTGTTCCATAGATTTCGTGTTTGTTTTGAATACTGTCAGAGAGAGTCCCTTTAGTCAACCATAGTGCAAGTAGTGCTAATGTTTGTTTTCAGTACAGTCCAGAGACAGGTAGTGCTATTTTCATTGTTTTCTACAAGAAGTGGCTAGCAACCACAGTTCAGTCAACAATCAGCCGCCTTTAGTGAATTAGCAGTCTAGTTAAAAGTTGATTAACTCTCTACAGTAAATAGATTTCTTAGGATGGATAGGATGTGTGACTGCTGTGTACGGAGGCAGGAGGAGCTGGCCACTGTTCGCGAACAGCTGAACGTGTTGATAGCTGCGGTCAGCCGTCTTCAGGCTGCTGCCTCGGAGTGTAGCGGCAGTTGGGAGTCTGGTGCGTCGCAAGGTACACCCCAGGTGTTACATGCTTCACCCACTGTCTCTGCTGCCGAGACATCATCGCGGGTACCGGGCGCGGTTGGGCCACCCTCTCCCCAAGGGGAGTGGCGGGTTCAGCGGCGTTCGCGGCGCACGAGGCGGAGGGTCAATATGGAGGCTGGCCGTGTGGCATCGCCCGCTCTGCCTGTGAGTGGACATGTGGCCGCTCCTTCAGCATGGTCACACGGGGGGAGGGGTTTATTAGTTATTGGGAGCTCCAACGTTAGGTGGGTGATGGAGCTGGCCGTGTGGCATTGCCCGCTCTGCCTGTGAGTGGACATGTGGCCGCTCCTTCAGCATGGTCACACGGGGGGTGGGGTTTATTAGTTATTGGGAGCTCCAACGTTAGGCGGGTGATGGAGCCCCTTAGGGAAATAGCGGATAGGTCGGGGAAGAAGGCCAGTGTTCACTCTGTCTGCTTGCCGGGGGGTCTCATCCGAGCTGTGGAGGAGGCCCTGCCGGCGGCGATAGAGAGCACTGGGTGCACCCGACTGCAAATTGTTGCTCATGCCGGCACCAACGACTCCTGCCGTCTGGGTTCAGAGGTCATCTTCAGTTAGTACAGGCGGTTGGCGGTATTGGTGATGGCGGAAAGCCTCGCTCGCGGGGTGGAATCAGAGCTAACTATTTGTTGTATCGCTCCCAGAACCGATCCCGGTCCTCTGGTTTGGAGCCGAGTGGAAGGCTTAAACCAGAGGCTCAGACGATTCTCCGGAGATCTGGGGTGCAAATTTCTCGACCTCCGCTATCGGGTGGAGAAATGTAGGGTCCCCCTGAATAGGTCCGGCGTGCACTACACGCCGGAAGCGGCAACAAGGGTAGCGGAGTACGTGTGGAGTGCACATGTGGGTTTTTTAGGTTAGAGAATTGCCTCCCTAGGCCCGACAAGACGCCTCCTGAGACGCGGCAAGGTGGGAGTAGACAAAATGCAACAGGGAATAACAATATTAATGTGCTAATATTAAACTGCAGGAGCGTCTATAGAAAGGTCCCAGAACTGCTTTCATTAATAAACGCTCACAACGCCCATATAGTACAAGGGACAGAAAGTTGACTGAAACCAGACGTAACCACAAATGAAATCCTGAACTCAGATTGGAATGTATACCGCAGAGACAGGCTGGACAGACGGCCGGAGTGGCCGTGCTGTTCTAGGCGCTACAGTCTGGAACCGAGCGACCGCAACGGTCGCAGGTTCGAATCCTGCCTCGGGCATGGATGTGTGTGATGTCCTTAGGCTAGTTAGGTTTAATTAGTTCTAAGTTCTAGGCGACTGATGACCTCAGAAGTTAAGTCGCATATTACTCAGAGCCATTTGAACAGGCTGGACAGTGAAGAGGGAGGCGTGTTTATAGCGATAAGAAGTGCAATAGTATCGAAGGAAAGTGACGGAGATCCGAAATTTGAGATAATTTGTGTGAAGGTCACGGTTAAAGCAGGCTCAGACATGATAATTGGATGTCTCTATAGGCCCCCCATGGCTCAGCAGCTGTTGTGGCTGGGCACCTGAAGGATAGTTTGGAAAATATTTCGAGTAGATTTCCCCACCATGTTATGGTTCTCGGTGGAGATTTTAATTTGCCGAATATAGACTGGGAGACTCAAACGTTCATAATGGGTGGCAGGGACAAAGAATTCAGTGAAATTTTTTTAAGTGCTTTATCTGAAAACTACCTTGAGCAGTTAAACAGAGAAACGACTCTTGGCGATAACATATTAGACCTTCTGGTGACAAACAGACCCGAACTATTTGAAACAGTTAACGCAGAACAGGGACTCAGCGATCATAAAGCGGTTACTGCATCGATGATTTCAGCCATAAATAGAAATATTAAAAAAGGTAGGAACATTTTTCTGTTTAGCAGAAGTGACAAATAGCAGATTACAGAGTACCTGACGGCTCAATACAAAAGTTTTGTCTCAAGTACAGATAGTGTTGAGGATCAGTGGAAAAAGTTCAAAACCATCGTACAATATGCGTTAGATGAGTATGTGCCAAGCAAGATCGTAAGAGACGGAAAAGAGCCACCGTGGTACAGCAACCGAGTTAGGAAACTGCTGCGGAAGCAAAGGGAACTTCACAGCAAACATAAACACAGCCAAAGCCTTGCAGAGGAACAAAAATTAAGCGAAGCGAAATGTAGTGTGAGGAGGGCTATGCGAGAGGCGTTCAATGAATTCGAAAGTAAAGTTCTATGTACTGACTTGGCAGAAAATCCTAAGAAATTTTGGTCTTATGTCAAAGCGGTAGGTGGATCAAAACAAAATGTCCAGACACTTTGTGACCAAAATGGTACTCAAAAAGAGGATGACAGACTAAAGGCCGAAATACTAAATGTCTTTTTCCAAAGCTGTTTCACCGAGGAAGACTGCACTGTAGTTCCTTCTCTAGATTGACGCACAGATGACAAAATGGTAGATATCGAAATAGACGACAGAGGGATACAGAAACAATTAAAATCGCTCAAAAGAGGAAAGGCCTCTGGACCTGATGGGATACCAGTTCGATTTTACACATAGTACGCGAAGGAACAGAGGGCCATAGACACGGGTTCACAGGTAGATGCCGTGTTTCTTGACTTCCGCAAGGCGTTCGATACAGTTCCCCACAGTCGTTTAATGAACAAAGTAAGAGCATATGGACTATCAGACCAATTGTGTGATTGGCTTGAGGAGTTCCTAGATAACAGAACGCAGCACGTCATTCTCAATGGAGAGAAGTCTTCCGAAGTAAGAGTGATTTCAGGTGTGCCGCAGGGGAGTGTCATAGGACCGTTGCTATTCACAATATACATAAATGACCTGGTGGATGACATCGGAAGTTCACTGAGGCTTTTTGCAGATGATGCTATGGTGTATCGAGAGGTTGTAACAATGGAAAATTGTACTGAAATGCAGGAGGATCTGCAGCGAATTGACGCATGGTACAGGGAAGGCAATTGAATCTCAATGTAGACAAGTGTAATGTGCTGCGAATACATAGAAAGATAGTTCCCTATCATTTAGCTACAAAATAGAAGGTCAGCAACTGGAAGCAGTTAATTCCATAAATTATCTGAGAGTACGCATTAGGAGTGATTTAAAATGGAATGATCATATAATGTTGATCGTCGGTAGCGCAGATGCCAGACTGAGATTCATTGTAAGAATCCTAGAGAAATGCAATCCGAAAACAAAGGAAGTAGGTTACAGTACGCTTGTTCGCCCACTGCTTGGATACTGCTCACCAGTGTGGGATCCGTACCAGATAGGGTTGATATAAGAGATAGAGAAGATCCAACGGAGAGCAGCGCGCTTCGTTACAGGATCATTTAGTAATCGCGAAAGCGTTACGGAGATGATAAATAAACTCGAGTGGAAGACTCTGCAGGAGAGACGCTCAGTAGCTCGGTACGGGCTTTTGTTAAAGTGTCGAGAACATACCTTCACCGAAGAGTCAAGCAGTATATTGCTCCCTCCTACGTATATCTCGCGAAGAGACCATGAGGGTAAAATCAGAGAGATTAGAGCCCACACAGAAGCATACCGACAAACCTTCTTTCCACGAACAGTACGAGACTGGAATAGAAGGGAGAACCGATAGAGGTACTCAGGGTACCCTCCGCCACACGCCGTCGGGTGGCTTGCGGAGGATGGATGTAGATGTAGATGCAGAATGGGCTATGACAGCAGACGACCGGCGCGAGGGAATTTGCTAACAGCACGACATCGCATGCAGCGTATCTCTTTGGCTCGTCACGATATTGTTTGGACCCTACACCACTGTGAAACCGTGGTGTGATCAGATGAGTCCCAATTTAAGTTGGTAAGAGTTGATGGAAGATTCTGAGTGTGGTGCAAACCCCTCAGCGCTATGGACCCAAGTTGTCAACAAGGCAATGTGCAAGCTGGTGGTGGTGGCTCCATAATGGTGTGGGCTGTGTTTGCATGGAATGGAAGGGGTCTTCTGGAATACCGAACCGATCATTGACTGGGAAAGATTATGTTTGACTACTTGGACATCATCTGCAGCCAAACAACGATGGAATTTTTATGGATGACAATACGCCATGTCACCGGGCCACAATTGTTCGCCGTTGGTTTGAAGAACATTCTGGGTAGTTCGAGCGAATGATTTGGCCACCCAGATCGAACATTCATGGGACATAATTGAGAGGTCAGTTCGTGCCAATTGTGCCAATTGTGCAAGGATAGAGAGACAGCTTGGCTCAGTATTTCCGTAGGGCACTTGTCGAGCCCACGCCACGTCGATTTCTTGCACTACGCCAGCAAAAGGTGGTCCGACACGATACTGCGAGGTATCCCACGACTTTCAGCACCTCAGTGTATGACCTGATGTTTCCAATCGATGAGAGATGTTGCATCCTCCCTTCGCCTGTGGTTTTTACTCTTGCTTCATTTCAGCAGTTGCTTGTGGCTATCGGACATGAGTAATGGATCGTGGGGAAGTGCGTCATAACTAATTGATCATTACTTCATTATGTTATAATGAAAGGACTGTGTCAGCTTTCCACCAAACTTCGCCATCTACAAGAGCCTTAGACAATTTTTGCTGCAGCTAGAAAGCGATGGAAAACATACTGACCATAATTACCACTCAGGAATTCCTCATTACTCTTTGTGCTCATCGAAAGAAAATGTTCCTACTAGCTATTTACTATGCAGCATCAAGAATAAATATAAGTTTAGATTTAACTTATTAGTGTATATAATATGCAAAAGTTCACACGCACAAAAAATATGTCTGAGTATTATAACTAATATCCCTATCAGAAACAGCATTATTAACAATTCTGAGGTGAAATAGTATATCGCAATAACTTCCAATCGCCAAAAGTTTAACGCTCGCCGTACAAACGAAAAACAATCTCGCCACTTGCCACTCGGTTTTGTCAACATCACGGACGGCACACAGACAATTACTTCCGTGAAATCTAAGCGATCCAGGACGGTGTACAGTCCTCATGAGTTCACTTCCGGTTTTTTACACAAAACACATTCAAATCTACCGATCTGACGCACAATGCACATAGGCGTTCGACTGATTCGGACAGTTTGACATATCAGTGCGAATTGTGTCTTTGTACTGCCTCTCTGGCTTGTTTACATGGGGGTGGAGCGGACCGCCAAATGGAACATCTGGTGTTAACCACCCTAGTCACAGGAAGCATTATTTAAATGGCCCCTTTCTCGGACACATTAGTTAACAGCTCTGTCATTTAACAAATTACAATCTTCTTAATTTTTATGTGAATAGAGCTAAGTTGGCCCTAGTTTCTGAAAAAGTTTTTGCTCCACAGCATTGCCGGCTAGAATTTTTAGGATGGAAACGGTAATAGAACATGACCTCTGGACTGCCCCTTTAACGATCCTTGTAACCATTGTTATTTACAATACAGTCTTGAACCTTGGTACAGCTGTATTATTGCATCAATGTAATCGACTGCTGTACTTAGAACTTTCTATTAAAAATGCAGATGTTAACTAATCTACCCGTCACCAATCTCTTTTTCGTTCCAAATTTGGTTTTTAGTAAATAACTTGAAAACTAATAGAGGTAGCTCATTGATGTCACATATTTAATGTCTTTACATGAAACTGAGGCTACGTACCAATTTTCAGCTTTCCAAGTCTAATATACAGGGTGATTTTTTCCACAAACTCTAGGGGTTGATCGATAAAAGGTTACGGAACAAAAAAGGTCTAATGAAATTATGACTGTAAATGCATAGTTTCCATGCTAGAGACCATTTATTCAATCATACTTTGTTACCCAGATTTCGGTCTAATATGCACTGTGCCATGCACCCGCAGTTATACTATGCACGGTTTCCTTCTAGAGGGCGGTACTGTTCCTTATTCGTCATGCCCCAGCACCCTTTCTTGCTTAGTAATTGGCAATGTTCTACAAAAATGGTACAAATGGCTCTGAGCACTATGGGACTTAACAGCTGAGGTCATCAGTCCCCTAGAACTTAGAACAAGTTAAAACTAACTAACCTAAGGACATCATACACATCAATGCCCGAGGCAGGATTCGAGCCTGCGACCGTAGCGGTCTCGCGGTTCCAGACTGACGCGCCTAGAACCGCACGGCCACATAGGCCGGCAATGTTCTACATCTACATACAGGGTGTTTCAAAAATGACCGGTATATTTGAAACGGCAATAAAAACTAAACGAGCAGCGATAGAAATACACCGTTTGTTGCAATATGTTTGCAACAACAGTACATTTTCAGGCGGACAAACTTTCGAAATTACAGTAGTTACAATTTTCAACAACAGATGGCGCTGCAAGTGATGTGAAAGATATAGAAGACAACGCAGTCTGTGGGTGCGCCATTCTGTACGTCGTCTTTCTGCTGTAAGCGTGTGCTGTTCACAACGTGCAAGTGTGCTGTAGACAACATGGTTTATTCCTTAGAACAGAGAATTTTTCTGGTGTTGGAATTCCACTGCCTAGAACACAGTGTTGTTGCAACAAGACGAAGTTTTCAACGGAGGTTTAATGTAACCAAGGGACCGAAAAGCGATACAATAAAGGATCTGTTTGAAAAATCTCAACAGACTGGGAACGTGACTGATGAACGTGCTGGAAAGGTAGGGCGACCGCGTACGGCAACCACAGAGGGCAATGCGCAGCTAGTGCAGCAGGTGATCCAACAGCGGCCTCGGGTTTCCGTTCGCCGTGTTGCAGCTGCGGTCCAAATGACGCCAACGTCCACGTATCGTCTCCTGCGCCAGAGTTTACACCTCTATCCATACAAAATTCAAACGCGGCAACCCCTCAGCGCCGCTACCATTGCTGCACGAGAGACATTCGCTAACGATATAGTGCACAGGATTGATGATGGTGATATGAATGTGGGCAGCATTTGGTCTACTGACGAAGCTTATTTTTACTGGACGGCTTCGTCAATAAACAGAACTGGCGCATATGGGGAACCGAAAAGCCCCATGTTGCAGTCCCATCGTCCCTGCATCCTCAAAAAGTACTGATCTGGGCCGCCATTTCTTCCAAAGGAATCATTGGCCCATTTTTCAGATCCGAAACGATTACTGCATCACGCTATCTGGGCATTCTTCGTGAATTTGTGGCGGTACAAACTGCCTTAGACGACACTGCGAACACCTCGTGGTTTATGCAAGATGGTGCCCGGCCACATCGCACGGCCGACGTCTTTAATTTCCTGAATGAATATTTCGATGATCGTGTGATTGCTTTGGGCTATCCGAAACATACAGGAGGCGGCGTGGATTGGCCTCCCTATTCGCCAGACATGAACCCCTGTGACTTCTTTCTGTGGGGACACTTGAATGACCAGTTGTACCGCCAGAATCCAGAAACAATTGAACAGCTGAAGCAGTACATCTCATCTGCATGTGAAGCCATTCCGCCAGACACGTTGTCAAAGGTTTCGGGTAATTTCATTCAGACACTACGCCATATTATTGCTACGCATGGTGGATATGTGGAAAATATCGTACTATAGTGTTTCCCAGACCGCAGCGCCATCTGTTGTTGAAAATTGTAACTACTGTAATTTCGAAAGTTTGTCTGCCTGAAAATGTACTGTTGTCCCAAGCATATTGCAACAAACGGTGTATTTCTATCGCTGCTCGTTTAGTTTTTATTGCCGTTTCAAATATACCGGTCATTTTTGAAACACCCTGTATATACTCCGCTAACCACCAAGCGGTGTGTCCCGTTCACTTCTCTTGCTGATTCACCTTGTGGATGTGATACAGCGTTACACACAATGGCTCCGTATTCTAATCGAGAGCTTCCCAGCTTGCTGTTTACTTACGGAAAGGCAAATGGCAGCGGGCGGCGGGCAGCAAGATTGTATAAGGAGATCTCTCCCCGCCGACAACAACGAAAGTATTCATGTTCGCACTAGTGTTTCGCCGTTCGTCTGAGATAGGGTCGTTTCAGGAATCAGGAAATCGTGAAGGACATACCCAAAAAGTTCGGACACCAGACTTCTAGGAAAATGGATTAACATTGTGGACGTGCGACCACCTTGTCGGTACCAGGCAGTTGGTCCACCAGTGCAGACCAATCCAGACGACCGTGTGGAACACTGTTCGTGATAGTTGTTACTACCCTTATCACTTACAGCGTGTACAGAATTTACTAGCGACAGAAGTTCCACATGGGAAGCAGTTTCGTCACTGGTTTCTTCACCAGACAACAACGATTCCTGGATTGGTGTCATCCATCCTAGTCACAGATGAGGCCTCCTTTACGCGGAGAGGTATCTTCAACTTTCATAAGTCATCCGTGGGATAGTATGCAGAACTCCCATGGTATGGTGATAGTGAATCAGCATCAGTGCAGCCTGAATGTGTGGACCGAGATGACTGGCGATCGTATTTTGGGACCAGACTTTCTTGCAAGTCTCCTAACAGGCGGGAACTATCGGTGTTCCTGGCGGGTGACTTTGCCTCTGCTACTGAAAGAAGTGCCACTGATGATTCGACGGGATGTGGACCTGCTGCATTGTGGTGGTCCAACCCACTTCGCCGTTAACGCTTGGACGCATCTCAGTCATGTCTTCCCTGGCCGATGGATAGGGCGAGGGGGTCCAGCCGTGGCCTGCTCATTCACTGTATCACAACCCGTGCGATTTCTGGTTATCGGGCCATCTCAAAAGTATTCTGTATGCAGAGCCTATTTCACATGTGGATACAATGGACTAGCGTATTCCTGCTGACTGTGACACTGTTCAGATGCAGCCTGGCCGATGAGAACATGTCAGTCAGAACGTGCTACGGCGCGTACACGCATGCGTTGAGGCACATGGAAACAATTTTCAGCACAAAGAAATGGTTCAAATGGCTCTCAGCACTATGGGACTTAACTTCTGAGGTCATCAGTCCCCTAGAACTTAGAACTACTTGAACCTAACTAACCTAAGGACATCACACACATCCATGCCCGAGGCAGGATTCGAAACTGCGACCGTGGCGGTCACGCGGTTCCAGACTGTAGCTCCTAGAACCGCTCGGCCACAACGGCCGGCTCTTCAGCACATACTGTAACTGTGGCTGCATAGTTAAGTGCAAAAATGATGCTTTCATAGGATAACGGTACACACCATTTTCCTTCATTTACTGGTTTCGCAAGTAACACATTTCCTAAGTTTGTGTGGAGCCAACCAAGTTCGAATTAACATTTGAAGTTAGTGCACGTTCACAATGAGCTTTGCCACCGCTGGATTGCTTTTGCAGATTAATATTCGCACTCCACGATAACGTTTCTAACCATATAAATACAGGGTGTCCTTAAAAGTATGACCCGATTTTAATTTGTAATAATATTGAGACAAATGTCATAAGTTAACTGAAACAGCGCTAGATGTAATCGGGCATTTCTAGAGTTTAAGAAAAAATCCGCTAGATGTCGCAAAGAGCACTGACCTAGAGCGTGCAGACAGTCTCGCGCAAAGTAAAAGTTTTTAGTCCTGTTTCGCAAAGCAAGGTTTACGGACCCTACTTTTTTGAGGAAGAAATCGTAACAGGACCATCATATCTTGCAATGCTACGGAACTGGTTATTCCCACAACTTGACTCTCACAATTTCATCTATCACCAAGATGGAGCACCACCGCACTGGGACAATAACGTGGGTAGTTTCCTCAATGCCAACGTGCCTCAACATTGGATAGGGCTTACAGGACCGAGTGACCAGGCTTTACACTCTTGGCCTCCTAGGTCCCATGGCTTAACACCATGTGATTTCTTCTTGTGGGGATATGTTAAACAATGTGTTTACGTTCCTCCCCTACCTCGTGACATTGATGAGCTAAAAACCAGAATATCAGCTGCTGTAGCTTCATTGACAGAAGACACCTTATGCTCAGTTTGCAATGAATTCGGCTATCGACTAGATGTCGTCCGTGCTGCCAATGGAGGACATATTGAACATTTATGATGGATTTTTATAAACTTCTGTCTTTTATGAGTAATTTAGTATGCAATTTGTTTGTGTTAAGCCCATCTTCCCAATAAATAATTCTATTTAAAATTGAGTCATTCTTTTTGGGACACCCTGTAGTAATGTTTCTCACGAACGGATACTTCTTGTAGAATGACGATACTGATTTGTCGCTGATTTTATATGTAATTAATTACACGCACGGATAAACGGAATAATTACTCACTACTGATCTATTAATCGACGAAAACACTTGCAAACTCATATCATAACATCTGCAAACCAGTTCTCCTGCCACTCAGCTGCACGCAACCTTTCCTACCGAAACCCGAATAGCGACACTTAGTTCGTTTCCTGGCGCTTGATCGGTAGCGCTTAGGCATTGTTGAACGAAGACAGCAAGCCAGTATCCTAAATCTCCATCTACATATATATCAACACTCTGCAAACCAATGTGAAGTTCATGGGAGAGGGCAAGTTTCATTGTAACATTTATTAGGGTTCTTTCCATTTCGTTCAAGTATGGAGTGCGGGAAGGATGATTGTTTAAATGCCTCCTTGCGTGCTGTATTAATCTAATCTTGTCCTCATGATCCCTATGTGAGCGATACAAAGGGGTTTATAATATATTCTTAGACTCATCATTCAAAAATCGTTCCTGAAAATTTTTAAGCAGGCATTCTATGGAAAGTTTACGTTTGTCTTAAAGCGTCTCCTCGTCCATTTTCTTCAGCGTGTCTGTGACACTCTCCCACGCGCCAAAAAGACCTGTAACCATTCGTGCTGCCCTCCTCTGTACACGTTCGACATCCCCTGTTAGTCCTATTTGGTATGGGTGTGACTCACCTGTGCAGTATACTAGAATGGGTCGGACGAGTGAATGGGTCGGACGAGTGATCTTTAAGCAATTATGTTTGTAGACTGAGTATTCTATCAATAAAACGAAGTCTACCACCTACTTTATCCACGACTGAGCCTATGTGATCGCTCCATTTCGCATCCCTGCAAAGTGTTACAACCAGGTATTTGTATGAGTTGACTGATTCCAACAGTGACTCCTTGAAGTTTTTCGCGTTTTTTGAAGTCTGCAGCTACTCATTTCAGAACGTTACAGCAAGTCTGCAAGGTCATTATTATACAACATGAACATCAAGGACACCAACGCACTTCGCTGGGCCACGCGTGAAGTTACTTCTGCATCTCACGATGATTCCCCACTGAAAGTAATCTCCTGCGTCATCCCTACCAAAAAATCTTCATGTCAGCCATAAATTTTGCTTTATCCACCGAATGATCGTACTTTTGACAATAAACATAAATGTGCTACTGAGTCAACTTGTTTTCGGAAATCAAGAAATACTGCATTTACCGGACTGCCTGATCCAAAGCTTTCATTGTGTGAAGTGAGAAAAGGTTTGGATTTCACATGATCGATGTTTTCTGATTCCACGCTGCCCGTTGGCATGGAGGAGGTCATTCTGTTCAAGATACCTCATTATGTTTGAGCTCAGAACATATTCTAAGATTCTACAACATACGGATGTGAAGGAGACTGGGTGATAATTTAGTGGATCACTTCTACTACCCTTCTTCTAAACGGGAATCATGTGTGCAGAATTCGTACTACTGGGCGCGCTTTTTTGTTTGAGAGATCTGCGATAGGTTATAGTGAGAAGAGGAGCTAACTCAGCGTCAGTGTAGAATCTACTAGGGGTTTTGAAACGATTCCTGCAATCACATTTATAGCATTAAATAATGCTAGAACAAGTTTAACCTTTAACTCTTAACAATGACCTCTCAGACCCATAATTCATTTGAACATTGAGTGTGGCAGCACTGCAAAAAACCACCCTCTCTTTTTCAGTGTCTTCACTTTAATACATGCCGCGTGTAAAGCAACATTCAGCAATCAGCTTAAGTCTGTCAGCGTAACGATGAAGTATATTACTTAGAACTGAGTGCGGAATAGGTTGTCTGTCTGACCGCACGTTCCGCATCACTTGTAATAATTAGATGAGTCTAATAGTCCACATATTTCTAATTAATGCTTACTTTCATTTCAGTTGATTTTTCAGAATTTTTGTGTCACAGCTTTTTATTTTATGTGTGAATTCATTAATTTTTAGCTATATCATGGAGCGATTTTCTAAGAGCTGATGCCGATTTCATTTTGTGATTGTTGGTGGTCACCACGAAACAGTGTGATACTAGTGAAGAAAATGCTCGACTGGAAGCAGTGCCAGTTGTGCCCTGTACCACAGAAATTATTCACAGCAAACACAGTCTTTCATCACAAAGACAATCTCAAATGGGTACGTTAAAAGCCCATTAGAGCAACAACAACGCCTCAAGACAACATTTTTAAAGGAGGAATACTTGGCTAAAAGCAAAAATGGAATTTTTGTGCAGGCGCCTACCAAATCTTGAATACAGGAGAATTATTTGATGACGACATGTTAGAGGTATACCAACTGACAGAATGGAAAAGAGCCAGACGTGTATGAAGTGTCCTGCGTCAGAAAGAAAGGAAAGGGGTATAAGCAGTGGCATATGTTCACCAAATGTGGTCAGCCAATTTGCCTGAAACGTGGTAGGGATATGTGCGTCGAGCGTGCAAACATTCTGCGAACAAATATTCTCAGTTCATTTTATTACTGCGTTTGTTTACTTTTCTGCAACCTTTTTTAATTTATACTCATAAACACTCATAAGCATCGTGAATGGTGTTCATTTGAAATATCGTAATCAACGAAGTCTGCAGAAGCGCTGACTAGTATTTCATATGCTTATAATATGAAATAGTTCACTATTCACTTCACTTTTATCAGCTAATGTCGAGTCATGTGATAAAAAAAATATTAAGACGTTTACAAGACCGCTCGTTTCTAGTTACACATACATATGTGATCAAAAGTATCCGGACACCCCCAAAAACATACGTTTTTCATATTAGGTGCATTGTGCTGCCACCTACTGCCAGGTACTCCATATCAGCGACTTCAGTAGTCATTAGACATCGTGAGAGTGCAGAATGGGGTGCAGCGCGGAACAACTCAGGAACTTCGAACGTGGTCAGGTGACTGCGTGTCACTTGTTTCATAGGTCTATAGGCGAGATTTCCACACTCCTAAACATCCCTAAGCCCACTGTTTCCGACTGTTTATTCAACCGGTATGCTTACGTAAATACACAGGGTATTTTAATAAAAGCATTTTGGATATTTATGCTTTCAAATTTTGATTTTTTAATTTTACATAGAATATTTATTCTGTTTGTTTCGTGTTTTGACTAAGACAAGCACTGTGACGTCACACACTGAAGCACTCTACACTGCACAGTATAGAACTTCATAGGATAGCTTATTTAGCACACAGACTTAAGTTTTATAATGAATTTTGGTAAAAGTTATTTGTAATACAGTTATACAGTTTTAGACGGATTTGACGACTATCAAAAAGCGTTTACATAAACATTGTTCAGGTTTACCTTAAAACAAAGACACACACGAAAGTTGAAGAAGAGGGAGAGAGTTTACATATACGAGGGTATTTCGGAAAGTAGAGATACACCGTACGCCAGCAAGTTAGCAACACTGGTGTTAACCTTTGAACCATTAGCTTTCTGCTCGCGGTCGTTTGGCAGTTGAACGTTGCTTCTGGTTGGAGTAGGTGGTGTTTAAAATGGCTGCGCCGATTCAGAATCTCGCCAAATGCGAAGTGCGCTCCGTCATACGTTTTCTTCATGCAAAAGGTCAGCGACTAGCGGATATTCACAAAGAAATTGTTTCTGTTTATGGGAACTTTATGAATCGACAAAATGTAACGAAATGGTGTCATCATTTCTCTGAATGTAGGACCGATGTTCATGACGAACAAAGAACAGGTCGGCCATCTGTGATATCTGATAGCCTTCTTCGGAGAACGGAGGAAGCAATTCGTGCGAATAGACGTCTCACATTGAAAGAATGACATCAGATCATACCAGATGTGTCAATGACAACTCTTTATGACGTTGTGACTGTCAAGTTCGAGAACAGGAAATTGTGTGCCCACTGGGTTCCAAACTTTTAACGGAAGAACACAAAAAGAAAAGGATGGGCTTTGCATTCGACTTCCTCACACGCTATGCTGAAGCAGGTGACGAGTTCCTTGATCACATTGTGACAGGTGACGAGACGTGGGTTAATCACCATACACCTGAATCCAAGCAACAATCAATGCAATGGCGCCCTTCGAATTCACCAAAATCCAAGAAATGCAAAACGTCGATTTCAGCGAAGAAAGTCATGGCTTCTGCTTTTTGGGACAGACAAGGCATTCTTCTGTTGGAAATTATGCCTCCTGGAACGACAATTAATGCCGCTGCATATTGCCAGACTTTGATACGTCTTCGAAGAGCGCTCAGTCCGGAACCGCGCGACAGCTACGGTCGCAGGTTCGAATCCTGCCTCGGGCATGGATGTGTGTGATGTCCTTAGGTTAGTTAGGTTTAAGTAGTTCTAAGTTCTACGGGACTGATGACCACAGATGTTAAGTCCCATAGTGCTCAGAGCCATTTGAACCATTTTTTTCTTCGAAGGGCAATTCAAAACACATGCAGGGAAATGCTGACAAGTGCAGTGCGCTTGCTTCATGACAACGCTCGGCCTCACACAGCGCTCGTAACCAAAGCACTACTCAAACAATTCAAATGGGACGTAATGGACCATCCGCCATACAGCCCGAACCTTGCGCCCACCGACTTCCATGTCTTCCGTTACCTGAAGTCACATCCTTGTAGAAGTCATTCCACGACGATGAAGAGATCAAAGATGAAGTTGAAATGTTCCGACAACAAGCGACAACCTTCTATTACTGTGGGATACAAAAGCTTGTGCACCGACTTAACAAATGTGAGGATAACGGGGGTGATTAAGTCGAAAAATAACGAATAATCCAGTTAATAAGATGTAACTGACGTTTTCTAAATGAATTTTCTATTTATGGACTGCGAGCCATTGCATCTTTACTTTTCGAAATGCCCTCGTACAACAGCAACAAACAAAACAGTTACACAGTACGTACATCATTTACGAAACTAGCGAGGAAGTATTACAGTCGAGTTGCTTCTGGCTGCTTCCAAGATTAGCTGTGTGTGATTGGTAATGACGAATAGTGTAAGGACTTTTGGCATAATTTGCGGCCTGAACACAACATGGCTGCCTTCTTAAGTGCCGTTGTCTATATGTTTCGTACATGGAACTGAAATTATGGAACTCAAAGAAGTTTCCAGATGAACTGTGTGTGAAACTGACGCATTCATACTCTTGTTAATTAACGAGCAATAAATTAATAAACAAGACACTTCATATATTGAATTATTTATTTGGGGCTCTGTATTGTTCACAGTTTCTTCTCTCGAGGAATCTGGAAATAGCCGGTGATGAATGTGCTGCCTTTACGGAATGGTGATGCCGGCTGTACTTGCGATCCAGTCGAGGACGTACGTGACCCTGGTGAAGCCGGCCGGGTCTCCGCTCGCACAGCCATTGCCCGAACCCCAGCTGACGATCCCGATCTCTGTGTAGCTTCCCAGTGAGCCGACCACCAGCGCGCCGCCGCTGTCGCCCTGAAACGTGACCACAGTATAATCTCTGGCTGGTGGGAGCCCCAATCAGGTATTTCCAACACAGTACAGTGTCACTCACTCAAGATGTAGCGCTGAAGGTAAACACATACATTCTAAAATAGCACCTCCATAAGTTCTTGAAATCGTTTCCCTGGAATGCAACTGCCATTGTGGCGGATATTCGCTATCTGTCCAAACGTACCCTTGCGTGTCCGCCATGTGCCTTTACTGTGCTGGGACACTTTCAGTCAGGTGTCTGAACGTATATGGAGCAATGCTAGCCCAAAACTAGAGGAGGTTGCGCTGTAGGACACTGCGGTTTGAAGCGATGGAAGTCATCCAAAAAGTGTTCCATTGTGTTCAGGTCGGGACTCTGTGCAGCCTAATCCAATTCAGGAATGTTATTGTCCACAGTCCATTGCCTCAAAGCTGCACCTTTATTATAAGGTGTATTGTCATGCTGTGACATTCATCGTTTGCTAACTGTTCTTCTAGTCTATGAAGTACAATATGCTATAAAATACACTGACGAAAAAATACTGCAACACGAAGGCGTCCTGCGACATACACGAAAACTGGTAGTCGTGTTTCTACATCTGAAAAACGATGTCTATTCAAATTTCGAGCTATTCGCATAAGAGCGCCGCTAGTAGCGTCACTGTGAGCATGAAATTCAGGTTTGATTTAATTACACGCTGTAAAGGTCGTGAGACTTAGTTACCTTTGAAATTGAATGTGAGTTGATTGCAGTCAGGGATGCCTTTAAGGCGATAAAGACGCCAAATTGAACAGGGTCGTATAATAGGGCTGCGATAAGCTGAACGTTGCTTCTGCGATGCTGTAGAAAGACTTGGTAATAATGTAGCCACTGTGAATGATTACTGCCAGCGGTGATCACGAGAATGTACAGTCGCGAGAAGAGCGGACCTCGGACGGCCACGTGGCACTACCGGGAAGGAAGACCATCGTCTTCGGCGTATGGCTCTGGCGCAGCGTACTGCACATACAGCAGCAAACTGAGCAGCAGTTGGCACCACAGTGACACACTAATTACTTCAAGAACAGCCCCGAGCCAGACGCCTTGTAGCGTGCTTTCCACTGACCCCAAACCGCTGTCATTTGCAACTTCATTGGTATCAAGCGAGAGCTCATTGGAGGGCAGACTGAGGTATGTTGTGTTTTCTGGTGAAAGCCAGTTCTGCCTTGGTGCCAGTGATGGCCGTGTGTTGGATAGGAGGCGGCGTGTTAAGTGCCTGCAACCAACCTGTCTGTGTGCTAGATACACTGGAACTACACTTGGAGTTATGGTCTGGGGTACGATTTCGTATGACAGTCGTTATCCCAAGCACCCTGACTGCAAACTTGTAGATTAGTTTGGTGATTTGGCCTGTTGCGCTGTCATTCAATAACAGCGTTCCGGAGTGTGTTTCCCGACAAGATAATCCTCACGCACATTCCGCCGTTGAAACTCAACACGCTCTCCAGAGTGTCGACATGCTATCTTGGCCTACTCGACCAATAGATCTGTTTGCAATAGTGCACATGTTGAACATCATTAGACGATAACTCCAGCGACATCTACTAACAGCATTAACATACTGGTGTTGAACTAACAAGTGCAGCAGGCATGGAACTCCATCCCACAACGACGTGCAGCATCAGTACAACACAATGCATACAAGTTTCCATGTTTGCATTCAACATTATGGCAGTTACACCGGTTATTAATGCTCCAGCATATCACATTTACAATGGCTTATCTCGTGCTTACATTAACCTGCAATCTTGCAGTATTAATCTCTTACATCTACTACCTAGACAAGTGTGTTAGAAAAATTTCATTACAGTACATAATTTGTTGGCGTTGCGATTTTTTTCTTCTCAGCCTATGTTCATATCCTTCCCATCTAGTGTTTCCTTAAGCACAATACGGGCATCACACCCTAACAAGACTCCAATACCATAACGCCACTTTCTCCGCACTCTACTGTCGGCGCAGACAGGTAACATTCTCCACGCATATCTCAAACTAAAATCCTCTTTCATCTGTTTGCTCCAGGGTACAAAGTGATTCAAGCACTCGTTTCCACTCGTACACTGCCCAGTGGCATCGCTGTTTGCACCTCCACAAGCGTCGGTTAGCAATAACTACAGAAATTTGTCGCTTCTGAGGAGCTGCTCGATAATTGTGTGCTCTGAGTTGATGCGTTTTTTTACATCCTCCGCAATGCTCGACCGTTCCTGTCCGTCAGTTCAGTATATCTACCTACTTTGGTTCAGTTGTGGCTCTACCGTCACGTTTCCACTTTACAATGACGTCAACGACACTCGACTTGGGCAACTGGAGAAGCGTTCAATATCTCCAATGGATCTTCTCAGGCAACGTCCAATAACTATTCCATGCTCGATGTAACAGAGGTATTCTGACTAACCTATTCGTCTGTCATTGTTTCTCTGCTGACAACACGATACTCTCCACCTCCTTTTATACACTCGTATCCACCTGACATCCAGCAGTCAGTCCCGCATTACGGAGGGGTGTCCGGATAATTGTCATCAGATGATGTAGAACTGTGCCGAGTCAAGGTTGCCCAAGCAAATATCTCATTTCCCTTTTCGCACCGCTGTCATATCAAATCGCGTTCACACTGACAATCGTTTGTTTCCATGTAACTGAATGCCATTGCTTGAGCTAGATACTCATTCCTTATTGTGAAGTGTTATGGAAGTCTGTAAATACCCTCTACAGGTTCTGACTGTGATGATGGTACAGGTTACCAGTGAAGAGGATATGAAAGAATAGTCGCTTCTTTGTGCAACAGTGTTGCCAGCACAGAATCTGGGAGACGACAAATTTTTATCATCGTCAGCAGACCATAACTGGTAAAATGAAATTTGGCATTTACACTTACGCCTTTTTCCTTAGTTGTTTCCGTACCGAAGTCCAATACCTGAAATTGATACATTTCTCTTTCTTTACCACGGCTAACAGTATGCATCCTCATCAAAGAAATAGAACCTTCCCTATCGTTAACCCCTAGATGAGCTTATTATTTTGGAAGATCTGCAGTACGTTTAGCTTCACACACAGTGTAGCCCATAAGGCAGGGCAAACTCCTACCGTGAGTAATATTAGCTCGGCATCGTGCGAACAAAAGTGTATCAGATTCGGAAATGATGTTAATATCTTTGGACACCGAGGGTGTAGCATCAGCTTTTCATGAACGATGAATGTTGTGAAGTATTGCGAGGATCGTTAGTAATTCGGTGTTGTGAATCATTCGGTGGATAGGAACGATCTTTATGATTTCAGACCTTGAATATAGTACAGATACGCAGTGCACTGTCTACACTACTGTTCATCACTTTGATGTGCGATGGAATAAAGAACAACCAGAAAAGTTTTATTGAAATTAACGCAATTGGATTTGCAGATGATATGATCTGAGGCATATCAGAACAGATTCAACGTGTGGAAATCAGCTCCTAGAATACCTTCATATCAGCGAGACCAAGGCAGAGGCGACAGCATTCAATATAGACGAGCATCAAGCGATTGTGAGACTAGGCCATCATCAGCTACTGTTTGTGGACGGTTTCCCGCACCTCTATAGCATAATCTCTAGGGATAATTCGATGGATAGGAGACTACGAACAAAGTTCAAAACGGTGCTGAGTTCTACCAACAATAAAAATTTCGCCATTGAAGCGTGCGCCCTCATAAAGAGAGGCATCGAGGTTCCTGGCAGCGACAGCGACGCAACCTCCGCCGCCCAGTCACCGGACGCACGAGTGCCACGCACCCTGAGCTTAGGCGCCACCGGCGCCAAAGATCACCTTGGTAAGAGACTGCCCGACCGTAGCTCTAGCCAGTTCCTGCTGGGTTGTAGTCCAGTTCTGGCATAGTTGTCACCCAGTTGTCGAATAGCTCGGGTTAGCAGCAGTCGAGGATAGTTACAGTGCAGTCGTAACTTGCTCTACGAAAGTAGTGCATCAAACTGGCACCAAGACTTTCAGTACGTATGTTTCTATGTAGTGAACTATTAACGTGATAACTTGTCCCTGCTTTGCTAAAGACTTATATATGGATTTCAACAAGGACACTTTCTTCCAAAGTTAAGTGTAATACAATATTACGCTGAGTGATGGTGTTCACTAGTTCTTTTGATTTCTATCCCAGAATCCACGCACTGTCCCGACTGGACATGGTGGTCAGATTACTCGGTCACTTCAGTTACTGTGGAATCAAAAACTGTAGCAGTGAAAATGACGGTAGGTACTTACGCCGCAGGTGCTCTGTCCGTTGGATCCGATGGCGCAGAGTGTGAAGTCGTAGATGGGACCGCCGAAGTATTGGCTGCACTGCGTGTTGGACATGACGTTCAGTGTCGTGTACTGCAGCGTGTCTGGGATGACACCGTCTGGAAACAAACAACACGGCCTCGTGTACCCCTCAATGCTTCCATGAGTGACAGCTTCACTAGATGTACTGATGTTCAGTTTCCAAAAATGTTCTTTATCATGATACGTTACGGAATTACACAGATAATGTAATGCAACTAGTAGGCCGAACATTAAACATATTCTGTGTATTTTGTATTACATGTTTGTCTTCACATACATAGCTTCGTTGTAAAGTTTTATTAGGGTAACAAGTGCCACATAATATGTGCTTTTATTGAGGCATATACAGGGTGACAATTATTGAACTATATGAAAAAAGCCATGTACCATTGACCTTCCCGTTGGTATGGTGGCTTGCGTGCCTCATCGATACAGATAGCTGTACCGTAGGTGCAACCACAATGGAAGGGTGTTTGTTGAGAGGCCATGCAAACGTGTGGTTTCTGAAGAGGGGCAGCAACCTTTTCAGTAGTAGCAGAGGCAACAGTCTGGATGATTGACTCATCTGGCCTTTTAACACTAACCAAAACGGCTTTGCTGTGCTGTGGTACTGCGAACGGCTGAAAGCAAGGGGAAACTACAGCTGTAATTTTTCCCGAGGGCATGCAGCTTTACTGTGTGGTTCAATGATGATGGCGTCCTCTTGGGTAAAATATTCCGGAGTTAAAATAGTCCCATATTCGGATCTCCGGGCGGGGACTACTCGGGAGGACGTTGTTATCAGGAGAAAGAAAACTGGCGTTCTACGAATCGGAGCGTGGAATGTCAGATCCCTTACTCGGGCAGGTAGATTAGAAAATTTAAAAAGGGAAATGGATAGGTTAAAGTTAGATACAGTGGGAATTAGTGAAGTTTGGTGGCAGGATGAACAAGACTTCCGGTCAGGTGAATACAGAGTTATAAACAGAAAATCAAATAGGGTTAATGCAGGAGTAGGTTTAATAATGAATAGAAAAATAGGAACGCGGGTAAGCTACTACAAACAGCACAGTGAACGCATTATTATGGCCAAGATTGATTTGAAGCCCACGCCTACCACAGTAGTACAAGTTTATACGCCAACTAGTTCCGCAAATGAAGAGATTGATGAAATGTATGATGAAATAAATGAATTTATTCAGATAGTGAAGGGAGGCGAAAATTTAATAGTCATGGGTGACTAGAACTAGATAGTAGGAAAAGGAAGAGAAGGAAACGTAGTAGGTGAATATGGAATGGGATTAAGGAATGAAAGAGAAAGCTGCCTGGTAGAATTTTGCAAAGAGCATAACTTAATCATAGCTAACACTTGGTTCAAGAATCATAAAAGGTTGTATAAATGGAAGAAGCCTGCAGATACTGGAAGGTCTCAGATTATAAAATGATAAGACAGAGATTCAGGAACCAGATTTATATTTTATGACATTTCCAGGGGCAGATGTGGACTCTGACCACAATCTATTGGTTATGAACTGTAGATTAAAACTGAAGAAACTGCAAAAAGGTGGGAATTTAAGGATATGTGACCTGGATAAACTGAAAGAACCAGAGGTTGCAGAGAGCTTCAGGGAGAGCATAAGGGAACGATTCACAGGAATGGGGGCTAGAAATACAGCAGAAGAAGAATGGGTATCTTTGAGACATGAAATAGTGAAGGTAGCAGAGGACCAAGTTGGTAAAAGGACGAGGGCTAATGGAAATCCCTGACTAACACATAAGATACTGAATTTAACTGATGAAAGGAAAAAATATAAAAATGCAGTAAATGAAGCAGGCAAAAAGGAATACAAACGTCTCAAAAATGAGATCGACAGGAAGTGCAAAATGGCTAAGCAGGGTTGGCTAGAGGACAAATGTAAGGATGTAGAGGCGCATATCACTAGGGGTAAGATAAATACTCCCTACAGGAAAATTAAAGAGACCATTGGAGAAAAGAGAACCACTTGCATGAATATGAAGAGCTCAGGTGCACGGAAAGCAGAAAGGTGGAAGGAGTATATTGAGGGTCTATACAAGGGCGATGTTCTTGAGGACAATATTATAGAAATGGAAGAGAATGTGGATGAAGATGAAGTAGGAGATATGATACTGCGTGAAGAGTTTGACAGAGCACTGAAAGACCTAAGTCGAAACAAGGCCCCGGGAGTAGACAACATTCCATTAGAACTAATGACAGCCTTGGGAGAGCCAGTCCTGCCAAACTCTACCATCTGGTGAACAAAATGTATGAGACATGCGAAATACCCTCAGATTTAAAGAAGAATATAATAATTCCAATACCAAAGAAAGCAGGTGTTGACATATGTGAAAATTACCGAACTATCAGTTTAATAAGCCACAACTGCAAAATGCTAGTACTAATTCTTTACAGATGAATGTAAAACTGGTAGAAGCCGACCTCGGGGAAGATCAGTTTGGATTCCTTAGAAATGTTGGAACACGTTAGGTAGTACCCTACGACTTATCTTCGAAAATGGATTAAGGAAAGGTAAACCTACGTTTCTAGCACTTGTAGACTTAGAGAAAGTTTTTGACAATGTTGAATGGAATACTCTCTTTCAAATTCAGAAGGTAGCAGGGGTAAAATTCAGGGAGCGAAAGGCTATTTATAATTTGTACAGAAACCAGATGGCAGTGATAAGAGTCGAGGGACATGAAAGGGAAGCAGTGGTTGGGAAGGGAGTGAGACAGGTTTGTAGCCTGTCCCCGATGTTATTCAATCTGTATGTTGAGCAAGCGGTAAAGGAAACAAAATAGAAATTCGGACTAGGGATTAAAGTCCATGGGGCAGAAATAAAAACTGAGGTTCGCCGATGACATTGTAATTCTGGAATGGACAGAGTCTTGAAAGAGGATATAAGATGAACATCAACAGAAGCAAAACGAGGATAATGAAATGTAGTGGAATTAAATCTGCGGGAATTAGATTAGGAAATGAGGCTTAAAGTAGTAAATGATTTTTTTTCTATTTGGGGAGCAAAATAACTGATGATGGTCGAAGTAGAGAGGATATAAGCGTAGACTGGCAATGGAAAGGAAAGAGTTTCTGAAAAAGAGAAATTTGTTAACATCGAGTATAGATTTGAGGGTCAGGAAGTCATTTCTGAAAGTATTTGTGTGGAGTGTAGCCATGTATGGAAGTGAAACATGGACGAAAAATAGTTTAGACAAGAATAGAATAGAAGCTTTCGAAATGTGGTCCTACAGAAGAATGTTGAAGGTCAGATGGGTAGAAGAGGTACTGAGCAGGATAGGGAAGAAGAGGAATTTGTGGAAAACTTGACTAAAAAAGGAGTCGGTTGATAGGACATGGTTTGAGGCATCAAGGCATCACCAATTTAGAACTGGAAGGAAATGAGGAGGATAAGCATCGTAGAAGGTGGTCAAGGGATGAATACAGTAGCCAGATGCAGAAAGATGTAGCTTGCGGTAGTTATTCGGAGATGAAAAGGCTTGCAAAGAATAGAGTAGCATGGAGAGCTGCATCAAACCAGTCTCTGGATGGAAGACCAGAATAAGAACAGACTGCAGCTCCCCTTCTGACAGACTACTCCAACATCCAAACGTGCGAACAAAAGGTACAGATTGCTCAGTGATCACGCACTGATAAACGAAGAGAACCAAAGAAACCCTTAAAGCGTGGATTTGCTTTGGAACCAGCTAGAGGGGACTTCAACTCGCAGTTTTAGTTTCAACACGCAAACTGGGGAGGTACGACAGTTTCGGAATATGACTGGCAACTATCCTGTTCACAATTTAACAAATTTAAATGTCAGAAAACTTACTGACGGTTGTCACGCGTTTGGTCTTACACTTGTGTCTACTGTTTTCAAAAGACATCCCCCCCAAAAAAAGAAAATTTGGCGCTCTCCACAAAAATATTTAGGTGAATTTCAACTGGACTACGTCGCAATATCTAAATGCGATGTTAAGGAAATAGAGAATGTAGAAGTGAGGAAATGTGGCATTTTTAACCTATCACTTTCTGCCGCGCGGTGTAGCCGGGTTGTCTAGGGCTCCTTGCCAGTGTTTGCGCGCCTCCTCCCATTGGAGGTTCGAGTTCTCCCTCAGCCATGAGTCTGTGTGTGTTGTCCTTAGGGTAAGTTACTCGAAGTTAGATTACGTAGTGTGTATGCCTAGGGACCGATGACCTTAGTTTGGTCCCAAAGGAACTTAAAATTTCCAATTTATCACTTCCTGACCCGTGTAAGGTTAGACTTCTATCATTAAATAAGAAAACACTGCCTGTGAATAAAGTTATAAGAAGCGACGCTGAAAATCTCAAGCATAGCTAATTTTCAAAAGCTGCTTCAGCAAATGAAAACAGGGATCTAGCTTGATACCTGAAAAAATACGTACCTACAGAAAAGGAAATAACAGCGTTACAAAGGAGATGTAAACATGCTTGGTGGACTGAAGACTGTGATAAGGCAGTCTGCCGAATGAACGAAGAAGTGCTGAAGCAGATAGCAAAAATCCTCCGTAAAGCCAAAACTTCAAGAGGGCGATGGGAATCTGGCAGTTTAGAATTAAGAAAACTGAAAGACGTTGGCTGTGTAGTGATCTTGTGGATGTTGCAGTTCTTATTTGGGTGCTGGAAGAAAAACTGGAGACGAATTCCGCGTTATTCAAGACACTGCTTTTTTTTTTACCCAAAAATGTTTCAGCACTTTTGTGCTATCTTCAGTGGATTATTGTTTATTTTCTTTCTGAAAAACTGTTGTTTCATATTAACCTCTCAGGTGGATTATTTGAACTTCTGGTACAAATATATTTGGATTTGTAAAAGGAACGATTGTTAAGTGTCAATCGTTTTTCATTAGTTTACATACAGCACAGAGTTGAGACATACACACATCAAAATAAGTTTTGCATCACCCCGGTTCCTAGAACTCCTGAAGACAGACGTTAACTGTGGATATTGTATCACAGACACAGTCCGTTTAACTGTTCAGAGACTTCTCTAAACCCGCCCAAAGATGTAAACAACCATGCATGAGCAGCACCTATTAGACGGAGGAGGTTCGACAGCCGATAAGTTCCAGTCATTCCACCAGGAAAGAGGTACACGGCTCGTGTTGTCTGTAGTTCAACCATGCCTAGATGGTCAATACCGTGCGTGGTTCGATCGCGTTCGCAAAGTTGCTTTGTGACAGGAGGGGGTCTCAACAAGGGAAGTGTCCAGGCGTCTCGGAGCGAACCAAAGTGATGTTGTTCGGACATGGAGGAGATGCAGAGAGACAGGAACTGTTGATGACATGCCTCGCTCAGGTCGCCCAAGGCCTACTACTGCAGTGGATGACCGCTACTTACGGATTATGGTTCGGAGAAACCCTGACAGCAACGCAACCAAGTTGAATAATGCTTTTTGTGCAGCCACAGGACGTAATGTTAGACTCAAACTTCGCGCAATAGCCTGTATGATGCACACCTTCAATCCCGACGTCCATCTTTGTAACCACGACACCATGCAGCGCGGTACAGATGGGCTCAGCAACATGCCGAATGGACCGCTCAGGATAGGCATATCGTTCTCTTCATCGATGACTGTCGCAAATGCCTTCAGCCAGACAATCGTCGGAGACGCGTTTAGAGACAACGCGGTCAGGCTGAATGCCTTAGACACACTGTCTAGCGAGTGCATGCAAGGTGGAATTTCGCTGCTGTTTTGGGGTGGCTTTATGTGGGGTCGACGTACGCCGGTGGTGGTCATGGAAGGTGTCGTAACGGTTTGTACGTTACGTGAATGCCATCCTCAAATAGTGCAACCACACCGGCAGCATACTGGCAAGGCATTCGTCTTCATGGACGACAATTTGCGCCCGCATCATGCACATCTTGTGAATAAGTTCCTTCGCGATAACGACATCGCTCGAGTAGAGTGGCCAGCATGTTCTCCAGGTATGAAACCTATCGAACGTGCCAGGTATAGATTAAAAATGGCTGTTTATGGACGACGTGACCACCAACCGCTCTAAGGGATCTACGCAGAATCGCCGTTGAGGAGTGGGACATTCTGGACCAACAGTGCCTTGAGGAACTTGTCGATAGTATGCCATGACGAATACTGGCACGCATCAACGCAAGTGGTCGTGCTACTGGGTATTGTAGGTACTGGTGTGTGCAGGAATCTGGACCACCACATTTGGAGTTCGCGCTGCATGGTGGTACAACATGCAGTGTGTGGTTTTCATGAGCAATAACAAGGGCGGAAATGTTTATGTTGAGCTCTGTTCCAATTTTCTGTACAGGTTCCGGAACTCTCGGAACCGAGGTGGTGCAAAACTTTTTTTGATGTGTGTATATCACAGAGTTGAGACTTTAGGAGTTGTTCATTTACCGTATGCCTAAAGATTTTAGTTTTATAGTAAATTTGGAAATGACACAAATATGTACATGTGTTTACATACCTCACGCGAAGCTATTAATTGCGTATGGTGGTAGCTTTAAACCTACTATACAATCTACAACTTTCATCTGCAAACATGATGTGTATGTATGTGTGTGTGAGCACAGACGCGTGCGAAACGGAGAGCGAGCGAGCGAGACAGAGAAAGACACAAAGACAGAGAGAGAGAGAGAGAGAGAGAGAGAGAGAGAGAGAGAGATGGTGTGGGGGGAGGGAGTGAAGGAGATAGGCGACATTCACATACTGTCAGCAGGTAGTAAGTAACAAAAAGCACTTAATGACTTACAGCAACTGAGTAGGCAATATGCTAAAGATACCGAAAAAACAACATAATACAGAGGAGACTTGGAAGACATAATACCGACGCTGATAAATATAGTCTGTCTGGTATGTATCGGTTAACATGCAATTACAATCAATCTCCACATGTGGGTCAAACGTGCAGGAAGTTTGGAACCAAATATACAGAACATGATTGCATTTGCAATTGTAGTGATGTTTTGGCGACTTTTGGTTACTTCAAATGGTTCAAATGGCTCTGAGCACTATGGGACTTAACATCTGTGGTCATCAGTCCCCTAGAACTTAGAACTACTTAAACTTACCTAACCTAAGGACATCACACACCTCCATGCACGAGGCAGGATTCGAACCTGCAACCGGAGCGGTCACGCGGTTCCAGACTGAAGCGCCTAGACCGCACGGCCGCACCGGCTGGCCTTTTGGTTATTGATTACACCTTCTGTCCAACCGCCCACGAGCGCAATGACCATTTAGCATCCGTGCGCGGCTTGTGCTGCAGTCACTAAGTATGGAGCATATACAACCACAAATCCAGGGTTTTATCCGATTGCCACCACGGTTACTGCAGAGGCACAGAACAATTTTAGATTTAGTGCCGTACAGGACTGTTTGCACTCCTGCGTATGTTTTTAACCACATTTTTTATGACATTGCAACTGGGCAACACAACTCTACAGCTGTCTTTGCGGATTCGTCGAAACAGGACTCCGTTGGTTGCCCTGTTGATCGAGTCCTCTAGGTCCGGCAGCCTCGGGACTTAACTGCCTTCGACGGGAATTTCATACGTTGTTGCGGGCACTGGAGCAGATAAGATGCTGCTTCAAGTGCAAAATTCCTTGTCTATTCAGTTTCTCTGAGCGACCGTCATTCTATATAATACTTGTACCCAGAAGTGAAAGTGGGACAGAATTTACAAGACACCTCCATTAAGTACAATGGCTGTGGAGGTAGGTCTTTTTTCTTGGTGCCAAGGCACATGAATATTGCGGGGAACGAAAGCGCAGATGTAGCAGCGAAGGAGGCATGTCGTGATCCTCAGTTATTTCACTGTGCCGTCCCGTTGCACACTATCGCCTCGCTGTTGAGGTACAGAGTCATGCCGCAATGGGAGTAACTGGAAGTGACAGCTAATATGCTGCATCTAGTAAAGCGCACTACGCGGCGGTGTTTCAGCCACGAAGATGGGGTGAGCTTCTCCTTGCTCGTCTTCGCGTAGGCCACAGTCCTCTCACGCCTGGCTTCTTGCCCCAACGCGGCGACCCTCCAGTGTGTGGTGCTTATGGTGTACAGATCACTGTACGCCACATTCTGTTAGACTGTGTTTTATCTTCGGGCCAGAGGGAGACGGAAAATTTACCAGCAGTTCTGCCCTCCGTTTTAAGTGACAATGAAACGAATGTGGTTAGAGTTGTAACGTTTTGTGATCTGTCCACCTTGTTTCCCCAAATTTTAGGGAGATGTTCGTAATGTGTTAACAGTTTCGTACTTTATTGTGGCGCTTTTCGTATTGAGAAGTTTTCATTTGCGTTCGTGCACTAGAGACACACTTGTGTTCCTGGCCGCCGGCCGAAGTGGCCGTGCGGTTAAAGGCGCTGCAGTCTGGAACCGCAAGACCGCTACGGTCGCAGGTTCGAATCCTGCCTCGGGCATGGATGTTTGTGATGTCCTTAGGTTAGTTAGGTTTAACTAGTTCTAAGTTCTAGGGGACTAATGACCTCAGCAGTTGAGTCCCATAGTGCTCAGAGCCATTTGAACCATTTTTTTGTTCCTGGCCAGTGTAGGCAAGCAGACTGCAGAGTCTCGTAAATGTCTGCGATAACTGGGTGTCTTCAATCATTGGAGTTTTCAGACTTAGTAATACGTCCATAGTCTAGCCGTATTTATTTTCTGGACGTTACACTGAATCTCCACGGCGCCGCCAGTCTTCTACGACGGGGAAGATAGACACTTTTCTGATCACTTGGGTGATATACGCGAATCGAAGTAGTATAGGGAAGAGTGAATTCACATAATTGCAGTGCCACTAATTCGTCTGTGAGTTTTTCGTTGTCTACTCCAGCTTAGGTGGTGGTTAGAGCTTACAAAAGGGTTACAACATCAACCTTTGCAGTGTTCTTAACGAACTTAAGAGGGGAAGCGTTTTGACCGCTAGGTGTTGTGCCAGTCTTGGATAGGGTGTATACTACGATTTATGATTGTATATTTGTTAGGATTCCATGTGTGTTTTGCACTTTCATTCTTATTTTATAGTGAAATATTCATTAATAGAATTCTCTTTTTCTCGTTTAACTAGGTTTTGTCCCTATTCTCACTCTGAATACATTAGATAAGGAATAGAAATAGAAGGATCAGAGCAAGGAATTTCAGAGCGCTGAATCGGACAGGTATGTTAGATAATTTAAAAACGAAAATGGATCGGTTGAAGTTAGATATACCGGGAATAAGTGAAGTACGGTGACAGGAGGCACAAGAATTGTAGTGCGTTGAATACGGGGTTATAAATAAAAAAGTGAAATAATGATAATGCAGGAGTGGGTTTCACACTGAATAAGATAGTAGGAATTCGGGTAAGCTACTATGAGCAGCATAGTGGACGCATTATTGCATCCAAGATACAATGGTTCAAATGGCTCTGAGCGCTATGGGACTTCTGAGGTCATCAGTCCCCTAGAACTTACAACTACTTAAACCTAACTAACCTAAGGACATCACACACATCCATGCCCGAGGCAGGATTCGAACCTGCGACCGTAGCGGTCGCGCGGCTCCAGACTGTAGGGCCTAGAAACGCTCGGCCACACCGGCCGGTATCCAAGATAGACACGAAGCCCACAACCATCACTGTAGAACTTGTTTACATATCAACTTGCTCAGCAGAAGATGGAGAAATTGAAGCAGTGTATGACGACATAAAAGAAGTTATTCAGACGAAAATTTAATAGTAATGGTGTACTCGAATTCGCAAGCAGGAAGAACGGGAAAAACAGCAGGTCAATGGACTGGCGAAAAGGAATGAAAGAAGAAGCCGTTTGGTAGAGGTTTGTACAGACCATAATTTAATCGTCGCTAACACTTGGTTTAAGAATCACAAAAGAAGATTATTTACGTTGAAGAGACCTGGAGACACCGGAAGTTTTCAGATTGAGTATGAAATGACAAGACAGAGTTAGGAATCAGGTTTTAATCTGTAAAGCATTTCCAGGTGCAGATGTAGACTCTGACTACAATTTATTGGCTACGAACTGTAGATTAAAATTGAAGGTATTGGAAAAAGGTAGGAAATTAAGGAGATGGGACCTGTATAAGTTGAAAAAACCAAAGGTTGCTGAGAGTTTCAGAGGGAGTATTAGGCGATGGATGACTAGATCAGAGGAAAGGAATACAGAAGAAGACGAATGGGTAACTTTAAGAGATGAAATAGCAGCAGAGAATCAAATACGTAAAAAGACAAGCCCTAGTGAAATCCATCGATAAAAGAGATATTGAATATAATCGCTGAAGAAGAAAATATAAAAATACAGAAAATGCAGAAGGCGAAATGGAATACAAAAGTCTAATATATCACATTGGCAGGAAGTGCAAAATGGCTAAGCAGGAATGGTTAGAGGACAAATGTAAGTATTTAGAAGCGTATTTCATTACGGGAAAAATAGATACCGTCTACAGGAAAGTTAAAGATGCCATTACGGATAAAAAGAAGCAGCTGTACGAATATCAAGAGCTCAGATGGTAAACCAATGCTAAGCATAAAAGGGAAAGCTGGAAGATTGGTGGGGTACATACAAGGTCTGTACAAGGGAGATAAACTTGAAGGCAATGTTACAGAAATGCAAGTGGACGTAGTTGAAGTTGAGATGTGAGATATGATACTGCGAGAACTTGAAACAGCTCTGAAAGCCCTAAGTCGAAACAAGACCCTGGGAGTAGACGATATTTCGTCAGAACTTCTGATAGCCTTGGGACAGTCATTCATTAAAGAACTCTTCCATCTAGTGTCGAAGATGCATGAGACATATGAAATACCCTCAGACTTCAAGAAGAATGTAATAATTTGAGAGAAAGCAGTTACTAACAGGTGTGAGAATAACCGACCTATCAGTTTCATGTCATGGCTGCAAAATACTAACACCAATTCCTAACACAATAATGGAAAAACTGGTAGAAGCAGACTTCGGGAACGATCAGTTTGGATCCCGGAGAATGTAGGGACACGCGAGACAATACTGACCCCATACTTACAAGAAAGACTTCTGAGGTCATCAGTCCCCTAGAACTTACAACTACTTAAACCTAACTAACCTAAGGACATCACACACATCCATGCCCGAGGCAGGATTCGAACCTGCGACCGTAGCGGTCGCGCGGCTCCAGACTGTAGGGCCTAGAAACGCTCGGCCACATTTTTCTTACTTGTCACTTCTTCTTCCGTGTGTATTTGCTTTTAGGAAGCTTTAATTTTCGAGTGCTCTTAATAGTGTTCCATAGATTTCGTGTTTGTTTTGAATACAGTCAGAGAGAGTCCCTGTAGTCAACCATAGTGCCAGTAGTGCTAGTGTTTGTTTTCAATACAGTCCAGAGACAGGTAGTGCTATTTTCATTGTTTTCTACAAGAAGTGGCTAGCAACCACAGTTTAGTGAATAAGCAGCCGCCTTTAGTGAATTAGCAGTCTAGTTAAAGGTTGATTAACTCTCTTCAGTAAATTGTTTCCTTAGGATGGATAGGATGTGTGACTGCTGTGTACGGACGCAGGAGGAGCTGGCCACTGTTCGCGAACAGCTGAGCGTGTTGATGGCCGCGGTCAGCCGTCTTCAGGCTGCTGCCTCGGAGTGTAGCGACAGTGGGGAGTCTGGTGCGTCGCAAGGTACACCCCAGGTGTTACATGCTTCACCCACTGTCCCTGCTGTCGAGGCATCTTCGCGCGTACCGGGCGCGGTTGGGCCACCCTCTCCCCAAGGGGAGTGGCGGGTTCAGCGGCGTTCGCGGCGCACGAGGCGGAAGGTCAATGTGGAGGCTGGCCGTGTGGCATCGCCCACTCTGCCTGTGAGGGGACATGTGGCTTCTCCTTCAGCAAGGTCCGAGCAGGCACACGGGGGGAGGGGTTTATTAGTTATTGGGAGCTCCAACGTTAGGCGGGTGATGGAGCCCCTTAGGGAAATAGCGAGAAGGTCGGGGAAGAAGGCCAGTGTTCACTCTGTCTGCTTGCCGGGGGGTCTCATCCGAGATGTGGAGGAGGCCCTACCGGCGGCGATAGAGAGCACTGGGTGCACCCGACTGCAAATTGTTGCTCATGTCGGCACCAATGACTCCTGCCGTCTGGGTTCAGAGGTCATCCTCAGTTCGTACAGGCGGTTGGCGGAATTGGTGAAGGCGGAAAGCCTCGCTCGCGGGGTGGAATCAGAGCTAACTATTTGTAGTATCGTTCCCAGAACCGATCGCGGTCCTCTGGTTTGGAGCCGAGTGGAAGGCTTAAACCAGAGGCTCAGACGATTCTGAGGAGATCTGGGGTGCAAATTTCTCGACCTCCGCTATCGGGTGGAGAAATGTAGGGTCCCCCTGAATAGGTCAGGCGTGCACTACACGCCGGAAGCGGCTACAAGGGTAGCGGAGTACGTGTGGAGTGCACATGGGGTTTTTTTAGGTTAGAGAATCCCCTTCCTAGGCCCGACAAGACGCCTCCTGAGACGAGGCAAGATAGGAGTAGGCAAAATGCAACAGGGAATAACAATATTAATGTGCTAATAGTAAACTGCAGGAGCGTCTATAGAAAGGTCCCAGAACTGCTCTCATTAATAAACGATTACAACACCCATATAGTACTAGGGACAGAAAGTTGGCTGAAACCAGACGTAAACAGTAACGAAATCCTAAACTCAGATTGGAATGTATACCGCAGAGACAGGCTGAACAGTGAAGGGGGAGGCGTGTTTATAGCGATAAGAAGTGCAATAGTATCGAAGGAAATTGACGGAGATCCGAAATGTGAAATGATTTGGGTGAAGGTCGCGGTTAAAGCAGGCTCAGACATGGTAATTGGATGTCTCTATAGGCCCCCTGGCTCAGCAGCTGTTGTGGCTGAGCACCTGAAGGATAATTTGGAAAATATTTCGAGTAGATTTCCCCACCATGTTATAGTTCTGGGTGGAGATTTTAATTTGCCGGATATAGACTGGGAGACTCAGACTTTCATAACGGGTGGCAGGGACAAAGAATCCAGTGAAATTTTTTTAAGTGCTTTATCTGAAAACTACCTTGAGCAGTTAAACAGAGAACCGACTCGTGGCGATAACATATTAGACCTTCTGGTGACAAACAGACCCGAACTATTTGAAAAAGTTAACGCAGAACAGGGAATCAGCGATCATAAAGCGGTTACGGCATCGATGATTTCAGCCGTAAATAGGAATATTAAAAAGGGTAGGAAGATTTTTCTGTTTAGAAAAAGTGACAAAAAGCAAATTTCAGAGTACCTGTTGGCTCAACACAAAAGTTTTGTCTCAAGTACTGATAGTGTTGAGGATCAGTGGACAAAGTTCAAAACCATCGTACAATATGCGTTAGATGAGTATGTGCCAAGCAAGATCGTAAGAGATGGAAAAGAGCCACCGTGGTACAACAACCGAGTTAGAAAACTGCTGCGGAAGCAAAGGGAACTTCACAGCAAACATAAACATAGCCAAAGCCTTGCAGACAAACAAAAATTACGCGAAGCGAAATGTAGTGTGAAGAGAGCTATGCGAGAGGCGTTCAATGAATTCGAAAGTAAAGTTCTATGTACTGACTTGGCAGAAAATACTAAGAAATTTTGGTCTTATGTCAAAGCGGTAGGTGGATCAAAACAAAATGTCCAGACACTCTGTGACCAAAATGGTACTGAAACAGAGGATGACAGACTAAAGGCCGAAATACTAAATGTCTTTTTCCAAAGTTGTTTCACAGAGGAAGATTGCACTGTAGTTCCTTCTCTAGATTGTCGCGCAGATGACAAAATGGTAGATATCGAAATAGACGACAGAGGGATAGAGAAACAATTAAAATCGCTCAAAAGAGGAAAGGCCTCTGGACCTGATGGGATACCAGTTCAATTTTACACAGAGTACGCGAAGGAACTTGCCCCCCTTCTTGCAGCGGTGTTCCGTAGGTCTCTAGAAGAGCGTAGCGTTCCAAAGGATTGGAAAAGGGCACAGGTCATCCCCGTTTTGAAGAAGGGACTTCGAACAGATGTGCAGAACTATAGACCTATATCTCTAACGTCGATCAGTTGTAGAATTTTGGAACACGTATTGTGTTCGAGTATAATGACTTTTCTGGAGACTAGAAATCTACTCTGTAGGAATCAACATGGGTTTCGAAAAAGACGGTCATGTGAAACCCAGCTCGCGCTATTCGTCCACGAGACTCAGAGGGCCATAGACACGGGTTCACAGGTAGATGCCGTGTTTCTTGACTTCCGCAAGGTGTTCGATACAGTTCCCCACAGTCGTTTAATGAACAAAGTAAGAGCATATGGTCTATCAGACCAATTGTGTGATTGGATTGAGGAGTTCCTAGATAACAGGACGCAGCTTGTTATTCTCAATGGAGAGAAGTCTTCCGAAGTAAGAGTGATTTCAGGTGTGCCGCAGGGGAGTGTCATAGGACCGTTGCTATTCACAATATACATAAATGACCTGGTGGATGACATCGGAAGTTCACTGAGGCTTTTTGCAGATGATGCTGTGGTGTATCGAGAGGTTGTAACAATGGAAAATTGTACTGAAATGCAGGAGGATCTGCAGCGAATTGACGCATGGTGCAGGGAATGGCAACTGAATCTCAATGTAGACAAGTGTAATGTGCTGCGAATACACAGAAAGATAGATCCTTTATCATTTAGCTACAAAATAGCAGGTCAGCAACTGGAAGCAGTTAATACCATAAATTATCTGGGAGTACGCATTAGGAGTGATTTAAAATGGAATGATCATATAATGTTGATTGTCGGTAAAGCAGATGCCAGACTGAGATTCATTGGAAGAATCCTAAGGAAATGCAATCCGAAAACAAAGGAAGTAGGTTACAGTACGCTTGTTCGCCCACTGCTTGAATACTGCTCAGCAGTGTGGGATCCGTACCAGATAGGGTTGATACAGGACATAGAGAAGATCCAACGGAGAGCAGCGCGCTTCGTTACAGGATCATTTAGTAATCGCGAAAGCGTTACGGAGATGATAGATAAACTCCAGTGGAAGACTCTGCAGGAGAGACGCTCAGTAGCTCGGTACGGGCTTTTGTCAAAGTTTCGAGAACATACCTTCACCGAAGAGTCAAGCAGTATATTGCTCCCTCCTACGTATATCTCGCGAAGAGACCATGAGGATAAAATCAGAGAGATTAGAGCCCACACAGAGGCATACCGACAATCCTTCTTTCCACGAACAATACGAGACTGGAATAGAAGGGAGAACCGATAGAGGTACTGAAGGTACCCTCCGCCACACACCGTCAGGTGGCTTGCGGAGTATGGATGTAGATGTAGATGTAGATGTAGAAAGATTAAGGAAAGACGAACCTACGATTATAGTATTTGTAGACTGAGAGAAAGCTTTTGACGACATTTACTGGAATACTCTCTTTGAAATTCTTAAGGTCACAGGGATAAAATACTGGGAGCGAAAGGCTATTTACAAAAGAAAACAGAAGGCAGTAATAAGAGTAGAGGGGCATGAAAGGGTAGCAGTGGTTGAGAAGGAAGTGAGGCAGTTTTTTAGCCTACCCCCGACGGTATTCAATCTGTATATTGAGAAAGCAGTAAAGGAAATAAAAGAAAAATTTGGAGTAGTAATTAATATCCAGGCAGATGAAATACAGACCTTAAAGATTGCCAGTAACATTGTAATTCTATCAGAGACAGCAAATTACTTGACCAGTTGAACGGAGTGGACATTGTCTTGAAAGCAGAATATGAAATTTACATCAAGAAAAGCAAAACAAGGTTAATGAAATGTAGTCGAATTAAATCACGTGATGCTAAGGGAATTAGACTAGTATATGAGTTTTGCTATTTGGGAAGCAAAATAACTGAGGAATGCAGAAGTAGAGAGTATATAAAGTATACACTGGAAATGCCAAGGACAGGATTTCTGAAGAAGACAAGTGTATTAACATCCAGTGTAGATTGAAACGTCAGGAAGCCTTTTCTGAAAGTATTTGCCTTGAGTGTTGCCATGTGTGGAATTGAATCATGGACGATAAGCAGTTTAGACAAAGAAAGAATAGAAGTTTTCAAAATGTGGCGCTACAGAAAATTATTGGATATTGGATGAGATGATATTTGGTTTTTGGGGCGCTCAACTGCGTGGTTATCAGCGCCCGTACAATTTCCCAACCTTTGCTCAGTCCAATTCCGCCACTTTACTGGATGATGATGAAATGATGAGGACAACACAAACACCCAGTCATCTCGAGGCGGGTGAAAATCCCTGACCCCGCCGGGAATCGAACCCGGGACCCCGTGCTCGGGAAGCGAGAACGCTACCGCGAGACCACGAGCGGCGGACTGGATATTGGATGGGTAGATAACGTAACTAATGAGTAGGTACTGAATATATATGGGGAGAATAGAAATTTTTGGCACAACTTGACCAAAAGAAGAGATCGGTTGAGAGGACAGGTTCTGAGACATCAAGGCATCACCAGTTTAGTATAGAAGGGGGGTGTGGAGGATAAATATCGTAGAGGGAGACCAAATGATGAATAGAGTAAGCAGATTCAGAAGGATGTAGGTTGCAGTAGACTTTGGAGAAGAAGATTCTTGCAGAGTATAGAGCAGCATGGAGAGCTGCATCAAACCAGTGTTGCCACTGAAGATTAAAACAACAATATGTCACATTTTCTGGAATTTACTCGAAGCGTTTCGAAGTTAAGCATTACATGTCAATTTTGCTTAGTGCCACCTCTACTTCTAGGAGTCAACTGTCACTGGAAGTGTCACCATTCGGAAATCCCGAAAACTTTGGACTAGATACTAATATAGATCATTTTCGGGCTTTTTTAATGTCCTTCCCCTAACCACCTACGGCTCTGCCCTAGGGCTGTCTTACTCCACAGCAAACTCTTCTAAATGATAAATCACATGTAGCAAATCTGCTTCGAACTTTTTGCAGACGATCCAGTGCTAAGCATATATCTTCATATTCAGACGGTAGTTGTCCCGATGTATTAAATCTTAATAAAGCACTGCAGGCCTTCCAGAGCTATGCTCGAACAGGACACAAACGCAGTATGTGAAATATCGTAGGACAAGACTGTTATCCACGAACCTCATAAATGACACATATATTCTTAATTGGAACTTACATTGAGGTTCGTCTTTCCCTTATCCACAAAACATTTATGCTGCAATGTTAATGAGCTGTAGCACTCTTTTACAAACTATTTAACTTCAGTTAGCTTTATTCGGTTTCGATAGATATTACACTAAAGCGTCTCTCCTGTATTACATTTGGTTATCTACATAATTCTGAATATCTTATTCAAGTTGACACATGACGATTTTTTAAATATAGATATTCAAATGTAAATTTCGAATAGCTCGTGACTATCTATCACTACCTGATGGATATTCTTTTCTATTCTTCTCTGGATGCATCCAGTCAGCAACTTATGAAATTGCCGTGCCTTGTTGACCATGTGGTAGCTATTAGCGTTATCTGCTTTTAATTTCTGCCGCAGTAAGAGTACATTGCTTTCCTGGAAGCCTGACGGCGCGTTTAATATCTCATACGCCACTGATTTTAGTGATCCAGAAGATACTTCCATGAAACTTGTTGCGTTGAGGAGATTACTCAGTTTACATTAAATTTACTCAGATCGTGGAAAATTTGACGTATTGTATGACATGAGACAACCTATACAATAAATGCAGACTCACATTTTCAAACGTATTACCGCTAACAACATTCGATACCCTTACACCAACTTTCAGGATGAGACGGAATCAATAAAAAGTTTAAAAAGTAGTCACCACCTACGTAGAACGCGTGTACTTACTGTCGGTATTGAGGCCCCAGCCGCTGACCGTAGCGGTCTGGCCTTCGAAGCTGTTGCCCGCCTCTGAGCGAGAAGGCAGGTTCACCAGTCCGATGTAATCTGTAAAAATAGAAATATATTTTTATATTTCTCGTTATATCCCTGGAACAATCAAGACGTAGGACTCTCGAAGAATGAAGTCGCAGAAGCAATGAAAATAGCTGAACTACGATTCTAGTAATCAAGACACATATGGACGCATTTAGTACGTAAATGAACGGACGTCTCTATAACATAGTTGATCGGGATAATTACGATGACTTCGAAAATATGAGCACTCGACCTACGGTTTCTGAGAAACCATGTGTGCCCGCATCTCGTGGTCGTGCGGTAGCGTTCTCGCTTCCCACGCCCGGGTTCCCGGGTTCGATTCCCGGCGGGGTCAGGGATTTTCTCTGCCTCGTGATGGCTGGGTGTTGTGTGCTGTCCTTAGGTTAGTTAGGTTTAAGTAGTTCTAAGTTCTAGGGGACTTATGACCACAGCAGTTGAGTCCCATAGTGCTCAGAGCCATTTGAGCCAAACCATGTGTACTTGGCAGTAAAATTAAGACAGTTACGTGCGAACCACCGTGTGCGGTCCCTATCTGTTTGTGGAGAACTGCTTTTGCCGAAAATTTACCATGGCATTTACTGAGATATCGGTGAATCACAGAATATTATCAACATAGACAAATGATGCCCCCAACAGACATTCGTTTTGGTATTCCCTGTGACCGATCTTACTGCTCAAAAAAGAACATGAATATTCTGTTCTAAAAATTAGCTTCAAGTTCAGAGAAATTTTGTATAAATGACATCGGTCAGTCAAATAATTTAGAAATCTACGCATAGAAAAGAATTCCAATAAGCAAGACATTATGCTAAAAATAGCCGTGGAGGAAGTGCTCAAGTAGGAAAGCCAAAACTAATCGTACTGTTCAATTATATTGAAAACGAGCCGTTAAAATCGTCTGAAATATACATTAGGCTCTCTGTAACTGTAGTTAATAATTATCAGAACATGATGAATGAGAAATCCACGACATTAGTGCAATATTCCACAAGATTGTAGTGAAATCGATTTTCGGTTGTTACTCTAACGCCAGGTACATGGGTAAATACGTGTGGTTGTGAAATTACTGCGCGGTCAGATATTTGAAGCTTGGTGTATCTAGCGAGTATCTAAGTTTGTTTTCAAAGATGACAGTTGGTAATATGTGCTTAATCACTAAAAACAGGAGGTTTTCAGTAAAATGCAATGTAAAACTATTTAGCTTAGGTAAAATATGTGACAAATGAAATGATGAACTACACGATAAATTACAACAATTGTTCTAAGACAAAAATTAGCTGCACAAAATATATTATCCGTAATTACTTTATACTTCAGAATATGTTTCGTTAAATACTGCGATCAGAGAGCAAGTAATGGTCCCCCTGCAGCGTTTTGTCTCATCCCACTCCATTGATCGGAGACAAGCAGCAGTCGCACTACGGAATTCTTATCTCATTTGTAGGCTGCCATTAACACCACAATACAAACGGCTCAGTTTTGGAGTGGTGTCATGACCGGGTATCGTGGACTGCTGATTAATGACGCCTCATTATGTTCAACGTCGCATTGTGGTCGTCCACTACCCAAGATAACCATTGCCGGTGAGTATGATTTTGACCTGGGCAGGGGACCCATTCTTCCAACATACTGGGGAACACAGTGGTTTTATTTCTGGCGTCATGATGCGGGGAGCAATCACGTATTATTTCAGGACACAGATGGTAGAGGGAAGTCTGGCGGCACAACGGTACGTCATGGACATGTGTTACCACTCATGCGATCTTATCGTGATACTCTTTCTTGCAACAGGACAGTGCTCGTTCATACATAGCCCGTATCTGTATGAACTATCTCCGTGATGTTGAGGTACTACCGCGACCACCAATATCCCCAGATATTCCCCCGATAGAACAGGTATGGGACGAGCTCGGACGTCCACTCCGACCCACTGGATATCAAGAACGAGTCACACTATGTGATCAAAAGTATCCGATGCATTGTGCTGCCACATACTGCCAGGTACTCCATATCAACGACCTCAGTAGTTATTAGACATCGTGATAAAGCAGAATGGGACGCTCCGCGGAACTCACGGAGTTCGAACGTGGGTGTCACTTGTGTCATACGTCTGTACCGGAGATTTCCACACTCCTAAACATCCCTAGGTTTCCGATGTGATAGTGAAGTGGAAACGTGAAGGCACATGTACGGCACAAGATCGTGCGGGCGAAGAGGATAGTAACGTGTAATAGGCAGACATCTATCCAGACCTTCACACAGGAATTCCAAACTACATCAGGATCCACTGTAAGTACTATGGCAGTTAGGCAGGAAGTGAGAAAACTTGGATTTCATGGTCGAGCGGCTGCTCGTAAGCCACACATCACGCCGGTAAATGCCAAACGACGCCTCACTTGGTGTAAAGAGCGTAAACATTGGACGACTGAACAGTGAAGAAACGTTGTGAAGAATGACGAATCACAGTACACAATGTGGCGACCCTATGGCAGGGTGTGGGTATGGCGAATGCCCGGTGAACGTCATGTGACAGCGTGTGTAGTGCCGACAGTAAAATTTGGAGGCGGTTGTATTAAAGTGTGGTCGTGTTTTTCATGGAGGGGGCTTGCACCCCTTCTTGTTTTGCGTGGCACTATCACAGCACAGGCCTACATTTATGTTTTAAGCACCTTCACCTTCTTGCTTACCACTGTTGAAGAGCGATTCGGGGATGGCGATTGCATCTTTCAACACTACCGAGCACCTCTTCATAGTGCACGGCCTGTAGCAGAGTGGTTACACGACAATAACCTCCCTCTAATGGACAGGCCTGCACAGGGTCCTGACTTTGGGATGTTTGGGAACGCCGACTTCGTGCCATGCCACACCGACCGACATCGATACCTCTAGTCAGTGCAGCACTCAGTGAGGAATGGGCTGCCATTCCCCAAGAAACCCTCCAGCACCTGACTGAACGTATGCCTACGAGAATGGAGGCTGTCATCAAGGCTAAGAGTGGGCCAACACCATACTGAATTCCAGCATTACCGATTGAGGGCGCCACGAACTTTTAAGTCATTTTCACCCAGGTGTCCGGATACTTTTTATCACATAGTGTTCATCAGTTATGGGCCAGTTTACCCCAAGGGAGGATACAACGGCTTCCCAAATGAATGAGGTGTGTGCAACCAGGACAAAGTAGGTGCAGCGTCATACTGTTGCGTAGCCTCGCACTTCTAAGTTTCTTGATTTCTTGACTATTTTGTAATCACCGAAATAACGTCACACACTCTCTCGACCCGTGATGATTCATTTCGTTTGATGCTCCCCTTCTGGGTGCATCACTTTTTTTGTCAGACGATGTAATAAATGCTATAGAACATCACATCACTGTAGTGCGTTATTCCATTTATAATGTGTAAAATTGTCGTGTCCTGATACAGGATAGTGGGAAGGCGGGGGTTTAAGGTCAGTCTGCAATTTCCGAGCTAATGCAGTAAGACAAATTACCTGTGAAGGCAGGTTGATGCCTTGGATCAGCGCCAAACTCTATCGCAGGGTATCTACGAGAGACGCTTGTGTTGTAGCTCGACGGATACTTACAGCGGGAGACTCATGGAATTCATACTAACTACTACACCGAAGACTAATTCCAAAGATTAGAAAAAGCGAAGAAGGAAATTGCTTGCACAGCAGAGTCAGTGTCTGAAGCTCACGGTGGTGAAACGTGGGGTGGGGGTGTGGGGGAGGGGAGACTACTAACACAGCTATGGAATAGTAGCAGCACGGCAAGTACAAACTCGAGAGCAGCACTCCAAGTGAGAGAAAGACATGTCAGAGCTTACCGAGGCTGGCCTCGAGAGGCACGGAGTCGGCGCCCCAGCGATTTGACTGAACTCCCTCTAAATACAAAAACGAAGCTTTTAAAAGAATCGTGGAGGAGCACCATTTCTCCCTTCCTGTAGTCGACCTACCAGTTCATCAGCACTTAACAAGCTTTGGTCAGTCTGGTGAGTCGTTCGGCACCTCCAGGATGCCTCTGGCCAACCACTTTTGGATTCCTCCCTTTCTCCTACTCGGTAGGTAGGGATGCTTCTGGATTTTACATTAACATACTCCAAGTTTGGTGTCAACAGCGTTCAGCTGACAGCTAAACGTCATTGCCACCCTATTAAACCCAGCAACCACGCTGTTTTACGTGACTTGGCCCCGTCCTCCGTCATTCTTTGGGTGGGGACTGCTGTAGTAGCTATCTAACCTGTGTAAACCCTCTGACGTTGCAGTTCTTAGGAGAAAATGTCAAGCTTGCTGCCTCTGGTAAGATGTGCCTGAAATGCCCTGCTTAACCCGCAGGAAAGGACATATACAATAAATTGTGGAAAGGGGCCAAAATAAGGAGCTGTCAGTTACACTCGAACATACAACTATATTATTTGATCAAACATTACAAGAGCCCAAAAACTTTTTTATACACACAGCTTTAATATTTGGGACTTAATTACCGGCTGAAAGCCACTTCAATTTAAAAACGGCTGAAGGCCAATAACTTAAAACGCAAGCACAATCTGAAATTTTAAAAGGCAAGCCATATCTTAAAACAATTCTTTAGTTAGGCTGAAGTAAACAAGTTAAATTCAAATCTGCTGAATGCCAAAGACTTAAAAATTCAAAATATTTTAAAATGCCAAAGGGCTTACTTGAAACAGTACTGTAAACTAGGCTGAAGGCCTTAAGAGTAAAACAACTCTAATTTAAAACACAAAACCGGGTAGAAGCCATACAAGTACCAACAACAAGAACAATTAAAAAAAGTAGGGCAGCACACACAAGGGCACCCAGATGTTCGAGGGTCGGCCTATAATTCAAACACTAACGCTCGCTTGGATAAGACAGGCAGTCGGGCCAACCATTCACGATCCGACGACAAACCAACCGACTGAAAGTCAGCGGGCCCAGCGACAAGATAACTTCCACTTCACCCGACCAGGCCACAACAGGGAGTTGAACGGAACAACGTGGAAGATGTTGACGCCCACAACCAATCATCCACGGAGCTGTCAAACTACTCACCGTGCTGGACAGCAATAACACGATGAGGAAACTAAACTGCTTGAAATTTATGTCAACGCCCACGGCAGGTAACCGCTGGTGCACTTCAATTCAAATAACCAAATACAGTGAAACTCCACAGGAGGGTGGCTAGAATTTTCCAACTTGAAAACCACGTTGTTGCTCGTGGGAATATCCCAACAGCCGACAACGAACTCCAAACGACACAATGTGGACAATCTTGAATTGCTGGTACGTTAAATCAAAACTCAACTTCCGTGTTTAGGTTCGATGAGCCACGGACCTCGTAGCAATGGGAACAGCACCACACTCTCCGACACCGCGTAGAGACCGCCAGCGGGCCCCGGCCAAACTACGCCCCGCCGAGAATTCCTCACATGCTCCACGCCAAGCGATCAACTCCTCAGAGCCAGTACGTTGACAACATTTAAAGTAACTTGTCAGTCAAAATCACACCAACTACACACAGTTTCACGAACACTTGCACGATGAAATAGACAATGCTAACGGCAGTAACTGTACAATAACAGGGACGAATCACGAGTCGGCACACACAGCCAACTCATAAGCTATCGCCGGCCAAATACACGTCGTCCGGCAAGACGACCGACCGCCGACCTACCAAAGTCGTCCCCACTCCAATCATGTGTGTTGGCAAATGTCCGGACCTCACTGCTGCCGCGCCCCGACTGAACTTGTGCCGCGTGCCAACTCAAACACTGCCATGTCCGAACTAACTCAAAACACACGACGACCGGGAAGTAATAGCAGTCCGGCAAAGATAATACGGCAGGGCCTATATCGATAAGCGCTGCTGATGCCGCACACGGGCAAGCAAGACAGCACCTCGTTGACACCAGTAATTGAAAATTAACAAAACGAGGTGGCAGTACGAAAAAACAAGATCTAAAATAAGAAACGACACGAACACCAGCTACACACGGCTCAGTGCCTTTTCGTGGCGATCTTCTACAGTGGCGCCTTACGACAGCGTCTAGGTCGTGGATCACGTTACCTCTTAATTCTCTGAAGTGAAACTTCTCCCCTGAAACAGTTGCAATTTGCCATAGTGTTACTATTTATCTCCGGAAACCTAAATGCTACCACTTTTGCTTGCTCTCCACTTTGTGTCTCTGATTTCCTATCTTAGAATGCCCTTGATGGCTCCAAACAGCCTTAAGCGTAACAGCGTACAAGTCATTATGTCGTCAATATAAGACAAAATAGTCTACCAAGAACAAAGTAAGGTCAGTTAATGCAATTTCTCAGAAACTACACTCCTGGAAATGGAAAAAAGAACACATTGACACCGGTGTGTCAGACCCACCATACTTGCTCCGGACACTGCGAGAGGGCTGTACAAGCAATGATCACACGCACGGCACAGCGGACACACCAGGAACCGCGGTGTTGGCCGTCGAATGGCGCTAGCTGCGCAGCATTTGTGCACCGCCGCCGTCAGTGTCAGCCAGTTTGCCGTGGCATACGGAGCTCCATCGCAGTCTTTAACACTGGTAGCATGCCGCGACAGCGTGGACGTGAACCGTATGTGCAGTTGACGGACTTTGAGCGAGGGCGTATAGTGGGCATGCGGGAGGCCGGGTGGACGTACCGCCGAATTGCTCAACACGTGGGGCGTGAGGTCTCCACAGTACATCGATGTTGTCGCCAGTGGTCGGCGGAAGGTGCACGTGCCCGTCGACCTGGGACCGGACCGCAGCGACGCACGGATGCACGCCAAGACCGTAGGATCCTACGCAGTGCCGTAGGGGACCGCACCGCCACTTCCCAGCAAGTTAGGGACACTGTTGCTCCTGGGGTATCGGCGAGGACCATTCGCAACCGTCTCCATGAAGCTGGGCTACGGTCCCGCACACCGTTAGGCCGTCTTCCGCTCACGCCCCAACATCGTGCAGCCCGCCTCCAGTGGTGTCGCGACAGGCGTGAATGGAGGAACGAATGGAGACGTGTCGTCTTCAGCGATGAGAGTCGCTTCTGCCTTGGTGCCAATGATGGTCGTATGCGTGTTTGGCGCCGTGCAGGTGAGCGCCACAATCAGGACTGCATACGACCGAGGCACACAGGGCCAACACCCGGCATCATGGTGTGGGGAGCGATCTCCTACACTGGCCGTACACCACTGGTGATCGTCGAGGGGACACTGAATAGTGCACGGTACATCCAAACCGTCATCGAACCCATCGTTCTACCATTCCTAGACCGGCAAGGGAACTTGCTGTTCCAACAGGACAATGCACGTCCGCATGTATCCAGTGCCACCCAACGTGCTCTAGAAGGTGGCCAGCAAGATCTCCGGATTTGTCCCCCACTGAGCATGTTTGGGACTGGATGAAGCGTCGTCTCACGCGGTCTGCACGTCCAGCACGAACGCTGGTCCAACTGAGGCGCCAGGTGGAAATGGCATGGCAAGCCGTTCCACAGGACTACATCCAGCATCTCTACGATCGTCTCCATGGGTGAATAGCAGCCTGCATTGCTGCGAAAGGTGGATATATACTGTACTAGTGCCGACATTGTGCATGCTCTGTTGCCTGTGTCTATGTGCCTGTGGTTCTGTCAGTGTGATCATGTGATGTATCTGACCCCAGGAATGTGTCAATAAAGTTTCCCCTTCCTGGGACAATGAATTCACGGTGTTCTTATTTCAATTTCCAGGAGTGTATAAATGTTGTTCAAGCCAATGCATTATCAGACCATCAAAAATGAAAGGATTATACCTCAAACGTTGCATTTCACTGGTTATACAGAACGACGGGAACAGAGATGCCAGAATTTTTCTTCAAAAAGTGCTTTTGGAATTTTTACACAGTAAAAACACAATAACCTCTGTCTTTAACAATCTTCACGTTTTAAACACTGGGAAATTATACACGAAAGCTATATGTTCTGCTGATACTTACAAATCGGAAATGGGAGTACGCTGAAGTTTCATCCAATTATGCACCCTGACAGTTGTGTTAACGTTCGAGAAATGGAGACGTGGATGTGTAAATCGTATGTGCTCCGGTACAGGCAAACGATGAGCGCCGAAAAGCGCGAATCGAGAAGTGAGCGCCGATGTGACTGCCTGACTGCTGTAAAAATTCAAAATAGCCTTTTCTTCTCTTTGCTGCTCACTTAGTAGCCATTTTCTGTAAGATGTCACGCTTTTAGTCATCTTGAAATATGTATCTTATCTTTCAGATATGAGCCACTTGTTGTTTATGAAATCCTTGTTTTGTCATCAGTCAGAGTTTGCATTATCCATCAACAGTCTCACAACAGTAAAATTTACCGCTATAGACTTGACACACCGCCATTAAAAGCACACGGCGTCGCTGTTAGTGTTGTGACTATGAAAAATTATTTGGAAGACTGCAAATAAGATCAGCTGCGTTTCACAGTAGTGTGAGTGTATTTGAAGAGTTCAGATACAATGATGCGAAAATGCTTAAACCGGAAAATCAGCTTAGCATAAACTAATACTGGGTTGGCGACAAAGTACGAAATAATTTCATACATTCTCTTAACTCGAAAAGTTAAATTTTTATGATATGCTGACATATTGTTTTCCTGCAAACGTGAGACCCAGATTAATTGACTCTTAAAATAAAGATGGGGCTGCTTAACGCATTTGATGAAAAACGGAATTCGAAAACGTCTTGTTAAGGTACTTAGTTATCAGCTTGTAAAAACTTAATAAAATGCGTGACACACAAATGTTGGCTTATTTATATTTTACTCCAACGGTTTCGAACGTAAACTACGTTCACAGTCGTCGAAAAATTAATCTGCAGTTTTGATATGTAATATTGACTACAGATTAATTTTTCGACGACCATGAACATCGTTTTCTTCCGGTTGAGCGCACAATTTCGAGTCAGAGACATGTATGAAGTGTGGACTGCGCTGCTTGTTGGTTCAAATAAGCTAGGTCGCAGAATGCTCCTGTACCAGGAGCTTTTTGAGTGGAAAAACTGTTGAACTGGAGAAAAACAAATGGATATCGAATTTTCCGCATATAAAGTCTGATTATAACGTTCATGAAAACGAACAGCATAGAGTTTAAAATGTCTGGAGTGAACCTAACCAAGGTTTATCGACTACGACTACAGATATGCCGCGGCAGATGTTTTCAACACCAACGAAACTACGTCAATTTGCGCCTGCATACCCAATAAAACTGTATCGCTTAGGGGTCAATCGTTTTCAGGGAGGCTAACCTCTAAGGAGAGATTTACGTCATTGGTAACGTACATGTCAGATGGATCTCATAAACGATCCTTATTTGCCATCGGGACAGGTTTAAAGCCATTATGTTTTAAAAATATACGGCCACGAAATGAACGTGGGTGCTGACTGATATGTTTACCGACTGGATTCTCAAATTCAGATTACGAGAAAAGCATTAAGCGTAGTTATTCTTGATAATTTTCCACTACCCCGCAATAATAAATTAAAATCTATAAAGCATAAAAATTTCCCTACGAACACCACAAATTTATTGCAATCGTGAGATTGAAGTATCATACAAAGCTTGAAATTTCACTATCAAAAGAACTTACTTGCAATCGTAGCAAATAGGAGCACGCGGGGATTTCTCCCCAGTCTTTTAGATGCATTACATATGTTGCGATTACGTACGTTGCGATCTGCATGGAAGTTGGTGACGCCAGTGACATTTAATGAAATGTTTGGAAAGTTTTTACATTATTGGGTGGTTTTACACCATCACTATTACGCTCACGTACACTCTACAAATACACGACACACCTCCCTCATTTCCGCAAGAGAAGGGGCCAAAGTGCGCCGAAGAACAACACCCTTTCTGACAACGGCTGTACCCACCCCCTGGGTTGTCACAACCAAAAATGCCACACGATACTTATTTTACCGGGCGAATTTGTTGCAGTCCATGAGGACCTTGTTTTCCTACTGTTACCACCGACAAAATGTAAGAAACTTAACCTCGGCAGTCTCATGACATCTTCAGAAATTTCAACACATTGAAATACCCACCGCTCAGCTGAATTATTCTACGCCCTAAGTAAGATCACTACGATACCACCAAAAGAATTCTTATTTTTGTATTCTTTAAGTATTTTATAATACAACGCGGCAGTGCAAACAAAATGGATTTCAAATGGACGACGACGAATATGACGATTGAATAAACACTGCAGTTTCTGTCCCTAGATGCGGAACACCATTCAAAACACTCGCAGCAATTGAAATGCTCATTCGAGTGGTGATATCGAGCAGTTTGTCGAAAATTATTTGTTTAGAAAGACATTGCAAAATACAACAACAGCTTTTTTCCGAAAAAAACCAAAGCATATTGCTTCCGGACTTCCGGTCTTCAGTTTTTATGTACAATGGTAAATGTTAGCAGGCGATCGAATTCTCTAACAAAATTTGATGAGATCGAAACTACAGCATTATTGGACTTTTCTGCGTGCACCATTGACACGGAATTCTATTAACACTAAAAACAATTTCGGTCCTCTCAGTTTCGTGTATGAATTTTTCATCATACTCTTCTTAGAAAATGTCCTTGTCCTTTCTAAAATGCACAGAACTAGTTACATTTATCATACGTTGCCTGGCGCAAGTAAATAATTTTCCTTCACCGCCACTCATTCAGCGCATAATGTGTGTTATGTGAATGCATATTTCAACCGAGAAATGCATTTTTGGTTTGAAGTTTAATTTTTTGTTTTATTCGTAAAAGTTCAGTTTAGCAGTTACTTTCTCTTTTCAGCACTTGGTCACAGCTCTATTTTCGCACCATTTAAAACATTAGCTCACTGGGAAAATAATTTTTGTATGTGCAGTGGAGGGTGCAAGCTTACATTGTGATGGCAAGTGCGAAAATGAAAATTTTTTTTCTTTTTTCTTAGTCATCAGTCTTCTGTTTGGTAGCATGTAAGATCTGACTATTCTCAATATGTTTCAGCGTACATCACACGAACTGAACAGTGGCTTCTATTTGCCAGACCATAACAAAACATTGTGTCTGCCATTCCCTGTGTGTAGTAATTAGCTTACATTGTGATGGCAAGTCTTCTGATTGGTTTGATGCTGCCCGCAACGAATTCCTCTCCTGTCCCAAACTCTTCATCTCAGCGTAGCACCTGCAACCTACGTTCTTAATTATTTGCTGGATGTTTTCAATCTCTGTCTTCCTCTACAGTTTTTGCCATCTACAGCTTCCTCTAGTACCATGGAAGTCATTCCCCGATATCTTAACAGACGTCCTATCATCCTACCCCTTCTCCTTGTCAGTGCTTTCCACATATTCCTTTGCTCTCCGATTCTGCGCAGAATCTCCGATTTTCTTCTGTTCCAGTTTTTCTACAGCCCATGTTTCACTACCACACTATGCTGTGCTCCAAATGTACATTCTCACAAATTTATTCCTAAAAGTAAGGCTAATGGTAGATACTAGCAAACTTCTGTTGGCCAGGAATGCTCTTTTCGCCACTGTAAATCTGCTTCGATTTTCTCCTTGCTCCGTCCGTCGTGGGCTGTTTTGCTGCACTTCTTGCACTTCTTATTTTTCCTACTTTCTTCGATTTACTCGCAATCCATATTCTGTACTCATTAGACTGTCATTCCATTCAGCAGATCATGTAATTCTTATTCACTTTCATACAGGATTACAATGTCATCAGCGAATCGTATCATGATATCCTTTCACCTTGAATTTCAATTCCACTCTTGAAACTTTCTTTTCTTTCCGTCACTGCTTCTTCGATGCATGGATTGAACAGTAGGGGCGAAAGACTAGATTCCTAGGATACACCCTTTTTAATCCGAACACTTCGTTCTTGGTCCAGAATTCTTATTATTCTTTCTTGGCTGTTGTACAAGTTGTACATTACTCGTTTTTCTCTATAGCTTATCCGTATTTTTTTTATAATTTCGAACATCTTGCACCATTTGATATTGTCGAAAGCTTTTTACAGATCGACAAATCCTATGAACGTTTGTTGATTTTTCTTTATCTTGCTTTCAGGATCAACCGCAACGTCAGAACTGCTTCTCTGATGCCTGTATCTTTCCTAAACCCAAACCGATCGTCATCTAACACATTCTCAGGTTTTATCACCGACACGTAAGTCGTCCCATATGATAATATACAGAACGATGGAAAAGAAAATTAAAGGTAAAATTGCAATGTAATAAAAGTATTTGACAGTCTAATCACAACACAGCCTGGTTCCCGCAGAACTAATGTATGCTCTGCACTTACCCAGAACCCTGAATACCGTTTACAGTAACAACACTAACAAATGTTTACTGCACGCTGTATCCACAGACAGTAATAAAGGAGTGTGTCCTCATTTGTTCACTGCGTTCTATACATTATTCGTAGTAACAAAGAGCTTGCAATACAAGAGATGTGTTTCAAACTAGAGAAGAAAAACAAATGGTCATAGCTCTTAAGGTACGCATTTTGGAGCCTGTATTTAGTGGACATTTGTCTTGTTTTCGTTCATATACCACCTCACAAAATATTTTTAACACCCCATATATCCTCTTTTCCAATGACATACAGTTAGCGCATAAGGCGTTATTTTGGCAATGTCATGCAGTCCAGGATGTGAAGTTACGTCCTGATGTGTTTATTTGCGAAGATTCATTATTCAAACCCCCCCCCCCAACCCTCGAAACCCCCCACCCCCCTAAAATCCCTCCTCGTATGATGACGTTAGTTGGAACACAAGCTCCGATATGTCAGAAAACCTGCAATGGCTTTGTCAGTGATTCATAACAGTCCCAAGTTAGCGTTTAATGATTTAAGGGTTAGGGTTAGATCCTCGCTCCTCTCGAAACCCAGACCATTGCTTCCATAGGAGGAACTTGCTCGTCCATTGCCTCCATATGAGAAACTTCCTCGCTGAAAGATGTGTGCACTAATCTACATTACTTGATTCCATTAGTGATGTAAAAGAACCGCCAATAGCTTCTTCAGATCAGTAACCGGACATTTTTTGACTGGAATGCGTAAAAGTTTTCGAATGTAATATTTTTTGTCGCTTTTGTGGTCCTCAGTCCAAAGATTACAATCAAGAACAGCTGCCAAGATGAGAAACATAGAAGTAGATATCCTCGGTGTAGAAAAAACAGCTTAAATCACTTAATAAAGGCAAGGCCTCCGGTCCAAATTGTATACCAGTCAGGTTCCTTTCAGAGTATGCTGATGCAATAGCTCCATATTTAGAAATTATACAACCGCTGGTTCACAGAAAAATCCGTATCTAAAGACTGGATTATTTCTCAAGTCACACCAACACGAAAAAAGGGAAGTAGGAACAATCCACTGAATTACAGGACCATATCAAATGGTTCAAATGGCTCTGAGCACTATGCGACTTAACTTCTGAGGTCATCAGTCGCCTAGAACTTAGAACTAATTAAACCTAACTAACCTAAGGACATCACACACATCCATGCCCGAGGCAGGATTCGAACCTACGATCGTAGCGGTCACGCGGTTCCAGACTGAAGCGCCTTTAACCGCACGGCCACACCGGCCGGTAGGACCATATCACTTACGTCGATTCGCAGTAGGATTTTAGAACATATACTGTGTTCGAACGTTATGAAGTATCTCGAAGAAAACGATTTATTGACACAAAGCACGGATTCAGAAAATATCGTTCTTGTGAAGCACAACTAGCTCTTCATACTCATGAAGTAATGAGTGCTATCGATAGGGGATGTCAAATTGATTCTATATTTTTAGATTTCCATAAGGCTTCCAACACCGTTCCTCACAAGCGTCTTCTAACCACACTGCGTGCCTATGGAATAATGCCGCTTGTGCTACTGGATTCGTGGTTTCCTGTCAGGAAGGTTACAGTTCGTAGTATTAGACGGAAAGTCATCAAGTAAAAGAGAATTAATATCCGGCTTTCATCACGGAAGTGTTATAGGCGCTCTGTTGTTCCTGATCTATGTTAACGACATAGGAAACAATCAGAGTAGCTGTCTTATATTGTTTACACATGTTGCTGTCATTTACCGTCGTGTGAAGTCTTCAGATGAAAAAAACGATTTAGGTAAGATATATTTATGGTGCGAAGAGTACTAAAAGAAATCAGCTAAATTTCGATTACGCGATAAGCCACACAAATCTGAAGGCTGTAAATTCAATTAAATTCTTAGGGATTACAATTACAAATAACCTAAATTGGAACGATCACATAGATAATGTTGTGGGTAGAGTAAAAACCAAAGACTGCAATTCAATGGCAGAACACGTAGAAGGTGCAACAGGTCTACTAAAGAGACAGTTTACACCATGCCTGTTCGTCTTATTCTGGAGTATGCTGTACGGTGTGGGATCCGCATCAGGTGGGACTGACGGATGACATCGAAAAACCTCAAAGAAGGGCAGCTCGTTTTGTATTATCGAGAAACAGGGGAGGAACAGACATGATTCGTGAATTTGAGTGGCAGTCACTATTTTTATCGTCCATCTTTCACTTCCATACATGGATGTACTCCATACAAATACATGCACAAAAGACCTCCTCACACTTAAATCTGTACTCGATGTTTACAAATTTCTCTTCTTTAGAAACGCTTAACTTGCCATCGCCAGTCTACGTTTTGTATCCTCTCTACTTCGACCATCATCAATTGTTTTGCTGCCGAAATAGCAAAACTCATCTACTATTTTAAATGTGTCTCATTTCTTAATCTAATTCCCTAAGAATCACCTGATTTAATTCGACTACTTTCCATTATCCTCGTTTTGGTTTTGTTCATCATCTTGTATCCTACTTTCAAGACACTGTCCATTTCGTTCAACTGCTCTTCCAGGTCCTTTGCTGTCTCTGACAGAATTACAGTATCATCAGCGAATCTCAAAGTTTTTATTTATTCTGCCTGGATTTTAATTCCCACTTTGTTTCCTTTACTGCTTGCTCAGTATGTAACGCCAGAAATGCATATCCTCCTATTTGCATCTATTGTACTATAAATTTTTTCCTTATTTTGTTACCTGAAGATTTGACGTTTCTGCATCTTTACATATTGTAATTGTTTTACAATGTGTATATATATATATATATGTCGATGTATAATTGTTTTGTTTTGTAAATATAATTTGTATTTTTACGCTGGGTCTTGCCTAGGGAAAACTATGCTATTGAATGATTACATCGATAGGTCGGGTGGAAAACCAAAATGTTTAGGAACTTGGGGAGTGTTATCTCTGGCGCGTGGAGCGCGGGCAGAGGGAGTCTGGCTGGAGTAGGGCGGTGGAGCAGGTGTGTTGAGTGACGCTCCAGCGAGTTACCGCGCTTTCGGGGTTTGGCGGCATGTAATTGCGCTTGACTTGCTATGATAGTTTCTGGCACAGTGTCACGGACGGGAAACATTAGCTGGCACACATCAAGAGCCCGTTTCGCCTGGTTACCGTGTCAAGAAGAAGGCGCGCCAACATCCAGCTTGTGCAACAGTGACGGCCGACGATAAGTGATCGTCCCACCTCCTCGATTGATGACTTCAAACCTTCAATCAACCAACAAGGAAGACTGAAAGCACGTGAAGTTTTAGAACTGTATGGCAGACCTCAGCTTTTCAAACTGTTCCATTTGCATCACTAAAATACAGGAACTTAGCATGAACCTTTGTTGCTCACTGTCCCAATTGCATTACCAAGCAGGGTCCCTTCCTTTTCCGAAATGAACCCGAGTGTCGTTGAAATTCAAACGCCAGCATTAAAGTAATATCATTCCATTTCACTGCTTTAATTTCAAAGTTCAGTTAAGGTATTAATAGCTGGCTACAATAACCAAACAGAACTATATTTAGATTACACAAGCACAAATGAAGAGTGCGAATTGTTTTACTATGTTTTAGCTTACCTGTGACTGCAGCTCAGCTTGGTACAACTAAATTTTATTATTGTTAATTTTTCAAAATCATTTAATTCAAGTTCAAAGTTAAATCTCTTATTTCTAAATTGTGTAGATTCAAGATGCTTTTGAGATGATTGTTGAGATAGCCCAAGACTAACCTTATTTTATTTAATTTCGTAGTGCTTCATAAAAAAAGTTCACTATTAATTTCAGACACTAAATTAACTTTCAATTTTCTGGTTTTATTAATTCTTTCGCTAAATTAAGTCAGTGTGTAGCGAAATTTATTACTTCTGACAAACATTAAGTTTTCACACAACACGTGTCAACCTTTAGTTGCCACGCTTTTAGTACTTGTTATTCGTGCCTTAACCTTTCTTTTTCAGTTCTTATAGTAGTTGACCATAGGACTGGCGACAGTAATTTTCCCCAAATCTCAAATATCTCATTAACGCCAGTTAATTGTTAACGTAAGGACCACATATTTACTTTCATTATTAACTGTACCCTTTTCCAAAATTAATTTCCACCAATTTCATTCCCATTAACTTTGGTGACGAGTGCTATTCCCAAATTTCCATTAGGTACACACGGTTTAATTTTTCACTGTCATTAAGGTCGATAAATGACAGGGAGGTTGCAAGTATACAGATTGAGTAACATCGGGTATAGGCTACAACCCTGTCTCACTCCCTTCTCAGCCACTGCTTCCCTTTTGTGCCCCTCGACTTAGAATTTGGAAGAGAGCATTTCAGGCAACATTGTCAAAAACCTTCCATAAGTCTACAAATGCTAGAAACGTAGGTTTACCTTTCCTTAATCTATCTTCTAAGATAAGTGGTAGGGTAAGTATTGCCTCACATGTTCCAGCATTTCTACAGAATCCAAACTGATTTTCCCATCTACCAATTTTACCATTGTTCTGTACAGAATTCGTGTTAGTATTTTGCAACCATGACTTATTAAACTAATAGTTCGGTAATTTCACACCCGTCAGCACCTCTTTTCTTTGGAATTGGAATTATTATATTTTTCTTGGTGGATGATGGTATTTTGCCTGTCTCATACATCTTGCTCGCCAAATGGAAGTGTTTTGCTATGGCTTGCTCTCCCGAGGCTATCAGTAGTTCTAACGGAATGTTGTCTGCTCCTGTGGCTTTGTTTCGACTCAGGTCTTTCAGTGCTCTATCAAATTCTTCACACGGTATCATATCTCCCATTTCATTGTTATCTACGTCCTCTTCTGTTTCTATAATATTGCCATCACTTAAATGGAGCTGGTATGATGCATCTCCTCCATGTTAAATTTAGCAAATAGAAGGAGCATTTTTTCTAAAACCATTAAACATATTGCTATGAAATTTGTACTACATGTTCAGTGACTATTTCTCTACAAATTTATAATGCCATGTTAAGAAATATTTATTGGTTTTTGTTTTACAATTTTTTAAGCAGATGCTTATTTTTTTCTCTAAAATGTTGCACTTTTTCTTCTGTAACTCTTGAATTATACAATATTTTTTTACAATTTGATATAAAAATGATGGAAAGGAAGCTAACAATATTGTTATAAATTTCGTTGATACACTGTTTGCAGTTTTTGATAAAATGTTCCTCAAAGATGAAAATTTTAATGTTACAGGAAATGGCTTCCAAAGTTTTTTTAATACATTCCTGGCCCATATGATGGATTATCAGTATCCTCGTCTTTTTCCAGTGTTAATTTCCTTTCACTGTTCTTTTCTTCCCTTTTGCTTCATGTTGTAGGCTTTTGTCTCTTCTGCCTGCACCTCTTAGTCTTTCTTCACCAATTAGCCGCATTGTGTAAATCGTGTTGTGCCCTGGTTGGTAATCTTAACGTTTCAGCACATCACACTTGACAATGTTTCATTCATTGTATGTTGTCACTGCATCATACATTCCAAAAGACAATGTTTTTATCTTTACAAACACTTTTTTAGGAGTCCTAATAGAAATTAAATTACTTACACTTTCATTTGGATTTTGTGTTTTCCCTTGGAAACACTTTTCCAATAAACTTGGCTGTGATAAATTACTGAATATCGTCTTAATTACATCAATTACAGCATTTGTCAAACTGTTTTTATTGGCATATTCCTTTCCTGATTGGTACTTACACCATGAGTCATCACCTGTGGGGCACAGTGCATGTTGTGGGTGCTCATTTGTTGATGCAGTATGAAAAAATAATGCCCATACTGTTCTCCTCATATGCTCAACGCTTCTTGTATATTGCCTAATAGCACACTCATACTACCTCTGCAATCTATTAATTGCTTCATCTGTCAATCTTCCTCTTCCTCCAAGGGTCTTACTATCGCTGTGGTTTTGGGATCCTAATGTCTGCTTTAGTTAGCACAAGCGAACCCGCATGCGCTTCTGCACATTTCCAGTGCACTCCTGTTTTTTAATGTGAATTTCATTGCCATAATGTTTGAGTTCCTCTACAGCTTTATATCCCTTAGAATCACCATCTCCTAGATAGTTAGTGTATCATACATTATACCACTCCTGTGATGTGGAAAAAATTGCTTTCACTCCCTCTACTTCCATTGCACCACTTGTGCCGCGAAAATTTGCTTCACAACTTTCACTCTGTTCGGCCTTGGTATTGCCCTTACATCTACAATATTTTGAGAGAACAGCAACATCAATTACTTTGCAACTGTCTCCACTGGTAGCTGTCACAACTCCATTTAGAAATTTATGACTTTTACATTGCCATGACCGATCTAAAGCAACAGTTAAATCTCTGTAATTACCGTTACCTGTCACAGCTTCTTCAACTACTTTCTTCATTGTTGCTTGAGCAATATTTTCAGCAGAAGATTCCATTAATTCATTATAAAATCGAAACTTGGTTGGTGATTTTGGCAAGTCCATAATTCCACATAACATTGTATCTGCAGCACTGCCCCTGCCAATGCAACGCAAGCCATGCACTAGCTTAACATTTATATCATACACCTTCTTTCCACTATTACCACTCTGAGGAATACTGTTAGAATTAGAAAACGAAACTTCTGCAGCACATTTGTTACACTTCAGTAACATTTTACATGCAAAACCAACGTGTGAAGTTAATCTCAATTCCAGTCCTCTTTCTTTGCAAACTTAGCATAATACGTTATGTTTAAAAAAATTACAGAGCAAGAAATTGTAAATTATTTCATTCACATAATTACTGTCACTTTCATATTTTTCAAATTTTTCTTTGCTGTCACAAAGTTTCTTGCTGGAAGAAGTTATATCACATTCATTTGGAGTAGTCGGTGAAGCAGTCTGAGGAGCATCTCCCTTCGAAACAACAAAATATTTCTTCTTCCACTCATTGTGCCTTTTCTTAAACACTCGATTGCTGAAACGGGACATATTCATATCCACAAACCAAATACGTAAAACAGGTACGAGCAAAAGTCGTCAAATACGCAAAATTGAACAGCTAAACAACACGAAGCAAACTCCACAAGTTAACGCACACGGTATAGCGTTTATGTTTAGCTATATGAATAGTCACTTGTCACAGAGATAAAGCCATACAACGTTGGAAAACAGAACACTGTCCAATTCCGCAAAGGTACCCTGCTTGCAGCCAACGAGCGGTGCTGTCAGAGGTGGCACACCAAGTTGCTATAACCGTTTACGCAGCGCGTCAACTTTGCAGCGATAAAAAACACGCTTAGAATTCACTTAAAAGGGTGAAATTTGATTTGTTTTATTCAGAAAACTCCAAATAATTTTATAATGAAAAAACCAAAAAACGTCAATTTTGTCATTTTCAACGTTCTGGCTCCCCTTATGTCTCCATCGTGTAGACCTTCTACATACACCTTCCATCTTTCTGCTTTACCATCTTTACTTATGACTTGTTTTCCACCTGATCTCTAGATATTCATATAGGTGGTTCTCTTTCCTCCAAAGGTCTCTTTAATTTTCTTGTATGATGTATCTACCTTATCCCTATGATATATGCTCCCACATTCTTAAATTTGTCCTCTAAGCATTGCTGCATATCCATTTTGCACATTATGTCGAACTCATTTTTGAGGCGTTTGTGTTTCTTTTCGCCTGTTCATTTACTGAATTTTTATATTTTCTCCTTTCGTCAGTAAAATTTAATATCTCTTCTGTTACCGAAGGTTTTCTACTAGCTCTCGTCTTTTTACCTACTTGATCCTCTGCTGCCTTCAATATTTAATCTCTCAGAGCTACCCATTCTTCTTTTACTGTATTCCTTTCACCTGTTCTTGTCGATCATTCCCTCATGCTTCCTCTGAAACTTCATACAACCTCTGCTTCTTTCAGTTTATCTAGGTCCGATCTCCTTGAATTCCTACCTTTTTGCAGTTTCTTCATTTTTAATCAACAGTTGATGACCAATAAATTATGGTCAGAATGCACATCTGTCCCTGGGAATGTCTTACAATTTAAAACCTGCTTGCTAAATCTCTGACTAACCATTATATATTCTATCTGAAACCTTCTGTTGTCTACAGGTCTCTTCCACGTATACAGCCTTCTTTCATGATTATTAAACCAAGTGTTAGCAATGATTCGGTTATGCTCTGCGCAAAATTCTACCAGGTGGCTTGCTGTTTTATTCCTTACCCCCAGTCCATATTCACCTACTATTTTTCCTTGTCTTCCTTTTCCTAATGTCGAATTCCAGTCCGCCACGATTATTCTGTTTATACAGTGTATACAGTGGTAAATTTTTAGATAGTGTTGGAAACTATTTGTCTATATGATAATGTATCCACATATGTGTTGGACTTACTGTTTAGCGCGACGTTGGTACCCAGGAAGAGGACGGCGACGTCGTATTCAGGGTGCACCGACGCCGACGTGGTGTAGATGGTCACGCGGCTAGGCTCAATAATGCTGAGACTGGTGAGTCCAAGCCTCACCTCCCACGTGCTAAACCTGTCGCAGCAAAAGAAGGTTACAGCACAGGTTAGCGTGACGAAGTAAGAATATGCTGACTTAATAGCATTCAGGAGAATTTTCTTCCTTCTTCTTCTTTTAGACAGCGTTAATCTATACTATTATAGGCTCTGCTGTACTCAAACTTTGGCAACTTTATGTCTGTTTTACTTTTGTGGCCAGATCCTCGTCCTGTCGCCGAAGATGTTTGTTACCTCATGGAGGGAAGTCGTGTGCTCAACTTGTCTGTGGATCGTGTATTTTGTATCTGCACAGGGCGTAAAAACGCAGCGAACCGTCACTGTCGGCACAAATGTAAACTGTGCTAGCTGGTGGAGGCTCGACTACATATCTGGGGTGCTGAACCTCGGAAGAGGGAAAGGAAACTCGAGATTCGAGTCGATCTATCGGGGATGCAAAGAGTCTGAACAATGCGTAGAGATAAGCATAGAGAAAAACACAAAACGTGACCAGCGCGAGGAACTGAACAACCAAGCACCAGAAACAAAGCAAGGTGCAAGGTGAACGCCCCAGCCAAGGAAGTGGAAATCAGCTTAAAAACGCAGCACCCGTCTATCGCTGCCGACAGGTAAACTCCAGGCTCAGTGACTCTCCCTATAAAATGCTTTGAGCGCGCCTTCAGTGGCAGCGTGGTGCACTATTCTGCAGTGAAACCTACGCCATATCTGCGTCCACATCGATGTGCACAGGCGCGAATGCTAATTCTGTCACCCCTGAAAAGGCCACGGAGCGGCGGGGGAAGGTGCAGGCTGGAGTAACGGATGGTCCGTCTGCATCAGTGGGGATGAGCAAAAGTCCACGGGCGAGCGGGAAAAGGAAGGAGCTGGTTCCAATTCCATGTAGTCCGAAGTGGAAGTCGCGGGATCAACAACACACTACCCTATTCTGTGGGTGAAAGGATGCACACTGTATCAATTTAGTCTACGGGTAGAAATATGCCATGACTGACACCGTCGCCCTGCTGACACGTAAACCCATTTATGCGAAGCAAGAGCTGTTGATGGCTCTGTGGAGGGTGTGGGGGGGGGGGGGGGGGCACGGGTGTAGGGGAGGCTTCTCTCTAGGCACTTGGCCCGCCTTCAGAGCAGAGTTACTCCTCATTCTGTTTTGAGCAGTTTCTGCATCTGCTCTACATCTACATTCATCTACATCTACATTTATACTCCGCAAGCCAGCCAACGGTGTGTGGCGGAGGGCACTTTACGTGCCACTGTCATTACCTCCCTCTCCTGTTCCAGTCGCGTATGGTTCCCGGGAAGAACGACTGTCTGAAAGCCTCCGTGCGCGCTCTAATCTCTCTTATTTTACATTCTCCTCGGGAGGTAGAAGTAGGTGGAAGCAATATATTCGATACCTCATCCAGAAACGCACCCTCTCGAAACCTGGCGAACAAGTTACACACTGCGATGCAGAGCGCCTCTCTTGCAGAGTCTGCCGCTTGAGTTTGTTAAACATCTCCGTAATGCTATCACGGTTATCAAATAACCCTGTGACCAGCGCGCCGCTCTTCTTTGGATCTTCTCTATCTCCTCCATCAACCCAATCTGGTACGAATCCTACACTGATGAGCAATACTCAAGTATAGGTCGAACGAGTGTTTTGTAAGCCACCTCCTTTGTTGATGGACTACATTTTCTAAGGACTCTCCCAATGAATCTCAACCTGGTACCCGCCTGACCAACAATTAATTTTTTATGATCATTCCACTTCAAATCGTTCCGCACGCATACTCCCAGATATTTTACAGAAGTAACTGCTACCAGTGTTTGTTCCGCTATCATATAATCATACAATAAAGAATCCTTCTTTCTATGTATTCGCAATACATTACATTTGTCTATGTTAAGGGTCAGTTTCCACTCCCTGCACCAAGTGCCTATCCGCTGCAGATCTTCCTGCATTTCGCTACAATTTTCTAATGCTGCAACTTCTCTGTATTCTACAGCATCATCCGCGAAAAGCCGCATGGAACTTCCGATACAGCTCGTGCTGCAGCTTTTTCTGCTGTTCATGGAGGCGCAACTGCTCCTACTAGCACTGCAAAAATGCCGTCTCCGTGGTGGCCACCAATTAAAACTACAAAAGAAAGAAAAGGAAAAGCGTCACACGCATAACAATATCCTACCTCGCCACTTTTGCATCTGCACAGGGGTGACAGCTCCGCAAAACCGCCACACTCGGCACAAATTGTTGCAATCTACACTAGCCGACTAGAAAGCCCATGACCTGAATCCCCAGAAGAAGGAATGAAAATTCGACATGTGAGCTGATCTATCGGGTGAACAGAGTCTGAACACTGCGTATAGGCAAGCGTGGAGGAAAACACAAAACGCGCGATGTAAATAGCACTGAACATGTAAGTAAACGGAAATAATGGAGGACAGGTCCAAGGTAGTTAAAATCACTGTAAGAACTGACGGAGGTGAATTATCGCCACCGACAGGAAAACACGATCAGTGGATCTCTAAAATTGGGAACTTTGGATGATGTATGACGCTGAAGCGCAATTTCATCTTACAGGCAAGGGTAGTAAACATGAGACATTTCGATACCAGGACATAAAGTCTTTGTGAATTTCATTCCGTGTACTCAATTGGACCGTAAATGACACGAGAACAACATATCCACATGTCAGCATTTGAGAAAGGGCGCGTAGATGGGCTCAAAGAAGACGGTTGGAGTAATCGAAGCATTGTTCGACACTTGAATAGGAGCGATGCTATTATTCGATGATGGTAAAAGGAATTGGTGAACCAAGGTTGAACTGTGTGCTAGGTGGGCAGCCTTAATTAAGTCTGTAAGTTCTCTTAGTGTCCTGTGGTTAAGTACAGAAACTATAAATCTATAGTGCCATGTATTGTAATTATTATTGTGTCTCCCAGATTTATTTATGTTTGATTGTGTCGAAATCATTTAATTGTTAATTTCTTGTTTGAGCTCTGCTTGTGGAACTAAATTGGGGTAAAAACTAAGTTCTGTTTAACTGTTATTGACCTATTGCAAGAAATGTTATGTATATTTGTTAAGCTGCACTCACGAATGTGCAACCCCCAGTCGTAATCCAACGCCACTGAAATGCTATGTATCCAATTCTAAATAGTGGCAACTAGAATAGCAACACCGGGAAGGATAGCAAATAACGAAACTTCCGACAGGTTCTTGAGTATGAGATAGTAGGGGACTGGACGTAGAGCTATGGGCTGGTAGTCCAAGAAGCCTGCTGCCAGTGCCGCTCTGTCGAGGCAGTTCTTGCCGAATGACTGTGGGAAACCTGGATGAAAACTGTTGTCTCGCTTGACAAGAGCATTGTTGTTGTTGTTGTCTTCAGTCCTGAGACTGGTTTGATGCAGCTCTCCATGCTACACTATCCTGTGAAAGCTTCTTCATCTCCCAGTACCTACTGCAACCTACATCCTTCTGAATCTGCTTAGTGTATCCATGTCATGGTCTGCCGCTATGATTTTTACCCTCTACGCTGCCCTCCAATACTAAATTCGTGATTAGCTGTCGTTACTTCCACCGCCTCTTTGATCACAGACTCTCAGATCCGTTTTGCACTGTACAGCACTATGACCTGTTCGAAGTTGTCGTAAGGTGTGTCCGTCATTGTTTCTCTGTTCTGCAAATTTCATTTAAAGGAACTGTTTTTTTACGCTGCACCCAGTGCCGCATGATAATGCAGAGTGTTTGGTCTATCTACAACTAACACTGCAAACGCCTAGTCGGCTTTAATGGACGGTACCGTATTTTTAATTCTGCTATTATTCGGAAAAACACGGCTCATTTTCCCCTCTAGATAGGCTTTTTTCCGGAGGTATCGAGCAGGAGTTATAGTTCGGTAGTTCAACAGACAGGCTGTTTCTCTCAGATACTCGACCTGTACATCAGGATGGGCAGCACGAAGCTTTAATTTGGCAAAGTCCTACAGCTCCAGAATTACTCTGTGGTGTGATAATTTGGAAATAAACGTTATATACGTTACCCCAAGTTCCACCTCCGCCCAAAGAGCGAGATACATAGAAATAAATACGAAATAGATAGACTAGACATCTCGTCTATGGCGATGTCGTCAGAGTCTGAACACAAGCTTTGGTGAGACAGTAAATGTGTGATGGGACTGTCAAGGAACGATTTAGTTCAAGAATACACCAAATTGCTGTCCACTGTCTCCGTATGAGGTACTTTCTCGTTCAGGGATGTGTGTAGCGCACAACATTCCTCGACTTCAGCAGTGGAGTAAAACATCTGCCAGAAGCTTGTTCAGAACAGTAATGTGTTGATTTCAGTGGAGAGTTCTAGGAATGTGCTACAGTTTCTCGCACGTTCTTATACGGTGTCGGAAACGATTTGTTTTTATAAGTGAACTAGCGACACATTCCGGCTTCATACGGTTGTTTACGACGGACGAGTTGTCGGGGTTAGCGGTAATGCCGCCACCGCGCATTACTATGAATAAAAATCAGAGAACAACTTTGACCATTTAAGCAGTGCACGCCAGGGAAGTTCTCAGGAGACCTGAATGTTGTCTGTCCCGTCGTTAATGGCGTTTGGAGTGATTTCTCATGGTAATGAAGGGAGAACATCATGGTTTGTTTGAAATGTTAATAACCAGTGCTAATAGGATCTATCTGTGTGTGTGTGTGTGTGTGTGTGTGTGTGTGTGCGGCCGGCCGCGGTGGTCTAGCGGTTCTAGGCGCTCAGTCCGGAACCGCGCGACTGCTACGGTCGCAGGCTCGAATCCTGCTTCGGGCATGGATGTGGGTGATGTCCTTAGGTTAGTTAGGTTTAAATAGTTCTAAGTTCTAGGGGACTGATGACCACAGATGTTAAGTCCCATAGTGCTGAGAGCCATTTGAACCATTTTTGTGTGTGTGTGTGTGAGAGAGAGAGTGTTTGTGATTGGATGTGGCTGTGCGGATCATGTCTTAAGGCGACAAATGAAGTAAAATAAAAGGGAGCTTGCCCAAAGTACATATGTAGCCCGTGACGGCTGAAAGCTCATTTACAGCTCCACTGAAACAATCTAAGTAAACGAACCAAAGCTGCATTTGTGGCTGAAGTAGTTTTTTGGAAAAGTTTTACATTTAGCATAAAAAATTAAAAACCAGAGTTTTAGGATTCTCGGTTTTTTTTTGCTATGCAATTGTTCTCAGACTATTTCAGGGAAACTACTCAGTAAAATTATTCGATTCGCCCGCATCTTATAGTCTCACATCGTAGCTTGATGGTTAAGTGATTATGTTTTCGTTATTGCCTATGTTTATGGTGATTGAAGTCAAATAACTCACTGTTCATTCTTCAAAGAATCTGCAGTGAACTATATAGCGCGAATTGCGATTGCCTATCTGAGGTAAGCACAAACTGGCAGTTCGAACTGCTCTCATTTTTACGAAATGCGTCCCCGACCATCTATAGAAATATTCTATAATGATCTGCAAGGTTTTCTGAATCCTATTCGGTCCACTATGTTTAACGAATCAGGAAGATCATGCCCATGTCTGTTTCCTTCTATAAGACGCCATCAATGTTTATGAACTTTTCAGTTGGTGCACTTTAGATTACATACCAGGTATTGCTGTCCACAAAATGTAGCTAACATACCGTCTGTGTGTGTGTGTATTTGTGTGTGTGTGTGTGTGTGTGTGAGTGTGAGAGAGAGAGAGAGAGAGAGAGAGAGAGAGAGAGAGAGAGATCGTCAGAGACTTACATCACTTTTTTTTTCACTTGATGCGTGAATGCACATCCACACTAAGCATTCTGCGCCAATCTTTCCGCATGGTGGTACATCAAAGAAAGCAGAACACATGCACTCTGTTTGAGTGGAGTGCTTCGCACTTTGCAGAACTTTGCTTCCAAAGAGTTCTTCCATTCACCACCAGATGTCAATGACATTCAACATGCTTTTCACAGCAGCGGTGGAATTAATTTCGTCGTAGTTGAATGAAGTATTTAAAAATTATATACTCATTCCTTCCTCATACGTCAGTCTATCTATCAGTGAAAACCATATCAATATCCCCCTCCCCCCTACAGTAGATCCTGATAGAACAGCAACTAAGCACTTCATTTTGTATGTGGGTAGATAGAAGAGAGAGAGAAGATAGAACGCAGAAGACGGATAAATGATAAGTAGGCTAATACGGTAGATCGTGTTGCGCTGTGTCAGATGAGGGCAACTGCCGGTCCCTCAAGACAAGAAGAGTGCAATTCATAGTATATTTAAGATGACTTCATACAGGATACCAGTCCCTCTCCTGAAGTTGGTAAATAGGAAGCTTGTCGAAACGATGCTTCAAGGCAGTATTGTTTTAAGGTAACAACACAGGAAGATTTCGTCAGTGCAATTCGACGTCAAGTCTTACAACAGCAGATGAACGTAATCTTTTTTCGTATAAGCATGAGACCACCTTATGGATCTTGGCGTTGGTACATTGATTTTACTCACCCGGAGGCGCAGTGCCCTGCTGTTAGGACGACAGAGGTGGAGATCAGCGACCCGCCACACATGGCGCCGTAGTCCACGATCAAGGACGCCTGGTGTGGGAACTGGCCGAGATAGGCTGGGGCGCCATTTACAATGCGGCCAGCAGCCTTTTCAGCCTTTGGGTGTCCAGCTGAAACAGGCGGAAACTGGTCATTGATTGGCAGTTTAATTAAACACTTCAGGTGGGATTTGGGAATATGACAAGTTTTTGTCCTGGTTGTATCTATATATTCAGATAAAACTTCCAAAACTCACACAAAATGTACACTGCTCAATGGTCCCAAAGAACGAGGGAATTTTCATGGACGACAATGCCCCATGTCACCGGGCCACAGTTGTTCGCGACTGGTGTGAAGAACATTCTGGACAACTCAGGCGGATGATTTGGCCACTTAGAAAACCTGACGTGAACCCCATACAATATTTATGGTTAACCGAGAGGTCAGTAAGTGGATAAAACCCTGCACCGCCAATACTTTCGCAATTATGAACGGGTATGGAGGCAGTATAGCTCAATATTTCTTCATTGGACTTACAACGACTTGTTGCTTCACTACGCTGGGCAACTCGATATTCGGACGTACCGAATGAGTCACCTCACTGTAGAGACACATTAAGAGAATGTCCAAGTGTACGTGCAAGTGCTGATTCATCGACACAATAATTAATTCCTGCTCAGAAGACGACCAGAAACCGTCGATATGTAGTAACAACGTGGCATCTATGGCAGAACCGGTAGAATGAATGATAGCCTGTAGAACAGTGTGAGTCTCCCACCAAGAGCAGGCTGTGGGGGGTGGGCTGGCGGATCCGTTCAGTTCCACTGGTTAATCTCTGGGGGGGCTGCTGACCATGGAGCTAGCTCGTCCGTGCTCCACTCTAATGGCTGACGCACGTGGATGCAGAATTGTTAGGGACTGCTATGGGTTTCCTGGAACTCTGGTCCTAGAGATTTGGCAGTGTGGCGATTCACTACCGTAGGTCAAAGGTATATAATTCCGCGACAGGGGCTGCCTGAAGTACACAATTTCCTTACCCCTGAGCTGTCCTAGTGGTAAAAATCAAAAACTGCCAGTAACTCATCTGTTGCGAGATATTCAACAAATGAAGGACCATCCTTTAAGAGTTTTGGTTGTTTTTCTTTCTTATATGTCATTTAATTTAAGCAGTTATTGAAATTACTTGAACTGCCTTACATATCTTGAGGCGAATACTTAGTTCCAGTTTTATACAACTTCCTTTTTCTTTGTGGATATACGACCCGCAGTGCATTCCAAGTGGCAGACACCCCTTCTCAGTGCTATGTGATATTGGTCCGACACACTTCAGTGATATTGCAGGATGTTCAGTTGTTAAAAAAAATCATCGTATAGGCTCAGTTGTAAGTAAAACAGGTGTTAGACTTGAGTTCATTGATAGAATATAAGAAAACTGCAGTTAGTCTACGAAGTATATTACTTTTTTATTTTTTTATATACACGAATAAAAAAGTAATATACTTCGTAGGCTAACTGAAGTTTCCCTATATTCTATCAATGAACTGAAGTCTAACACCTGTTTTACTTACAACTGAGCCTGTACGATGATTTTTTTTAACAACTCGCAAACTGTTACGCCCATATATTTGTATGAGTTTATTGGTTCCGATCATGAGTCACTGATATTGCACAGGATCTGATAAAAAGTCCTCCCGTATTTCAAATGTGGATACAAACAAAGATAGAAAGATACGGAGTTTTATTTGTGAACAACAAATACTATGCCATTTTAAGTTAGTACGTGTAGTCTTCCATTGCTGACACATTAAGGAAGCTTTAAGGAGCTGTCCATTTTCGTGTCATTGCCGGTGTAATGGCAGCCACTTCCTGGGTGATTGCCTCCTTCCGTGCTTGCAGAGTTGTGGGTATATGTTTGTGCACTTCAGCCTCCAAGTGTCCACAAATGAAAAAAAGAATCAGAAGGTAATAAATGAGGTGACGTAGGGGGCAGGCGATTTCTACTCAAGAAGAGAGAAGGCGCCTGCTGAAAATGGCATGTACGCTACTGATCGATACCTCGTCCACATCAGTAACCCCATGACAACTCACACATTGGCCTCTGCAAAAACAGGAGGTCTTTTTGCCGCACCCTATATTTATACTACCTGTTCCCATTTTTTGAAATTCCCAATTTCAACGTTCTGAACATTTAAGGTTCCGATTTTAGCACAGCTTTGAGGTCTTATTAATATCTGACATGATTTTGTGCGGCATTTTCCACACTGTACTTCATTGAAGGTAAGTATATCATCTACATAAATCTGAGATAACTCTTAAATTTGACTGCCAGGTAATTAATATAACAATATTAACAGTAATGGTTTCCACGCACTTCCCTGCGGCATGCTTGGAGTTCTACGTCTGTAGATGACTGTCCTGTTAAGGTAACATGATGTGCCCTCCATACTAACAAATTCTCAAAAAATGTTCAAATGTGTGTGAAATCTTATGGGACTTAACTGCTAAGGTCATCAGTCCCTACGCTTACACACTACTTAACCTAAATTATCCTAAGGACAAACACACACACCCATACCCGAGGGAGGACTCGCACCTCCGCCGTGACCAGCCGCACAGTCCATGACTGCCGCGCCTTAGACCAGCAAATTCTCAAACAAGATACGAGTTTCACTTTATATCCTATACAATAGCAATTTCGTTAGTAACTGTTTGTGTAGTAATGAGCAGGAAGCATTTCTGAAGTCAAGAAACACTGCATTTGCCTTCATACATGGCTATCAGTATGTTATGTAAGAAGGGCGCATTCCGAGTGGACGAAGATGGCACCTGTATTAATCGGTAACTAATAGAAACATTTAACCTAACAGCCAAATAAGCACAGAGTTTTCGCTTGATGGTGGACAAGAGATCAATCGTCTCGGAGGGATCAGACGATGTAGTTCCTGAAGGAGATGATTGTTTTTCCGTTCTCAATAAGCGAACTCGCTTACTACGTCATACCGCAGCGTCAAGTACGTAGTAAAACAATAGTACCACTTATCCTTTCCCCTTCACTTCTTATATTATCATGTTGTTAGTGTTGTCCAGAGTTTGCTTTTGGTCAGTTGCTTCTTACATATGTCGCAGAAAATCCGTGCTCCACATTGTGTTCACTATTGTACGTTTGTTCCAATCAAGGGCCCGTTATCATACCATATGACTGTTGTTGTGAGGTTAGAGCCCCCAGCTTTTACTTATAATACTATAGGCACCAGGATGCTACACATGTGCCACAGACGTTTGACACACTGTGTTTCCCAGCTCAGATGTATAGGCGGAAAAGACTTAAAGGAGATTTTATGTACTGAACTAGTGTATGTGCAGTTAATTTTAAAATTTATGTTACTTTCAACAAATATGATTTAGAACATCGTATCATTTCAGAACATAAAGATGTACAAGAGCTAAATAGTGATAGACAGAACTATGGCGATAAGCAATGGCACAAATTTGCGACGTATGACTCTGATGCTACGAGAAATGCGTATTCTATGATAAGCCGATTTAAAGGTCGCCAATAAGTAAGCAACCAGTTATAAAATGTCACGGATTCGAGGATTAAGTAAGAGTAAATTAAATACTGCTGTGAATCATAATTTTTCTCTGGTACTCGTACATTATAGAAATACTTACGCACAAGTGGCTTTGTCTTCACCATTGGTGTAAGATTGCGCTGTAGCGTCGCATACTGGGGCAGCGCCTGTCAACAAAGGAATGTTATACATTTTTGTTGAACCGTACGTCAAAAATACGTCATCTTCTATATATGTATCTATACTAATAATGATGCTGTAAAATCGTTGTGGCTGTCTCTCTATTTTAAAGACGAATTTTAGTGGGGTTTTCACAAGTAACTTGAGCGTAGACTGGGGCAACATACAGGCTATGTTTTCTCAAATCGGATCAAGAAAAAAATATCGTAATTTACTATCTGTAACTATACTAATAATGATGCTGTAAAACCGTTGTGGCTGTCTCTCTATTTTAAAGACGAATTTTAGTGGGGTTTTCACAGGTAGCTTGAGCGTAGACTGCGGCTACATACAGGCTATGTTCTTTCAAATCGGATCAAGAAAAAATATCGTTATTTAAGGTGCTGTAAATGCGAAAGGGTGTTTGTCTGTTACTTTTCCACGACTAAAGCGCTGAATCGATTTTGATGATATTCGGTATAGAGATAGCTTGAACGCTATGGAAGAACGCAGGATACTATAAAAAAGTGTGTGATTTAAGAAATTTATTGATTTGAAGAATATTAAGCGAATTAGGAGAAAATATTTGCACTTTGAAAAAGCTGTTTATTCTTTGACTCATGAACTTAATCGTACTTGAGAAAATGCTTTTATTGGTTGATATGTTTTACGAAATACGATTCAATGTAACGTAGACAATGCTTATACAATCCTCAATGTCTTTAATCCATGCTGTAATATAATATCCGCGAAAGTATCTGAGTTATGGTTTCACGACTAAACTGCTGAACCATAAAATGTGATATAGAGATAGCTTTAATTCCGAGGAAGAACATAGGATATTTAAGAAAATAAAAAAATGTCTGCACCTAAATCATGAAATAACGGATGGAACACGCTTGCACCACTCAGCAACAGCGCTGTGTGCGTACAGCCTTGTTGTGAACTGGAGTAGGGGATGTGATGGAGGGAGGGGGTTAGGGACGGCGTGTATGGCACACATCCTGAGCTAAACTTACCCAAAAAGCAGACACGTGAGGGCAGCTCAGGTTATTGCATGTACAGTAGCTTACTCACCATCACTCATCGTAACAAAACTACTGATATGCAAGCACAGCCAGAGGAAACAGCTAGTTTTCAAGTAATCAACTAAGGCAGCAAATTCTTTCATGTATTAATACTGAACTAGAATATCGCGTCTGTGGTGACAAATTATTTTACAATTTGTTGCGATTTACATGCATTACCACTGTACATGTCCATAAACAACCAGAATTTATCAAGTCAAAACAGCAGGAGTAAATTGTCCACACAAAATGATTAAAATTGATACGATTGGTTCTTCCCTTTGTATGACCAGATAAATCTTCAAAGGATGTGAAGCTCCGCACAAACATGAGGGAACCTAAAGTAACTGAAATTAATACTGTACTGAAGCTGTCATGAAGTAATAACAGCAGATTTAATGTACAAAACGTATTAACAAGTGTGGAATCGCAGTGATTGTGGATATCCAGTCGAAACTTTGTCTCACTATGGGGCAAAGGGCCTGCAATGCTCAGAACATTTCCTTCATGCTCTTGATTGATGGCGGTCATGAAATGTAATTAAACAGAATTACTCAATTATAAAATGGGAGAGCAGGGATTGCACCTTTGCCTGCATGAAGGATGAAATATGATTAGTTAGGACATATGCTTAAAAATATTCAATAGAAACAAAGCATTCGTTAATCAGGTGTTATGTTGTGAAAATTATGACAACATATGAAATGGTGTACATTACAAATGTTGTTAGTGTGCATGTAAAGTCTGTAAGCTTTCATTCAGTTCCCTTAGAACTGATGTGCTACTAAAGTTATTCACTACGTTCTATCAAATTATTTACGATAGAATACATAGTGTATTCACACAATTTACTGCTAAGAAACAGTGAAATTTATTGGAGAAGTTTGAAAAATTAAAATAATAATAATAATTAAATTTTCGGAAATTATTGAACATGTTAAAAATTGTACCACGTTCAGAAATACTCGTTGAATGGCGATAATTACATATTACATTGTCGCTGTAGATTCACGCATTTTTCCATTCTTTATCATAGATATTGATTCTGGACTTTGTACACAACAAAGTCTGCTCTGTTCATATGATGTGGTATTTTAATATTTAGAATGTGAATTACTTCAGGAAGTTGCAGAAAAAAGATAAAAAAATTGCATTATATGTGACCTAACTAGAAAAAGGACAATACTTCCGTAGCTAAGCAACATTTTCTCTTACTTAAGACTCTTAGATTAAATTTGTAAAGTATACATCAGAATTTGTAGTTCCGGCTTAGATGAACAAAATTCTATAGTCATAGATGTTTCCTAGCAAGCACACTAGCATTTGAGAAATTTATATCATTTGATGCACTGTGTATCTTTGAACTCTGTATTTTTATGGAACTGCGTATTTTGCATATTTTTGACAGATTCTTATTATTATGATTATCACGTAAGTATGATTTATGTGATATTAACCAATGAACCTCAATGTAGTTCATTTAAAATTCCACGAATCTTATTGCGAAGTTACGTTGTTTATGAGATTATCAATTAGGGTAGCTACTAAATAACTTGGGAGTATAAATCAAACCCTGTTATAAAAAATATATCAGGTATAACCTTAACCATAGTCAAATCGACGTATTTCAGCACAGCTGATCAGTACACAACTGGCTTTTCGACTACAGTGTAATGTTCTATTGTCTAATTGTTTGAATCAGTCTACATAAGCTCTGATGCAAGTTTGGTGGTAAGATTGGTTAAACGTAGTGAATGCATTGGCAGTAGCCTCAGAATAATCTACACAATGTTCAAAATCGCCATTTAATGACTCATCGTGTTTGCTGCACTTATAGTATATGTGCTACCGTGACTGCACCATATTTTACCTGAACGGCAACGGCCACGGCAAAAAGCAATATTGCCAACACGTTCATTGTGGTCTTGGGCCCGCACCTGCGGGTTTCAGATGCATCGCTCCGTTTTATACTCTATATTGTGCAGACTTGTTGACAAATGAGTTATCAAACTCAGTTTCAGATTTCAAGATAAAGCTAACAAAACGGACTTTGAAACTCTCAGAGGGTTCTGATATCTGTAAAATTGGAAAGATAACAGTGATTTCAAAATAACAGGTCGTGGTACAGGATCGAAAGAACAAGGAGTGGTTTAGTGGTTTAGCACACAGTCGACAGCATTGTTATTTGATATGCATTTGCTATAATTGAGAGAAACCGTGGAGCATCCTGATCGGGGCAGCCCGACGGGGATTTGAAATCGGCTCCTCCCTAATAAGAGAACAATGCATTAAGCAGCCTAATCTACGTGTTGAAACCATTTACATTACCTAACAAAAAAGTGAAGTAGCCAGAGTGGCAGGAGCATGGGAATGAGGGTATGTGACAGAGTATGTGATGTTATTTTAGTGATTACAAACGCTAGAGAAGTTTACAAAACATGTGGGAGTATGAGACTAATAGTCAGCATGACACTGCACCTCTCTCTTGCCTCGATGTATGCAGAAGATTCGATTGGGGAAGGTGCCATAAAGCCTTTCTATCCTTTCCTGAGGAAAGTTGGCCCACAACTGTTGTAACGTCTTCTTAATATGGAGGTTACTGGCACTAGGACAATGTTGACCTGCGAGCCGGTATCTCACATGTTCTATCGGGGACAGATTTTGGGATCTCTCTGGCCATGCTAGTACCTCAACAACACACAGACAGTTCAAAGAGACAAATGACACTGTAAGCGTATTGTCATATCGCTGGCTTAGTTTCGGAGAATCTTTGCGGGCAGCGCGTCTGCAGAGTCGAGCACGGGACACGGAACTGTTATGTTGTGTTGTGGGTAGCTCTGCATGTGAGAAGCATAGTTATTATGAAAGTTCAAGTGTTACTACAAGAACTATTACAGTAAGGTGATGAAATATGGATTTGATTCATAGGAAAGTGCGTAATGACAAAATGAGCAGTGCAGCCGATAACGTATTTGTGTATCCTCCCGTTGCGTGTCGCACAGCATCAATCATCCGCGCCGTGTCCGGGCTCTCAGAATGAACTAATGTGAATCAGTAAAAATTAGTTATCATAAAAGAGTACAGTCAAGTGCCAGTGTCTTGCAGCGAGTGTGACAACGTGCGTTCGGTCATCGCGTTTCCGCATCATCAACAACCAGCCGCGCCGCGACGGTTACGCTCACGCTCGTCCGACTGTGAACTGTGAACTGTAATTTAACTTTATGAGCAGTGTTATATCATTACTAGTGACAAGGAGGGCTGGTGCGTGACGAGCGTAAGAACTTTCGTTCGATCATTCGGCTTCCGCGTCATTATCAATCGCCCGTGTTGCGTTGCTTAAGGATACGCTCGTCCAAGTGATATTGTGGACAGATAATCATCAAGAATATTAATTAGGATAAGCAGCTATGACTTAGAATGTAAACAGTGCAACCTGTGATTTTCATATCGTCTCAGAATATAGATGTTCATACCAAACGTAGGACATCTACATCTACATCTACATCTATACTCCGCGAGCCACCTTACGGTGTGTGGCGGAGGGTACTTATTGTACCACTATCTGATCCCCCCTTCCCTGTTCCATTCACGAATTGTGCGTGGGAAGAACGACTGCTTGTAAGTCTCCGTATTTGCTCTAATTTCTCGGATCTTTTCGTTGTGATCATTACGCGAGATATATGTGGGCGGTAGTAATATGTTGCCTATCTCTTCCCGGAATGTGCTCTCTCGTAATTTCGATAATAAACCTCTCCGTATTGCGTAACGCCTTTCTTGAAGTGTCCGCCACTGGAGCTTGTTCAGCATCTCCGTAACGCTCTCGCGCTGACTAAATGTCCCCATGACGAATCGCGCTGCTTTTCGCTGGATCATGTCTATCTCTTCTATTAATCCAACCTGGTAAGGGTCCCATACTGATGAGCAATACTCAAGAATCGGACGAACAAGCGTTTTGTAAGCTACTTCTTTCGTCGATGAGTCACATTTTCTTAGAATTCTTCCTATGAATCTCAACCTGGCGCCTGCTTTTCCCACTATTTGTTTTATGTGATCATTCCACTTCAGATCGCTCCGGATAGTAACTCCTAAGTATTTTACGGTCGTTACCGCTTCCAATGATTTACCACCTATGGCATAATCGTACTGGAATGGATTTCTGCCCCTATGTATGCGCATTATATTACATTTATCTACGTTTAGGGAAAGCTGCCAGCTGTCGCACCATGCATTAATCCTCTGCAGGTCTTCCTGGAGTACGTACGAGTCTTCTGATGTTGCTACTTTCTTGTAGACAACCGTGTCATCTGCAAATAGCCTCACGGAGCTACCGATGTTGTCAACTAAGTCATTTATGTATATTGTAAACAATAAAGGTCCTATCACGCTTCCTTGCGGTACTCCCGAAATTACCTCTACATCTGCAGATTTTGAACCGTTAAGAATGACATGTTGTGTTCTTTCTTCTAGGAAATCCTGAATCCAATCACAAACCTGGTCCGATATTCCGTAAGCTCGTATTTTTTTCACTAAACGTAAGTGCGGAACCGTATCAAATGCCTTCCTGAAGTCCAGGAATACGGCATCAATCTGCTCGCCAGTGTCTACGGCACTGTGAATTTCTTGGGCAAATAGGGCGAGCTGAGTTTCACATGATCTCTGTTTGCGGAATCCATGTTGGTTATGATGAAGGAGATTTGTATTATCTAAGAACGTCATAATACGAGAACACAAAACATGTTCCATTATTCTACAACAGATTGACGTAAGCGAAATAGGCCTATAATTATTCGCATCTGATTTATGACCCTTCTTGAAAATGGGAACGACCTGCGCTTTCTTCCAGTCGCTAGGTACTTTACGTTCTTCCAGCGATCTACGATAAATTGCTGTTGTGCTTAACGTTGAGTGGCTCCCCTAAACCCGCTTGCATATTTAAATACATAATTTCAGGCAAGCCAGCAGCAGTGTGGAGCAGAACTACACGACCCTCGCGGGATTATCAGGTACGTGGTGAGGACAGGGCGTGCGGTCACAAAACGAGAAGCGACTACCAGGTAAGGAACCCCCCCCCCCCCCCATTTGTACCACCGGGCGTGTTACAACATGTGTGGACGAGCATTGTCGAGTTAAAAAATTGTGCTACAGTACTATTGCGTGGAAGGTAACACCTGAGGGCGCAGGATGTCCGTGTGACATACTATTGTGTCGTCAGAGTTCTCTCAATCAATACCAGCTGCGACCTGAAGTCATACCCGATGCCTCCCCACACCGCGACACCAGGTGTAACACCGCTGTGCTTTTCCAAAGCATCGCAAGAATGGGACCTCCTCGAATGTTCGTCCACGGAAGTGCAGAGCAGTGATTCATCGCCGAACGCATTGGAGCCGCGCAATGCAGTTGCGCCAGTCATTAGTAGTCCATTCTTCCCTATCGTGGCACTGCAATGATGTCCCTTTCAGACTCTGTCAGGAGCTGTTAACGCTGCCTCAAATGAGCACGCTGCACCTCCACGTTCTTCGCAGTTGTCAACCAACGTCTGACTCTGTTCACGCCCCTTACGTGCGCTACCAGGCCTGGATACAACGCTAAACTCAAATAACACTCCTTCTGGCAGCAGTTCTCCTGTCACGAAGAGCTGCAGCTCTAATCATTTACATATCGTCAGACGGAGTGCAAATGTAACAAATTGCACTGTTTGACCGTATCTTCGCCGGCCGCGGTGGCCGAGCGGTTCTATGCGATTCAGTCCAGAACCGCGCGACTGCTACGGTCGCAGGTTCGAATCCTGCCTCAGGCATGGATGTGTAGCGGCACCACCGTTTAGAATAGGGAAAGTTAGTTTTGTGCGATACTCAGAGCATGAGTTACAGCCAGGTGCGGGCTGTATTGCAGTAAGTTATGCTGACCAGCGGTTGCGAAGTGGAATGGAAGCCACAGGGCCATCGAACCGCTGAAACGTGTAAACGCAGTGGTTTGCATGCTTTCAAGTTACAGGAAGAAGGGGCCCACTGGCGCAACCGGGGTGTGGGGCGTACGTGACTTGGAGCGATGCATTAGCAAAACAGAGGCATGCAGCCGAGGTATTGTTTTCTAACGAGATTCATTCAAGTATGGCCGCTCTCCTGGTAGGTGGGGTGTGTCACTCCGCCAGGCTACACGCAGCAGCGTATGGGGCGACAGCGTCCCAGTCCACGGCGAGCCATTGGTTCGACCCTCTGAGGCCAACACGGTGTCCGCAGCCAGCCAGGGCGGGCCACTTCGGCTCGCTACCGAGGGGCAGTCATCTTGGCTCCCAACACATGCCGGAGACTTCCGAGGCGATGGGCTGCAGATTCACACACTGGATCGCAGGCGGTCGTTGCCGGCGGCATTCCCAGCTACGCCAGCCGAGAAACAAGCAGCAGCGGGGCCAGCCTACTGCTCCTGGCGGAGCAGTGCAGAGTAAATGGGAAGGGTGGCCGCTGAGTCAGCTACTGGTGCAGCCATCCTGACATAATCGGAACTGTACAGCTGGCGAACAAGGCCGGCACGACACAGCGTTGCGTTGCACAGGTCGCTGCGGCCTCAGCATTGCGGGGCATGTGACGCGGACCATGGTGAACAAAGAACTGTATTGGAAACGAATAAATCATTTGGGAAGTTCTCGCCGAGTTTTAATACGGCACATTGTGGCACCCATCCACTACATTTGGTGTCTTCCTGCTACATTTAGTCATCCTGATACATTTGGTGTCAATACGCCGCATTTGGCGTCTGATACCACTACATTCGGAGTCAGAATAGTGGACATCGTCTGTCCAATACGACGTTCGAGCCCACCGCCTGTACTACAGTCACAAGATGTGGTGTGTGCTGACAAAATTGTCCTTTTTTGAATGCTGGACGTTTTCTTTCTTTTTTTGTTGAATATGGCTTGCCAGAAGCCACATTTCAGATGTTTTGTGTAGGCATAGTATTTTTGTTGTCAGAGTAAGTGTTTGTATGTTTAAGGAGTAACATTGTTTTGTGGCGTTTAATTACTTTTGTTGTTAATTTGAGTATGATGTTTTATTTATCTCCTCCTAAAACGTAAGATGAGGTACTGAGTGTGATGATACAGAGCTCTAAGAAGGCAGATTGTTCTTGTACTTAAGTGTTTTGCTTAGGACTAACTGCAAATGAAAGAAACATAATGGCAGAATCAAGGACGCAACGTGTGTCGGAACCAGTAGCGGTGCGGATTTTGATGGAAAAAGTAGCACAATTGACAGCACACAACGCAGTTGCGAATTGAATTAACATCTAGAAGTGAGCGGGAAACCGCAACTGATCAGTCGTTGTTGTCTAGGGTGCAGGAGATTGAGCCAGCTGCCGCAAGTTTGATTATTACGTTTTCTGACAAGGCATCTGAGGATGTGCGTTCATTTTTGGAGGACTTGGAGATGTGAGCAGTCATGAATGATTGGTCTAATGAGCAGTTGTTACATATAGCCAAGATTAGATTAATGGGTGAAGCGAAAACATATGTAAGGTGTTCTGAGGCCTTAAGGAAGGCAGGACAGTTTAAGCAGTTAAAGGAAGGGCTTTTACAAAGGTACAAGAAACAGAATAGGACTCGGTACTTTAGGGAGAGGTTAAGAACAATGACAAAGAGACGCGGTGAGACGGTGGAGATATTTGCGGACAGGATAAGGTAAATTAATGAGTGTACTTACACGTTGGGTCATAGCGATGAAGCGAGTAGTGTTCTGTTGCAGGAGGCCGAGCAAAGGGCACTTGATATATTTTTGAGAGGGTTACCAGCGCATATGTCACGGAAAGTGCGTGAAGGGACTCTGAAAGATTTCTATTCGGTCATTCAGCTAGCAATTCAACGTGAGGAAATAGATGTGGCAACAGGGGTGTGCGAGAGGCAAACAGTGTTTGCAGCGGGTATAAAATGTTATAAGTGTGGTCACACGGGACATGGGCAGAGGCAATGTACCCAGTCACCAAGGAAATGGAGGAAGGGGTGGAAATCAGCAGCTTGGAGGATGGAGAAGTGGAGATAGGAGAGGTGAACAATCGTTAAACGACAGAGGGGGCCCAAGACCCACCTAAAGGAGCTCCAGTTTAATTTCAATGCTATGAATATATAAGCAGAGGTGGAATGTTCAGTGGCAGGATCCGTAGGAACTAAAAAGTTTAAGATTTTGTTGGATACAGGGAGCAAGTGTCAGTGGCTATGAAGAATGTAGTGGGACGAAGGAAGTTGGACCCACCACATTATAGGATGCGTGGAGTGGGGGATAAGGAGGTCACGCCTTTGGGGTTGGAGACACTTGACTTTCGCATAGGGAAAGTCTGATTTAATGCATGCATGGAGGTGGTACCATGGGTGAGCGAGGGCCACGACATAATCCTAGGAGTAGATTTCTTCCATCAACATCATGTCAAAATTGACCTTGGACAACGAACTGTGGAACTTGGCGGAATGTTATTTCCGGCCGGCCGGAGTGGCCGAGCGATTCTAGGCGCTACAGTCTGGAACCATGCGACCGCAACGGTCGCAGGTTCGAATCCTGTCTCGGGCATGGATGTTTGTGATGTCCTTAGGTTAGTTAGGTTTCAGTAGTTCTAAGTTCTAGGGGACTGATGACCTCAGAAGTTAAGTCCCATAGAGCTCAGAGCCATTTGAAACTTTTTTTTTTTTTTTGTTTCCGCTAGGGGAAACTGTTGTCAATGCAGAGCTGTCGCAAGGGGCGTTCAATGTAATGAACAAATCAATTGAAACGTGTAGCATTAAGGCTTCATTAGCATGAGTGTGTGTCTAGTGGCACTTGGAAGTCGCTTTAGGTAAGTGTGGAGTCGAATCTACCTATGGGAACAGTATGTGTTATTGAACCATTGGGCGATAATGAAGATTTGGGTTCACTGGGTTGTTTTGTGAAACGTAGTGTTGTACGCATATAGGAGGGGAACGATGGGCGAGTAGTTTCTGTGAACGTGGATAATTTTAGCACTGTAGACGCGAATTTGAGGAAAGGAGCTTTAGTAGCAAACTTGACGACGAAGACTGGTGTTTGGGAGGTGGGCGAAGCGATCACTAACTGCTGATAGAACTGCATTGCATGACAAAATTAAGCATTTGAAAGGATAAGAAAGAGAGCATATGGAAGAATTATTATGGGAATTTAAGGATTTGCTTTTTCCACAAGGGCCGTTACGAGCAACTCCATTAGTTCAACATAGGATACGAACAGGGAATGAAGCACCTGTTTACCGTAAACCATACAGAATCCCGAGGTATTTGCAGCTCATTGTGGAGGATTTCATTTATCAGCAGCTTGCGGACGGTATTATAGAGCATAGTAATAGTTTCTGTGGAGCGGGCATTGTTGTTGTGCCTAAAAAATCTGCGGATGGAACTAAGAAATGCAGGTTCTGTTGTGACTACCGATACCTCAATAATAAGACAGTAATGGATGCATACCCCATTCCAAACATATCAGAGACTTTGGATTAGTTAGGACAGTGCCAGTACTTTTCTACGATGGATTTGACAAGTGGTTATCATAAGTTAGAGGTGGCTCCAGAGCATCGTCCAAAAACTGCTTTCTTTACATCTGGAGGCATTATCAGAACATTAGAATTCCATGCACTTTGAAAAATTCTCCGGCAACGTTTCAGAGGTTGCTGACAATGTCTTTTGAGGGGTTTGAAACCACGGCAGTGTCTTGTCTATTTGGATGACGTTATAGTCTTTTCAAGTAGTATGGAGCAACATAGACAGTGGTTAAGGGAAGTCTTTATGAGGTTAAGGGCAGCTCGTTTGACGTTGAACTTGGAGAAGTGTCATTTCTCATTGGAAGAAGTAAGATATATAAGGAGGTGTGGTCTCCTGACCTTCATTTCTTACATATTCCGTCCTCACAATAGTATTCTGCACATCAAGACGCTTCATTCGAACCCAGACTCGTTAAGGTAGAGTCAATTTTGTATGAATTCATATAAGCGATATTCAAATCTAATAAGTAAATCGCAAGTGCGCACCGAGGTTGACAAAGTCGAGGCTGGCGTACATGACATGACAGCAACAGGAATTTTCGTTCTAAGGAGGCAACCAGCCCGCTGGGAGGTCCGTCCCTTCAGAGGGGTGAGTCAACACACACCTACTTCGGCCAGAGTGACTGCTCAGAGAGAGGACAGCTTTTGCCAGAGCGAAGGGATAACGACCCCCATGTTCGACTTAAAAGCAAATTCTGCTTCATTGTGTGTGAGCGCCCAGAAGACGCATTTTTTGACGGACCGACTGCGTAGTTATGGAGTTCTCACAAGACGACAGTATACGCCTAACAGAGATGCTACATATTTCCGCATTAGTCGACTTAAACGAAACGTTATTCTCCCGTTTAAAACAGCAACGCTCATTGGCCGAATATTTCTGACGCAAAGAGCCAGATGAGTGAGGGAAGAAAGAGAATGATATACCCTTGCCATTTTTCCAGAAAAAGGGGCCATTCTGTTGTCGCTCTTGGAGCGGGAACACATAACGAGAGCGAGTGCGCTCTTACGTGTATGCAAAGAGTGAGGAACGAAGTCTCTCCTCAGCTCAGTACTTCACTGGGAGAGCACCTCTGTTGTTAGCGAATCGGAGTGATCCTCTATACTGAGTCGCCTGCGATTGAGCATTGTTCACTGTGTTGGCTGCCACGCTTATTGTGCAGTGTGAACACGGACAGAGTACTAGTTAAACGCCTGCAAGCGAATATTGAGTGGCATCACAGTGGACTGGTTATCTGACCGGTGTACCACGCCAATAGTTAGACCAGGGGTGGACGGGAGTCCTTGACGTCATCAAGGCGTAGGGAGAGTTTGATTGGTGAAGGTCAATCCAGATAGAAAGAGATAGTTGTGTTATTTGTCAGCAGCAAACGACGCAGGCAGCAGTCGTCGCAGCTCACGGTATTGTACGCTACAGCGTATGCGAGCCCCATCTTTCCTCCATAACAGTACACTCCATTACATTTCTCACACGACAGCCTTGACCACACATAGAAAAGTTATTCAAGTTGTGTAGGCCCGGCTCCCAGCCATTCTGCCGAGTAAATAACATTCTTAAAGAAGAGGGAGAAAAGAACCTTTCCATACTTTGTAAAATAATAGCATTCCTATCCATAAGAGGCAATCTACTGTTCCAAAAAGAACCTGGAGATTTATTAATTTATATGAAAAAACTTTCACATGATTTCTCAGAATTTTTTTGCAATAAATAATATTTTTCGTTAGTTTAATGTTTTTCTTACACTAACTAGCTATACTCCAGTACCCAAGTATTCCACTTGTTACGTAAGAATATAGAATATTTTTGTGTCTTTTCCTTACAGCGGACGACTCCAGAAGATATTTGTTTCTGAATGTTTTCCAAGCAGTTCTTGTTGGTACATCTGACTTCTGTAGTAGCGTGAGGTGGAAATTGTTTCTTGCAGGAGCCAAAGGGTACTTGTTGGATCAATCCATTGCGCAACTTGACAAAATAAAACCCACACACTCACAGATATTTGGGTCATATTATCAGAAAGGATGCGGTGCAAACAGATCTGCGGTTGGTAAGGCCGTAAGGAATTTTCGGGAACCGAAAATAGTTAAGGAAGTGCAGTCATTCATCGGACTTTGCAATTTCTATCGAAAGTTCGTGAAGGGTTTTGCAGATTTAGCACAGCCATTGACGCGATTGTTACGGAAGGGTGTGAAATTTGAGTGGACAGAAGAGTGTCAGAAAGTGTTTGAAAAACTGAAAGAAGTGTTAACATCAAGTCCTGTTCTTGTGTTTCCACATTTTGAAAAGGAGTTTATATTAGCATGCGATGCATCGAATCAAGCATTAGGGTGTGTTCTTAGTCAGGGAATTGATGGGAAAGAACATCCTGTAGCCTATGCGTCTAGGCAGCTGAATGCAGCAGAGAAGGTTTACTCAACAACAGAGAGGGAGATGCTTAGCATAATCTATGGAGTTACATATTTTAAATGTTATTTACATGGGAGAAGATTTCGGGTAGTGACAGATCATGCTACGTGGAAGTGGTTGTTGGGGTTGAAGGATTCGTCCACTAGACTCGCTAGATGGGCTGTGAGGCTTAGTGAATTTGATTATGAGGTGGTGCACAAGCCTGGGAAGAAGCACAGTAATACAGATGCACTGATTAGAACGATGGCAAAAGTAGAAGTTATAGGTTATGACCTAGCAGTATGGCAAAAATTACAGGAGGCGGACAACGGTTGTAAATTGTATCGGACACAGCCACAGTTTAATGTGTACGACGGTCTTCTGTGCAGGGAAACTATGTTAGGGCAAAGAGTAGTAGTGCCAGCGAAGTTGAAGGATGAGGTTTTAAGGGAAGCACATGATCACGTGTTATCCTACGCTGACCAGCTGTTGCGAAGTGGAAAGGAGGCCACAGGGCCATCGACCACTGAAAAACGTAAATGCAGCGGTTTCAATGTCGCAAGTTACAAGCAGAAGGGGCCCACTGGCGCAACCGGGGTGTGAGGCGTACATGACTCGTAGCGATGCGTTAGCGAAACAGAAACGTGCAGCTGAGGTGTTGTTTTCTAATGAGATTCATTCAAGTGTGGCAGCTCTCCTGGGTAGCGAGGCGTGTCACTCCACCGGGCTACACGCAGCAACAGATGGGGCGACAGCGTGACAGTCCACGGCAGATGGTTGGTTCGACCCTCTGAGGCCGAAGCGGGGTCACAGCCAGCCAGGGCGGGCCACTCTTCGGCTCGCTATCGCGGGCAGTCGTCTCGGCTCCCGACACACACCAGAGACTGCCGCGGCGAGAGGCCGCAGATTCCCACACCAGATCGTGGTAAGTCGTTGCTGCTACATTCCCAGATACGCCAGTCGGGAAAGAAGCAGCAGCGGGGCCAGTCTACGGCTCCCAGCAGAGCAGCACTGAGTCAGTGGGGATGGTGGCCGTTGAGTCTACTGCTGGCGCAGCCATCCTGGCGTAATCGGAACTCTACAGCTGGCAAACAAGGTTGGCACGATACAGAATTGCATTGCACAGGTCGCTGGGGCAGTGGCCTCAGAATTGTGGGGCCTGTGACGCTGACCGAGGTGAACGATGCACTGTAGTGGAAACGAATAAGTCATTTGGGAAGTCCTCGCCGAGTTTTAATATGGCACCTCCTGGCCCCCATCCACTACATTTGGTGTCTTCCTGCTACATTTGGTCATCCTGATACATTTGGTGTCAATACGCAGCATTTGGCGTCTGATACCACAACAGATATGTTTGATGTCCTTAGGATAGTTAGGTTTAAGTAGTTCTAAGTTCTAGGGGAGTGATGACCTTAGATGTTAAGTCGAATCGTGCTCAGAGCCATTTGAACCATTTTGAACCGTGTCTTCAAAGTGCTCTATTGTTTTTCTCAGGCACTGTAATCAGCACATAATTAATTAGCCGTCAGTCTCTTCACTGCTTTTCGTTACAACAAATGTATTTCTATCTCACAGATAAATTTACCAACCTAAGTAACCTTGATTAGTGTGCAAATCTAATCTAATCTAATGTGTGTGACACCTGTAGCCAAAGGCGTTATCTGTCTTGCTGTTGGCTCCCACCGTGTGATGAACAAGCGGTTTAAGTGATTCACACTGTCAGCAAAGACGCCAGCGGTCATCCTCCGTCACCTGACTGCTAATCTCTTGTGATAAACACTTGTCTACTACTTCCCACAAAGGAACGCTCAGCAACAAAATCACCCTAGAATCTCCAAGAGTTTCTGTTTCATTGGCGTTGGGCCGCGAAGGTTAAAAGAAAAAAAAGGGACATAGAATATCGTCGACGTTCCGCTGTTTGGTAAGGGACGACAGCCAAAGGGGTCCTGCTGTGATAATAAACAGCATCCCGTACCATCACTGCTGGTTATCGGGCCATTTGGCGGGAGACAATCAGGTTGGTATCCAACCGTCGTCCGGGGTGTCTCCAGACACATCTTCACTGCTCATCGGGGCTCAGTTGGAATTGGTACGTATCACTGAAGATTACTCCAGTCAATGACATTCCAGGCCGACACCCTTGGAAAGGGGCTGTTTGGTGTACACAGGCCAATGTTCTTCGGCGCAATGGACGCCGTGAGCTCAGCCTTGTTTCTGTGATCTGCCTATTAAAGGTCCTTGCGGTCACTGAAGCACCAGTTGCACATCAGATCTTTGACAATGATGAATCCATGGCTCTGAGAGGCTATGTGACGATTTCTCGATCTTCATGTTCCATCGTCTCTCTAAGTTGATTGCTTCCTTCTTGCCACTGTGTTCGGCCATGGTTTACCAACCGCTTCCAACATCATCGAATAGTGGCATCGCTCCCATTCAAATGTCGAGCGATTCGCTGATTACTCCACCTGGCTTCTAAGAGCCCAACTGCACGTCCTCTCTCAAATGCTGACATCAGACCGTCTGCGAGGCATAGTTACTGACCAACCGAGTACAAGGAACGATGTTTACCAAGACGTTATGTCCTGGTATCGACATGTCCCCCTGTTTACTGTATCTGCCAGCTGTACAGTGAATTTGCGCTGCAGCATCACACATTCATCCATCGATCACCAAAGTATACAACATACATGTATGAACATCAGTTTATGAGCAATTTGCATAACTACTTTGTTGTGCCTCTATTCTTTTCGTCTTGGATTGTATTTAAGATTGCTTTTCTCGGTCAAACTAACAGCTCCTTCTGTCTCGGTTCCAAAGAACCCTGCGTTCCGCGAATAACGCTGCAGCTCAATATTGGATTAGATCAGGTGAAAGAGACCCTGATTCCTATATTAAGAAAATTTGTGGGTTCCTTATTAGCTCTCTAGATCAATCTTATTTAAATTGTAAAACGGGTCGGCAAATGAAACAGAAAGAATTGCCTTGCTGTAGTCCTGAGGGATACCGAGAGAGAAATGTAGAATTGGGGCCACAGCGACAGCATGTTAACTTCGACCTTGAACTCTACTTGTGCGCTATATGGTGCACGAAATAGCTCGAGCAGCGTCGTTTAGATCAAGCAGGATTTTTACAAGAGTCTCCACCTTTTCTTTGAATATTATCTGTGTTTTTTGGGCTGTGAACCTAGTGTCGAGAGGAACTCACTTTGGCTTGCACCGTCTGCCTACAAACATAGACCCGAAGCGCATGCTTTTACTTCTCTCCTGTTACAGACATAAGAAGACCACATTCGTGAAACAAGACACAGGAACATTCCTGAGGCACATTGTAATGGAGAAGGGACAGATTCACCTTGTGATATTCGCTATTTTTGACTTCATTAAAACAGCAAATACGAGTAGTTAATTCTTTCAGCCAGAAGGCAAATACTTCTTTATAAATAATGATTAGTGTATAATGAGGCGTTGCATGGCGACGGTGGAATTTTCTAAATAATGTAATTCGTCGTCTTTGGGCGGCAATATAAACAGAAAAATACGGATAGATATGCGATCCTTCACTATTTTGTTCACTGGAGAACAAATGAAGCCTTGAGCGCTAAAGACTTGTACTGTTTTTCTCAAGTAAGACGGACGCAGATTTGTGGCAGTCTGATCTAATTTTTACTAAATGTATAAAAACGTGTCATGTCTAAGTTTGAGTGAAGTGTAAAGAACTGTTATAACTTACCGTGACGACGCACGAGCGACTCAAAGAAGACAATGGCTATATAAAAGAGCGCTCAATGGACATGATACGGACATAAAAATCTACCGTCATTGTAGTACTAAGCTTAAGGTACGATATATGTTTTAGTTATAATAAATATTTGTTCTGGGAATACTGAATCATTTAGCAGTGCTCATTCCTATTATCTCCTCAGTATTATTTTCATTTTAATTATGCATTTTGCTAATATTACAGACACCAAGATCAGCAGTCCAATGTGCGTGTTACATTGATAAAAAGAAAACTGTTTTATCGTCTTCTTGCATCAGCTTTGATATTGAATTTCCCTTTTGTGTGATGTTACAGTTGTTTTTGCGCCCTTAAGAACTTTCTGGTCCCTTAGGAAATTGTTTTGTCATAACAATAACTTCACAACCGGGTATGATCGTATCTACGATCATGAAGTAATTAGAAAGACGATAACGCAATTTCTTAATCAATAGCACGCTAGTTGTGACTGCCTCAAGCCACGCGAAACTGCAAGTAAAAACTATTCACATCTCATAATGCAATATTTTATGACAATGGTCAATCCATGACTCTTACGCCAATTGTGATTGATAAAACAGTAAGCTAAATCTCAATTTCCAACTTTCCATTGAATAACAACATCACTTTTATTTTGTAACATCACACTTGGCGCCCGAACAGGGAGCTGACCAAAAATTAGTTCAAATTCTTGGATAATTTTCTATGTGCTTGTGTTAATAAATGTTCTGTCGTCTCATGTACACATCATCTCTGTGAGAATGACGGAAAATATGCTGGCCAATAACGCAGTTTAATTATCGAGAGAAAGGAAAAGAAAAGAGACGCGAATTTGCTGTGACAACATAGTGCTAACCAAGCCATCAAAAAGTAAGTCAGAATTTTGCGTACGCAGTGTAGTGCTTCAGTAGCAACGTTGCTTTTCCAAGTCGATCCACATCCTTTCTATCTCGTTCCCGCTATAGAAAATCTGCTTTATTTTATCTTTCAAAGTAAAATTCTTCGTAGTCTGATAATAGAAATTATTTCTCTCCATTGTTAATATTGCTGTATTACATTTTCAACATGGTGGATAGTATGTGCAATTTGCAGTGAAGAGCATCTTCATTCATTTGTCTGAAACGTTTAGGTTCCATCTTGTCTTCTCGCCAGATAGAATTTCATTTGTTGCTCACGCGAGAGCGGTGCTCTTAGCGGACTCACCACGTCACTGACAAACGACGAAAGCCTTGCGTAGCACGTGATTTACTGACGAAAATGGCAGATAGTAAACAGAGACAGGTGACAACAGGAGACGGGAGTGAAGACGTTAATATTATTCCATACCCTTTACGATCGCGAACGGTAGGTTCCCGTGTGGAAACTGAACTAACCATGTCTGTAACAGGGGAAAGGTACCCTAAACTCCAAACTCTTCCCGCTGCAGCTACAAATGACCTCGGTGCGTTAATGGAAATGCTGAAACAACAGTTTGACGCAGTAAATGAGACTATAAAAACACAAAATGAGACTGTTAACGCCCGATTAGATGCTGTAAGCGAATCAGTAAAAACACAAAATGAGACTGTTAACGCCCGATTAGATGCTGTAAGCGAATCAGTAAAAACGCAAAATGAGACTGTTAACGCCCGATTAGATTCTGTAAGCGAATCAGTAAAAACACGAAATGAGACTGTTAACGCCCGATTCGATGGTGTAAGCGAATCAGTAAAAACACAAATTGAGGCTGTTAACGTCCGATTAGATGCTGTAAGCGAATCATTAAAAACACAGCTAGGCACAATCAAAACAGACCTGCATAAAGAAATTACGGCTGAATTAAATACACATTTGGGCGAGGTGCAAAATAAGATCAGTGATCAAATTCAGAAAATGCAGAAACAGGTGAAAAGTGAAATAGCTGAAGTATCTGGAACATTAAACACAAAAATTCAGGCAGCTACCAAAGAAATAAACTCAGTTAGAAATGCAGTCTGACATTGAAGGTGTAGTGGAGGATCTGTCGAGGCAGATAGACTCAATCAATATTGAAGAACAGGTTAAGAGCACCATGAAAGCACACGCGGAGGCATTGTCGGAACACTACGGTGAATGGATAAAGGGTAAAGATATTTTTATCGAAAAGAAGGTCAGGGAGGAGCTTAGGGAGACTGTCAAGGATGTAACTTATGAAATCTTAGCTGCTCCTGGTAAGTCGGGAGACACAGTGGTTTCTGAATTGGGACAGATTCGGAGGACACTTACACGGGATCTTCCCGAGTGGAAGCAGCAAGTAGTGGACGAAGTCAGAATGCTGAGGAACTGGGTAGAAAATCCGCACACGCATACGTAAACTATAGGGAACAACTCTTTAGACGGTGACGAATGTCAGTCAACTCCTTATCGTTCACCGCCTGATTACATGCAAAACAACAGTCCTGTTGAGTCCCGAGTAGCGAAAATAAATGATCCGCCCACAATTGTGAGTTTAATGCAAGAGGAAAGTGTGATTAAGCATCGCACTTTTCCTGTTTTTCATCCGCAGAAGCGAGAAATACACCCCATCGTGTTCCTAAAGAATTTTTCCGGCATATTTCCCAGGAGCTGGACAGACAGACTGCGTATTCAGTTCGTCACTGGCTTTATTTCTGGTGATGCAGCATTATGGAGAACGGAAATGGTAGACACGTGTAGGAATTATGAAGAGTTTGAGGAAATGTTCTTGGCAAAATTTGGAGTAATGGGGTACAGCAAAGATTAAGGAAGGAGGTGTATGGTGCGGAAATTTTCAATGAGAAGCTTGGAAGTCTCCGGCGATACTTCGAGAAGTATCTAGCAAAAATTAAATTCTGGGATTCTCCGATTTCTTCCAAGGACGTAATTATGATTCTCAAGAGCAAACTCCCTGTGTCTATTAGAGAGAAACTAGTAAATGTGTCCGAAGAAGACACGGATGTATTCCTTTCTGTGCTGGATTCCTTAGATTTAATTAGCGAGGATGTGCGCTCCAAGGTTGGCAGCGGCAAATTCTTCCCTGGCAGCCAGCAGAATGCATCGCACGCGGACAACAATGCGCCGAAGAAGAGAGTGCGCTACTGTGATCGCGGGTACCAACCTGCCAGCCGTTATGAAAACGCAAACGGCAATAACTTTAAACGGAAGCAGAAAACCAATTACAGTAATCAGCAGAGATACCACCCAATTTACAACCACCAGGTACAACATCAGTACGGAAACCCACCCTTTAATTCTGCGCCTGAGCAGTATGGAAATTCTCCACAAACGATTGGTAATTTTTCAAATGGGCCAGTGTACAATCAAAGTTATAGGTCGAAAAATAGCAAGTGGCATGGGCAAGGTGGAGGCCACCCAGCACAACATCAGAACAACTTTTCACAGGATAGAGGACCGCGGAACAATTTTCAAACGGCACCAAATGCGAACTTTCCTTCACAAGGAAATGGTTTTGCCGGCAACCAAAAGATCGGGCGACAGCAGCCGTCTCGAGTATTCTATTCACAAGTGAATGCACCCAGTGGATCTTACCCCTTTACACCGGTATTTGTACCACATAACCAGCACCAATATGAAACGGAACAAACACTTAAGTCCATGAATGACAAACGGGTTAAACATCCTGCGGAAAATTAGAGGCAGCGCCTTTCAGCGTCCTGGAGGTCGCTGCCGGTTCCATTGGGGGTACTAATGAATACTCTGATTCTGAGTATGTCAATGCGATACGATACGACCATGAGACCGACTTACGAGATGACCTTGCACCTGACCTAGAAGCTCAAGACATTAATGACATTTATGATGAACAGGTCCAGGCTTCGATTAAGATTTCTATTGCCAACATTCCTGTCACAGCCATTGTTGATACAGGAGCAAACATCAATGTGATGTCATCATGTCTCTTCAGACAGGTGTCTTCTGTTTCAAAAGTTTTATCATTGCCGATTCAGGTTGCTCCATATCGGGAGCGATTGGTCCATTGAAACAGAGAGTTAGTTTACAGACGCAGCTTCAACTGCAGATAGAATCTGTTTTGGTTTTTTGCCACTTTCTAATAGTAAAGAACTTGTCAGTTCCATGTCTCTTGGGGATGGAGTTTCTTCGACAAACAAAAGCAGTGATAGATATTGAATCTGGAGTGTGTACCTTTATCGTAAATCAACAACAAGTTGTTGTTAACTTGTTAAGGAGTAAGGTGAAGGCAGTGTTGACATTGCATCAGGTTTGGAGACGACAGAGGACAGGCAAACCGTGCTTTGATCAGACAAATGACCTGACTAAATGGGATGACATAAATGACAATGAGTATGAAGACTTACTTCCTGACAAAGACGAGATCGATGCTAAAGCCAAGGAATCGACTGAACTCAGGGGGGAGCAGAAATATTAGTAAGTTACAAGAAAATCTTTTCAAAGAAACCAGGAGTAATAAAAGGATTCGAGTATAAAATGGAAGTGCTTCCCCACTCAACGTTCTGCAAAGCAAGCTATTCAGTACCCTACGCCCGACGAGAAGCTGTAAAGCATGAGATTAGGAAAATGCTGTGTTGGGATGTTATCGAGTTATCGAATTCGCCGTACTCAAGTCCCTTGTTGTCCGTACTTAAACAGGACGGTAGTGTCAGACTAGTACTGGACGCCAGATCAATAAACAAGATAATTGTACCGATAAGGACTCGGTCTGAAGCACTTGAGGAGCACTTGCAAAAATTTCATGGCATTAGATTTTTGAGTACACTTGATTTAAGAAGTAGCTATTGGCAGGTGAAATTGGCCAAGGAATCCAGAAAATATACTGCTTTTATATTTGCCGGCTGCTCATATCAGTTTAAGGTCATGCCTTTTGGTTTAAATGTAAGCTCGGGAATATTTATTTCTGCTCTCGATTTTGTGTTAGGACCTGAACTTCTGGATGAGGCAACTGTTTATGTAGATGACGTGTTGATAGCCACTAAGAACTGGGAAGATCGTTTAGCTATTCTACGAAAGGTGTTTCAGAGATTTCAAGAACATAATGTTACAGCAAATCTGAAAAAGTCAAAATTTGGAAAAGGTGAGGTAAGGTTTTAAGGTCATGTGATTACACCTGAAGGGATTAAACCAGACCCGGAAAAGTTGTCTGCGATTAACAATTTCCCTACACCGGTAACTAAGAGGCAACTAAGAGGATTTCTCGGTCTTTCGTCTTTCTTTCGACGATTTCTGTCTGGTCAAATAATGAACAATCCCGCTTTGCACAATCTTCTGAAGAGAAGTACGCATTGGATTTGGACACCAGAGTGTCAGAAAGCTTTTCAGGCAATTAAAGATGGTCTTTTAAACAATAACATTCTCTATCATCCAGAAATGGACAAAGAGGTCGTGCGGTAGCGTTCTCGCTTCCCACGCCCGGGTTCCCGGGTTCGATTCCGGGCGGGGTCAGGGATTTTCTCTGCCTCGTGATGGCTGGGTGTTGTGTGCTGTCCTTAGGTTAGTTAGGTTTAAGTAGTTCTAAGTTCTAGGGGACTGATGACAATAGATGTTAAGTCCCATAGTGCTCAGAGCCATTTGAACCATTTTTTGTCATCAGACAACTGGCTTGTTTGTATACCTAGCAGTTTTGTCGAACATCTTTTGTGGTATACCCACATTTCTTGGGGCCACTATGGTCCAGAGAAGTGTAAAAAGAAGATTGCTACTTACTGTTATGTGCCCAACCTACATCGTCGGATACACAAATTGCTAAAATTCTGTGTCATCTGCCAAAAGGCGAAAGCTCTGAATATTCCTACTTTAATTCCATTGAATCCGATCATCGCAGAAAGACCTAATCAGCTCATTAGCATTGACCTGGCTGGCCCTCTACCGATGGGTCGGGGAGGTGTCAAATACCTCGTTGCTGTTCTCGACAACTTCACAAAATACGTTCGAATGTATGTTATGAAGACATCTTGTGCTCCGCCTATTATACGCTGTCTTGAAATGACTATTTCCCTCGATTCGGAGTCCCCGAATCTATACTTTCAGATAATGCATCCAACTTTACTTGCCGCAAATGGCGTGAGTTTTTGGCCCATCACAATGCCAAGCAAATCTTAATATCACGTTTTAGGCCTCAGTCGAATTTGACTGAGCGGATCTTCAAGGAGTTTAACAGATTTGTTCGGACGTACATTCCAGACAAGCAATCTCGTTGGGTTGATTTTGTGACACCTTTTGAAAAGATAGTTAATAATTTGCCACACACTTCCACAGGTTTTACTCCACACGAGTAGATATCTCGAAAGAAGGAACAGAATGAGTGGGTTGATCCTCTTCCCAAGATACCTAGCTAGCCCTGAGGTAGATCTAGATGTCAAAATTCGAGAAGCTTTAAGTTCCATTACCACCAATGCTCAATTAAGGAAGAAAGGCTATGATAAAAAAGTAAACAAAGTTGTAAATTACCATGTAGGTGAAAAGGTATTACTGAAGACTCATTTCAAGCCATCCTTAATATGTAAGAAAAATCGCAAGTGGCAACATATGTACCAAGGTCCTTACCTTATTTTAAGGAAACCGCACGTAGGGAGTTATTTATTAACTGACCCGGCTACGGGGAGAGTAAAAGGCTTATTACACCACCAAGACTTAAAGAAATTTTATAATGGTAGTGGTTAAATACTGTCGTGGTAATGAATTCTTGCTTACTGGAAATTTCCTTGTGTGAACTGTTAATGATAAGTATTGTGTTGAACAGCGCACTGACTACATGGTAACGGCTACTACATGTAAACTTTAAGTATTAAATGCTATGTATGGAAAAATTGTTTATAGTGATGGACATGAACTGATATTTCTTCAACAAGCTGAAGCAGAAAATTAAGGTTGCAGAAAGAATTTCAATTTAGCTTTAAGTTAGTATAAAAAAAATGTGCTTCCGAGGTGATTGCCAGGATCTATATAAATATGTAAAGGTGAGAAATGGAGGAGGATGTGTAAATAAGCACTTCTCTCAAGGTACAAGAAGATTTATAGATTTGTTTTTAGTAATGTAAGTACTTGAAGTTCAGTTGTAAAAGCCCAAATTACCTGCTTAAAGAAAAGGTACATGTTCAAACAATCCAGACAGTGGACAGGAGTAGAAGAAATAGCAAGTTCAGTTAAAGCGTGCTGTTAAATGGAAAAACAAGTGGTAACCCACATGTGTTCACGCAAGGAGACAATAAGCTGTAGTAAACTAAGTTAGGTGAAATACAGTACAAATAGAGGCAAACCATGAAGCATCAATAATGCAGCGTAAGTACTCCACGAGGCCATTAATTGCTATGAAAGTAAACTATTTCTCTGTGATCTGAGCCCAATGTAAAGAGTATATGAGGAATGTTAGTTGACGAATTGATTTCAGTAGAATCAAGGTACTAAATAACCACACAGCAAGCCCCTTGTATCACAAATAAGTCCAAGTAAAGATCTTCAGAAGATTTGTAGTGTAATCTAGCGACCATTCAATACCCTAATTGAAGGCTAATCTAAAGAACAAGCAATGCAGTGATATTTAAACTTAATACTGACTATAACCAGAGTAAGACGTAGAAGTAGCAAAGCATGCTGTAATGAAAGAGGTTGAAATTTATATATGTGTCTATGTTTATTATGATAATTTTATTTACATGCAGATTTTATTGCAAAAATGTCTCCTAAGACACTCCTCTTATGAAAGCCATTTTCCTTGTGCCCGTTCCTTTTGATCCTGGTTCATTAACCCAGACCAAGGGTCGACCTGTAAAAGGCACGTGTGCTTCGAGGCAAAGCAGTGCTTTTGAGAAATGAGACACGTAGCGTGATGAACTTCGCTAGCTTTGGTAATGTTTGTTATGGACCAGTTGCGTAAACCCAGTGAATTGTCGGTAATTCCATTCATCCGAAAAATAGTAGACACGCGTTACCCTATTTTTTTTTTTAACAGAGAACGATTGCTGAGTACATGAAGCGAAGAGGGAGACCTATTGTTATCCAGTCTGCTCTCAAATATAAAAAAAATTTGGCAAGCACAAAGGAAAGCACAAAAAAAGATTCAGCGTTAAATGCGTACTCGTTAAGTAGTAGATATGCTGCGTGGCAGTAGAAAATGATCTTGGGTGCACTAAAGAATAAATGCAACGAGTGTTGCGGAACCTGTAGTTTTCATAATGAGGAGATGAGCCCTTAAAAGAAAGTTTCAAAGAATATTTTTAGGTTCACTAGTGAAAGTAAACCTTGAGATATAAAGAGTCCATTCATAAAGCAGTTGTTCACTGGACTTAACAAAAGGAGTGACCATTAATTGTAAATATTAGCTCGTAAGTGATCTTTTGTAAATGGTAGAATATAAGTCTTTCTGTACCAATGGAGAAAACCTGCAAAATTGATTGTTTTGTAAATGAACTCTATCGGCGAAGGAACTAAGCACGAATGCTGTGTGAAGATGCACACTAAAGTGCGACATGCATAATAAAAATAACTGTTCACTGTATATTAGTGGTAGTGTTGTACTGCAAGTGTAAAAAGAAGTCAAGGCTACGACAACAGGTGCAACGCAAAGTTCAGTGTTGTTCTAAGTGCAGCGACAGCTAAAACATACGTCGTCACTTACCTGTGAGCCTCAAGGGAGGCAGTTGACAGAGAAGTATGGAGGCAGCTTCAGTGTCCGGCTCCTCCGATGGAAAACGCGCGCGAGGTGGCTGACGTGTGGGTGACGAAACAATCCAAACTTTAAACTGCTAACCGCCATGACTTCCATCGTACATACTGGAGGAAAGACATTTGTACACTTGTGTGACTACATTTTCATACGTAAATTAAGCAATTTTCTTGAGTTGAAGTTAAGATGAGTGAGAAGTAGATTGTTAGATTACTCAGGCCTTAAAGCCATTAATACCGGCACTCCTGAACACTGCTAAAATGAATTATAATACTGTCTCTTGATGGACAAAGAAAATGAATGTGCACTATAGGAAGACCCTAAACGCCAGACCAGTCCCGATCCTTAACAAATGTATCCAATAGGTTGTAAGTTATACTAATAATTTTCCACTTCTTCTGTTTCATGTTGTAAATAAAAACCCGGGAAGCCACTTGAATTCCTGGCACCACAGTGGAAAGGACAGATGTACTGCATGATGAACGCCGTAGACAGCTAACACAGAAAGTGAAAGCATCACGACATGTAGTGCTACGTTATTGAACTGTAATTGAACCACAATGAGTCCTCAGAAGCTCGAATATTGTCCACTCTAGTTTAGTGAAAATAAGCACTAACTGTACTCATGTATTAGTTGTTAAGCTCAAGAGAAAGTAATTTCTGAATTCTATCCCCTGAAGTGCGAAATGAACGTTCACTTATTGTTATAAGCAAATATGGACCAAACTTAAATATGCACATAAATGTTAATCTTGGTATTATGGAATGAAGTAACTGATGAACAAAGAATGAAAACTTTATTTTGAAAAATGATAAATATCTGATATACGTTTATAAATGTAATTTCAATTTATGTACATAGTACGCCAGTAACATTATGTAAATGTCACACCAAAAATCACGAATATCTCATGAGGACAGGAGGATCGAGGTAATCCTTCGGCATTCCCTCTCCCCTCATGGGAGGCAATGTGATATTCGCTATTTTTGACTTCATTAAAACAGCAAATACGAGTAGTTAATACTTTCAGCCAGAAGGCAAATACTTCTTTATAAATAATGATTAGTGTATAATGAGGCGTTGCATGGCGACGGTGGAATTTTCTAAATAATGTAATTCGTCGTCTTTGGGCGGCAATATAAACAGAAAAATACGGATAGATATGCGATCCTTCAATATTTTGTTCACTGGAGAACAAATGAAGCCTTGAGCGCTAAAGACTTGTACTGTTTTTCTCAAGTAAGACGGACGCAGATTTGTGGCAGTCTGATCTAATTTTTACTAAATGTATAAAAATGTGTCATGTCTAAGTTTGAGTGAAGTGTAAAGAACTGTTATAACTTACCGTGACGACGCACGAGCGACTCAAAGAAGACAATGGCTATATAAAAGAGCGCTCAATGGACATGATACGGACATAAAAATCTACCGTCATTGTAGTACTAAGCTTAAGGTACGATATATGTTTTAGTTATAATAAATATTTGTTCTGGGAATACTGAATCATTTAGCAGTGCTCATTCCTATTATCTCCTCAGTATTATTTTCATTTTAATTATGCATTTTGCTAATATTACAGACACCAAGATCAGCAGTCCAATGTGCGTGTTACATTGATAAAAAGAAAACTGTTTTATCGTCTTCTTGCATCAGCTTTGATATTGAATTTCCCTTTTGTGTGATGTTACAGTTGTTTTTGCGCCCTTAAGAACTTTCTGGTCCCTTAGGAAACTTCACAACCAGGTATGATCGTATCTACGATCATGAAGCAATTAGAAAGACGATAACGCAATTTCTTAATCAATAGCACGCTAGTTGTGACTGCCTCAAGCCACGCGAAACTGCAAGTAAAAACTATTGACATCTCGTAATGCAATATTTTATGACAATGGTCAATCCATGATTCTTACGCCAATTGTGATTGATAAAACAGTAAGCTAAATCTCAATTTCCAACTTTCCATTGAATAACAACATCACCTTTATTTTGTAACATCACAACCTGAGATATCGGAAATTACAGGAGCCCATTAGGGAGACAAAAATATTATAGAAAATAAATATTTGAGATTCTATAAAGAAACGAAGTGACAGATTTTTGTACGTAGAAAAGAAGGTGACTCACGGGGTCAATCAAACAACTTAATCGCTATTAAGGTTCAAAATACACTCCTGGAAATGGAAAAAAGAACACATTGACACCGGTGTGTCAGACCCACCATACTTGCTCCGGACACTGCGAGAGGGCTGTACAAGCAATGATCACACGCACGGCACAGCGGACACACCAGGAACCGCGGTGTTGGCCGTTGAATGGCGCTAGCTGCACAGCATTTGTGCACCGCCGCCGTCAGTGTCAGCCAGTTTGCCGTGGCATACGGAGCTCCATCGCAGTCTTTAACACTGGTAGCATGCCGCGACAGCGTGGACGTGAACCGTATGTGCAGTTGACGGACTTTGAGCGAGGGCGTATAGTGGGCATGCGGGAGGCCGAGTGGACGTACCGCCGAATTGCTCAACACGTGGGGCGTGAGGTCTCCACAGTACATCGATGTTGTCGCCAGAGGTCGGCGGAAGGTGCACGTGCCCGTCGACCTGGGACCGGACCGCAGCGACGCACGGATGCACGCCAAGACCGTAGGATCCTACGCAGTGCCGTAGGGGACCGCACCGCCACTTCCCAGCAAATTAGGGACACTGTTGCTCCTGGGGTATCGGCGAGGACCATTCGCAACCGTCTCCATGAAGCTGGGCTACGGTCCCGCACACCGTTAGGCCGTCTTCCGCTCACGCCCCAACATCGTGCAGCCCGCCTCCAGTGGTGTCGCGACAGGCGTGAATGGAGGGACGAATGGAGATGTGTCGTCTTCAGCGATGAGAGTCGCTTCTGCCTTGGTGCCAATGATGGTCGTATGCGTGTTTGGCGCCGTGCAGGTGAGCGCCACAATCAAGACTGCATACGACTGAGGCACACAGGGCCAACACCCGGCATCATGGTGTGGGGAGCGATCTCCTACACTGGCCGTACACCACTGGTGATCGTCGAGGGGACACTGAATAGTGCACGGTACATCCAAACCGTCATCGAACCCATCGTTCTACCATTCCTAGACCGGCAAGGGAACTTGCTGTTCCAACAGGACAATGCACGTCCGCATGTATCCCGTGCCACCCAACGTGCTCTAGAAGGTGTAAGTCAACTACCCTGGTCAGCAAGATCTCCGGATCTGTCCCCCATTGAGCATGTTTGGGACTGGATGAAGCGTCGTCTCACGCGGTCTGCACGTCCAGCACGAACGCTGGTCCAACTGAGGCGCCAGGTGGAAATGGCATGGCAAGCCGTTCCACAGGACTACATCCAGCATCTCTACGATCGTCTCCATGGGAGAATAGCAGCCTGCATTGCTGCGAAAGGTGGATATACACTGTACCAGTGCCGACATTGTGCATGCTCTGTTGCCTGTGTCTATGTGCCTGTGGTTCTGTCAGTGTGATCATGTGATGTATCTGACCCCAGGAATGTGTCAATAAAGTTTCCCCTTCCTGGGACAATGAATTCACGGTGTTCTTATTTCAATTTCCAGGAGTGTAGTTCAAATGGCTCTGAGCACTATAGGACTTAACTTCAGAGGTCATCAGTCCCCTACAACTTAGATCTACTCAAACCTAGCTAACCTAAGGACATCACACACATCCGTGCCCGAGGCAGGATTCGAACCTGCGACCGTATCGGTCGCGCGGTTACAGACTGTAGCGCCTAGAACCGCTCGGCCACTCCGGCCGGTCCTATTAAGGTTATGGCCCCCACTATACTGTTTACCCACCTGCGAGACCAAGAGAACGTTCACCATCTTTGGTAGGACTCGACCGTTTACCAAGCTTAATTTACAGTTATTTGTTTACTCCTGTGAAATCACATTGCACCAGCCTCGAAGCAATTCTACTGTGAATGCTATTCTCAGTCAAGGGATGAGTTAGAGTTTGTAGGTTCCTGAAAATGGAGATGAGTAGATCTAGTGTTTAACGTCCCGTCGACAACGAGGTCATTAGAGACGGAGCGTAAGCTCGGGTTAGGGAAGGATTGGGAAGGAAATCGGCCGTGCCCTTTCAAAGGATCCATCCCGGCATTTGCCTGAAGTGATTTAGGGAAATCACGGAAAACCTAAATCAGGATGGCCGGAGACGGGATTGAACCGTCGTCCTCCCGAATGCGAGTCCAGTGTGCTAACCACTGCGCCACCTCGCTCGGTTCCTGAAAATGGCTCTGATTGCAGTCAACCGATCCGCATACGCAGCGACAGGACTTGATGGGAGGGCTAGCGACAACATGTACCGAAGATATTCCAAGTATCCTCTCCCGTGGACACTGTATTCTCTACATGAAGTGCAGCATCTGTCAGCACTCGTCCGTTAGACTGTGAGTGGCGTATCAGTGGGGTGGGTCTAAGGAATTTGTATGGGAACTGGACGCGGAACGAGATACTAACAGTTTAAAGGGGACGCAAGAAAACACTATCTTAAGGTATAAAAAGTCATCTTGTATTATAACCCAGCGTACCTACTCGAAATATACGTAGAACTCTACGTTTTCTAGTTTTAGCATGTTTTCGAAGCAGTGCTTATACATTTCCCGTTCTTCGTATAACCACTCGTTATACATCTGACCTTTTTTGTAACTAAAATTAATTCGAACTGGCATGAAAAATTCCCAAATTTCATGCAAAAACATCAATTCAAGTATTAATGAAGGGAAAATTAAATAAAAGAACAATAAGAGGCAATTGAATAGAGTATTATACGCAAAGTAGCAAGGGGCTCTATTCAAAGAGTTTCTAATAAACGTCCCTCTTGTTTAACAACTATTATATAAACCCCACGCACGTACTGTTAACGTCTTTAGCATCTAGGAGCCTTAAGCGTCTGAGGATCTTTAGCGTTTGGGGGTCTTTAGAATCTGAGAGTCTTTGTGTTCGAGATTTTAGTGTCCGAGCTTCTAGCATTTGAGTCCTGAGTATTCGTGTCTCTCATGTTCGTACACCACTGTGTGAGATAGCTAACTTTACTGAAGGTCGGGCTAATTAAAAGTAAATGTCTGTTCGTTTAATTTATTGTCAAAGGTAGGAAAACTGACAGAAATGAGATAAAGCTAACATACAGCGAACATCTCAGTTGATAAAAGATCGATATCATCAATTTCAATTAAAGAACATCAGTTGGTACCGAAGCTACTATTGAAACAGCGCGTCGAAACTTGACTTTCGATTATACACCCTGTTTGGACATTTATTATCGAACTAAAGTGTGACCATTCATAGTAGCGAATCATATCGAAGGAACTATGTTAATAAAAACCAAGTTAAGGAAATACTACAATCTGCTGCGATTTCGAACAGAGTATCAAGAGAATTGATCCATGTATTGGATTACCTCTGGACAGTAATAATAATAATATTTTATTCCAAATTAATATTAAAGGGAATAACTTTCTATAAAACATCGTACTTTGTTAAACGAAATTTGTGTCTTTCGAAGTAATTAATTCGGTGTACATGTGCTACGCTAATCAAAGATATCAATTCATCTGGAAACACGAATCGGTAGCCTAGTAACTGTTAATGAGCATCTTTGGTGGCAACGTAGCTAGGCGACAGTAATAATTAGAATCTAAGTTTAATAACGAAAAAGACCTTAAAAAATTTTCTGAAACCCCAGTTAGTGCAAAGACCGGACATTATCAACAAATATTGACTGCAGTAACAGACAACGTTGTGTCACCTCGCTTTCACGCATCTCGACGAGCTGACGAATACTGGCTGGGCGTAGAAGGAGGACGTTATACTTCCGCTGGGCGTGGAAGTGCCAGTATGCAGCAATAGGAGGCGTCACAAATGGCGCTCAACGTGGGGTTCGAAGGTATTAAATTAACAATATAGAGTTCATACATGCTAATTTGTAAATTATGTAGTGACTGTATACGAACGAAATAACCCCTCGTGTTAACTTGCTCGTGTTACACGTTCACTGTCTTCGACAAACTACGCCCGGAGTGACAGGAAGGAAGTACTACACGAAACGAAAAGCGATAGACATCGTGCCTGAGGGAGGCACACATGTTGTTGTTGTGGTCTTCAGTCCTGAGACTGGTTTGATGCAGCTCTCCATGCTACTCTATCCTGTGCAAGCTTCTTCATCTCCCAGTATCTACTGCAACCTACATCCTTCTGAATCTGCTTAGTGTATTCATCTCTTGGTCTCCCTCTACGATTTTTACCCTCCACACTGCCCTCCAATGCTAAATTTGTGATCCCTTGATGCCTCAAAACATGTCCTACCAACCGATCCCTTCTTCTAGTCAAGTTGTGCCACGAACTTCTCTTCTCCCCAATCCTATTCAATACCTCCTCATCAGTTACGTGATCTACCCACCTTATCTTCAGCATTCTTCTATAGCACCACATTTCGAAAGCTTCTATTCTCTTCTTGTCCAAACTAGTTATCGTCCATGTTTCACTTCCATACATGGCTACATTCCATACAAATACTTTCAGAAACGACTTCCTGACACTTAAATCTATACTCGATGTTAACAAATTCCTCTTCTTGAGAAACGCTTTCCTTGCCATTGCCAGTCTACATTTTATATCCTCTCTACGTCGACCATCATCGGTTATTTTACTCCCTAAATAGCAAAACTCCTTTACTACTTTAAGTGTCTCATTTCCTAATCTAATTCCCTCAGCATCACCCGACTTAATTTGACTACATTCCATTATCCTCGTTTTGCTTTTGTTGATGTTCATCTTATATCCTCCTTTCAAGACACTGTCCATTCCGTTCAACTGCTCTTCCAAGTCCTTTGCTGTCTCTGACAGAATTACAATGTCATCGGCGAACCTCAAAGTTTTTACTTCTTCTCCATGAATTTTAATACCTACTCCGAATTTTTCTTTTGTTTCCTTTACTGCTTGCTCAATATACAGATTGAATAACATCGGGGAGAGGCTACAACCCTGTCTTACTCCTTTCCCAACCACTGCTTCCCTTTCATGCCCCTCGACTCTTATAACTGCCATCTGGTTTCTGTACAAACTGTAAATAGCCTTTCGCTCCCTGTATTTTACCCCTGCCACCTTCAGAATTTGAAAGAGAGTATTCCAGTTAACATTGTCAAAAGCTTTCTCTAAGTCTACAAATGCTAGAAACGTAGGTTTGCCTTTTCTTAATCTTTCTTCTAAGATAAGTCGTAAGGTCAGTATTGCCTCACGTGTTCCAACATTTCTACGGAATCCAAACTGATCTTCCCCGAGGTCGGCTTCTACCAGTTTTTCCATTCGTCTGTAAAGAATTCGCGTTAGTATTTTGCATCCGTGACTTATTAAACTGATAGTTCGGTAATTTTCACATCTGTCAACACCTGCTTTCTTTGGGATTGGAATTATTATATTCTTCTTGAAGTCTGACGGTATTTCGCCTGTCTCATACATCGTGCTCACCAGATGGTAGAGTTTTGTCATGACTGGCTCTCCCGAGGCCATCAGTAGTTCAAATGGAATGTTGTCTACTCCCGGGGCCTTGTTTCGACTCAGGTCTTTCAGTGCTCTGTCAAACTCTTCACGCAGTATCTTATCTCCCATTTCGTCTTCATCTACATCCTCTTCCATTTCCATAATATTGTCCTCATGTACATCGCCCTTGTATAAACCCTCTATATACTCCTTCCACATTTCTGTTTTCCCTTCTTTGCTTGAACTGGGTTTCCATCTGAGCTCTTGATATTCATACAAGTGGTTCTCTTTTCTCGAAAGGTCTCTTTAATTTTCCTGTAGGTAGTATCTATCTTACCCCTAGTGAGACAAGCCTCTACATCCTTACATTTGTCCTCTAGCCATCCCTGCTTAGCCATTTTGCACTTCCTGTCGATATCATTTTTGAGACGTTTGTATTCCTTTTTGCCTGCTTCATTTACTGCATTTTTATATTTTCTCCTTTCATCAATTAAATTCAATATTTCATCTGTTACCCAAGGATTTCTATTAGCCCTCGTCTTTTTACCTACTTGATCCTCTGCTGCCTTCACTACTTCATCCCTCAGAGCTACCCATTCTTCTTCTACTGTATTTCTTTCCCCCATTCCTGTCAATTGTTCCCTTATGCTCTCCCTGAAACTCTCTACAACCTCTGGTTCTTTCAGTTTATCCAGGTCCCATCTCCTTAAATTCCCACCTTTTGCAGTTTCTTCAGTTTCAATCTGCAGTTCATAACCAATAGATTGTGGTCAGAAGCCACATCTGCCCCAGGAAATGTCTTACAATTTAAAATCTGGTTCCTAAATCTCTGTCTTACCATTATATAATCTATCTGATACCTTTTAGTATCTCCAGGATTCTTCCAGGTATACAGCCTTCTTTTATGATTCTTGAACCAAGTGTTGGCTATGATTAAGTTATGCTCTGTGCAAAATTCTACAAGGCGTCTTCCTCTTTCATTCCTTCCCCCCAATCCATATTCACCTACTATGTTTCCTTCTCTCCCTTTTCCTACTGACGAATTCCAGTCACCCATGACTATTAAATTTTCGTCTCCCGTCACTATCTGAATAATTTCTTTTATCTCGTCATACATTTCATCTATTTCTTCATCATCTGCAGAGGTAGTTGGCATATAAACTTGTACTACTGTAGTAGGCATGGGCTTTGTGTCTATCTTGGCCACAATAATGCGTTCACTATGCTGTTTGTAGTAGCTAACCCGCACTCCTATTTTTTTATTCATTATTAAACCTACTCCTGCATTACCCCTATTTGATTTTGCATTTATAACCCTGTAATCACCTGACCAAAAGTCTTGTTCCTCCTGCCACCGAACTTCACTAATTCCCACTATATCTAACTTTAACCTATCCATTTCCCTTTTTAAATTTTCTAACCTACCTGCCCGATTAAGGGATCTGACATTCCACGCTCCGATCCGTAGAACGCCAGTTTTCTTTCTCCTGATAACGACGTCCTCCTGAGTAGTCCCCGCCCGGAGATCCGAATGGGGGACTATTTTACCTCCGGAATATTTTACCCAAGAGGACACCATCATCATTTAATCGTACAGTAGAGCTGCATGTCCTTGGGAAAAATTACGGCTGTAGTTTCCCGTTGCTTTCAGCCGTTCGCAGTACCAGCACAGCAAGGCCGTTTTGGTTAATGTTACAAGGCCAGATCAGTCAATCATCCAGACTGTTGCCCCTGCAACTACTGAAAGGGCTGCTGCCCCTCTTCAGGAACCACATGTTTGTCTGGCCTCTCAACAGATACCCTTCCGATATGGTTGCACCTACGGTACGGCCATCTGTATCGCTGAGGCACGCAAGCCTCCCCACCAACGGCAAGGTCCATGGTTCATGGGGGGGGGGGGGGGGAGGCACACATACAGGTGTTATAAAAGACAGAAAACCGAAGTATGTATTGAACTAATTGACACGTCGAGCTTACTGTAATGATCGATGTTTAAAGTTTGAGTCATAGCTCATTGTGCTTCAATTAAATACACTCATGGAAATGGAAAAAAGAACACATTGACACCGGTGTGTCAGACCCACCATACTTGCTCCGGACTCTGCGAGAGGGCTGTACAAGCAATGATCACACGCACGGCACAGCGGACACACCAGGAACCGCGGTGTTGGCCGTCGAATGGCGCTAGCTGCGCAGCATTTGTGCACCGCCGCCGTCAGTGTCAGCCAGTTTGCCGTGGCATACGGAGCTCCATCGCAGTCTTTAACACTGGTAGCATGCCACGACAGCGTGGACGTGAACCGTATGTGCAGTTGACGGACTTTGAGCGAGGGCGTATAGTGGGCATGCGGGAGGCCGGGTGGACGTACCGCCGAATTGCTCAACACGTGGGGCGTGATGTCTCCACAGTACATCGATGTTGTCGCCAGTGGTCGGCGGAAGGTGCACGTGCCCGTCGACCTGGGACCGGACCGCAGCGACGCACGGATGCACGCCAAGACCGTAGGATCCTACGCAGTGCCGTAGGGGACCGCACCGCCACTTCCCAGCAAATTAGGGACACTGTTGCTCCTGGGGTATCGGCGAGGACCATTCGCAACCGTCTCCATCAAGCTGGGCTACGGTCCCGCACACCGTTAGGCCGTCTTCCGCTCACGCCCCAACATCGTGCAGCCCGCCTCCAGTGGTGTCGCGATAGGCGTGAATGGAGGGACGAATGGAGACGTGTCGTCTTCAGCGATGAGAGTCGCTTCTGCCTTGGTGCCAATGATGGTCGTATGCGTGTTTGGCGCCGTGCAGGTGAGCGCCACAATCAGGACTGCATACGACCGAGGCACACAGGGCCAACACCCGGCATCATGGTGTGGGGAGCGATCTCCTACACTGGCCGTACACCACTGGTGATCGTCGAGGGGACACTGAATAGTGCACGGTACATCCAAACCGTCATCGAACCCATCGTTCTACCATTCCTAGACCGGCAAGGGAACTTCTGTTCCAACAGGACAATGCACGTCCGCATGTATCCCGTGCCACCCAACGTGCTCTAGAAGGTGTAAGTCAACTACCCTGGTCAGCAAGATCTCCGGATCTGTCCCCCATTGAGCATGTTTGGGACTGGATGAAGCGTCGTCTCACGCGGTCTGCACGTCCAGCACGAACGCTGGTCCAACTGAGGCGCCAGGTGGAAATGGCACGGCAAGCCGTTCCACAGGACTACATCCAGCATCTCTACGATCGTCTCCATGGGAGAATAGCAGCCTGCATTGCTGCGAAAGGTGGATATACACTGTACCAGTGCCGACATTGTGCATGCTCTGTTGCCTGTGTCTATGTGCCTGTGGTTCTGTCAGTGTGATCATGTGATGTATCTGACCCCAGGAATGTGTCAATAAAGTTTCCCCTTCCTGGGACAATGAATTCACGGTGTTCTTATTTCAATTTCCAGGAGTTTATATTGTAACAGCTGGCGAGCCACTACGGCAAGGTCCTCGCATTGTTGAATTTATATTGCAGCTTAGATAGTATTTGTGTGTTGTGTATCTGTAGTTGTGTCAGTGTTGGTTGGTTGTAATTTGTAGTATTTGACCACGTCAGAGAAGTAATAAGATTGAGATCTAATGTAGAGGATTGAAGATATGACTAGGGAGGAGGGAACAGAAATGGATGGTAATAGGGTAGGAGAATTAGAATCATCGTGTGGGACCGGAACAGACACGTTGTTTGCGACGAAAACAACTGAAAGTAATAACGTCGGAATGTCGATACCCAATAGTGACTCAACTGTAGGATTTAGTAGAACGGTTAATGGTGTGGGTGTTTTGTTTGAGTTTTTAATTAAATTCTATGGGGAAATATTCGAAGCTAATTGGCAACGGGATAAAATAGACCGAGAATACAGGGAAGAAAGGAATCAGGAAGACCGAGAATTTAAGGAGAAAATCAAACGCGATTACATCGTTAGAGGCTCATACTGACGAAAGAGAAGATAGGCTGGCTAAAGAACTCGAGAAACTGAGACTGAACTTAAATTCAGCCAAGTAGTAAACGTGCTACTTTACAAGGCTCGATAAGTACTTTAGAGAAGGATGTGGAATAGATACGTAAAGAGAAGTGTACCGAGTCAGATGAGTAGATGATCTGTCGATCAAAGTAAAAAGCCTACATTTAAGAAGTTAAAAGTATATTGACGATTATTTAATGGGTCAGACGAAAAAGACTGAGGAAAAAGGACATATTCCTGGAACAGACATAGAGTGAATATTTAACTTGTGTCTAGTATCTAAAATGAAATTTACAGCTTTTGAACTGACTTATTCAGTATTGACGTTAAATGACTGAAATATTTAATTAATGTTAGGAAAAATAGAAATATCTGAGACTGAGATAATACTTTGAAATACTTTAGTCCGTGTTGAAGAACCTAATATTTGCGACGTCTCCTATTGCTACGATCAGCGGAAGTATAATGTCCATTTTCTATGCCCAGCCAGTATTTTTCCCCTCATCTACATACGTGAAAGCGAGATGACACAACACTATCTGATATTTCAGTCAATATTTGTAGGCAATGTCCGCTCTTTGCACTAACTGGACGCTATATTCGGGGTTACACAAATCTTTTAAAGTCTCTTTCGTTAATAAACTTAGATTCTTATTATTACTGTTGTCTAGCTACTTTCTTTAGCGGTTGCTACCAAGATTCTCATTAACCGTTACTATGCGGCCGATTCGCGTTTCCAGAAGAATTGATATCTTTGATTAGCATAGCACATGTACACCGAATTAATTCCTTCGAAAGACACAGATTTCATTTAAAATAGCACCATCTTTTACCCGTTGAAAATTACTCCGTTTAATATTAAATTGGAATAAATAATAATAATAATTATTATTATTATAATTATTATTATTATTATTGTCCAGAGATAATGCAATACACGGATCAATTCTCTTGATACTCTGTTCGAAATCGTAGTAGACCGTAGTATTTCCTTAACTTGGCTTTTTTTAACATAGTTCCTTCGATATGATTCGCTACTATGAATGGTCACACTTTAGTTCGATAATAAATGTCCATACAGGGTGTATAACCGGAAGTCAAATTTCGACGCGATGTTGGAATAGTAGCTTGTGCAACAACTGATGTTCTTAAATTGTCATTAATAATATGGATCTTTTATCGATTGAGATGTTCGCTGGATGTTAATTTTATCTCAGTTCTGTTAGTTTTCGTACCTTCGACAATAAATTAAACGAACAGACATTTACTTTCAATTAGCCCGGCTTCCAATAGAAATAGTTATCTCCCACAGTATCGCACGAACATGAGAGACACGAATACTCAGGACTCAAATGTTAGAAGCGCGTACACTAAAATTTCAAATACAAAGAGTCCCAGATACTAAAGACCCCCAGACGCTAATGATCCTCAGACGCTTGAGACTGCCAGACGCTAAAGGCGTTAACAGTACGTGCGTGGGGTTTATATAGTAGTTGTGAAACAAAAGGGACGTTTATTAGAAACTCTCTGAATAGAGCCCCTCGCTACTTTGCGTATAATACTCTATTAAATTCCCTCTTATTGTTCTTTTTTAGCATAAAATAAAAAACAGATATGTAACGAGGGGCTACATGTCCCACCTACAGGGCAGAATGGGATATGGAAATTTTTTGAAATTATTGCGTAAACGTGGAAAATATTGTATAAACGTTGAAATTACGAGCTTTAACTTTCTCGAGGATTTTTTTCTTATCTGATTTCCTTGTCTTGGTATTTTTAGCCATTTTTCGCCCTCTTTATTTCTTTTCCGTGCTTGCAACAGCATCCCGTATTTTATTCTCGTAACGAGAATGTGTTAATATGACATTTATTCTGCACTAAACACATTTTTGTGTTCAGCTGGATCATTAAGCTCAAATTTTCTCAAAGAGTTCTTTGTAGCTTATTTCTCAGTATTGGAATTTTTGACCTTTTATGCATATTCTTTCTTTCTTTTCTGAGCTTGCTACAGCATTCTGTACTTCATTCTGATAACGAGAATCTGTTAATACGACATTTCTTCTTCAGTGCACTAAAAACTAAACTCCGTCCGAACAGGCTTCGAAAGGCTCAATGGTACCGACCCACTGCCGAGTCGTAGGTATCACACGATGCAGATCTGGAGGACCATGTGGTCAGCACACCGATCTGCTGGCTGTTGCCAGCTATTGTGACGAGTTCTGCAGTCTACAGTTAACACATTTTTAAGTTTCCCATCTGATTAGTCAGGCCTGTAGTCAGGGTTATTCTTAACTTTAAGAATAAAGCTTTCCACCACAGGTTCTGTTACGAAAACATACTGCTTAGATGGTTCTAAAGATTCCATTTCAGAAGATGAAATTGCTGAATCTGACATTTCCATTAATCTGACATCCCATTGCTGTATATAGGTTTTTCTAATGCAAGTTCGCATCTTATGGAAAAACAAGAAGAAGAAAAAAACTAAAAAATATATAGTTTGAAATCTATTTGCATGCAAAAGCTAAGGGACGGAACAGGGCATAGTTTGAAATCTATTTGCATGTAAAAGCTAAGGGACAGAACAGGGCACTGTTAACAGTTGATACTCTTCCAGTGGTTTATCGACAACAGCATAATGGTACAGTAACTGCACACGTGCAAACAAAAGTTGACACTCGACGCGGAGGCTGATGGGAGCGACAGTAAAGTCATTTCCCATTTACAGCCGCTCCCATCAGCCTCTGCGCGAGTGTCTACTTTGTTTGCGCGATTCTCCTCTTTGTGCGCAACACTTTACTTTTATTTACATCCATGATCGACGGCAGACGACTGCTGTGACCGAGCGGCTCTAGGCACCTCAGTCCGAAACCGCGCTGCTGCTACGATCGCTGGTTCGAATCCTGCCTCGGGCGTGGATCTGTGTAATGTCCTTAGGTTAGTTACGTTTAAGTAGTTCTAAGTCTAGGAGACTGATGACCTCAGATGTTAAGTCCCGTAGTGCTCAGAGCCATTTAAACCATTTGAATGAGCGAGTAAAATTCCTGTATAAAAATCATTTTGTATGATACGTGAAACAAATCGACGCATTCCGTCGAAGTTGGGCGTCGTACAAGAGATGTGATGATTTGGATTTGTTTGGGCTGACAGAGGGTGCTGAGAGCTTGCCTCGGGTTCTATCCTTACTAGCGCTCCATGTCCAATTTTTGTTCCACTCTCTTGATCGATTGTAGGAAACCAAATGAACGCGATTGGTGACACAGTCTCTAGCCGGCCGATTGAATTTGCTGGCGCAACAGAATGATTGGTCTGTTTCGATTTCGATGGTCATCAAATCGGAAACCGCACAATGCATCAGATTTTTTTCTTAACTATTACTTCTCAGCGAAACCTTCCCTGTAACACTCCTACAAGCTTTCCACACGGGTTCTAACCACCCTGTCGGTCTCTTCTGTAGGCTTCGGTGAGAGAGTCTGCGAGTATCAAAGTAATATGAGACATAAATGGCTGTATCTTTTGATTGCATTGACATGGAAGCTTAAACATTTTACACTGCCAATGAACCGTAGACTTTAGTACCCTACATAAATTTCAACTTGACACCGACAGCTTTTCCTGAGAAGAAGGTGTTTCAACAGTTAGACAAACGCAAAACACAGTTCGTATTTTGCTTAAGTATATTGCTCTAACGACCGGCTAGTCCGTTTCTTTTTTTGTCTTGTGAGACTATATTCTACTTTAGGATATAGGCTCTATCTGATTTAAAGTGTCTGTCCTTCAGTCTCTGTTTTTTATGCGAGTACACTGGTTACTTTTTCCGTTTTCGGTTCGCAACGTATTTTCAACTCATTGTACAACTGATACGTATGATGTCACATTGTAACATCGCATGGTGGGTGCAAGAACGGTGTTCTTTTTCACAATTTTCTTAATGTTATTGCACTTTAAGATGGCAAGTCTGCTCTTTGTTGGTTAATAAGACGTGGTCCCATGCTGAACACATATGTGCTTTTTTGAAGCTGTCGATCTTTTACCGATATTTTGTAATCAGTTTGACCCTATATTTTACTTTTTACCTCCTTGCACAAATGTGGTGTATTAGTTCACACGTAAATATAGCTGCTTATGACACTGTCAATGTGTAAAGATATTTTAAACTGTCAGTTATATCGGCGATTGCGTATTTGGGTTCTGTACAGATGTTCCCATACCTTCTTGTGCTGCACTTTAGTTATTTTCCCGGCTGGATTTGGTTTTACAATTTCACCGCGTGTTTGCGGCTACCGGTCTTTCAGTTCCGCGCATGCTCGCATCGGACATAACGCGTGTACCCAGTACGTGATGCATCGCCTGCGAATGTCCTCTGTGATTTTATGGGTGACGGGTGCGTATTTTATATACCAGTTTCAAGCAGAAAGATAAGCGATATCTATTATTTACCCTCATGGAGATCTAATCACAATTTAAGGTTCATAGTCCTCACTTGGTAGCTCTTACTGGAAGCATTCTGATATAAACCGATGAACTACAAACTTTATAACCACCTGTTTAAAAGCGCGTTGTTCCACTTTCCAAACACAGTACAACAGAGATTCTGTTTGGCATGGATTTCAGAAGTTCTTGAAAAGACCAGATGTCTACGCACAGTTCAAGCAGTTCCCGCAAATCACGGGGATGGTGGTTGACGGGCACGCAGCTGGCGCCCGATACGTGTTCCAGTGGATGCAGGTCAGGCACATTTGCTGGCCAGCACATGAATGCGAGTTCACTGTAATGCCCGTCAAACCATTGTAACACGATTCTGACCTTGCAACACAGGCAGTTATCCTCACCTTGGGGGGGGGGGGGGGCACTTCAAGCATTAACCAATGCAGGTGGTACGCAGTAATGTTCGCGTAGTTCGCTGCTGTGTTGCTGCCTTCGATTACCACCACATATCCCTTGGATACCCAACTCAATGTAACCCATAGCATAATTCTTCCCTCACCGCCCTGCATGTTGTGGTGCAGTGCATGTAGTGTGCAGCCATTCGCCTAGATTACGGCTTTTACAGACCCAACCATCGACCTGGTGCAACAAAAATGCGCTTCATTCGATAGGCGACTCGTTTCCATTAACCTACGGTCAAAACTCAGTGATGCCGTGCCCATTGCAAACATAACTGACGATGTCGTTGGGTCACCACAGGAATACGTGGGGGTCGTGTGATGTGGAGCTCCATGTTCAACAATGGCCTTTGAACGGTGTACTGTGAAACACTTGTGCCTCCGCCAGCATTACACTCTGCCGTCAGATCTGCCGCAGGTCGCTGCCTATCCTGAGGGTCATCCGACCTGTAAGTTTTGTGGTGAGACATGGTCGTCCAATGACATGCGGCCTGCTCGTTATTTCACCATCCTTCAGCCACTTTCCATAGGTGGTCAAAACAATAGTGCGCCAACAGGCGACTAAGTTCGCCGTTTCATAGATTCTCGTTTCAAGCGGCAGGGCCATAACAATGTGCCCTACGTGAAAACCGCTTATATCACTGGATTTCCGCATTTGCGGCTAATATCTTTGCTATAATGACTCCCCATTCGTCTCTCTTCTGCTTTCATTCTTTCCTTACTACTTAAAGTGCCCGCAACACCACCAGGAGGCATTCAGCCTGGCGGTGGGCAGTGGTCATAACGTTTTGGCTCATCGGTGTAGTCAAACTGAGTTTAGTTTTAAATGTAAACTTTGTATCTTCTTCTCGACAAAGCTGAGCTACGTTATTTGTCAACGCTTTTCCGTCTGAGCATATTCTCCGATAACGAATATTCGCACAATGATTGTCCATGTCTGCATACGCTAAAAAGACGCAGAAGTAGTAATGAAGTATTACTATAACGCGACTGTACAGTAGCGAGACGTGTGCCTCAGTAGTGTACTGTCGGACGCCTTTTGTCCCATATGTACATAAACAAAGTTGAGTTCTGCGTTCTGCCTTTGACAACTGTAAAATGAAAAAGTTACAGTCAACTTGAAAACTAACAAATCTAAAATTATAAGAGGTAGCGATTAAACAAGTAAACACAGAGAAATCAGCAGCACAACAGGTGCTGGGGTAGGCTCTTTATGTACCCAGCAGCTGGTGGTTTCAGACGCATGCTCTCCAGTCCAAGCCCCTCTTCTTACTTCTGCGCTCTGGCCTGGCCGTCTCCCTATCAGCACGGATCTTCTGCTAGCCACCCCCGAGATGCGAAAGCAGCGACCGGTTACCGTAATGCCCCTGGCACTGTACCCGCACAAAACTTCTGATCAGTTTGCACTAGGACCTTCAAACTGCATGGCTGGCAGTGGCGCATGATGGGAATTAGTATGCATGGTTTCATTTAGCGACCAAGCCCACTTTCATACGGAGAAGTTCGTCAGTAAGCAAAATTGGCGCATTTGGGGGACTGAGAATCCGAATTTCGCTATCTACAAGTCTCTTCACCATCAACGGGCGACTGTGTGGTGTGCAGTGTTCAGTTACGGAGTAATCGGTGCGATATTCCTTGACGACATGGTGACTACCAAACGTAACGTGAAGGTTTTGGAAGATGATTTCATCCCCATTATCCAAAGTGACCCTGATTTCGATAAGATGTGGTTCAATGCAAGACCGAGCTCTACCTCATCGAAGCAGGATAGTGTTTGATGTCCTGGAGGAGCACTTTGGGGACCGCAGTCTGGCTCTGGGGTACCAAGAGACCACTGGCATTGACCTCGATTGGCCGCCATATTCTCCGGATCTGAGCACATGCGATTTCTTCTTGTGTGTTGATATTAAAGACAACGTTTCCAGCAATAACCCCAAAACCGTTGCTGAGCTGAAAACAGCCACTCAGGAGGTCATCGACTGCAAAGATATTCCTACACTTCAGCGGGTCATGCAGAATTTTGCTATTTGTCTGCGCATCATCGCCAATGATGGCAGGCATTTTGAACACGTCATACCATAAATCCGAATATCTTTAGTGAAGTTTATGTGTTGAATAAAGCGTGTATACACCGTAGTTTGCAACCAATTTCCATTTCTTTTCATATAGGTCAATAATTGTCACCCTGTAGATATTCGTGCATTCAGTGCGTACGAACTAATGACAGAATTACACATAAAGGAAAGGAGGGAAGCCTTTATGACTTGGTGTCTTTCAGCCTTCTCTGGTTTCGACTGTTGAGGAAAAATGAGCTGCCATTTCTCCACAGACATTCAGACGCCACACTGAAAGAGATCCCTGCTGAGCTGAAGCTGTCATAAAGGCTAAGGGTTTTCACTAATAGGCGCATGGATACCTTTGATATGATAGCGTAGATGCAAGTTTCTGCAGGTTCCAAAGATCATACTCTCCGTGAGCCATGCGTGGCTCACGTTCCCACCACCATGTATTTCACTCCCTGTTTTTAACGTACTTCCACCTCACTACGTTAATTTATATTACTGGTGACTCATTTGCTGCTTTGCCTGAGCGTGAGCGGCTCTAGCAGCGCGTATCAATATATCCACTGTCGTAGTATCTTTGCTCGACTGCTGTTACTTCCCGGTCGTTGTCTGTCATAAGGAGTTCAGGCTGACAGTCAGTTGGAACGCGTCTGGAGGGCAGTCCGGACCTGCCAGTCGGGGAGTTGCAATGCAGCACTAGTGCAGTCAGGTTGGAGATGTGAGGTCTACGTTGACATGGCTCGCTCGACCATTGCCGCCACGCATCACTTGAGCCGGGCCATGGTCTCGGTGGGTCGGCGGTCGGTCGTCCTACGCGTTTTGGCTCGCCGATCGTTCAGTGTCGGCTGTGTGTATGTGCATCGACTCCTGATTTGTCTTCGTGTGTGCATAGTTACTGTCGGGTATCGTTCAGAACTTTGTGCAAGTGTTTGTCAGATTGTGTGTGTAGTTGGCGTTATTTCCACTGACGACTATTTTAGATGATGTCGCCTTTCTGAGGGTAGTTGGTAGGGAGGATATCTCCATGCGGCACAGTTGGCTGGGTCCACTGGCGGTCCCTGTGCAGTGTCGTAGCGTGTGTGGAGCTGTCCGATCGTTACGAGCTTCGTGGCTCACCGACCCAGGTCGTCAAAGTTGAGTGGTGTCTTAAGTACCCAGGGCACGTCCGTTCATGTTGTGTTGTTGGTTTTGGTGGTTCGCTATTAGGGAGCTTTTCCTACGAGCAACACAAAGTGTTTGTACCCCAGCTGTGCCAGTTGCCTGGAGAAAAAGCAATTAGATGGAGAAAAAGCAATTAGATGGAGAAAAAAAGGCCATTAACCTCACTATTGACATATCTTTGTAGAAAGCATTTCAAATAAGACGCGCTCATACTTGAAACATATGATTACAGTTTTGAGCCATTAATTTCTGATATTTACTCAAATGTCTAATAAAATGATGAGGAATATTTTATGTCTGTACACTTGATTATGACAAGTGTTTTTCTACGAGGGTTGAGAGAGTTTTTACTGCCTTATGAAATGCCATATGGCTAGTGAATGATGTTTCATGCTTTGCTTTGTATATATATTGCCTATTTTGTTTAATATCTACTTTCTAGCTGCACTGCAGCATTGGTTAAAATAAAATTTAATGGATGTACAAATGTAAATATTTTCTGTCTACAGATCCATTAAACAATAATATTATGATACACTTTCTCAAAAAAAGGCAACACAAATACACATTTCCCTTCACAGGAATTGCATAAATAATTTTTTAACGATTTGGTAACTTGACTACTAGAGTAAGTTATCGTGATGCATCATCCTAGTGTTAAGATGTGACATAGGTATTAGACATGGCCATCTTTACGTTAATATTCTTTCTGCTTGAGCGTTATCATGTTTAGGTATAAGTTATTGCATTTGTTGCTGCTGTTTGCCAGGCATAGTGCTACTGAATTTTAATTTGTGTTTCTATGCTAATCCAGTTTTACTACTGATTTATTTTTCTTGTTGCTGCACATTGGCTCATATTAGTTGTAATGTTGCATTCGCTTTGCTAATTTAGATTTACTGCTGCTAGCTTTGCCAATTTTTTGTCATTGCTGTTTGTGTTAATTGTTTTGTGCTGCTGCATTTCCTCGTCCCTTAGTTTATGCATTTGAGCTCAGTAGATTTAAATTAGCTTAAGATGGGGTAGGCTATATAAGAGAATGAGTTGTGATGAATTGGAAGAAATGGATTGCGAAGTTATATGAAAAATATTTGGGCCAAAATGAGTATTGTACAATGAGAAATAATTATTTAGAAATAGGATATGAACAAAACAGTAGGGTTTAGGGACATCAGGTATAGATAGGACTTTTTGGGAATAATGATGAATGAAGGGAGATCTCCAAGAAGTAAAGAAAGTTTTGTTTGCAAAATACTGCAGTAAAACAAACCCTGACCTTTCCTTTTGTGTTATTCCGCTAAGTGTTTGTGTACCCTTGTGTATTTGTGTTCTTCCTGTCTTTATATGTTTTTCTGATAAGAGATATGTTGTAGAATTTTTCTAATACTATGTTATTTACTTTGTTAAGATGTTTAGACATTAGTAATTCTGTTCTGTTTCAATGCTCATATGTGAAATTAATATTTCGAAAACTATTCTCATTATTTTATTTATTTACTTATGTCATAATTCCTGTAACACTGATATACATGTTTATTTCTATTCTTTTGTAAAGCCTGTACTACTACAAATGTTATCTGTAGTGTTCTGTTCTTTATGTATTTTATGCCTTTGTAATTGTATTCTTGTGTCGTAAATTTATAATTGTATAGACACCAGTTCTTCAAATTAAGTTTATTTCACTGCACACGTTTTTGTTGTTCACAGTACACGCAGAATATGCAAAAGAAGGGGGACTGTTAGCATTTGCACCTGTGTTGATAATTCAGCAAGGGACTGGTTAACCGCATTGCTGGTTCTAAGGTCAATTCCAAAAACTTTGTAAGTGCACAAGTGGTGGTTTATGGACTTGCTATATTGTCCACAAGACTCTTCGATGGTGATTGAGCACCTGCACAGCCGCAACAGATGGCTGCTGGCCGTCTCTACAAGGACTGCAGTGGGTCTGCACCTTTGATGACCCACCAATAACATTATTTCTACAAGGACTGGAGTGGGTCTGCACCTCTGGTGGCCCACCAATACCATAATCTTTACCAGGACTACAGTGGGTCAGCTCTGTGATGACTACCTACCAATATTCTTCAACTTCGACTGACTGCTGTGGGTTTTCTCTGTTGTGGCCCATTACCTGTCTGCATGTCAAGAGTCAGCACTGTCTTTCCATTGAAAGGACAAGACCACTTCTTCACGACTGCATGGAAATCCACTACTTTCGTGTGCATTTTCGTTTACTGCTCAGACTTTGAGAAAAACACTGCAATTTTACTGTGATGAACGATCAGGACTGTCTTTATGGACTGTGAGAAAATCTTTGCTTTTGACCAACAGTGTATCAATAAGTGTGTGCATTTGATTTCATGTTATTGAAATTATGAATTTTTTTAAAAAAATCTGTAGTGGCCATGGCCCAAAACAATTTGTAAAATTTTTTGTGGGCAGCATGGGGGCTATGTAAGTAGGCTGTTTAGGTTTTTATGTTGGTAACGCCACGTCGCGCTCTGTATGGAAATCACTGAATGTGCTGTGTGCAGTCTGTGGCTGGTTGGCATTGTTGAAATATTCTCTATTGTAGTGTTGGACAGCTGGATGTGAACAGCGCGTAGCGTTGCGCAGTTGGAGGTGAGCCGCCAGCATTGGTGAATGTGGGGAGAGAGATGGCAGAATTTTAAGAGCGGACGATCTGGACGTGTGTCCGCCAGGAAGAGTAAATCTGTAATACTGTATATCATGAACTGATATATATATATATATATATATTATAACTTTTGAACACTATTCAGGTAAATACATTGTTTGTTCTCTATCAAAATCTTTAATTTGCTTAGTAAGCCTATCAGTAGTTAGTGCCTTCAGTAGTTAGAATCTTTTATTTAGCTGGCAGTATTGGCGCTCGCTGTTTTGCGTTAGTTCGAGTAACGAAGATTTTTGTGAGGGAAGTGATTCATGAAAGGTATAGGTTATTGTAAGTCAGGGCCATTCTTTTGTAGGGATTATTGAAAGTCAGATTGCGTTGCGCTAAAAATATTGTGTCAGTTTACTTTTGATCAGAATAAGTAAAGAGCGAAATGTCTGAGTACGTTCAGTTCTGCTCAGCTGTTTAAAAATCAAATAACGTAAGGGGTTTATCAGCACAGTAATTCATTAATTTTTCTAAGGGGACGTTAAACGTCAATCTCCCTTCGTAATTTTATGTATCTATCACTTTGCCATTATTGTGTAGGTCAATCCTTGCAGTGCATATTTCCACGTTAATTAATTAAAACTGCAGGAATACAGTTCGACAACCGATTACTCGACCTGATGGCCAGGAATACGTGCGCCTGTTCACATGTCATCCTTATTTGCTTTAACATCCCGGAGTTTTGTGTTTCAGTTCTCAAATGGACTTGCCTTAGCATTTATCACAACACTCTCTCATGCGTCATCTTTTGTATGTGTGTGTTAAACACAGGGTGACGATTATTCGTACCGATGATAGAAAACAACATCCGGTTAAAGATGGAAGCACTTTCGGTTATTTAGGGTAGCTGCCTGTTCAACAATCTAATACACACTTACTCGACACATTACACCCTCTAGATATGTATGCAACGAACAGCTAGGCCTCTTCTTTACATTATCAGAATCACTCTCAATAGATTTTTCTCCCCATATGCTTGATCCACTAGTGAGACCCTCTTAGGAAGGTGACGCTTTTGACAGTTTTAGAAACCGTAAATAACAACCGTGTCTCCCAGTCTTGATTCAGAAGCTTGTACCAGACCTCTAGTCGTAACATGTCTGAGGAACTGATAATTAAGCAATCACTTCTGCGTTGGGAGAGGAGGAAAACAGTGTTTCTACTGCATACTACTTTACTTAAAAGGATTATCCATCAGTGCCTGGAGAAAAGAAATCTGGTTTATAAGCAATAATTTTTCCAATATTTTTTTTTGCAACCAGTGGACTGGACGGGAGGAGCGCGCAGGATGGATGATAGATTCAGCAGTGATGGACGTGACAGACCACAGCCAGTAGTGATGAGATATGGACTGGTGGTGATCCTGATGATTCAGTTACGGCAGTAGCTGTAATGATACCACACAGATCTGATGATGTCAATATTGCTTATGAGTAGCAGTCCTAATCCGGCGATATCCTCATCTGACGGTATGGGAGAAGAATGTCCTGGACTGAGAGAAATACGTTTCTCATGCTTTAATGTAGCACCTCTCAGTCACATTTATGTCGTCTTTGTTGGCGTCAGTGTTAATAGTCTCCATGCAGTAGACAACTAAAACAGTATGTAGACAGAATACCGTTAATATGCTTGGTAATCGTAACACTTTAAGGCAATTTTCGAGTTTTATTACTATCTCCAGTAAACAAACTGCTGCTGTTCCGCAAGTTATTTGTTAGCTGGATGTATCTGCACAGCGTAGAGTGGAGCACTTTGTAAATGCTGTTTGTTAGACTTCAAAAACACTTAAACAGTCTTGCACTGTGTCAGACACACGATTAATTCCATAATTATATATTGTAGCCTCCATTCTGGTATCACAATGGTCTTGAGGCAAGGAGTACGTAAAAGTTCTTCACACTTTATGAAAGGCGTTTACCGGTAACTTTGTGCAGGGCTGGGTTTGTGATCGAACATATAAATTTATTATATATCTCTACTCCACAGTAGGTCATCCACTTCAGGTAGACTGTTCCAACTACGTTATCGTTGTCCACAATCAGATTGCTGTATTCCTGGCAATCTCCTTCTATGGAAAAGTCGTGATCGGATGTCACGTGTTCGGTGTACGTGGCGTGAGAACTGCTCCTGTATCTAATCGTTACATCTTCTCTCGACCGATTACCATATCTGTATAATTTTGTTTTGTTCTAAGTACGTCTATGACGCCATGTCTGTCTCTTATTCTATATCAGTAACAACAATATCCATATTTTTTCCCATGGAATCTACGACAAGCTCTCTCTCTCTCTCTCAACATTTAGCACAGATCTCAGTCAGTCTGCAGACAGATTTCGCAGTGATTCTGATACATTACACATCCTCAGTGCTTTCTGGGAAAGCACCCAAGCGATCTCCCCAGACACTTTGATCTAGAATGTATGTCACATTCTGACTACACTCTAACACACATGCAGATATCCTGTGTGATCATATCGTACTTTCTACTGAATTTTTTTGACATTTCGACCGTTTTCGATATTTATACATTTTTTCCTCGTAAGTAAGCAAGTAAAAATATACTCTTACTGTTTAAACGACCAGATGTGGCTTGTTACTTTTTGCTGAACGTGGTAGGGAAACTAGACAACCTGAACCGGGAAATGCTAAGGTTCAATCTAGGTATAATGGGTGTCAGTGAAGTGAAATGGAAAGAAGACAGATGAGTATAGCGTAATATCAACAGCAGCAAAAAATGCTATAACGAGAGTAGGATTCGTTGTGAACAGGAAGATAGGGCAGCGAGCTAGTTAGTGTGTACAGTTCAGTGATAGGGTTGTTCTCATCAGAATCGACAACAAACCAACACCGACAGCAATAGTTTAGTTATACATGCCGACGTCGCAAGCCGAAGGTGAAGAGACAGAGAAAGTATATGAGGATATTGAATGGGTAATTCAGCACGTAAAGGGAGATGAAAATCTAATCGTCAGGGGGGACTGGAATGCGGTTGTAGGGAAGGAGTACAAGAAAGGATTACGGGAGAGTATGGGCTTGGTACTAGGAGAAAGGCTAATTGAGTTCTTCAATAAATTTCAGCTGAAAATAGCGAATGCTCTATTCAAGAATCACAAGAGGACGAAGTATACCTGGAAAAGGCCGGGTGACACAAGAAGAGACATCATATATTTTAAGGCGTACCTAAGAACTGACATAGACTCACGATTTAGTAGTGATGAAGAGTAGGCTGAAATGTAAGAGATTAGTCAGAATTAGAATACTAAGGAATGAGGAGAAACGCTTGGAGTTCCCTATTTCTGTAGATACAGCGGTAAGGAATAGCCCAGTAGGTATTTCAGTTAATGAAGAATGGACAGCTCTCAAAAGGGCAATCACAGAACTTGGAGACAATAACATAGGTACGCAGAAGGTAACTGCGAAGAAACCGTGCGTAACAATAAATACTTTAGGTGATCAATGAAAGAAGGGAGTACGAAACTGTTCAGGAGCGCAGAAATACAAGTCACTTAGAAATGAAGTAAACAGGAAGTGCGGAGAAGCTAAGATGAAATGGCTGCCAGGAAAATATGAAGAAATCGAAATGAAATGATTGTCAGTAGGACTTACGCGGCATGTGGAAAGTTTAAACGAACGTTCAGTGAAATTGAAGGCAGGGTGGTAACATTAATAGTGTAATGGGGATTTCACTGTTAAATGCAGAAGAGAGGGCAGATAGGTGGAAGGAGCACATTGAAGGCATGTATGAGCAGAAGGCTTGTCTGATGAGGTGATAGGAGAAAGAACAGGAATGATATAGAAGAGATAGGGGATCCAGTAATAGAATCAGAATTTAAAAGAGCTTTGTAAGACTTGTAATCGAATAAGGCAGAAGGGATAGACAACATTCCATCATACATTTTAAAATCGTTGGGGCGAAATGGCAACAAACCAAATATTCACATTGGTGTGCAGAATGTATGGGTGCGACGATACACCATCAGACTTTCGGAGAAACATCATCGACACAATTCCGAAGACTGCAAGAGCCGCATAGTGCGAGAATTATGTATCCATGTTGCTGACAATAATAATATAGAAAAGAATGAAAAGTAAAACTGAGGATGTGTTAGAGGATAATCAGTTTGGTTTAAGGAAAGGTAAAGGCACCATGGAGGCATTTATGACGGTGCGTTTGAAACTTGAAGTAAAACCTAGACACATCCATAGAATTAGTTGACCTGGAAAACGCGTGTAATATGGTTCAATGTGTTCGAAATTCTGAGAAAAATAGGGGTAAGCTATAAGGAGAGACGGATAATATACAGTATGTAGAAGAGGGATAATAGGAGTGGATGACTAAGAACGAAATACTCGGATTAAAAAGGCTGTTACAGATATGTAGTGTTTCGCCCCTACTCTTCATTCAATACGTCGAAGATGATAGTAAAACAAAGTTACGAGAATGGAGTTAAAATTCAAGGTGAAAGGATCTCAACGTTAAAATTCGCTGATGATATTCCTATCCTGAGTGAAAGCGAAGAAGAATTACAGGGTTCCTTAATGGAATGAAGTGAATATAAAATATGGATTGAGAGTAAATCGAAGGAACATGAAAGTGATGAGAAGTAGCAGAAATGAGAACGGCAAGAAACTTAACATCAGGATTGGTGATTACGAAAAAGATGAAGTTAAGGAATCCTGCAACCTTAACAGCAAAATAACCCATGAGGGACGGAGAAAGGAGGACAGGAAAAGCAGACTAATACTGGCATGAAGGGCATTCGTGGCCAAGAGAAGTCTACTAGTTTCAAACATAGGCATTAATCTGAGGAAGAAATTTCTGAAAATGTAGTTTTAGAACACGGCATTGTATGGTAGTGAAACATTGGCTGTTGGAAAACAAGAAAAGAAGAAAATCGAAGCATTTGAGATATGCTTACAGAAGAATGTTGAAAATTAGATGGTCTGATAAGCTAAGGAGTTAGTAGGTTCTTCACAGAATCGGCGAGGAAAGGAATACATGAAAAACACTAACAAGAAGAAGAGACAGGGTCGTAGGACATCCGTTAAGACTGGAGGGAGCTGTAGAAGGTAAAATCTGTAGAGGAAAACAGAAATTGGAACGCAGCCAGCGAATAATTGAGGACGTAGGTTGCAAGGGGTATTCTGAGTTGGAGAGGTTGGCACAGGAGAGTAACTCGAAGCATTAAACCCGTGAGAAGGCTGCTGACTCAAAAAAATTTAAAAAGGAGTGCGCTATAGGCAACGGCGCTCAGGTAGATGCCGTGTTACTTGAGTTCAGAAAGGCATTTTGCACCATCCAGCACTACAGTTTAGTGACAAAAATATGAGCTTACCGAGTATCGGACATCGTGCTTAAAGGAACAAAATCGACAGATGTAAAGGTAATTTTCATTGTATCCCAAGAAAATTGAATAGGACCTTTACCCTTTACAATGTATACAAATGAACTAATAGAAAGCGTCTGAAGCTATTATCCAGAGTGACCTTAATTAAAACGAACACATAAAATAAATAGTAGAAAAAGCAGATTCCAGACTGAGATTCACAGGAAGAATCTTAGGGAAATGTAGTTCATCGACGAAAGAAGTCGCTTACATGGCCCTTGGTCGACCAATCCGTAAGTGTTGCTCATCACTCTGGGAACCTTACGAGGGTAGACTGATAGAAGAGACAGAGAAGGTCCAACGAAGAGCAGCGCTTTTCGTCACGGCGTCGTTTGGACGGCGGAAGAAAGATGTTCAACGAACTCAATTGGCAGACGTTGTGCAACACGGAGAGATCTACTATTGAAATTTCAATAGAGAACTTTCCTGCAAGAGGCGTGCAACATATTAATTCCACCCACATACATCTTACGAAATGACTACAACGAGAAAATTTGAGAAAATAGAGCTAACACCGAGGTTTCTCCTCTTGCGATTCTCGAATACATATTCGCTATTCCTAGCTGAAATTCATTACAGAATTTCAATAGTCTTTGTCCTCCCTCATTCCTACTAACAAGTCCTTCTTCTCTCGTAACCCTTTCTTCTACTCATTTCCCTATAACCCTATTCCAATCCCCCACGACTATTAATTTTCATCTTCCTTTATATACTGAATTACCCGTTAAATGTCATGTTTTTACTGTATGGCTTCATCTTCGGCTTGCGACGTCGGCATGTGTACCTGAACTACTGTTGTCGATATTGGTTTGCAGTCGATTCTTATGAAAACAACCTATAACTGAACTGTTCACAGTGACTCCCTCTCTGCCCTATCTTCCTATTCATAACGAATTCTACTCCTGTTAAACTATTTTCTGCTGATTTTGATATTACTCTATACGCATCTGACCGGAAATTATCGTCTTATTTCCATTTCACTTCACTGGCTCCCTTCCCTAACAAGTTCATACTTTGAACATTCCACGCCCCGTCTCGTAGAACGCTATTCTTTCGTTAGTTACTCAATCTTTTCCTCATGGTCACCTACGCCATAGCAGTCCCCTCCTAGAGATCCGAATGCGGGAGTAGTCCGGAATCTTTTACCAATGGAGAGATCATCATTGTACTTTTTCAGCTACGGGTCAAATGTCTTGTTGTTCCACATTATGTGTCTTTAATGCAGTGATTTCCATTGCTTTCTGCATCCTCATATCGTCGATCATTGCTGATCCTTCCGCATTTGGGAGCAGTTTCCCACCCAAGAGCAAGTATGTGTCCTGAACCTCCGACCGCTTCTCCGCCCTCTTGGACAAGGCCATTGGCAGAATGAGGGTGACTTCTGGTACAGAAAGTCTTCGGCCGCAATTGCTGATGATTTTTAATCAAAATTTAAGCAGTGGCGGGGTTCGAATTCGGGACCGAAAATGTTTTTATTACTGGTAAAAGACGAATTTCATAGCTGAATACTTCACTCAGTTTATTTATTAAATTTTAATTACAGTGGGCAGCCAGCCCTCTGCTAGAACACGCTGAGCTGTCGTGGCTACAAACTGTGACAAGGCTTTATTGATGCGTCTGTGCTGCTTAGCACACCGGGTCAGTGACTGGCTGGCCGCTGAATTCTGCTAGTCTGGTGGCTTGCACATCCTGCTATGCTGACACGTGCCTAGACCACAAGTGCCAGACTGTAAAATACCAGCAGATACGGGAAGAGTTTGTTTTAATTACATCATTGTCAGGGAGACATTCTGAAATCAGATATTAGATTGTAAGGATCCGGGAGCAAATATAGACTCTGATCACAATTTAGTATTCATGAAGAGTAAGTTGAAGTTTAAGAGACTAGTCAGGAAAAATCATTGAGCAAAGAGGTGGGATACGGAAATAATAAGAGATGAAGAGATTCACTTAATGTTCTCTGAGGCTTTAGGTACTGTAATAATCGATAACTCTGTAGGCAGTTCAGTTGAAGAGGAATAGACATCTCAAAGGGCAATCACAGAAGTTGAAAAGAGAAACGCAGATATGAGGAAGTCTCTGCAATGAAACTATGGAAAATACAAGAAATACTTCAACTGTTGGACAAAAGAAAAAAAGCACAAAAACGCCCAGGAAAATTCAGGGATACAGAAATAGAAGTCACATAGGAATGAAATAAATAGAGAGTGCAGGGAAGCTAAGGCGAAATGCTTGCATGAAAAACGTGAAGAAATCGAAAAAGAAATGTTTATCAGAAGACTGACTCAACAAATAAAAAAAAGCCTTCGGTGAAACGAAAAGCAAGGGCGGTAACATTAAGAGTGCAATGAAGATTACATTGTCAAATGCATAGGAGAGAGCGGATAGGTGGAAGGAATACGCTGAAGGCGTCTCTGAGGGGGAGGACTTGTCTGATGATGTGATAAGAGCAGGTACAGGGATCGATAGAGAAAAGACAGAGATCCAGCATTAGTCGGAATTTAAAATAGCTTTGGATAAGGCAGAGGGGATGGATAACATTCCATCAGAATTTCTAAAATCATTGGGGAAATCTACAAACCGGCTATTCACTTCTGTGCGTATAATGTATGAGACTGTTGAAATGCCATCAGACTTTGGGAAAAACATCATTACACAATTCTGAAGACAGTGAGACACGACGAGTGTGGGAACTGTGGCACAATCAGCCTAACAGATCATGCATCCAAGTTGCTGACAATAACAATATACAGACGTGTGGAAAAGAAAACCGAGGATGTGTTAGATGACCATCAGTATGCCTTAGAAAAGATAAAGGCACCACAAGGCAGTTTTGATGTTGCGACTGATGATGGAAAGAAGACTGAAGAAAAATCAAGACACGTCCACTGTATTTGTCGACCCGGAGAAAACGTTAGGCAACTTAAAGTGGTACAAGACATTCTCAGAAAAACAGCGAACGACAGGAATTATACACTCTGTGCAAGGATCGAGAGGAAACCAAAACGCTGGAGGACCAAGGACGAAGTGCTCGAATTAAAAAGGGTGTAAGACAGGGATGTAGTCTCTCGCCCCTACTCTTCAATCTATACATCGAAGAACCAGTGACGGAAATAAAAGAAAAGTTTAAGAATAGGATGAAAATACTGGATGACAAGATGACAATGAGAAGATTTGTTGATACCATGACTGTCCTCAGCGAAATGGAAGAGAAGTTACAGGATTTTTTGAATAGAATGAATAGTGTAACGAGTACAGAAACTGGGCAGAGAGTAAACTGAAGAAAGTCGAAAGTAATAACAAGTAGCAGCAATGAGATACTCTAGATCAGGATTGGCCATTACAAAGTATATGAAGTTGAGGAATATTCCTACCTATGCAGTAAAATAATTCTCGATGGAAGGAGGAACGAAAACATAAAAAGCAAACTAGCAATGGCAAAAAGGGTATTCATGGCCTAGAGAAGTCTCCTGACACTAAAATGTTCAAATGTGTGTGAATTCCTAGGGGACCAATCTGCGGAGGTCATCAGTCCCTAGACTTGGATTTGTTGAAGTATGTCGAGATTTTTCGGCATCGAACGCCTCCTGGTGGGACGCTACTCAGTGAGCAGGTGACCACAAGAGCTTCCCATTTTTGGGAGACATTTGAAAATCTGTCGACCAAGAGAGGTGAGCGCCAAAGACGCACGGATTCATTGTTTTTTTTTTCTTTATTGTTATTTCATCTCCTCGACGCATATGGGCGAGAGATGGGCTGTCAGAGGTACAATATTCCGCTCTTCAGCCCTGAGCATTTTCAAACCATAAGAAAGATGATAGAAAATATTATTAAACGAGAAACGTTACAGGTAGTTTTAAAAAGAGTAAACAGGATAAAATCGTTTGGGGCTACATAAAGAAAACATTAAGACTGCTTCTTTTCAGAATTAAAGCCAAAGGAGGCACAGCTAAAAACGAAAATATATACATTTTAAAACCACATCACTTAAAATTTGACGAGCTTGCTCTGGGAGAGAAGACTTGTGAAAAGAGAATATGTTCCATAGAGACTGAAGGCTGTGGGTAGAAAAGACAGAAGTCTCTTTGGTAGAAAACTATGAGAATGAAGTTATATGTTGGTGGGGAGGGGGGTTGTATCGTGAAGAGGCAGTTGTGGGAAATACGAAAGGTGTGGAGGAGTTTGGTGTGTGGTTAGGGTAATGGTATTGAGAGGAAAGGAGTGGGGGTGGATGGAGAGGGATAAGAAGCCCTGTTGAGGAGTAGGATAAATGGGAAAAGAGACATAGTTGGTAGAAGGGACAAATATCACGGCAGATTACACTGTCTGGGAGAGATGGTTGGTTAAAATTGTTTTGGGAGAGTATGTGGAGCGTGTGTAGCTCGGTGGGATATTTCGCTAGAGGCATGGCAGAGGACTGGAAAGGAGAGGATAAACTATAGGACTATTGGAGCAGTGTGACGTTTTGTTAAGTATTTGTTTTTTTTTTTGTCGTGTGCTGTGATTGGTGTATTTAATTCTGGTCATGGTATGGTGTTCCAGTACTGGAAACTGGGAGACAAGGGCGGGACAGCGAAGTTTGTGCGTTCGTGGACGGTCGGGAACAGGGAGTATTCAAAATGAAGGTCATTGGGGATGGAGAAGATATCAGAAGGATAGGATGCAAAGTGGTCAGCTTTGCTCAGGATGTCAGGTAAGCGATGGTGGTTGTGGAGGAGCAGTGAGGAATGGGGTTACTGCCAGTGAGTCGATGGAATGCTTTCCAGGACTCGGGAGATTTAACAGGGAAAGAATCATTGAGTTGGTGTATGTTCCAACGACGGATTCGTGTTTTTCTTTACTATTATTTCACCCCCCACCAATGCCGCCTATGCGCGGGGAGAGGGGGGGGGGGCACTATCAGCGGTACAGTGAAACCAGTCTTCAACCAAATGACAACAAAAACTAAATAATAAATAACGAGAAATAGAAAGGTGAGATTTTTACAATAAATTTAAAACTTTTTAAAGGTGAAAGTAAAGTGGAAGTTTTTATATATACAAGAAACGTGACTTCCTGTACTTTTGGCTAAAACAGTAATATAATAAATCGAGACACAATGTGTGCACTTTTAAAAGCACTTAAGACATGATATCGAACACTGATATTTAAAAGTAGCACTTTTCTGTCACTGAGGGCCAGAAAGACCTGCCCTCTGATAGCGAGTCTATTGTTGAATTTAGAAAGGTTGGCTGATGATGAAGGTAGGATTATGGTGGTATAAGAATATAAGGATGGAGGTCTGGGGTGTAGCAGCGATGAAGTAGGAGTGGCTGTTGGGAAAAAGAGGGGTAGAGTAGAGAGTGGAATTGATGACGCTAATAGTTGGAAAAAGGAGAGTGGGAAAAGAAAGGCTGAAGGGGAAAAATGGTGGGTTAAGGAAGTCGAGGTGGGGGTGGAGAGAAGGCCATGATGAGGTGGAATGGGTGACGTGGACTTATAGTCGGTAGGACTGGTAAATGATGGGGAAAAGTTCATGAATCTGAGCAGGAGATGGTTGAGGTAGCTTTGAGAGAGAGAGAGAGAGAGAGAGAGAGTATGTGGAGGATGTGCAGGTGTAGGTTTGGTGCGATGTGTTGGTAAATACGCAGCAGCATACAAGGATTGGAAAACAGAGGGGAATCTATAGGATTATTTGTGTCGAATTTGTGGATGGTGTAGGTTGTTCGGAGGTGTTCAATGTGAGTGAGGAGAGGAGGAAATTCGATGACTTCGTAAATGAACATTGTGCAGAAAGATAAAATGTTCCTTCGAACAAATGAAGGTTTGGATGTGGCCTTGAGTCATGCATGGACGCCATGGCTGTTAAAATGACTGCTAGTGTAAAGTGGGAAATCCAGGTTTGAGTCCTGGTCTGGCATAAATTTTCACTATCTTCAGTCCCTTATTCACGTAATATGCCTGATGGTTGTTCATATTCACAACTGCGAACACATTTGATATATTTTAGTGTTTAGTTAACTGGATAGGATTGTCATAAATGGTATGACAGAAGTCATGGATGCTGAAGGTGAGGGTGGTGTGTCCTTTAATGATTGCCTGGGTTTTGGAAGGCATGATATGGAGCAGCCATTGGTTAAAACAGGAGTGAGCCGTGGTAAGAAGTTGCTGTTTTAAAGAGCGCGCCGTGGCGCGTAGTGTGAAGCAGTCGCCCTCCGTTTCTGGCGGTGGCGCCGCTGTGGCAATCGTAGCTTTGGTGTCTCCCTCTAGTGGGAAAGGGAGAAAGGTTGCTGTTCACGTGCATTTAAGGGGCGCTATGAGCTCACCAGTTGGTCAGTCTGGGTAGGTCTGGAGTCGGTGTGGGGTCAGTCCCTCGTCCCCAGCTTGCTAGTCTGTCTCTCGTCCGAATTTGTGGCGCAGTGAGAGAACTCAACGAGTGGTCGCCCGGTCGGGGGCTTAGTTCCTGCATCTGAGTCTGCGCGTTAGGCCGCCAGTCTGCTCGAGACGCTCAGGCAACTGTCATTGGCGGTTGGATCGATCGGTTGGTCGGTCGCACACTGATACACAAGATGACTTTGACCACCTTGAGCGTCGGCGCATGTGAGGTCGCCATGTGAGTCCAGTGGGCCGCGCCGTATAGCGAGGGATAGTGGCTTCGCGGCCGACACGAGAGCAACAGGAGTCAACCCACGACATTGGTCTAGCCGGTGCGAGCTGCGACGTCGTAAGACGGGATATCGGCGCGCCTTCCTGCGTCCGTTGAAGCGGCTGGCAGCAGACGGTTCGGGAGAGCGTTTTTTTATGGGGTGGAAGGGGGCGGGGGTACTGCGCCAGGACTTCAGCAGAAATCGCAGTTTATTAGATGTTAAGTGATTGGTGATATGTTGTTTCATTTAGTTGTTAAATTCTACTTGTTTTCTTGGTGAGGTCACCAGCCGCTTTGTTTTGGGGTCGTCCCACCATTCTTCTCCGTTTGCCCACCCGCGGGTTAGGTGGTTATTTATGAATTGGGTGATCCGGTTTTCCTTGTGGAGTAGGGGCGGGTTAGAGCAACCTGCGGTTCGGGTTCTTCGGTAATCTCCCTATCAATCTGCCGTACGTTAATATCTGCCTCTGTCATGTTTGCCGGATTCGGTGTGTTAACGAATGTATTGCTTGAAGTGTAACGGCCTAATTCCTGAAATATGTTTTATCTTGCCTATCATCTTGAGAGGCGGCATATGTGTACTGTAGAGCATGTTTGGCCAACCTTGTATCATTTTATGAAAGAGTGCATCTCATCGGCTTTTTAATTTAAATGGTTATTTTAGTATATAAAGTTGCCACCCTTCCACCATAAGACTTTTCTTAGAAGTTATAATCAAGTTGCACCTTCGGTGGCAAGTTAATCTTTTAAAATTTTAGCGTTTTGTACCATTTCCATCCCTCCTACAGGGTGCATAGTTTATGTGCTTGTGTGATTTGTTAAAACTTTTACTTTAAGGTAATCTGGTGTGTTGCAGATTTGCACGTGTGTTGTCTTTCAGAGGTTGTTGTGAGCGGTCGTGACTACGGCCGTGTCAAAAGGGAGCGGCAAGGTTCTCAGCCCGAAAGCTCATATACTCAAAAATTTGTTTCTTTCTGTCTCTGAATAAATTGGAACTTGATATTTAGAGGGTGCTTTCTGCTTATAATTTTAAATCTATTTCTAAAAAAATAAATTTAAAAAATGGCTTTTATGAATAAAATTCCCATTTGTTAAAATCAATTTCATTTTTATTTCCTGGCAGTTACTTCCACACTCACATATTGTGATTAAATGTGTTAATGTTCTTGATGAATCGCTAGTAAATAAAGTAAATTCAAAGAAAAAGTTTTGAAAGTAAATTCACAGTTCAAGGAGGTAAACTAATGGAAGTGAATTTGGAGGGTTCATGTGGAAGGTCGGATAGAGGGTGAGGAAAATGATATCATCGTACTGAGGGAGGTGGACTGGTGGGGGTGATTTGAGCATATCAGCAGTGTAAAGATGATAAATGAGGAGAACGAAGATGGAGTCTTGGGGCTCACTTTCAGTGAAATGTAAGGTTTGGGAATTAGTGTTGTTAGTGATGACAAAGCATGGACGATTAGAGAGGAAGGATGCAATAAGATGGATAAGAAAAGTAATCTTCGGAGAGGATCATGCCATAAAGATTGCAAGGGTGAGTAGGCAAGAGACAGGGCATTTGTTAAGCTGTTATGTTTTTTGATCAGAGGATATGTAGCATTTTCTATCAATTACTTCTTTTATGTCATATGTCAATAAGATTCGACTATCCGTTCGAAGTATCCATGCACAGCACTCTCGCACCGCATTCGTCTCTTGAGAATGAAAATGGCTGTAGAAGACGTCAGAAGTAAGTATTTGCAAACTCAAGTCACATCGCACAGCTAACCATTCAGGTTTTTTGTTTTTCCTTATTCCACAGCACGCCTTGATGAAAATCCTAGCAATGATTTGAAGGCGAGTTCTATTTGCAGTGCTGATACTGAATGCAAGTAAATTTAAAGGTGCCATTATGTAAGTGTATAAAATTAAGTAATTACGTTTCTCGACCAGTCATATGGTTCAATGTACCTGTTTTGTACAGGTCAGACATCGACTGATAAAACTTGCTGTTATTGCTGTATTCTAAGAAGTGTAATGAAGGCGTTTGCGGAAATTATGCAATAAATGAGAACTACTTCAAAACAAAAAAAAAGGTGTATAATTTTCCTGAGAATAGTCGCCAGACCTAATATCTTGATGAACCTTCTTCATTCACGAATCTAATGCATAGAGGGAATTAGGAAGCTGGAAGCAAACTGTGAAATGGCTGACTCTAGTGCGCGCTGGTATGTGTATGTGTGTGTGTGTGTTCTGAACGGCGTGACACTGCCGATTTCCTGAGAGGATAATACTGATTTAACACGCAGAAACAGGGACGAATAATGTGATTACAGCAGTTTTAGCGGCGGGGAATCGCTATTAATTGTCAAAGAAACGTAATTATATTCCATAACAGAGTAGATGAAAAGAGAGCTACATACCTTGAATAATAACTGCTCACTACTTATTCTGAGCTGCTTTCGGGCAATATGTCCTCCATTCTAGCGCAGTGTTCAGTTATTTAATATAACAAATTAATTTTGCTCTACAATTTAGTGATATGCAAGGCACTCCATCTCCTATCGCAATGTTCCATAATTTAAGCTGATTACGACAATTAAGGAAACACATGATTCGCCCTCATAGAAACATGTGAAGGCGAATACGCTGTGAGTTTGAACTTGTGGTAAAGGGAGAAAAATGAGAGTGAATTCATAAAACACTAACCAAAAAGATGTGGTAATTCGTCTCTCTGACGACATCGATGCTATCTTGCCTCAAACTTGCTCCAACAGTGCTGCAATAAGCTATAATTACAACTCCTTTCCTTCTTTCGTCTTTTCTATACAGATAAAACCTAGTAGACTAGTGTAACAACGACTCCGTAATTTTTTTGTGTGTACAGTCTGAAGCTTTGCTAATCAAAAGTTACTAACGTGTATCCTGCACAGAGTGAAGAAACGCATAAAAAAGTTTGAAGTATTTTTTATCACATTTATTGAACATTTTCATCATCGGGTGATATTATAACAACACCGTCATCTGATGTTAAGGATGGTCATCATCATCAGCAGCAGCAGCAGCAACAGCAGCATCGTTATCGTCGTCTTCACTTACTACGACTGGCTCTGTAGTTATCACCAAAGGTGTTGGGAGGAACCGCTGCAGCTCCGGTCAGTCCCTGACAGAATCCACCGAGATCACCTCGGCATTTGCTGACGTCAGGAACTCTGCATACAAAAGCTGACGGCCTCAGTCAGGACAGACGGGGGTCATAGCGTACAGTCTTTGTGTCGTAGCATCTGTAAAGGCGGGCGGTAGGAACTCCCTTTACAAAGACGCTATACTGTTATCACCAACACGGCAAATACGCGTTACTGGCAACGCCTCTCTGTCAGGCAATCGACAAACATAAGATTTTAGCTCTACGCGCTCTGATTTTGTCTTACATCCCGCCCTTACGAGTTCGGCATTTGGTTGTGGTTACAAGCTTCGTGACTACTGCGTCTTGCCGGAAAAAGCATGTCTGCTCTCGCAGAGATATGAAGCTGGTGATGGTCGGCAACACGTGTGCGACCCTGAGAGATAACTGGGAGGTCTCTGGCGACTCGTTGGTTTCAAGGCCGCGCCAGTAGGTGTGTACACCCTTGACTGATAACGAGAAGAGCACTTCTGACTCTTCTGTTCTGAGGTTGTGTCAGGCAGTGCAGCTGCACCAGCCGGGTTCATCTTGATCGCTGGGGTGGCATCTGATAGCGAGCGACACTGCCGAGTGGTTCCCACGCTCGCTCACGTATGTACAGTGAGTGGGAATACATTTGGCAACCTGTTTCGGTGCAGATAGCATACACTGAGGTGACAAGAGTCGTGGGATACCTTATAATATCATTTAGGACCCCCTCCTGCCCGGCGTAGTGCGGCAATTCGACGAGGAACGGACTCAAGAAGTCGTTGGGAAATCCCCTGCAGAAATATTGAGCCATGCTACCTCTATAGCCGTCCATAATTGCAAGAGTGTTACCGGTGCAGAATTTGGTGCACGAGCTGATCTCTCGATTGTATCCCATAAATGTGTGATGGGATTCATGTCGGGCGGTCTGGGTGGCCAAATCATTTGTACGAATTGTCCAGAATGTTCTTAAACCAATAGCCAACAATTGCGACTCGATGACATGGCGCTCTCTCATTCATGAAAATTCCATCGTTGTGTTAGAACATGAACTCCATGAATGGCTGCTAAAGTAGCCAAACATAACCATCTCCACCCAGTGATGGTTCAGCTGGGCCAGAGGACCCAGTCCATTCCTTGTAGGCACGAATAACAGTATTTGGAACCATCAACAGCTAGCACAGTGACTTTTTGACAACTTGGGTCTATGGCTTCTGCGCTACATTCGAACACTACCATCAGCTCTTACCATCTGAAATCGGGACTCATCTGACTAGGCCATGGTCTTCCAGCCATTTAGGGTCCAACCGATGTGGTCACAAGCGCGGGAGAAGTGAAGCAGGCGATGTCATGCTATTAGAAAGGCACTTGCTTTGGTGGTCTGCTGCCGTAGCTCATTAACGCCAAATTTGGTAGCACTGTCCTAACAGAAACGTTAGTCGTGCGGCCACAATGATTTCTGAAGTTATTTCACGTAGGTTGCTTGTCTGTTAACACTGACAACTCTACGCAAACGCTGCTGCCATCAGTCGATAAGTGAAGGCCGTTGGCCAAAGCACTGTCCTTGGTGAGAGGTAATGACTGAAATTTGGTCTTCTCGGCACACTCTTCACACTATGGCTCTTAGAATACTCAATTCCCCAACGACCTCCGAAATAGAAGGTCCCATGTCTCTAGCTTCAACTACCATTCCGCTCTCAAAGTCTGTTAATTCCTGTCGTGCGGACATAATCAAGTCGGAAAGGTTTTCAGTTGAATCACCTGAGTAGAAATGACTGATCCGCCAATATACTGCCTTTTATACCTTGTGTACGCAATACTACCGCCATTTATTTATGTGCAAATCACCATCTTATGATTTTGTCACCTCAGTGTAATTTACTTCAGTGTATTCTGCGAAATGTCTCCCTGCTTAAAAATATCTGTGTTCGAGAAAGATCCCTGCCTGTCAGTGGCATGTTTTTAGCGGTAATTCACTGTATGAGAGAACTGTATTTTGTAAATTCGAAGTGATACCAAAGGATAAAAATTTTACACCATATTTTAGATCCATGTGACGATGCTGTGCTGAATATATTTATACGTTTTGACGATGCCATTATGGCCTTATCACATTAGCACATGGTGTAGAACCGATCTGAAGATGGTCATTATTGACTGAAACAGGTCATCCTCAAAGAAATTGATATTGTGATCAAAGACTAGAATAAAAAACATTTGAAAATTATCGAAGTTCATCGGTACTTGTGTGATGTCATAACTGCTATTTTGCGTTTGGTTTAGGAACACGCACAACGTCCACATCCATAGCTTGCAAAGCACTTTTTAAGTGCAGGGTAGAGAGTACGTTCCGTTGTTCTACAAGGTCATCAGTCCCCTAGACTTAGAACTACTTGTACCTAACTAACCTAAGGACATTACACACATCCATGCCCGAGGCAGGATTCGAACCTGTGACCATAGCAGCAGTTCCGGACTGAAAACACCTAGAACCGCTCGGCCACAACGGCCGGCCATTGTTCTACATATAACGGTTTCTTCCCGCTCCGTTCGCATTACATACTAATTTGAGTTATTCCAAATTACGTAAGTTATAGATGGTACGTTGATTTCCTCTGGTGTACATTCTTAATAAAACAGCCACTTTTCATCTACCTGTACATGTCTGGGAATACCATTAAACCCCCTTAGTGATATTCTACGCCGTCGTCAGACATCACACCCTGCTGTTTCATTTTCATACTTATCAAGAACATCAACACACACTCGCCAGCCACCCAAACTAGACATCTACTCGTAAGACACAGCACTCACTGCAAAGGAGAGGTCCCGAATGTGAGAGAGTAAAGAAGACTCCGCAAATTAGTCTGCTGAATTCGTAGGGGACATCCGAGAGGAAAACGTCATTCGATGTTTATATTTTGAACTTTCTTCAGTATCAGTCTTTTGACTGGTTTGACGCGGTCTGCCAAGCATTCCACTCCTGTCCCAACTTCATCTCAGAACAGCACTTGCACCCTACGTCCTCGATTATTTTCTGGGTATATCCCAATCTCTGTCCTCTTCAACAGCTTCCTCTAGTACCATGAAATTTATTCCCTGACGTCTTAACGGATGTTCTATCTTCGTGTCCCTACTTCTTGTCATTGTTTTCCATATATTCCTTTTCTCGCCGATTCTGCGGAGAACCTCCTCATTCATTTCCTGATTAGTCCACCTAATTTACAATATTCTTCTGTAGCACTATGTCTCAAGTGCTTCTATTCTCTTCTGTTCCGCTTTTTCCACAGTCGGTGTCTTTCTGCCACACAATGCTGGGCTCCAAACGTACACTTTCAGAAATGTCTTCCTCAAATTAAGAGCTATGTTGGACGCTAGTAGTCTTCTCTCTGCCAAGAATGCCCTTTGTGCTAATTGTAGTTTCTGTTTTATCTCCTCCTTGCTCCGTCTGTCGTGGGTTGTCAAGGTTGACAGAAAAATCGAATGACGCGACTAGAGCTGGTGACCTTTGACGTCGTTCAGCGGTTACTTCCCTCCAGGAATCTACATGTAAATTATGCGATTTGTTCATTTATGCAACTGAATGGATATTTAGGCGTAAGAGTCCAAATTAAGGTATTAAGGACGTCAACATGTCCATTTTCTCTCGACATCTTAGAGTACGGTGTGAGAGGTCTCATGAAAGTACTGTGAATTGTACGTGGCGCAGTCATCAAACACCGCACGAATACGATATTTTAAATTTGCTGTCGCAGTGGAGAGGCTTTTTCTGGTCTAATAGTGGTACACGATAATTACACTTTCGAGGAAGTTGTAATTCTTCGCTATATATTGTGTTTTTCTACTGCTGGCTACGTCTTTAATTACCGTAAAGAGTTACATGCTGATATTTTAATCTGCTCTACTATTGCACGATCGATTACGTATCTCAGACCTGTATTTAGTCAAACGTGTACTAGGTCTGTTCAAAAAATTCTTGAATTTTGTCTACAAAATTTTTTTGCGCTTACCTTGCATGGCCTCCTTCGAAATACTCTCCTCCACAACTGATACGGCACTCCCAACGCCGTTTCCGGTTCCGGAAGCAGTCTTTGTACGCCTCTTGCTGTATCACGCGAAGCGCCGTCTGCGAATTTTCTTTTATCTCGTCTTTCGTTGCAAATCTTCGTCCTTTTTGATGGGTTTTCAACTTTGGAAATAAAAAGAGTCCTCAGGGACCAGGTCTGGAGAGTACGGAGGATGAGGCAGCACATTGATTTCCTTCCTTTTTTGCAACAGTCACGCTCCAACAGGTATGAATGGGCGGGTGCGTTATCGTGATGCACGAGCAGTGGATTGTCTCCCACATTTCAGGCCATTTCCTTCTTACATTTTCTTGCAGGCGTCGCACCACGTCCCGATAGCACCATTAATTCATAGTTTGTCCCTGTGGCACGAATTAATGCTCCTGCAAAGTCAAAGAAAACTATCAGCATGGCTTTGACATTAGACCTGAACTGACGAGCTTGTTTTAGTCTTGGAGAACCTTTCCCGTACCACTCCGAAGATCGAACCTTGGTCTCAACATCATAACCGTAGACCCATGTCTCATCGCTAGTTATGAATCTCTTACGGACCATCTCGTTCTCATTTGCGCGATCCAAAAGCTCCTCACATATTGCGAGGCGAAGGTCTTTTGGTCTTCACTCACGAGCCGTGGGACGAACTTGGTGGCAACACGATACGTTCCAAGCTGCTGTGTCAGGATTTCATGACATGATCCAACTGAAATGCTACATTTTTCTACAATCTCTCGGCCAGTCAGTCATCTATTGGCGTGCACAATTTCGTTGACGTTACTGACATGAGCGTTGACGGTAGACGTCGAAGGGAATGCTGAACGAGGATCATCTTTAGTTTCGGTCCGGCTATTTTTAAACCATATGAACCATTCGTAACACCGAGTATGGCTTAAGCGCTCATCACCGTAGCTTTCCTGCGTCATTTGGTGCACCTGTGTAAAAGTTTTCTTGAGCTTCGCGCAAAATTTAAAGCAGACCCTTTGCTCCTCTAAAGCTGCCGTCGCGAAATACCCAAACCGTGGGACACAACGTTCTACTCAATACAGCACTGAACAGTAACTAACAGACATACAACAATGAAACTTCCCGCAGTTACACATTAAACACAGGCAAGTACAGGGCTGCCAACCGCATTTTGCTCCAACATGTCATTGGCGTGAAATTACGCATGTTCCGGAATTTTTCAAACAGACCTCGTACGACATCATAATTACACGCCAAAAAGAGTAGTACACCCTTTTAGAGGTTTTCAGTTCACTTTAGATTTATTGTTGCAACGGTGCATATGCATTACACGAAATTATACGTTTATAGATCAATATTGCAAGCGGTTCTGAGGTACCAAGTATAAACCCATGATTCAATATCAATGTTAGAACGTGATGTACCATCCACAGGTGCCAATGCAAGCACACACTCTGGCACCCAGGTCGGTCGTACAGATGGCGAACACTGTACTCGGATACGTTATGCCACGCCTGTTCTACCTGTTCATGTAGTGCTGTAAGAGATGCTAGTTGACGAGTCGCAGGAGTTTGAGTCACTTCTCACCCATCTCACCTCACCCGTGCTCGACTGGAGACAAGTCCTGAGATGATACTGGCCAAGGAAGTTGCCGCACGTTTTGCAGACCACGTTGAGTTTCACGGGCAGTTTGTGGGTGAGCATTGTCCTTTTGGAAGGACACGTCACCTTCCTGTAGCTAGAACAGCAATAGAACGGATCTAACAACATTCTGGACATATTGAGCGCTTGTTGACGTCTCCTCCAGAAACACCAAAGGTGAACGGGAGTTGTAGCTCATCGCACCCTAGACCATGAGACCTGGGATGGGGCCAGTGTCTCACGGACGAATGCACTCCACGAGACAATGCTCATCAGGCCTATGTATCATGCGCAAGCGACCACCACTTGGGTGCGGGCAGAATCTGCTTTCGTCGCTGAAGACCACGACGCACCATTTCATCTTCCAAGTGATCCTCTGACGGCACCATTCGAGAGGTGCTCGTCGATACTGTGGCCCGTGTGGAAGACGCCCCTTGAGATGTGCGCACCCGTAGTCCTAAATACAGGTACGCAACAGTTCGTGTTAACACGTCTGGGCTGGACTCACAAGCCCTCTTATCTATGCTGCCACCGCTGCCGTTACAATACGACGACCCTGACGGACGTCTATGGTGGGTAGACGTCCAGAACCTCATCTACGATTATGAGAATATTCGGGCAACCACTGGTACCAGCATCGCTGCACAACTTATACAGCACGTCCAACTTGTGTGCCAATTCACCGAAAGGACCATCCCGGCACTAGAAAGGCAACTGTCTGATACCTTTCAAACGCGCTCATTTGACTATAGGAACCACGAGTGCATCTGCATAGCATGACTGCCTGCTTGTTTCATACGTTTCACCACATTGAGTCTTCTGGCTGTGAGCATTCCCCATTAAAGGGCAGACGTGGCGCACTCGTAGCTATGCGAAACGCTGCCTGCTGGTGGACGATGAAAAATCCATTATCAGTATATGTATTAACCCCAAGTAGCATATACTGACATCGGATAAAAATCGATGTCGTCGTTCCAGGTGCACAAATTTCTTTTTTTTCCCCCACCAGTGTGTTATTATTTGTTTTATTTTTACTGAAGTCAGAGCCTGCAGTAACAATATATCACTGTTAAGAATTAAAGACAACACAACGACGAGCACTGTCGTGGTCAAAGTTAAATGGGGGAGTCGGTGAATTCCGGAGCATTTTAAAAACCATATATAGAAGTTGAGGAAAATGGTGGTGACACGACAGGGGTCTCATCTTAATAGGGGTGCAGTGGACACTATTAGGCCTGGTGCTTTGACATTCCAAATTTTTCGACCCTTTGGAGAACGGACCAGTAGGAAAACGAGACAAAAAATACAGGACTGCAACGTGGCCTGCTACTTTGCTGAGAGGTACTTCGTCGCGTTTCTTATTTTCACGATCATTAAGCAACGGAGGAAATATTGTTTCTGCTGACAAAATAAGAAGGCAGGAAACGGTGTACTTACGGTAGCAATACACCGTTGTCAAAGTAGTAGGTAATAAGAATGAGATTTTCACTCTGTAGCGGAATGTGCTCTGGTATGAAACTTCCTGGAAGATTAAAACTGTGTGCCGGACCGAGACCCGAACTCGGGACCTTTGCCTTTCGCGGGCAAGTGCTCTACCATCTGAGCTACCGAAGCACGGGTCTCACCCCGTCCTCACTGCTTTACTACCGCCAGTACCTCGTCTCCCACATTCCAAACTTCAGAGAAGTTTGGGTAGCTCAGATGGTGGAGCACTTGCTCGCGAAAGGCAAAGGTCCGGAGCTCGGGCCTCGGGCACACAGTTTTAATCTGCCAGGAAGTTTCATACTAGGTAATAATTCTACTTAAGGTCATGTTTCAATGCGTAAGTTTTATAAGTGCGGTATAAAGTGTTTTAACTTCGGTCCATACAGCAAGGCACACAGTACGGCGATGATTTTGGTGAGGCAATGGATAGGCGTTATGACTGACAGAGTTCTAGCTGTGTTTGGCGTGTTACACACTAACAAATGATGACAGTTTCAGAAAAACTGGATGATTTATTTAAGAGAAAGAGCTTCACAAACTGAAAGGCAATAATGCGGCGGTCCAACTCCGGCCCTTACGCAAGCAGTTATTCTGCTTGGAGGTATTTGATAGAGTTGTCGGATGTTCTCCTGAGGGATATCGTGCCAAATTTTTTCCAATTGGCGCGTTAGACCGTCAAACTCCCGAACTGACTGGAGGGCCCTGCCCATAGTTCTCCAAACTTTCTTAACTGGAGAGAGATCCAGCGACCTTGCTGACCAAGGTAATGTTCGGCAAACAGGAAAAAAAAACAGTAGAAACTGTCGCCATGTGCGGGGCGGACGGGCATTATCTTGTTGAAATGTACACCCGAAAGGCTTGTCACGAAGGGCAATAAACTGGGGCGTAGCATGTCGTTGGCGTACCGCTGTACTTTAAAAGTACCACGGATGAAAACGAAATGAGTCCTGCTGTGAAATGAAATGGGTGCGAAGACCATCATTCGTGGTTACTGCGCCGTATGGCAGGCAAGAGTCAAGTATGTATCCCGCCGCTGTCCGTTGCGTCTGCAGACACGTCTTCGCTGTGTACCTGTATTGCCTGTACCTTCTGCCAAATCATGTTGGAAAGCAAAACTGTAAACTAAAGAAACCATCCCGTGTAATTCGGTATTATGTAGTGCAGTGAAAAGTGCGTGACGTCACGCGTGACATGAAATTTCAACACAAAACCAACAGAATAAAGAAAAAGGCACAAACTGAATTTTGGAAGAAGAAATAATCCAAATGTTTGTGTTAAAAGTCCGTGTAAATAACGTTTTCAAATGCAAAACTAATTTTAAATAATGTTGCTGCATTCTAACTGTGACGTAACTGGCCGTAACGGACTTTCGTGTCTTACCTATAACACGGAAACTCGGTAGTGCTCAAAGTGATAAACATAGAAGTATAGCGCAGCAGCAAACTAGTTAAAAGGAGAGAAAGCTTTGCGCAGTGCGATGCAAGGACGAGTAGCTATTCTAGCCAGATTAAGCTTTCACTCCACCACTGTGTTCCACAGTGTGCAATGCGGTGAAGACACACTCAACCAACTTGTGAGGGGACGCTGGTAGAATGATTGAATGATTGAAAGAAGACTAAACTTTTTACACTGAGCGAGGTGGCGCAGTGGTTAGACACTGGACTCGCATTCGGGAGGACGACGGTTCAATCCCGCGTCCGGCCATCCTGATTTAGGTTTTCCGTGATTTCCCTAAATCGCTTCAGGCAAATGCCGGGATAATTCCTTTGGAAGAGCACGGCCGACTTCCTTCCCCGTCCTTCCCTAATCCGATGAGACCGATGACCTCGATGTCTGGTCTCCTTCCCCAAAGAACCCCGAACCCCCCTAAACTTTTTAAGGAACTATATTGTGAACAATGAAACTACAGTAATTCGCTGGCGATTACAACTAACTTCACATAAATTACTTCTTACTGATAAGTATGACTCTACCGTGAAATTAATTACTGAAATGACAAAGGAGTGATAAACCTATAACTTCGGAGTGCAAGCCACATGAACTGATAACGCGCGTACTTCAATCCGAGATGCTTTTAATAATTTCCACAACGAAATTCTGTCTCGAAATCTGGCAGAAAACCCAAAGAGGTTCTGGTCATACATAACGCACACCAGTCGCAAGACGCAATCAATACCTGCACTGCGCGATAACAACGGTGAAGTCACTGATGACAGTGCCACTAAAGCAGAGTTACTAAACACGGTTTTCCGAAACTCCTTAACCAAAGAAGATAAGGTAAATATTCCTGAATTCCAATCAAGAACAACTGCCAAGATGAGAAACATAGAAGTAGATATCCCCGGTGTAACGAAGCAGCTTAAATCGCCTCCGGTCCAGATTGTATACCAGCCAGGTTCCTCTCAGAGTATGCTGATAAAATAGCTCCATATTTAGCAATTATATACAACCACTCGCTCACAGAAATATCCGTACCTAAAGACTGGAAAACTGCTCAAGTCACACCAATGCCCAGAAAGGGAACTAGGAGTAATCCGCTGAATTACAGGCGTACATCACTAACCTCGATTTGCAGTAGGGTTTTGGAACATATACTGTATTCGAACATTATGAAGTACCTCGAAGAAAACGATTTATTGACACATAGCCAGCACGGTTTCAGAAAGTGTCGTTCTTGTGAAACACAACTAGCTCTTTATACACATGAAGTAATAAGTGATATCTTGGGGATGTCAAATTGATTCCACATTTCTAGATTTCCAGAAGGGTTGGGACACCGTTCCTCACAAGCGTCTTCTAACCAAACTGCGTGCCGTCGGAGTATCGCCTCAGTTGTGCGACTGGATTCGTGATTTCCTGTCAGAAAGGTCACATTTCGTAGTAAAAGACGGAAAGTCATAGAGTAAAACAGAAGTAATATACGGCGTTCCCCAAGGAAGTGTTATAGGCCCTCTACTGTTCCTGATCTATATTAACGACATAGGAGACAATCTGAGTAGCCGTCTTAGATTGTTTGCAGATGATGTTGTCATTTACCGTCTTGTAAAGTCATCAGATGATCACAACGACTTGCAAAATGATTTAGATAAGATACATGTGTGGTGCGAAAAGCGACAATTGACCCTCAATAAGGAAAAGTGTGAAGTTATTCACATGAGTACTGAAAGAAATCAGCTAAATTTCGATTACGCGATAAGTCACACAAATCTGAAGGCTGTAAATTCAGTTAAATTCTTAGGGATTTCAATTACAAATAACCTAAATTGGAACGATGACATAGATAATAATGTGGGTAGAGCAAACCAAAGACTGCGATTCATTGGCAGAACACTTAGAAGGTGCAACAGGTCTACTAAAGAGACTGCTTACACCACGCTTGTCCGCCCTATTCTGGAGTATTGCTGTGCGGTGTGGGATCCACATCAGGTGGGACTGACGGATGACATCGAAAAAGTACAAACAAGGGCAGCTCGTTTTGTATTATCGCGAAATATGGGAGACAGTGTCACAGACACTATACATGAATTGGAGTGGCAATCATTAAAACTAAGGCGTTTTTCGTTGCGACGGGATCTTCTCATGAAATTTCAATCACCAGTTTTCTCCTCCGGTTGCGAAAACATTCTGTTGGGACCCACCTAAATAGGGAGGAATGATAGAGAGACAGCTTGAAGGTGGTTCATTGAACCCTCTGCCAGGCACTTTATTGTGAATAGCAAAGTAATCACGTAGATGTAGATGTAGAACTTTACTTAGTCACTTCTGAACCACGAAACCAACCCAAACCAATAAAAGAACTCCCACTACCTTTCCATTTCCAAAAAAATCTTAAATTAGACACAGCCGCAATGCAGCAACAACATTACCTGGCAATCTTTATTTCTGAAATTAATCTTCACGAATTCATATTTCCAAAATTTCACATCCTCTGTAACTTTATTTCTGTGCTCTACAAGCTATTTCTAGACCGCTCAGTAGCATGACCAATACCTGACTCTTAGAATGCTACAGCAAGAATAATGCCACTAGCAACCAAAGATCACATTGATTGTACTTGGAACCTCTGTGACGTAACATATAGGATATTTAAAACGTCTATTTGAAAAATGTCCGGTATAAATATATGAATTATGACACATCGAATGAAAACAGAGCTTACATTAATCTTCTTAAATACCAAAAATAAGCTAGAAACCATACACTATCAATGGTAGTCGGCACAAGGGGCGGCGTGAGCACAGCCTACTTTCTGTGAGCCGCCTATTAATGGCCCTTTTGTGCTCACTGAAGCACCAATTGCACTTCGGATCGATGATAATGATGAATCCGTGGCTCTGAGTGCCTCTCTGCCGATTGATCGGGCCTCACGGTCTGTTGCCTCTCAAGGTTGACCAGCCCCTTCTTGACGCTGTGTTCGGCTATGGTTCACACATTCCTGCCACCATTGCCGAACAGCGGCATCGCTCCTATTGAAATGTTGAGCGATTCTGCGACTACACCAAGCGGCGTCTTTGAGCCCAACTAGCGGTCCTCTCTCAAATGTTGACATCTGCGTCTATAGTTCACGCGCCTGTCTGCGAGGCATCGTAATTGTCAAAACGAGTACACGAAATGAAATTCACAAAGACTTTATGCTCTGATGTCGTCGTGTTACCTGTTCACCATACTTGCCAGCTACGTGGTTAAATATGTGCTGCAGCATCACACATTCATCTATGGATTGCCAAAATTTATAATTTGGCGTTTTCTATTTTTTTGTCTCTTTTTTGTCTTCGAGTTTATAATTCATTTACTCGTATATAACAGAGTGTGAATCTCGTAAGTAATTATGAGTACGATGCTGTAACGCAGAATCGTGAATTAATAGAAATTACCCTCTCACTTAGTTAATGAGTATTAATGAACCTTAAGCCGAATCTGTGTAAGGCAAAATCCTTTCAGAAAACAAGCCTTATGAGTAATTCAAAGAAAAATCGAAGACTGAATGGCAGAATACCGATGCCGGCAGAGTAAAGTAGTTCGGGTAGCAGGAAAAGTTACTGGTCTGAAGTTCACCTGTGGTTTCAGAAAAGTAATAACTTGGGTTGATTTAATAGTGCTAGGTTATTCGACTAATGGGTAATCCATAATGTGGATGAATGTAATTAATTATTCATGCAGTTTTGTACTAGCGTTTCGATTCCAAATCAGCCACAGGGAATATTCAACAGTCGTCAGCAAATCCGGTTTTATGTAATCACGGGTTGGATAGCAAGTTAACATTCAACATACCGAACAGTAAACTGGTTAACAACATTACGCGAAATATCACTCCAACTCCAATAAACCACGTGCTCGGACGGAGGCGATATCTGAAATGGCTGCCGAGCGGACCACATGTCGTACTGGTAATCATCACTGCTGCTCAGATGTTCGTCCGACACAAAATTATTTTCCTATTGAGTATTTTCTCACATCCCGCAGGTTTCCCTTAAACTGTCCTGTTAATCCTATGCTACTGTTTCATCATAGGGCAACAAAAAATTCCTCGGAGTGTTACGCGAAGTGTGTAGCTAGCTTCGTAATCCTGTTACCAAATCAGTTACAGAAAACACTGTACTTTTCACTATAAATCGCGAAGAAAGAGACTTACCTTGGTTGCTTATAAGAGATGCAGTCAAATGAAAAACGAGCACCCACCGCAATGGAACAATGGAATGCTTCCATTCGAAAGTAACCAGCACACCCGTTCAGACATTTTTCCCACTACGAGACGAAACGATTAATTCCTGGTTCGTCGGACGCGGTCGGCCGCTGACGGATCCACAACACATACTGTTGCACTTCCTCATCCGGCTGAAATCGATGCCCACGCGCGTCTTTCTTCAGGTCGCCAAAGATGTGAAAATCACACAGTGAAAGATCCAGGCTGCACAGATGACGTTGCATTGTTTCCCAACCAAATCGCTGGGGTGTAGCCTAAGTCCGACAGGCAGTGAGGTGGCGGGCGATCTCGTGCAACAGAATGATTTAGGTGACAGCACTTCGACAGCCTGAGGGCTGGAAACATCGCACATCTCCCCCACCAAAGAAATCCAAAGCTGTTCGCACAAGTTCTGCTCAGATCATGACGACCTTCTTCTTAAACTGCAAGCGCTCTCTCCTCGTCGACATCCTCGAGCATGGGACCACAACCGATGTGCAGCACTATGAACGCACTTTGCAGACACTGGGACGCGCTATAAAGTCAAAACATCAGGGAATGCTGTTGGACGGCACGATACAGCCAGCACCGACATTGCCAGTCGGAGGAAGACTAAGATTCAGCTATTTGGTTGGGAAACACTGTCATATCGTCTATACAGCCTGGATCTTTCACGGTGCAATTTTCACATCTTTGGTGATCTTAAGAAAGATATGCATGGACATCGGTTTCGGTCGCACGGGTAAGTGCAAGAGTGGATCCATCCTCGGCCGATCGTGTCCTACGAAACGGGAACTGATCGTCTCGTCTCCCAGCGGGATGTGTGGCGATTTCTTTTCAACGGAATCATCCAAGGTCTCCTTGCTTTCAAAAATATCGTAGAACTATAGCAAGTAGGTGAATACCCTTTACTGATGATCTTACTGTGTTGTTCAGTGCATGATTAGATTGTAATGATAACTGTTGTGCACGCAACAAAAGAATTCACAAGTGACTGCAAACTTGGATTTTTGAAGATCACACCAATAATTCTATTTTCCGTCGTGTTTCTTTTTCTTTTTCTTTTTTTATTTTGTTTTTACTCTCATTTTGTTTGTTTTTGTTCGTTGCATCTGCTCGGGGCAGACGTCGTAAGACATCCATTTATGTTCGTTGTTGATCGATTGACTCAGTTTTTTTATTACATAGGGCATGTAACCCCCTGACCGAACACGCTGAGCTACCATGCCGGCAGTTTCTAAAAGAGTGAAGACCCTAACAGTGAAACTTTACTAGAACAATATTAAACGGTTAAAACACTTGACTACATAAAGCTATCTATTAGCAAGAGTTTGTTACGTGAAATATCTTCAAAATGCACACCTAGCTTAGCGCTATTTGTAGAAGCTAACATATGACAGTGCAACACATGTTTACCAGTTTTTCGTTTTTTTTTAAACTGAGTCATCACTGTCCACAGTTAACTTTTACTAGTGAAATCACAAAGAATACTGAAATTCAAACTGAACAGCGTAAAATCTTTCAGTGGTCGCAAAATAAAAACTGTTTGTAGAACTTGTGTCACTAGTGTCTTAGTCAGTTTTTAAACATAATTGAACTTCTAAAACATCGCAAAATCACCGTATAGTATTTTTGTGGTATTAGTATCATACCTACATTTTCTGTAACCCACACATTAACACCTGTCGTCAAGTAACGTACAAATGATTCAGTTATACGGGCCCAGTTATTGCGTGAATATTCACTTTACTCTCGCTGTTTGGACAGTAAAATCAAGGGAGGGTTACTGCTCTGGTCTTATAGATACAACATAATTTAGAATACAGTATAGTACAGTGTAAATCAAACTCATTGAAACTCCTTACCCTTCAAGACTATCTCTTCCTGCAGAGAGAAAAAAAAAGGAAAAACAGGACTTGATTCTAGAACTCTGAATAGAAACCTGCTACTGCAACTACATCTTTATTACTATAGCGCAGTCCAATGCCTGTGTTTTTTCATGCACGCATGTCTGAAGGACATCGCAGAGCACATCATAAAAGCATAGGTACTGCACTATATACCGAGCGAGGTGGCGCAGTGGTTACCACACCGGACTCGCATTTGGGAGGACGACGGTTCAACCCGTCTCCAACCATCCTGATTTAGGTTTTCCGTGATTTCCCTAAATCGTTTCAGGCAAATGCCGGGATGGTTCCTTCGAAAGGGCACGGCCGATTTCCTTCCACCTCCTTCCCTAACCCGAGCTTGTGCTTCGTGCCTAATGACCTCGTTGTCGACGGGACGTTAAAAAACACTAACGTAACCTAACTTACTGCACTATAGTATTTCATGCCAAGACAAGGCGGCGACAATGATCGTAAGCCTTCCCTGTGCGGAAATCACAGCAGTTGAGTGATTACAGGACGTAGACACACGATCACGTATGGAAGTCTGCATCGGTTCTGGCGGAGAACACGTATGGCCAAGGGGTTAAGGCCACCGCTCGCATAAAGCGGTAAATCCAGGTCCGAGCACCGGTCCAGCAAAAGTTCTCATTTTCATCAATACAGTGTGCAGCTGGAGCCTCATCACATTCGTTGTTGTGAATACATTTCTTGTATTCATTTTTGACGCGAATAGTACAACGAAATAATTAACCAAGTAAAAATCATCCGCATTAGAACAAATAAAACAAATTGCATCTCCAAATGAGATCAATACTGACAGAACACTAAAACTGACAATTAATAAAAAAAAAGGGGCAGAGCTTGCCCATATACTGCTTGAGTGTATCGAAATGAACTATTACAGTAGGCACTTGAATTTCCACATTAACAGGAGATACGATGAGTACTGAATATCACGCTGCTTGGCTGTTAAGCGTCTCAGAGCCAGGGACGGCACACCGCACATTGAAAGTTAAAAAACTGCAAGTGTGTGGGACATATTTATCTACAGTATTCCTCCTGAGTGCTGTTGCGGCTGTGGGTATCGGTATTTTTCAACGGGAACAGGAAATTATACACACTTACTTAAGCAATACTTATTCATTACATAGTGCTGCCTGGTTAGCCCCGTACATTTAAAGTTGAAATTACAATTGTGTTGGAAGTATTCACTTACAATGTTCCTCCTGACAGCTGCCGTGAACACATTCATTAGTGCAGAAAAAAAGAAAGAAAAAAACGAAGCATAACGTCATACAAAAATTAATAATAATACTTATTGCAACTGCTTACGCTTCTTGCATGATGGGAGAGTGCATAGAGGTTTAAGAAGAGTATATGTATAATCTCCACACAAGCAGCACTCTGTGTTGACGGATACAATCAGTTAATGCACTGCCATTGTTTGTCTAAGAATATTCCTCCTGTCTACAGTCGTATCCTCATCCGCTATCATGCCCGTCCATTCCTGATGCAGAAAGCTCTAAATAAATTTCTCCTATAAGTGTTTACAACAAATAGATTTGCCAAATGAACACCTGCAACCTAGATATACTTACAGACAGCGATGAAATGACGGTCTTATTAGTTTTACATGAGCACTTATGGGCGCCTATGTCACGCATGTGTGTGACGTCGTCAGATCGTTCAGATACATTTATGTTTACAGCCCATGACACCTGGACAGGTGGCGAATGATGACATTCACGCAATGGGGGTGATGTAAGTGTTCAACAGTACCGGAGCATATTTGGCACAGAAATTGGTACTGAAACATCAAGCTCATTAGTTAACTACTTGTTTGGCTATCCTCAACAGCGGTGCTATGCGCAGGTGAGCGCATGGGTGCGGCGGATTCCGACTACAGAGCAGTACGTGCGTTGCAGCAAGTACGAGCGAACTACAGTCCAGTCTCGCTCCCACAAAAAGGACAATCGAAGTGGTACGTGCAGATTTGTGAACTACAGTCGACTCTCGCCCCTACGAAAAGCGCGAACGCAACGACGATGTGGTATTGAGTGTGCGCTCTGGTAGCAGCGCGTTGAAGGTCCCAGTCCCACGTTGCAAGTTGTTTCATCATGTTTACTATTTATATAATGGTCCGTATCTCGACTCTTAGTTGCACTTTATCCATCAACCGCAGGTGTGACTACAACAATTAAGTGCTCACATCGGTTTTTTTTCCTTTTTTCATTGCAGTTACGTTTGTCTATTACAATGAGAGAATGTAATTAATATTTCAAGACAGGCATTCCTCTATACAGAAACTTAATTATATTGGGAGCTGGTCTAATCACCTAAAGTCCATCACCCGCCTTTCAGAACTTCCTCCAAATGAGAAGTTTTTAATACTCGAGGCATCGAAAGTATCTACACTTTAAGGGGAGGCGGTGCTGCTCTATCTGCAAGCTGCAAAGATATTTCTACCACCATAGTTTTCAGTGAAGAAGATTTCAGCTTCTTAAACAGTAGAAGTGTAAAACTATCTTTCACTAGAAGACTCCTAGATATGGACACAGTTGAATTTTTTCACAACTGAAAAACTACAATAATTAAGTTTCTTTGAGAGGCATAATTAACGTATTTACATATGTATAATGGTGGCAGCTGTCAGCATCGTAATTTTTGATGTTAGGGTAGGTCTTACGAGATCGCTGTGATACAGTTAATAGCACCTCAATAGGTTAAAACGTCAAAGTTCTGCACAAATGTACAACCGACGACCATCCACAAAATGGCCAAAAAAAATGGTCGTCGTTCGATACTGAGAGAAAAAAGCCAAATGAACATGCATATGTGAGAATGAAATGTGCGAGTTATATGGAGATAGATTAGTGACATGTGCCTGGTAGGTTCACACTTTTCAGAATGGCTTCTGTTTCACGTGATGGCATGGATCACACAAAGGAAGCTTGGGGCATTTTGGCCACTGAGGCATCTGGTCCACGTGGTGTCAGTGGATACTCGAAGAAAGCTTGGGGTATTTTGGCCGGGGAAGGATACATACAAGAATACGGTGAACAAAGTAGTCAACTGACAGATGGTATGAGAGGGACGTTCCTCCAGCCGAAATCGAGAAGGGTGTGTTTATCTGTATCGTCAAGCTACCTACTTGCTGCTGTAAGACCATCCATTTCGGGATGGCATTGAGTCAGTACAGAATGAGATCGACCTGGCTCTAGTATTACTTTAAGCCAAGCCGAGCGACTAGATGAAGTAGGTGACGCAGCACCGTCAAAACCATGCACTGCTATAGGACAGGACATGCCACATCGTCTTGGCGTGTTTCCAAGGTTGACCGCTGCAGCTGCCAGTTCTCTGAAGCGTGCTATTGATGAGCTGCTGTATGTAAATAAAACTCATTTCGCATTAATTACAAAATCTCTTTTTTTGAGGTCATTGTCTGGTTCTAGATCTAAATTTGAACATTTAGACCTACTCGTAGTCAGATTGTATGTATTGGTGAACAGTAGTGTTTTGTGAGACTCAGGATCAGGCTAGACTGGAGGGCATCATCTCTCTAAGAACTGGCCTCTGGATTCCAAGGTTGTGTAGGCGCTACAAGAATCGTAGCATCTACATCTATTCAGACAGCCAGGCAGCTCTGAAATCATTGGCAGCTCCTGCAACAAGATCTAAGATTGTTGCAGAATGCCACAGGGCTCTGGTGGAGCTAGGGGGAAGCAATAGGGTAAACCTAGTGTGGGTAACTGACCACTCAGGGATCTGTGGCAATGAACAAGCCTACAGAATGGCTAGGATGGGGCCAACAACTCCATTTATTGGACCGAACCTGTCCTGACAATCACCAAGGCTATGATTAAATCAGAATTACGGAACTGGCTTAGGAAACAGCAAATAGGATATTGGACCAAGGTCCATAAACAAAAACATTCTAAGGTAATGATACACAAGCCATGTTTTAAAAGAAGCTCTGTAATCCTGGGACTGAACAGGAAAGAGATCAAACTCATGGCTGGACAGATGACCAGCCATGGGAATTTCAAAAAACATCTACATACAATGGGTATAACGGAAGAGGACCCTAAATGTAGGATCTGTGATGAGGGTCAAGAAGCTGCATCACACCTAATCTTCGAATGCATGGCATTGAAGAGTAAAAGATGCAGAATCTTCGGGACAACTAGACCTGAAGAAATTGTGTCTAACAATAAACTGGTAGAGGGACTCCTTGCACTATTTAAGGGCACTGGTTGGCTTTACTAGATAGACAGGGAGAGATACCGCACAATAAACTTAGTTTCGGTGCGGGCAGTGGCGGGTTATACATAAGCTGCTTTAGCTTCCATGTTAAAATCAAATCAAATCAAATCAAAAATCAGGTTCAGGCTGCTGCTGTTTAATCCAGTGACACCAGGTAGGGGAAACACTCAGCAGACAGCAACTGCTGTTGTGACAGGTCATCGTTTGCAGCAATAACGGTAAAGAACAAACACTAAGTATAACGACATACACCCTTAATAATAATAATAATTAGAGATGAATTGGCAAAGTACCTACCAATATTCTTCTTCTTCTTTTCCCCGGCTGACTGCTGTTGCTGGCGGCGCTTCATGCTGAACAGCGAATGGTGATGCACGCGAAATGAAAGCAGTATAAAAAAGTGCTCTAAGTGTGGGGAGCTGAGCTTGTGCGCCATCGGATGCTGGGCAGGGGCGCACGAGGTGTGGAAGCGGGGTACGCAGTGCCCTCCGCCTTCCATAGCCTTGGCACGTGGCCGATGTGGTCCCAGGATGACCTTGGAGATAGGGTAGTGCTACTGCTAATGTCAGTAAGACATAACAAGCGCAATTGTGTCAACTGTAATTTGATACCACAGAAAAGAAAGCGCTGAGGCTACAGTCAGTCCTTTTCTGGCCAGAATCCCACTGATCCACTACTGATGTAGATGCAGACACACAGAGAGAGACTGAGTAATGGAATAGTACAAGATATTTGGGCTTCTGCATTTATCTGAATGATTAGTAAAATAGTATCGCTCAATATACTAATGTTGTCATCACGTAACCATTCTCTTAGGGCAGAATAAAAGAGAGAGAATTCATGTTGCATAGTGGGTAAAAAGTAAATCAGATAGGATAAGTGGAGAAACACTTGCATCACAACATCTGTCACTGTTGGCTGGAGTTTTGTAGTTCCTAACGTTCATAGGCTGCTTAACTTCCTGGCTAGAGAGAATGCATAACTTTGACGTGCTATAACACTGCTGGTTGAAATGTTTGGGAAGACGCTCCAACTGAATATCCAGCCGCAGCAAGTAACACAACTACAATTAGAGAACTTAACAATGGCGTCTTTCTGTCCCCCCAAAACAGTCGCAGGCACTTTCCACCTTGCACGAAACTGTCATTTGGCTTTAATTTCAGCTAATCTTTCATTGTAATCATACCGTATTATATCCCGACGACGATTCATATGTGTGCCACCCCCAGAAATTACAGGTTATATAACGTCAGGATATTGTGTCACGAGCCCACTTCTGCAGGTGGTTCTTGCACCGTTGCGTGGACGAGCCCGACTTCCCACAGTCCATCCTTTACATTAATGACGCCAAGCTCACCAGGGCGGCTGCTCTCAATTCCCACAACAATAACGCGTGGGCTGATGAAAACCCACATGTCTTTCAGGGACGATACGGTCTGAGCATTTGGAGAGGTTCCTGGATGGATGTGCGATTGAGGCATACCTTCTCCACCAAATATCACGGGTGCAGTGTACATACGATTCCTTGATGGTATACTGCATGTGCCCATGAAAGATGTGACACTGCATGTGCGTAGAAACGTCTGGTTCCAGCACAATGGAGCACCACCTCATTTTTCATTTATAGTGTGAGATCATTTGGACCATTCATATGGGCAACAGTGGATAGACTGTGGTGGCCCGATTGCTCTGCCCGCACGTTCTCCCGACTTAATCGCTCTACACTACCACCTATGGGATCACATGAAATCCTTGATTTATGAGACCCTTGTGGCATCCAAGGTAGACCTACTGACATTGGTTATGGCTGTGGCAGATGCTGGAGGACCGGAGATTGCTAATGTTGTATACCAGGACATGGTATGATGGTATCGTATCTGTGTTGACATTGGTGGTCGTTACATCGAGCTCTATTTGTGAGCATTCGGGACGACGACGGTTCGATCCACGCCCGGCCATCCTGATTTAGGTTTTCCGTGATTTCCCTAAATCGCTCCAGGCAAATGCCGGGATGGTTCCTCTGAAAGGGCACGGCTGGCTTCCTTCCCGTCCTTCCCTCATCCAATGAGACCGATGACCTCGCTGTCTGGTCTCCTCCCCCAAACAATCCAATCCAATTTATTTGTAAGTGGACCCATAGGACAAGCAGCAGCAGTCAGGGATCAACGTGTGTTGTGTTATTTTGCGTGTATACAAGGGCCTTGGACCATGGACCTTGCCGTTGGTGGGGAGGCTTGCGTGCCTCAGCGATACAGATAGCCGTACCGTAGGTGCAACCACAATGGAGGGGTATCTGTTGAGAGGCCAGACAAACGTGTGGTTTCTGAAGAGGGGCAGCAGCCTTTTCAGTAGTTGCAGGAGCAACAGTCTGGATGACTGACTGATCTCGCCTTGTAACACTAACCAAAACGGCCTTGCTGTGCTGGTATTGCGAACAGCTGAAAGCAAGGGGAAACTACAGCAGTAATGTTACCCGAGGGCATGCAGCTTTACTGTATGGTTAAATGATGGCGTCCTCATGAGTAAAATATTCTGGAGGTAAAATAGTCCCCCATTCGGATCACCCAGCGGGGACTACTCAGGTGTATGTTGTTATCAGGAGAAAGAAAACTGGCTTTCTACGGTCGGAGCGTGGAATGTCAGATCCCTATACCGGACAGGTAGGTTAGAAAATTTATAAAGGGAAATGGATAGGTCAAAGTTAGATATAGTGGGAGTTAGTGAAGTTCAGTGGCTGGAGGGACAAGACTTCTGGTCAGATGGATACAGAGTTATAAATACAAAATCAAATAGGGGTATTGCAGGAGTAGGTTTAATAATGAATAAAAAAAATAGGAGTGTGGGTGAGCTACTACAAACAGCATAGTGAACGCATTATTGTGGCCAAGATAGACACGAAGCCCACGCCTACTACAGTAATACAAGTTTATATGCCAACTAGCTCTGCAGATGACGAAGAAATTGGAGAAATGTATGATGAAATAAAAAAAATTACTCAGATAGTGAAGGGAGACGAAAATTTAATAGTCATGGGTGACTGGAATTCGGTGGTAGGAAAAGGGAGAGAAGGAAACGTAGTAGGTGAATATGGATTGGGGCTAAGAAATGAAATTGGAAGCCGCCTGATGGAATTTTGCACAGAGCACAACTTAATCGTAGTTAACACTTGGTTCAAGAATCATAAAAGAAGGTGGTATACATGGAAGAAGCCTGGAGATACTGACAGGTTTCAGATAGATTATATAACGGTAAGACAGAGAATTAGGAACAACGTTTTAAATTGTAAGAGATTTCCAGGGGCAGATGTGGACTCTGACCACAATGTATTGGTTATGAACTGTAGATTAAAATTAAAGAAACTGCAAAAAGGTGAGAATTTAAGGAGATTGGACCTGGATATACTGACTAAACCAGAGGTTGTACAAAGTTTCAGGGAGAGCATAAGGGAACAATTGACAGGAATGGGGGAAAGAATACAGTAGAAGAATAATGGGTAGCTTTGAGAGATGAAGTAGTGAAGGCAGCAGAGGATCTAGTAGGTAAAAAGAGGAGGGCTAGTAGAAATCCTCGGGTAACAGAAGAAATATTGAATTTAATTCACGAAAGGAGAAAATATAAAAATGCAGTAAATGAAGCAGACAAAAAGAAACACAAACATCTCAAAAATGAGATCGACAGGAAGTGCAAAATGGCTAAGCAGGGATGGCTAGAGGACAAATGTAAGGATGTAGAGGCTTATCTCACTAGGGGTAAGATAGATACTGCCTACAGGAAAATTAAAGAGACCTTTGGAGAAAAGAGAACCACTTGTATGAACATCAAGAGCTCAGATGGAAACCCGGTTCTAACCAAAGAAGGGAAAGCAGAAAGATGGAAGGAGTATATAGAGGGTCTATACAAGGGCGATGTACTTGAGGACAATATTATAGAAATGAAAGAGAATGTAGATGATGATGAAATGGGAGATACGATACTGCGTGAAGAGTTTGACAGAGCACTGAAAGACCTGAGTCGAAACAAGGCCCCGGGAGTAGATAACATTCCATTAGAACTACTGACGGCCTCGGGAGAGCCAATCATGACAAAACTCTACCATCTGGTGAGCACGATGTATGAGACAGGCGAAATACCCTCAGACTTCAAAAAGAATATAATAATTCCAATCCCAAAGAAAGCAGGTGTTGACAGATGTGAAAATTACCGAACTATCAGTTTAATAAGCCACGGATGCAAAATACTAACGCGAAATCTTTACAGACGAATGGAAAAACTGGTAGAAGCTGACCTCGGGGAAGATCAGTTCGGATTCCGTAGAAATGTTGGATCACGTAAGGCAAAACTGACCCTACGACTTATCTTAGAAGCTAGAGTAAGGAAAGGCAAACCCACGTTTCTAGCATTTGTAGACTTAGAGAAAGCTTTTGACAATGTTGACTGGAATATTCTCTTTCAAATTCTAAAGGTGGCAGGGATAAAATACAGGGAGCAAAGGCTATTTACAATTTGTACAGAAACGAGATGGCAGTTATAAGATTCGAGGGGCATGAAAGGGAAGCAGTGGTTGGGAAGGGAGTGAGACAGGGTTGTAGCCTATCCCCGATGTTATTCAATCTGTATATTGAGCAAGCAGTGAAGAAAACAAAAGAAAAATTCGGAATAGGTATTAAAATCCATGGAGAAGAAATAAAAACTTTGAGGTTCGCCGATGACACTGTAATTCTGTCAGAGACAGCAAAGGACTTGGAAGAGCAGTTGAACGGAATGGACAGTGTCTTGAAAGGAGGGTATAAGATGAACATCAACAAAAGCAAAACGAGGATAATGGAATGTAGTCGAATTAAGTCGTGTGATGCTGAGGGAATTAGATTAGGAAATGTAACACTTAAAGTAGTAAAGGAGTTTTGCTATTTGGGGAGCAAAATAACTGATGATAGTCGAAGTAGTGAGGATATCAAATGTAGACTGGCAATGGCAAGGAAAGCGTTTATGAAGAAGAGAAATTTGTTAACATCGAGTATAGATTTAAGTGTCAGGAAGTCGTTTCTGAAAGTATTTGTATGGAGCGTAGCCATGTATGGAAGTGAAAGATGGACGATAAATAGTTTGGACAAGACGAGAATAGAAGCTTTCGAAATGTGATGCTACAGAAGAATGCTGAAGATTAGATGGGTAGATCATGTAACTAATGAGGAGGTACTGAAAAGGGTTGGGGAGAAGAGAAGTTCGTGGCACAACTTGACTAGAAGAAGGGATCGGTTGGTAGGACGTATTCTGAGGCATCAAGGGATCACCAATTTAATTTGGAGGGCAGCGTGGAGGGTAAAAATTGTAGAGATGAATACACTAAACAGATTCAGAAGGATGTACGTTGCAGTAGGTACTGGGAGATGAAGAAGCTTGCACAGGATAGAGTAGCATGCAGAGCTGCATCAAACCAGTCTCAGGACTGAAGAGCACAACAACAACACAAGGATGTAGCAAATGGGGGTGGTGGTGGTGGTAGGGGGGTCTGGCCATCGATAGATTTAAATTGTTGATATTCACTGCACTGTCTGCTATCGTCCATCCAAACTTTAGCCAAGACCGACTATTGCACTTGTTGGCCTTTACTTCACCTCAGTTGTGGTTTTGTAATTAGTTCAGTTCTTGTTTGCAGCTGAATTTAATGTAAGCGCTGCTGCTTATTGCTTTTACTCTGTGTGCTGCTGTGATAGTTCCTAGTGACAGGTAAGTTCGTAATAAGAAGAAAATGAAAACAATTTTTGTTCATCCATTAGTTTTATGACAAGTTAAAAAATGTACGAGCTACTGTAATAGCCTAATTGCCTATGTACAGCAGTTTAATGTTAGTACTGAAGTCGTTATTTGGAGGGCCGGCCATTGAGGCCGTGCGGTTCTAGGCGCTTCAGTCTGAAACCGCGCTTCGGCTACGGTCGCAGGTTCGAATCCTGCGTCGGGCATGGATGTGTGTGATGTCCTTAGTTTAGTTAGGTTTAAGTAGCTTTAAGGGGGACTGATGACCTCAGATGTTAAGTCCCATAGTGCCCAGAGCCATTTGAACCATTTTCGTTATTTGGAGACTGGTAGAACTTTGGCGTTGCAAAATTTCAGTATTTCATGAGGCAGCGGAACGATAAATATCATTAAAAATAACATCAAATTAAAATCAGTGCATAAAAATACGTTTGGGTTGGCCTGTGTCGTCCAAAAATGGCGTTGATCGAAAGAAATATCACACAAACGGAGATGATTGCATTTCTTTAAAAAATTAGTTGCTATAGTTTCATGTTAACTGTTGAAATAATAACTTAAAAGGAAGTTCTTGATTACTTAAGGAAATTGAAGAATTTTAATGCATTGAAAGGTATTTAATTTGAGATTGAATTGAGGAACTTAGGTTGCTTTGATGTGCTGACGGAGATCTGACTTGGATTCAAATATGTTGGAAATTTAAATATAATATTGTAGTAGGAGAAATATAGCTGTTGTGTAAAGAGGTTTCGAACCCTTTAACATTATCAGTTGTTCAATGCAACGTTAAGATTGCTCTGCTGTGTGATAGACAACCTTATATTAGAAGACTGAGATGCGTTTTGTGAGCAAAGATGCATTCGGAAAGCAAATTATGTACATAAAGTTAAAAAATAAACAAACTTGTTTTCAGAATACATAAAAACATGAGCCTTTTTAAAGTTCTCTTTAACAAATGGGATCCTCTCTCCCCTTCTGACAATATCCTGGCTACGTCCTTGGTGTAGTGGAAAAATTGTGCGTTTCTGAACATGAGAGCGTATGCTAAACTTAATCGTCTTCGTCACAACTACTAGTCGGCAAGTGAGAGTCTATAAATTTTATAGCATGTGAACAAACAATTAGAGTCACTCGCCCACAAATAATACGGAAGTAAATTACGTAATTTACTAACTGTTTTTAACAGACTGTGTAACAGACGAAGTGAAGATATAAGCCTTTTTTCGCGTGTATGTGGATACAATTATGTCCATAACTGGATAAGAAAACTCATACTCAACTGATGAGTTGATTTTACAACCGTAAGGTGGGTCGCATCCCGCTTCTGACACCATTTGTTCGTCAGGATAGAAGTCAGGAGCGGAGGGCGTTGTAAAATGACAATTAATTGAGTGGAATGGACCCAATTTATTCTGGTAATGATGGTACAGGGGTGCCTACGTAGGGCTGAGCAGCCCCAAGAGGGGTTGCCGTCTGCTCATCAGTGAGGCAGAGGCTAGAGGAGCGACTACTCGGGGCCGAGGTCAGAAGCTAAGAGAGCGCGGAGCTGTTTCCAAGCCGCCCTCGCCGCTCCTGGCCGCGTCCCCACGTGATCACACGATTAGTCTCTGATTGGAGGGTTGATTCCGCCAACGCGCCTTGCTAGTAGCGTACCCCCGTCAGCGCAACCAACCCGTGGGACTTGAGTCTAACCGAGGAGCACGTGGCAGGAATGTGCCGACCATGGTCTTCCGGCCAGCACCTTCCACCACAGTATGCCTAAGCCGGCTACGCCGAACATTGTGCATTGAAAATTTACTTAATAAAATTTTGTCGGCAATGATCCCTCTTGGGGGGTCTCTTCCCTGCACAATAGCATTTGTTCACGTATTTGTGATACTGCGATGTTAATGTTGTTTGTCAACGCGTGAGCTGTGTGATTGTTGAACAAGAATAAATGTTCCGTGTGTAATGGGACACCCTCTTCCAACTTAACCTTTTTTTATAGAAGTTGCCAATACCAGGATTAATCTCGAATCTGGTATAGGTGAACATTCTCGGCTGCTTCACTGAATGAATTTCGTATGAACCTGTATACGATGTGTTATGTTTCTGGCTAAATTATGTAAAGAGAAATCAATTTGTTAGCACTCTGTACAAACAGTTAAACTCACTCTTCTTTCAGAAAGATTTGAAATTACGAAATTTCTGGCGTGCTTAAAATTCATATTATTATTTGCACAATCTAAGACTAATTATTAAATTTATTTCTGGATTCACTTATAAAATAAAGTTACAACTTGGCGATATTTCTTCTTTTGTCAAGTAAGTATGTAAACTCCTTTGTTTTGTAAAGTCTTTGGAATATTGTGAGTACCGCAGAAAGTAAGTAGAGAGTAGTGGGCATGACTCTGATGGTGGCAAACATATTTAACTGGTCGACACTAACAATATAATTTCGGAATATTAAGCGGAAATTGTAAAAACGGTGTGATATTTAATAATGTGATAAAGAATAAAATTCAAGAAATATACAGGCAAATCTACATTAGTTATTTAGTCGTCAGGAACCCACAACGTTAAATCAAAATTTCAGCCGCAACGATATACCCCTATACACAAGACTTGGAGCCAACAACAAGAGAAAACGAAGATAAGTGAATAGTTTTTCTTTTGTATATCTTACGCCTCTCGAAGCTTTCAAAACTTCTGCAGAGACAGAGAATTTTAATAGCGGTATGTGGGAGGGTAAGATTACACCTGATAACAGTTTACATCTGGGATGTGGTGCCAGTCAGAGGCATAAGGGCAGCTGAACAACTGGAACGAGGTACCACACAACACAGAATGCAGTTACGCCAGGTCTACATCAAATGGTAGAGCCATTCAGGTGATGGTGCACATTTCTAAAAGATTTGTGCTAATTTAAAATTTTGGGCTATGTGAGCATCTGCACTTAAAAATGCATGTTTTGTGTCGTATTTAACAGGAATCCTTAAATCCACTGTGAAGAACTTTTACCGTCAGCTGTTATTCTAGCTATGATACTCACGGTGTTGACAGATGAAAAGACCTACTAACAGGATTACGTGTAATTACAGAAATGAATACTTCTGCATCATCATGAAACGTGGTTTTTCTGTGTAGACATTATATACGAGCTTGTCGCATCAGCTCACAGAAGGAGGACCTAAAACATTACTTTCTTCACATCATCCTCATTCTATTCGTATTTTACATAACTGTAAAACACACAGACAAATTTTGAAGTCTACTGTTATTTGACTCCTACGGCAATTCACAAAACAGTCTACAATAGCAAGGCACACGCATTTGTACGGCCACCAGCTGTTCCTATCACGGGCGTATCCCGAGACCAGTATGTCGAGCCAACCAGTCGAGGTAGGCGGCCACCATGGCGAAGCCGGACGTGGCGCCCTCACAAGTGGTGGTGCCCTGTATGAAGCTGGCCACGCCCACCACCGTGAAGTTCCCGTCGGCCTCTGCTCGCTGCATCGGGCTTCCGAAGTCACCCTGCAAGCAGAAGACAGTCGCATTTACGTGACACCAGGCTAAGTGGACACTCGCTGTAACAAGGAAGGTGACCATAGGAAATATAATTGCACAAGTTTGCGAACGAGTATATGTGTATGTGAGTATGGGTTTGCGTGTGAGTGTTTGTGCGTGTTGGTTAGTATGCTACTCCTACACGCTGAACAGTTGGACGGATTTAATGAAACTTGAAATGGAGATAGCATATACTCTGCGTTAACTTACCAAAGAGATCGGGGAGGGGGTTAAAACCTCCTCTCGGCAAAGTCGCAGGTAAAAAGCCCACCCAAAATCTCTGGAACGATTTCAACCAGATTTGCTGGAGATGCTCTGGAAACTCAGATGGGAATTCCTGGAGGGAAGGCGACGTTCTTTTCGATAAACACTACTGAGAGAATTTAGAGAGCCGCATTTGAAGTTGACTGCCGTACGATTCTACTAACACCAACATACATTGCGCTTAAGGACCACGAAGATAAGATACCAGAAATTAGAGCTCATATGGAGGCATATAGACAGTCGTTTTTCCCTCGATCTATTTGCGAGTGGAACAGGAAAGGAAATGACAAGTAATGGTAAACGGTACCCTCCGCCACGCACTGTGCAGTGACTTGCGGATGTAGATGCAGAAAGGGAAATGTAGCCCACAGTGCGCGAATACCCATACTTTATTCATCCAACATTTGAGAATGAGAGCACTTTCTGACTTGGAACAAAGTTTACACATAATATTACACCTTTACGAAACTTTTTTCGTTGACAGCCCCCATTAAATGGCGAACAGGAAAATTTTTATCGCTTACTACATTTTCGTAGCTCATGCAGTAAAACTCCATCCTCCACCGAGGATGACACTGCGGTCGGATGGTGCCGGCAGGCCACTCGTGGCCTGAAGACGGAGTGAGTGCTACCACTGACGGTATTTGCGACACATTTCGCAGACATTGTCCACCTATGTTACTGGGTGTACTCACGAAAATGTATCAGTGTATGACACATAGTTCAGGAGATATGACGTCAAATACCGGGATACATGAGAAACTGCCGCATCGTGCGTGCTTTTTTAATTTAGTACTTCTTTACTACTAACTACTCACAACACGTGCAACATTATATCCTTGTACGACATAGTTCAGGAGATATGACGTCATAAACATTGAGGTGCGCGAAACTGCAGGGCAAAATTTACTAGAGATCTAGAGATACAGGTGAAATACGTGAAATACATGCAAAGTATGAATTACATATGTGTACGCTGTCAAAGCTGCAGGTAGAAAGCCCATCCAAAATCACTGGAACAATTTCAACCAGATTTGCTACACATATTAGTTATGATCTGGAAGGAAATACTGTTAGGATAAAAACCACCAGCCTCCTGTTAGTGCGGCGGTGATAACATGGGGAGAGAAGAGGGAGGAACAGATGGATAGACAGAGATGGGAAGGAGGAGATGGATAAGATAGGGGCAAGAACAGGTGGTCAGCGAGAGAGGAAGGGAGACATTGACAAAGAAAGGGAAAAGGAGGAGGTAGAAAGAGGTAGGTGGAGGAGGAGATGGACAGAAAAGGGGAGGAAGACGAGGCTGACAAAGCGAGAGGGTGGAAGAGGTAGACACAGGAAGGGGGCGGGGCAGGACGCGAACAGAGAGTGGGGGAGGAGGGGAAGGACAGTGGAACGAAAGAGGAGGAGATGGACGCAGAGAGCAGGAGGAGGACATGAACAGGGAGAGGAGGAGAAGAAGACGGATAGGGAGAGGGGAAGGAGGGGGTGGACAGGGTGAGAGAGAAGGAGCAGATGGACAGAGAGTGAGACGCTGCAGGAGGTAGACAGGGGGAGGTGGGGGCAGGATATGGGCTAACAGATAATTGGAGTACGTACATACACGGGCATTTTTCTACAAATAACGGTTTAACCGCGGGTACCAACACAGGGCGGAGGTAGTAGGTGATAAGTTCCTATGCGACCAAACTGCTAAGGTCATCGGTCCGTAGGCTTACACACTACTTAATCTAACTTAAACTAACGTACGCTAAGGACAACACCCATACCTGAGGGAGGACTCGAACCTCCTACAGGGGAAGCCGAGCGAACCGTGACAATGCGCCCCAGACTGCACGGCTACCTCGCGCAGCGGAGGTTGTAGGAAATAACATAACAGATGGCAGCGAAGTGGTTAACTGCTGAATGGCAGTTTCCGGTTTTTGTATGGTTTTGTTTACAGCGAGATGCATTTCGATTTTTCTCCAATTTTCAATTATCAAAATATATTTATATGTTCAGTAGCTTTTTGCCTGCAGCTTTGCCGGCGTTTGCATAAGTCAGATTTATTTTACACACGCACATATATATATGCGAGGTGGCGCAGTGGTTAGCACACCACACTCGCATTCGGGAGGTCGACGGTTCAAATCCGTCTCCGGCCATCCTGATTCGGGGTTTCTATGCTTTCCATAAATCGTTTCAAGCAAATGGCGGGATTGTTCCTTTGAAAGGGCACGACCGGTTTCCTTCCCAATTCTTCCCTAATCCGAGCTTGCGCTCCGTCCCTAATGACCTCGCTGTCGATGGGACATTAACCCTTTAATGCATAGTGTAGTTGATCAGTTACAGACTTCATTTCTTCAATGTATCCTATACTGTGCAACATTTTGTAACAAATTCGTTATGGAGTTAATGTATACACTCTACTGCAGCTGCTAAGCTGCTAGTAGGTCTTGATAACGATCGTAAATGGCAGGATGAACTGAACCAGTTCGATAATCAGCTGTGTGGATGTACTGCTGCCCGTGTGTTTTGGCGGAAGTAGAGACTCTTTTTTGGTGTTTGTGCACTGATTTGTGGGTTTGAAAGTTACTTTTTTATTTTGAAAACGTAAGTAGATACGGTGTAGACGGTTAATTCGAGTGTCTTTACGATAGATTTGAAATTAGGTCTGGTTTTGTGTTTGTAGCGATTGTCAACAATAATGCTTTGTTAATTTAATTAAAAAAATTTTCCAATATTTTTTTCGTAATGTGGGCACTAAAACTAAACGTGGTAATTTTTACAGCTTGAAATAATTAATCACGCATTTAAGGGTTAAACACGTATCTGCTCCTCCTCCTCCTCCTCTCTCTCTTTCTCTCTCTCTCTCTCTCTCATATATATATATATATATATGATGTCCAAAATTAAAGCAATAGATGGAATTTTGGCAAGGTTGCGTTTATTTTGCCATAAGACAGTGAGACAGTATAAGCGGGTGATAGTAAAGTAGAAACAATGTAAAGAATACAGATGTAAACAAAAACAACATGCGTAATGGTAGACAAAAATGTTCTTCGTTTTTTCCAACTTAACGGATTTGCACACACATTCCGTGAACTCATTAATGTGCTCACTATTGGATGTGACCACTCCGTATAGGATGTGACCACTCCTGGCAGCACCATAGCTCTGATAACGACGAGACACGCTGTGAATGATGTCATCAGTCTCATGTTGAGGCAAAAACGCCCATTCATCCAGGCCGGCCGGGGTGGCCAAGTGCTTCTAGGCGCTTCAGTCTGAACCGCGCGACCGCTACGGTCGCAGGTTCGAATCCTGCCTCGGGCATGGATGTTTGTGATGTCCTTAGGTTAGTTAGGTTACAGTAGTTCTAAGTTCTAGGGGACTGATGACCTCAGCTGTTAAGTCCCATAGTGCTCAGAGCCATTTGAACCATTTTGAATCATTCTTCTAGCAGAGCTGCTCGAAAGTCTTGGCAAGTGAATGCTGATGTGATGCCACCCGATGCTCCGCAGTGCATCCTAGACATGCTCTATGGTATTCAAATCCGAAGAGCGAGCAGACAACGCCATACGTGCAGTATCTTCCGTTTCCGAGAAAACGTCAATCGTATCGAGCAGTATTGTCCATCAGTACAAAGTCTGAACCCACACCACTTTGCAACAACAGCACATGGCGCCCCAAGATCTCGTCATGATACCTGACAGCAGTTAAACCTTTCCGATTCACCTGTACAATTTCATGAAGAGCTGTTCGAGTGGTCAGCATAATCCCTGCGCTCACCTTTCTGGATCCTCCTCGATATCGGTCTCTTTCCTCAATGTTTGGGTCCTTAAATCGTATTCCACTTTCCCTCCAGAGGCGGATCCGTCGAGAATCACTGTCCAGACCAAATCTGTGAGAACATTGGATCACTGTTCGATCGTGCACGTGGCATGTTGACTACTCAACTCTAGACGTTCCCTTCTGTGAAGAAGCGTCAGAGGTACACGTACATCAAATCTCCGACAATAAAGGTCACTCTGGCGAAGCCTTCTGTACAGCGTTTGTCTCGATAAAACATGTCCCGTGAATGCTACGAGGTCAGATGCCAGTCGCCGTGCAGCACTAAAGCGGTACCGCTGTGCCCTTACAAACATATAATGGTTTCCCTTTCTGGTGTCACACGTGGTCGTCCCTACCCTGGTCTTTTGGATACTCTGTAAACTGCCGCCACATGCTAGAAACAACAGAAGTATTCATTTTAAGCCATCGGGCCACATCAATTTGCGACTGTCTCGCTTCCATTCTTCCTGCAGTTCTCCACTGCACAGTCTGGCAGACGTCTTCTCTGTGCCATATTGCACAGCCTGTGACGGCGTACACAGCGATTGTGGATGTGGGACTACCCGACAAATACTACCCCGATTGAAGGGTACACTGATGTCATCGCTAGCGTGGTTGTCCGTTGACCGGAATGCCATCTTCAGTGCAGAACGCGGTCGTATGCACATCTGTTGACAGGTTGTATGACTACATCGTCAATTAGACACAGGAAGGAAGAAATTGCGGATTGTTGCTTTAATTTTGGACGCCAGTGTACATACACAATTATTGAAAATTACCTCGACACGTTCAAGTGTTTGTAAAAAGAAAAAAAATTGTTTCGAGCTAAGGTATTATAATTGATTGTATGTTCTGAAACACCAACACAAGAATTTTTTTAGGACGATCTCCAGCAGTATGGCAGATACACCAACGGAGAAGATATTTTTCGTGATGGAGTTCTGCAAGATAAAGTTCACAACCACAGTGCTCGGAAATTCAGAATCACATTTAACAACGCGGTGACTACCAGATAATCCATTTACGAGCGGGTATAGAAGTTGAAGGCAACAGGATTTCTTGGTAAAGACAAGAAGGTGGGTGGCCATCGACACTTTAGTAATCAGTTGAATGATTTATGGAAATATTCCTCAGAAGTCCCCAAAAATCAACGTCTTGTGCCAGTTACGAGCTAGGAATTCTACAGTAAACTTCTTGGAGAGTGATGAGAAAACACGCGCAAGTGAAACCATACTGGATTCAATAGCTCCAGGTTATTAACCATGGCGGCAGAATTCTGTGTAAACAGTTTTGCATTGAATACGGCGCTTAATGGATGAGGACGATCTCACTTGCAGCTTGATTTTCAACAATGAGACCATTTTTCACCTGAATGGTCCAGCAAACCGGCAGAATATGCGAATATGGGGAACGGAGAAACCGCACGTTGCTGTTGAACACGTCCGTGGGTTTACAGACGCTGTCAGGGTAAAAAGTGTAGTCATGCCACAATTGCGAGGGGACGGTGATAATTTCATTTTACAACATGATGATACTCCATCACAACTTCATTACGCTGTTCATGGATACTGAGTTACGATGACAGTGGAGCGGTCATGCATCTGCTTGCAGTTTGCAGTTGCTGGCATGCATGGCCGCCATGTTCAAATACGGACATTTTGAGTCGCGTGAGGCGGACTGGCCTTTAGACTGAACGTGTGCTGTGTGACACACATTGGGTATTTGTGAACATTCCACAAAAAACTCCTTGAGTTGCTCTTTCCATATATATATATATATATATATATATATATATATATATATATATATATATAATCATATAACTCATTACAAAACAAACATTTTTACAGTCACTTGAAAGTGTCTAAATCATTTTTAAAAACTCCATATACAAGGTTGTCAGAAATACTGCAAAGCTTATAATTGTGCTGCAGAGTAGGACGCGCTGAGAAAGAACTGTTAAAAAAAATTCGATACACCACTCGTTTCTGAGTTAATCAACATTCAAGTTACCCTCAATTAGGCCGTTGCACTGGAAGACTCATGCGGACCACCAGAGACAGTGTCTTCTTTTGGTTCCCTAAAACCGTACAAGAGAGTGAGTCAGAAATTGGACTTGGGGCGGTAGTAAGGATCGAACCCGAGCCAAAGGCTGAACAGTCTCGTGCGCCGTCATATACATCGTATTTTATACTCTGTGCGCCATACTCGAGTTTTTATAGGTGGAATACTACAAAAAGGAAAAACAAGTTTTGCAAATATACTGATAAAATGTAATACAATACGAATACTCAGAGGAGACAGTTGTCGGTGGAAACACAATCTTACTAATGTACTTAATGAAATGGTTTTTTATACAACATTTCAGCAAATTGGGAATCAAATCAATGCTTGCCGTCCTCAAAATTGATTGCAATAAAAATACTCAGTAGAAATGGCTGTCGTTGTTGTTTGGAAAACTTTGCTAATGAGATGAATGAAATTGCTTTTTTTAGATAATATTTCACCAAATTGGGGATGAAGGCTAGTGCTTTCTGTCATCAAAACTGATTGTAGATGTTCATCTGTTAATGCTGACCTGTAATAAGGTTTTAGATATTTCATCTTTGATCATGTTTTTCACACAAATATGTGCACCCAAATACAGATGTGAAACCCCAAACATGTGATATTAGTTCACCATATTCGTCACTTGGAAGACGTAAACAGAGTTCTCTTAGATTCAACTTCGGCTATTAACATTTTTGCACGTTGCATATTAATTAAAGCCAACTAGAAGATAGGTAGGAGTTTCTCAGTGGTACAGTTAATTCGATTTTCAAATATAGAAACATCTCCTGCACTTGCATCAAGACCCGAAAAACGAGAACAGAACGTCGCACTACAGCGCTACACGCGGTACTGGTCTGGTAACGCTGCCAACTTAAAACTGTGTGTTGCCACAGTGGCAGAGCAGAGCCCTGCGTTCCTCAGCTAGGTAGCAGAAGCGCCACACGCAATTTTTCTTGCGACTACCCAACTCTCAGGTCGACCGTAAAGCATGTTACCAGTCAACGATAATACGTATACAAAAAAGTTGGATTATTCCAATAACACTCCGCAGACTCTGATGTACTACTTTCACATAATTTTCTCGTTTCTTTCAGTATTACATCGTTTTAATTTTTTTAAGAATTTGGAAATATAAAATAATGGTTTCTTAGCTCGCCGACGATAGAAAAAGTACCGCATTTGGCGCCCGGGCCGTAGTTTTCCGACGCCTGATCTGCGCTATGAGAACAACTGACACTAATTTTCAGTACAACGAAAAACTGGACAAAGTTGTAAATATCATTTCTTTTATTCTCTCAATGACTGTTATCTGTATGCGCCGTAGCTGTTCGTTGGCACATTTCTGATACGGTTTTTGCATTTTCTGAAATACTATTATTTAATCAAAATATCCACGGGTGTACTGCCGGTCTACAGTGTCCAACGGGCACAATATTTCGGCGATCATACATGTCGCCATCATCAGGTGAACTGACGGACTGAGCTCCTGTGAATGTGCCGGTACGGAGATCCCTACGCTATGGCTGCTCAGGGGGAACTGGGTTCGGTCGCGGTGGCGGCCGATTTAAATACCCTCCGCCCGCGGCACACTCCCTCCGCCGTCCGCGCCCCGCGCCACGGTCACGCGGTGGAACAGATTGCGACGGCGTCTGAGATGACGTCGGTTTGATGGCTCTGTCCGCCGTGGTCGTCACAACTATACGTTTGCTCGATTTACTCTTGATTAACCCAATCGCTGGTTCCCAAGCCTTGCTAAGATTATAGCCACAGTCACGGTTTATGATGTCGTCATTGGTGCGAATTTCGATGGCCTCTCTAACAACGCTGTCCCAGTATCTCGACGTCTGTACCAGAATCCTCGTGCGTTCATACTCCATAGCGTGATTTTCCGACAAACAATGTTCAGCGACCGTCGAGTTGCTCGGATACATCAGTCGAGTGTGCCTCTTGTGTTCACGGCATCGATCCTCGACGGTACGCATCGTCTGACCAATATACGACTTGCCACATTGACACGGAATCTGGTACACGCCGGCCTTCCTCAAACCGAGGTCATCTTTGGCGCTCCCCACCAGTGCACGAGTTTTATTCGGAGGACAAAACACAGTTCCGACCCGGTGTTTTATCAAAATGTGGACGATTTTTCCCGAGAGTGCGCCTGTATATGGAATAAACGCAGTGCCTACCTCCTCCCTCGCGATTTCATCCATCTCCACAGGTTGTGCTGTAGCGGTTGGGCGGAGAGCACGTTGAATCTGCCACTCTGAGTACCCATTTTTTCGAAATACAGTTCTCAGATGTTCCAATTCCTGGGGTAGACTCTCTGCGTCAGAGATAGTGCGCGCCCTATATACTCGAGTTTTAAGCACCCCACTCCGCTGTGTGTGGCAGCTGTCTGCGTGCAAATACAGATCAGTGTGCGTTGTCTTCCGATACACCTCGTGACCTAGGGTGCCGTCAGCCCTTTTCTTCACCAAGACGTCAAGGAAAGGTAATTTACCCTCCGTTTCAGTCTCCATAGTGAATTTGATGTTGGGGTGTATGGAGTTTAGATGTGTAAGGAAGTCAAAGAGTTTATCCATACCATGTGGCCAGATGACGAACGTGTCGTCCACGTAACGGAAAAAGAAAGTAGGTTTCCATTCGGATGACGACAGGGCTTCCTCCTCGAAGTTCTCCATGTACAAATTTGATACCACCGGTGAGAGTGCGCTACCCATGGCGACTCCCTCCGTTTGTTCGTAGTATTCTCCATTATTGATTATGTTACGATGATTTGAAAATGGGCCACGGCCCGAAACTAGTTATCGAGTGACAAAAAGCTTTAAATTTGCAACTTTGGCTGTTTTTTCGTTGCACTGATTAACAAAAGTTGCTGAGCTACAATTATTGCAGCATGCTGGAAGTTCTGAAACTAATTTTGCCTGACGAGCAGCTTGAAATACTGCGCGCGCAATGGGCTGATTGGCTAACTTCAACACTGATTAACTTGGAAACGGCGCGATGTATCGAATTGTTTTCTTCACAGTTATTTCTCAGCGCAACCACCTTGCAACATCCAAACAAGCTTGCCGCTGCCTTTTATGCTGTTGCTTGTAACTCCTTTTCTGACGTGTGTTCATTGTTTTCAGAAATACCTGTTACGAACTTCTGACTTGTAGAGGGGAGTGAATGGGAACCTGTGTCCTGAATCTTCTGCGGTTTCAGTTCAAATGAGTAACACGTCCACGCCTGCTGAGGGAAAGAGAAAAGTCTCAAAGCTGCTTGTCTTGGTATGCAGTAGGTAGACAGGACGACGTATATACTCCTTGTGGGGTCGTACGCAAAGTTTAAATTACGAGTCTCCTGTAGAGTCAGAGGAAGATCTGCTGGCACCAGGTAGGATGGAGAGTGTGGTGTACCAGAACATGCTTCATAGGCACAGTGTCTGTAGCAAAGTTGGTGGTCGCTTCATCGAGCCCTTGTTGTAATGCATCAGTACTGTTCTGTACATACAGTACGCTGGCTTCTCCTTTTTGTTTTGCAATAATGTAAACACGTAATTTGTAAGTGTTAAATCGAACAAACGTACTTAAGTGATAAATGGACGTTTCGTTATGTTTCCTTTCGAATTCTTACACAATAACATTACTGCGTTAAGCCTAATTCGGTTCCGCAAGCAGAAGTGGACGATTTAAATATCAGAACTAAAATCGTCGTAGAAGGGAAAAGGTACGTTTCCGTACAATTGTTTCTGTTAAGAATATTATATACACACTCCCCTTGACAAGTCCAAGAAGTTCGTTGCGGGAATTTCGGAACACTCTGTATGTATAACACACGCACGCGTAGCATCAGTGATGCGCTGATGCAGTGCAGCAGCATTCAGCAGGTGTCCGATTTTTCATACAAAAGTCAGAAAAAGGAGCTACAAGTTACAGAACATAAGGTAGCTCCAGGGTTCACAATGCTATTGACAATAAGTATGTATTTATGACGATATAATATATTATACCAATTGAAGATGGATGACAACAACGCTTCTTGGCGTGTATAAAGGTATATAAAAAGCTCAACTGCCATTAGCTTTAATAACAATATTATTTATTATATCAGTGTTCTAGCTGTAGCAACACAAGCCTCTATTTCATCAGCCGCAGGTTGGGTCAGGTTTTTCGACCACAGATATAACGTCCGAACATCTCTGTCACGCGTACTTAACACGTATTGTGACAGGTGCATGTTATGAGAAGAAAGAAAAGTTCGCACAGAAATGTTTTCTCACAGACTGATGTAGGCTTCAGGCAACATCTCATACACCCTTCACGATAAACTTGCCTCATGATGGCCCCTAGGATAGGCTGACGAAACCGAGGCAGCTAGCACGGTATCTGGTCGAGGGGTAATTACTAGCGATGGCAACATTAGCCACCACGGTTTTGTGGGGAGTATTATGCCCCTGTTTAATATATGAAAAATGTAAGAAAACACAGAACTGAATGTAAAACTATATTCAACTGACATCTTTCACCACAAACTTACAGTGATTGGACAAAAATATAGAAACATCAAAAACACAATCCATTATAACGCCTAAAACTGTGTACGAAATCCACTGGCATTCAAAACAGCTTCTAGTCGGCTGGGAATGGGTAAATACAGGTTCTTTGTAGTTTTCAAGAGCATCTTCTGACATTCTTCCTGCAAAATAGTGGCATCTTCGGGATGGTCATCCAGCGCTCTTCTTTCCACAGGAGATCATAAAGGCTCAGTAATTTTGGCATTTGGTGAGTGGTGTCCAGGGGAAATGCGAAAATTCATCCTCATGTTCACAGCAACTAGTCGTGGGCGATGCGAGCTTTGAGAACAAGGACCCTGTCATCTTGGAACACAGCCTCGGCATTGGGAAACATCAGCGAACCTCAGCCACGTTTCACTCTTGGAACGTACACTCTGCTGCGTGAAATAAGATTAATCCAACCGAATTACTTTTGCCATTGCTCTATAGCCCAGGTTTTATGGCTTAGGCAGCACGTTTTTTCTATGACGGACATTTGCATCGCCGGCCGGAGTGGCCGAGCGGTTCTAGGCGCTACAGTCTGGAACCGCGCGACCGCTACGGTCGCAGGTTCGAATCCTGCCTCGGGCATGGATGTGTGTGCTGTCCTTAGATTAGTTAGGTTTAAGTAGTTCTAAGTTCTAGGGGACTGATGACCTCAGAAGTTAAGTCCCATAGTGCTCAGAGCCATTTGAACCATTTTTTGAACATTTGCATCACTGATGAGAGGGTTTGGAATTCTAGCTGGCCCTACAGTTAGTTTCCTGCTTATGGAGCTCCGTTCTTGCTGTTTTGGTGCTGAGAGATTTCATTAGTACGACGTTCAGTTCTGCAGTGACTTTTCAAGCTGTCGTCTTCTTATTTTTTGTCAAAATCCTCTTGAATGACCGTCTGTCACCATCACTCAATACACACTTTCGTTCGCATTGTGACTTAGCAGATGATATTTTTCCGTCTTCACTATATACGTTATAAATCTTCGATGCGATGTTCTTGAAACACCAAACACTTCGCCTCCCTTGGTTACAGAAGCAGAAGCATACCAGCATCGACAATTTGTTCACGCTCTGTTTCACTAACATCTACATCTACATCTACATGGATACTCCGCAAGTCACATTTAAGTGCCTGGCAGAGTGTTCATCGAACATCCGACATAAGGCACTCACACTTACACAAAACACTGCCTGACCACGACTGACGCTTGCAACGTATTGATAAAATTGCACCGGTTTCCGCTCGTGGTCATACACAACAGCACAACCTTGAGGCGTAGGTAGGATCTGCATTTATGTTCAAGCGTTCAGTTCTCGCGGTGTTTCTATATCTTCACCCAACCACAGTACGTGACAGATTTGACGTGGAAGCGTGCACACGACGTCGCAGTGGGAGTCGTTCGAATTTTCTTGAGTGATAGAATACCATCAGATTTCAATTGCTGATAATTTCGAAACTAATAATGTCTCAACACTGGCTGAGCCCACAACGGATAGATCATGTATGTGGCTTTGGTTTGTCGCGCAGCACTGTTTTACCTGTGACATCGTGCCAGTGTAGGAGCATGCGCGCAATTCTTAGGAATTAACTTTGAGTGAAGTTATAAATTGGTGAAGCAGGGAAATGCATTTATCTGAGAAATTGATTCCTGTGTCATTGTTAAGACCTTTCGGAGCGCTACTAGGACCCAAAGCGAGATTATAACAATATGTGCCGGAATGTAAGTGAAAATTGTTATTAAATTTATGATTAAAAAAATGAAAGATGTCGTCTCATTATAGGAAATGTGATTCCGAGGAAATTTCGCATCGGAAGGAATACAAAAAACAAAAAAGTCCAATGGCGAGCGAATCCGAGAGCTGTTTCAGGGTCGAAAAGAAAAACGAGGAAACGGCGAGAAGCGATTACGTAAGTGGTTCATAGGCATACGCGGCCAGCAACAGTCTAAACGTCTACGGATCGTGTGCAGGCGTCGTTGCAAGGCAATACACAAAACAGTGATAATATAGAGGCTAAATGCGGTAACCTTGCGATTTATCTAGTCTGTAAGAGTCACGCTGCTCAGTGAAACACTGTATTAAAGAGACTGATGATTAAAGTACCTATTAATACGAAACACCTTTTTATTATTTTATTTCGAAGTTTAACGAAAACTCTACGGCGCTGACGCGAACTACTCACACAGGAATTTTTCATGCTGTTCCCTTTATATACACTATATAAAGTAGTGTTGACCTTGACGATATAAGTTTAAATAACCTGTCTAACGGCTAAGGTCATTCTGTATGGGGTAATATTTTCGCTTTACAACTGAATAATAGAGAGATATCTTGTTACGTCAGATTGCTTACAAGAGTACGCTGCACCAAAGCAGAGGAAATTTTGAAAATAGGCAACACGATATTAAATTATCGAACTAGATAAAATTCCAAGGCAAGCTAAGCATGTTTTTCGTTCCATTATATTGACTGACGGTTTATTCGCATAAGTTTCGAAATCATGAACCTGTTGTCCCTGACCTAATTTGGTCTTAAACTAGTGTTCAAACGATAAGTGGAAACACGATTTTGACCATGACGAATTAGTTTCCTTTCTATTTTGCATTTAATTTTTATTGGGCGGTCCAGTTGTCAAGCAGATGGTCTGCTAAGACTGCTTGGCTACTGAATTTCCCGATAATCATTACTGGCACTCACAAGTTAGATGCAGCATGCAGCACCACGAGAATAGTTATTCTCTACATCTGCCTGCACGTCTATACTGTGCAAGGCACTTTATGGTGTGTGGTGGAGGGTATCGCGTGTACGATTGTCACTTCCCCTTCTTTCCTGTTCCAGTTACGATTGGTGTATTGGAAGAACGACTGTTGGTAAGTCTCCATGTGAATTCGAATATAATTTTATCTTCATGGTCTGTTCGCGAGATAAGGTAGGGTTGGTTAGCTTTTTTAGAAAGGCATGAATTCGCAATTTTAACAGTACCTCCCGTGATGCACAATGTGTCCACTATAGCAGTGCCATTGCAATTGGATGAACATCTCGTTGAAGCTTCCACTTCACTAAACTAACCTGTGACGAAACGCCTGCTTTTCTTTGGATCTATTCCTACCTGTTAAAGGTCACAGACTGATAAGCAATGCTAACAAGGGAACATCCCCATCGCACCCCCCTCAGATTTAGTTATAAGTTGGCACAATGGATAGGCCTTGAAAAACTAAACACAGATCAATCGAGAAAACAGGAAGAAGTTGTGTGGAACTATGAAAAAATAAGCAAAATATACAAACTGGGTCGTCCATGCGTAAGATAGGCAATATTAAGGGCGCCGTGGTCCCGTGGTTAGCGTGAACAGCTGCGGAACGCGAGGTCCTTGGTTCAAATCTGCCCTCCACTGAAAATTTTGCTTTCTTTATTTTCGCAAAGTTATGATCTGTCCGTTCGTTCATTGACGTCTCTGTTCACTGTAATAAGTTTAGTGTCTGTGTTTTGCGACCGCACCGCAAAACCGTGTGATTAGTTGACGAAAGGACGTGCCTCTCCAATGGGAACCGAAAACATTTGATCGCAAGGTCATAGGTCAACCGATTCCTCCACAGGAAAACACGTCTGATATTTTGTATACGACACTGGTGACGGCATATGCGTCACATGACAGGAATATGTTGTCGCCCCACCTAACTTGTACACTTGGCGAATGGGTAAAAAGATTCTTCTACCTTGCCCGATTTAGGTTTTCTTGTAGATGTGATAATCACTCCCAAAAAAAGTGATGAAAACATAAGAGTTTTTCACATAAACTGAAAATAAAAAGTTAAAATTTTCGGTCGAGGGAAGATTTGAACCAAGGACCTCTCGTTCCGCAGCTGCTCACGCTAACCATGTTTTTTTTTTTTTTTAAGTTAAAATATTTTATTAGTCATAACATTCCACAGTAGTACACAATTTTCAACTGACATTTAAAAGTAATAAAGCAAATTAAAATTAATTACAAGTTCCTTGGCATTTTAGAAAAAAAAAATCCAAGTCTAAACCAGATAGTGATGTTCGTCACTTGATCGTTTTTGTTTTCCAAAGATCAAATTGTCTCTCGTTTCTTCATGTTCTGAAATAGCATCATCGAAAATGGAGTTCACATGACTGTTCTTCTGAGGAAGTTGGCGTATGTATCATAATAATTATTCATGCGTAGTAGCTTGTGATGCTGGTCGGAAATGTACGTCCAAAAATCTCCTTCGCTCCTTTCTTTACTGGACAGCAGGTAAAATACCGCGTGTCCCTTCAACCAGTTGACGGCGTTTTTCTTCCAGGTGGGGTATAGCTCCTCTTCCGGGTATAAAAGGCACGCTGGCGTTATCAAATACGGCGGTTTTCTCTGCATAGTTGCTAATTTTTTTCTAATTGACAACCATATATTATTCGCATTTCCACATACAAATTGATGTTCATCTGTATCAATCAGGTTGCAAGTGGTACACAACGGGGAATCAGCCAGGTGAATGGAATGTAGTCTGGAGTTCGTTGGAAATTTCCTATTCACAAAGTAGTACCACAATGACCGCACTTTTGTTGGTAAATACGGGTGGTGTATGTTCCTCCAGATATCTTGCCAAGAGTGACCGACGTATTTTTGTTCTATGATGTTCTTGGTCTGAAAGTTCATTAAGTTTTGGTATATTTTCTTGACTTTGATGACATCTTTCTCGGGTGTTCCCAGTCCAATGTAGCTATATTCTACGAAGAAATGTTTTAGGTGGTAAAGTTCATTTGGGATGTGGTGAACGTCTATTGGGGCGTCCTGGCTGGCCGGCGCTATTTCATTTAACAAGAATGCGGTGACACTGTCGACTGACCGCTTCCACAGTTTATATGTTTTACAGACGTACAATGCTTGTGCTTTATTGTACACGTCTGTCAGATTCAATCCTCCGTTCTCAATCGATAGAGTCAATGTTTGGTAAGACTACGGCGCTCTTAAAACCACACACTACTTGATGTTGCATATATTAGACATGGACTACTCAGTTTGTATATTTTGCTTAATTTTTCATAGTTCCACACAACTTCTTCCTGTTTTCTCGATCGATCTGTGTTCAGTTTTTCAAGGCCTATCCATTGTGCCAACTTATAACTAAATCTGAGGGGGGTGCGATGGGGATGTTCCCTTGTAAGTATCGGTTGAACGAGGGTTCTGTAAGCTATCTCCTTCGTAGTTGGCATACACGTCCTGACGATGTGCTGCTTTCTGTCTCTCGAATGACTACTAGTCTTCTTTTGTGGCGGCGTTCGTAGCGACAAACACTTCGCTGTAGAAACGGCTTACGAAATCACCGCCACACTTTTAATAGCGGGCCGACCGGTCCGCTGGAACAGTGAACAGAAAGATGAAAACCCAAACACTCTGATTAAATAAAAGTCGGTACTTATCTTTATTAACGAAGATACAGAAACACAGTAGTGAACTCCGTGTCTACAGAAATCTGTCTAGTTCGAGTCGGAGCGGCTAGGTCAGCGTCGGCTGACGACAAACAACAACTCTGCTGCGATGAACACACAACTGACTAGCAAGTACACAAATCGGTGGCGAGTATACAACTGAGCGGCGAATACAGAACTGCCCTAGCGCTCGCGACTCTAGCGCTTAAGAAGACAGAAGCCAGCGGTGGCGCGCGCAGACTTGCGGCGATTTCCTGTATCGCTGGCGCTGCTATATGCGGACGGCGTCCGGACTTTGATGCTGCCAACCTTTTTGGCAGCGGGCTCGGTTGGCATTACTGGCTAGGATATAACATCTTCCATTTTGAATTACTCTGTACACATGTTCCTGGACATTTAATGTGACAGTTTTCAATGATTCTTGGGGACTCGTGTTATCACACAGTAACGGGTGTTTCCTCCTATTCCAGGGTCAACTGCACCAAGTGTCCACCCTCTCTGTACTACTTAGATGGTTCAGTACCACAGTAGCTTTTAATTTGCTTAAAATTTCCTTTACATGTGATCTTTATGACTTTTAGACTGGAAGGTGAACATTCGAATCTAGTTAGCTCCTAAAGAAATGATATCATGATGGCTAATTGGAAATAATTTATAGAAATTCTCCTTTCTTACGACGGTTATTTCATTTATCTATTTATTTAATCTTATGAGATTAGGGCCATCAGGCTCTCACTTCGCCCGCAGCTCGTGGCCTAGTGGCTAGCGTTGCTACCTCTCGATCACGTGGTGCCGGGTTCGATTACCGGCTGGGCTGGGGATTTTCTCTTCGCGGGGACTGGGTGTTTGTGTTGTCCTCATCGTTTCATCATCGTCATCATCATCATCATCATCATCATTTGTGACTGTGGCTAGATTAGACTGTGTAAAAAAATTGGACTAGAAATTGGGACTTTGTACGCGCGCTGATGAGTGCGCAGTTCAGTGCCCCACAACCCAAACATCGGCATCACAGGCTCTCTCTTACATCAGACAAGTTTCACATCCTAGTTACCAGTGAAACAACTATTTTAATATGACAGATACAATGAGGTGACAAAAGTCATGGGATAGCGATATGCGCATGTACATACGGCGATAATATCTCATACACAAGGAGTAAAAGGGCAGTGCATTGGCGGAACAATCATTTGTACTCAGGTGGTCTATGTGAAGACGTTTCCGCCGTGATTATGGCCGAACGACGGGAATAACAGACTTTCAACCCGTAATGGCAGCTTTAGGTTGACACATGGGACATTCCGTTTCGGAAATCGTTACGGAATTCAATATTCCGAGATCCACACTGTCAAGCGTGTGCCGAGAACATCAAGTTTCAGGCATTACCTCTCACCACGGGCAACACAGTGGCCTATGGCCTACACTTAATGACCGAGAGCAGCGGCATTTGCGTAGAGTAGAAATGTGGCGATAATGGGCTATGGCAGCAGGCGACCGACCATTGCTGACACCACAACATCGCGTGCAATGGCTCTCCTGGGCTCATCAGCATATCAATCTGACCTCGACGATTGAAAAACCGTGGCCTAGTCAGATGAGTCCCTGTGTCAGCTGGTAAGAGCTGATGGTAAGTTTCCAGTCCAGTGTGTCACAGACCCTACGAAGCCATGGACCCATGGACCCTAGTTGTCAACAAGGCGCTGCCCAAGCTGAACCGATCATTGACTGGATACGGTTATGTTCCGCTGCTTCCAGACGATTTGCAGACATCCATCGAATTAATGTTCCTAAACAACTCTCGAATTTTTATGGATGACAATACGCCATGTCATTGAGCCACAATTGTTCGCGATTGGTTTTGAAGAACATTTTCGACAGTTCGAGCGAATGTTTTGGCCTCTCAGATCGCCCAACATGCATCCTATTGAACTTTTATAGGACACAATAAACAGGACAATTTGTCCACAAAATCCTGCACAGGCAACAATTTCGGAATTATGGACGGCTATAGACGTAGCATGTTCAGTATTTCTACAGTGGATTTCCAACGAATTGTTGAGTTCATAACATGGTGAGTTGCTACACTACGCCGCCAAAAGGAGGTCTGACGCTATATTAGGAGATATCCCATGACTTTCGTCACCTCAATGTACTATTAAATTGAGCGTCTATAGAGACAATGTGAATAAGTCATACTGACTATGAACTAATAATTTTAACAATTGCTGCCTTTCTGCTCCTGCTGCTACCACTAATAACGATAATAGTAATAATAATGACAATGACAGTGACAATAATAAGAATAATGATAGTGGCAGATATGAAAATAATTTATAGGTGTACAAAATAGATGTTTGCTGATCCAGCGAGTTATGGGGAAAGGAAATTTAAGGAGACCGCCGCAGCTAAAATAATTCGAAATGCTTAATATCTGGTTGGGAAGAAGGATGTATGGGGATAAGAAGTGCGTACAAAGGCCAATGGTAGTCATTATTGTTGCTTCACTAGATATGTCATTAACTGTCTTCTGGAACTGGGAATGTTATTCATTTGTATAATACAATACAGGAGGTTTTTCCAGGGTCAGGTTTGTGCTACTGGGAAGGTCTTCAAGAATGTGACTAACCGATGGAGTAACACAGAAAGGATTTTGCTCTGATGGGGACGGGTTTTTCTGCCATATTGTTCAGACATGTGATTTAAGGTCGAGGAGTGTTATGAGGGACATTGTACGCCGACAGAACAGTAAAGAAGATAGAGGCTATGGAAATCTCTGCGCTTGTCTGCACGCAACCACGAAGCTGTACATATGATGCTGAAATATGATCAGAGAGTCGAACATCACAGATACAGCGAACACCGCAAACGTTCGCTGTTATTGAGAGCAAAATCTCAGTAACAAATATTTAAATGCTTATACTTTCAAAGCCATGGAGAATGCCGCCGAAATTCGTAGTCTTTCCAACGAAAGTTTAGAAATCTGTTGCTGTGGGTATTGTCACAGACTTGCCAAAATCTCCATTGGTTACAAGTTGTCTTCCTCGTCGCTAACTCTTAACATTAGCAGCCACTGCACACAGAACTCTAGGGTAAATAAGTTGACGCTTCCGAACTCACCGAACAGATGGCTTCGTTATATCGGCCCACTCCGCAGTAGGACCAGGCGGGACTGCAGATCGTCACGGGCTGGAAGTACGCATACCACAGCACTCCCGGCCCAGAACCACCTGCCGATGAAAACGGCATCCTTGGTAAACAATTTTTGGAATTTAATTCAGCAAGAAAATGTCGTTACATAGTCATACCTATTTGTCGAAGATGAAAACAAAACAATCGTAAGTCTCTGTTGCACGTGAATTAAGTTTTATTGTCCTATTGCACAGGCTGTACTCTGAATTCTGACACAGTCACAGGCTCATACAGCTACGAGAACTTTCGGTATCTTGTGTAGCTTTACGTCGCTATCACGCACACACCATCTCATAGAGACTATCATATAGATGTTGGATGTCACCTCGTCAGACAGGGTTCCATGTTAGTTCCACTTGTATTCACGTAAATTGTCAAGTGATGTTGGCAGCACGTAGGCTGGACGGGACAGTCGCCGCAGAATGGCCCACAGATGCCCAGTAGGAAGTTGTGAGGGGATCGCGACAGTCATGGGCGCTTTAAGTGCGTCTTGATGAACGCGTCGGGTAATGCGGGAAGTGCATTCGTGGGCACTGTGTTGTTGGAAGAACACATTTTTTTCCGACGTAACAGGAACCTCGTCAGAGTGGAGTGGACGTTATTCTCAATGGGATAGTGAACAGAGTTGCCCTTTTTTGCCGCTGCCTGACACACTCCGGTAGTTTTCACGCCCCATTCGACTCCATTCACGCAAATGACGCTCAGTATTGCTAAGGCAGACCCTGCTCTAAAAGCTAAACACTGGACGTGCCGTGAAGCGGCGTGAAAAAAACGTGGCGAGCGGCACCCTTTGATCGCAGTACAGTAAACGGCTCCTGATTGTACTTCCTGACTTCCAGAGAGAAAAACTGGTTCTAATCAGGGCTCCAATAGATGAAGGATTACCAGTGTCCCTCATCTCATGCGGCAGATGAGAAGATGAGATGTGAATCCATATGCTCCTGTCGTTTATAAATAATACGATAAGCTTGTGCGTCTTTCTTGAGCATCTTTGACCCAAGTTTGCAATCTCTCGTTGAGAGAATGAAAAAATATCCGATGAGCTAGGCTGTCAGTAACAGGACCACAATACGGCAACTCTGGTATACAGTGGTTTTCTCTAGTGATTTTCTCTAATAGAGCTCACTGACTACTCCTGGCTTGCCTAACGATGTTTACTAGCCTAGACACGAAAATGACGATTTTACACGATTGAAACCGTTCATGTCAATATATGATTGTGACCATAAATAAATAAACTTTTAAACTGCACATTACTGGAAACGACAGACCACTCTTAGGCGAGTCATATATTGTTGTTACGACAGCAGCGCTTACATAACGAAGCTACAACACGGTAATGCTAATCATTGACTGTTGTTACCTTCTATCTATGTTCTATGACAATGTATTTTAACGTCACGTCTTTATAAATGTGTATTTTTCATTTGAACTAGGTTTTGCCCGGATTCATCAGGTGGTTAGTTTCTTATGAACCATACTTCTAACAGAGACTTTTTGTTCTGATCTTTGTGCTTGTTAGTATCTGTGGTTGTCATCCCGTAATATATCGCCGAAAATGGTAGCCCAACAAAATAACAAATTGGAAATTAGGCAGCTGAAAGGTGTTTGATTTGACATTCTGTACTGAACAGCCGAGGCCACGCAACCATTTCTGGAAAGATGACATACAGAGACTTAATAACTGGTTGAGTAAGACGGTACTGTGGTAGCAGCAAGGCAAGAGCACACTACTTCCAATGAGTTTCTGGTTAGCGACGTGAAATGATAGTCCTAGTTAACTGCCTGGCTTTCGCACATCTCAGTTACTGATACAGTCGTATCATACTGACACTAAAATGGTTTCAGTTTTGAGTGTTGATTTCTTTTTGCCTAAAACCATATCTTAACAAATAAAAGAGAAACTTCATGAAGCCAGAATGCTGGATGAGTGGACCAGAAGTGACACCTAACTCATTTTTAGGAATTAGAACTTCGTATCCTGCAGAGATCTAATTCCAGATCAACGTTGGCATTACTCCTTCGACTACACCACGTTAAATGCGTCCTTGTGAAAGGTAAACTAATCTTCCGTCTGCAGCCAATCACATTCCACATGATGTTAATGTCTAGTAAAAATACGTCATAAACTGCGACAATTATTTCTTTTAGTCAAGTTATACACCTAGTACTCTCAAATTAATGCGAAATAATGAATGTGGACGCTTTTCAATGACTAATGTTGGGACGACTAAGGAGTCATATTGGTGGTTATCAAAATTGCAGGAAAGGGGACAATGAAGTAGTCTGAGGACATAGCATACATTCTTCTGACAGCTCCAGATTTCCAGTGGGTGAACTACATCCTTAACTCTTGAGGCACTGTGGAAAAGTTTCGAACTTAAGTCAGTGCACTGGCACATAACCAGGCGTTCCAGAGCTGTGCATCATCAAGCTTATCAGTCAAATAATAGTGATGTAAACTTCGTCCACTACCGGTATTCGAACTGATTGACATTTAGAAGAGCATCAAGGTATGTGAAAGACACCCTTTACGGTGGCAGGTTTCTAGTTTACAGATAGCTATGCGAGACGTAGCGCTCACAGTCAGAGCACTACTCTTCCTATAAATTGACGTGTTAAACAACGAATGTATCGAGAAGGAAAGAGTGTTTGGAAACAGTTTTCCTCTCCATTTTAATCGTAGTACTATTAATTTGAGAGACAAAATTGTTTAATCTTCTGGAGAACGTAATCATTAGCGATAGAAGTGGGCTCATGGGGGCTCTCATACATACATCACATTTGTAGGTGCAGCGGATGTTTGAAAGCTACTAGATTAAAATCATGTGCTGCACCAAGACTAAAACTCGGACCATTGCCTTTAGTCCAAGTGATGTGGCGCATTGGTTAAGGCATTGGACTCAATTTAAGAATGAGCAGGCGCGAAGATAGAACAGTATTTGCAGAGGGCGCGGATTTCGATAGAGGACGCTCCTTTGACGGCTGCCAATGCGCATGTGTATCTGGGTCATTTTTTACTAGAAAGCCGTCGCCGGGAACTTGCAGTCTCCACTTCAGTCAGGTTGGGGTCCTGACAGTGTTTGAACTGCGAGTATGTGCGCGTTGTTCATTACGGTCATGAGTGTTGCTCAGCATTGTGTAGTCGTAGTGTCTGAGTCGACGTTGATTTGTAGTTCGCCTTCTACGGCAACGTTGTTATTTGGTACGCATCTCATTGTGCCGCGTCTACACTCCTGGAAATGGAAAAAAGAACACATTGACACCGGTGTGTCAGACCCACCATACTTGCTCCGGACACTGCGAGAGGGCTGTACAAGCAATGATCACACGCACGGCACAGCGGACACACCAGGAACCGCGGTGTTGGCCGTCGAATGGCGCTAACTGCGCAGCATTTGTGCACCACCGCCGTCAGTGTCAGCCAGTTTGCCGTGGCATACGGAGCTCCATCGCAGTCTTTAACACTGGTAGCATGCCGCGACAGCGTGGACGTGAACCGTATGTGCAGTTGACGGACTTTGAGCGAGGGCGTATAGTGGGCATGCGGGAGGCCGGGTGGACGTACCGCCGAATTGCTCAACACGTGGGGCGTGAGGTCTCCACAGTACATCGATGTTGTCGCCAGTGGTCGGCGGAAGGTGCACGTGCCCGTCGACCTGGGACCGGACCGCAGCGACGCACGGATGCACGCCAAGACCGTAGGATCCTACGCAGTGCCGTAGGGGACCGCACCGCCACTTCCCAGCAAATTAGGGACACTGTTGCTCCTGGGGTATCGGCGAGGACCATTCGCAACCGTCTCCATGAAGCTGGGCTACGGTCCCGCACACCGTTAGGCCGTCTTCCGCTCACGCCCCAACATCGTGCAGCCCGCCTCCAGTGGTGTCGCGACAGGCGTGAATGGAGGGACGAATGGAGACGTGTCGTCTTCAGCGATGAGAGTCGCTTCTGCCTTGGTGCCAATGATGGTCGTATGCGTGTTTGGCGCCGTGCAGGTGAGCGCCACAATCAGGACTGCATACGACCGAGGCACACAGGGCCAACACACGGCATCATGGTGTGGGGAGCGATCTCCTACACTGGCCGTACACCACTGGTGATCGTCGAGGGGACACTGAATAGTGCACGGTACATCCAAACCGTCATCGAACCCATCGTTCTACCATGCCTAGACCGGCAAGGGAACTTGCTGTTCCAACAGGACAATGCACGTCCGCATGTATCCCGTGCCACCCAACGTGCTCTAGAAGGTGTAAGTCAACTACCCTGGCCAGCAAGATCTCCGGATCTGTCCGCCATTGAGCATGTTTGGGACTGGATGAAGCGTCGTCTCACGCGGTCTGCACGTCCAGCACGAACGCTGGTCCAACTGAGGCGCCAGGTGGAAATGGCATGGCAAGCCGTTCCACAGGACTACATCCAGCATCTCTACGATCGTCTCCATGGGAGAATAGCAGCCTGCATTGCTGCGAAAGGTGGATGTACACTGTACTAGTGCCGACATTGTGCATGCTCTGTTGCCTGTGTCTATGTGCCTGTGGTTCTGTCAGTGTGATCATGTGATGTATCTGACCCCAGGAATGTGTCAATAAAGTTTCCCCTTCCTGGGACAATGAATTCACGGTGTTCTTATTTCAATTTCCAGGAGTGTATATAGGCGACAGGCATTCGTGCCTATAGCCTGCCAGCGCCCTGACTATGTCAGTCGGGCTGGGGCTAAGCATGAACAGGGCTTAGGACAGGAATCCGCAGCTAGGCAACTCTTCCGTGGCTCCTTCACTTCGCAATGTGACAGCAGCCGCTCAACGGCCGTCACGGCAAGCTGCCGGCTGCTCTGACACTGACACCACACAACGTGCTAAGGATTGAGCGCACCGTGCCTCCCGCCACAAATCACCGATAACCATTGACAGTGATACAGATTCACGTGCACACTGTACACAGCGTCACGTAAGGCACCGATCTTCCTCTTCATCCTCTGACGATACCCATGGCCGCCTGGTGATGACGTCTCACCTAGTGACAGTCAAGCCATGTCGGCCCCCAGCATCAATTCAACCGACCGCCATGCGGACGCCCCGACGGGTGCTGTTTCGTCTACACCAGGGCTTCCCAACCTGTGGTCCGCGGACCCCTTAGGGGTCCGCCGGCTCTTTCTAGGGGGTCCGTGGCCACCTTTCACCAAATCGTGTAAAATAATGAGTAAAATTATTGAATGAAAATGTGAAACCAAATTCATCACTATTTTTTTTCCGTGTGTAAAACATGTGTACTTTTTTTACTTCAGGTCGTATTCCCAAGCAGCCTTTGCGGATTCTAAGCTAGAACGCATACACAGTTTAGTGCCGGAGAATGTGGCTTCTCTGATCGACTGTTTAGCAACAGGGGGTCGTTTGTGCGCCGGCTCACGGCGCTAGATGCGCTGAAACCTTTTCCGCATGCGCGGAGCGATCTTTGTCGACCAATCACAGCTCTCGCTGGCACGTATGCGGCCCCAGGCGTCATTAAATGTTAAACTTGCTTTTTCAGTGCACTACCTATTTTATAAGTCGATTTTTGATCAGTTTATTACTTCTAACATGGATCGGTGGCTGAAGTCAGGATCATTGAAGAAGGGTGCAGTTTTTCCATCGCCTTCACAACAAGGGAAGTTTCCAGTTGAAATGAATGAAGAGGGAGAACGACCAAAAGAAGAACAATTACAAGAAGCTCCACAGCCGGATTTATTATGTGAAAACGCTGTAAGTACTCCATTGGTTGCAATATCCTGTGGAAGTGGAATAACCAAGAAGCGTAAGTACAACGAAAGCTGTTTATAAATGGGATTTATGGAGACAAATGAGGCTAAAGCTCGGTGTGTAATATTTGCGCGAGTCCTTCCGAACAGTTCAATGGTTCCAGTTAAATTGCGTCGTCGTTTTGAAGGTACTCACCCGGATTTCCAGGCTAAAGACATCGATTATTTTCAAAAGGATGAGTGCTGAAGTAGCTGCTTCTCAGCATTGCATGAAAACTCATGCAAAAACAATTAATTAAAATGCATTAAAAGCTTCTTTCTTGGTTAGTTATCGAGTGGCAAAAACAGGTAACGCTCATACCATTGCAGAAAAATCTCATAAAGCCGTGTGTTGATGATATTGTTTCTTGCATGCTAGACGAAAAGGCAGTAAAGCTTGTATCTTCGGTGCCATTATCAAACAATACTGTCAAGAGACGCATTGTTGACATGTGAAATGATGTGAAAGGCACTCTTGTTCCTCGCATCTAACACAATTCATTTTCTCTGCAGATAGATGAATCCACTGATGTTGCAGGACTAGCGATGTTATTGGCTTTTGTCCGTTATGAATATTCTGGATGTATTGAGGAGGACCTCTTATTGTGCATACCACTACCTGCCAACACAACAGGGGCTGAAATATTCCGTCTATTGGATGATTTTTTAAGGACTAACGAAGTTTCATGGCCTAATTGCATAGATGTGTCCACAGATGGTGCAAAAGCTGTGACGGGTCCTACAGTCGGAGCACTAACGAAAATAAAACTCCAAGAATTGTAGCAGTAGTCATTGTGCTCTCCACAGATACGCTTTAGCTACGAAACAAATGCGTTTCGTTAAAGAAAATTTTAGACGAATCCATTCAAATCATTAACTACATAAAATCAAAGCCGTTGAAGTCAAGATTTTTCACAATACTGTGTGAAGATATGGGAAGCCTTCATCGTTCCCTGCTTCTCCACACAGAAGTGAGGTGGCTCTCACGTAGGAATGCACTCTCTCGGTTGTACGAATTAAGATTGGAAGTCTTAGCTTTCCTTTTGGAGCCTAACACCAAATTATGAGACCTTATTAATGACGAAAATTGGCAGTGTATACTTGCCTATTTGTCAGATATTTTCTCCAAAATGAATGAAGTGAGTATTTCACTCCAAGGGCAAAGTGAAACAAAGGTCACTGCTATCGACAAAGTTCGAGCATTCAAGAGGAAAATCAATTTTTGGGCAGAGAGTGTCGAAGAGGGGGAGGTCGAGTGTTTTCCTCTTTTCAAGGACTTTTTGAAAAACAAAACATTGTCGCTTGGGAAGAATTTGTTTCATCAAATCCTGGAACGTCTCCGAAGCTTGATGTCATTGTTGGAGTATTATTTCCCAACAGCTGAAGATGAGAAGCTGCAGAAATACGAATGGGTCGTCAACCCATTCACTGTATCCAAAAAGCGGAACATTCTATCATCAAATGAATATGAGTTGTTGATAGAAATTGCCACAGACCCTACCTTGAAATCACGTTTTGACATTGACGGTTACTCTCACTTTTGGATCCGTTTGGATAAAAAGAAATACTACCCCCTTGTTGAAAAGGCAAAACATGTACTTCTTCCGTTAGCCACAACATACACGTGTGAATCTGGATTCTCGATTTATGCTGCCCACAAAACTAAGTTCCGAAGCTGTCTACATGCGGAACCAGACATCCGTCTCCAGTTGTCAAGAATTGAACCCAACTTTTCAAAATTGTGTCAGCAGAAGCACCCTCAACCATCACATTAGGATTCCATTATTATTCCTACAGACTCACGTATAGTAAAGAACAAAGCATTTTCTTCGTAGATGCTCAGTGAACGTACCTGAACTATAACTCTGTAGGAATGGCATTGATATTTTTGTTACGAAAATTAAAATGATCTCTAAAGTTAACTTCTTTTCTTTGTAATATATTCTGTCCTCTCAGTTAAAAATATGGCCTGCCTATACTTCAATTACAATTACTTGCCAGTACTCTGACACTATATTGTGGCAACTAGCTGCGAGCGGGAACAAATGAGGACTTTTCACGTGCCATCTTGTAAAAGGTAAACCTCCTCTGCCAGAATTGTTTCCTTTGAGAAAAAAAGTCTTACGTTCTGTAAATGCTTTGTCTTCTTATATAGAAATGAGAGGGTCTGTTTGTTTGTTTTCCTAATTTGTTTACAGTCGAGGATGACTGCCACGACGTAGCGTCCAAGTAGTAGTTGAAGTTGTCAGCTGTGGCTGAACTATTGCCACGCCGCCTGCCAGTTAGTTGCCAGCTACCAACTGACAGTACACTGTTGCAACGCCGCCTGCTAGCTGCCTGCTATGGACTGACGGCTGCCGTTCAGTAAATACGCAAAGACGTAAAAATAACTAGACTTTCCGAGCTGTGTGCATGGGCACGAAAATCGATTGTGGAATTGGAAAATGGCTTTATAAAAGCAGATTTCCATAATCGATTTTGAAGTGTTTACCTGGCCAACCAAAAGCGGAAATAGGACGAAATCCGGATTTGGAAACACATGTAAACTGTGTGAATGTATTCCCACATATTGCACAACAGATGTCACAGTAGTCCTTTAAAGGCAATTCCTTGGCCCCTTTTCTTTCGTGGTGTGTTTGTATCCCGAATCATGGGTCTGCCTCTTTTCTTCACAGCAGTGCGGAATTGCCGCGCAGTCTTTAAGGCGCCATGTCGTGGTGGATTGCGAGGCCGCTCCCGCCTGAGGTTCGAGTCCTTCCTCGGGCGTGTGTGTGTGTGTGTGTGTGTGTGTGTGTGTGTTTTGTCCTTAGCGGAAGTTAAACTTAGGTTAATAGTGTGTAAGGCTAGGGACTGATGACCTCGGCAGTTAAGTCTATTAGACTTTGGATACGTTTGAACATTTTTCTTCGGATTTCACGAAAAACCACACACAAACACACACACACACACACACACACACACACACACACAAACACATGACTGTTACAAAATATGCATGCTCCTTACACAACAGTAGCCAAACAACTGTGGAAATGAACAGACCACAAGCAGCAGTTTGTCAAGAGCGAACAGTTTGTACGTGACGTGGATTGGTCTTGGAGGAAGGCTGCTCTAACGTGTGAAATGTCAATTACCGAGTAATTTTAATCAGGCTATAGAGTGTTGAACAAAGGGAGTAAATCCACTAGTAAGTAGGAATTCAAATTAGATCATTAATTTCAAGTTGTTTTCATTCGTCTCTAAACCAAAGACTATTGACACTTCGTGGAGGGGGGGGGGGGGGGGGGGGCGTCATTGGGAACATGGCACATGCATTAAGAAGCTTTCAGTTCCCATGGGTTTCGCTCTGAAATTTAAAGTTATTGTGCTCTTGGCTGACTAAGGGTCCACCATGGATTTTCGACTGAAGAAGGGGTCCGTCAGCTGAAAAGGTTGGGAAGCCCTGGTCTACACCATCTCGTCGGCCCAACGGGCCTCCTGAGGATTCCGACCCTGTCGGACCCCCGCCCTGATCGACAATCCAAACGGTCTTCCGCCCGCGCCCGTCACATCGGTCGTGCTTCGGATTCTGATGCCTCTGCACGATGCCTAGCAGCAACTGTTGCTGCCACAGACTAGGACGTGAGTCCCTCTCCTGGCCCAACTTCTCAGAATCCGCCACCGCCACTACCTAAGAAGACTCCTCCTTTCGTTGTTTACAACCCCACGAACTACATTTAACTGAACACTGAACTGCAACACATTATTGCGGGCCATGTCAAGTACCTGCTTGACACCATGGAGGATTATCTCCAAGTCCTCAACTTTGTGAAGTCCAGGGCTGTGAACTACTACACTCATCAGGCTTACAGCAACAAAAGAACAAAAATCGTCATCAAATACCTTCCTTGCGAAGTTACAGAAACAGCCATGAATTACTCGGTCTACAGTTCCTGGACCCCTCGGTCCACCAATACAATAAGAGGGACCCTGAGACTCGGAAATTAATACCATGTTGTCTCCCTTATCAGATGAGAGGACGTCGAACGCATTTACCAAATTAGATATCTCCTGTGCACCAAAGTGCGTATTGAATCATATGAAGGCTGTAACGGCCCCTCCATCTGCCGTAGGTGTCAATGTTTGCGCTACACCGGCAGTTAATATTCACTGCCTTTTAGGTGTGTCAAGTGTGCTAGCTCGCATCCATCAGAGGACTACAAACTCCTGGCCTCACAAAAACCCACGTGTGCCCACTGTTTGGGCACCTCTCATGATTCCCACTATCTGGATTTCTGGAAGGGTTGTCCTACATACCAGAAGGCTATGAAGTCTTCCCGCCATCACGAGACTGCACCAATTTCCCCGTCTTATGGGGTGAATCCGATGACCATCCCACCACTGATGCTCAGGCACCTGACGCATCTGCGACACAGGAGCCCCTCCGTTTCCATACTCTACGACGACATTCGCTGCTGCAGCTCAGTCTCCTCCTGCTCAATCGTCTTCTGTGACGCATACCATCGCCCACCACGCTGACAGACTGCCTGCGGCCTCCTCCCGCCCACCTGCTGAAGTGCCACAACGCTCCATTGCTGCGCCTTCTTCACCAGCCACCACGCCCACCCCTTCCCATTGCAGGGTCAAGCAGCCCACCCGAGACGTTCTTCCAGTGGTGGAGACAGATGCTTCCTTCTGGGATTACATGCGAGAGATCCTCCAGGTCATCTCTTTGTTCACATGGCCACACATCAGGGCTGTCATTCGTGAAACAGCTCAAAAGATCTGTTGCTCAGAGGATGGGCTCACGACAGTTATTAACCTTGTTGAAGGGTTCAGTCATATTTGTTATAATGGTGAATCGCCCACCACACAACCATTAGCCCCCTTCGGATCTCGTTGTCTTTTTCTTTAATGCCTTAAAGGTAAGAACAATGAACTGAACACATTCCTCTACGACAACCATGTGGACATTTTACTTGCCTCAGGAACCCATCTGAAACCCACCAACGATTTTCGTCTCCACATCATAGTTTTCTATCGCACTGACCTACTCCATCGCTGACGTAGGGGCACGGTAGTGTTTCATCGTAAGTCACTCCTCCATAATCACGAGGTCCTCTAACCACTCTAATGTATAGAGGCTACGGCAGTCACAGTTTCTACCTATCTTGGTGCTATAGTTTTTGCTGTGGCGTATTTGAGCCCTAAACTACCACTTCTTGGAGCTGATCTCCATATCTTGACACCTTTTGACAAACTCATTGTTGGGGCAGATCTCAAAGCCAAGCATCCAGCTTGTCATTCTCGCATTGCTAATCCCAAAGGCAGATTCCTCCTTGACTTAGAAGATCCTCTGGTGCTGTTGGTCTATGACCCCACACTCTCACCCACATACCCGTCCGCTCTGACTGCCAGCTGGACATTCTGGATGTGGCCATTTTCAAGAACACTGCGGTGCAGGTTTCGTTTGAAACACTCTGAGAATTGGCCTCTGATCATGCTCTTGCACCTTACCAACATCGCTCTGTCTTTAGACTTCTATTCACCAGCAGGGAACGGAACCTCGACACCAAGCTCTGGCTGTACTGGATGGTTGTTCACCTTTCCCTAAGCTATGGCTCCACTGTGTGGGCTACGATTAGTGCCTCCCGGATGCAGACCCTCCAGCTCCTTCAGAATAAGGTGCTTCGGTGGAGCCTGCATGTCCCTCTCCTTACGAGGGTAGTTACACTCCATGAGGAAACGGACATGACCACTCTCAAGATGTCCATGCAAGAGAAGGCAAGGCGTCTCCATGCAAAGTGGAAGTCCTACGTGATATGGTCGCTGGCTTACAAAACATTGGCACAATGCCTCCACGGCACTGGCACCTACACCCTGTTTCTCTCACCGTACTTGAGGACTCCGATTCTGACCATAGCTTATGATAGCACTCCCCGGCACTAGCACCGACACTCTGTTCCTCTCACCATCCTTGAGGACTCCAATTCTGACCATGGCTAATGATAGCACTGTTATGGCCACTAATGAAGCGTTAGTGTTGATTGACCTCTCGATGGATATCGACCATCGTCAACCACCACTGTTGGTACATTATGTAGCTGATAGTTAATATTTTCCTGCGATCTGAACTTCCACCGGTAGAGGGTGGTATAAGACTTCAAGTCCCACTGTCACACCTTCAACATGCACTCCAGTGATATCTTTGGGCTGACATCATTGTCGAATGGAACAGTTTTACTATCCACCAAGACTGTAAGACCGTGAGCCACCAATGAAGCTGTATTTCAATCTCCCACAGAAAAAAAGAAAACAAAAAAATTGCAGTCTCCAATGGGGGACAGTCACCTAAAGATGGCCGGCCGGTTGCCAGTCGAAATATTGTGGCAAGAAGTCAACATGATCCGGGTGCAATCCCGAAATCTCAGAGAATATTCTGTATGTCAGAAAAACTTCAAGAATCACAGGACTGTTTGTCTCCTTGTCTTTTACATAACCATTTATGAATATAATTTCCAGTTAACTAAGAGGCTAAAATAATTTGTCCTGGACCTATAGCATGGGCTGATATGCAAATGCTGTCCACTAACTTCCCAACACGAAATCTACAATGTAATAAAACTATTAACTTATTCCTTTTTCGTCCTTACATTCAGACAAAGCTTTGATCTAGATTATCCTATCGTACGCCAATACTGACTAGAGATCTCTTCCACTGGAGTTTATCTATCATCTCCGTAACGCTTTCGCGATTACTAAATGATCCCGTAACGAAGCGAGCTGCTCTCCGTTGGAACTTCTCTATCTCTTCTATCAACCCTATCAGGTACGGATCCCACAACGGTGAGCAGCATTCAAGCAGCGGGCGAACAAGTGTACTGTAAACTACTTCCTTTGTTTTCGGACTGCATTTCCTTAGGATTCTTCCAGTGAATCCGTCTGGCATCTGCTTTACCGACGACTAATTTTATATGGTCATTCCATTTTAAATCACTCCTAATGCCTACTCCCAGATAATTTATGGAATTAACTGCTTCCAGTTGCTGACCTGCTATATTGTAGCTAAATTATAAATAATCTTTCTTTCTATGTATTCGCAGCACATTACACTTGTCTACATTGAGATTCAATTGCCATTCCCTGCACCATGCGTCAATTCGCTGTAGATCCTCCTGCATTTCAGTACACTTTTCCATTGTTACAACCTCTCGATATACTACAGATCATCCGCAAAAAGCCTCAGTAAACTTCCGATGTTATCCACAAGGTCATTTATATATATTGTGAATTGCAACGGTGCTACGACACTCCCCTGCGGCACACCTGGAATCACTCTTACTTCGAAAGACTTCTCTCGCTTGAGAGACAAAGCTTTGATTTAGATTATCCTATCCTACGCCAATACTGACTAGAGATCTAAAAATCCCATAATCTCGACTCAGTAACCTTTCAACTGCTAACCATGTGGCATTGCTGTGTCTATAGCAACAGATCCCAGAAAAAATACATTTACATACCCTCAGTTTTCTCGAGCAACGCACATCAGTTACTCGCCCTCCCAGGCAATGAAATTCTCCCTCATTTTTATATTCTTGCTATTAGAGCAAACATACTTTTGCCTGTTCTTTCCAACATCAAGGTCCCAGCTATGGACCAATTTCTGTCTAATTTACATCTCTCTCAATTACAATGTTTTTCTGCCGCTAATCCTCCTATTCAAGGTAATCATCTGATCTACTCTTCCTTCCACATTACAAAATCGCAGAACGGTTTTGCCTCCATCGCAACACATCTCCTCCAGGTACATCAAGATTGTTATAACAGTCTAAATAGCATCACAGTATGTACTTCTAACTCCTTCAAAATTAATTATTTAACTTATTTAGTATTTAGTATTAAAATTATTAATGTCTTTTAGCTCATTCGGCTGAGGAACGGCAAATTATACCACTGCCTGCCACATTCCCCTTTGGGAGGAGGAGGAGGAGATTAGTGTTTAACGTCCCGTCGACAACGAGGTCATTAGAGACGGAGCGCAAGCTCGGGTGAGGGAAGGATGGGGAAAGAAATCGGCCGTGCCCTTTCAAAGGAACCATCCCGGCATTTGCCTGAAGCGATTTAGGGAAATCACGGAAAACCTAAATCAGGATGGCCGGAGACGGGATTGAACCGTCGTCCTCCCGAATGCGAGTCCAGTGTGCTAACCACTGCGCCACCTCGCTCGGTTTCCCCTTTGGGAGTGAAGGCTTGAAATTACAATATGGAAGAGTAATTATTGCACAATGGCATACATTCCGCTCCAGTTTCTCTCTGTTGTTTGTATAATAAATGCGTTCACCACCTCTGAAGTGTCGTGGTTAGTGCATATGCGTGCTAGAATCAACCCGCGCGACCGCTACGGTCGCAGGTTCGAATCCTGCCTCGGGCATGGATGTGTGTGCTGTTCTTAGGTTAGTTAGGTTTAAGTAGTTCTAAGTTCTAGGGGACTGATGACCTTAGAATTTAAGTCCCATAGTGCTCAGAGCCATTTGAACCATTTTGCTAGGATCAATACCTGGTGACCAGGTGGGCTTTTATGAAGTGGGAGGGTCTGAAACGGAGTCCACTCAGCCCCTTGAGAGGAAATGAGCACCTGCTAGAATGTTTAAGTAAGGACAATGATACGCAAGCTATCGAAGTTGTCAGAAACAGCACTATGCAGAAAATCATGCCACAGTCACAAGCAACTTGTTTTTACGTGTTCAACTACTGCGTACCACTGTCAACCCACTAGACTCATCCGGACGCTGGAAGATGAGTGATTCTTGTAAGAGACTGACAAGTGTGTGTCACACATGATGAACGCTGGTGAATTTGACCATGCAACAGATATGCCTCTCACTGTTGCTAGAAACAATATGTTATACCAGATATCTAATTCACCAACTGTCGTTTAAAGTTGTTTACTGCTCTTGTTAGACATTGAGCTCCACCTCTGTAAAAGTTCGGCGCGAACAGAGAAGAGGTAGTGACAACAGAACTGTTCAGTTAAGCCGGACAAAAAAGTGTGAGGCCTGAGGGTCCTTGCTTTACGGGCAGAATTTGTGAGCTCGGCACTCACCAGTGGCCTGCGCTCCCCAGCCGCTGACCATTACGTCGACGCCCTCGAAGGTGCTGTCCACGTCCGCGTACCGCGGCAACTGCACGGGCTGGATGTAATCTGCAACATAAAATACGTCAATATAAATTACTTACGAAATACTCAAAGTTCAGCCAGAACAATAGAAACCTGGATAAATGAGAGAAAAATGTAAAAAATCTGGCATCCAGTGACTCTTTCTTTTACGAACTGTGACTGGTTTCGAACTTAATCGGGCGTGGATTATATTCGTTGTCCGACCCTTCCTGTGTTCTCATCATGTCGTTTGCTACTTATTTATCTATGTACTTGAGGAGATCATCCACCTTGCTTATCACCACAATTGGTAGAAAACTGCTATACGTCCTGAGGAAGAATGATTGCATCAGCATGATAGTGCATCCGATCACTAAGCAGCAGATTTCCGACTTGAACCCAATGGAAGGACTGTGTGATGTGTTAGAACATCGACTTCCCTCCCGAGCCCAACGTCCAACATCGCTACCTTGTTTGGTTCCATCTCTCGAGGAACAATGGGTTGTCATTTCTCCAGAGACATTCAGATACCTCTGAGAAAGTGTGTGCAGTAGAGTTCAAGCCGTTATAAAGAGGAAGGATGAACACATCCCATATTAAAGTCTACTAACAAGTGTCCCGCAACTTTTGCTCAGATAGTGTATGCTGAAGTGATGTAGATGTTCCTAATAAAAAAAAAGTGAGTTATAACTCACAAGTCGAACCATCTCTCTCAGAGGAAGAAACATCAGTAATTGAATGTGAGGTGAAGGAAGTGTGACTAAGAATATTCTAGAGGAGAAAGCAAGGAGATGCGGACGGAAGTGATCTGCAACTATTCACAGTTATATTCAAAGCTGGGCACAGGCGGCAGTATATCAAGATACATGGTTGATGGTTTTCAACATAATTTTTCTTTCCCTAAGTGATGCAGTTCTACTACAACTGTCTGAGTTACATACACGCCAAGCATTATCGCAGTCGTATAGTAGACAGTGAAATCGCTTGTGAATGTATTGTTCATGAATGTCATAAAGACACTCCGCCTGAGGTCTCACCTGTACAGGAGCTAGAAATTTTATGTTTAAAATATGTCCAGAATATTTGAAGCGAAGAGAAATTTAGCGGAGAATGACTTACAGTAACATAGCATTTGTTGTAGAATCTTAGAACATATTCCGATTTGGAACGTAATGAGACATCTAGAAGAGAATGACCTCCTCCATACCAAGCAGCACGGATTCCGAAAAATCGATGATGTGAAACCCGACTTGCATTTCTCTCACGAGGCATACTGAAAGCCGTATATCAAGGCAACTTCGTAGATGCAATATTTCTCGATTTCCGAGGAGCATTTCACTTAACACCACGCCTACGCATGCGAGCGTACAAGGTGTCAAACGAAGTTTGCGACTGATTGAGGATTTCTTGGTACGGAGGACGCAGTAAGTTACCTTGGATAGGTAGACATCAATAGAAATTACTTCGGGAGTAACCCAGGCAAGTGCCTTGAGAACCTCCCAACTCGTGTTCTGTGTTTATGACGCGCAGAGAATGTAAATGTTAACTTCAGACTTTTCGCAGCACATGCAGTTATCTACAATGAAGTACTGTCTGAAAAAAGCTCCATGAATATTCAGTCAGATTTTGATGTGATTTCAAAGTGGTGCAACGATTGTCAACTTACTCTAAATGTTGAGAAATGTAAAAATTGTTCACTTTATAAAAGGAAAAAACATAGTGTCCTAAAATACAGGGTGAGTCCGAAGAAAAGGTACATGTTTTGAGGGACAAAAAGAACGAAGATTAGGGTTTAACGTCCTGTCGTGCTTTGAGGGTTGATATTATTAATGATTCTTAACCATATTCGACATACACTGATGTGACAAACGCCATGGGATTCCTTGTAATGCTGTGTCGGACCTCAATTTCCCGTGCGTAGTGAAGCAACCCAACGTGGCATGGACTCAAAAAGTCGATGGAAGTCCCATGCATGAATATTAAGCCATGCTGCCTCTATAGCCGTCCATAAGTGTTGTCGATTGAGGATTTTTTTTGCACAAACTGGCCTGTCGATAATTTCCCATTAATGGTCGATGGGATTCATGTCGGGCGATCTGGACGACCAAATTATTCGCTAGTATTATCCAGAATGCTCTTGAACCAGTCGCGAAAAACTGAAGCCCGATGACAAGGTGCATTGTCATCCACAAAATTTCCGTCGTTATTTGGGAACAAGTATTCCAACTTAACCGTTTTTAGTCAATGAACTGAGTAAACACAGCCCATACCATTACAGAACCACCACCAGCTTGCACAGTACCTTATTGACACCTTGAGTCCTTGGCTTCGTGGCATCTGCGCTACATTCTAACTCTACCACCACCTCTTACCAACTGAAATCGGGAATCATCTGACCAGGCCACGGTTTTCCAGTCGTCTCGGGTCCAACTGATATGCTCGCGAGCCCAGGAGAGGCACTACAGGCGATGTAGTGCTGTTAGCAAAGGTAATGTCCTCGGTCGTCTGCTACGATAGCCGATATTCGCCAAATTTCGCCGCACAGTTCTAACGGATACGTCTTTCGTACGTCCCACATTGATTCCTTCCCTGCGGTTACTTTACGCAGTGTTGCTTGTCTGTTAAAACTGACGATCTACGCAAACACCGCTACTCTCAGTCGGTATGTGAAGGGCGTTGGCCACTACGTTCTCCGTGGTGACAGCTAATGACTGAAATTTGATATTCTCGACACGCTCTTGACACTGTGGATCTCAGTACATTGACCTCTATAACAATTTCCGAAATGGAATGTCCCAAGCGTCTAGCTCCAACTGCCACTTCACGTTCAAAGTCTGTCAGTTCCCGTCGTACGACCATGCTCACGTCAGAAACCTTTTCACATTAATCGCCTGAGTACTATCGACAGTTCCGTCAACGCACTACCCTTTTATACCTTATGCATGCGATATTACTGCCGTCTGTATACGTGCATACCGCTAACATATAACTTTTGTCAACTCACTGTACAGCTGTTTGAAAATCACTGGCTCGAGTCGCATGTCCTTCTTCTCCAGCACTCACATGCGAGTACAACCAGAGCCACATTACGCTACGTAATGTTGCCTTTACTGAGCACTTCAATTCGCATTTCACTTCCGCGTGGTGGGGAGACAAGAACTGCAATTATATACGTCGTTTACCTCACGTCTCAGTGCTGCGGAGCAGTTGCACCAATGTACTACAGTACTGTTACATGTACAGCCAAAACAGTACAATTGAGAGTAGTGAAATGCCACAGGTCCTCACACTTGCGGAATATAGTGACATGATATTCCAGAGTCACCCTTTGCGAATACAAAAGAGCAATTTCCTAATCGCAGAGTTCCGGATAGCATGCTGTTTAGCAGCGTTTTTGACAGATTGCGTGAGCGTGGCACGCTCTCCAGCGTACATGTTGTATCTGAACGTCCCATCCAACATGATCTTAGTGAAGATGAGAACATTATTGAAATGGTAGAACGGAGCCCAACTACCAGCTCTGGAAGAATTGCTGCACAGCTCGCTACTCCACAAACACGAGCGATGGGCACAGTACATGAACAATGTCGGCATCTGTGTTCTCGGCCGAGTGAGCATGTAGGAATTGACACCAAACGAAAGAAAATTTGTCAATGGATCTCTATCAATGAACGCTGTACTTCACTGATGAGTCAACATTTACCTGCAACGACTTCAATAACACGTGTAGGCAGATGAAAATCTGCATGCTACTGTGGAAACATATTTTCAGTGACGTTTCTCCGTGAATGTGTGGTACAGAGTTATTGATGACCAACTCATCGGACCAGTTGTTGTAGATAACGGGCCTAATAGAGTACAGTACCTAGATTTACTTCAAAATGTGTTACCAGAATACTTGGAGGATATTCCTTTGGCAACACGACGTAGTACGTATTTCCAGCACGACGAATCTCCTGTCCATTCTGTACTGCCATTGAGGCATTGCGTCTCTGAACCGCATCCTGGGCGTTGTATCGGTCGCGTGGAGTCATTTATTAGCCACCGAAGTCACACGATCTTACTTTGTTAGATCACCGTTTGTCGGGTTGGCTTAAGAGCGAAATCTACAAGAGCAGAGTGGACCAGAAGGAGAAACATTTCGCTGGTATTTTACAGGTATGTTCTCTAGTAAAGGAACGTACGAACGAGCTTAGATCAACATCACAACAGCTGTCTACAAGAACTGCAAGATGGAATTTTAACATGCTTTGGAAGGAAATCTACACAATTAAACAAAGCATTAGATCACATTGTTTCAGTTACTGTCATTTGCATTTTTCCTGTTCCCCACTGTTTTCATTAATTTCCCCGGAAAGTGTTAAGAACAGGACGTGTGTTCACATAACTTTTTTGTTCAGAATCACTACCACCCCTCAAAGCATGTACCTTTCTTCCTAACCCACGCTGTATAAATGACTGTTGGAACTGCTCAACTCATACAAATATCTAAGCGTAGTAGTTTGTGAAGATATGACATGATACAATCACATAGTCTCAAACGTAGGTAAAGCAAGTGGAAGACTGCAGTTCATTGGTAAAATACACTGAAGAGCCAAAGAAACTGGTACACCTGCCTAATACCGAGTAAGGCCCCCGCGAGCACGCAGAAGTGCCGCAACACGACATGGCATGGACTTGACTACTGTCTGAAGCAGTGCTGGCGGGAACTGACACGATGAATCCTGCAGGGCTGTCCACAAATCCGTAGGAGTACGTGGGGGTGGAGATCTCTTCTGAAGAGCACGTTGCAAGGCATACCATGTATACTCAATAATGTACATGTGTGGGCAGTTTGGTGGCCTACGGAAGTTTTAAACTCAGAAAAGCGTTCCTGGGGCCACTCTGTAGCAGTTTTGGATGTATGGGGTGTCGCATTGTCCTGCTGGAATTTCCCAAGTCCGTCGGAATGCACAATGGACATGAATCGATGCAGGTGATCAGACAAGATGCTTACGTACGTGTCAGCTATCAGAGTCGTATCTAGACATATCAGGGGTCTCATATCACTCCACACGCCCCACACCATTACAGAACCTCCACCAACTTAAAAAGTGCCCTGCTGACATGCAGGATCCATGGATTCAGGAGATTGTCTCCATACCCGTACACGACCCATCCGCTCGCTACAACTTGAAGCGAGACTCATCCGACCAGGTAACAATTATCTAGTCATCAACAGTCCATTGTCGGTACTGACGGGCCCAGGCGAGACGTAAAGCTTTGTGTCATGGAGTCATCAAGGGTACAAGAGTGGGCCTTCGGCTCCGAAAGCCCATATCGATGATGGTTCCTTGAATGGTTCGCACGATGACACTTGCTGATGGCCGAGCATTGAAATCTGCAGCAATATGCGGAAGGGTTGCGCTTCTGTCACTTTGAACGATTCTATTCAGTCGTCGTTAGTCCCGTTCTTGCAGGATTATTTCCCGGTCGCAGTGATATCGGAGATTTGATGTTTTACCGGATTCCTGATTTTCACGGAACTCTCGTGAAATGGTAGTGCGGGAAAACTCCATTTCACCGCTGTCTTGGAGATGCTGTGTCCCATCGCTTGTGCGCTGACTAGAACACCACGTTCAGACTCACTTAAATCTTGATAACCTGCCATTGTAGCAGCAGTAACCGATCTAACAACTGCGCCAGACATTTGCTGTCTTATATAGGCATTGCCGACCGCAGCGCCATATTCTGCCTGTTTACATATCTCTGTATTTGAACATGCATGCCTGTACCAGTTTCTTTGGCACTTCAGTGTTGTAGGGAAATGCAATCAGTCTACAAAGGAGGCTGCAAACAAAACACTCGCGTTTCCTGTCCTAGAATACTGGTCAAATGTGTGGGAGGCGTACCAAATAGGACTAACACTGATATCGAAAGGGTACGAACAATGGGCAGCTTGAAAGGTCACAGGTCTGTGTGACCCGTGGGAGAGTGTCATGAAGATGCTTAAAGAACTGAAATGGCAGACCCCTGAAGATAGATGCAAACTACCTGTTTTCAGTAAGGGAGGGAATCGCGAATTCTAGTTTAAGCTTCTTGCGCACAGAGGGATTTAATGAATCATTCTCCCCGCGCTCCATACGTAAATGGAACGGCAAGTAGCCCTGATAACTGTTACATTAGGACGTACCCTCTGCCATACACTTCACCGTGGTTTGCGCAGTGAACATCATTAGTTACACGAATCTCACCCACCTACAAGAGGCCATACTTAAACAAGGCTGTAATGACACTGGTCAGTGTACAACACGTTGCAGTGTCCGCCGCTCGTGGTCTCGCGGTAGCGTTCTCGCTTCCCGAGCACGGGGTCCCGGGTTCGATTCCCGGCGGGGTCAGGGATTTTCACCTGCCTCGAGATGACTGGGTGTTTGTGTTGTCCTCATCATTTCATCATCATCCAGGAAAGTGGCGCAATTGGACTGAGCAAAGATTGGGTAATTGTACGGGCGCTGATAACCACGCTGTTGAGCGCCCCACAAACCAAACATCATCATCAACACGTTGCAGTATTACACCCCCTCCCCCATCCCCCATCCCCCCTACCCTATCACAGTTACAGCAGGCTGCGACGCAGGGCCACTACGTCCAGCAACGGCGCCTCTCTCCAGAAAATCAACTGCTCTCGCTTTTGCTTCCAGTGCTGTGTGGACACACTCTGTGCCTCAGACAACTACAGTGACGCTGGATGAGGCAGCAGTTCTCCTGGAGGGCCAATCAGTAACCCAGCGACGCAACTAATAAGCAATCACACAAAGTTGCAGCGAATAGGCCTGAGAGAACAAAATGAAACATTTTGTACTCAATTACATCCACTCTTCTCTACTCATTCCTCTCCAACAAATTTATCCACCAAAATAAATGGACGCTAACTCGATAACAGAGGGTGTCAGACAGTGTTACCGACCTACATACATCAATTACCTTAACTGGAGATAATCATTATGAATTCCACTTTACAGTCGAATGCTATATCATTGAGTCTATTAAGAAGAGGCTCACATACAATATCAAATCACACAGAAAATTTTGGATGTTTGTGAAACTTGGATGAAACCTATTGAAAATTTTATTTCCCTGGGTAGGAATTAACTTAGGAATAAGTAGATGACGGTTAAAGAGGGCTTGCTAGACTCTTGAAAGAGAATCTTACGAATATCTTAAATTGGAACGATCACATAGATAACGTTTTGGGGAAAGCAAACCAAAGACTACGATTTATTGTCAGAACACTTCCAAAATCTAACACCTTTAATAAAGAGATTGCTTACACTGCGCTTTTCCGCTCTCTTCTGGAGTACTGCTTTGCGGTGTGGGATCAGATTGACAGAGGTGTCAAAAGAGTTCAAAGCAAGGCAGCTCGTGCTGTATTACCATGAAATAGAAGAGAGAGAGCCACGGATATGATACACGACTTGGGCTGGTTATCATTAAGACAAAGGCGTTTTTCGATGCCTCAGGGCTTCTTATGAAATTTCAATCCAAGTTTCTCCTCAGACTGTGAAAATATTTTGTTGGCACCTACCCACATAGTGAGAAATGATCATCATAATAAAATAAGAGAAATCAGTGCTTGCAAGAAAAGATCTAAGAGTTCGTTTTTCTCGCGCGCTGTTCGAAAGTGGATCGGTAGAGAAACAGCTTAAAGGTGGTTTCATGAACCCTCTGCCAAGCACTTAAATTTAAACTGCAGAGTAATCATGCAGATGTAGATGTAGATGTAGATGTAGATGTAGATGTAGCTACAGTAACTCCACTGCCACAGCCCAGACGAACATTGTGTGGCCATATCAATCAGGTCTCTTCTTAGTAATTGAATCCAACCTCGACCAACGCAACCATAAAGCTCTAAGCCACCACTTAACCGTTCATACTACAGAAGTGTGCCCTTTAATTGTCTTCACCGTATTGCTAGACTTCTATACGATCTCCCGTCCTGCCAGTACTTGTATCTTCCATCCTACCATCCGGTTGCCCTAGGGCTCTATCCTCATTCCACAACTATACATGATTTACATTTGCTGACTTGCTTAACCGGCTTCACCCGTATATCTTCTCCACCCACATGTATCCTATATTATCCGCAATCTAGAATCAATCAACACGACTTTAACTTTCCCTAGTTTGGCGTACAGCCGCGCCACTATTAAGATACACACACACACACACACAGACACAAACACATACACACCCACGTACACATCTCCATAAATTTTGAAGTAATTCAGGAATCTGAACGGCGTTGAAATCCTCCATTTATAGAAGCCTTATTTTTTTTATTTTATTTTCATCCTCTCCGTCTCATATAGGCAGCTGTTGGACTGATACACATCTTGATGACCACAGATAAAAGCAGCATTCGTTCTTTAACTAACAAAAGCGCTTATAAAACTGGACTCTTACAGGGGGTCGGACCTCTAAATGGTTCAAATGGCTCTGAGCACTACAGGACTTAACTTCTAAGGTCATTAGTTCCCTAGAACTTAGAACTACTTAAATCTAACTAACCTAAGGACAACACACACATCCATGCCCGAGGCAGGATTCGAACCTGCGACCGTAGCGGTCGCGCGGTTCCAAACTGTAGCGCCTAGAACCGCTTGGCCACCTCGGCCGGCGTTCGGACCTCTAACAGCCGGCTCTACTCTCTTGTGTAGAGAATGGAACGTATTTTAAAAATTACGACAATCACACAATACGTGTCAACAAAGTCATTGATATTAGTTGGTTACACAAATTTACCCACACACTTTAAAACGTAAATTTTAATAAACTTTAATAAAGCTAATGTGCTTCATGCATCTCAGTTACCACAAAACAAGGAGGTGATTGATGCACTTTAATGGTATTAGTCATCTACATTTTCATAACCAAGGACGCTAGAAAACCACTCGTGCTGGCAGCGTCAGTGACATGAACGATCTCTTCCGCATCCTCAAATTCTAGAGATGAAGTATGTTCCACGAAGAGTCATAAGCTGGTTCACAACGTTTTGTCTTGAGCGGATGGCTGACCTTAGTTTGTTAGCTATTTTGCTGAGATCTTCTGACAAAATCTGTCTCGAGGAACAAATATACAGGGAGTTTCAAAAAGAGTGAGCTGACTTCAAACCTCCATATTTATTGATAAAAACATACTACAAATGTGGGATGCATTGAAAAATACTCATAAAATCCTAAAATCTTAGTTACTCTGTTAGAAATGCTCTATGTGTACACCAGCAGCAGCACGAACAACATCTAGACTATAGCTAAATTTCGCATAAACTTTGCGCAGCGTATCTGCTTTTACAGAAGTTTTGGGGGCTGTTATTCACTTATTCTACGCTGTAAGGTAAAGGGGAGATGAACACACTTTCCTTCACATATCCTCACAAGAAAAATTCGCATGAGGTTCGTCGATCTTGGAGGCCAAGAACTCAGGCCAGCGTCTCAGGGTCCCTTGCACCCTATCCACCGTTGCGAAACTGACGTAAGTTGTTGTGCCAGTGTGGCTGTAATATGTTCTTATCAATATGTATGGAGTTTCGAAATCAGGTCATTGTTTTTGAAAACCCTGTGATTACTTCATTACATACCAAGAGTAATCAGTAGCGATGCGGTATTAGCGAGACTGTATTGGACAAATAGTAATGATTGGAGCAATACTTTCAAATAAATAAAAACACGAATATTAACTTTAACTCAAAAGTAGATTCCAATACTTACCGTTGTAGTTAACCTTGGACGGGACGTAGATGAGGCCAATATTGTGCAACTTGCTGTCGGTGTTCAGACCGGGGTGTTCGAGACGTGTGTTGCTCTGGAAGACGAGGGAGTAGTCATCAGAGGTGGTTAGATCCGCAATCCCGAGGTACACCACCCACTTCATGTACCTGCAGAAGACACGGCTTCCATCAGAGGAGGCAGTGTGCCAGCAAAGTTTCCAGAGAAGACTGCACCTGCACACCGTAACAAGTACGATTCGTCGCGGTGGCAACCGGCCACAGAACCAAGGACCCTGCGAACTCGTCCGGTGTACCGAATTCTCTGGCACTAGAGTGAAATTAGGAAAAGAGCCAGGCGTCGGCAAATGATTACGATGCTTTTTTTTATGTACGAAATGGTTACAATCACACTTTCGCTACATGAGCCGGTGTAGACGGATAACTAATTGCCGTATGACTATCCAACTTCATAGGTATGATGTTCAGACTATGCGCTTAAGGATTTGTGTCGTTAGTAGTGTTGGTGCCATGACTTTCCATTAGACGCCGGTGACGATTTGGCGACATAGGGCTGAAACACAAGCATCAGTATGTGTTACAATTACAGACAGTCAACAAGTATTTAGACATGGTGAGCAAGACTTTACTCGAAAAGGTTTTTATCAAAACAATAGCAGTAGTGCTCCTGCTCTTCTGCGAGTATAGACGCATTAAAGGAATACGGAGAGGTGCTCTTCCGCATCCATGTTAAAGAACACGATTCGGAAGTTCGAATTAACTGGAGATTTAGAAAATGCTCCTGGGAGGGGCCGATAGCCAACTGCTCCACAAATTGTTGAATAAGTTACTGTTGCCATGGCTGAGAATGCTGCACGTAATGTGCGATCTTAAAGCAGTGCACGAGCTGTGTCACGGCAGTTGAACATTCCATGATCCATCGTTCGAAAAGTGCGGCGAACAACTGTGAAATGGTATCTCTAGTGCTGTTCTACTCTGTAGTAAACGTAGATGTTCGTCACACTAAGCAATGTTTGTAACCTCGATTGTAAGCATGGTACGCAATTAACAAATGTTATCCCCTTATATTAAAATTTTCTTTGATAGTTACTCCGTTATTTCTCTTTCGTATGTCCTTACAAATGTTTCCACAAAGTTTCATTGTCCTACGATAACTTGTTTTTCATGGGGGTCGTCTCAAGTAGCGAAAGTTTAATGATAACAATGCTGTATATTGCGCATTTCTGGCCGGTGTTCTCCCAACTCTAAGACGCAGTGTCATCTTGGTGTATGAGGCACAATGTTGTCATTTGACTGGAATGTAGAGGCTTCCTTATGAAGTAGATGTGTGTAGGTATTTTACTTCATTCGTCATGGAAAGTGGAGAGAGATTCTGTAAGTCGTCTGCGCCAGTGTGATCTTCCGCGGACATTAACTAGGCCTATATATCATTTATTTAACGTTTAATTTAACCTGATCAGATTAGGGACTTAAGGCTCTCTGTTACATGTTATAGGCATACAATATTTTTAACATCACTGTTGCCTGAGTAACTATGATTAGGATGTCATAAATAATAATACTAATGTTAGTAGTAAAAGATAGTTTGAATCGAGTTTAGGCATATCTAAGGCAATTCAGAATAACAGAATTGACCTAGAAATAACGGTAGTAATCTCAGCAACTTTAATTAGTGCTAATAATGATGATAACAATAATCGTAATAGTTATAATATCTGTTTGTCTTCTGAGACACATTGAATCAGATTTGTAATTCTTTTATTTATGATAATATACATAATAACGAAATATCCGTTTCGCTTCAAATGAGATAAAGCTACAAGACAATCGAATTTAACCATGTTTTTAGGAACGCAAAGACTTCTGCCATTTATAAATTGGAAGAATGCTTTTGAATCATAATAGAGAGAGTGAGAGAGACATGCCTTACCTATAAATGTTAGTTGAGGGGAATGAAAGTTGAAAAATAAGAAAAGTAAGCTAACATTAAGAATGATGTAAGGTCACGTTTTTTAAACGTAAGTAGTTAAAGAAAGAATTAAGCAAATAAAAGAAAATTTCAGAAATGGAGTAAATGGATAATGGAAACAAATACTAGTGTTAAGGTTCAAAATGGTTCAAATGGCTCTGAGCACTATGGGACTTAACATCTGAGGTCATCAGTCCCCTAGAACTTAGAACTACTTAAACCTAACTAGCCTAAGGATATCACACACATCCACGCTCAAGGCAGGATTCTTAAGTAAGCAAACAGATCAAAGCTACTTATATATTTAGAGACCATACAAATACCAGATACGGAAAAGGCCGAAATAATAAATTCTATAGGTCGCTAGATAAATGAAGGATTCCAAGAGATTAGAAAAATGCGCAATTTACTCTCGAGCTCAAGAAGGGTCGTCGATCAGATATATTCGCTGATGTTAAGCCAGTGAAGAATTTCTGAACACATTTTATGATTGCGTATTACATCCTTTAAGGAGATCGAATAAATCCTGTAAAGGAATCAACATGGATGCCGCAAATAACGATTGTGTGGAACCCAGCTCGATCATTTCGTCCACGAGATTCGGAAATCATTAAATACTAGTGCCCAGTTTGATTCCGAGTTCCTTGAGTTCCGCAAAGCTTTCGATACAACGCTGCACTGTTGTCTTTTCCATAAAATATGAACGCACATAATACTAGACAAACTTTGTGATTGGACTGAATACCTCCAAGAAAACAGAACATAGCACGTCATTCACAACTGAGAGAAATCTTCAGATGTAAAAGATGTTTGGGGTGCATTCCAACGAAGTATTGTAGGACCATTACTGTTCATAATATAGAGGGGGTCTCAAAAAAACACCAACAAGCTTTAGGGACAGGTACCTTATACGAAAACAAGAAAAAATATGTCTAGTAAACATGGGCTCTAAAATGCATACCTTAAGAGCTACAGCCCAAGCTCATCTTCGATCCTGTGAAACCGGTCTCTTCTATTGCGAGGACGTTGCTTTCCATATTTTGGGACGAAAAAACATTCCAGTAAACATGGGGTCTAAAATGCAAGCTTCAGTTGCTGTTAACATTTGTTCATCTTTGATAGTGTGAAACACTTCTCTTCTGCTTAGCAGGTGCCCATAACTCTTAACATATGCATTTTACAACCCATATTTCTTCGATATTTTTCTTGTTTTGGTCCATACTATCTCTAATAGCCCCAATTTTATCACGATAAATACATAACTGAAACCAGTCGAAAGAAAGACGTATTCTAGACTGAGAGCTGTTGGAAGAATTCTTAGGAACTGTAACCAACTCGTGAAGGAGTTAGGTTGCAGAACTGTCATTCGACCAATGCTTGAGTGTTGTTTCCCAGTATGGGACTCTCAGATTGTACTGCTGATACTGAAAATTGTCTCAAGAAGAAGATCTTCAAGTAAAGACATTGTTCACCTCATGACATGCGTGCATTTATTTTGGCAAGAGTGTTGATAAAAATGTAGTTGTGAATCCTAAAACCATCATCATCATAAACTACAACATGGTGTTCCCCCACAGCGTAACACTGATAACGCCCAACACACATTTCAATTACTGTGCTGCCCATTAAAATTGCGGCGCCATGAAGAAGACATTCAACAGATGTCAAAGTGGATTGAAATCTGCTTTACATATGACAAGCATTTCAACACAACCACACAAAACAGAAGTAAAGCCATGCACGTTATGTGTGTAAGAAAGTTTATGCAGGGGTTTCTCATCTATAAATTGCATTTAAATGTTAGTTACTTAAGAGAAAATTGTGCTATGCTTCTTGCAAGACGGAGAAACTTTCAGCAACATGTCGAAATAACGCAGCCAAGGACTATGGACACAGCAGTGGCACCACATCGTATTTTCAGATGGTGTACACTGTCACAATAGATTTGTCGGTGTATGGATGCTCTGACGAGACTTGGGGTTGCCAGTTTGTATTCCTCATTTGAATTTGACAGCGGTAGCATTGTGGCCTATCGAGACTGTGGCTTGAAGTTCCGGGACACTGCCGCTTCTGTTGATCAGGAGCAAGTGATTGTCGTGACTATGGAATTTATGGGTTAAGGAGGGCCACAATCAACGCCATGCAACGTCTCAGTGGCCCTTCGCCACTTGCGTCCAAGTGGTCAGACATATTGATGATTTAGCCGGCCTGGATCGCACAGTTACGTCACATTCCTTGAGTCGCGTGATGGGCTCGTTTGCAACAACGCAAGTATCCGTATGAGCAGTGCCACGACCATCTGTGCAGCATGCGCTGTCAGCATGGCGACATTTGTAGTGGCTTCCCTTGGCGCGTTAGCGGAAAGAGGCATGTAAACAATAGTGCGTCCGACAACACTAGACGTACGAGTGGATGCGCATCATCTTTTCAGTGAATCCCCATTTGGTGTACATCTATACGATTACTCTGAAATTCAAAAACGTACGTGGCAGCAAAATTTTGCTATGGATGTATCGGTGTAGACTAGAACCAGCGTTGCCATATTGCTTTCCTCATTGTCAATCAAGCCCAGCATCTGGCACAGTGGTATGGAGTGCCATTGGGTACACAAAACTATCACTTCTGGTTCCCATACCTGGTAACTGGACAGCAGTCGTCACAGTTATGACGTGTTAAGATCAGCAGCTGTGTTCTATCTTAAGAGTTCTCAACGATCAATCTTTCAACAAGATAACACAACACTATATATTTCCATTGGTGTCCTATGCTACGTCCAAAGAGACAGTATTGATCTTTTGCCTTGATCAACGTGGTCTCCGTTTTCTGTCTCCCAGTGGAGACCTCTAGTCATGTATTATCGAGAGACTGGCACGCGACCAATCGCCAGACACTACTATCGAGCAACGTTGGCTCAGAGTTGCAGAATGGCTAACCCGTTTCTGTGATCCAAGCTTATTTCGGTATGTAGATTGTAGATTAGAGATATTACAGAGGTCGCAGCTCTATGTTTCAAATGTTGCACTCTGTATACCTCCAAATCATCTACAAATTTAATTATGTATTCTTTCAACTATATTGTATAAGCACAATAACCAAAATTTAGTTATTTTCTGTCCTTGCTGGTGGTGCTACTGCATGGTGCAGTCACATTTTGTGTTAGACGTGGTTGTGCAATAACCACTCACAGACTTCAGGTGGCAGCACTAACAATTGAGGGTACGTAAGATAGGTGGGGGGGGGGGGGGGTGGGGTGGGGGGGGGGCGTAATACGGTGCCGTCTTTGTCATAATGTGGAAAGGGAGCGATTTATCTGACGTCCAAAAGGACATGATCATTGCCTTTCGGGCCAAGGCTGGAAGCATTTTCGAAATGGTTAAGATTGCGAACTGTTCGTGTACTGCCGTGCTTAAAGTATATGGTACATGGGGAAATAGCGCTATCCAGAAACGCCGCCGAGGCAACCGTGGCGCACCATCCACCACATACAACAGGGGCGAACGACAGCTGCAGAGATGTGTAGGCGAATTGGTGTGCAACTTTTGAACAATTCACCGGCCAGATGAACCAAGGTGCTATCAACAGTGTCTAACGACCGATCAGCGGACGTGGCTCCGTATGGCCCCCAGCAGCAGACTCCTTCTTCATGTACCCATTCTGACTGCTGTTCAGCGGCGACGAAGGCTGGAAACGGCAGGCCAGTACCGTAACTGGACGTGCACTGAGTGGCGACAGGTGTCCTTTTCAGATGAATCCATCGGGCAGATGGCCGTTGACGTGTATGGTGTGAAAAGTCTGAAATCAAACACCTTGCAACAATCGTCGGTAGGGTCCAGCCCAGAGGGCATTCCCTGGGTGATGTCTTCACTCTGGAAAGCACAGTGGCTCAAAACAAGTGTGCATCTATCCCTAGCGACCATGTCCACCTCTACGTGCAGATTGTTTTTCTTCAGCACGATGTAAACTATTAGGAGTAGTTGACAGTGTAACGTGTCACACAGCTTGCAGTGTACGCGCTTGGTTCGAAGAGCACCAGGCTGAGTTCACCGTACACCCCTGGCCGCCAAACTCCCCGAATTTAAACATAACCGAGAGTCTGTGGCATCTCTTCGAGCAGGCTGTACGCTCCATATATCCTCAACCGAAAAGCCTACCGCAGCTGGCCACGGCACTGGAGTATGCATCGCTCCATGGCCCTGTCGATACTTTTCAGTAACTCATTTACTGTCTTCCTTCACTTCTCGCAGCGGTCCGCGTTCCGGATTATTCAGGCTTTTGATAGGTGGTCAAATTAATGTTACTGGGCAATATACAGGGCGTTTATAAATGAATTTCGGGGTTTCAATGCTTCATGATATTTATTACATTAAACTTAGTTATAAATGATATGTCAAATGAAACAGCAACTCATAAAGTTGTGTTTGGCACCAGTGCGCATGCGCAGCGCGCAATGTTTCCGCCGCAGTCCGCTAGACAGCGGTTGTATCGAAGATGGCGACTAGTGAACAGAAAGCGTTTTGTGTTTTGCAATTTGCAGAGACCGAATCTGTGGTTAATGTGCAACGTGCATTCCGTCTGAAGTTCGGTTGTGATCCTCCAAGTGATAATAACATTCGTAGATGGTATCATCAATTTGAAGATACCGGCTGCCTTTGTAAAGGGAAGAGCATAGGACGACCAAGAGTTAGTGAAGAGACTGCTGAGCGAGTGAGAGAGTCATTCACTCGTAGCCCAAAGAAATCAGTCCGGAAGTCTAGTTGTGAATTACAAGTTCCTGTGTTGACTTTTTGGAAAGTTTTAAGAAAACGTGTACAACTATGTCCTTACCGTTTACAGTTATTACAGACTATAAAGCCAACTTCGCAAACGAAATGTTGTTTCATGACGATGAAGATTTTTTTGTATCATGTTGTCTTCAGTGATGAATCGACCTTTCACCGTAGTGCACGTGTTAACACTCACAATGTGCGCATCTGGGGCTCAGAAAATCCTCATGAGGTGGTACAAATGCAACGAGGTTCCCCTAAAATGACTGTTTAATGTGCCGTATCCTGACGGAAAGTTTATGGGCCTTTCCTTTTTGGTGAACCTAGTGTAACTGGCGCTTCTTACCTTCATATACTATAGCAATGGCTCTTCCCTCAGTTGGAAGAAGATGAGCCAGAGAACTTCATTTTCCAGCAAGGTGGTGCGCCACCTCACTGGCATAGCAAAGTAAGCGATTGCATGAGCTTCACTGTAGACAAGCGCTGGATATTCCGCAAGAGGCCCATTGACAGCGCTTGCTTTGCATGGCCTCCACGTTCACCAGACCTAACGCCATGCAATTTTTTCCTTTGGGGCTTCATCAAGGATCGTGCGTACGTGCCTCCGCTACCGGCAGACCTCCCTGAATTAAGAAACTGGATTGAAGCATCTGTTGCTACAATCACTGAAGACACACTATCAACCTTTGGGAAGAACTTGTCTGTAGAGTTGACGTGTGCCGTGTGACAAATGGTGCTCACATTGAACATTTATAAGTTTCTTGGTAAAACTGTTGGAGTTGCTCTTTCATTTGACATATCATTTATAACTGTAAGTTTAATATAATAATTATTCTTTCTTTCTTTCACTGGTGCCATGTCCCGCACTGACGCAGGGTCTTCATGGTTAACTGGATGTGGCAATGTTAGTTGAAGGGGTGGCCGGATGCCCTTCCTGCCGCCACCCTGTACCCCCCCCCCCCACCCCCCGGGGCGGAATCAGTGTACCCCAGCTGTCTAGTGTAATTCATGGAAGAGTGCGAACGTTTTCAAATGTCGATGAGTCGTATAAATGAGGCGGAAATTGGGGACCAGCCCGGTATTCACCTATCGGGATGTGGAAAACCGCCTAAAAACCACATCCAGGCTGGCCGGCACACCGGCCCTCGTCGTTAATCCGCTGGGCGGATTCGATCCGGGGCTGGCGCGTCTACCCGAGTCCAGGAAGCAGCGCGCTAGCGCTCTCGACTATCCTGGCGGGTTTAATACAATAAATATTATAAAGCGTTAAAATCCCGATATTCATTTATAAAACCCTGTATAAAAGAGAGCAGCGTACATCATCGCCAGGGTGCGGAGTGCCATGTGTTGTTCCCGTTCAGGAGAGCGGTTGCGCAGGTCTCTTACCCGGAGAGGCAGACGCCGGCGGTGAGCAGCCACTTGGAGTTGAGCAGCGCGGCTCCGCAGGCAGTCGTGTCCTCCACGTTGACGTAGGCCACGTGCTTGAACTGGCCCCGCGCCGCCTGCCCGCCACCCACCACTCGACCGGTCCGTCTGTGTGCTGCAAGTAACAGCGGAAACTTTGCAGGAGCTGAGCGAGAACTGCAGCGGGCTTACGGTCGCGAATTTTAAACAGTAAACTGCTTTCGACAACGTCTCCAGATGCCAGCATCGTTGTGAATCGCTAGTCTATGCCGCATTTAACAAACGAATGCTGAAAGCACTACTAAACATCGAGTCACGTTACAACAGCGTTGTAATCGTTAATGATGTTTCACAAGTTTCAACTTGTGGTACTCCTTTATGCAAATTACTTCCAATCCATCTGCAGCATGATACAGTAATTTTGAAAATTTTATTTTCTTTAGTACTTAACATAAAAATATCATCTTTGCGCTATCGTAAATAGGTACGTTTGAAGTTTTTAACGTTGGTAGTCGACTAAATATGTCGCGTCTATTGTAAAATGTTCGTTTGGATAAGTGCAAGGTGACACTAATGCAGCTCTGTGACTGTTGTGCCGGCAGTAAGATCTCTTGCTACGTCAGTTTGAAACTGGTACCGAGTACGTACATTACTGGCCATTAAAATTGCCACAGCAAGAAGAAATATAGATGATAAACGGGTATTCATTGGACAAATATATTATACTAGAACTGACATGTGATTACATTTGCACGCAATTTGGGTGCATAGATCCTGAGAAATCAGTACCCAGAACAACCACCTCTGTCCATAATAACGGTCTTGATACGCCTGGGCATAAAGTCAAACAGAGCTTGGATCGCGGGTGCAGGTACAGCTGTCCATGCAGCTTCAACACGATACCACAGTTCATCAAGAGTAGTGACTGGCGTATTGTGACGAGCCAGTTGCTCGGCCAACATTGACCAGACGTTTTCAGTCGGTGAGAGATCTGGAGAATGTGCTGGCTAGGGCAGCAATCGAACATTTTATGTATCCAGAAAGACCTGTACAGGACCTGCAACATGCCGTCGTGCATTATCCTGCTGAAATGTAAGGTTTCGCAGGGATCGAATGAAGGGTAGATCCACGAGTCGTAACACATCTGAAATGTAACATCCACTGTTCAAAGTGCCGTCACTGCGAACAAGAGGTGACCGAGTCGTGTAACCAATGGCACCCCATACCATCACGCCGGGTGACAGGCCACTATGGCGATGACAAATACACGCTTCCAATGTGCGTTCACCGCGATGTCGCCAAACACGGATGCGACCATCATGGTGCTCTAAACAGAACCTGGATTCATCCGAAAAAATGACGGTTTGCCATTCGTGCACCCAGGTTCGTCGTTGAGTACACCATCGCAGGCGCTCCTGTCTGTGATACAGCGTCAAGGGTAACCGCAGTCATGGTCTCCGAGCTTATAGTCCATGCTGCTGCAAACGTCGTCGAACTGTTCGTGCAGATGGTTGTTGTCTTTCAAACGTCCCCATGTGTTGACTCAGGGATCGAGACGTGGCTGCACGATCCTTTACAGCCATGCGGATAAGATGCCTGTCATCTCGACTGCTAGTGATAACGAGGCCGTTGGAGTCCAGCGCTGCGGTCCGTATTACCCTCCTGAACCCAACGATTCCATATTCTGCTACCAGTCACTGGATCTCGACCAACGCTAGCAGCAATGTCGCTATACGATAAACCGCAATCGCGATAGGCTACAATCCGACCCCTATCAAAGTCGGAAACGTGATGGTATGCATTTCTCCTCCTTACACGAGGCATCACAACAACGTTTCACCAGGCAACGCCGGTCAAATGTTTGTGTATGAGAAATCGGTTGGGAACTTTCCTCATGTCAGCACGGTGTAGGTGTCGCCACCGGCGCCAACCTTGTGTGAATGCTCTGAAAAGCTAATCATTTGCATATCACAGCATCTTCTTCCTGTCGGTTAAATTTCGCGTCTGTAGCACATCATTTTCGTAGTGTAGCAATTTTAATGGCCAGTAGTGTAGCTATAGAGTATGTACTCTCTTTCAGGGAAAACGATCTACAGGGAGCCCAAGTGAAAGTGAAGCTACAGTCGATAAACTGTGTAATTTTGCACTATACAGCCTACATAGTTTAAAGACCAGTCGTTGCAGTCACAAATACTGACAGTGGTGAGGGTCTTACGAAAGAGATTTCATTGGACCTTGCGGACGTTCTGCAGTCAATAGTGTGAATGTTTTGGCCGTTCGTGAACACGTCATTATACGTCATTCTGAAAAATGTCAGTAATAAAAGATGCCAACCTTCGTTTTTTAAGTAGAGCAGATTGCCCAAAACAAAATATAAACGTATTTGGTTCTTTTTATAAACGTACCCGCCAGGGTAGCCGAGAACGCAAACGCGCTGCTTCCTGGACTCGGGTAGGCGGATTAACGACGGGGGCCGGTGTGCTGGTCAGCCTGAATGTGCTTTTTAGGCGGTTTTCCACATCCCGCTAGGTGAATACCGGGCTGGTCCCCACGTTCCGCCTCAGTTACGCGACTCGCAGACATCTGAACACGTTCGCACTATTCCATGACTTACACTAGACGCAGACAGCAGGGGTACATTAATTCTGTCCCATGGGGGTACGGGGTGCTGGCAGGAATGGCATCCGCCCACCCCTTTCCACTAACCTTGCCAAATCCGTTCCTAAAAATGCCGACCCTGCGTCAGCACGGGACATGGCATCTGTGAAAGAAAGAAAGAAAGAAAGTTCTTTTTATAAACGTCATGTGTTTGGTCCATTGCTCTTGGCCGAGAATTATCGTAGGTCTCATGATTCTCGACTCGAAGGAATAATTCATTGTGACACAGGTTTAATAGTTCATTTTTCAACAATTTAATTTTCTGTAGAAGGGCACACGAAAGTCTACAGATACCTGTGCGCGCTTCGGTCGGAGACACCACCTTGAATGCATAGCCACTCCACTGACTCGTCTCTGTGTGTATAATTCCTGTAAGGATTGATCGATGACGTAGTTTTCATCCACCGACGTTGCCACAGTTGAGAAGGTGCAGTACCAGAGGATATCGTGCCAGATCTGACTGGAGGGGATTGGCGAAAACATGGTTGCTACCTGGACACGTCAAATACACACATTGAGCGAAAGATGAATATCACCTACTACACGAGGGAGTTCTTAGAGCACTAGATACTACCGCTCTTTCGACTTCACTTGCTATATTTTGTAGGACAATTCCTGACAGCATATGTCGAAAAACGTGCAAGTCTTCTTCGATGCACGATGGCCATCAATAATTCTGTAGCCTACAATTTCGCTTAACATATTGGTCGTCGAATATCTCTAGAATATGAGTGGTATTCTGTTCTAGCTTGTGTAGGTGGAACGCAGTTTATGATTACTCGCACTGGAGGTAACGAAGAGACCGGTGAAATAACAGACGTTTCGTAAGGTCGATGTCGGTGGAATTCACGAAGTGAATGACAAGCCATAAATAAAGTCTAGAGTGTAACAAAAGTCGTAGTAAGTCCAGGAAGCAATCAGAAACAAAAACGCAGTACAGGCAAGGTCAAACACTCTACCAATCAACGGCAGGTCTCTGTGGCTTCAATGAACTAGAGGACAGGTTGGCAAGTGTCGGGTCGAGTTATTTATCGACACCGTCGCAAGCTTCTGGTCGAGTTATTTATCGACAATGTTGCAAGTGTCGGGTCGAGCTATTTATCGGCACCGTTGCATCGGTGGACGGGCCCACGTGAGATATCCAACTCGGGCTGGACGGGGAATCTGACGCACTATAGAATACTAAATTTGGTCATCAACTTACTGCTCACAGTCCACCACGAACTACTGTCGACACTTTGTGTACTGCTATAAAAAGCTTACGAGGGGCGGTTCGCCAGGAACGTATGCCGTCCTCCTTCATTTCAGTCCTCCGCGGCCTCTGGAAACACACGGGATTTTCACACCACTTACACAATGTAGTGGACTGACATAAGAACAGTCAAACAATTTGTCCCCTTCTTTCATGAGGGGAACATAATCTCCTGTGAATTTGAATTTTTCGTATCCAAGCAAGCTACCATCCCTAAAAGAGTCTGCCTTCGCATTTCTCGTTCGCCCTAAATAAACTGCTCTGCTCCCTCGTCGATCATCGAATCGTGGGTATATAAGAGCCACAATTTTTCCATGTACAGCAATCGGCAGGCCCATTCTTGTCTATCGAAAGGGTTATGATTACGTCAATATCCCCATGTGTTGGCCGACACGTTTTGTTAACCAGAGTTCATCAAATATGGCGCTGACCTCACAGCTATCCTATTAAATCCACTGCCCCCCAAAGGGACCTATGTAGCTGGATTACCTAAGCAAAATTTACATATTACGTCACTAAATCTACAAGTATTCAACATTTATTACAACTTCATCCCCTTCACAAATAACTCAAACGCAAAATAACCTCTTAATGAAACAGCATTTAACTGTCTCAAAATTAATGCAACATTTTTGTTATGAGTATATCAGTTTCCGTTTTCTTACAGGGTATTAATTTTTACATCATTTTCGTGCTGATTACTTGCTCGTTTGTTTGTATGTATTTTAGGACTTACATTGATCGTGTCCCCACACATTGTCATCAATGTCGTAAGCCGTGCGATGTACAGGCAGCTCCTAGAAGAAAATAAATATTTCACAGCATTAACACCGATGAGCCTGAAGAAACTGTAGCGTGATTTTAATCCGATAATGTCTCCATTAGGTGTAATCAGAATACTGAATTAGACATACGCTATTAGAGAGTGTCTAAATTAGTAAGGGCTTTCTGAAGCTCTACTGTAATACAGAGTGTTTCACGTGCGACACAAGTGCTGTCGGTTGTGCGGGATACAGTGCCCCCCCTCCCCCCCCCCCAAATAAAAACAGAAGTTGCAGACCAGCGACCACCGCATGACGCTCCGGCGTGTTGCTCAGACTGTGTGGCAGGTGGAGCATCGGATTTTCCGAGGGCGTTGGATAGGCCTAAAGAAGAGGTCCAACATGTTCCATAGATCATTTTATCGAATTTACGAGGAACGATTCAGTTTACAGGATATATGTACATGATTAGGATTAACATTAAAGAATACACTGTTTTTTCGTTCTGCTCATGCCACTACAATTAAAAACTAGTTTTTTTTGTTTTTTCTTTTTTTCAGTTTTTTGAGAGAAAAGTTTAGTAGAAAAGTTGTCCAGGAGAAATGATTTTAGATTAGATTTAAAACTTGCTTTTGTACCTTTCAGACATTTTATGGTAGTGGACAAATGATTAAAAATTTTTGTTGCTGCAATACGAGTTCCCTTGTAAGCCACTGACAGCTTTAATAATAAGCATAATTTTTTTCCTCTAATATTGTAGATGTGGATATCACTACTACTCTGAAATGATGATGGATTGTTCCATAAAGTGATGGATTGATGGATTGTTTATGATAATTTTCATTAGCAAATATATTTATTGTGTTGGTGCAGTTAAAATTACCAACTCGTTGGAGAGGAACCATTACTGAGTAGAAATATGCAAAATATCTGAAAGACTGATTTGTTTATTTCCAAAAGTTAAGGAGCAAAAGTAGCTGAACTTAACTGTTTCAGAAGCTCAGTAATATGCTTCTTCCAGTTCAAGCTTTCATCAATATATACAACCAAAGACGTGGAGCATTTAATCCTATTTACCGACTTTTGTTCATGTTCTACATAAGTTGTTGGTATGACACTATTTGTTGTATAAAACTGAATAGGGTGTGTTTTCTCAACATTTAATTATAGTCCATTTTCAGAGAACCTGTTAGTAATTGTTCTATTGTTTCTCTCTGATAGGATTTATTATAATTAGTTGGACGGTCATTCATGTACAAGGTAATAAGCAACAGTCCTAAGAGCTTGTAAAAGTGTTGCAGGGTGGGTTGTGCTAAGAAATAATTGTTAAGAAAATTCGATATGTTGCGCAATAACATTGAAGTTAGTCAATCAGGGCACTGCACGCGCAAATTCAAGCAGCCTACCAGATACAGTTAGTATCAATTCCTCTCATAACGTAGTCAGTAGAAAATGAGACTGCTCAGCATCTGGCTCGGGGTCGATCCCTACTACCATCCCGTGTTCAGTTTTTGTATCGCTCTCTTGTCTGGTATTAGAAAACCAAGCGAAGAACACACGTGGGGATGTGTCTTGGACGGGCCATTTGAATCTGTGCACACTATGCCCTGACTGGCTAACTTCAATGCTAATTAACTCGAAAATGGTGTCGCGTAAAGAATTTTTTCTTAACGATTATTTCTCAGCACACCCTCACCCGTAACACACTTACTAGCTTTTGACAGTTTCTGACCATCCTGTGTATAAGGAATAGGAGTGGACCAGGAATTGAGCACTATGGGACTCCCTTTCTGATTTTTCCCCAGTCACAAAACTTTTCCACCTCTGCAACATCATCTGAATTGATTATTGAGTTTCTCCCGGCGTATTTGATAATCAAAATATCCACGGGTGTGCTGCCGGTCTATAGTGTCCAAAGGGCACAATATTTCGGCGATCATACATGTCGCCGTCATCAGGTGAACTGACGGACTGAGCTCCTTTGAACGTGCCGGCACGGAGATCCGTACGCTATGGCTGCTCAGAGGAAACTGGGTTAGGTCGCGGCGGCGGCCGATTTAAATACCCTCCGCCCGCGGCGCGCTCCCTACGCCTTCTGCGCCCCGCGCCACGGTCGCGCGGTGGAACAGATTGCGACGGCGTCTGAGAAGACGTCGGTGTGATGGCTCTGTCCGCCGTGGTCGTCACAACTATACGTTTGCTCGATTTACTCTTGATCAACCCAATCGCTGGTTCCCAAGCCTTGCTAAGATTATAGCCACAGTCACAGTTTATGAGGTCGTCATTGGTGCGAATTTTGATGGCCTCTCTAACAACGCTGTCCCAGTATCTCGACGTCTGTACCAGAATCCTCGAGCGGTCATACTCCATGGCGTGATTTTTCGACAAACAATGTTCAGCGACCGCCGACTTGCTCGGATACATCAGTCGAATGTGCCTCTGGTGTTCACGGCATCGATCCTCGACCAATATGCGAATTGCCACATTGACACGGAATCTGGTAAACGCCGGCCTTCCTCAAACCGAGGTCATCTTTGGCGCTCCCCACCAGTGCACGAGTTTTATTTGGAGGACAAAACACAGTGCCAACCTGGTGTTTCTTCAGAATGCGGGCGATTTTCCCCGAGATTGCGCCTGTGTATGGAATAAATGCAGTGCCTACCTCCTCCCTCGTGACTTCATCCATCTCAACAGGTTGTGCTGCAGTGGTTGGGCGGAGAGCACGTTGAATCTGCCACTCTGAGTACCCATTTTTTCGAAATACAGTTCTCAGGTGTTTCAATTCCTGGGGTAGACTCTCTGCGTCAGAGATAGTGCGCGCCCTATGTACTAGAGTTTTAAGTGCACGCAGACAGCTGCTACCACCCTTCACAGAGGAACGGGGTACTTAAAACTACTAGTCGCTTAGGAATAAAATAAATAGGAAGCGCAGGAAGCAATGGCGAAATGGTTCTATGAAAAATGTGAAGAAATCGAAATAGAAATTATTGTCGGAAGGGCTCGGTGTTTTGAAAAATCAGTACAACCTTCACTGAAATTAAAACAATGGCGGTAACATTAAGGGTACAATGCGAATTTCACTGTTAAATGCAGAGGAGAGAGCGGGTAGGTGGAAAGAGTACACTGAGGGCCTCAGTGAGGGGAAGGCTTGTTTGATGACGTGATGAAAGAAGAAACAGAAGTCAATATACAAGAAATAAGGATTCAGTATTAGAAAAAGAATTTAAAAGAACTTTGGACAACTAAAGATCAAACAGGGCAGAAGGGATACATGACATTCCATCAGAGTTTCTAAAACCGCTGGGGGAAGTGGCAACAACACGATAATCACGCTGGTGTGTAGAAAGTATGAGTCAGCGACATACCATCTGACTTTCGGAAAAACATCATCCACACAAGTTTGTAAGAGCTGACACGTGAGAGAATTACCGTGCGAGAAGCTTAACAGCTCATGCATACAAGTTGCTGACAAGAATATCATACTGGAGACTGGAAAAGAAAACTGAGAATGTGTTAAATGAAGATCAGATTGGCTCTAGGAAAGGTAAATGCACGTGAGAGGCAGTTCTGACGTTGTGGATGATAATGGAAGCAAGATTAAGGAAAAATCAAGACACGTTCATAGGCTTTGTCAACCTGGAGAAAGCGTTCGACAATGTAAAATGGTACAGGATGTCGAAATTATGAGAAAACTGTGGTAATCAATAGGGAAAGACGGGTAATATACAATATGTACAAAAGCCAAGAGGGAACAATGAGAGTGGAAGACCAAGAAAGAAGTGCTCAGATTCAGGAGAGTTCAAGACAGGATTGTAGTCTTTCGCCAATGCTGTTCAATTTAAACATTGAAATAGCAATGTCGGAAGTAAAAAAAGGGTTCAAAGAGTGGAATAAAAATTCATGGTAAAGGGATATCAATGATAAGTTTCGCTGATGATATTACTGGCACCAGTGAAGGTGAAGAAGAATTACAGGATCTGCTGAATGAAATGAACAGTGTAATCAATACAGAACATGGACTGAGAGTAAATCGAAAAAAGACGAAAGTAATGAGAAGAATCAGAACTGAGAATGTCAACAATCTTAACATCAGAATTGATGAATTGATGATTACGAAGCAGATGAAGTTAAGGAATTATCTAGTCCATGACGGAGGGGGCAAGGGGAACGTCAAAAGCAGACTAACACTGGCAAAAAGGGCATTCCTGGACAGCAGATTACTAGTATCATACATTGGCCTTAACTTCAGGAAGAATTTGCTGAGAATATACGTTTGGAGCATAGCATTTTACGGTAGTTAAATATGAACAGTTTGAAAATTAGATGAGAAAAGAATCGAAGCCTTTGAGATGTGGCACTGCAGAACAATGTTGAAATTAATTTAGGTAAACTGATATGGTGGGGATTAATGAGGTTCTCCGCAGAATTGCCAGGAAAGTAATAAATGAAAAACGCTGACAAGAAGAAGGGACAGGATTCTAGGACATGTGTTAAGACATCATGGAAGAACTTTGGTGGTACTCCTAGAGGACGTTCAGAGGGAGACAGATACTGGGATGTATCCAGCAAATAACTGAGGATGCAGGTTGCAAGTGCTACTCTGAGTACTCTGAGATTAAGAGGTTGGCATAGGAGAGGAATCTGTGGCACGCCGAAAATGATAAATAAATAAACTAGTAACTAGAGTTGTTGAGCAGGACTAACGTCTTCAACTAGTAGTCGAAACTTCCTGCATCTCGAATCTGAATCTAGTGAGTGATAGATGCTGAGTAAAAAAAAAAAAAAAAACTCCAGCAACGGTGTACGTACTCATATAAGGAGTCGTTCTGCCAACGGTCTTGTCAAATTGAACGGTGGAGCGGACAGTTTCCGGGCATCCTCTTACTCTTTGGTTTGAAAATTGCCCCTAAAAGGCGGGCGATTCAACAGTGATCAGTGGCATGAGGATACAAAAGGCAGTGGAAACAATAGCGTTGAAGACACGCAGCGTGTACCCACAGGAAATGTGGCCTGTAATTGAAAAAGTGTCATTAGGATCTCTCCATTGGCAAAAGATGCCGGATTAGTCCCCCATTCTGATCTCCGGGAGGCACCTAGCAGGAGAGAGATGTCCATGAGAAAAAAAGTGAACAACCAACGAAAGGGTAACGTTCTACGAGTCGGGGAGTGGAATATCAGAAGTAATCTAGATACTACCAGTGAAGTGAAGTGAAGAGAATTGGAGAGAAGATAAGTATTTCTGCTCAGACGAATATAGGATAATGTCAACAGACACCGAAAAATGATGTAACTGGAATGGATTCATCATGAATATCAAAGACGCGAAAACGACATTAAACCAACGTCAACAACAATAGTTCAGGTATACATGTGGATGTCACAAGCAGAAGATGAAGGGGATACCGAACAGGTATTTCCGTATGTAAAAAGAGATGATAATCTTATCATAATGGGGGCTTGGAATGTGGTTGCAGGGGATGGAGTAGAAAAAAGACTTCAGGGATAATGTGGGCTTGGTAATGAAAACGAGGGAGGGGAAACACTAATTCGGTTCTGCAGTAAATTTCAGGATGTAATTGTGAATCCACCGTTCAAAACTCACAAGAGGTGGAGGTAAATTTGGAAAAGGCCTGGAGGGACGGGGAAATTCCAGCCGGATTACATCAAGGTCAGACAGAGACTCCGAAATCAGTTATTGGATTGTAAGGCGTACGCAGGAGTGTTATATAGACCACGATCACAATTTAGTAATAAAGATAAATGAATGTTAAAAGACTTGTTCGGAAGACTCGTATGCAACGAAATGGGATACTGAAGTACTGAGGAATGATGGAATGCGTTTGAAGTTCACTGAGGCTATAGATACTTCCATAACGGATACCACAGTGGACAGTTCCATTGAACAAGAGTAGGCATCTCTAAAAGGGAAATTACGTAAGTTGAACAGACATAAGTAGGTACAAGGAAGGTAACTGCGAAGAAACCTTGGCTAACAGAATATATAATTCAATTTATCGACGAATAAACAAAGTACAAAAGCTTTCAGATGTATTCGCGAATACAGAAATATAAGTCATTTAGGAATGAAATAAATAGGAATTGTAAACTTTCACGGCCGGAAATATCATGTCCATTATAATTATCCGGGCTGTTATGCCGTGGTCGGTTGATGAATGCTGTGGTGATTCCCAATCACCACAGCATTCATCAACCGACCACGGCATAACAGCCCGGATAATTATAATGGACATAAATAGGAATTGCAGAGAAGCTAGAACGAAATGGAGGCAGTAAAAATGGAAGAAATCGAAAAAGAAATGTTTGTCAGAAGCACTGTCTGAGCATATAGAAAAGTTAAAACTACCTTCGGTGAAATTGAAAGCTAGGCCAGAAACATTAAGAGTGCCATGCGAGTTGCACTGTTAAACGCAGAAGAGAGAGCGGATAGGTGAAAATGGTATACTGAAGGCCTCTGTGAACGGGACGAATTGTCTGTTTCTGATAGAAGAAGAAATTTTAATCGATATGAAAGAGGTAGGGGATCCAACATTAGAGGCAGAATTAAAAGCGCTTTCCAAGACCTGCGATCAAATAAGGCGGAAGAAATCGGTAACATTCCTTCGGAATGACTGAAACCGTTGAAGGAAGTGGCATTCAGGTTGATGTGTACAATCTGCGTCTGGACACACATAGCAAGGGCAAATAGATGCGGAAACTATCGCATACTCAGCTTAACGACTCATGCATCCCAGTTGCTGACAAGAATAATATACATAAGAACGGAAAAGATAATTGAAGATCTATGAGCTGACAATCAATTTGGGTTTCGGAAAGGTAGGAACTCCTGTGGGCCAGTTCTGACGTTACTGTTGATAAGGGAAGCAAGAGTTAAGAAAAATCAAGATACGTTCATAGGATTCGTCGACCTGGAAAAAGCATTCGAAATTCTGAGAAGGAATACGCTGTAGGGGAAGATGGGTAATGTACAATATTTACAAGAACCAAGAGGGAAAACTAAGACTGGAAGACCAAGAAGAAAATACTTGGATTGAAAAGGGTGTAAGACAGGGCTGTAGTCTTTCACTCCTACTGTTCAATCTATAAATTGAAGAAGCTCTGAGGGAAATAAAAGAAGTTTCAAGGATATGACTGAAATTAAGTGTGAAAGGATACCAATAATAAGATTCACTAATGACATTACTACCATCAGTGAAGAAGAAATACAGGAATTCTTGAATAAAATAAGCAGTATAATTAGTATAGAATGTAGACTGAGAGTAAACAGTAGAAAGAGGAAAATAATGAAAAGCAGCAGAAATTGAATTATCGATAAACATCAAAATAGCGGTCCATGAATTTGACGCAATGAAGGAATTCTACTGTCTTGGAAGCAAAATAACGTATGACGGTCGGAAGGAGGCAGTAAAAAGCAGACTTTCAGAGCCAAAAGGGGCATTTCTGGCTGAATGATGTCTACTAATATCAAACATCGGCCGTAATCTGAGGTAGAAATTTCCGAGAATATATGTCTGGAGCAAAGTTTTGTATGGTAGTGAATTATGGACTGTGGTGAAACCGAAAAAGAAGAGCATCGAAGCGTTTGAGGTGTCGAAAATTTGTTAGACAGAAAAATATTGGGGAATTTATTCTCAGAATCAGTGAAGACAATAACATATGGAAAACACTGACACGAAGAAGGGACAGGATAATAAGACGAGTGCGGAGACACCAAGGAAATAACTTCCATTGCACAAAGAGGGAGTTGCGAAGGGGCGATACACCCAACAAACAATAGAGGACATAAGGAACCATTGCTGCTCTGAGATGAAGTTCGCACAAGAGAGGAAGTCTTTGCAGAGCGCACCGGAAGAGTCCTTTGAATAATAACACCAAAAAAGAAAAAAATAGTAGGTAGTTACAATGCGACGTTTAAGTCCTCAAACGTAGCACTCCAACATTAAATCTGACGAGCCAATTGATCATTTCATTCATAACTACTTTCACTACTCCCTCAATCATGCGCACTGTATATTGTTTTCCGGCATTCGACTGTAGAATAATGTCTCACAGCCTCAGAGAACGTACATATTTCTATGTTGGCAATAACTGACAGTGAAGTAACCCGTCACGTATCATCAGATGAGGCATACATTTTTTGTCTTTCAAAAATAATGCCTTATGAAATAAGGATATGTTGTAAGTTATCTTTTAACTGTATTAATCTGACTGATTTTTTCCATAATTTTTATCCAGATTTGGCTCCTTTCTTTCCATTTTGCTTTTACTTATTTTTCTGCGTCTTCAGTTTTTTCCGTCTAAATACGTTATTTTTGTATTACAATTTTCATACGGAATTAAGTGATTTGTCTTTGTTTATTATTGTCGAAGAACATAAGCTTCTCTTGCAAAATGTAAGTTGTCTTTCTCTACATCTGTGAGCATTTGAAGCTCCTAGCATGGTTACTTTTCAAACACAAGTGCAAACGCCCTAGAGAAGTCCGACATTATTGTAGAGATACACACCATTCTGTTCATATACTAAAGGCACATTTATGTTTGCATCAGGCAGGCACATTTGCATTACCTCCATGATATAATAAAATTTACCTTTTTCCCTGTTGTATATTCGTTTCAGATTATTAATCCCTTCCCGTAGATGCTATGGACTATTTGCTTTCGTGATGTCATGTGCGCTACGACTACAGAAAACTTGTTAGGATGACTGGTTCAACGTGGCTGAGAAATCATAACAAACTGGACTGCGGAATGTAAGTCGGACACACATATATGCTTTCAGACTGCGCCAGCGACTCCTGACAACCCACCTGAGCAGAGGCCGCCACGAGAAACAACGCCCACAGTGCCAGCTGCATCGTGACCACACTGCTCGCTCTCTTGACGCAAACTTCATTTATAGACACACATACGCCGACTAAGCTCCACAGTGCTCAACGTGACCTACGCTTGCCTTCAGTCGTATCATGAATGATACAGGACACGGATTACATATTCTTCTATTCGGCGTAGAAACTAAGCAGGATTACCTTTTATCGGGAGTGCAACATTTCATTCTATCACGGTTATCTGTTAGGAAGATTATTTCCACAAATCTTTGAACTCTTTTTCTCAGGAACGTATGCCTTCGTAAGCATTGTCACTAACGTTTCGACAGCAAGGCCACAACAAAATATTCACATACTACCTTCATTAACAAACTTTCGAGTCTGGAAAAGTTTTCTTTTGACGTCACTCTTAGAAAATGCAGCGCCTTAAAGAAAAAAGTCTTAATACCGTATTCGTACTAGCAGTCCCACGAGAAGTCATTGACAGTGTCAACTGACACAAGTTTCTGTTATGTTGTGTGGGAGATAGAGACAAGGTACGAAAACAAAAGAGAGGTTTCAATAAAAAAAATGGTTCAAATGGCTCTGAGCACTATGGGACTCAACTGCTGTGGTCATAAGTCCCCTAGAACTTACAACTACTTAAACCTAACTAACCTAAGGACAGCACACAACACCCAGCCATCACGAGGCAGAGAAAATCCCTGACCCCGCCGGGAATCGAACCCGGGAACCCGGGGGTTTCAATCTCTACCAAAATTAGGCGGGAATATTAAAAATAAAAACCAATAAAATATACTTCCATGTTTTTTGTTTTACCTCTGCTGTTTAATTTTTGACGAAGTAGGGATTAAGCAAGTCCTGAAACTCTTCCTACACGGAGGAGATGTAAATCATTTTTAAATAAAAATATGAAGTGTCTGTTACCCTTCGCCCCCTCCTCCACTTCCCTCTTGCTTCCTCACTTTCCTCCTTCCATTTTAAAAGCTGATTTGGGGTCCCCCTCCCCAACGTTTCTGTACCACATTCCTTCTAACACAGCAAAACGTTCTCCTCACCACGACTTATTTCCTGTAAATCAATCCACTAAAGCGAAATGTGAAGGTTTTTACTAAGACCATCATCACTACTCTGCAATTTAAAACAACAACAGTATTTTACGTAAAATTTTCGATACGAAATAATGTGAAGGTTATATGCCTTCCATTATTTTAAGTAAAGGTATCGTTGTTCCGAGTACCGGCATTTTATAAACACCCTCGACCTAAGAGAGGCAATGTATCGCTGCCCGCCCGCTCTCAGCCCGATGAGAACAATAATGATAAAATAGTAAATAAACAAATACAGTACACAATTATTCCATTTCGGAATTCTGAGACGATACCGTTGCAAAATGGAAACAACGCTTCATGCCTGGATGTTATTTCTCTTATGTTATGTACGTCCCCATCACATATGATCTTTAGAAATGTCTATAAGACCTTCATTTTACTATCCATGATTTAGCAGCTTGAAAATGAGCTGTTGAACATGACGTGTTGGCACAAAACTCGGTGGTTATAATTCCGGGTCCAGTACCTGATTAATATATATCTGAGCTCAATGTCATAGATTCTGCAGCAAGCATTTCGAGATACCTATACCTTCCCGGTACCTTGGTTAACTTGAAGGGCTCTTGGTTCTCGACAATATCACTCAAGAGGAAAACGAAAGATAACTCACACTCTCGAACAGCGTGACCAGTTACAAGTACTTGACAGGCAGAGCGATCTAGTGGCTGTATCGAAGAATCCTAATGAGCTGTAGAGGCCAACTGACAACAGATGTCACGAAACGCAGGTAGCTAGATAGTGCTACCTCTCCCTTAAAGGAATTATTTGGAGCGTTTTTCTAACTTGTTTTTTCTGCTTCTCGCTGCTCAGTTATATACGGAAGGTGTATAGTTTCCTATTGCTTACCAGTACTGATTTCACTGTGATGAGAGCTTGGAATAGTTCAGCGACACAATTTATAGCATCGGAAAATTACTATCCTGTACAAAAGTATTAACAGTTATTATACGGTAGAAATTTCCACCTCGGTACATCCAATACTTCCAGCAAACTCGACTCCAACAATCTGACTTTTTTCCCCCACAATCACAAATCCTAGTGTTCAACCGTGCATGCGTCAACACATCCCACATTACATTCACACGCCCTCATTAACCTCCCGCAGCGCAATTTTAATAGACAATAGACTCTTTAACACTCTGACAAGGAAACCGCCCTGATATCTGTTCCTCCTATTACCCACTTCTAGCTCGCGGGGAGTTCGAGTCTCCCTTGGGCATGTGTGTGTGTGTGTGTGTGTGTGTGTGTGTGTGTGTGTGTTTGTTTGTTTGTTTGTGTGTGAGTGTTGTTCTTAGCATAAGTTAGTTTAAGTAGTGTGTAAGTCTAGGGCCGGCCTCAGTGGCCGTGGGGTTCTAGGCGCTACAGTCTGGAGCCGAGCGACTGCTACGGTCGCAGGTTCGAATCCTGCCTCGGGCATGGTTGTATGTGATGTCCTTAGGTTAGTTAGGTTTAATTAGTTCTAAGTTCTAGGCGACTGATGACCTCAGACGTTAAGTCGCATAGTGCTCAGAGGCATTTGAACCATTTGTAAGTCTAGGGACCGATGACCTCAGCAGTTTGGTCCCTTAGGAACACACACACCATCATCATCATTGTCATTTAAGACTGATTATGCCTTTCAGCGTTCAGTCTGGAGCATAGTCCCCCTTATAAAATTCCTCCATGATCCCCTATTCAGTGCTAACATTGGTGCCTCTTCTGATGTTAAGCCTATTACTTCAAAATCATTCTTAACCGAATCCAGGTACCTCCTCCTTGGTCTACCCCGACTCCTCCTACCCTCTACTACAGAGCCCATGAGTCTCTTGGGTAACCTTGCTTCTCCCATGCGCGGTGGTCTAGCGGTTCTAGGCGCGCAGTCCGGAACCGCGCGACTGCTACGGTCGCAGGTTCGAATCCTGCCTCGGGCATGGATGTGTGTGATGTCCTTAGGTTAGTTAGGTTTAAGTAGTTCTAAGTTCTAGGGGACTGATGACCACCGATGTTAAGTCCCATAGTGCTCAGAGCCATTTGAACCATTTTTTGCTTCTCCCATGCGTGTAACATGACCCCACCATCTAAGCCTGTTCGCCCTGACTGCTACATCTACAGAGTTCATTCCCAGTTTTTCTTTGATTTCCTCATTGTGGACACCCTCCTACCATTGTTCCCATCTACTAGTATCTGCAATCTTCCTAGCTACTTTCATATCCGTAACCTCAACCTTATTGATAAGGTAACCTGAATCCACCCAGCTTTCGCTCTCATACAACAAAGTTGGTCGAAAGATTGAACGGTGCACAGATAACTTAGTCTTGGTACTGACTTCCTTCTTGCAGAAGAGAGTAGATGGTAGCTAAGCGCTCACTGCATTAGCTTTGCTACACCTCGCTTCGAGTTCTTGTTGCCATCCTGTGAGGATATGCATCCAAAGTACTTGAAACCGTCCACCTGTTCTAACTTTGTTCCCCCTATTTCGCACTCAATCCGTTTATATCTCTGTCCCACTGACATTACTTTCGTTTTGGAGATGCTAATCTTCATACCATAGTCCTTACAGTTCTGATCTAGCTCTGAAATATTACTTTGCAAACTTTCAATCCAATCTGCCGTCACAACTAAGTCATCCGCATATGCGAGACTGCTTATTTTGTGTTCACATATCTTAATCTCACTCAGCCAGTCTATTGTCTTCAATGATCCATAAATAATATGAACAACAGTGGAGACAGGTTGCAGCCTTGTCTTACCCCTGAAACTACTCTGAACCATGAACTCAATTTACCGTCAACTCTAACTGCTGCCTGACTATCTATGTAAAGACCTTTAATTGCTTGCAGAAGTTTGCCTCCTATTCCATAATCTCGTAGAACAGACAATAACTTCCTCCTAGGAACCCGGTCAAATGCCTTTTCTAGATCTATAACACTCGTAACACTTCTCCATTATTTGCCGTAAGCTAAAGATCTGGTCCTGACAACCTCTAAGAGGCCTAAATCCACACTGATGTTCATCCAATTTGTCCTCAACTAATACTCGCACTTTCCTTTCAACAATACCTGAGAAGATTTTACCCACAACACTGATTAAAGAGATACCTCTGTAGTTGTTACAATCTTTTCGGTTTCCATGTTTAAAGATTGGCGTGATTACTGCTTTCGTCCAGTCTGATACACTGCATTCTATTGACCATTTTCTCCACTTCCTCAAGTGTGATCCTATTTCCATCATCATTCCTATCTCATTGTACATCGAAATCTGAAACCTTACTGATCGTATTTTCACCTACATTGAGCAACTCTTCAAAATATTCCCTCCATCTGCCCAAGGCATCAACAGGATTCACCAGCAGTTTTCCTGACCTGTCCAAAATACTTGTCATTTCCTTCTTACCTCCCTTTCGAAGACTACTAATTACACTCCAGAATGGTTTTCCAGCAGCTTGACCCAAAGTCTCAAACCTGTTTCCAAAGTCTTCCCAAGATTTCTTCTTGGATGCTGCAATTATCTGTTTGGCTTTGTTTCTTTCTTCAACATAACTTTCTCTGTCTACCTGTGTTCTAGTATGTAGCCATTTTTGATACGGCTTCTTTTCCTTTTTACAGGCTGCCTTGACTGTGTCATTCCGCCAAACTGTTTACTTCATCCTACCTTTACACACTACTGTTCCAAGGCATTCTTTAGCCACTTCTAGTACTGTGTCCCTGTACCTTGTCCATTCCTTTTCCAATGACTGTAATTGACTACATTCAATGAACTGGTACCTTTCTGAGATCACTGTTATGTACTTGTGCCTGATTTCCTTACCCTGAAGTTTCTTCACTCTTATGCTCCTACATCTGGACCTAACCTCCTGCACTTTCGGCCTCACAATACCAATTTCACTGCAGATTAAATAGTGATCAGTGTCATCAAAGAATCCTCTGAATACACGTGTGTCCCTCATAGCCTTCCTGAATTCCTGATCTGTTATTATATAGTCAATGACAGATCTGGTTCCCCTGCCTTCCCAGGTATATCGGTGAATGTTCTTATTTTTTAAAAAGGATTTTGTGATTACTAAGCCCATAATGGCACAGAAATCCAAGAGTTGTTTCCCGTTCCTGTTGGCCTCCATATCCTCTCCAAATTTACCCATCACCTTCTAATACCCTTCTGTTCGATTTCCAATCCTGGCATTAAAATCACCCATGGGCAGAACACTGTCCTTGTCCTTTACTCTAACAACTACATCACTGAGTGGCTCATAAAAACTATCCATCTTATCTTGATCTGTCCCTTCACAATGCGAATATACTGACACAATCCTAATTTTCTGGCTAGACACTGTCAAATCCATCCACATCAGTCGTTCATTTACATACCTTATTGCGGCTACACTGGGTTCCATTTCTTTCCTGATGTAAAGCCCTACACCCCATAGTGCTATTCCTGCTTTGACTCCTGAGAGGTAGACATTGTATTCTCCCACTTCCCCTTCTTTCTCACCCCTTACGCGAATGTCACTAACAGCTAGAACGTCCAACCAGATCTTACTTGCAGCCTCTGTCAGCTCTACTTTCTTCCCAGAGTAGCCCCCATTGATATTAATAGCTCCCCATCTCGTTACCATTCGTTTGCCGAGTCGTCTCTTAGGAGTCCCTGGTTTGTCAATTAGAGGTGGGACTCCGTCACCTCCAAAGGTCTGAGGCATTTTGCTCTGATTGTTGCCAGCATCATATTTAAAGTACCAGGGACGCAGGTTGCTAGCCTTACTTGCCCCGGGTCCCATTGAGTTTTACCCCTAATAGTTGAGGGACTAACCGGTAAATTTGGTAGTCATTGCTGTCTGAGCACAAAGGTGACCACGACTCAGAATATGTCCGAGACGTCCAGCCTCATTCCAAAGTAACTGGTATCCCAACTGTGAGGACCACTTACTTGGTAACTCATACGTTGCCTGTGGCTCATGAACTAGGACATGACAACAGGAACCCACACCATGAACCACAAATTCACACACACCTGAACATTTTTTACCCACTTCTCTCTAGCCCTTTCTGGTTTCAAGGGTCCCGTCCCTCCCCATCCCTCCTTTTTCTTTCCTTCTCTTGACCTTGGCCTGGCCCCCATCTTAGCTATTTACATTCAGATCCCATGTTTTCCCTACCAACCATCCCCTACATTATGTCTACCGCCACAATACAGCCCACCTGAACCCAGTAGCTCCATAAACATTGACCTCAACAAAGGATCAGTCCACCTTCTAACTACTCCTGCTAAATGCAGGGGGTCACCATACAAAGCAATAGTGGAGGGTAGTGAGCCCAGTGTTTGTTTTAACTTTCTCACATCCCGTTGTTGAAATATCAGACAGCATTCTCCTATATGTTATTTTAAGTGTTATCAATGTCAAACACCCTTTTATATATTTTAAATCATATATATATATATACAGGGTGTTTCAAAAATGACCAGTATATTTGAAATGGCAATAAAAACTAAACGAGCAGCGGTAGAAATACACCGTTTGTTGCAATATGCTTGGGACAACAGTACATTTTCAGGCGGACAAACTTTCGAAATTACAGTAGTTACAATTTTCAACAACAGATGGCGCTGCAAGTGATGTGAAAGATATAGAAGACAACGCAGTCTGTGGGTGCGCCATTCTGTACGTCGTCTTTCTGCTGTAAGCGTGTGCTGTTCACAACGTGCAAGTGTGCTGTGGACAACATGGTTTATTCCTTAGAACAGAGGATTTTTCTGGTGTTGGAATTCCACCGCCTAGAACACAGTGTTGTTGCAACAAGACGACGTTTTCAACGGAGGTTTAATGTAACCAAAGGACCGAAAAGCGATACAATAAAGGATCTGTTTGAAAAATTTCAACGGACTGGGAACGTGACGGATGAACATGCTGGGAAGGTAGGGCGACCGCGTACGGCAACCACAGAGGGCAACGCGCAGCTAGTGCATCAGGTGATCCAACAGCGGCCTCGGGTTTCCGTTCGCCGTGTTGCAGCTGCGGTCCAAATGACGCCAACGTCCACGTATCGTCTCATGCGCCAGAGTTTACACCTCTATCCATACAAAATTCAAATGTGGCAACCCCTCAGCGCCGCTACCATTGCTGCACGAGAGACATTCGCTAACGATATAGTGCACAGGATTGATGACGGCGATATGCATGTGGGCAGCATTTGGTTTACTGACGAAGCTTATTTTTACCTGGACGGCTTCGTCAATAAACAGAACTGGCGCATATGGGAAACCGAAAAGCCCCATGTTGCAGTCCCATCGTCCCTGCATCCTCAAAAAGTACTGGTCTGGGTCGCCATTTCTTCCAAAGGAATCATTGGCCCATTTTTCAGATCCGAAACGATTACTGCATCTCGCTATCTGGACATTCTTTGTGAATTTATGGCGGTACAAACTGCCTTAGACGACACTGCGAACACCTCGTGGTTTATGCAAGATGGTGCCCGGCCACATCGCACAGCCGACGTCTTTAATTTCCTGAATGAATATTTCGATGATCGTGTGATTGCTTTGGGCTATCCGAAACATACAGGAGGCGGCGTGGATTGGCCTCCCTATTCGCCAGACATGAACCCCTGTGACTTCTTTCTGTGGGGACACTTGAAAGACCAGGTGTACCGCCAGAATCCAGAAACAATTGAACAGCTGAAGCAGTACATCTCATCTGCATGTGAAGCCATTCCGCCAGACACTTTGTCAAAGGTTTCGGGTAATTTCATTCAGAGACTACGCCATATTATTGCTACGCATGGTGGATATGTGGAAAATATCGTACTATGGAGTTTCCCAGACCGCAGCGCCATCTGTTGTTGAAAATTGTAACTACTGTAATTTCGAAAGTTTGTCTGCCTGAAAATGTACTGTTGTCCCAAGCATATTGCAACAAACGGTGTATTTCTATCGCTGCTCGTTTAGTTTGTATTGCTGTTTCAAATATACCGGTCATTTTTGAAACACCCTATATATATATATATCTTCCCCATGAACCATGGACCTTGCCGTTGGGCCGGCCGGAGAGGCCGTGCGGTTCTAGGCGCTACAGTCTGGAACCGAGCGACCGCTACGGTCGCAGGTTCGAATCCTGCCTCGGGCATGGATGTGTGTGATGTCCTTAGCTTAGTTAGGTTTAATTAGTTCTAAGTTCTAGGCGACTGATGACCTCAGAAGTTAGGTCGCACAGTGCTCAGAGCCATTTGAGCCATTTGAACCATGCCGTTGGTAGGGAGGCTTGCGTGCCTCAGGGATACAGATGGCCGTACCGTAGGTGCAACCACAACGGAGGGGTATCTGTTGAGAGGCCAGACAAACGTGTGGTTCCTGAAGAGGGGCAGCAGCCTTTTCAGTAGTTGCAGGGGCAACAGTCTGGATGATTGACTGATCTGACCTTGTAACATTAACCAAAACGGCCTTGCTGTGCTGGTACTGCGAACGGCTGAAAGCAAGGGGAAACTACAGCCGTAATCTTTCCCGAGGGCATGCAGCAGCTTTACTGTATGGATAAATTATGATGGCGTCCTCTTGGGTAAAATATTTCGGAGGTAAAATAGTCCCCCATTCGGATCTCCGGGCGGGGACTACTCAAGAGGACATCATTATCAGGAAAAAGAAAACTGGCGTTCTACGGATCGGAGCGTGGAATGTCAGGTCCCTTAACCAGGCAGGTAGATTAGAAAATTTAAAAAGGGAAATGGATAGGTTAAAGTTTGATATAGTGGGAATTAGTGAAGTTCGGTGGCAGGAGGAACAAGACTTTTGGTCTGGTGAATACAGGGTTATAAACACAAAATCAAATAGGGGTAATGCAGGAGTAGGTTTAATAATGAATAATAGTGGGAGTGCGGATAAGCTACTACAAACAGCATAGTGAACGTATTATTGTGGCCAAGATAGACACGAAGTCCATAAGTTTATATGCCAACTAGCTCTGCAGATGATGAAGAAAATGAAGAAATGTATGATGAGATAAAAGAAATTATTCAGGTAGTGAAGGGAGACGAAAATTTAATAGTCATGGGTGACTGGATTTCGAGAGTAGGAAAAGGGAGAGAAGGAAACATAGTAGGTGAATATGGATTGGAGCTAAGAAATGAAACAGGAAGCCGCCTGGTAGAGTTCTGCACAGAGCAAAACTTAATCATAGCTAACACTTGGTTCAAGAATCATGAAAGAAGGTTGTATACATGGAAGAAGCCTGGAGATACTAGAAGGTATCAGATAGATTATACACTCCTGGAAATTGAAATAAGAACACCGTGAATTCATTGTCCCAGGAAGGGGAAACTTTATTGACACATTCCTGGGGTCAGATACATCACATGATCACACTGACAGAACCACAGGCACATAGGCACAGGCAACAGAGCATGCACAATGTCGGCACTAGTACAGTGTATATCCACCTTTCGCAGCAATGCAGGCTGCTATTCTCCCATGGAGACGATCGTAGAGATGCTGGATGTAGTCCTGTGGAACGGCTTGCCATGCCATTTCCACCTGGCGCCTCAGTTGGACCAGCGTTCGTGCTGGACGTGCAGACCGCGTGAGACGACGCTTCATCCAGTCCCAAACATGCTCAATGGGGGACAGATCCGGAGATCTTGCTGGCCAGGGTAGTCGACTTACACCTTCTAGAGCACGTTGGGTGGCACGGGATACATGCGGACGTGCATTGTCCTGTTGGAACAGCAAGTTCCCTTGCCGGTCTAGGAATGGTAGAACGATAGGTTCGATGACGGTTTGGATGTACCGTGCACTATTCAGTGTCCCCTCGACGATCACCAGTGGTGTACGGCCAGTGTAGGAGATCGCTCCTCACACCATGATGCCGGGTGTTGGCCCTGTGTGCCTCGGTCGTATGCAGTCCTGATTGTGGCGCTCACCTGCACGGCGCCAAACACGCATACGACCATCATTGGCACCAAGGCAGAAGCGACTCTCATCGCTGAAGACGACACGTCTCCATTCGTCCCTCCATTGACGCCTGTCGCGACACCACTGGAGGCGGGCTGCACGATGTTGGGGCGTGAGCGGAAGACGGCCTAACGGTGTGCGGGACCGTAGCCCAGCTTCATGGAGACGGTTGCGAATGGTCCTCGCCGATACCCCAGGAGCAACAGTGTCCCTAATTTGCTGGGAAGTGGCGGTGCGGTCCCCTACGGCACTGCGTAGGATCCTACGGTCTTGGCGTGCATCCGTGCGTCGCTGCGGTCCGGTCCCAGGTCGACGGGCACGTGCACCTTCCGCCGACCACTGGCGACAACACCGATGTACTGTGGAGACCTCACGCCCCACGTGTTGAGCAATTCGGCGGTACGTCCACCCGGCCTCCCGCATGCCCACTATACGCCCTCGCTCAAAGTCCGTCAACTGCACATACGGTTCACGTCCACGCTGTCGCGGCATGCTACCAGTGTTAAAGACTGCGATGGAGCTCCGTATGCCACAGCAAACTGGCTGACACTGACGGCGGCGGTGCACAAATGCTGCGCAGCTAGCGCCATTCGACGGCCAACACCGCGGTTCCTGGTGTGTCCGCTGTGCCGTGCGTGTGATCATTGCTTGCACAGCCCTCTCGCAGTGTCCGGAGCAAGTATGGTGGGTCTGACACACCGGTGTCAATGTGTTCTTTTTTCCATTTCCAGGAGTGTAGATTGAGCTTTTGCATTTCCCTTTTCAGATTTTCTAGTTTCCCTACCACGTTCAAGCTTCTGACATTCCACGTCCCGACTCGTAGAACGTTATCCTTTCGTTGATTATTCAATCTTTTTCTCATGGTAACCTCCCCCTTGGCAGTCCCCTCCCGGAGAAATCGAATGGGGGACTATTCCGGAATCTTTTGCCAATGGAGAGATCATCATGACACTTCTTCAATTACAGGCCACATGTCCTGTGGATACACGTTACGTGTCTTTAATGCAGTGGTTTCCATTGCCTTCTGCATCCTCATGTCGTTGATCATTGCTGATTCTTCCGTCTTTAGGGGCAATTTCCCACCCCTAGGACAAGAGAGTGCCCTGAATCTCTATCCGCTCCTCCGCCCTCTTTGACAAGGCCGTTGGCAGAATGAGGGTGACTTCTTATGCCGGAAGTCTTCGGCCGCCAATGCTGATTATTTATCAAAATTTAGGCAGTGGCGGGGATGTCTTATAGTGACGTAAATTAGTCCTCCGCGACTATCGGATTCTTTCTCTCGCAGTTACTGCCTTGCTGTCCGTTAAATATACATTATGTAGGCTGGCTGTGTGTCTCTATTCAAAGCCGTCTTTATTCCGAAGAATAACGTAGTAAGACACAGGTAATAGGCATTCTATATCACGCCATACCTTCAGCAGAGTGGAGGCTTACAGGGCGTAACACCTCAATGTACACAGACAGAAAATAAACATAAATATCAAACAAAACACAGAAACAAGAAGGAAAGGATTAAAGAGCGGTTATTGCTCCTGTGAAAGTCCCAAGGAGTCAGGGTAGAAGAGAAGCGGCGCTCTATCCAACGCCAGCCCTGGGCATCGGGCGACGAGCCGTCATACGCTCGAAGATCTTGTATGAAGCGCAGCACGACATTAACACCCTTGATGAGATGATGGAAAATTCCCGAACCTTGAAGCCCAGCTTCAAGAGGTGACGTGCGGATTGTGGGGACCAGGTTCCCCCCCAGTTCAACGTGGCCGAGGAGTAGGCAACACTCTGGACGCCGGGACGAAGGTCGAGGACAGCATACCTGATGGACGGCGTGTTGTACTTCGCCACCTTCTGCTGATGACACCACTCGAGCCGGAGGTGGTCTCCGACTATCTGGGCGTCGACAATGCGGGCCTGGCCGTCTTTGACCGCGATGATGTGAGGCTTGCGGATACCTTCTGGTGTACGAAGGTGGGGCTCCACTGAGACATCGAAGCCCCTTTGCGCTAGTCCACGTCGTGAGGTTTCACGCGGGACCCGTGCATTTGTCCGCAAGCCTGGATGACGTGGTTGGCGGTCTCGACGGCCCTGCAGCTCGCGCGGCATCGCTTGTCAGCCGCGCACCCGCGACTTCGATGTGCCTTGGAGGGCAAGGCGTTGATGCGGGCGCGGATGGCGTTGATGAAGTCGCGCCCAGATAGAAGAGGACTGGTGTCGGTGACCCACTGGTGCTGCCCCCGGATGGCGACAGACTCCGAGAAGACCACACCATCGAAGGCGACGTGCAGGCGAGCTGCCCACATGTCCTCGACCTGCTCCGACGCCGTGAGGACGTGGCCTTCCCACGTCAAATGCCGCTCGAACGCCGCGACCTCGCGTTGTACCCCAGGCAGGCCCGCGCTGTCCACAGCTGGCCCCATCTTCTGCAGTGTCTGGAGGCGGCCCCGCCGTAAAATAGGGCCCATCCAGCGGGCAGATGGAATGCCAAGGCCCCCATGGGCCACAGGAGAGTGGAAGTAGCCCAAGGGGTGTCTGCTGGGAGGCGGAACCATCTTCTGACAGCTGCACGCACTGTGGTGTCCGTGGTGTTCAGGGCACCGATCCGAGTGCGGCTGAGGGCCAGCAGCAGCACGTGGATGAGGGTGTAGAGCGCTGTTGCGGCTTCAGAGGAGCCTGGGTGATGACGTCCAGCTGCTCCTGCGGATGGCGGCGAGGATGAAACAGGCACCGACCGGAAGAGGAGAACTACAGCCCCAGGTATCGGATGGTTTCACCCACGCGTAAGGCCAGCATGGTGGCGTTGCCGGCTGTGAAGGTGACGGTGTCATCCACCTTCAACTTCTTCTCGCGGTCCGAGGCCACTAAGGCGAGGGTGAAATACTTCAGAGCGTTGATATGCAGCCCCAGGGGGCGAGGGCTGCTGTGGCTGCGTCGATGAGGGACTGCAGGCCCCTCTTCGTCGATGCAAACAGCACGACGTCATCAGCTAAGGCTGTAGCGTTCATCTTGCGACCTAAAATCCGGGCTCCTATGTGGGAAGGCAAGGTGTTAAGCATCGTGCCCAAGGCCATATTAAAAAGGAGGGGAGAGAGTGGGTCCCCTTGACGGACACCCCTTGACGGCTACACGGCCATGCCCACGATGCCGCCGCCCGCTATCACCGCCGTGCTGCCCCTGTAGCAGCTATCAACGTAATCAGCAAATTCGGTTCGAAGACCATGCGCTTTCAGCAAAGGGCGTAGAGCAGCATGGTCGAGCGAATCGAACGCCTTGGACACATCGAGAGATGCAACAAAGACAGAGCGGCAGGAGCGGACTGCGTCGACGAGGGCCTGGTCGAGGATGAACGTGTTTTCCAGCATCCCATCCCGAGGGATGAAAGCCCACTGACGTTCGTCCACAGCACACAGATGCGTCAGGCGCGAGGCCAGGACCTTGTGGAAGGTCCTCGCCAACACCGAATATACGGTTATGAAACGTCCCCTTTGAAAAATTTATACACGACTGTGCTTAAACTGACACACAATATTTTTACCGCAACGCAATCTGACTTTCAAAAATCCCTGCAAAAGAGTGGCCCTGACTAACATTAACCTATACCTTTCACAAATCACTTACCTCACAAAAATCTTCATTAGTCGAACTACTTCAATACAGCGAGCGCCACTACTGCCAGCTAAATAAAAGATTCAAACTACGGAAGGCACTAACTACTGATAGGCATAGTTAACAAATGAAAGATTGTAATAGAGAACAAACAATGTATTTACCTTAATAGTGTTGAAAAAGCATAATATACATAGCAGTTCATAATATCCATTCTGTACTCAAAAATCCGCCCCCACATCCACCACTGCTGGCGGCTCACCTCCAACTGCGCAACGCTACGCGCTGTTCACATCCAGCTGCCGCTGCCCAACACTACAATGGCAGACAACAATGCAAACTAGCCACAGACTGCACACAGCACAGCCAGTGATTTTCATACAGAGAGCGCTACGTGGCTGCGGCGTTACCAATATAAGAACCTAAACAGCCTACTTACATAGCCTGCTTACATAGCCCCCATGCCCCCACAAAAAATTTTACAAATTGTTTTGGGCAGTGGCCAATAATGATTTGATAAAATTTTTCATAATTACAATAACAAAGATATCAAATGCACACACTTATTGATACAATGTTGGTCAAAAGCTAAAATTTTCTCACAGTCCATAAAGACAGTCCAGATTGTTCATCATAGTAAAATTTCAGTGTTTTTTTTTTTTTCAAAGTCTGAGCAGTAAAAGACAATGCACACGGAAGTAGTGGATTTCCATGCAGTCTTGAAGAAGTAGTGTTGTCCTTCCAACTGAAAGACAGTGCTGACTCTTGACATGCTGACAGGTAATGGGCCACAACAGAGCAAACCCACAGCAGAGTCATTCGACGTTTTGAAGAAGATTGGTAGGTAGGTCAACACAGAGCAGACCCACTGTGGTCCTGGTAGGGAGTATGGTATTGGTGGGCCACCAGAGGTGCAGACCCACTGCAGTCCTTGTAGAAATAATGGTACTGGTGAGTCAGCAAAGGTGTAGACCCACTGTAGTCCTTGTAGAAATAATGGTTTTGGTGGGTCATCAAAGATGCAGACCCACTGTAGTCCTTGTAGAGACGGCCAGCAGCCATCTGTTGCAACTGTGCAGGTGCACAACCACCATCAAAGAGTCTTGCAGACAATATAGCAAGTCCATAAACCACCACTTGTGCACTCACAAAGTTTTTGGAATTGTCCTTAGAACCAGCAATGCTGTTATCCAGTCCCGTGCTGAATTATTAACGCACATGTAAACACTAAGAGCCCCAACTTCTCACATATTGTCCATATACTATGACCAACAGAAACGTGTGCAGTGAAATGTAACTTACAAGTTACTTAATTTGATGAACTGGTGTCAATTACAATTTTATAACATAAGAATACAATAACAAAGGTACAAAATACATCATTAAAAACATAACAATACAGATAACATTTGTAGTAATACAGGCGTTACAAAAGAATAGAAATAGACATATACATCAGTGTTACAGGAATTATGACATGAGTACATACATAAAAGATCAGAATAATTATTGAAACATCCACTTCACACAATAGCATTAAAACAAAACAGAATAAATAATGTCTAAGCATATTTACAAGGTAAATAACATATTATTAATGCCAATTATATTTGAGGATAACAGTATTCTTCATCATAGTGAATGTAGATTAGTATTAGAAGAAGAAAAAATTCTATGAAACTACACAGAGACAGGAAGAAAACAAATACACAAGGGTACACAAACACATAGTGGGATAACACCAATAGGAAAGGACAGGGTTCGTTTTCAGTGTAACATTTGGTACTGCAGTCCAACCCAAAACTTCATTCCATAGATCTTTCGTCTTATTTCAACCTTTGCTTCCACCAAAAAAAATCCTCACGTAGCATGCTTTCTGTATTTTTCTCGTATAACCTCTCAGTGCATGTCTTCAAATTCATCGCAACTCATTCTCTTATAGGCTACCCCCTCTTAAGCTGACTTAAATCTACTGAGCTCAGATGCTAAACTAAGGGACGAGGCAATGCAGCAGCATAAAACAATTAACACAAACATCAAGGACAAAAATTTTAAATAGGCAAAGCAATTGCAGTACTACAACTAATATAAGGCACTGTGCAGTAAACAAGAAAAATAAATCAGTAGTAAAACTAGCTTAGAAGAGTAACACAAAGTCAAATTCAGTAACACTATGCCTGGCAAACAGCAGTAACTTATACCTAAACATGACATAGCTCAAGCAGAAAAAATATTACAGTAAAAACAACAATAGGGTCGCCATATGAAACGTCCCCTTTGAAAAATTTATACACGACTGTGCTTAATCTGACACACAATATTTTTAGCGCAACGCAATCTGACTTTCAAAAATCCCTGCAAAAGAGTGGCCCTGACTAACATTAACCTATACCTTTCACAAATCACTTACCTCACAAAAATCTTCATTACTCGAACTACTGCAATACAGCGAGCGCCACTACTGCCAGCTAAATAAAAGATTCAAACTACGGAAGGCACTAACTACTGATAGGCATAGTTAACAAATGAAAGATTTTAATAGAGAACAAACAATGTATTTACCTTAATAGTGTTGAAAAAGCATAATATACATAGCAGTTCATAATATCCATTCTGTACTCAAAAATCCGCCACCTCATTTCCCACATCCACCACTGCTGGCGGCTCACCTCCAACTGCGCAACGCTACGCGCTGTTCACATCCAGCTGCCGCTGCCCAACACTACAATGGCAGACAACAATGCAAACTAGCCACAGACTGCACACAGCACAGCCAGTGATTTTCATACAGAGAGCGCTACGTGGCTGCGGCGTTACCAATATAAGAACCTAAACAGCCTACTTACATAGCCTGCTTACATAGCCCCCATGCCCCCACAAAAAATTTTACAAATTGTTTTGGGCAGTGGCCAATAATGATTTGATAAAATTTTTCATAATTACAATAACAAAGATATCAAATGCACACACTTATTGATACAATGTTGGTCAAAAGCTAAAATTTTCTCACAGTCCATAAAGACAGTCCAGATTGTTCATCATAGTAAAATTTCAGTGTTTTTTTTTTTTCAAAGTCTGAGCAGTAAAAGACAATGCACACGGAAGTAGTGGATTTCCATGCAGTCTTGAAGAAGTAGTGTTGTCCTTCCAACTGAAAGACAGTGCTGACTCTTGACATGCTGACAGGTAATGGGCCACAACAGAGCAAACCCACAGCAGAGTCATTCGACGTTTTGAAGAAGATTGGTAGGTAGGTCAACACAGAGCAGACCCACTGTGGTCCTGGTAGGGAGTATGGTATTGGTGGGCCACCAGAGGTGCAGACCCACTGCAGTCCTTGTAGAAATAATGGTACTGGTGAGTCAGCAAAGGTGTAGACCCACTGTAGTCCTTGTAGAAATAATGGTTTTGGTGGGTCATCAAAGATGCAGACCCACTGTAGTCCTTGTAGAGACGGCCAGCAGCCATCTGTTGCAACTGTGCAGGTGCACAACCACCATCAAAGAGTCTTGCAGACAATATAGCAAGTCCATAAACCACCACTTGTGCACTCACAAAGTTTTTGGAATTGTCCTTAGAACCAGCAATGCTGTTATCCAGTCCCGTGCTGAATTATTAACGCACATGTAAACACTAAGAGCCCCAACTTCTCACATATTGTCCATATACTATGACCAACAGAAACGTGTGCAGTGAAATGTAACTTACAAGTTACTTAATTTGATGAACTGGTGTCAATTACAATTTTATAACATAAGAATACAATAACAAAGGTACAAAATACATCATTAAAAACATAACAATACAGATAACATTTGTAGTAATACAGGCGTTACAAAAGAATAGAAATAGACATATACATCAGTGTTACAGGAATTATGACATGAGTACATACATAAAAGATCAGAATAATTATTGAAACATCCACTTCACACAATAGCATTAAAACAAAACAGAATAAATAATGTCTAAGCATATTTACAAGGTAAATAACATATTATTAATGCCAATTATATTTGAGGATAACAGTATTCTTCATCATAGTGAATGTAGATTAGTATTAGAAGAAGAAAAAATTCTATGAAACTACACAGAGACAGGAAGAAAACAAATACACAAGGGTACACAAACACATAGTGGGATAACACCAATAGGAAAGGACAGGGTTCGTTTTCAGTGTAACATTTGGTACTGCAGTCCAACCCAAAACTTCATTCCATAGATCTTTCGTCTTATTTCAACCTTTGCTTCCACCAAAAAAAATCCTCACGAAGCATGCTTTCTGTATTTTTCTCGTATAACCTCTCAGTGCATGTCTTCAAATTCATCGCAACTCATTCTCTTATAGGCTACCCCCTCTTAAGCTGACTTAAATCTACTGAGCTCAGATGCTAAACTAAGGGACGAGGCAATGCAGCAGCATAAAACAATTAACACAAACATCAAGGACAAAAATTTTAAATAGGCAAAGCAATTGCAGTACTACAACTAATATAAGGCACTGTGCAGTAAACAAGAAAAATAAATCAGTAGTAAAACTAGCTTAGAAGAGTAACACAAAGTCAAATTCAGTAACACTATGCCTGGCAAACAGCAGTAACTTATACCTAAACATGACATAGCTCAAGCAGAAAAAATATTACAGTAAAAACAACAATAGGGTCGCCATATGAAACGTCCCCTTTGAAAAATTTATACACGACTGTGCTTAATCTGACACACAATATTTTTAGCGCAACGCAATCTGACTTTCAAAAATCCCTGCAAAAGAGTGGCCCTGACTAACATTAACCTATACCTTTCACAAATCACTTACCTCACAAAAATCTTCATTACTCGAACTACTGCAATACAGCGAGCGCCACTACTGCCAGCTAAATAAAAGATTCAAACTACGGAAGGCACTAACTACTGATAGGCATAGTTAGCAAATGAAAGATTTTAATAGAGAACAAACAATGTATTTACCTTAATAGTGTTGAAAAAGCATAATATACATAGCAGTTCATAATATCCATTCTGTACTCAAAAATCCGCCACCTCATTTCCCACATCCACCACTGCTGGCGGCTCACCTCCAACTGCGCAACGCTACGCGCTGTTCACATCCAGCTGCCGCTGCCCAACACTACAATGGCAGACAACAATGCAAACTAGCCACAGACTGCACACAGCACAGCCAGTGATTTTCATACAGAGAGCGCTACGTGGCTGTGGCGTTACCAATATAAGAACCTAAACAGCCTACTTACATAGCCTACTTACACGGTGATGGGGCGAAAGTCAGTGGGGGATGCTGGTGCAGCCATTTTGGGGAGTAAGGCGGTCCGGGGTTGGAGGAGGGAGGGAGGGAGTGCTCGAGCAAGGAGGTGGACATTCAGGAGCTTCAGCAGCACGTCGCGCGGCAGGCGGCGCAGCTCGGCTGGAGTTGGGGCGTCCGGGCTCGGCGCAGGACCCTTGGGTGGCAGAGAAGCAGCGACCTCTTCTACTGTGACCAGTCGCTATAGGCACTCGAAGTCCACGGGCTGCGAGTGTGGCAGGAGGCGGTCACTGATGGCGCCAGCGGTGGACTGCGGTTGCTGCTGGAAGAGGTCGGCCCAGAAGTCCTGCAGGCCGGGAACGTCATGTGGTGCCTGCAACAGAGTGCCATCCAGGAGGCCCCGTATGCATCGCACGCGGGACCGCCGGAAGGCCTCCTGTGTCCGTGCAAACTCCCACCGGCGCCGCTTCCTCCGGCGCTCAGGCAGCTGCTGCCACTTAGGAGGTGAGCGCGTCGTCGACCTGTGAATTCTCCCCCTCTTGGAGCTGACGGCGGCGAGGGCTTCAGGGAGCATGCCCAGGATGGTAGCATGCGCCGTCCCAGGCCCCAAACCAATGATGCGGTCTGGGTCCGAGAAACGCAGTGTGGAAGTGGGAAGCCCCGCTCCCAGATGGCCGCGTCAACATTGGCTTCTGGCGGCGGCGTCCCTGGCGATGTCGTGTTGTCCTCTCCCCCGTCCGGCGGCGGCGACCCCAGCGGCCCCAGGCTGGACGCCGGGCCCTTTTCGTCCCTCTCCTGCAGGCTGGCCAGAAACTCCTGCACACGCTAGCGGTGCGCAGTTTTTCGGCTCTGGCACTTGATGTAGTCGAGTGACGTGTCGGGAAAGAGTTGGAGGAGCTCCTGATTGGTGAAGAAGGACCGGCAGTCCCTCCGAAGGGAGAGCTCCGCCTGCACCCAGGCGAGCGAGAGGGCCTCGACCTCGGACCACCTTGTATGTTTATGGTCTATCACGATGACTGCGTTGGCTGCCACCTGGTGTTGTCGGCAGCGGTGAACCCCCAGGCTGGACTTGGTGGTGAAGGCGCGAGAACAGTCAGGGCATTTGTATGCTGCATCTCGTACGGGAACCTCAGCAGGGCTGGTTGGCTGAGTAGGCGCTGGGATAGCTGGGTTGGCACCTAAAGCGAGAGGGCCGATTCCCCTGTTTCCTTTCATGCTGCCCCAACTAAAAAAGGGTATAATGTGAGGGGGGGGCTGGTAACCCCCCCCCCCCCCCCCCCCGCCCAAGCCCACAGAGCAGTCTTCCAATCGGCGAAATCAGCGGGCCCCACGTGAAGGGGGGAAGACTGCAGGAGAGGAGAGGCTAAGAGGGCTAGGCCCATGTATTGCGCATCACTCTCCCTGTAACTACAACCCAAGGAAGGCACCTCACAGCAGCGGCCCGACTACAGCAGAACCGCGCTTCGAAAAGCTGAGCCCGGATGCAGCCAGACCGCCGCCATTTGGCTACCTGAACAGAGTCATAGTTACTCCCGGTTCTATTGTCGCATTCGACCTTCTTTACTACTGTTTGAACAATATCTTCGTATACTGAAAACAGAATATTAATTTTGCGAGGCTTGGAACACCCTCTAAGAGGGAAAAACAGAATGACGCACGATGTTGAAACTATCCGAATGGAACGGAAATTGGTAGATGTCATTTACATGTACAGAGAAACAAATGCTTCCAATTTCAGAAAAATTGGATGATTTAATCAAGAGAAAGAGCTTGACAAACTGAGAAAGCCAATAACGCATTGGTCCACCTCTGGTCCACATTCAAGCAGTTATTCGGCTTGGCACTAATCGATAGAGTTTTTTGATGTCCTCCTGAGGGCTATCGTGCCAAATTCTGTTCAAATGGCGAGTTAGATCGTCAAAATCCCAAACTGGCTGGAGGGCCTTGCATAATGCTCCTATCTGACCAATATAGGGTTTGGCAAGCACTAAGGGAAGCAGCACAAATTCCCGCCCTGTCCCAGAGCGGGCATTAGCTTACTGACATGTAAGTCCAGGATGACTTGCCGTGAAACGGAACAAAACGCCGGCTGGAGTGGCCGAGCGGTTCTAGGCGCTTCAGTCTGGAACTGCACGACCACTACGGTCGCAGATTCGAATCCTGCCTCGGGCATGGATTTGTGTCATGTCCTTAGGTTAGTTAGGTATAAGTAGTTCTAAGTTCCATGGGACTGATGACCTCAGATGTTAAGTCCCATAATGCTCAGAGCCATATGGAACAAAACGGAAAGTAGAATACCGTTTACAAACCACTGTGCTTTAAGGGCGCCGCGGTGACACTGGCAGGGGACCTTCTATGACATGAAATGCTTCCCTGGTTGTCGAGCCATACGGCGGGTGAATGTCAAGTTGGTATCCCATCACTGTCTGCAACGTCTCAGGACACGTCTTTGCTAGTAACCTGGGCTCAGTTCGAAGTGTGTCTTATCGCTGAAAACCACTCTACTTCGGTCATGAGATTCCATGCCGAAAGTGGCCACCACTACTGGAAACTGGCTTGTTGGTGCATAGAGTTCAAAGGTAGTCGGCGCAAGGGGCACCGTGATCTCAGCCCCTTTGTGTGAGCTAACTATTAATGGTCCTCGTGCTCACAAAACCACCATTCGGATCGACGATAATGATGAATCCAAGGCTCTGAATGTCTCTCTGGGGATCGCTCAGTCCTCATGTTCAGTGGTCTCTCTGGGTCGACTGCTTCCTTCTTGATGCTATGTTCGGCTATGGTTTACTCATTTCTGCCAACATCGTTGAATAGTGTCATCGCTCCTTTGCAAATGTGGAGCGATTCGCCGAATACTCCAGCCGGCTTCTACGAGCCTAACTACACGTCCTCCCTCAAACGCTGCCACCAGCATACATTGTTCACACCTCTGTCTGCGAGGCATAGCACTGCCCAGGTGAGTACATGGAATGAAATTCGCAAGGTCTTTATGGACTGATATCAAATTGTCTCCTGTTTACTATCTCTGCCAGCTGTGTGGTGAAACTGTCCCGCAACGTCACGCATTCATCCATCGGCCGCCAATGTTCACAATTTTGCATTTTCAGTCGATATCTGCATGAATATCGGTTTTTTACTTGCGTTCTGCCCATTCGTGTAATGTACGGTGCCTAGGAAACCTGCTTTCTCGGATCGCTAGACAGCAATTCAAGCAAATCGTATTAATAAAGTTTATTACAGTAAGATAAATGACAATACTTCGCATATTCACAGAGGTGTATCGCAAGCAAATGGCGGCTAGCAATCAATCAATGTCCTTCGGTGTATACAACTCCAATACAAGCAATACAGTTCGTAAGTCACTGCTGTAGCGTTCGGGAGACGGTTCGTCTTCAACTCGGACCGCGACCAGGCGGAGCGGTGCTTATATTCTCCTCGTGTAGAGAGGCCGCTCCTGTCTCTGTCGTCCTACAGAGGGGTCCATCAGCGTACTACTGGTTGACGTGTCACAGCCCTCTCTGCTGTAACGTTCCTGGCCGACGTGCCGGCGCTTGACGTTCGTTTCCCCGGAACATTCCTCCCCTCCCCTCCCCCCCAATCCCAATGCGACGGACCGTCGTATAGGGAGCTCGACAATGGTGGGGGAGGCAGAAATGTGGACGCTGCGCTGGACCTGAAGCCGTGGCTAAAGGGGACGTCAGGCTTCCGTTCGTACCCCGCCATACGGCCTTCGCTCTGGCGGTAACGTCCCCCGGAAAACGACCAGAAGGGTACGTGTCCACCACCTGAGGACCCTAGCAAGTTGTCGGAGGTGTCGGCTGCTGCGGCGTGGGTGTGTCCAGCACCATCGGTAGGACGACGAGACGGAGGAGGCGAAAGGCTCCGTCTCCATGGGGTAGTCCTGCGGTGTCGCGATGATACCCTCTGGCGGCTACTGTGGTCCCTCTGTCCTCGGGATCGGTGAATCTGGGGGAAGAGACACAGGAATCCCGTGCACTAGACAGTGGATAATTTGATTGTGACGGCGACGCTGCAATCCCTCGGGGCCTGAAATGAGATACATGCATGCACCAAGTCGACGGAATGTCGCCTCGCACCCACCATATGCTGCCGCTAAAAATCCTGTAAAACACAATATCACGCTGCGCGAAGCAATACTGGCGGCCTTCCTTCAGCGCCGGAAACTGAGGGAGGTGGAGCAGGCGTAGCAGTGTCCGATGGCGGCGGCCGTGGAGAAATTCGTCCGGCGATGGTCCATCTCTTGGATGCGAACGATAGAAGGTAAGAAACCGTTGTAATGCCTGATCCGTGGTGTGTACGATGCCAAGTTTGGCCTTCTGCTGCTTGAAGGTTCTGACAAACCGTTCAGCTCCGCCGTTTGACTGTGGCTGGAACAGTGCACTAATTAGGTGCTGTATGCCACTGTGTTCACAGAATATTTCAAATTCATTTAAGCAACTGAGGGCCGTTGTCCGACACTGACTTCAGGTAAACCATCGAGACAAAAAATAGTGGACAACACCTGAATTGTGCTACGTGACGTTGTCATGTCTAGTGACACAGGAAAAGGAGACTTGCTATACGAGTCAACCACAATGAACCAACGAGAGTTCCAAAAAGGTCCCGCAAAGTCTATGTGCACACGTCACCATCGTGATTGTGCCTTAGGGCAAGCAGAGAATATTTGTGGTGGAGTGGACTGATTTTTCGCATATGTGTGACACTGTGGCGTCATCTGTTCTAGTTGGGTATTCAGACCCTGCCAAGTACATGGTCGTCGCGCTAACTGTTTCGTACAAACTGTCCCTCAGTGTGTAAGCAGGCTGTTTAGGATTTTATGTTGGTAACGCCACGTAGCGTCCTGTATGATAATCACTGGCTGTGCTGTGTGCAGTCTGTGGCTGGTTTGCATTGTTGTTCGCTATTGTAGTGTTGGGCAGCTGGATGTTAACAGCGCGTAGCGTTGCGCAGTTGGAGGTGATCCGCCAACAGTGGTGGATGTGGGGAGTGAGATGGCGGAGTTTTGAGAGCGGATGATCTGGACAGAGACAGTAAATTTGTAAGACTGGATGTCATTAACTTATATATATATATATATATATATATATATATATATATATATATATATATATATATATATATATAATGACTTTTGAACACTATTAATGTAAATACATTGTTTGTTCTCTATCAAAATCTTTAATTTGCTAACTATGCCTATCAGTAGTTAGTGCCTCCAGTAGTTTGAATCTTGTATTTAGCTGGCAGTATTGGCGTTCGCTGTATTGCAGTAGTTCGAGTAACGAAGATTTTTGTGATGTAAGTGATTGATGAAAGGTATAGATTATTGTTAGTCAGGGCCATTCTTTTGTAGGGATTACTGAAAGTCAGATTACGTTCCGCTAAAAATATTGTGTGTCAGTTTAGTGTTGATCAGAATAGGCAAAGAGCGAAATGTCTGAGTACGTTCAGTTCTGCTCAGCTGTTTGAAAATCAAATAATGTAAGAGGTTTATCAGCACAATAATTCATTAAATTTTCTAAGGGGACGTTTCAAGTGTCCTTGGTGAAGTAACTGCAACACTTTTTTTTGCAAAGCTTTAGGGATCAACATGCGTGACTGTTCACTGTGATTTTGAACAAGAATCACTCACTGCCGTATAGCGAGGCTATACCGACGTGCAAAGTATTGGCGAACTACAGAGTTCTTTATGCTATTCAGGGAGCGAGGCCACGATGTGCGAATGTATCTTAGCAAAATGTTCAAATCTGAATCAGCTTCCGGGGCCTATGCAATTTTCCTATAGTTCAGAGGAAAGGATTGAAGCAATTCAGAATCGCCGCGCGGAATTAGCCGAGCTGTCTTAGGCGCTGCAGTCATGGACTGTGCGGCTAGTCCCGGCGGAGGTTCGAGTCCTCCCTCGGGCATGGGCGAGTGTGTTTGTCCTTAGGATGATTTACATTAAGTAGTGTGTAAGCTTACGGACTGATGACCTTAGCAGTTAACTCCCATAAGATTTCACACACTTCTTTGTAATTCAGAATCCTGAGCATCAGTGTGACAACAAGATGCAGCAGAAGCGTCAAAGTCTGTATCAGGGCCAATAGGAAGACGTGAAAGTGCCTCCGCATTACCATGTTTAGCCGTCGGACGATACACACTCTTGTTCTGGTCTTGAGACAACAAAAAATCCATCTTCGCAATTTTTTGGCGTTTCATACAGGAACTGGCTTTGTCGAATGAAACAAGGACTGCCATGGCTTGTGATCCGTTACTAAATAGAATTTTCTGTCATACAAATAGTAGTGAAATTTGATGACATCATACACAATAGCCAATGCCTCTTTCTCAGTTTTTGAATAGTTACACTGAGCTTTGGACAACACTTTTGATGTTAAAGTAATAGGTCTGTATCTCCAATTCTATGCGAAAGAACTGCACCGATTCCTCCGCAAGAGGAAGCGTCAACTTGCAATACAATTGTCTTTTCAGGATCAAAGTGAACTAAGCATCGATCACTAAGCAATGCATCTTTAAATTTTTGAAAAGCTACTTGGCACTCATCTGTCCACACAAAGGGGTTCTTGCGACGCAAGCAATACAATGGAGCTGCGATTTGTGCAGCGTTCCGTATGAACCGAGTATAATAGTTGATTTTCTCTAAAGCTGACTGTAATTCTGTGACATTGCAAGGAACTGGAAAATCTCAAATTGCTAATAAAGGCTACTGAAGAGGATGTACATCGTGACTGTTTATGACATGACCAAGGCACTGCAACTCGGTTTAAAAAATCGCACTTGTCCAGTATACACTTCAGTCCTGCATCAGGTAACACACAAAACAAAGCACGCAAATTTGCAATGTGATCTTCAGGTGTACGACCTGCTACGTCAATAGTTTGAACAGTCTGGCACTTGTGCAGTCAGCTGTTTCAAATACTGTTGGAAAATGGCGGGTACGGATGCTCTGCCAAAAGGCAAACGCAAATATTTAAACAAGCCAAAACGAGAGTAAACACGAATCCAAGCCAGCATTTGGGAATAAATAGACAGTACAGAGTATTTCTTTGGCATCACAAAAACGGGACTTAACTGGCGTCCCGAAAGCAATTTTCTGGGCGCTCATTTTTGTAATCCGAAAGCGTGACTGTCCCGGAAAACCGCGACGTCTGGCAACCCCAATCATAACATAGCTACTGATATGCCAGCAAGGCTAACAGCTAGTACTGATTAAATCTCTTTGCATTAGAAGAATCTATATTAATACCTTAAGTGAAGTACTCGTACAAATCCTTCATATTACTAGAATTATATTTCTATGTCTCGCTGAAATGAATTTGCTCACATAACTACTTATTATGTTACCACCTTTCGTACAAGATGGCATGTGAAATGATTAGATTACACTTAAGAATCATTGCGCTGCCAGTTGTAGACTACTATCTAAAACATTTGTTTTATCACATGAGCAACAATGATTCATTTTTGAAAACAAATACTCAATTCCTGCATTTGACCCGAGGATGCGCAGTGTAAATTCTGTAATTTTAGGTAGGACATTTACACTTTTTCCCAACACCCTAAATATTCCATCCCATCTACTATGTACTTCTTCCTTGGAATTTCCGTAAAATAATTTTTCAGCTGCAATCGTTTTTACGACGCAATATTCATCAGACAGTTCTGACCTGTCAAGTTCTACACTGCTTACGTTCTGAATCAATGCTATACCTGATTCCATTATCGTTTCTTTTTCAAACTGGTCAAAGAAAGTGAATTATAATATGGAAACTGCTTCCCCGCGAGACCAAATATTCAAGTTCTACTGTGAGATTTTTTATCGCAGTTGTACAATTCCTTCAACACAGATTTAATCTTAAAACTCACAAATTTATTTTCTTTCCTGCTTTTTGTTTTATTTTTGTTAGGAGTAATTCATAACCAGATATTGCCACAGCAAGGCAGACATTCTGCTTTTCGATCTCTCGAATGCTGACTATGAGAAAACCGAAACCACAATTCAGATTACTCTTTGCCGAAAACTGATTGCAAAGATAAAGGACATCTTGATTCAGAGAGAGAAGAAAACAATTTTAGAGCAGGATATAATTTCAAACGCCTTTTAAGAGCAGGAAGCAATTCCAACCATTTTGCATTGCTGTAACCTAGCAATTGACGGTAACTCACAGTTACAAAATCACAGAACTCTCTGAGTCTTTCCATCCTTAAAGTATAAATAGGAAACAACTTGTAAATTTTAGAAATTATATACTTTATATAAATCGGCTGCTAGCCAATGGCTGTTTCCACACTGTTCTTGATGATATGTGCCATGTCCCTCCTATAAGATGGTTCCTATAAAGCCTTGCTCGTTATTTAGCTAATACGTTTTTCCTGCCACTTTGTTTCCTGCGCCAAACATACTGTTCGTATTGTCAACAGATAAACCTAGGCAGCGGTCATGCAGAACCGACATCACATTTTTAGATATTGGATTAGAAGTTTCGTTATCAATAGAAATGAATTGCAACATTTTTTAATGCACCCCACTTTCCGAAATGAAATATTTAACTGATATTGAAAGAGATTTTGTTGTGTGTGATTATTGGTATCTCTGGATAAACTTAATGAACGGTTGCGCGATCGGAAGGTTGCGCCACGGTCTGTAGTAGAACATCTTTGCCTTTGGGAGGCGTGGTTAGCGTGGGGATGGTACTCGCAAGATCAGCGACAGTGAGACCGCTAAGGTGAAATTGTTAGGTCAGGGTGGGGCGGCCGAGCTGGAACCTGGGGGAGAGGCGAAGAATATGCCGGCAGTTGCAGTCACCGGTTCAGCGTAGTAGCGATATCAATGAGAGTCTGACAGGCAGGTTTCTGGATTGCTCACCGTTATTACTTCGGTTGCGACCACCTACAAACCTCTGGAGGTGTGGGCCGCGTGCAGAGGGAAGGAACATGTTGTGTGCTCAAGTTGTGAGTCGGATCCATGCTGTCCTTCCTGGATCGTTGCACGGGTATATGTCAGCTTCAGATTTGGTTCATCCGATGCGAGTGATCCGAGAATCGGCAGTAGCCGTAGCTATAATTACTATTTCCTGTACCAGTTCTGTGACTGTTTAGTTCGGTAGTTTTCTGGTTGTTCGTTCGAGGTTCACGTCTGGCTACGTATCAGACTTCTTGTTATTGATCCCTCTTCTGTCTCTAAGTAGGAAAGTTGTGTGTGCACTCCTATCAAAGTACTAAATTTGTTTCTTTATTTAATGCTCCAATCTGAGTGTTATTTGCTGTAAGGTGTTAGATTAGAGGTGGCGCAAATTTGTGTATCAAGTGGGTTCATTTCATGTGCCACGTCCTGCACGTATATTACTGGAGCGCTCAGTTTCATCTGCTGTGTTATTGCTGAAACGTCCCCTTTGAACAATTATACAAGACTGTGCTTAAACTGACACACAATATTTTTAGCGCAACGCAATCTGACTAACAAAGATCCCTGCAAAAGAATGGCCCTGAGTAACATTAAACTATACCTTTCAGAAATCACTTACCTCACAAAAATTTTCGTTACTCGAATTACTGCAATACAGCGAGCGCCACTACTGCTAGCTAAATAAAAGATTCAAACTACAGAAGGCACTAACTACTGATAGGGAAAGTTAGCAAATGAAAGATTTTAATAGAGAACAAACAATGTATTTACCTTAATAGTGTTGAAAATGCATAATATACATAGCAGTTCATAATATCCATTCTGTACTCAAAAATCCGCCATCTCATTTCCCACATCCACCACTGCTGGCGGCTCACCTCCAACTGCGCAACGCTACGCGCTGTTCACATCCAGCTGCCGCTGCTCAACACTACAATGGCAGACAACAATGCAAACTAGCCACAGACTGCACACAGCACAGCTAGTGATTTTCATATAGAGCGCTACGTAACGTTGCCAATAAGAAAACATAAACAGCCTACTTACATTGCGTATTTATACTACCAAGTGTGACTGTTTTTATTTATCTATAACGGTGGGCCCTCTTAACCTTAATTATTAATTCTCCTTCAGTGAAGACTTTATTTTGCGTCTATTACTACTGTCTCACACCTGGCTGCAAAAAGTTATGTTTTATGCGCTGTTTGTCAGGGGTTCGTTAGCCAATCAAACGCATTAGCCTGTAGCTTAGTGCTCCAATCCGCATGGCGATTACTTGTTCACTCCTCGTCTACGAGACGTGAGTTTGGTACAGGTTGTGGTTGGCAGTCAAACTTCCTATTTGCTAACTGTATTTAGATTTTGGCCGCCTTAGAAGTTTAGTTGTTTACTTCGATAACTCACTGAAAAAAATTTACTTATTTTTCTTGTTGCTGTAATTCTGACGGTCGTGCGGCGACATTCGGTCCATAGCAATAGGCTGGCTCAATTCCCGTACTAAATTCTGTATTTCGCTGTTAATTAGGCTACTATTTGTGTTTCTTTTAGTGGGGCTTGGATGAAATCTGCCGTAGTTGTTAGAACACATGGAGCATCCGAAAGCGGAGCAAAGTCCTCGCCCGACCGAAATGCCAACCGGGTGTACCACTTAATCTTTCCGAGCCCAGTACGTGTTTCCAAGACGGAGTTGTATAGCACGTCGATATATTTGTGTCTTAATCATTGCACGCCTACTACAATTCATCTTTTTATTTTTTTATTTTTAGTTTATGTAAATTGTTGAAGTGTTAACGAGCTAATTTGCCAAGTGAGTATTTACTAGATTTATTTACTTAAATGTGTTTACGCACATGTGACTCGGCCAACTGAATGGCTATTAATCTTACTCCTTGTATGCACTGTTGCTTTTTGAACTGGCCAAACTATAGGAGATTTCAGATCTACACTCCTGGAAATGGAAAAAAGAACACATTGACACCGGTGTGTCAGACCCACCATACTTGCTCCGGACACTGCGAGAGGGCTGTACAAGCAATGATCACACGCACGGCACAGCGGACACACCAGGAACCGCGGTGTTGGCCGTCGAATGGCGCTAGCTGCGCAGCATTTGTGCACCGCCGCCGTCAGTGTCAGCCAGTTTGCCGTGGTTTACGGAGCTCCATCGCAGTCTTTAACACTGGTAGCATGCCGCGACAGCGTGGACGTGAACCGTATGTGCAGTTGACGGACTTTGGGCGAGGGCGTATAGTGGGCATGCGGGAGGCCGGGTGGACGTACCGCCGAATTGCTCAACACGTGGGGCGTGAGGTCTCCACAGTACATCGATGTTGTCGCCAGTGGTCGGCGGAAGGTGCACGTGCCCGTCGACCTGGGACCGGACCGCAGTGACGCACGGATGCACGCCAAGACCGTAGGATCCTACGCAGTGCCGTAGGGGACCGCACCGCCACTTCCCAGCAAATTAGGGACACTGTTGCTCCTGGGGTATCGGCGAGGACCATTCGCAACCGTCTCCATGAACCTGGGCTACGGTCCCGCAAACCGTTAGGCCGTCTTCCGCTCACGCCCAAACATAGTGCAGCCCGCCTCCAGTGGTGTCGCGACAGGCGTGAATGGAGGGACGAATGGAGACGTGTCGTCTTCAGCGATGAGAGTCGCTTCTGCCTTGGTGCCAATGATGGTCATATGCGTGTTTGGCGCCGTGCAGGTGAGCGCCACAATCAGGACTGCATACGACCGAGGCACACAGGGCCAACACCCGGCATCATGGTGTGGGGAGCGATCTCCTACACTGGCCGTACACCACTGGTGATCGTCGAGGGGACACTGAATAGTGCACGGTACATCCAAACCGTCATCGAACCCATCGTTCTACCATTCCTAGACCGGCAAGGGAACTTGCTGTTCCAACAGGACAATGCACGTCCGCATGTATCCCGTGCCACCCAACGTGCTCTAGAAGGTGTAAGTCAACTACCCTGGCCAGCAAGATCTCCGGATCTGTCCCCCATTGAGCACGTTTGGGACTGGATGAAGCGTCGTCTCACGCGGTCTGCACGTCCAGCACGAACGCTGGTCCAACTGAGGCGCCAGGTGGAAATGGCATGGCAAGCCGTTCCACAGGACTACATCCAGCATCTCTACGATCGTCTCCATGGGAGAATAGCAGCCTGCATTGCTGCGAAAGGTAGATATACACTGTACTAGTGCCGACATTGTGCATGCTCTGTTGCCTGTGTCTTTGTGCCTGTGGTTCTGTCAGTGTGATCATGTGATGTATCTGACCCCAGGAATGTGTCAATAAAGTTTCCCCTTCCTGGGACAATGAATTCACGGTGTTCTTATTTCAATTTCCAGGAGTGTATTAAGTTCGTGGCGATTCTCACCGACTGCACGTATCATTCTGAACACAACTTCTCTCGCGTGTCTTGTGCACCTCCTCTGTCTGGCGGTATAGTAATTTTCTTATATGGTGCATATTTGCGGAGCGTACTTCTATTTAAGATTCTTAACCTTAATCTATCTTCGAGAATGAATTTTCTACCTCTCTTATTGTGCTGCTACAGTTTTTATTATTGTGTTTTATCTATTTGCTATTAATCAATGTGGTATGGTTTTATGATTGTAAATTAATCTGTTTCCTAGTAGTAAGTACCACTGGAGTTGTTTTTCCAATAGATGTTTAATAAGCCTAACTTAGTGTGTTCAGTTAAAATAAATACGAATGATGTTCAGTCTCCCTTTAGCCCTGTCCTTCCTAACACAGAGAGTCTGACGCAGGTATTGCGTAGCACTTACAAAGTTTACATGTACGAGGTCATTTTTAAGAAGTTATTTGTATCAAGGCGTTAATACATTATTAATAATTGTTTCAGTTGTGGTTCCTTTACAAACCAACTTCACATCGTAGAATTTTTTTAATCACATTTGTTGTGCAATCCATGCAATTGTAGCTCTTATTATGACAGACGACTTGGTGTGCAAAAGTTTCCGCAGCTGCAGCCAGTGTAGCTTCTTCATTTCCTGCAGTCTCACAGATTACGCTTTTACTATTTAGCTGCTCTGTTTTGATACAAATTGAAGCTCATAACTGTAATATGTGTGGTTCTCAGTATACAGAGCAACCCCCAGCGTTAATATTATAGCTTTCGTTATTACAATTAATGGAAAAGTTCTGTGATCCTGAATTCAAGGATTTGATTTCGTGACAGCCTTTTAATAAAGTATGTTTATAAGGTAATTTTTTTTTAATTTTTAAATGCATATTTCAGATAAAGAACGTAAATAGAATTTCTTAGGAGTGTGAAACAAACTTATATTTTTCTGAGGAAGGCATTGCTTTTAGAAGTGGTTGTAACAACAGGAGAAGAATCCGGCTTTCGTTTGTTTCATTTATCTCGCTATTTATCTATTTATCTCAACAAGTGCAATAAAAAATTTCGTACTACAAATTTTACAGATGATTTCATAAATCGGAATTAGCGTTTACGCATAATAGCTTACTTGACCCAAATATAAACGCACCACGTCAACTGCCAACACTGAATAAACAAATTTCTTCTGTCTTTATTTTTCACAGAACGTGCTAAACAATGACAATAATTGAGATTAGCGCCTATCCAGCGTTTCTCACGACAACTAACGGCAAAAAAGTTCTGTTTTTAATGTAGGAAGCCAGTGTATAGATAATACAGGACCTATTCGTGTTGCAACAATGATTTAGGAACGCTGGATACACGAGCAAAATGTGGGATCTGTCCCCCTTTTTACAGGATCAACAGCAGGCTTACTGTAGGGACGTTACAAGTGTTGCAACTGTGACAGAAATAGTTTTAACTGATACCCGTCAGTGGACAGGTGACCATACACTACGAACTAAAACAAACTCCGTCCGAAAAGGCCTCGGAAGGCCCAATGCAAACGACCTACTGGCAAGTCATCCTCAGACGAGAGGCGTTACTGGATGCGGATAGGAAAGGGCATGTGGTCGGCACGCTGCTCTCCCGGCTTTTGTCAGCTTTCATGGCTGTAGCCGCTACTTCCTGGCCTCACAAGGGCTGAGTGGACCCCTCTGGCCAACAGTGTTCGGCAGATAGGACGGTCACCCACTTAACTTCCGTGATCTGATGGGAACCGGTGTTATCACTGCGGTAAAGCCGTTGGCATCATACGCTATATACAGAAGACTTTCCATGAAGGAGTTATGCAGGTTGGTCACTGTTCCGGTGTAACGAGAAGTGCTGGCACGTCGGCCAGGAACGTTACAGCAGAGAGGGCTGTGAGACATCAGCCAGTAGTGCGCTGACAGACCTCTCTGCAGGACTACACTGGGACAGGAGCGGCCTCTACACGAAGAGAATGTAAGCGCCGCTCCGCCTGGTCGCGGTCCGAGTTGAAGACGAGCCGCCTCCCGAACGCTACAGCAGTCACTTACGAACTGTATTGTTTTGCATGTACTAAAGTTGTATACACCGAAGGACACTGATTGATTGCAAGTCGCCATTTGCTTGCGACACACCTTTGTTAATATGCCAAGTTAAGTACTGTCATTTATCTTACTCTAATAAACTTTATTAATACGATTTGCTTGAATTGTTGTCTAGCGATCCGAGAAAGCAGGTTTCCTAGGCACCCTATATTAGACGAGTGGGCAGAACACAAGTCACAAACTGGTATTCATGCAGATATCGACGGAAAACGCAAAATTGTGAACTTTGGCCGCCGACGGATGAATGCGTGACGTTGCGGGACAGTTTCACCACACAGCTGGCAGAGATAGTAAACAGGAGACAATTCGATATCAGTCCGTAAAGACCTTGCGAATTTCATTCCATGTACTCACCTGGGCAATGCTATGCCTCGCAGACAGGGGTGTGAACAATGTACGCTGATGGCAGCATTTGAGGGAGGACGTGTAGTTAGGCTCGTAGAAGCCGGCTGGAGTATTCGGCGAATCGCTCAACATTTGCATAGGAGCGATAACACTATTCAACGATGTTGGCAGAAATGAGTAAACCATAGCCGAACATGGCATCAAGAAGGAAGAAGTCGACCTAGAGAGACCACTGAACATGAGGACTGAGCGATTCCCAGAGAGACATTCAGAGCCTTGGATTCATCATTATCGTCGATCCGAATGGTGGTTTCGTGAGCACGAGGACCATTAAAAGTCAGCTCACACAAAGGGTCTGAGATCACGGTGCCCCTTGCGCCGACTACCTTTGAACTCTATGCACCAACAAGCCAGTTTCCAGTAGTGGTGGCCACTTTCGGTATGGAATCTCATGACCGAAGTAGAGTGGTTTTCAGCGATAAGACCCACTTCGAACTGAGCCCAGGTTACTAGCAAAGACGTGTCCGGAGACGCCCCAGGCAGTGATGGGATACCAACTTGACATTCGCCCACCATACGTCCCCGCAACCAGGGATGATGGTCTGGGAAGCATTTCATCTCATAGAAGGTCCCCTGTCAGTGTCATCGCGGCTCCCTTAACGGACAGCGGTTTGTCGACGTTATTCTACTCCCCGTTTTGTTCCGTTTCACGGCAAGTCATCCAGGACTTACATGTCAGTAAGCTAATGCCCGCCCTGGGACAGGGCGGGAACTTATACTGCTTCCCTTAGTGCTTGCCAAACCCATTATTGGTCAGATAGGTCCCCACTTGGGAATATTAGGAGCATTATGCAAGGCCCTCCAGCCAGTTTGGGATTTTGACGATCCAACGCGCCAGTTGGGCAGAATTTGGCACGATAGCCCTCAGGAGGACATCCAAAACCTCTATCGATGAATGCCAAGCTGAATAACTACTTGAATGTGGACCAGAGGTGGACCAATGCGTTATTGGCTTTCTCAGTTTGACAAGCTCTTTCTCTTGATTAAATCATCCAGTATTTCTGAAATTGGAAGCATTTGTTTCTCTGTACGTGTACATCACATCTACCGATTTCCGTCCCATTCGGATAGTTCCAGCGTGGTCCGTCGTTCTGTTTTCCTCTCTTAGAAGGTGTTCCGAACCTCTCAAAATTAATATTCTGTTTTCAGTATTCGAAGATATTGATGAAAGAACAATAAAGAAGTTAGAATGCGACATTAGAAGCGAGGCGGTTAAAATAGAGGCACGCAGCAAGCCTACATAATGTATGGTTAACGGACAGAAAAATAGTGGCTGCGAGGGAAATAATCCGATAGTCGCGGAGGACTTAAAGTACGTCTCAATAAGACATCGCAGATTTCGATCGCAAACATTTACGACAGACAGTTACCGATTATACAAACGAGTTTTCAGCAAAAATTGAATCATTACACAATAAGGTATATGGTTGATGCACGATAATGTAGATATTTGAAACGATGAATACTGAATTGGCATAGTCTTTAATGAAGCAGACAGAAAACATGAACATGTAAGATAAACAATTTATTGAGCAGTGAACTTAATGTTAAGACCGATTCTCACGACAAATTGGTGAACAATGAGATGAATAGTTAAATTAGATTCTTTGGATAAATAAATAAGCAGCACACGGTTTAAAGAAATTAGTGGATAATAAATTAGATTCTTTGAACAAATCAGTGGGCAGTAAAGTTAAAGAAACAAACAAGAAAGCGTAGGTATATAGAAAGCCCGAAGAAGCTGTTTGTCATAACATTGAAAAGTTAATGGACCGTGAATAACTAAAAATAGTAAGTAATGAAAATAGTTCTGAACTGAATTAGTCTGTAGATATTCTAAATGGACAGACTGTGCAAGTTAGACTAACACAAAGACGCTGTTACAAGATTTAGAAAAAGCAGTAGGTAACAAGCTGGTCGATACTCTAACAGCAAGTAATGCAGTTCTCACAGTGAAAACAAAAGCTTGGAGACTAAGATAAGCTAACAAATCGCGGAGCTTAGTTATAAAGAGAAAGCAGCTTGAAATCCGCAACAAACTGTAAATAAGAAACGTATTGAAATTAACGAAAGTTAAAAGTTTAGGAAGTGTTAATAGGTTGGCCGCTACATTCAAATCAGGAGGGCATGACATAACAAAAGTGATTGCCGAATTGGAGAAGTTCAACCAGAAAGGAATGATCCGTCCTGTAACGTTCATGTATACTTTTAGAAAAGTGAGGAGAACCTGAGGAGAATTCATGGCGGAAACAAAACTCATATCCGCACATATTTTGGGAGGTCACTCCACGTAAAGTTGAGACACTCCATAACAATTTCTGAATATATGTGAAAACTAATTCTGCTTACACAGTAAGCAGAGCAAAATGTTTCAGAAATTTCTGAACGCTTCTCCGTACCAACCTGGCATAGATAAGCATATAAGATCTGTGAGGGGATGTGCAGGAAAGTTTATCACATAAAAGATATCTTACCAGAAGAACATCTGGTACACGTGTTGCACAGGGAATTGTCTTGGAACGGTTATATACACTCCTGGAAATTGAAATAAGAACACCGTGAATTCATTGTCCCAGGAAGGGGAAACTTTATTGACACATTCCTGGGGTCAGATACATCACATGATCACACTGTCAGAACCACAGGCACATAGACACAGGCAACAGAGCATGCACAATGTCGGCACTAGTACAGTGTATATCCACCTTTCGCAGCAATGCAGGCTGCTATTCTCCCATGGAGACGATCGTAGAGATGCTGGATGTAGTCCCTAATTTGCTGGGAAGTGGCGGTGCGGTCCCCTACGGCACTGCGTAGGATCCTACGGTCTTGGCGTGCATCCGTGCGTCGCTGCGGTCCGGTCCCAGGTCGACGGGCACGTGCACCTTCCGCCGACCACTGGCGACAACATCGATGTACTGTGGAGACCTCACGCCCCACGTGTTGAGCAATTCGGCGGTACGTCCACCCGGCCTCCCGCATGCCCACTATATGCCCTCGCTCAAAGTCCGTCAACTGCACATACGGTTCACGTCCACGCTGTCGCGGCATGCTACCAGTGTTAAAGACTGCGATGGAGCTCCGTATGCCACGGCAAACTGGCTGACTGACGGCGGCGGTGCACAAATGCTGCGCAGCTAGCGCCATTCGACGGCCAACACCGCGGTTCCTGGTGTGTCCGCTGTGCCGTGCGTGTGATCATTGCTTGTACAGCCCTCTCGCAGTGTCCGGAGCAAGTATGGTGGGTCTGACACACCGGTGTCAATGTGTTCTTTTTTCCATTTCCAGGAGTGTAGTATAGGAGAATGCGTCTGAGCAGGAAGGCGTGCCAGTCCCTGGCACGAATCCGCCCGGCGGATTAGTGTCGAGGTCCGGCGTGCCGGCCAGTCTGTGGATGGTTTTTAAGGCGGTGTTCCACCTACCTCGGCGAATGCGAGCTGGTTCCCCTTCCTCCGCCTCAGTTACACTGTCTCGGCGGTTACAGCGCAAGCACCGTTTCCGCGTTCCGCGTACGCGTATGCCATAATTATTCTACCATGCAAACATCTGGGGTCACACTCGTCTGGCATGAGACGTTCCCGGGAGGGGGTGGAGGGGGGGGGGGGGGGTTCTCCACTGGAAGCCGAACCGCACAATAAACCTGGGTTCGGTGAGGGGCGGCGGTGGGTTGGGTGGACTGCTGTGGCCTGTTGTGGTGCTGTGAATCATTGAAGGCTATGACGGGACGAAAGTTCTCCGTCGTTTCTAGGTCTCCTGTTTAATACATACATACATAGGAGAATGCGGCAGAGCCACATTTCTGAGATGGATAGGCGCATTCGACGACGTCTGACATCGAGCAAACGGTATTCGACATAATAATAATAATGGCAATCATACTTAACAACATCAGAAAAGACCTAATATGGTGTCAGATTTGCAAGAGTAGATAGAGATAGAGGAGGAGGAAGAGGCTCTGACCCTAGAAGGGGAAACCATAACAGGCAATTTCAGAAGGTAACTGTTCGGAAAACGGAGATCCGCAGCAGTTGGGGGCCGGACTGGAGCGGACAGATACTAGCGGCCCATCAAAAACGGCAATGTTGTTACTGCGATAACAATGGCAATTAGCAACCAGAGAGATGATGAGATTACACGTGAAGAGCTTCACGCGCAAATAAATTTACGTTAAGATCAGTGTAGAGATAACAGATCTCGTACACCGTAAGTTTAGATGTGGTATCGAAGACAGATTTAGCAGTTGTAGAAGCAAACACCAACCTGTGGTGCAGAAATGTTGCAGGTACGCCAATAACATTACAGTATCAGGTAGCGACAGATTAAGCTGCCAAAAAATATCGATGGATCGGTAGAAGTTAGAGGGTGGCAAAATATAACTTGGTCAGATACATGAAAGGCTAGAATAATGGATTTAGTAGGGACGGCGGTCAAAATATGGCGTGTCTCAACAAATGTGAAATTTGCAAAAGTAAAGGAGCGAGAAGTTTGAAAGAGAGACGCTACACCACCACAATTAAATTGTGGAGTATAGGAAGGTGGAGGATGAACACGAGGTACAGATGATTCTGAAAATGATTAATGCCACTCTCGTACGTAAGGAAGTTAATGATAATGTGCAGACAGGCAGAATCAGTAATATGCGACAAAAAAATTTAATCTTCGATAATCACGTCAAATTCATAAAAGGAAACGTAGATTAGTGTATACGAATCCGTAGCAGTCGCTGCACGTTCTAACTTGAGTAAGGAGGAATGTGAAAATAGTACTGTTAATGTACAGCCGGTAACAGAATTTGGGAGACCCCTCGCCTTGTCGGCACAGCTTTACTGTCTGTAACACAGCATGACATGCGAAAATACAAGTGCTACCAACATGTTGCCTAAGTCATAAAATAGCCGAGCATTGTCGGACTGTTTAGATGATTGACAGACTATATTACTGCTGATAAATTTATCTTTTATATTTATCTGTTGTGTTCAAAAACCTAACGAAAAAACGCTGTTTAGCTGTACTGTCCTAATACCAACTGTGTCAGCACTCTTTGCCTCCGCTGGTCCTTTGCGATATTGCCGCGCCTTGCTGTCTCTCTGTTGCGGTCGAGATACGGGTGACAAGTGGTGCCACGTTGTGTTCCCGGCGGTTAAGGCCCAAACTTTGCTACAGGTGCCGCTACTGTCTGTCTGCCGTGTGTGTGTGTGTGTGTGTGTGTGTGTGTGTGTCAAGTAATTGGAGACGTCTACGGATATCAGTTGTTGTAGGGAGGTCACTCTACACTCGTGCGAGTGGTGGTCGAATCCTGCTGGTGCCGTTATCAGCACTGCGAGGTGCATTTATGCGGTCAAGCCATCGTTCTGTTATACACATCAGATCTCAATGCTCGCCAATCGGATCTACCAAAAAGCAGTGAGAAATTGGTCTGTATTGACAAAGTAGCTCCTAGCGCCCTCTTAAATAGTATTTATGTGAAATCTCCGAAAGGTACATTAAGTACTTACGTAAGTGCCCAGTGTTCTAACTAGTGCTTAATTTTATAGTGACTTGGTTGTCGGTCACGTTATTTGTTGCTCTATTATAAACATAACAGTTGTGAATACAGCAGTACGGATAACTAAAGATTCTGTTTTAAACACTGGAGACGCCTGTAGATATCAGTTATAGAAGGGGCAGTCTTCACTGGTGCAAATGGTGGTCGAATACTGGTGTGCTCTGTCAATGCACCTTGGATGTTTTTGTGTACAGCTATCTGCTTGTAGTAGTTGATTTAAGTCCCAGGAGTTTGGTTATATACCTGTTTTTCTCTGTTGAAAATTTTGCATATTTAGGCTGAGCTGTAGCAAAAGTGGCAGACTCGCATGATGGTGGCCACTTTGACAGAGGAAGCCTCTTGTACTACTAGTGGCTGAATACGACACCGTCTGGGTAGGTTGAGTAATTTGTTAATTCTCTTGTTCGTTTATTCTCTTGCGAACTGCCTCAGTTCGAGAGGGGGTGTGAAAGAGGGAGGGTGGGGGAGAGGGGAGTGAAGAGGGGGGATAGAGGAGGGAGATGGATAGAACATACAACAGCGCACATATAGTTACAGAAAAAACAATTGAAAGCAAAACCTTAGAAGGTTGATAACACTTACAAAATCAAATGACACTATACACACAGAAAATGGCGTTAAAGTCCTGTATGTTGAAAACAGTGCACAAAAGGAAGACTGTGAACTTTCAACCAGTTTGTCACATGAAAGAAAGTTATTTAGCTTAATGATAATGAATCAGACGCTCTGTTGTAGGTACTTTTCCATTTTATTATAAAAATATCAATGAGCTGTTCTAAATTTATGACCTTTTTGTTCAAAAGGGAGACATGTAACGCACAACAAAAAAGTCCCATAATATTTCAGGACACTGAAATATTACACTGAAGATGCCTTGCAAAAAAGGCGAAACGCATGTGCGTGCGCAAGATACATAAAAACCTTAATATGCAGCATCTAGAAGGCACTTTTTCTTTTCTCTACTGCAGTTTATGTCTTTCATAGTTTTAAGCTAAGTGTGTAAATTTAAATTTGGTGTAGCTGAACAGCACATTCTTGAATTATTATTAGCCAGGCCTTTATCAAAAATCGTAAAATCTAGAAATTTTACATAACTACAATTAAAATTAAGATTGGTTTTATAGAAACACATTTAAGTTTTAAGAGAATTTCAGGATTTATTGATGGTCCATTTGTTTTCCATGCTGTGGTCTTAAGATCCACTCTGTAGTTGGTAACATTAAATTGGTTTTAATTTTTTATTTACTTTCTGAAAACTCCGTGTGGAGTTTGCTGGTCTCCCATCGGACGCCTCCCCAGGTGGCGGATAGGGGAATGCTCAGCAGATATGGTGGGTACTGAGGAAATAAAATACCCGGGGTGGACCAAAACTAGCAACTGCTGCCTTGTAGTATGATATTGGCTTATCAAAGGCTAAAAAAAGAAAACCTTGAGTAAAAATTACCTGATCCTCCGGGTTGGGGGTTGTGCAGTGGGCTAGCTCCTCACTCACATAAAAACATAAACATGCTATAAAACCTAATAATATGCCTCGGAAAAATGGGAACTTTGGACGACGAACTGGCGACGAGAAACGGAAAGTGATGTTTGGATGCTGGAATGAGCAGGGTATTTCCACTAAAAGAAATTTACTACCTGCAGAACTTGACACGTTCAACATGGATGTTGTCGTACTCTCTGAAACAAAGGAGAAGCCAAGGAGAAGAAGAACTGGATAATTATGTACATATCTAGAGTGGTGTATCAAAAGCAGTAAGAGCCAAAGCACGAGTCTCCATTATGATAAAGAAATGATGGAAAGAAAGAATCACAAATTGGACATTCATCAATCAACGTATTATAACTGTTGAAATGACATTATCTGCTAGGGAAGTTGTGATTATTGGCATATATGCACCCACGAACGACACAAAATATGAGGAGAAAGATACATTCTGGGCCACCCTCAGGGAGACTATTGAAAAAATCCCAAGAAGAAAGGAGCTGATTATCATGGGAGATCTGAATGGAAGGGTAGGAATTAGAGAATCCTGTAGAATAGTAGGAAAACATGGAGAGGACGAATATAATGACAATGAGGAACGATTGATTGCAATTTGTGAACAATTTTATCTAAAAATTACCAACACATTTTTCAATCATAAGGACATTCATAAATATACTTGGCAACAGAACACTAAAGAACTTCGTTCTATAATAGATTATATTATCACTAGGCAAACAATTAGTTTCAAGGCAGAAGACGTCAGATCTTATAGAGGAGCCCAGTGTGGATCAGACTACTATCTAGTAAAAATGAAGTCTTTCTGGCCATGGAAGAATACAAGGAATGATACAAGTAATATAAATGAAACGAACCAGACTGAGAAAGATGAAAATTTACCTTTTAATATTGACAGCCTACAAGACGAAAGTATCAGAACACTCTTTGCGGCCAGGATGGAAAGGAAAATGGTTGAATCATTTGAAGAAAGTACAGAGGAAATATATGACTATATAAAAACTAATGTGAAAATCATTGCAACAGAGGTGTTGGGTAAAAAACATAGCAACCACAACGGTGCAGCAGAGTGGTGGTCAGAGGAACTAGAGGTCCTCGTTAGAGAAAAACGAAATGCGTTCCTTGAGTGGTTGAATGATAAATCAGAAGAAACAAGATCAATATACAAGGAAAAGAAGAATGAAGTGATGAAAAAAATAAGTATGGCAAAAAATGAAGGATGGAAAAGAACATGTGCCAAGGTGAATAGCAAATTAGGATTTGGGAGAGCAAAAGAAGCATGGTCAGTATCAAAAGGGCTTCGACAGGATCCAAAAAGCAAAACTAATCTTCAACTGATAACAAAAGGAATGGGAAGAGTATTTCCAAAAATTATTAAATGAGGACAGAGAAGAATATCTAGAAGAAGGAAAAGTGGAAGAAAAAGGGCATGAAGATGATCGGATCCAGATTTTAGAAAGTGAAGTACTTCAGGCGTTGAGAACAGGAAAGAATGGTAAATCACCGGCACCAGGCAATATCAATCTGGAGTGTCTGAAATATGATGGTGACAAAATTGTGAAACTGATAACACAGCTCTTCAACAAAATGATACATGGAGATTCAATACCCAACGAGATAAAGCTAGGTTACTTTAATACAATATTTAAGAAAGGGGATCGCAAAATTTGTTCATACTATCGAGGAATTTGTGTTACAAACACATTAATGACAATTTTTGCGATAGTAATTAAAAACAAACTGGAAAAAAATTTTAGAACCCAAGAAAGACAATGTTGATTCACAGCTGGGAGATCGTGTGTAGACCATATTTTCACATTACGGCAGCTTTTGGAGAAACATAGGGAAAAATCAAAAAAATATAGGATTAATTTTCATAGATCTAGAAAAAGCGTATGATACTGTTCCAAGAAAATTACTTTGGAGAGCACTACGTATGGCAAACATAAACCCTTCCTTGATTAAAATAATACAACAGATGTATAAAGATAACATTTGCCAAGTGAAAGTTGGTAATAAACTTTCACAGAAGTTTAGAACAAGCAAGGGCCTTTCACAGGGTTGTCCCATGTCACTATCATTGTTTAAAATTATATAGATATTAGCCTTATAACATGGTCTCGTAAATGTAATAGTATGGGATTAGAAATAATAAATGGAGTTTACCTACATCATTTATTGTTTGCTGATGATCAAGTAGTCGTAGCACAAGATGAGGAGGATGCTAACTATATGTGCAATCAACTAGCAGTAGCATACAAAACTTGGAATTTGAAGATTAATTACAAACAAACAGAATACTTGACTAATGATTCAGATGAGCTATACAATGAAGGAAAGAAAATCAAAGAGATAAACACTTTCTATTATTTGGGATCTATTTTAGAAATCGAGGGAAAATCAGAGTCAGAAATCAATAAAAGAATTAGTAGCGGACGGAGGGTCATTGGGATGCTTAACACAGTCTTATGGAGCAGGAATGTAATGAGCACAACCAAAAAATTAATATACAAATCCATATTAGAGAGTGTGGTTCTGTATGGAACGGAGACCTGGACAATTAACATGAAGCACATTAAAAAATTACAAGCTCTAGAGATGGACTTCTGGAGAAGATCGGCAAGAATCTCCAGGAAAGAAAAGATAAGGAACACCGAAATAAAAAGGAGAATGGAAATAAAAGAAAGAATATATGACTAATGGATAGGAAGAAATTACAGTGGTACGGGCATGTACGACGAATGGAGAAAACCAGAATACCAAAATTGATACTGGAGTGGGAACCGATGGGGAGAAGAAGAAGAGGACGACCTATGAGCACCTCTACAATGAGAAAAAGCTCAAAATAATAAAAAATAAAACTTACTTAAGAATAGTGTCCAAGTTTAACTTTGTACGGAAAATAACTTTAATGTTGAGGTCAGTGGTTTCAATAGTATTTGATCATTTTATGCAAATGTTTAGACCTCTCATCTTATCAGTTTCCATAATTTCTTTGTTGTACTTTGAAACTGAATGTAATAAAATCTTTGTCAAAACGAATCATTTAATTTCGGCTCACCATCTTACCACTACCTGCCCGCTCCGTACCACTACAAAAACAATGTTTTTTAATAAAACAAATTATCACGAGTTAGCAGGATAATACGCACTTTCAGCTATGAAACGGTGTGTATATGTTCAGTTTGAAGCTCTGTTACAGGACGAACTGCCACAAAGGTATGAAAAATGTAGCAGTAGGAGTAGATACATATCAAAATAATTAAAAAATCATTCAAAGCCACAATTAAGTCAATACAACTGACAAGGAGCAGAAAATGCAGGCCTTGACAAGTGTGCTGTCCTGCAAGTTTTATCACCTGTAAAACTTGCCGTTTCAGAATCAAACTAGCGTCGGAACGTATTGAGGAGAAGTTGTTTTAAGATTTTTTCCTGATAGTCGATGTGCCTGCTGATAGTTCTTTCACAGAAGAGGTAAATATCTTGTCACCAGCGAGACTAGAACCGAAATCTAACGCAACGTTTCCCTTCAAAAGCGAACACTTTACCGCTAAGTTATCGTACAACTATAGCTGACATCACTTCCTTGTTATCCCACAATGGCTAATACCAAGAACTCGTATGTGATTAAGTAAGCTGCAGTTTCTGTTGCATCGAACTTGTTGGATTCAAAAACGTGAAGATGCTACCTCTGCGTCAACCATTTAGTAAGACTCATTCAGGATACTTAATTCAAATGACAAAACAAAACTGAGGGAATTGGCCAGGATAATTCTGAATCGCTCCTCAAAGTAAAACGACAGTTATAGCTGCCAAACGTATTCTAGAATGTTCCCAAATCAATGTCAGACTAGCGACAGGCAGAATACAGACCCTCAGCTCATGTCTTGCTTGAGGTGTCTACTACTGGGAACTCTCGCGCTCAAAGACACGTTGACGCTGGATGAAATATAGCGAAGACTGCAAGGTGTTTCTCTGACTCGTTTCTCTCATACATTGCATTGATATTGGTGAAAAATTAAAGGGGAGAGGTCCAGGCACTGACGATGTTTCCGATAAATTCAAGTAACCTGCTGGCACAGTAACTGTTAGTGCCAAAAGGACAAAACTGACCACTTTCCTCAGTGGAATAAGACTATAGGAATATGCTAAATTTGCAAAAACAGAACACTCTTGTTTTATCTGTGCTTCAGAAGATTCCACTATTAAAAGAAATGTTTGTGAAGAAATTGTCACATTATTAAATTTACTTTTGTTATAAACTGATTCAGAACGCAGAAATATTATTATACGTTTGTTGCCATGCTGATACTGTTACCTCGAATCAAAATGTTACACATGTGTAACACATTGTAAAAAAAACTTAAAATTAAAAACAATTGTTCATTTGTCCTTAAATCAATAGATAAATCCTTAAATCTAAAGATAACTGTCTATAATACTCTGCTAACTACAACCTACAATGAATATTAATTTTTGTGGGTCTTGTCACGCTGGTATCCATTCATATCTAAGCCTGCAGTTAGAAAAACTCTATTGCATGAGCAATGCAAGCTATAACATTCTAATTCCTGGTCCAGTTTCACATATCTTTCCCATAAAAGGATTTCGAAAGCAAGGAGCATCGGTAACCTACTCCATGCATATACAACTCTATAATTTTCTTTCCGAATGCAGGATTGTGTAATATCGTGCAACCTAGAGTTTCTATTTATGTTATCTCGAAATATCTCTGTCGCATCCACTTCATAGTGAAGGCCACATCCACTTCACAGTGAAGGCCAGTTTCGTTATCACAACTTATGAGTTACTGGAAGTTCCAACAAAACGATTAGGCTTGGGACGATACAGAGTGATATATACTGGTGCATATATTAAATGTTTTAATTTTTGTCTTTTCATTCCTATAAGCTACTAAAAATGTTAGTATATCTTAATGCTACTAAGACTAGTTTGGTCTTTGTATTTTTATGCTATTTTTATCATCAGATGGATTACTGGCACGTCGTCATACCCGTATTTAGGTTGCCAGCAAGCTATGCCATGAAAACGTCCACTCAGAAGTAATTGAGAATATCGACTGTCTGTCGTTAACATGGCAAAAAAATGGTTCAAATGGCTCTGAGCACTATGGGACTCAACTGCTGAGGTCATTAGTCCCCTAGAACTTAGAACTACTTAAACCTAACTAACCTAAGGACATCACAAACATCCATGCCCGAGGCAGGATTCGAACCTGCGACCGTAGCGGTCTTGCAGTTCCAGACTGCAGCGCCTTTAACCGCACGGCCATATCGGCCGGCCTAACATGGCCAAAATCGGAATTACTAACTGCAGTTTTCTGTTTTTCTTCCTACCGGCCATTTTTTGTCACCATGGCAACCCAGCAACAGCATCCCGACTAGTGCTCCAAGTATCACTATAACGTGGTATGTACGAGTTCCACAGCGTTCTGTAAAATGTATATTTCCGTTTTAGTACGTATTTTATCATTATATTTTATGCGCGTTATTACGCCAACTCTTCAGCCATACGCCGCCATGTGGTAACGATAATTTCCAGCTCTTCCAGCTGCCTATATTATGAGTTGTCCGCACAATCGTCGTTGAAGACATCGACCTGGATCGTTACCACGACTACAGTCGGCGTCCCCATGTGTACTTCTTTGGTTTCTGAGCTCCCATATTGGTTTCTTCGTTACCATGGCTGTTCTCCTACTAACAATGTTGTCTAAATTTTGAGTAGTGGTAATAACGTACGTTCACTCCCAGAATCAACAGTAAAGAGACCGAGGGCGTGTGTTAGTGAAACTCACTTTACTTGAAATTTCTATCTCTACGAAGCTGATGGCGCTGGCAAGGGGTGTTTAATGTCATTCGTTGTTTTACGATTATTTATTTATTTTGGGACAATAATTCAATTTGTTTTTTGTGACTGTAGCTAATTTTGGACATGAATATTACAAATAAGTTTAAACAACACTTAAAGATTGTCAGTATCTCTAATTTTGTACTTTTAAATATCGAGACTAAGGTTTTTTAATGTATTTTCAGAAGGTAGATATATCATCTCCAATTTTGACAATGCAATATATAGCATACACTTGTGAAATAATAAGGGATTTAAATACGATTCTTGCCAATGCTGGTTAAGTCTAATTTTAAATACAAATTTTGAACTGGTGTTATGAACTATTTACATATTCATGATCACTTCATCATGTGTCAGGTCGCACATATTACATTCGCCTACGCTCTCTGGCAGTGGTAATGGCAACCATCAAAAACGTTTTATATGTATTACTTCGAGATCTGGCAATTGGATGCTTCTCCACCGTCCACATTCTTTGGGCTCATCGTCTATGACTGGGTAAATTAAAATAAATGGTCCAAATGGCTCTGAGCACTATGGGACTTAATATCTGAGGTCATCAGTTCCCTAGAACTTAGAACTACTTAAACCTAACCAAACTAAGGACATCACACACATCCATACCTGAGGCAGGATTCGAACCTGCGGACGTAGCGGTCCCGCAGTTCCAGATTGAAGCGCCTAGAACCGCTCGGCCACACCGGCCGGCATTAAAATAAAGAGCTGAGCAAGTACAATCATACCTAGCACTATATAGAAGTTTGTTAGAGTAAAGCTGGCGAAGGCCGCAACGTGATCCAAGATACGGATCGTGAGATATTTAGGTTTCAGTTCAGCTGGTCGATCTTTGACGAGTGGCCGACGCAAGCAGGCTCCGGCAGTGTCGCAAAGCGGGCCAGTGTTGGCTGACCATCGCAAGTCGCGTGGGCGCGGTCGCAGCCAGGGCTTCTGCATGGGACGAAGGCTGGCGGATGGATAGACATGTGTCCCAAACGAAAATACTGCGTAGTCTTCAGCAGTGGACTCCCCTTCTTCCTCAACGGTTGGACGAGTTCAGAGTAACATAAAAAGTCAGGGACAAAGTAGCACCTGATGATCTACACATCTACTCTGCAAACCACCGTGACGTGCACGGCAGAGGGTACATCCCACTGCACTAGCTATTTGGGTTTATTTCCGTTCCATTCACGTATGGATCGCGGGTAGAATGCTTGGTTGAATGCCTCTGTAATTACTCTAATCTTATTCTCACAGTCCGCATGTGAGCGGATCGTAGAGGGTTGCAGTACATTCCTAGAGTCATTGTCTAAACCCGGTTCTTGGAACTTTGCCATTAGTTTACGTGTATCATCAAGAATCTGCGAGTACAGTTTTTTCATTATCTCTGTAACGCTCTCGCATGGATCACACAAACCTATGACCATTCCTGCTGCCATTCTCTGTATACGTTCAACATTACATGTTAGTCCTATTTGGTACGTGTCTGATACAGTTGAGCAGTTTTCTAGGACGAGCTGCATAAGTGCTTTGTAGGCAATCTCTTTTGAAGACTGATTTCATTTCGGCAGTATTCTTCCTATAAAACAAGGTCTACCACCTTTTGTACCCACAACTGAAACAATCTGGTCATTCAATTTCAAACCCCTACAAAGTGTTGCACCAAGAAGTTTGCTAACCGAATCCAGCTGTGACTCATTAATACTGTAGTCATAGGATACTGTGTTTTTTCGTTTGGCGAAGTGCACAACTCTATTATATGAACATTTAAAGCAAGTTACCAAACTTTTCACCATTTGGAAATCTTCTCAAAATCTGACTGAATATTTATGCAGTTTCTTTCAGGCAATAGTTCATCATAGATAATTGCATCATCTTCCAAGACTGAGGTTATTGTTAATACATTCTGCAAGGTCATTAACATAGGCTACAACATGAACAGTAAGCGTCCCACACACTTCCGTTGGGCACACAAGAAGTTACCACACCATCTGACGATAAATCTCCATCCAAGATAACACGCTGCATCCTCCATATAAAAAATCCTCAATCCAGACACAAATTTCTCTTGATAACCCAATGGTCTTATTTTTGACAATAAGCGTAAAGGTGGTACTGAGTCTCTGACACGTTCCGGAAATCAAGAAAGACTGCATCTGACTTACTGCTTTGATCCAAAGCTTTCAGTATGTCATGTGAGAGAAATGCGAGTTGGGTTTCATACGGTCGCTGTTTTCGGAATCCATGCTTGTTGACATGGAGGAGGTCGTTCTGATCGACATACCTCATTATGTTTGAGCTCAGAATCTATTCTAAGATTCTACGAGTTCACATCAAGAATATCGGACGATGGTTTTGTGCATCACTTCTACTAACCATCTTGTAGGCGACTGCTACCTGTGCTTTTTCCCAACAGCTGGGCACAGGTTTTTGTTCGAGCGATCTGCGATAGATTATGGCTAGAAGAGGGTCTAACTCAGCCGCAAGTTCAATTCGGAATCTGATAGCGATGCAGTCGGACCCTGTAGCTTTGTTCAATTTTAACAAATTCAGTTGGTTATCAACACCACTGACATTAATACTTGTTTCACTCATATTTTTATTGGTACGAAGATTAAATTGAGGCAGTTCTTTGTAAAAGGAACATTTGAAAATGTTGTGGATCGTAATAGTTAGGATAGAGGTAAAATTCTTGCGGATATCATTCTGCAAGCATCTAACTTGGGGTATCGATGGGATGTATTCTAGTATCAACCCAGTTGGGCAGCAGAGAGGAGGACGCGCCATTGTTCCAGGAGAACGTGGCTCGAGCCTGGATCTCATATACGCATAGAGCCGGTTCCGCAGTTATGGCAAAATAAGCTTTGTTTTTGCACACATTACATAAATAACGTTGTCGAAAGTCAAGTCGCGTAGGGAGTGAATTTGTTTGCTGATTACAAGTGTTTTTGATTGGTGACATACGGACAGACCTAGAAAAGTCAGACTATGTGCAAAGCTTATGCCAGTCGAGACTGTGAGTTGCTACAATCTAAATTCGTTGTCCTTACTGTTCCGATGAGTGCCATCTTAGTGTGGTGAAATTCTTATCGCTGATGACCATTTGGTTGTGGCAGGAAGATATTTCATTCACTTTATGGTGGTTGTGAAAGTGCCAGCATTACCAAAACTATGCTGGCGCTGTGTATGAGATGGCAAGACTCGCGTTGTTCCAAACAGAGTAGAGTTGCTATGTGTTCTGGTTTCGGTAATTTCTCTTGTGTATCGGTAATGTCTGCCTACAGGCAAAAGCTACTTTTTCGACAGTACGGTGAATTCTGATAGAAGCAGCTGGAACTGAGTTCCACCGCTTTAGCGAATGTACCCATACGAAATTGGAGGACACTGGACCCCGACAAAATATCAAGACTTTGCCAAATTTGCCCGTCGTTTATTTACGAGGGTAACTACATCCCCAGAGTGATATTTTGGTTGTACATTCGTATTCAGAATTCACAGGCTGGTGTGCAACGTGCAGTTAGCCTGTGGCTAATGCAGGTACGTTTGACCCCTGTAGATTGTGCTTTTGGACTTATATTTGCAGAACGACATCGGTAAGTCTGCTAAGTAGTTCATCCAGGCAGCTGTGTTAGACTATAGCGTCCCGATACAGGCAGTCGTCGTGAAACATGTGGCTAGTTAGAGTTTGCATCGTCACTGTTTCCTCTCACCACATGTTGATGTTTCGTTTCACGAAAAAGGAAACAATCACGTAAAATACTAGAGAGAAGATCGAATAGGTTACAACATGTAGTTTGTCAGCTGATAGATAATTTTCAAACGCCAACTTTTCAGGTATGCCCTAGTTTTCCTTTTTTCGAACAGAACATATACATTTTGCAATATCATACGTCAGTAATCAGTGAAATAAACTCAAGGTGATAATAGAAAAGCAAAGTAGATGTAACTAAAATACGACAAGTGAAGTTTGTTTTTGGTCTATGAAAGCGATAACATTATTAACGTTGAGCCCATTCAAAGTCTGAAGCTGATTGGTCTCCTGTATTGTCTTTGTCGTCAACTTTGTGCAAGTAATTAATACTATTGAAATAATAATCGACTTGTTAAATATGTAACGTGTTACTGATTTAAAGTTACCCTCAACGTCAGTAGAATTATTTTCTGAAAAAATGTAAATGTGGCCGTTTTCATAAACGGTATTGATTCGTAATTTTAACGAAGTCATTGTTGAGTGCCGATTTGCTCCATTTTCACTTCCTTAGTACAGGGTGGGGCAAATAAAAGTGGCCCGAAGAACAGAATTCCAGGGTACAAAGGAAATACAGTACTAACCTGACTATAGCAGATGTTGAAAGTGATCACCATTCATCTCTTAGCGTTTTAAGGCCCGAGTCAGCAAATTTCTGAAGGCGGATCGAAGATGGACTGGTGGAATTGCTGCAGTATCATCCGAAATATTCTGCAGCAGTTCTGGAAGATTATGACGGTTCTTGCGATAACCCTAGACTTGAGGGCACCCCACACATAGTAAATTCACACTGACAGATCAGGTGACCTGGGTGGCCAGCTAGGGCCGCGATCAGACTGAACTCTGCTAACGACTCTGTCAGGCGTGAAGATTGTGTAAATGTGCTCCAAGGTTCCGCTGGCTGTATGAGCAGTTGCTCCATCCTGTTGGAAGTAACCGCAGGTTTTAAGGCATGAACAACAGACACATGGTAGGAATTCATGTGCAGGTTCAAGTGGGATATTCGTCCGCATGAACGACATGATATGCAGGCCTCTTGCGACAGATGTCGGGTTGATTTGGCAGGACTCTGAAGCACTTTCTGGTGAACTGCTGCCACATTTTCTGGTGTGCGAGCATATTTCGGAATGTTTTACTGCACAAAACACATTCTGTCTGTCACCATTTTCGGACTAAGCGTCACATGGTACTCTTTGATGACACTTTAACAGCATTAAACTTCTCGGCAACAACTGACCACGCCGTTCCCACGACTTTCTTGTCACTTAACTTTCCACAACGATCACCCGCTGTTCCACTGAGTACCATCGCCCCCTTTGCACAGCTCCACTCGCACTAACACAGCCCACACTATGCTATCAACTGATGTGGATCACGTGGCCTGCGTATACGTCTTGCTGCGTCACGGGTGTGGTTATATGCGTACTTTCACGGCCGCTCGTATCCTCTCGTCCTTACCACTTTTATTTGCGCCATTCCGTATTTCCGAAATAGAATCTGCCACATTTTATTAAAGAAGTCCGATTGCCTTTCAAATTAAACTCATTTCCACATATTATCATTATGCGCTCGCGTTTGTGCACAATTTCTGAACGAATCGACACCAAATAGATTATGACCCTTGCTAAGTATATTAATATTTACCATAAATTCAAATTAATAAATGCTTTATTAAAATAAATAAAAGCGTGTACAAGCCATTGCAAATCGCCTGCAAGCAAAAGAAAAGTGGAACATTTTTTTCTCTATTGCTGGTTAACCAATTCTAAGTGAATTTCAATTAGAAAAGCGCAGGAACTACATATTTTGTAGCAAACGAGGCAGATAATATAATGCCTACTTTCGTGTGAGACATTATCTCGTCCAAAATAAATGAAAACCACGTGGAATATACAGTATGCAAAAACAAATTTTCTTTTAACTATGTTGTACAACAATATTTTTTCACAATAGAGAAATACCGTTGAGGTCAATCTGTGTCAAAACAAGTGAGTTGTTTGAACTTAATGTTGAATGCTCTCCTTCATTTTTTACGCAGTGCTGCACGCTATCTGTCAATCTTATTGTTGTTTCTCATGTTACTAATTGATGTCAAAAACTACTAAAGCGTGAATACAGAAAATATTCGCATGGAACCGAACGTTACCTGCCTGTCAGCAGAGTAACGTGTTCAAATTTATGACAAACTATTCTCTCTCAATTAATAACATTGAAGGTTGTAGCATTAGTACGGGTAGTGGTTAAGAAACATAGCGTTAAAACAAGTTTTGGTTTTATTTTTTAATAAAATTTTGATTTGTTTACTCCACTCCCTCCTCCTTGGTTTAGATCATGGGCACGCTTTTACTACCTGCTACACATACTGTATATATGTATCATGTGTCGTGGCACGATCTTTTGACCTAAAGTAGCCGATTTCATTCCCATTGTAGAGGGATGATCATCCCTTCTTAACCGTACCAGAGGACCTGCAAGCATTTGTAATCGGACGGAAAGTATGTTGGACGACAAAACTATCCATCAGATGATTGTCATCGAAGGGTTGCACCTACTAAAATTTATAAATATCTTGAAGACATTGTAGTCTGCAAAGTACGGCGCTATTCATAAAGAAGGCACCGATTTCAAACATTTATATCTTCCAAGTTACAAAAGGTAGCACCATAATTCCAACGTTCCTGGACAGACAGTAGTTTAAATTTTGAACAGTCCGGGTAGACATTCCAATCAAGATCGCATTGGCGCTGTTGCTTTCTTCTTCTTGGAAAAAACTGACAGAACTGACCTCTCCTGAAATGCTTCAAAATTGGTTATTTCCCCATCTTGAAGATGATTCAAGTGACATCATCTTCATGCAAGATAGTGCCGCGCCTCATTTCTCTACACACGTCCGACGTTACTTGAATGACATCATGCCCCGACATTGGATTGGAAGAAGACGAAGAAGAAGAGCAGAAGATGAATTTCACCGTCGGTGGACTCCCAGGTCTCCAGACCTCTCACTCGTGACTTTTATCTGTGGGGTTACGTAAAAGACTGAATTTTTATCCCCCATATGCCTAACAGTCTTCAAAGTCTGTGACATCGCATTGTTGAAGCTGTGAATTCGGTAACGAGAGACCAGCAGCTTCGTATGTGGCAGGAAATGAGCCACCGTTTTTGACATTTGTCGTGTAACAGATCGTACTCACACTGAATGCATAAAAATTTGATCTTTTTTTTTATCCAGGAACGTTGATGTGTTTCTATCTGTTGCAGTCTGGAAGCAACGAATGTTTGAAATCTGTTCCTATTTTAACAACCCTTTTTTGTTTTTTGGTTTTACATCTCTCCAAATGGGTTTTTCGACTGCTGTGAAGCACCGAAACATAACTTCCGACCAGTTTACCGCTTGAATCTAGCGATATTTTTATGACTTTAAACAAGTTAGATGTGTTGTAGCAAAGCATTAATGTCATTTTTCAAGACTGTTTGGCAAAAGGTTAAAATTCATAAGGCATTGTTAGCTGGCGAGCAGCAGAAATGAGGTTCCGACACCTAACTGCAAATATATTCTTTCTTAGCAGGTGTTGGAACTTATCATTCGTGAACTGTCTTAAGTCTTAACTGCACCTGTCGAGTGTTGGTGGCTGTGGTGATCGCTTGTAGAGTTCAGTGTCGTGTTTTATGGCGATGAGAGATGGGAGATGGAAAATCTGGCCATCTCATAGCCATACTTCCCTCGAATAGCATCAAGGTGGTTACCAAGCTTAACGTCCTGACACCATCTACGATGTGGCAAGTGCTCACAATCAAACACTTTTCAGAGCTTTGAGATTTACTCTAACACATTGATACACAGTCAGGTGTACATAAATCTTATGCCACCACCTCAGCTCCCATTGCCGGACAAATAGCGATAACCAAAATTTCAGCATCCCAAAAGTTTCGGATCGGTAACGTCAAAGTCGAGCACTATTACATTAGATTGTGTTAGTCATCTCAGAGACATACGAGCATATGACTATGTTTGTTAAATAGTAAAAACAGAACTTCAGTGTTGTCTCTCTCTTGTTACAGGGTAGATCTTGCCTGCGATTAGCGATTTCGTCTCTGTTACGTGCATACTCATTGTACAAATGATAAAGATTTGATGAAATAATTTGTGGTAATTTGTCAATGGAGTGTGTAAAATGCAAAGATCAGACCACAGACTGTATTGTATGTTAACCGGGGCCATAGAAACGACAGAGAGGCTTCCGTCCCCGGCGCAGCCGCAGTAGTCCACAACCCCACGATGACTACCACAGTCCAGTTCACCCCTCCACCGCCCCACACCGAACCACTCTCTTTCAGGGTTATTGTGCGGTTCGGTCCCCGGTGGATCACCCCCCCCCCCTCCTCACCTCCCCCCCCCCCAGGGAACGTCTCCCACCAGACGCGTGTAGCCCCTATGTTTGCGTGGTAGAGTAATGGTGGTGTACGCGTACGTGGAGAACTCGTTTGCGCAGCAATCGTCAACGTAGTGTAGCGGAGGCAGAATAAGGGGAACCAGCCCGCATTCTCAGAGGCAGATAGAAAGCGGTCTAAAAACCATCTACAGACTGGCAGGCTCACCGGACCATGACGAAAGTCCGCAGGGTGGATTCGTGCCGTGGACCAGGTGCTCCTTCCCAATCCGTTAAGCCGTGCGTTAGACCACACGTTACTCACTCAACTAATCCATTTCCGTGAGGTTAGGCTGTTCTTTCAGTGTCAATAAACCACAATCCGATACAATCGGTGTCAAACGCCAAATTATTACTCGTGAAGACAGAAGCCACTCATCTCGTACCACGCCAGACACATTTGAGGGTCGTATCGCTGGACAACTAACGAGCGACATAGCGTTATGGTACAAACACAGAACAGAGACACTTGACCAGCATTCAGGGCAAGAGTGCTTCAAGTACGCTTCCGGACGTCCAATCCGTTAAGCCGTGCGTTAGACCACACGTTACTCACTCAACTAATCCATTTCCGTGAGGCTAGGCTGTTCTTTCAGTGTCAATAAACCACAATCCGATACAATCGGTGTCAAACGCCAAATTATTACTCGTGAAGACAGAAGCCACTCAACTCGTACCACGCCAGACATATTTGAGGGTCGTATCGCTGGACAACTAACGAGCGACATAGCGTTGTGGTACAAACACAGAACAGAGACACTTGACCAGCATTCAGGGCAAGAGTGCTTCAAGTACGCTTCCGGACGTCCAATCCGTTAAGCCGTGCGTTAGACCACACGTTACTCAACTAATCCATTTCCGTGAGGCTAGGCTGTTCTTTCAGTGTCAATAAACCACAATCCGATACAATCGGTGTCAAACGCCAAATTATTACTCGTGAAGACAGAAGCCACTCAAATCGTACCACGCCAGACATATTTGAGGGTCGTATCGCTGGACAACTAACGAGCGACATAGCGTTGTGGTACAAACACAGAACAGAGACACTTGACCAGCATTCAGGGCAAGAGTGCTTCAAGTACGCTTCCGGACGTCCAGATTTAGGTTGCTTGTCATATGCATAAACTGAGTAAGTCGAACACAGCATGACTGATTTCCTTCCACACCTTCTTCTGCCCGAAGTTTTCATCTATAATGATCTCGTCATTGATGGGGCGATAAACTGCAATATTCCTTTCTTCCTCTCACACTCTTTGCGACATCAACGTACGGTTCTTTCACTCATCGTGTGAATCAGTCCCTCACTGTGACCTCGAGGAAAAAACTGTAAATTACGAGGGCTGTTTTTTATAGCCTCTGCTCAGTCGTGAAATGGAAACCACAGTAAAAATCGAAAAGGTTTCATTTGCAACATTTAGCTATACCTTCCAACGGCTTCTCTTCGCCTTAGACGTTTTTGGTAGAGTGGTACCAGCTTTCCAATGTCGTCGTCATAGAAGGCAGCTACCGGCGATTTCCGCCAACTCCCTACGCTGCTCTGCAGCTCCTTTTTTAATGCCAAAGTGCTGTCCTCGAAGCCAGCAGTTCGTGTGAGCGAAGAGGTGAAAATCAGAGGAAGCCAAGTCCGGGCTGTATAGTGGGTGATCAAATACTTCCAGTCGAAAACGTTAAACGAAAATTTGTATGAAGTAGTTGATTTGAGCGTCGAAATAATTCAGTAGTAGTATTTGAAACTGTGACTGGATGGGGACTGAACCTGGATGCTCTGCTTCTCTAGAACAGTTGCCTTAATCACCTCGAAATGTTTCCCATCGGACTAAAATTCTCAACTGCTGCTCACCACTGATGATGTGGCAACTTTCATTTTCCCCTTTGCTCTCAGCCTCATTGTATTCCTGCTAGGGAAAGTTTGGTGGTGCGCACCTGCACTGAAATAGTCGTGTTCCCATTGAGGCATATCCATACATTTACATGTGTGGTGTCCGGTCTTTCGGACATATCCGAAAGAACGGACAGCACACATGTAGCTGTAATCGTAAACGCTGCAACAACGTCTTTGCTGGTTCAGCAGTATGCGCCGATTATGTTAAATGGGCTGCATGAAATCAGGCGAAACCCCTAAGCACGACTTCGCGGTTGGTGAGTGACACTATTTTCACGGTATCTTTACGTGCTCACTGTGCACTCAGAAGCGTGGCGTGAAATGACAGATGGGCAACAAGAGACACCGTGCAACACTTCTGCTCAAAACCTCGCCGGATTTTCACTATGGTTTTAGTTTCGCGATCGATCAGGGGTTGAGCAAAATTGACCTCGTACTGATTCCATACCTTTTGTGTGCCACACAAACGCTTAGTTTGCAAATGATGTAAATAGTCCTCTTTTGGCTGTCACCTGTATTACCAAGTAGAGATAAAAGAAGGCAATGATCGAGTCCTTTACTTGTTTAAAGTAATTTCTTTATTTTGGGCACTGAATTATTTGCAGCTACAGCTCTCTGCTCATGGTGAAATTGAAGATGTGCAACTGAGTGCCTCCCGCAGACACAGCAGGTGATGGCAGTGGCGCCCTTACGAGATGCTGACGCCGGCAGTGCTGGAGATCCAGTCGAGGAAGGAGGTGACCCTGGCGTAGCCGGACGGGGCGCCGCTCTCGCAGCCAGCGTTCGACACGAAGCTGACGACGCCGATCAGGGTGAAGCTGCCCGTCGAGCCGATCACCATGGGGCCGCCGCTGTCACCCTGCAACGTGACCACACCGTATAATCTCTGACTGGTGGTAGGCCAGAACACGTGTACCCCAAGGCAACAGAGCCTGGCGCCCCCAAGATGAAGCACTGCAGCTAAACAAGTGGATTCTAAAGAACTGTCTCCACAAGTCAGGGACATCAGTGACCAATCTGGCTCATGTGGAGGGTCCACAATTTTGGTTTGCTCTAAAGCTTCTATGTGATTGCAGATACTTTCCTTTCGGTAACTTCATCTTTTTACACATCTATTATTTAAGACAGTAGCCGTGTTGTCGGTCTACGGCCTCTGAATAATTCAATTAAGTGTATAAAACATATACCAGCCATAACAGAGAGTCAGGAACACCAAAAAAATATCAAACACAGGGGAAGAGCGACACTTTAAAAGGAACATTGCATGGCTTATACAAATATACAACAAATAAATGTCGACGGGATACGAAACATAACTGAAGATTCAAGAGCTGTAAGTACTGTACTGCATAAATAACACAGTACAGAAAAATTTCAGCACTAAACACATCCAAAAATTTTATAAAGCTGGTATCTATCTGTTCACTTCCAGTATGTACTATTCTCATAGCTCGTATATCGATATATCCATACAACCCGTGAGCAGTGGCATCGGCCAGTTGCGAGAGTAAATAAAACTTCGTCTCTGCCCTATACATTGGGTCCTGTTTTTAGCGCGTCCGGTAGTAGCAGTCGGTACGTAGATTCGTTGTAAATGACTGTACGGGTAGGTCGCGAGAATTTGACCGGGGGAAGTTTCACCTGTCGGTGGTAAGAAACTTGGTCACGTGAAAGGATTTAGATGAATCCTTAATCAGATAGCTCTGTTAAGAGCGATGTCATGCAGTATTTTGTGGAATTTTGTTATAGTAAAAGATTGTTATTAACAATTAGAAACCTTCTGTAAGACGGTTGTGGTGCTGTGGGTTCCTAGTAATATTGTCTAATCAGGTAATGGGATGGGGAAGGAACTGAGCAGGCAGTAATATGAGGAAGGATGTGGAACGAGTAAGGGGAAGGGTGAAAAGACGAGGTGCAGGATATAGGAGACGAGCAGGATTGCAGTTATGCAGGAAATTTGGTTATAGGTAATGGGACGCACAGTGTTGGCTTCATAGCGTGAAAGGAAAAGCCTGCTGAAATTACCTTAGAAAAGGACATGGAAATTGTTTAACATGGCAACAGAGGCATGAGAACAGGTCAGAATTCTCAAGAATGGGAGATACAACAACAGGGAATCGATTTTTCAGAAAACATAAGACTGGAAAAGAAATTCGAGATGTTTTAGAAGGTGCGAGAGTTCAGTCAGCTAATACTGGATACGGGTGAGAGAGGATAAATGTGTATGGAGTGCTATGTGGATGTACAGGAATTTGGTGAAAGTTTTAACATTTGGCAGGGTTGGAGATCCATTTAGCATTTTCACGGATGAGGACAGGATGAGTGCTGGCATTGTAGATAAGTGTGATAGTCTTGGGATTTCGTACCAAAGTCGGCTAGTTAGCAGTTTCAGTCATTTCCCTCTATTGTGCTATTTCATTTGGATCTTCGTTATTTGAGGGTTCCATATTAGCAGCTGACTGATTGCTGGTCAAAGGCATTTCAGAGCTAAAATTAGGTATATTGGAAGGTTGTGAAATGTAAGGTCCAGCTTTCTCAGACGGAAAATTCAGTTGCTCTTTCCTATATCTATCTTTTTTGTGTGTCATAAGGTCGCTGGGATGAGAGGAGAAAACCTCAGTCCTATATGTCTCTCTCCAGTGCTGCAGTAGAAAGGAACGTTCAGAGTATGTTCGGTGTGACGTTGTTTAGCACCTTTAGGGCTTATCTTCTTTAGCGCTTCATTGCCTTTGTTTGGAAAGTTGGAAGGCGAAAGGTGATGCACGGCGATACTTACGCTGCAGGTACTCTGCCGGTTGGGTCCTGTGGCGCACAGGGTGGAGGAGATGATGGAGCTTCCATAGTACTGGGCGCAGGCCGAGTTGGAGATGACGTTCAGCGTCGTGTACTGCAGTATGTCCGGGTTGTTGCCGTCTGAAAACATAACACACGGGGAGACCTGTAGTAACGTCTGGAACTGAGACGCAGTTTCTTTGAACCCAAGAATACGGCCATCCAGCGACTAGAATTTTATTTATAATATGACACAGTGCTATTACAAGGGATTTCAAATTGATCCCGTATTTCTAGGTTTCCAGGAGGTTTTTGACGCTGTACCTCAGTAGTCAAATTGCGTGCGTATGGAATATCGTCTCATTATGTGACTGGATTCGTGGTTTCCTGACAGACACGTCACTGTTCATCGAGTAAAACAGAAGTGATTCCTGGCGTTGCCTAAGGTAGTGTTATAGGCTCTTTGCTGTTCCTTATCTATTTAAATGATTTAGGAGACAAACTGAGCAGCCGTCTTAGGTTGTTTACAGATGATGCTGTCGTTTATCACCTAGTAAAGTCATCAGAAGATCAAAAAAATTGCAAAATGATTTATAAACGATATCTGTATGGTGCGAAAATTGGCAATTGACTCTAAATAATGAAAAATGTGAGGTCATCCTCATGAGCGCTAAAAGGAATCCGTAATATTTCTGTTACACGATAAAGCAGTCAAATCTAAAGGCCGTGAATTCAACTGAATACCCAGGAATTTCAATTACGAACAACTTAAATTGAAACTAACACATATAAAATGTTGTGGGGAAGGAGGACCATAGACTGCAATTTATTGGCAGAACACTTAGAAGATGCAACAGATCTACTAAAGAGACTGCCTACACTACGCTTGTCCGTCCTCTATTGGAGTACCGCTGCTCGGTGTGGGATCCTTACCAGATACGATTAACCAAGTACATCGAGAAAGTTCAAAGAAGAGCAGCATGTTTTGTATTATAGATAACTAGGGGAAAGAGGGCCAGTGCCATGATACAGGATTTGGGGTGGACATCGTTAAAACAAAGGAATTCCTCGCTGTGGCAAGAACTTACGCGAGTGACAGTTTATTTACTCGGTGGCAGTGAGATTTCTCTTAGGCTTTATTTATTTTTTCGCGTACTGTCATACTTACAATCCCCCCCTCCCCCCGAGTTATCCTGAATAGTCATATTTTAATTGGACAAGTCAGGGCTTACTGACAATTAGTAGAATCGTATTAATTACTGGGATTTCTGCTAAAGCCCCGTTTTGTGTGGCTTCTCCGCGAGTCGGTGACTACATTTCGAAAGACTAAGTAAGGTTTCCTTAGGACAATCGGAATCGGTTGATCGGCCACCTGCATCCGAAAAACATACAAGAGAACTGCCGCAGAATGACGGGGATGAAAATAACCTACTACGTAACGTCGAATGTTCCCTGATAATCTTCATGGGTGATGCAGTTGTGCACCGAGAGGTTGCAACGCTAGAAAACTTTTGCGAAATGCAGGAAGATCTGCAGAGGATCCACGTTTGGTGCAGGGATTGGCAGTTGGCCAGCAACACAAACAAATGGAAAGTATTGCGCATGTATAGGCAAAAAAAATCGTCATTGCATGGTTACACGATTGCAGAACACCCATAAAATATCTAGTAGTATGCATATGGAGTGATTTAAACTGGAACAGCCACATCAAAATAATCGCAAATAAGGCAGATCCAAGACTGAGATTCATTGGAAGAATCATCAGGAAATATAGTTCACCCGAGAAAGAAGTAGTTTTCAAAATCCTCTTTCGACCAGTACATGATTATTGATAGTCAACCTGGCAACCGTACCAGATAGAATTGATAGGGTAAATAGAGAAGTTCAACCAATTGCAGTGGCAGACGCTGCAAGAGAGCCGTTCTACGAGGGCAGTTCAATAAGTAATGCAACACATTTTTTTTCTCGGCCAATTTTGGTTGAAAAAACCTGAAATTTCTTGTGGAATATTTTCAAACATTCCCGCTTCGTCTCGTATAGTTTCATTGACTTCCGACAGGTGGCAGCGCTGTACGGAGCTGTTAAAATGGCGTCTGTAACGGATGTGCGTTGCAAACAACGGGCAGTGATCGAGTTTCTTTTGGCGGAAAACCAGGGCATCTCAGATATTCATAGGCGCTTGCAGAATGTCTACGGTGATCTGGCAGTGGACAAAAGCACGGTGAGTCGTTGGGCAAAGCGTGTGTCATCATCGCCGCAAGGTCAAGCAAGACTGTCTGATCTCCCGCGTGCGGGCCGGCCGTGCACAGCTGTGACTCCTGCAATGGCGGAGCGTGCGAACACACTCGTTAGAGATGATCGACGGATCACTATCAAACAACTCAGTGCTCAACTTGACATCTCTGTTGGTAGTGCTGTCACAATTGTTCACCAGTTGGGATATTCAAAGGTTTGTTCCCGCTGGGTCCCTCGTTGTCTAACCGAACACCATAAAGAGCAAAGGAGAACCATCTGTGCGGAATTGCTTGCTCGTCATGTGGCTGAGGGTGACAATTTCTTGTCAAAGATTGTTAAAGGCGATGAAACATGGGTTCATCACTTCGAACCTGAAACAAAACGGCAATCAATGGAGTGGCGCCACACCCACTCCCCTACCAAGAAAAAGTTTAAAGCCATACCCTCAGCCGGTAAAGTCATGGTTACAGTCTTCTGGGACGCTGAAGGGGTTATTCTGTTCGATGTCCTTCCCAATGGCCAAACGATCAACTCTGAAGTGTATTGTGCTACTCTTCAGAAATTGAAGAAACGACTTCAGCGTGTTTGTAGGCACAAAAATCAGAACGAACTTCTCCTTCTTCATGACAACGCAAGACCTCACAAGTCTTCGCACCCGAGAGGAGCTCACAAAACTTCAGTGGACTGTTCTTCCTCATGCACCCTACAGCCCCGATCTCGCACCGTCGGATTTCCATATGTTTGGCCCAATGAAGGACGCAATCCGTGGGACGCACTACGCGGATGATGAAGAAGTTATTGATGCAGTACGACGTTGGCTCCGACATCGACCAGTGGAATGGTACCGTGCAGGCATACAGGCCCTCATTTCAAGGTGGCGTAAGGCCGTAGCATTGAATGGAGATTACGTTGAAAAATAGTGTTGTGTAGCTAAAAGATTGGGGAATAACCTGGTGTATTTCAATGCTGAATAAAACAACCCCTGTTTCAGAAAAAAAATGTGTTGCATTACTTATTGAACTGCCCTCGTACACCACGGTGTGGTTTACTGGTAACGTTCCGACAATGTACGTTTCTAGAAGGGTAAACCAATATATTACTTCCTCCTACGCAAATCTCACGAAAATACCATGCTGGATAAATAAGAGAGGTTTGAGCTTGGGCGAAGGTTAGACAGCAATCTTCCTTCCCGTGAACCATACGCGATTGGTATAAAAGGTATCCTCTGCCAAACACCGTTAATGGCTAGAGGAATATATGTATAAATGTAAAACTACTGAGGCCAAAATGATTCATTACGTACTCACAACACTGTATGATTAAAAAGTTCAATATTAAACAAATATTCGAGAGTTGGTCTTTAATCGCCCGCATCTCGTGGTCGTGCGGTAGCGTTCTCGCTTCCCACGCCCGGGTTCCCGGGTTCGATTCCCGGCGGGGTCAGGGATTTTCTCTGCCTCGTGATGGCTGGGTGTTGTGTGCTGTCCTTAGGTTAGTTAGGTTTAAGTAGTTCTAAGTTCTAGGGGACTTATGACTACAGCAGTTGAGTCCCATAGTGCTCAGGGCCATTTGAGCCAGTTGTTCTTTAATCGAGAATTTAACGGGTAGACTACAGATGCTCGTAGAGTTTGTGAGTTGATAGGTAGCGTGAAGGATTTAGAACTAACATCTGCAGAAGCTCACCACAGGTAAGCACACCGGACGAAAAATTAGGCGCCCTAGGAGATGTCACGCTAATACCACGTAACACCATCTATAGCCCTGGCAAAGGGAGTTGGTGAGAAAGACAGTCAACGAGTTTCTTCAGCCCAAACAAACGGGCAGCAACAAATCCTGTAACGTTTGCAACCGATTTTGATCGATAAGGTGTGACACTCGCCTGTAGGCATTGTTGGTGAGAACCTGTTTAGGATGACTGTTACTATGCTGTGCAACGTTGTTGCCAGTGGTATACTATTTCTTGTGTAGCACACTGACCATATTCGGTCTGAAACACGCAAAGTAGGAAATAGATTACAGCAGAGCCAATCGCAGGCCAGCCTGGTTGTTCCGCCTTACGAAACACAACATAGCCATCAAACGTTGCTAGGCGACCTGGCCAGGAGAGGTGTGCAAGGCGTAGAAAAGCCCAAGCAAGCACAGCCAATGAGTATATACGCTACTGGACATTAAACTAGCTACACCACGAAGATGACGTGCTATAGACGCGAAATTTAACCGACAGGAAGAAGGTGCTGTGATATGCAAATAATCAGCTTTACAGATCATTCACACAAGGTTGGCGCCGGTGGCGACACATACAACGTGCTGACATGAGGAAAGTTTACAACCGATTTCTCATACACAAACAGCAGTTGAGCGGCGTTGCCTGGTGAAACGTTGTTGTGATGCCTCGTGTAAGGAGGAGAAATGCGTACCATCACGTTTCCGACTTTGATAAAGGTCGGATTGTAGCCTATCGCGATTGCGGTTTATCGTATCGCGACATTGCTGCTCGCGTTCTTCGAGATCCAATGACTGTTAGCAGAATATAGAATCGAGGGGTTCAGAAGGGTAATGCGGAACGCCGTGCTGGATCCCAACGGCCTCGTATCACTAGCAGTCGAGATAACAGGCATCTTATCCGAATGGTTATAGCGGATCGTGCAGCCACGTCTCGATCCCTGAGTCAATATATGGGGACGTTTGCATGACAACAACCATCGGCACGAACAGTTCGACGACGTGTGCAGCAGCATGGACTATAAGCTCGGAGACCATGGCTGCGGTTACCCTTGACGCTGCATCACAGACAGGAGGGCCTGCGATGGTGTACTCAACGACGAACCTGGGTGCACGAACGGCAAAACGTCATTTTTTTCGGATAAATGTAGATTCTGTTTACAGCATCATGATGGTCGTATCCGTGTTTGGTGACATCGTGGTGAATGCACATTGGAAGCGTGTATTCGTCATCGCCATACTGGCGTATCACCCGGCGTGATGGTATGGGGTGCCATTGGTTACACGTCTGTCACCTCTTGTTAGCATTGACGGCACTTTGAACAGTGCACGTTACATTTCAGATGTGTTTCGACCCGTGGCTCTACCCTTCATTCGATCCCTGCGAAACCCTACATTTCAGCAGGATAATGCGCGATCGCGTGTTGCAGGTCCTGTACGTGCCTTTCTGGATACAGAAAATGTTCGATTGCTGCCCAGATCTCTCACCAATTGAAAACGTTTGGTCAATGGTGGCCGAGCAACTGGCTCGTCACAATACGCCAGTCACTACTCTTGATGAACTGTGGTATCGTGTTGAAGCTGCATGGGCAGCTGTACCTGCACCCGCCATCCAAGCTCTGTTTGACTTAATGCCCAGGCGTATCAAGGCCGTTATTACAGCCAGAGGTGGTTGTTCTGGGTAGTGATTTCTCAGGATGTATGCACACAAATGGCCAGTAGTGTAAATGACACTTTTGTACTAAAAGCATCTTGTGTTAGTATTACAACATTTCCACCATGGGATAGTGACATTAGGGCCTCCATCCAGAAGTCTATAGGGTTCCACAGTTCGACCACGCGTCAGGGCAGCCTGCCTTGAAACTTGTGATGCAGAGCCACCATGAGGCCAGCCGAGCCATGCACTTTCCACAGAACTCGAGTGGGTCTGGGTCGCTCCGTCACCCATTGCCGCCGGCAGGGCAGCACTGGAGAGCCGCTCCTCGGCCTCCGCCATCTTAGCCGCCGAGTCCAGGGACGTCACTGGGAGAAGCGGTGGCGTTGCCCTACCTCTCGGCCTCGCTGACACCCGTCAGCATTGAGCATTGGTTGACGTCACGCACGCACCCACGGGGTGGACGGGGGGGGGGGGGGGGCAACTGGCTGCCTCGACCACACTGCCACTGCTTGTAATGAATCACAGCAGAGAGGCATAATAAAGGAATCTGAAAAGCACAGAACAATCTCTCTGACGCTAACCATCTTCATTTTTAGACACGTCGGACAGCCCGCACTGATATACCGACACAACGTCCAACTTCATTCATGAAGTGGTAATGGGCAATTCAAGACATGGTAGCTCCTTTCTACAACTCTGTCACATCCACTTCGACCCTGCTTGCTGCACTGATTCCATACATCCAACGGCACTTCAACACCACTTCATTGGCATGTCGTAAGTCAGCAGTGGAGGGTCATATGATTGCCTGGTACCAGTTCTACACCATGTAGTCTGCTCCAAAAGATGCGCGGGGTAGCCGTGCGGTATAGTGCGTCTTATCACGGTCCGCGCGGCTTCACACGTTGGAGGTTCGAGTCCTTCCTCGGGCATGGGTACGTGAGTTGTCCTTAGCGTAAGTTAGTGTAAGTTAGATTAAGTGGTGCATAGGCTTAGGGACCGATGACGTCAGAAGTTTGGTCCCATAAGACCTTACCACAAATTTCCAAATTGCTCCACAGCTAACAATGTGTTCTCGAAATGGGGCGACTAATACTTTGTCGGGTGAGTTTATGATCTGGATAAACAGAGATTCAACTGCACATATGTATGTCCTCTGAAAAGCAACACACACTATCAAGGATCTGTAATATCTGTAGCACTTACTTACATTGAGATAGGCATCGATACTGGCACAGTTCTCCTTCAGGAGACCCTAAATTTTGGGATCAGTTTGACTCCAGAAAGTCTTATTTAATTTAAATAGTTAAATTTCTGAATACACAACATCATGAACCACTAATTTGGAGACAAAAGACAGTATAGCGTCTTCTGAGATAAGATTGACTATTGCATGTTCTACAGCCACCCATCCACTGAAAACTGACTTCTTCCTCTGTATATTTTTGTTTAACCTTTTGATGTCTCCACTCTGTTTTCTGTGAGCGTATTGTAAACTCGAGTGCTTCTTCTAGTTAAGATCAAAACTGACAACATATCATATGATTTGTCTAAGAATAAAAAGTTTTGTAAATTGTAAAGGTACTAAACGTATGGAACAAGCAAAATGTTATACTGTGTATTTAACTGTTTTGTGTTCTTGATTCTCTTGTACAAAATACTAATATCTGCAATTACTTGAAAGTTTCCCAATATTAACAGAAATTGGCTGTCCCTTTCGATAGAAATTTTTGGATTGCCAAGCGACAAACATCATGTGGTAACGTCTAACCAAAATCTTCGACTAGTGTTGCTAGTGAAGTTGAAAATTCACCTCAAGTCCGTTTCTAAAACCAGAAATGAACAAAACACCACACCAAAACAATATCTACTACATGTAGACACCCCGCCATTTGGGCATAAACGCTGGAAGGCTACGCTCGTACATTGAAGACTAGGAGGAATGAGCATGCCCCGAAATTTTGTTACTCCAGTCTTATACCATACAAGGCACTCCGTAGGACAAGCAGTCGTAATAAGGTGTTTTTGTGGTAGTCTGTCCACCACAGCTAGGGAAATAATACAGAAAGGGTGTACTTACTGTCTGCAGTGAGGCCCCAACCGCTCACCGTCACAGACTGGCCCTCGAAGCTGTTGCCTGCCTGTGAGCGAGATGGCAGGTTCACAAGCGCAATGTTGCCTGCAAGAGGGTACGAGAAATATGTGAGAAATAGAACAGACATTCAAGAAAAACACTTTCAGTGGATTGTGTCGTCTCTGGAAGGGATGAGTCAGCACTCTACAAAAATTTTCTTCAAACCACAATTTTAGAAAGAAACGTACATAAATTAGTAGCAACATACAAATACATTTTTTGTGAAAGAGAAATAAATTTAAACCTGACTGTGAAGCTGATTACAATCATTTCGGAAACACCAACTATCAAATTATCGTCTCTGGAAACGTAACGTTACTTAATAGTCTAAATAATTGAGTGTAAGTTTTTGTGACAGCGGCAGATAAGCTAAGTGATGGTAAAATTCGGAAAATTTTCTTTGGGCTTCTCTAGCGGCGTGCTTCGGTACTGTGCCTCGTGGATTTCAGTGTGTTCCAGAACAACAGACTTGTGCCTGCTAACATTCAAATTAATTTTTATTTGTTGAGGTAATAATTAAAACTTTGTCACTACTTTTCATAATAACCAAACCTAGAAGTTAATTTTCCTCCGAAGATACATCGAAAATATACGTGAAAGGAAAAAATAATTTCACTGGCAATCATTCATCTCGATCCGTCAAACTGTTCGACAAAATGGGACTTTGCTGTACTGATTTCTACCAAATAGAGCAAAGTTCTTATTACTATAGTGTTGGAACTGTTGGAACAAGATGCAAAGGATGTCGATAACAACGAGAAAAGTGACGGTGTGGTCTAACCGAGTACAGTAACTCCACTGTCCCACAATCGATACGTTGACGTTCGATAAACATTCTGATGTCCATACCGACCCTAAAATAGATTTAAAAAATCTCTTAGACACTTCATTACCATTTAAGAGGATATTTTCAAACGCTGGCAAAATCATCATCGAAAAAAATATAGATTCTGTGACATATCGTGAAATATCGAGAGCAAAATATTAATTTTTACCACGTATTTGATTTTCTACACATCAAAATTTTCATCAAGAAGGGTTTGATTTTCAAATTGTTATACAACAACATAAATCAAATAAGTGTGTCTTGTCACTGTCTTTAAATCTGTTGTGGGTTGGCAGGAGAGCCAACACGGTGTTATTAGAGGAAGCCGAAAGGCACGCGTTTTAGCTCACGCAGGCTGGCGTGAGGTCTGGAACAGGACAAGGAAATTAGAATTTAGAAAAACGGACGTAGCTGGTGGAATACTTAACTTTAATCCATTAATGATGAGCGTCGCTCTTGACTGTACATGATTCAGTATCAATAGTAACTGGTAATGGCGCCTTGCTAGGTCGTAGCAAATGACGTAGCTGAAGGCTATGCTAACTATCATCTCGGCAAATGAGAGCGTATTTTGTCAGTAAACCATCGCTAGCAAAGTCGGTTGTACAACTGGGGCGAGTGCTAGGAAGCCTCTCTAGACCTGCCGTGTGGCGGCGCTCGGTCTGCAATCACTGATAGTGGCGACACGCGGGTCCGATATATACTAACGGACCGCGGCCGATTTAAAGGAAAGTGTGGTGTCTGGTGGTGACACCACAAAATCTTCTTGTGTGAAAAACTTTGGTGAGCAACATGTTATTATTTAAACCTGTTAAAGTTCTGTGGGTTTTTTACACAGCCGTTTTTTGGGAGGATTTTAATTTTTATAAGCAAAAATTGTAACATTTTTATTGTTTTTAAAATAAATAAAAAATTAAGGATTAATAAATTACAGTAAATGTAGTTGATTAAGATTCTGAGCGAAAACAGTCCTAAGTTGCAAATAGTGTTGAGAAATCATCAACATTAACATATACTGGTCTTTTACACGTACAAGGAAACTGTGATTATCTCGTTTGAGGCAGTGAATTCAGAAAGACATTTTGCCACACGATGTATTTTTTCCTTTTCAACGATGATGTTGTCAACCTTTGAAAATAACACCTTGCATGGTAATGAATTGTCAACGACATTATTTATTTTAGAGCTGTTGGTGATAAACTGGATCGAATAAGATTTGTTTCGTAACTGTGGATAAAAATAATCTAGCAAATAAATGTACCTGCACACTGTCCTTAAACCTGTCAAATTGCTTCGGAAGAACAATATTATGGCTTAATTTTGAATAGTATGGAAATATTGACTGGAAGAAAAAATAAGTAGTGGCATTTGCTGTAGCTGATAGAGCGAGATGCAGTCATATTATTTTTTATACTGAATGTGTGTGCCTCGTGTTCGTCGATCTTAGTTGCAGTTTGAAAATCACTTAAGTTTTTGCTGTAAGGTATAAGGACTGATTTTGTATGTAACGGTTCTTACGCTTTGAGTTATTTACTTTCTTGCTACGAATAAATTCCCTTTCCCCCTACTCCCCCTACTCACATTCACTCGGTCTGTTTCTCCTTTTCCTCCTGGACATTGCTTTTTGTACGCGCGTTTGTGTGAGACTTACCGCTGAGCTGGACGCTGGTGCCCAGGAAGACGACGGCGACGTCGTTGGCGAGCGTCTGGGAGTTGTAGCCGCTGTGCGCCGTCGCCGACCTGGTGACGAGGATCACCTTGCCGGACTCGCTGCCCTGGTAGCGCAGGCCTCCCAGGCCCACCTCCCACGTGCTGAACCTGTCGTGGCAGGACGATCACTCGTAACACAAGGATCAGCGATTGAAAGCAGGTGGGACAACCACTTTCTGGAGGCGATAAACTGTAATTTAGTCCTAGGGTTTTAATCATCACCTTTAAAAAATAAAGTTATGCAATTAATTACATCTGCTCCTTATCATTCGGCTGCACCATTTTCTTTGGGCGCACCTAGCGGCGTGCTGCGGTACTGTGCCGCATGATTCCATTGTGTTTCAGAATTACAGACTTGTACCCGTTAACAATCATATTAGTTTTTATATATACTACGATGGTATCTGTTCTTTCGGACCTGTCCGAAAGAACAGATACCATCTTAGTGTAGATATATTTAAGGCTCACCGGCCACTTGACCATCTTCTTCTTCTTCTGTGCGAATGCACCAACAGTGCCCGAACTCTTACGGGAATCGGCAACGCGCCGCGAGTAATGAGTATATTGGGTGGGGGCACTAAGAATGTAGTGCGGGACAATACGTTGAGAATGTGGGTTTCGCGGGAGGCGTGCCAGAGATGAATCCCTGCAGTCGAACTATCCTCTGTGTCCTCGGTGGCTTAGCTGGACAGCCGGCACGGTAGCTCAGCGTGTTCGGTCAGAGAGCCGGTTGGCCTCTGTAATAAAAAAAACTGAGTGGAAGGATCAACCACCGAACTTGAACAGGATGTCTTGCGACGTCCGCAACGACCAAACACGACGATCAATAACGAACAAAATGCAAAAAAAAGAAAGATGGATAGAGCGTCTGCCATGTACGCAGGAGATGCTGGGTTCGAGTCCCGGTCGGGGCACACATTTTCATCTGTCCCCGTTGACGTTTGTCAACGCCTGTAAGCAGCTAAGGGTGTTCATTTCATTGTAATATTAATTTTCGGTTTTCGAAGTGATAATTAAAACTTTTTCACTACCTCTCGTAATAACCAAACCAATTAGTTAATTTCAGTTCACATCTACATTTAAAATACGTCAAAGGAAGCATAGATTCAACTGACTATCATTCATTTCAATCTGTCAAAAATCTCCTACAAAATGGGACTTACTTGAGCTGATTTCTTCCAAAGTTCTCATTACTATAGTGCTAAAACTGTTGGAACAAGACTCACAGGATGTCATTAACAACGAGAAAAGTGATGGATTGATCTAACTGAGGAGAGTTACTCCGCCGTCCCACAACTTGATTTTTAGCGAGCGTGACAACCATTCTACTGCGCATGCGATCTATTGTTAGTAAGTTAACGTTGCCTTACCGCAGGTATTATGGCAATGAAATACAGCAGCGCATGACAATGATACTATTTGACGCCTATTTTGCACCATAGTGTCCTTGGACACCTATACGAAGGATACACTGATGAGCCAAAACGTAACGACCACGTCCAGCAACGAGATTCAGTGCCGCCTGCTAGGGTTGCGGGCACGTGTCACGCTTAGGAGAGCGTACAGGGTGGTCAGAAACAATCGGTAAAGTTTGTAAGAGATTTTCAGCGTAGGTTCTGCTGAGAAACAACTGTTAACAGAACAATCGATACGTTGCGCCAAGTTAATTAGCATTGAAGTTAGCTAATCAGATCGTTCCGCGCAGAGTTTCAAGAGGCCCGCCAGAGACGGTGTCGCCAAATGTATTCTTAGTTTATTTTGGTAAAAACGAACAAGAGAATGACACAAAAATTCTACATGGTTCGATAGTGAGGAGATAAGCCGAGCCAAAGGCTGAGCATCTCGTGCGCTATCGTCTACACAATGACAACAACCGACACTAACCGTGTCTGTCGGGCCACTTGAACTCATGCACGCAACGGCCTGAATGGCCAACTTCAGTGTTAATTAACTCGGAAACGCCGCAATGTATCGATTTTTTTCTGAACAATTATTTCTCCGCACAACCGATCCTGCAATATCCTTACAACCATTTCAGGTTGTTTGTAGCCACAGGGAACAAGCGAAGCAATAACGAAAGGGAAATTATTCCAGCGACGATAGGGACGAAAATGGGAAATCAACTGACATCAGCCCCTTTGCCTGTCCTCCGTCGCCCCCTTGTCTCCCCCCCCCCCCATCCATGAACCATGGAATTCGTCGTGTTGGGGTGGGGAAGAATTGAGTGCCTCAACGATATAAGTGTACCGTAGGCGTAAAAACAACGGAGGGGTATCCTTTGAGACGTCAGACAAACGTGTGGTTCCTTATGACCAGCAACCTTTTCAGTAATTGCAGGAGCAACGATCTGGGTCAGTTACTGATCTGGCATTGTAACGTCAACCAAGATGCCGTTCCCCTGCTGTGGGTGCGAAGAGCAAATTTATTTTTCCCGAGGCTATGCAGCTCTCCTGTACAGTTAAATCATAATGGCATCCTCTTGGGTAAAATATGCCGAAAGTAAAACAGTCCACCATTCAAATCTCTAGGTGGGACTACTCAAGACGAGTCGTCATCAGCAAAAGCAAAACTGGCAATTTACAGGTCGGACCGTGGAATGTTAGATCCCTTAATCGAGCAGATAGGTCAGAAATATTAAAAAGGGAAATGGATAGTTTGAGTTTAGGTACAATGGGAATTAACAAAGTTCGCTGGCAGGATGAACAGATTCTAGGCAGGCGAGTACAGGGTTATAAACACAAAATCAAGTAGGGGTAATGCAGGATTAAGTCTAATAATCAATAACAAAACAAGAATGCATGTAAGTTACTACGAATAGCATAGTGAAGGCATTATCGTAGCCAAGACAGAGATGAAGCCAACACTCACCATATCAGTATATGGTTATACGCCAAGTACCTGGGCAGATGATGAAGCGAATGGAAAATGTAGTCATGAAGTAAAAGAAATTACTCATATAGCTAAGGGAGACGAAAATTTAAGTATGATAAGGGACTGTAGTTAGATAGTAGTAGAAGAACGAGAAGGGAAAACAGTAGGTGAATTTGGACAAGGGAAAATGAATGAAAGAGGAAGCAGCCTGCTAGAATTTTGCGAGGAACATAATTTTATCATTGCTGACACTTGGCTTAAGAATCATATAATGTGGTCGTGGAGATGGAAGAGACATGTAGACACCGGAAGTTTGCAGATTGCCGCGCGGAGTGGCCGCGAGGCTGGAGGTGACATGTACCGGACTGCACGGCCCCTCCCGCCGGAGGTTCGAGTCCTGCCTCGGGCATGGGTGTGTGTGTGTGTGTGTGTGTTGTTCTTAGTTAGTTTAAGTAGTGCGTAAATCTACGGACCGATGACCTCAGCAGTTTGGTCCCTTGGGAATTCACACACATTTGAACATTTGCAGATTGATTGTATAATGGTAAGACAGAGATTTTGGAAATAATTTTGAACTGTTAGACATTTCCAGGAACAGATGCGAATTCTGACTACAATGAATTCGTTATGAACTAGAGAATGAATTTGAAAAAAAATGCAGAAAGATAGGAAATTAAGAGGACAGGACCTGGATAAGTTGAAAGAACCAGAGGTTATTTAGAGTTTCAGAGAGAGCATTAGGCAGCATTTGACGACAACAGGGGAAAGAAATATGGTAGAAGACGAATGGGTAGCTTTGAGATGTGAAATAACGAAGGCAACAGAGGATCAAATAGGCAAAAATACAAGACCTAGTTGAAACCTTGGGTATCACTGAAGCAAATGAAACAGGCTAAAGGCAATATAAAGGTGAAAAAAGATATTAACAGGAAATGCAAAGTCTCTATGCTGGAATGCCTAGAAGCATATATAACTACGGCAAAGGTACCACCTATAGGAAAATTAAAGAGACGTTTGGAGAAAAAAAAGCAGCTGTATGAAAATGAAGAGCTCAGACGGAAAACCAATACTAAGCACAGAAAGGAAAGCTGAAAGGTGAAAGGAATATACAGAAGTGCTATACAAGGAAAATGCACTTGAAGGCAATTTTACAGATAGGAGATATGATAGTACGAAAAGAATTCTACAGAGCACTGAAAGATCTAAGTCGAAACAAGGCACCAAACGACGCTCCCTTATAAATACTGGTATTATTGGGACGTCCAGCCATAACAAAACTGTCCCACCTGACACTCAGCCGGCCGGTGTGGCCGAGCGGTTCTTGGCGCTACAGTCTGGAACGGCGCGACCGCTACGGTCGCAGGTTCGAATCCTGCCTCGGGCATGGATGTATGTGGTGTCCTTAGGTTAGTTAGGTTTAAGTAGTTCTAAGGGACTGATGACCTAAGATGTTAAGTCCCATAGTGCTCAGAGCCATTTTGTGTCTTTAATGCAGTGGTTCCCATTTCCTTCTGCATCCCCTTGCCATCGATCATTGCTGATTCTTCTGCCTTTAGGAGCAGTTTTCCACCCCAAGGGCAAGAGAGTGCCCTGAATCTCTGTCCGCTCCTCCACCCTCTTTGACAAGGCCGTTGGATAATGAGGTTGACTTCTTATGCCAGAAGTCTTTGGCCAGCAGCGCTGGTTATTAATCAAAATTTAACCTGTGGCGGATTTCGAACCCGGTACCGAGGACGTTTAGGTTATTAATCAAGCACGCTACCCATATAGCACAGATGCAGTATAAGATCTGGTTGCTCGAATCTTATCTTCGTTGTTTTTACCCGCAATGTACGTCGGCGGCAGTAGAATCATTCCGCAGTGAGCTTAAGATACCGGTTCTCTAAATTTCCTCGACAGCGTTTCTCGAAAAGAACATCGCCTTTCCTTCAGGGATTCCCTTTTAAGTTCCCGAAGACTCACTGTAACGCTTACGTGCTGTTCGAATCTACCGGTTACAAATCTAGCAGCCCGTTTCTGTTTCGGTGTGTTTCTTCAATCCTACCTGTGTACGGACCCCAAACACTCGAGCAATAAAGAATAGGTCGCGCCAGCATCGTACGTGCTGTCTCCTTCACAGGTGAACCACTCTCTCCTAAAATTCTCCCAATAAACCGAAGTCGACCATTCTCTTTCCCTACCACCATTCTCACATGCTCCTTCCACTTCATATCGCTGTATCGCTTTGCAACGTTACGCCCAGATATTTAAAGACATTACTGTGTCAAGGAGGACACTAGTAATACTGTAACTGAACATTGCAGGTTTTTTTTTCTACTCATCAGCATTAACTTACATTTTTCCACATTTAGAGCTGGCTGCCTTCATGACACCAACTACGAATTTTGTATATGTCGTCTTGTATCTTCGTACAGTCACTCAACTTCGACACTTTTCTGTACATCACGGCATCATCAACAAACAACCACAGATTGCTGCCCAACCTGCCCGCCAAATCGTTTATGCATATAGAGAACAACATTGGTCCTGTCACACTTCCCTGATGCTCTCGTGACGAAGACAACATATTGGGTTCTACTACTTAACAAGTCTTCGAGCGACTCATATATCTGTGAACTTATTCCGTATGCTCGTATCTTCGTTAACAGGCTGCAGTGAGGCACCGTGTCAGATGCTTTCCGGAAATCTAGAAATACTGAAACTTTCTGTTGCCCTTCATCGATCGATCGCAGTACGTCATGTGAGAAAAAGGGAACCTGAGTTTCGCACGAGCGATGCTTTCTAAAACCATGCTGATTCGTTGTCATAAGGTTCTCGGTCTCAAGAAAATTTATTGTATTCGGACTGAGAATGTGTTGAAGGATTCTGCAGAAAACCGAAGTTAGGGATATTGACCTGTAATTTTGCGGGTCCGTTCTTTTACCCTTCTTACTTAGTGAAGTCACCCGCGCTTTTCTTCAGTCACTTGGGACCTTGTGCTGGAAGAGAGATTCACAATAAATGCAAGCTAGATAAGGGGCCGATGCCGTAGAGTACTCTTAGTAAAACCGAATTGGCGTTCCGTCCTGACTTGGTGATTTATTTGCTTTCAAATCGTTCACTTACAGTATTTCTCTACGCCAGGGATGCTTATTACTATGACGTCCATACGTCGTCAAAAGAAGGTATGTCCGGTAGTCAAAAGAAGGTATGTTTGTATGATTCTCCGTGTGAACGATTTCTTGAAAACGAAATTTAAAATTTGTTACACGAGATCGATGGTTGTGTCGACTTATGCCGCCATCTAGGCGAACCGCTGCTCGAAACATGTACTGCACCACAAATGCCGGTCGGTGGGGCTAGTGCTAAGCTACAGCGGACACTCAACTAGGCTTCCATGAAATCTTTGGCTGTAATCGAAGGCACGATGACAGCTATGGATATCGTGAACATTATTCCAGAGCACCTGCATCCTCTCATTCAGGGCCCGCAACGGCGATGGCATCGTCCTGCAGGATAAGTGTCAGTGTCACAAGGCCAGAATGGTGCTACAGTAGTTTGAAGAGCATGATAGTGAACTCGCATTAATACACTCCTGGAAATTGAAATAAGAACACCGTGAATTCATTGTCCCAGGAAGGGGAAACTTTATTGACACATTCCTGGGGTCAGATACATCACATGATCACACTGACAGAACCACAGGCACATAGACACAGGCAACAGAGCATGCACAATGTCGGCACTAGTACAGTGTATATCCACCTTTCGCAGGAATGCAGGCTGCTATTCTCCCATGGAGACGATCGTAGAGATGCTGGATGTAGTCCTGTGGAACGGCTTGCCATGCCATTTCCACCTGGCGCCTCAGTTGGACCAGCGTACGTGCTGGACGTGCAGACCGCGTGAGACGACGCTTCATCCAGTCCCAAACATGCTCAATGGGGGACAGATCCGGAGATCTTGCTGGCCAGGGTAGTTGACTTACACCTTCTAGAGCACGTTGGGTGGCACGGGATACATGCGGACGTGCATTGTCCTGTTGGAACAGCAAGTTCCCTTGCCGATCTAGGAATGGTAGAACGATGGGTTCGATGACGGTTTGGATGTACCGTGCACTATTCAGTGTCCCCTCGACGATCACCAGTGGTGTACGGCCAGTGTAGGAGATCGCTCCCCACACCATGATGCCGGGTGTTGGCCCTGTGTGCCTCGGTCGTATGCAGTCCCGATTGTGGCGCTCACCTGCACGGCGCCAAACACGCATACGACCATCATTGGCACCAAGGCAGAAGCGACTCTCATCGCTGAAGACGACACGTCTCCATTCGTCCCTCCATTCACGCCTGTCGCGACACCACTGGAGGCGGGCTGCACGATGTTGGGGCGTGAGCGGAAGACGGCCTAACGGTGTGCGGGACCGTATCCCAGCGTCATGGAGACGGTTGCGAATGGTCCTCGCCGATACCCAAGGAGCAACAGTGTCCCTAATTTGCTGGGAAGTGGCGGTGTGGTCCCCTACGGCACTGCGTAGGATCCTACGGTCTTGGCGTGCATCCGTGCGTCGCTGCGGTCCGGTCCCAGGTCGACGGGCACGTGCACCTTCCGCCGACCACTGGCGACAACATCGATGTACTGTGGAGACCTCACGCCCCAAGTGTTGAGCAATTCGGCGGTACGTCCACCCGGCCTCCCGCATGCCCACTATACGCCCTCGCTCAAAGTCCGTCAACTGCACATACGGTTCACGTCCACGCTGTCGCGGCATGCTACCAGTGTTAAAGACTGCGATGGAGCTCCGTATGCCACGGCAAACTGGCTGACACTGACGGCGGCGGTGCACAAATGCTGCGCAGCTAGCGCCATTCGACGGCCAACACCGCGGTTCCTGGTGTGTCCGCTGTGCCGTGCGTGTGATCATTGCTTGTACAGCCCTCTCGCAGTGTCCGGAGCAAGTATGGTGGGTCTGACACACCGGTGTCAATGTGTTCTTTTTTCCATTTCCAGGAGTGTATATTTGCATCTAGATTCATCCGATCAGTACCGCAGACACTATAGGGCGACAGCTCCGCTCCCACAAACCACCGGCACATAATTTGCGGGTATTGTGTGACCCTCGCGTAGACACACGGTGCCACATCCTCGGGAAAGCTACCGTGGACTTGACTACTCAGTACCGCGCAGAACTGGTGCTGTAGTGCAATACGAAAGTGGACCAACGTACTATTAAGTAAGTAGTCATAATGTTTCGTCTCATCGGTGGGAACAGAGTGACACAGGATCTCGCAGTCGTTGTCAATCTCATTAAAATCTTTCTGGGTGTATTGCGGCGTCATTTTGTAAAGTATCTGCAATAAAATATTGAAATATGCCACGTTTCATATTCGTAATAGTGGTATTACTCAGGAAGACGCTCAGTGTTGTGAAGAAGACGGCTTGGCATTTTAAGTATTTCACAAGACGACACTGCTTTACGCACGGGATGTTTATAAAGAGGCCTTGAAGAATATCAGGTGTGGTGGTATCACAACGTGTCATTTCGTGGCTTTGTCGACGTTTCTAGCGGGTGAGAGGAGTATATTGCAGACCATAATAAGGTCGACGAACCGTCCGACATCTAGGTCGAAATGCACGACGAGAGTTAACGGAGTTTGTAAAACATTTGCCTGTAGAGGTAACAGCGAGTTGCGGTTTGACGACAAACTTTAGCGGAGACTGACGGCTACAAATGTAAGAGTATGTATCCAAATCACACCATAGCAGAGACAAGCAGGATTGCTGTGAAATCAGCAACATTGAGACTGCCTACAAATGACTTCTTCCTTAATTTTAAGCCATAGATGGAGAACAACTAGCCTCTATAATCATATAAGTAACGTGGGGAGGTATAACCATGTAAGTAATGTAGGGAGGGACAGCTATGACGATACTACGATCCACGTATAGGGAGGCATTAAGCTGGATCGGAGATGTAAGATTTAAGTCTTTGGAGTTGTAACATGCTGGATTAATTGCAGGACAGCAACTTGTGCTAACCAGTCCTAGTTACATGTAAGGAAAGACCTGAAGGCCACGATCTTAACGTGAGAAATCTATCAAAATAAAAATGTAAATGCTCATTTTTTCAAAAGATTAAATTCCTTTTAAATTTTGACACAACGCTGCATTCGAATACGCGCGTGCTTTAATATACCTATTGGAGCGCCACATGATATAATTATACATATGGCACTCCAGTATATATTTGAATACAATGTTGTGTCAAAATTTCAAAAGTATATGTGAAGAATTTTCTGAGATTTGAGTTGAAACGAACATTTTAAAAAAGATATTGGTACATCATATTTATGCTCTTCAGTCCCTATTGTTCTGAGGGCACGTGGAGGTCGGAAGGTGGATCAATATGAAAGATGAAAGGATCTGGTGTTTGTGAAGTTGTAAAAATTGTTGGTGAATTAGCTGTATATTATTGTGAATGAAGCGCCTTGATCCCTCCCCCCAACCCCTCCCCAAAAAAGAAAGAAAAGCAAGAAAACTATACACTGAACCTGCCAAAAGCCGAGAAGCTATTCTGGTTTTGTAGCTCTTAGGAGCACCCTGAGGTGCTATCTGTGTGAGACACCCCTGTGCATTTCTGTGAGTCTCAGCTCCATTGCGTATCGCAATACACAGCTGTACGGCCTAGCGGATTCTGCGGATGAGCAATGCTCAAGGTCAGAGAGAGGGAAAAGAGGAGGTGGACAGAAGTGAGGGAGAAATTTCAGTCAGAAAGCGGAAAAGAGATGGTGAACAGAGGGAGGGGGCAGGAGGAGAACGAGAGAGAGAGAGTGGGGGGGGGGGGGGAGAAAATGGACAGAGGAGGGAAGTGATGAGCAAATAAAGGGGGAAGCAGGAGGAGGTATACAAAGAGAGAGGGAGGACAAGATGGACCGAGACCGGGGGGAGAGGGAGTACGTATTTGAAACGTGAACTACCTCTTTTCCCTCTTTTCCATTTAACCAGACTGAGTCACAGCAACGCACGGCCGGGAACAGCTATTAAATACATAAATAAATAAATACATGTATGCAACTCACCCGGAGACACAGTGCCCCGCGGTGAGGACGGCAGAGGTGGAGATGAGCGAGCCGCCGCACAGGTAGGAGTTGTCCATGATGATGGACGCCTGGTGCGGGAACTGGCCCAGAGAGGCGCTGCTGCCGCCTATGATGCGGCCCCCTGCGTCCTCAGCCTCTGGGTGTCCAGCTGCAACAAGCGGGAAACTGGTCACGGGGCGGAAGCTCAAGAGCTGCTTGCGGTGGAGGCCGAGGTTTTTGCTCTCATTCTCAATGAAACATCTATCACATTCTGGGTCAACTCTGAATTTTGGTGTTGTTAAGCGATCCTACAGTAACAAGATTCATTATGAATTGGAAGGTAAGTCAGAAAGTGAGTTACTGTAGACAATTCAGTGACAGGATTGTTCTCATCGGATTCGACAGCACCGAGAATAATAGTTCAAATATACATGCCGAGGTCGCAAATAGAAGACGAAGAGACAGAGAAAGGTAAGAGGATATTGAACGGAGGATATTGAACGGGTCACTCATTAAGTAAATGATGAAAATTTAATAGTCAGGGGAGACTGGATCGCGGTTGCAGGGGACGGAGTAGACGAAGCCTTTACGGGAGAATATGGACTTAGTATTAAGAATGAGAGAAGAGAAAGACTAACTGAGATCGGAAATAAATGCCGGCTCGTTCACGAATCACAAGAGGACATAGACTCAGAGCACAATTTTCTAATGATAAGAGTAGGCTGAAATTTAAAAGACACGTTAGGAAGAAAAGTGACGGAAAGGGTCATTCGGTCGCAGGATAATACCCGCCCACATGCTGTCAAGATTGTTTACTGGAGAAGTTTCGCTGGAAAGCCCTTATTCGTACTCAGTATAGTCCCAATCTCTTCACATGCGACTTCAATATTTTTGGAGCCACATTTGTGGCCGTCGATTTGCTTGGAATGAAGAGGTGCACTCCTGGATAGAATCATTGTTTTGCAGGCAACCGCAAACATTTTTCCACGAAGGCACTGGCCATCTTGTCTCACAGAGGGACAAATGTATTAACAATTCTGACAATAACTTTTGAAGTAATAAACAGTTTACGTACTTTTTCCATCCGTCTCTTCTTCATTTGACTGCCCCTTATATTTAATTATGTTCAGATGACTATTTTGTTTCAATAGGTCTGCCATAGGAAGTTCATTGAGCCGGGGTCATGGATCAAAATCCTGAATGATTTACCTATCGTTAGCCAAATCATAATCTTCCAAGGCCGACTGTGAGTTCACGTATCCCCGACAGACAGCACCAAGTACTTTGTGATAGATCAGCATCCCGTAACTGACTTATTTATCCGTAAAGTCATACGCATTGTTTCCAGTGTTCAGGAAATGTTCTTCTTGTAATCCTGTGTGCATAACTTATTTGATGACTCTTTACTGTTGAGTGATAAGCGCGCTTGTTTCTGCTAACATGAAAGTGGCTGATACTATTGTCCGTTCGCAGTAGTTGGAACATCAAAAATAAATGGCTCTGAGTACTATGGGACTTAACTTCTGAGGTCATCAGTCCCCTAGAACTTAGAACTACTTAAACCTAACTAACCTAAGGACATCACACACATCCATGCCCGAGGCAGGATTCGAACCTGCGACGTAGCGGCCGCGCGGTTCCAGACTGTAGTGCCTAGAACCGCTCGGCCACCCCGGCCGGCAGGAACATCAGTATACTCGCTAGCTCCAATGTAATATTTTCGAATAGTGCTTGTATTTGAAGGTTAGACATTCTGCAGTAAATAGTAATTGTGTAGTAAGTAATAATTCTGCGTACAGACTACCGCCATGGCACAAATGAGACTACTCGCATTAATAAGGAACTGTGGCGTATTAGTGCGTGATGCGTGACCGATTTTCGAGTTGTAACTGTATTGTATGTTATGATAAGTGGCATCAGATTAAATGAACATAGTGGCAGTGGAAGAACAGTTTCTACAGACAAGATGTTTGAGTTTTTCCTGAATGATTTCCATGTTATATTCTCCACGTATTTTTTTTAAAAAAAATGGTCTTACGATTCGTTCGGAGATTCCCTCAATATCTGTAAGAGAGACTGTAATTTTCTTGTCTACTGTAAATTATACTTTTCTCCATTTCTTTTATCTGACTAAGTTATATTACGTCCCTCTTTTTTTTTTTTTTACTTCGCTCGTTTCAACTCTTCTACATGCTTGTTGATATTTTTTGACCTATCTTCCAACTCCACTAAGCTGTCTTCGGAACCCAAGGTTCTGAAATTTACTGCCTCCAAAAAGCAGTAGCATTCGTTAGATTTTTAACGTATAGCTACTTTCCATTTAGCCAAATATCGTGTTGAAAGATGCTGACGCAGAAGTGCCCAGGTGCACGCCATAGTCTAAAACCATTGCCGGAGTTCGCTTACTACGCTACTGCCAAAATTATTACACCGGGACACAATTCCCACATCCCATAGATTCGCACTTGGCAGTAGACCAGACCCGTAGTATGATCGCCTGCCAGGGCTGGAACAGCTGGTCAAGACACGTGAACAGTGTAAAGCCTCGATCGAGATTCAAATGGCTCTGAGCACTATGGGACTCAACTGCTGTGGTCATAAGTCCCCTAGAACCTAGAACTACTTAAACCTAACTAACCTAAGGACAGCACACAACACCCAGCCATCACGAGGCAGAGAAAATCCCTGACCCCGCCGGGAATCGAACCCGGGAACCCGGGCGTGGGAAGCGAGAACGCTACCGCACGACCACGAGATGCGGGCCCTCGATCGAGACCTGAGTGGTCAGTCTCAGCCTGGAATCGGCGCAATTAATTCGATGTTAATCACTTGTCAGCTTGGACCTGTGACGATCTCATTTCAAACATTATTTACACAGAATCTGGAACACAGGCGTTAAAATATATTTGAACAGTCATAAGAGGTATATCATTTGTATCTTGCAGGAAGCGAACAGTTACATATTAATTATGTAAAAGTAGATAAAAAAAGAGCTATACCACTTACTAAAAACTAAACTGCTCCTATATCCTGCAAACAGACAGAAAGATTGTAGGTAGTAGATACACTGCCGGAAAAAGTTAGTACCCCTGGAAAGGCGACGTCGATTTTGATTCGATGACGGTATATGCCACAATGGGGACAGTACATGTACTGATTATAGTTTCAGCGTCGTCCGTCAACAGACAGCGTTTTGGTGTAGTTGCAAGAGCGGCATCTGTGTCTACCCTTGCATTAGTACATCCTACAGCTAACCGAGCGAGTCTGAAAGGGGTTAAACTGTGGCCTTCCGAGTGGCTTGGTGATCCTTTTGAAAACTGCCACACAAGTTGGATGTGATGCGTCAGTTGCACAGCGATGCTGGTATCATTTGTCAGCTGAACATTCACACACCTGTAGATGAAGTTCTGGACGTCTATGCAGCACAGCCGCTCGCCACGATAGTCGTATTGTAAGGACAGCATGTGCAGGTGATATATGATGATGATGATAATGATGATTATGATGATGATGATGATGTTTGGTTTGTGGGGCGCTCAACTGCGCGGTCAGCCGCGCCTGTACAAAGTCCCAATTATGACGCAGTCCATTTTTACGCAATATAGTCTACCTACTGTCACGAATGATGATAAGGATGATGAAATGATGAGGGCAACACAAACACCCAGCCCCCGGGCAGAGAAAATCCCCAACGAGGGATCCCGTGATCCAGAGGCAGCAACGTTAGCCACTGGACCACGAGCTGCGGACCAGGTGATGCGGCTGTCACAGCCCAGCCGCTTCAACACGAGCTGTTGCGGTTGTTAGCAGTGGGACTATGGCCGCGCACACATCTAGCCCGTCTTCCACTCTTCCACTCACGCCACAGCATCGTCGTACACGGTTCGACTGGTGCCGTCACAGGATCGCTTGGAAGAAGGAATGACGCGCTGTGGTCTTCAGCGATGAAGCAGATTCTGCCTGCACGCAAGTGATGGTCGTTTGCGCTGTCTTGTGGAGTGAATTCGTCCAAGACACACTGGCCCCACCCAGGTCTTATGGTACGGGGCGCGGTAACCTACGACTCTCGTTCACTTTTGGTGTTTCTGGAGTATACGCTAACCAGTACTCGGTATGTGCAGAATGTTGTTAGACTTATTCTTTTGCCGTTCGTGCAAAGATGATATATTGTTCCAACAGGATAATGCTCATCCACACACTGCCCATAAAACTCAACATGTTCTGCAAGACGTGCAGCATCTTCCCTGGTCAGCATAATCTCACCGACATGCCTCTAACTGTGCACGCATGGGGTATGGTGGGCTGAAAAGTGACTCGTGCGACTTCCCAACCAACACTCGTGCAGAACAACTGAACAGGCGTGGCATAACATATCCCAGGACAGTATTCCCCATCTGCACGGTCAACTGGATGCCACAGTCTGCACTTGCGTCGCCACCGATGGAGGCTACATCACGTACAGATATGGGTGTTTCGGCAGGTGTCGATACCTGATACCGCAGAAACGCTTGTGCTATTGATCTGTATATGTAATCATTCGATGTACTCCATATGCACTGTTGCAACAATATAAGCCGGCCGTTGTGGCCGAGCGGTTCTAGGCGCTACAGTCTGGAACCGCGCGACCGCTACGGTCGCAGGTTCGAATCCTGCCTCGGGCATGGATATGTGTGTTGTCCTTACGTTAGTTAGGTTTAAGTAGTTCTAAGTTCTAGGGGACTGATGACCTCAGAAGTTAAGTCTCATAGTGCTCAGAGCCATTTGAACCGTTTTTTGCAACAATATAGCTTGAGTTTTTTCGGTAGTGCATTGCATGCAATAAAATTTTGTAGATATGGTACTTACACACTAGCGGCATTGTCTTTTCCATGGGTACGATTTTGCGCAGTGGTGTTGCATTTTGCGGCAGCGCCTGTAGACAAACAAAAACAACATTCGAACATGATGCAAATAGAATGTGATTTTCACTCTGTAGCGGAGTGTGCGCTGATATGAAACTTCCTGGCAGACTAAAACTGTGTGATGGACCGAAACTCGACTCGAAGTCGGTGCCTTTCTTTTCCGTCGTTGATCGTTGTGTTTGGTCGTTACGGGTGACACATCCGTTTAAGTTCGTTGTTGATCCTTTCACTCAGTTTTTTATTGCAGAGTCATACGAGCTCTCTGACCGAATACGCTGAACTACCGTGCCGGCGACCATCTGAGCTACCCAAGCACGACTCACGCCCCGTCCTCACTGGCGGAAGTAAAGCTGTGAGGAGGCGGCGTCAGTCGCGCTTGGGTAGCTCAGATGGTAGAACACTTGCCCGCAAAAGGCAAAGGTCCCGAGTTCGAATCTCGGTCCTGCACACAGTTTTAATCTCCCAGGAAGTTTTATGATGTAAATAGAACGAGAATTTTACAGTGCAGCAGATTGTACGCTTTTGTTACATTCAGAAAAATTCTGACTATGTCAGAAGTAGACATACCCAGAAGATTCTGTCTACCGGCTTGATAGAAAACCCAGAGAAGTTGTGGTCTGACGTTAAATCGGTAAAAAAGCCATCTGTCCAGACACACAGTGACCATAGTGGCACTGAAACGGATTGTGAACAAAAAAGGCCGAGATACCAATCGTCTTTTTCAAAGCTGTAGTACCTTCTTTAAATAGTCGCACGAACAACAGAATGGCTGGTATCGATGATATAAGTGGCCGTGGAACAGAAAATCAAAGGAAATCACTCATCTAAGTAAAGGCTACTGGACCCGACGAGATACCAATACGATTCTACGTTAAGTATGTGCAAGAATTTGCCCCTCTTCTAGCAGCAGTGCCCGTAGGTCTCTGGAGGAGCGAAGCGTTCCTAGTGATTGTAGAAAGCGTAGGTCATTCTCTCAAGAAGGGTCGCCGAAAAGGGGTACAAAACTATAGACCTGTATCTCCGGCGTCACTTTGTTGTAGAATTTTAGAACCTGTTTTATGTTCGCGTAACATGACGTTTCTGGAGACTGAAAATCTCCTCTATAGGAATGAACATGGGTTCCGAAAACAACGATCGTGTGGAACCCACGTTCTTCTGTTCATCCACGAGACCCAGAAAGAAGAAGAACCAAGAGCCAAGGTGGAGGCCATGTTCCTTGACTTTCGTAAGGCGTTCCAGTGTATTCCACACTGCCGCGTTATGAAGAAAGTATGACCGTACGGAATACCAGACCAACTGTGTAAATGGACTGAAGAGTTTCTTGTAAATAGAACACAGCACCTCATTCTGAACGGAGAGAATTCTTCAGACGTAAAAGTAACTTTGGGCGTAGGTCCATTACTTTTCACGACATACATACTGTAAATAACATTGTAGACTACGTCGGAAGTTCCTTAAAGCCTTTCGCGGATGACGCTCTTGTATACAGAGAAGTAGTTAACGCTAGAAAACTGTAGCGAAATGCAGGAAGAGCTGCAGAGGGTAGACGGTTGGTGCAGTAGGTGGCAACGGACACTCAACATAAATGAATGTAATTTATTGTATACACATAAACACAGAGACCACTATTATATGATTACGTAGAACATACACTCTTTCGATCAATAGTTGAATATTGCTCATCATTATAGCATCCATACCAGATAAGACTGGCAGGGTAAATGCAGAAGATCTAGGTCAATTTAACAAGCACGAAAGCACCACGGATATGATCAACCAATTCCAGTGGTAAGACACTGAAAGAGAAGCACTGTTCATCATTCTGTAGTTTACTGTTAAAGTCACTAGAGCGTTCGCTCCTAGAAGACTCAACAAATATTTTGCATCTCGCGAAAAGACGATGAAGATAAAATTAGAAGATTCGAGCCCACATGGAGACTTACCGGTAATCGTCCTTCCTACGAACTAATCGTATCTGGAGCGGGAAAAGAGGGGTGGGATGGGGGGAGAGGGCGAAGGTGGAAGCGACAGTAGTGCACGAAGTACCTTCCGCTGATCAGTAATATAAAAAATGCAGTTTGCGGTAACAGAGTAAAATACTCGTTCTCGTTTAACTAGGAAGTTGGTGTTCGCAGTTACCACCATCAAGTCTCTAAAAATATCTGTTGGGCTCAAGTCTATCTATGAGAAGTTAGATGTCATACACAGATTTGCCCAAAAAAACCTTTAAAATGTAATTTCTTCACTAGGAGTTCGCTTATATGTCTCTCGATCGGTCAGTTTAATATTGTGCGTCGATCAAAATGAATTACCGGAGGAGATCTAAGACACGCGTCAAGTAATATGCCGCCGATTCTAAATGCCCACTCAATGTTACAGCTTTGTCAGGCGAATCCAGAGTATTAATTCAGCCGCCCAGTCATCAAAGACGAGTGCTGGGCGTATCACTGTGACCCAGAGACAGAGGATCAAAGCTAGCAGTGGAAACATAGGACTTACCATCGCTGAAAAAGCCGAGCATCCAGCCACCATCGACAAGATGCTACGCATATTTGGGACTGCCATGGTGTGATACTAACAACTGATGACCGTAAGCTCATTTGCGAATATATAGAACTATCAGTTGTGTAATGCAAGGACGACGATGATAATTTGTGCATAAACGGGTATTCAACACGAATTTCCCGTTTATCACGAGCGGTCGCCATATTACCATATACGAATACATTTCATGTACTTCATATCGGCTGTAGTCATGAAATTTCCTGTTCGTTCCGACATGCACGCATGTCCGGAGAGCCTTTCTATCGTACTTATGAACAATAACCGCACAGCAATATCGTATTCATCCGCCGACACTGGGCAAGCGACTTCAGTAAAATGACTCCTCTGTACGAAAGTATGCATAGTGGATGCACGAGTACACGTCGTAGATCCACGGTTGACGACATTTGGAAGGTTGGATCTGACCGTGAGTCGGACTCAGATAACCTAATGGTAAGGCGACCGCTTGCGATAAGTAGGAAATCCGTTCGAGTTCCGGTCCGATACAAATTTTCATATTCGTTATTCCATTTCGCAGCTGATGGTTCTACACACTCGCAAATGCGAATACATTTCACATATTTCATAACGGCTAATGTCGCCACACACAGGCACTGCAATATTGTATCGTTTAGTCATACCAGACAAGTTTTAATATAAAGCATAGTTGCTCATGGTTACATGTTCCAAATGCATAATAACCTCCTTCCTTACACATGTTTGATGACGCCACAGTGCAGTACCTTACCTGAACGCCGACCGCTACGGCAAACAGAAATACAGCCAACACTTTCATCTTGTCTCCTAACATCACCTGCCAAAAGGGTGCTTCGACGCTGCTTTTTATACCCTTGAATATTAGCCAACCGATGAGCTTTGAGCTATGAAGTGGAATTGTTTAATTTCTGATAAAGTTAACGTAGTGATCTTGAAGCAGTCGATTAACTTTTCAAGGGTTTTCGGCATGTGTATCAACGAAGAGATAAAAGTTCTTGAAATATCATACAGAAGACATTGATATCGGACACAACTTTTTCACAGTTGTGACCTACAACAGCAGTTCAGTTATCTTGCGCTATCGTCTTTGTGTCCTCATGGCTCCTAATCACACCGCTCTCAATAATTCAATAATTTTCAGAATGTTATCCACATGCTGGACCTGTAACAGGGCGCTTCGGCTTGCGCTGTTTTTTTTTCACAGGACTGGGTTATTTACTTTAGTACTGTCGATAAGATTGAAATGTACTAATTAAGCATACATGTGAAGATGGAATCATAGCAGATATCTTTAAATCAGCTGGCTCAAACACCATAAAAGAAATCACCAAAATTATACAGGAAATTTGCGGACAGAACAAATTTCAAGAGATAGGGAAAATATATTAATTCACTCATTACACAGGAAAGGAGGCAGAACAGATGCAAATAAGTACAAGGGAACCTCAATAATATCAGTTGCATACAAAATTCTATCCCGTGGTCTTCTCGACAGAGCACAGAAACAACTTGAACAAAAAACTGGAGAATATCAGGCAGGATGCAGACCATCCCGTTCACATCCAGAGAATATCTTGGACCTAAAGCTAATCCTAAGGCATCAGAGAATTTGTAGCAAAAATTTAAGCTGCACATTTCTTGATATCAAGAAAGCCTGTGACTCAGTTGAACACGTATCATTTTTCCAAATACTGAAAGAACAAGGTATGTATCTGTAACATTTGCAGTCATAAAGTAGACACTGTCAGACACAAATTCCAAGGTCAAATTTAAGGGGGAACTGTCATATCCGTTCGCAATCAAGACAGTCTGTTTGTCTTCGTGCTTGCCAAACCCTACTTTGGCCAGGAAGGTCAGCGGATCTCTCCCCAACTGAGAACGTGTGGAGCATTATGGGCAGGACCCTCCAACCGGTGTTGGGATTTTGACGACCTAACGCGCCAATTGGATAGAGTGTGGCACAGTTTACCTCAGGAGTACATCCAACAACTCCGTCAAAAAACGACAAACCGAATAGCTGCTTGCATAAGGAGCAAGGATAGACCAACGCATTATTGACTTGCCCAGTTAATGAAGCTCTTTCTCTTGAATAAACCATCCAATTTTTCTGAAATTTCCATCCCATTCGTATAATTCCTTCATGTTGCGTCGAATTCTTTTTGTCTTATAGTGTATAATACGATTTATTAATAAAACATTGTTGGTCAATTTACCGACATGTTATGCTGACTTTATAGATGACGTCAAGACCTACCATACAGTGCATCATATATATGGATATATATTATTTGTTGCTTTTGTTATAAACAATTTTTCACATACAAGTAAATAAGTTTGCTAATATTGGTGGTATATAAGAGTGGTGACATTTTTATTGGAATCGTCTCCTCGTTACCAAAAAAATGTTCAAATTTGTGTGAAATCTTATGGGACTTAACTGCTAAGGTCATCAGTCCCTAAGCTTACACACTATTTAACCTAAGTTATCCTAAGGACAAACACACACACACACACACACACCCATGCCCGAGGGAGGACTCGAACCTCCGCCGGGACCAGCCACACAGTCCATGACTGCAGCGCCTGAGACTGCTCGGCTAATCTCGCGCTCCTCGTTACCAATTCAAAGCTTTGTTCAGATACGTTGCATCTCTGGAATCAATTTTAAATATTTTTGGGCGAATATTTGAGACTTCAAATACTGGCATGTTAGCTCGTCGCTCACAATCGGGGGTCAGTACGGAGTACATAAGACTTGGGGTTTCCAGCTTGCTATCGGGTGCAGCTTGACATCAGGTGGCCCCCACCCACTCCCAGCCGCAACGTTTCTTGTCAATCTGATTTTACTTCCTTGCTGCAACTCGCCAGCAAATTGACGTTCAACTCATCCTTGTGCAGAAGCCGAGCATGGAGGCCTCTGTAGTGGGTGGTGGAATTGAGTTAGCACACTGCTGTAGTTATATAAGCTATAGGTTGACTACAAAGAGGTGCGGTAATCAGCAGGTGACCAACAGCTTGCAGGTTTACACGGCCAATGAAACAATGATGGCAGCGACTCGGCAAGGTTGCTGACTCCGGCGGCTGGTGACAGCCACATAGAACAAAGACAGCCTGGTTCCTCAGGATGGTGTGCGCGAGGCACATAGAATCAGACCATGAAGCCAGTGTGGATGACTCAAAGTCGCAGTGTCCGCCCACATGAGCAGAAGGCAGCAAGGAGCTATGGCGGCTGAACAGCTACACAGCCTGAGACTTGGCGGTGGTATGTCATCTCACTGTACACATTCATCTCAGAGTTAACACGTTGGTAGATAAAGTAATAACGAAGAGTAAGAAACAGGTGGAAACATATGTGGATGCGTGCAAAGTTTTATTAAAGTGAGATTGATGAAAACAACATCGTGATCCAACCTATGGATCAGGAAATATTTTATTTTGATTGAGGATCATAATCGGAATGCACAGACGCCGGCAATGCTCACCAGAAGTCGTGTAGAACAGGAAGTCATACGCACAAACAAAAAACGCAAGTGAGCATGTCTAAAATACAGATTACGGTGTCTGGAATTCTGGAAAGCGACGCGGGAAAATTAGCAGTGACGAAAAGAAAAATACATCGTGGATTGCAGGGACAGACATCCCACAGCTATTATGTTGTGAAACTGTCCAAGACAATGCAGAAGGGGCAGGAAAAGTAGTTCAGTTAAAGTTTCTCAGGGTTGGGAGTTAAGAGAAATTGTGCCATGTGTCGTTCTCACAGCATCTCCAATGGAGCTAACGCGTTAAGTCACATTATGAAAAGCATTAATATTCCTGGTGCGGATTGTCTGATGCCATTGCAGCCCAAGAAGTGGGTATGGCAGGCCATCGTTTGAGGGAATGCAGGTGGTTTTGCAAGAGGCTGGATGTGCATCGAACGTCAGTGTCACCTCTATGGCACAATAAGTCTTGTTTTTGCTCATGTTGAGTTCACTATGTCCAATCAAGTGCAGTCGCATAAGCGCTGGATTGGTATTAATAAAATGTATTTTGATTTATGGTAGTCTACACAGACTTAGACGATGATATATAATGAGCAAAGCTCATGTCATGTGATACACTACTCATGTAGGTAAGTGGTATGATATGTCCACTCTAGTTGTTTACTTCTTTAGTGTTGCGATTACATTGCTACTGATAACTTCTCGGTCATTATGGCACGTTTACAGACTCGCATTTTTGTTTCCTAGAGAATATCAGGTTGTTAGCTGCAAACAGAGCCTAAAGTATCCCTGGTGTTGTCACACACCATAACAGTTTTGTGGCAGCTTAGGCTTGTAAATTCACACATGAGTAACTATGCCATTAGGGGCAGTAGTGCTGTGTTGGACAAAAGTATCAACAGTTATCCTCTTGTGAGCTCTGTGAATTTTCATAAATGCATTACTAACTTTGCACAATTGATGTGATAAATTACACCCACCAAACTGGAGAACACTGGGGCACAAAACTACTTTGGAAATGAAATGAGTTTTTTGCGTCATTGGCCGGGGGGCCCTTTGCGGGGCAGGTCCGGCCGCCTTGGTGCAGGTCTTATTACATTCGATGTCACATTGGGCGACCTGTGCGCCGGATGAGTATGAAATGATGAGGAAGAGAGCACAACACCCAGTCTCTGAGCGGAGAAAATCTCCGACTCAGCCAGGAATCGAACCCGGGCCCGTAGGACGGCAATCCGTCACGCTGACCACTCAGCTATCGGGGCGGACAGAAAGCTATATTAATATTTTACCACTGTGGTTAGCTTTTCTTTTATGGGTGTATCAACTTCTTCCAGAGTGTTGTTGTATTTCAATCATATTGGTTCAAATGGCTCTGAGGACTATGGGACTTAACGTCTTAGGTCATCAGTCCCCTAGAACTTAGAACTACTTAAACCTAACTAACCTAAGGACATCACACACATCCATGCCCGAGGCAGGATTCGAACCTGCGACCGTAGCAGTCCCGCGGTTCCGGACTGCAGCGCCTAGAACTGCACGGCCACCGAGGCCGGCTTGAATCATATTCATAATTCAGAGTTCATGTGGTGGAGTGCTGCACACTACACTACAGTTCAGGGCAGATAAGATTAATGTGTCGATGATGTGCGGATGGGCGTTGAGTATGCAGTACCAAGAGCCTGGGCTACATGGTAACTTGAGTCACACACCCCGGACACGCTTCTCCTTCCTGGTACAGGCAGTCTGTAATATAGTAGGTTGTTTGTTAGGATTTAGGCAGATACTTTTTTTTCTACGTAAATTGATGTGTTTTCTTTTATCACCAAAATAGCTAAGTTTGAAATTGGTGCACTGTAATGGCGGGAAACGGCGTGGAAAACTGTGGTGTAAATAATTGCATAATAAGTTTGTTGAAAACCCTCGAAGAGTAAGTTATGGATTTTTAAATGCAGCGTGAGCAGTATCAGCGGGGATTCATCCAATTTGTGGCAGAAAGAGAGAATCATGGTGCGCACAGAGCGAGCACTTTAGCAGAAGCTATTAACATCATTGGGCCAGCCGTAAACACACAGCAACAGGTGGATCTGTGATAGCCAGCAGCAAGCGGAGTGGGGCTGTGGGTGTGCGGAGCTGAAGAGCAGGGTGGCCATTCAGCTCAGCAGCAATGGCAGCTGGGGCAGTGATGGATGACAAAACACCAAATTCTACGAAACCTAAGCCGTGATATTCTTTATCAAATACTGGGAGCACTTGTAACCCTACCAATAGCTATAAAGACCCAGTAGATTGCACTTCACTAGGTGAAGTAGAGGGTACAGTTGATACGGATAGGATTAAGTGTAAACTGAACAGTACTGAAGTTTTCAGTCCTCTTAAGCACTCGACAGGAGTATTGTGTAATACAGGAACAGGATACTGTGTTAATAGAACAAGCTGAAGTTGATTCAATGGTGGCCGGCCGCGGTGGCCGTGCGGTTCTGGCGCTGCAGTCCGGAGCCGCGGGACTGCTACGGTCGCAGGTTCGAATCCTGCCTCGGGCATGGGTGTGTGTGATGTCCTTAGGTTAGTTAGGTTTAAGTAGTTCTAAGTTCTAGGGGACTTATGACCTAAGATGTTGAGTCCCATAGTGCTCAGAACCATTTTTTTTTCTTTTTTTTTTGATTCAATGGTAATCAGTCTTAGCGATTCAGTAACTGTGGTTGCTGATGACACTCAGACAAGTTCAGGTTCCATACATCTGCACCTACATCGATATTGCGCAGTCCACGTTGCAGCGCGTGGCAGAGGCTACCTGGTACCACTATCAGTCATTTCATTTCCTCTTCCACTTACAAACAGAACGAGGGAAAAACGAATGTCTATATGCCTTCGTATGAGCCCTAATTTTTTGTATCTTGTCTTCGTGGTCCTTGCACGCAATATATGTCGCAGACAACAGAATCGTTCTGTAGTCAGCTTCAAATATCAGTTCTCTAAATATTATCAGTAGGATTCCCCAAGAAGAATGTTACCTTCCCTCCAAGGGATCCCATTTGAGGTCCCGAAGCATCATCGTAACGCTTACGTGTTGTTCGAACCTGCTGGTAACAAATCTACCAGCCTGCCTCTGAATTGCTTCTACTTCGATGTCTTTCTTAATCTGACCTCTTTTCGAGATGAACCTCACTTTCCTAGAATTCTCCCAGTAAACCGAAGTCGTCGCTCTGTCTTTCCTACTCCAATCCTCATATGCTCGCGGCATTTCATATCGCTTTGCAACGTTACACCCAGATATTTAAATGACGTGACCATGTCGAGCACAACATTACTAATTCTGTATCCGAACGTTACAGGTTTGTTTTTCTTAACTATCTACTTTAACTTACGTATTTCTACTTTTAGAACTACCTACCATTCATCACACTAACTAGAAATATTGTCTATCGTCTTGTATCTTCCAGCAGTAGCTCAACGACGACACTTTACCGTACACTACAGCATCATCGGCAAACAGTAGCAGATTGCTTCTCACTCTGTCCGCCAAATCATTTATGTATATGGAAACTAATAGCGCTCCTAACACACTTCATTGGGGCATTTCACACGATACCCTTGTCTCTGACGAACATTCGCCGTCAAGGACAACATGCTGGGTTTTATAACTTAAGAAATCTTCGAGACACTCATATATCTGTGAACCTAGTCCATATGCTCGTACCTTCTTTAATAGCCTGCTATGGGGCACCGTGTCAAACGCTTTCCAGAAATCTAAAAGTACGGCATCTTCCTGTTGTCCCTCATCCATAGTTCCCAGTATATCATATAAGAAAAAGGCAAGCTGAGTTTTGCACTAGCGATGTTTTCTAAAACCATGCCGTTTCGTGAACATAAGCTACTCGGTCTCTGAAAACTGTATTATATTCGAACTGATGTTCGAGGATTCTGCACCAAAGCGGTGTAAGGGATAATGGTCTGCAATTTTCCGGGTCCGTTCTTTTGCGCTCCTTCTACACAGGAGTCACGTGCGCTTTTTTCCAGTCACTTGGGACTTTGCACTAGGGGAGAGATTCGCGAAAAAGGGAAGCTAATTAAGAGGCCAGTGCCATAGGGTACTCTTTGAAAGGCCGAACTAGGAATTCCATCTGGCCCTGGTGACTTATTTAGTTTCAACTCCCTTAGTTGTTTCTCTGCGCAAGATATACTTACTACTATGCCGTCCATACGGGAGTCTTTTCGATGGTCAAACGGTCGTATGTTTATACGATTCTCCTGTCTGAACGATTTCTTGAACGTGAGATTTAAAACTTCGGCTTTCGTTTTGCTATCTTCAACTACCACACTGCTACACCAGACTGATCAACAAGTGACTGGATGGAAGCCTAAGACCCGCTTTGTGATTTTATGTAGGACCAGAGTTTTCTCGGGTTCTCTGCCAAATCTTTTGCTATGACAGTGATAGTAGCTGTATGATTCGCGCATAGATCTTTTCATAGACGCACAAATCTCTACTAACCTTTGGTTGTCGCCATTTGCACGTTCTCTTTTGAACTGAGAGTGTAGCACTCTCTGTTTCCTGAGAAGTTTCAAAATCTCGTCATTAAACCATGGTGAGTCTTTTGTGTCCTTAATCCGCTTACTAGGCTCATAATTCTCCAGACAAAAATTTACAATTTGCTTAAACTTTGCCCATAATTCCTCTATGTCCATCTTACTGAAACGAAGTGATGTCAGTTCCCTGTCTTAGTGAGATGCCAACAACTCCTTATCTGCTCTTTCTTACAGAAATACTCTCTTAGCCTTCTTAAATGATTTATTAACCTTCATAACCATAGTTGCTATAATTCACCATGATCGGTAATCCCGTTTCTATACTGATGATGTCGATAAGGTCTGACCTTTTGTACCTATGACGTCTAAGGTGTATTTCCACCGTGTGTGGCCAGCCAAACTAGCTGCTCAAGACAGTTTTCAGATAACGTGTTCAAAAGTACTTTGCATGATTGTCTGCCCGTACTCAATCCAATGAATCCATAGACACCCCACTCTATACTCGGTCGGTTAATGTCGCCTCCAACTAGCGATTCATGATATGGGTATTTACGCACTACGGACAACAGCTATTCTTCGAACGACTCTGGAACTGTCACAGCAGCCGTAAAAACATCCAACAATTAATTTGGTTTCTCCTGGACCTATTATAAGCGACTTCACTGTCACACTTAACTTTGACCTCAATAGAGAGAATATTTTTGCCAATTGATTGAACACTCCCCGTCCTATGGCCTCTAATCTGTCTTTATGAGATACGTTCCATAGCTCCCTAAATCTCTCAGAGCTCGACCATTTAGTTTGCAACCAGCTGTCGGTCCTGAGAATAATTTGCGCATGAGAACTACCCTGCAAGCCAGATGAACAAAATGTCGTCACTAATTTCAGTGTTACTTAATCTCAAGTCGGGACTGTAAAAAGATAATGAAAGGCTAAGAACATAAACGAACAAAGTAAATTACAGTGTACAAACCGAAATAAGTAAGGCTAACTCACATGTGTCAACAATTTGAAGCTAAATACGGATATAAAACGTGTCAGTAACGAACAGTTTGCAAGTGAGCGAACTAGAAATAGTAAAATAGAAAGAGCAAGAGACCTCGAAGGAAGCAACATTAACTTTAAATTCATGTTCGAGGGAGTGTCTGAATATGAACTGACAGAATGCATAGAGAGTTTAAATGTTTGCCTACCAGAAGAGTAAAACAGACATTTCGCTAGCTCTATCCAAGTTCATTGAGATGATAATAATTAATGATTTGTTATATGAAGAGGAGCCAATGGCCACTCCAGCTGATGGTAATCATCCAGAATGAGATTTTCACTCTGCAGCGGAGTGTGCGCTGATATGAAACTTCCTAGCAGATTAAAACCGTGTGCTGGACCGAGACTCGAACTCGGGACCTTTGCCTTTCGCGGGCAAGTGCTCTACCAACTCAGCTACCCAAGCACGACTCACGCCCCGTCCTCACAGCTTTACTTCCGCCAGCACCTCGTCTCCTACCTTCCAAACTTTACAGAATCTCTCCTGCAAACCATGCAGGACTAGCACTCCTGAAAGAAAGGATACTGCGGAGACATGGCTTAGCCACAGCCTAGGGGATGTTTCCAGAATGAGATTTTCACTCTGCAGCGGAGTGTGTGCTGATATGAAACTTCCTGGCAAATTAAACCTGCAGGAGAGCTTCTTTAAAGTTTGGAAGGTAGGAGACGAGGTGCTGGCGCAAGTAAAGCTGTGAGGACGGGGTGTGAGTCGTGCTTGGGTAGCTCAGTTGGTAGAGCACTTGCCAGCGAAAGACAAAGTTCCCGAGTTCGAGTCTCAGTCCGGCACACAGTTTTAATGTGCCAGGAAGTTTCTTGATGGTAATCATGTAGTAACAGTATTAGCAGGTGGCTTGGGGAGTGATGTATTAGTCGACCACAGATCAGAATTGTTGGCAATTTCGCGAGAGTACTTTACAGCCTTGCCAAGCAAAAGCGACGTAACAGTACTGCTGGTTTCTAATGTTAAAATCTTTGGTGCTACAAGAAACTTGTCCAAAGCAGTCCAGCATGAAGTCGCACTATCTATACAATTTAAGGATGTTATCACGGAGCATACATTCTTCCTCATTCCGAAGCTAAGTATTATCATGATTATAGGTGTAGATTTTATAAATTTGTAATGCTGCGAGGTTAACTCAGAACTGTGTTACACAAATATACAAGGATTGGAACTTTAGTAGTGGCAACTATTTACTTACAGCACGTACAAAACAGATACGTGTTTCAAAGTTTTACTGACCTTCAAAGTAGAGTCACCAGCATTGTGTATAACCCGTTGCTAGCGATGTGGAAGTCGTCGAATACTCTTAGCACTGCTAGTTGGGCTGACAGTTCGAGCGGCCTATTGCCCGACGAATGTGTAGCAGTTCTGAAGAGAACGCCGTGAAGTGTTTCCTTCAGTTTAGAAATCGCGTTGAACTCACGAGGGCTTCAGTCAGGGGAGTGCAGTAGGTTGTACAACACTTAGCAGCCCCATCAGTCAAACAAATCAGTAACAGCTTGCACTCTACGTGCTTGAGCATTGTCCTGCAAAACGATGGTCAGGTCCTGCAGAAAGTGTCATCACTTTTGTCTGTATGCTGTTCATTTTCGGAACACAACCTACGACCTGTTCATAATGGACGGCCTATGGCAGAGTGATTACACGACATAACATCTCTGCAATGGATTGGCCTGCACAGAGTCCTGAGCTGAATTATATAGAACACCTCTGGGATGTTTTGGAACGCCGACTTCGTACCAGGCCTCACCGACTGACATCGATACCTCTTCTCAGTGCAGGGCTCCGCGAAGAATGGGCTGCCATTCCCCAAGAAACCTTCCAGCGCCTGATTGAACGTATGCCTACGAGAGTGGAAGCTGTCGTCAAGGCTAAGGGTGGGCAAACACCATATTGAATTCCAGCATTACCGATGGAAGGCGCCAAGAACTTGTAAGTCAGTTTCAGCCGGGTGTCCGGATGTTTTTGATCACATAGTATACCTGCGCTAATAAAGGCTCTGATGGAGATACTCTTTCATACGAAGAACGGAAGTTCTCAAAACCAACACAATTTGTAATGCGCCTGTCGAAGCCTATACAAGGAACAAATAGGATGCGATGGGAGACAACTTGTTTTCTGCCGTAGAGCTTGTGGATATCATGAAGCCCAAGGGATTGACTCATGTTGCGACAATTAGGCAAATTAAGAAAGAGATACTAAATTAATTTCTCCCCCACAAATCCAGAGAAGCAGATTCCCATCTGTTTGAATTTACAAAACACAAGATTGTAATCTCGTATGTGCTGGAGAAGAACAAGGCAGTGACTATTTTTATCATCAGCACATCGTGAGATATCTGTTAACACCATCACTCAGAAACCGGAGATGATAGAATTTTATAACTGCACCAAGAGAGTAATAGATTCGCTGGATGAGAAATGCGCCAGCTATTGTAATGGTCGATGTACTAGACGATCACCAATGGTATTTTTTTACCGGATTCTGGACGTTAGTGCTGTCACTTCATGTATAGCTCCTTCATAAATAACACACAGCCAAAAATGTTTGATTACATGAAGAATTTGGCCAAAATTATGTCAAACCTCACCTAGAAAGGAGATTGAATGACACGAAATTAAATCATGAACTCCAGGCGTGTATTTGACGAGTGCTGGGATATCAGAGGAAATGGTTGCTTACACACTAGAAGAAAAGCTCGAAAAGAGAAAAACTTGCTCCTCGTGTGAACCTCATAAGAAGAGGAAGACGTATTTGTTTCTTAAGCAAAAGCCCAGTGTGTCTTTAATGCACAAAAAAGCTTTGCAAACAGTATGCAGAACAGTTGTGAAGTGCAAACGAGTTTTCTTGTTGCAAAAATATTTATTCTTTTGGTTATAAAGTTTGTTGTTTTCCACACGTATTGAGAAATGAACATTCAGGTTTGGTACCAGATAAAGTTACGGTGGAGGAGGCGTTACCCTAATGAAAAAGTATGTTTTGGGAAGCTTCACAAGGAGGCGACTGTATTCACCTGAACTGTATAGAACAACTCTTCGTTTACTGGTTATATTGTCTTCCTGTCATCTCTGACTTTTTCTTTGTTTCTAGTGTGTATATAGACATTGGTGAAATTTCCATGTAGTAATTGGTAGGCAAGAGAACATGCTAAGCAAATAAAAGGTGGACATAGAATGGTGGGAAGGTGGCATGAGAAAAGAGAAATACTACTGTTAGATCAGTGTAAATAAACGTTTGAAATATAGATAAATTAATGTAGTTGAGATAAAGTGGAAACGTGGCATAATTCTGACTAAACCAGCATATTGGAACCAACGCTCCTAGATATTTGCGTCTAAGTAATGTTGGAGCGGTTGAAGTCAAAAGGTTGAAAATTGCTTAAGTAGAAAGGAAACATGGAATGTGTCTGAGGTAACAGTAAATATGGAATATATGTACCAGAAAGTGTTCTGTGTCACAGACACTTGAATGATCTGTGTATATTATGCAGTAGGCTAAAGTTACGTGCACCTCCCTACTCCATGGTGAAGCCAGCAGTAGCAGCACCGTCACCTAGTTGTAGTTATAGTAATAGCAGAAATCATGTGGCTAGTGGCAGTTGCCTCCCCCATCCTTTTAGTGAAGGACATTAGATTAGTAATGCCAGACCACAACTGCGGACGCCTTTGAGGAGTGACTATCGTTCACTAGGATGGAAATCCAGCAGGAGGGTGCCGAGGTCCTCAAGAGTTTCTGAAAGCATGCCTTCCTGTTCTGGAGACGGAGCTCCTCACGGTTGTTGGTGTCAACGGTATTCAGCCATTAAATGTAGTGCTTTGCTGTGCATCAAATTGTTGGACCCCCCACCCTCCCCCCCCCCCCCCCCCGAGTAGCTTCATGTGTTCACCTTGAGTGCTATACTGGAACAGTTTTCAGAGATGGAAATTAGAGGGTGAAAAACACTCAGTGTACTTCTTGATATCCATATGCATGTCCATGTTCCAGTAAATGGAAGATCCAGCTGTATCAAGCTTCCTAAAGATATAGCTGATAAGAAAGTATGTATTAATGTCTAAAATAAAACCGGTCAGGCTTGTTTTGTGTGGTCGATCCTGTCCTGCAAAAGAAATTACACGAAAAATTCGCAGCGCACTTCTCGATATGATAGATACCTTGACATCCATAAGTGTTATAAACTCTGGTGGTATCGAGTTCATCTTCAAGATCCAGGACATACCTAAATTTGAGGCGCAGAACACTGGAATATCGATTCACGTTTATGGCCTGGAGAAACACAAGTCAGTTGAGCAGAAAAGTGGGATAAACATGTAGTTGTGGGACCCCTTCATTTCTAATAAAATTGCCACTGAGTATATATGAATATGCTGCTATTCTCCGTTGGAGACACACATCATTATGTTTGGATTAGGGACATTTCCTTGCCTCTTAAATATTAAACACACATAAACAGCATATTTTCTTAAGGTACCTCAATGCCTTTTTCTCAGACACGTTATTAGCAAAACATTTGGTAGAGTGTGCTTCCAAAGGCCGTGTTATAATGCCTGCTAAGGAAAACAGATTCATAAAGTTTAAAAGTGCTCACCATCACGTATGATGCCATTTGTGGTGTATGCCGACTTTGAATACCTCCTCATTCCTGTGGCCCATAGTTGCGTCGTCCTATAATTCGAGTCATAACCAATACAAATCTTCTGTCAGGGATAATCCTCCGGTTTGGCTTCTCATTTAACTTGAGAAGTGTTTGTGGGAAGTTGATAAGCTTTACAGTGACTACATTCCCATGACAAAATCTAAGAAGAATGAAGATCTGCAAATGAAGGCGGTTGACTGCCATGTTTGTGGTCTGCCATTAGATAGAAAAGCGGAAACTCCTCGTAGGGATCACTGACATCTTACGAGGAAGTTCCAGGATGCCACCAATAACTCAGACAACTTGAAGTATCAATAACCGCGACGCAGATCTGTTTTCTTTCATAAACTAAACAGGTATGAGCTCTCTTTCTTGTTGAGAACTTTTCTAATTTCGCCATGGAAAAGGATCAGGTCTGTGTCCTTACTGAGAGTGTTGAGAAATATATTTCATTCTCCAAACGAACGACGGCAAGAATTACGCTCCATTTCCTTGACTCGCTACGTTTCATGCAGACATCACTCAAGAAACGTGTTAAAATTCTAACTCAGAAGGATATGTTTATCACTCGAGTTGCATTTTACAACAAGGAAAAGTTTCAACGTGTGACTATGAAGGAGCTTTCCATATAAATATGTGGATAGTATGCCATAATTCAACGAAAACAGGCTTCCCAAACACAACTGCATTCTCCAGCAGAGTATGAGCATGCTGCGAATGTCTGCCGGGAATTCAGCATCTCCACTTTAGAAGAGTATGCACAGATTTACATGGACACAGACGTGTGCTTGCTCGCAGATGTTTTCGAGAAATTCCAGACTGTATGCTTGACCACATATTCTTTGGATCCCGCCTTTTATTACACAGCTCCTGTGTTGACTTGGGACATCATGCTCAAGAAAATGAAGCTCAGCATTGAAATATTGACCGATGGTGACATACTTCTTTTCTTTGAGCGAGAGATCTGTGGGGGACTTTGCCAACGTATCCATAGGCATGCCAAGGCAAATAATCCACATATAGGTGAGAGGTTCAACACATCCCTTGATTCGAGTTACATCATGTACTTGCATGTCAGTAACCTCTACGGGCACAGCATGCAACAATCGTTGCCAATTGGTGAGTTTTGATGGGTGCTTGAAGAAGAATACAAGGGACTAGGTGGAAATATCGAGGGTATGGCGGCTGATTCTGGTGTGGGGGATGTGGTAGAGGCAGAACTCTCATATCCTATTTGTTTGCATGATGTGGTTGCTGATTTGCCGTTGTGTCCAGAGCAACTAATTATGCAAGGAGGCTCCACCTGTGACTTACCTGGTCATATATTAGCTTGTAGTTCCTTGGTGGCAGCGTTCACAGCGAAAAATTGGCTGTAAATATGGGTGAGTACAACACTATCTATTAATAATTTGGTCGACATGCACACATTTGGTTTCACAAGTTTTATTTCCATTAACATCAGATCCCCTCACTTAATTAGTTATGGACAGTCCATGTCTTAATTAAGTAGTTAAGTCTCATTTACCAAGTATGCGCATACTGCACCTTCTAATTATAAGATAATATTTACTAGGCAGTTCAACATAACCAGCCAACAAACAGTCTCACTCATATGAACAATACATGTGGCACTTTTATATTGAAGTTAATCAGTAATCATTGATAATTAGCCTACTTCACTGTCTTTCTTCTTATTCACATCCACACATCATTGCACCATTACATTATTGCTGTTTAGACTGACACTAGTTCAACGTCTGAAATCTTGGAAGAGACCGAATTCCATATTCAAGTTGATCCACGTATGTTGTTAACACCTGTTATTCACAGTCCGGTTTCATATTACGTTCAACACATGATTGCAGTTTTGACTGATATGGGTTCCATGCTCGAAATCTCAGAACAGACTGACCTAAAAATGACTTCAGTCCCAGTGCTTATATAGCTTCGGAAAAATGTCTTCTTAAGTTCCACAATGTTGAATACGTAATTTTGACAATTTATAATCAGAATTTTACATCTCAAATTAATTGAATACTCCAGAAAAATTGATTTTGCCCTGATCTTCATGTTACAATAAGAGTTTAGACTGAAATAAGCCTGCTTGATAACGAAAAATGCAAACACAGCTAAATAAACAATACCATACACAAAAGCGTTAATTGTCCAAAAACTAATTAAGTGCTGATGTACCTGCCTTGTTTTGGGAATTAGCTACATGAATACTTTAAGAATTTATATGGGTTATTTTCCCAACTTTATGACTAATATAGTAATTAGATCTGTTTAAATGTCAACAGTGTGACTGGAACAGGAAATAATAACTGTTAGTTAATTGAATTGAGCTTTAGCAAAGCTAGTTACATGAAATTGTTCAGATTCATCAGAAAACCATTCTAAATAATGTAATTTACCAAAGTTGGGCCTGGTCTTACACTCGGTATTACAGTTTTATGTTGTGGCACATCTCTCACTAACACCAGTGATAATTAAAAATGCAAAAAAATATCATTTGAGGTAAATAACAAAACGGGAATAGGCACCAGCTTGCTTTGCTGCACACCCAAAAACTGATGACAACGCTGGGGAATAAGCGGAGATACATAATTCTCTATTGTAATCTCCAGCAGAGTCACAGACTGGGGCTGAGACTGGCTTGAATTATCTGGGCTATCTGCTTCAAGCAAGCCCCGTGAATGAAGGAGTATATTGATCTGAATAGAACGCTGTCGGCTTCCATGATGCGTTATTTTGAGAGGGATTTTTTAAATCAATAAATAATTCAATTTTCGACAAAACAATGGAGAATTTGTGGAAATATAGTGAAAGTATGATTAGAACCGAATGGGATGGGTGCTATGGGTAATAAAATGCATCACCAGACCAACTTCTAAGTGGGTCACAATATTCAATGAGAACTTTGTTGCTGTGGAAGTGGCGAGGATTGCAGTAGAGTCCACGAAGCCTATCTACATGGGGATGTGCATAATAGACCTATTGAAACTCCACATGTATCGATTCCATTAAGAGTTTGCGGAAATTCATTTCGCTGATCCTAAATTATTTTATTAGGTCACAGATGGCTTCAGCTAGTGAGTGAAGAACTGTGATCCATTTGAAGTAATGATATGCCGCTGCGAAAAATTCGACACGTCTTCATACACAGCCTATAATCCTCACGGTAGCGTTCATCAGAACAAGAAGGTTATCAGTATAATGAAAGGCGAGGTGAAAGGCCACCGATAGTGGAGCTTGTAGGTCTGCGAGCAAAAATGTATGCATATCGCACATTGGAAGGTGTCAGCCAGAGGTGAGCTAACGGTGTGCATCACGCAGCATCGAGAGTGCCCATACAGCGATGTTGGCGGTGCTCCGCCGCAGCCGCAGCATATGGTGCAGCAAACTAAAATTCGATCAAGAGGACATAAGGTGTTCACTGAGCTGCAGTCTAAAGTCGGCCTGTCGCCAAAGGGTCATTTGTGACGATGGGATTGAAACTCTCCTGTACTCACACACTATTCACTTGTTGAGAGAGAGGCGGGGGGGTGGGGGGGGGGGGGGAAGGAGCGGAGGCTCTGATCGAGTGAGAGAGAGCGAATTAGTCTGGGTGTAAATGTTCCAGAATAGTCTGATTTTGTACCATGGTGTAATTAATTTTGTGTGTGCGTATGTGTGTGTGTGTGTGTGTGTGTGTGTGTGCGTGCGTGCGTGCGTGTGTGTGTGCCCGCCTGCGCGCGTGTGTGTTGTGTAAATGTTTATTTATTTATTTATGCATTCCATGTGTGTGAGAAATGTGTACTGTGTACACATGTAAATACATACCCTGCAAAAAAAAAAAAAATATTTGTGCACTATGTTCGTCGAAGAAAAAAATTGTACATCAGAAATATATATATGCTCACCTTGCACGTCATGTAAATAGAATAACTTTTAATTTTCACCTGCCAGTAGCCGTCCAAGTCTGATTAATATATATATACAGTTCGCAGTCCTTCAAAATAATTATTGAATAACATTCATGTAACTGCTACTTTTGGGACTGTGGAATTTAGTTGTTGTGTAAGAGTGAGAGTATCTCCGCATTAGTTTTTAGCACATATTTATATATCTGAAAATTGTAAATGTATCAACCAGTCATTTTTTTTTGTTATTACGTTAAAAAAGTATCTCTGCATTGAATGTTACAAAGAAATCGTACCTCAAGAACCAAATTGTTTCTCAAGAATCAAATTCGTGACCATGCGTCTTTGTTGTTATTTAAAAAACCTTTCCCAATTCTACGTATATAGGGTGAGCAAGACACAAATGACATTAGTTTTGAACATGAAGGTGAAGTTTAACATGGAATATAACAAAGTATTTAGAACAGTTGCATGAGATTACACCTATCGTGCAGCGCGACTTGGCTTACGGGAGCAGGAGGCACGTGACTGCCCGCATCCAAAGACATACAGCAGAAGTGTCTAAAATTATATCACCAGTAGTCGAAAAACCCCGCAGACATAGTATCTCAATAAAGCTGTATATTATCAGGGTGGGAGTGGGTCGAAAAGAAATTATACACAGATTGTGAGTTAAAAATTCATTTTTTATGCAACTTAAAAGCAATTTTACATTTTCGTAAGCAGACGCAACTGTATTTTCATATATCTTCTTCTTGAGTCGATGGGGAGCAGGACGCCTGTAGAATTCTTGGTCTTGAATATCAGTAAACTTGAAGATTCGATGTATCCATGTGATCTTCTCCACACCTTAGACATAGATGATAGTACCTGTGTGGTCGAATAATCGAAGCGATGTCACCATACCTTTATAGGGTATGCCAGGATCATCCCAATGAATTTCATTGTAGAAAAATGTCGACCACTTCGCACTCCTCTGTGTTTTAGCGCACTTCAGATCGTTGAAAGACCTCAGTGATGCGATGTTTGCTGAGAACGTCTTTATTGTACAGGCATCTCCTGTGTACGCTATGAATGCAACATCTCTAAACATTAACTGTCTACACTTATCACTATAGAAACCCTGAGCGTCTCCAATCACGTTCATACCTTGAGATGCCACTGTGAAATGTTCTGGGTATAGCTCAGCACCTGTCCATTTATACAGCTCGTTGCGCAACAACGGTGAGTGGGCAACAGTTAATCAAACAGTCGTTTAGAAGTAGAGCATATGCTCCAGTGTGTTCCGGAAATTTTTCGAAGATTCAGTTCAGTTCATATACATATAGGTCCAGATCTAATTATCTCGTTCTGTTTTCAGCAGTCTTGATTTTCTGTCAGCTGAATAAACGTTCTGCTTCTTCATAGTATGAAGCACAGAACATGGTACACCTCTTATAATACTACTAATATTAAAACGTTATAGTACGATTTTTTGGAGGTGGGGAAGTTAATTTGATGTCTGCTTTAAATATTCCTGATTTAAATTAATTTAACTCCCCAAAAGACATTTACTGTTTGTTAAAAAGGTTATCAAATAATATTATAAAACTTAATCACGTCTACGGTTGGCAAAGCTTCTGAAATGGTAAAACGGTGCGCAGAAAATTTTTACTTTCTTATTAATTGGTTTACATTCCGCCACCAACATCAGATTCCCATCAGACCGACGTGAACGTTGACCGAAGCATTGTTCAGAGGCCAATGACTGATCTCAAAATTACCCAGTTTCCGTAATTACATTTCCCTGATACTGATAGAAAAGATCCGTAAAACTAATCTCATGGACACAGAAATAAAAGTCTGATAAAGTTAACGCCGACTGAATACTAGTAGCGTTCAGCTGTGGCCACCAAACGATTCCTCGGCAACTCTCCTTCGCTGCAGCCTGAAAAAGTTCTAAAATGCAACATAATGAATTGATATGTGGCATTAATGGAAGAGGTAAGTAGATTTCTTGATTCAAACACGGCTGCTACCATTAAATTAACGAAATTATTTAACCAAAAGTTACAGATACGAGAGCGACACTCTCATTTTATGCGACGGCAATCAATAACAAACAAGACAGAGAGGGAACAGGAGCGCAGCTCCTTCTTTTATACACCTCAAAACAAATTACTGTGGCCGCCTTAAACTTGCTTTACAGAGTGTCTTGTATGAAGTTTTGATATATATGGTTAAAATCAGTCGCTGCATTTGCTGTCTATTTTAGATTTGAGTGTATCGATGTTGGAACAGTACAATCCCTTCCTCAGTACGTTTTAAAAGGTCGGTTGAATTGTGAATAACGTATGCACCAGGTTCTATTTACACAATTTCTTTTCCATCATTAATTTCCAGATGTTTAGTGATAACCTCTGTGATATTCGGAATGCTGTTGTATGTCTCCAGTCCAGTCAGCATAATACTCCCCTCCCTGTTTCTTAAATCACTCGGTGGAAAGTAATTCGAGAGTAATAATGACGCTCGTTCTTTTACAGTTAGAGTATAAGACATCTCATCTGAACCTCAACTGAAGGGTGGATGTTTAATGCACCTCCTTACATATTCGTGTGGAACCCGCATTGTAGAACACACGCCTTCTGTCAGTGAAGTATCGTCGTAGCTCTTCTGGAGGCTGCAGATTTCCAAATGAGTCGAAATGGTAGATATTATTTTTATATTTTTTAACATACGTCACCTAGTGGCTTCCTGGTCCCCCGGCAACATGTACATTCACAATTCAACTTTTTATGCATTGAAGGAGCTCAAGAGGAGAAAGAGTCTTTGGTAATGTGCCCGATATAAACACACCACTGAGCCTTGGAATGCTGAATTTTTTGCTGACTAACTTGAGCAGATCTGTATTTGTAAGCAGTCGAACCAGTAGGAGGCTAACAGGCCTATGGTTTCAGGTATAGTCTTTTTCCGATGGCTGCTGCTTCTGTCATGCGATTATGTCCTCTTTCTTCCTCTAGCTGCTCCTGTGAGTTCTATGCCTTCTGATTCTTCTGGCCAGAGCCGCAGATCACCAGCTGATGAACCAATCGCTGAGAGACGTGCAGAGGCGGGAATGATGAAGGGAACAATTGCGCCTGTCGCCTTGGATAACGGCAAAAACGAGGGTGCTTTAACCAGTCCTTTATGCTGCAGGGCCCTTTTATCTGCACATATCGCTGTCAGGAAACAGTATTTTAAACACTCCTGTCGTGGTTTCTTCTCTTTCTTCTTCGTCTTTGTCTTCTTCTTCAGGGCACGACGTACAGCATCATAAGTTGCTTGAAATTCACAGCCAAACCCAACTCAATTTTACTATGCATAGTTTCATCAACTACAAACACTGCAATGCGTTAATCTATACAGATGTCCTTTCTCAGACTTTTTACCTTGGCTTTATCAGCTGCAATTCGATCTGCAATGTGACGACCTCGGAGACCTATATGTTTTGCATAAGCAATGTCGTGTTTCCAAACACGCCTCGTCAAACAGGATAATCGACTTATCACCACAACCCAAACGTTGGAAGTTTGACGAGAATACCACCAACTTCTGTAATTTGTCTAATTATCGTGCGTGTTACGCTACTGTGCTGGCTGTGCTCAGAGCATCCCCTCGTACCGTAAATAGCGTCAATCCAGCTGTTCTGTGTTTCAGGAAAACAAAAAAATTTAACTAGAGCTTTATTCCCTGGACGTCTTATGACACGCTATACGAGAAACTATTCCTCAGTGTAGAAGTATGCAGAAATTTAAGTGCCACTACTGTCCTATAACATGTAAGTTCTGGGATTTGTTCTCAGCATTTTGCAAACTGTGACTATCTCACGCGACCAGTTTGGGAGGTATGACTTCTCAAATGCTGTCTTGTATTTTGAGATACATACCAAATCAGCCACATTAAATTTCTATTTACGTGGATCCAGCGTGCTGAAATGATAGTATCCGTTTCCATGAGTCTATTATCGTTAACATCGATTGGTCTAATTTTTATTGTGCTATGTGTGGTTCGATTATACTATGCAATTATTTCTGGAAGGATATCTGTCCATTTGTATGAGACTTGAACATTAAAATGCATCCACTCTTGGCCTTTCATTTTTCTGTTCAGATGCTCCATGACACTCGCCTTCAGATGGAATACATATTGTAAAACTCTCCAGTGTGATCAGTTTGGAGGTTGTCTGGGTCTCGATTCGTCATTGTCTGCAATAAACGATCAAACGCCTCTGTGACTCTCTCTCTCCTTTTGTTTTAACAGTTAATGCCCAGGCAAATTTGCAGTATGCATCAACAACCGTTAAAATATACTTGAATCTATTATTTGCATGTGAATATTCCTGCATATCTACAAGATCAACCTGCCGTAAGTCATTCAAACCTTTGCTCAAACATTCCTACGAGGGTATGTTTTGCATGCTAGTCTGCATAGTTCTCTAACTACTGTCTCCACACTTATTCGATTATATTTCTCTCTCTAAGCTCAGAAGTTACTGAAACAACCTCAATCGAATGAACAGTATTATCAGCAGTAACCGATACCATTAGCAGTTAAAGTAGATCTGTTAGTTCACTGGGATCATCATAGTATATATACTGCGGGAATATACTTTTGGTTCTTTAATGCTGGCTGTCAATACCATCACCAATTATATATCGAGCATCTAACATAGGTTTTATAATGGATCTGTATTTCGCAATGCGCCTGTGTCCCACTTACTTTTCTATTTACACTAGTCAATTGCAGTATTTCACCATACATCTCCAGATATTTGGGTGAATAATTTACAGTTTTGTGGGATTTAGGAAAATGAGGTTCATGAGACCAGTTGTTGTTTGAAGTTCCTTGTGATTTATCTATATTTTTTAACCTATAGCCTGCATCCACAATATGATGATTTTTCACCACTGAGACCAGATTTTCTGTTTAACCTGGGATTGCTGTGATGGTTGATGAAATCAGCAACGCCATCATTGTTGTGAAATTTTGGTAAGAGTTCGTTGGAGAGATTCAGTAACTGGTTTGAAAGCTTCTCTTAATGTTTGCTCTCAATCCAAATGTCCTAACCTTAGCAGGTATAACTTCTCTCAAACATCTTGTTACATACTAAGCAGACTTCTTCGCAGGATACGCTTAATATGCGTCCCATACAATTCTATCAACCTTTACAGTTAAGTCACGTACATTCATTTCAGTCCCATCAATCTTTACAACTAAGATATCTACCTTCCTTCTCAGAATGATCCGGGTGTACGTCTCTGATTCCTCAACCCTTGCATCTAAGCCGTTGATCAATCTCAGAAGAGTCTGGGCATATGTATCTATCTCCTTAACTTTATGTTCAAGAGCTTGAAATTTTCCATCAGTCATCAATGTACAGACGCATTCCCGGTCTATGAACGCCTGTTTTGATGGGCTCTGTGCCTGACGTATGTGCGAACTTCTTCATGATTTGATGTAAACTAATGTACTCATGACATTATTCATAGCTACATACACTGAAGCTCCAAAGAAACTGGTATAGACATGCGTATTCAAATACAGAGATATGTAAAGAGGCTGAATACCGCGTTGCGGACGGCAACGCCTATATAAGACAACAGGTGTCTGGCGCAGTTGTTAGATCGGTTACTGCTTCTACAATGCGGGTTATCAAGATTTAAGTGAGTTTGAACTTGGTGTTATAGTCGGCGCTCTGGCGATGAGGCATATTACCATAATCTATTAAAGGCAGAAGGCCGCAATGTTTAAGCTTCAAATATAAATTTAAAAATTAATTTTCCAAAACGTTTAAGGAAAAAGAAAAATAACCATAAGCCTTAAATTTTAAGTAGCTGCAAACAGATAATTAAACACCAGTGGCACTCAGAAGCGTCCAGGGAGGTCGGCCTGCCCTCGTTCAATTAGGCGAGACAAGTGGTGAGCCGAAGTACACTTGATCCGTCGGAACCCAACCAGGGGACAGCCAAGGACCGACCGACGTAACCCATCATACAGAAAAGGTTACGACGTGATAATCCACAATGGAGTATGTATTATCTGTCAGAATTACACACCATGTTGGACAGCGACAACAGGCGAGGAAAGGACGCTGCCTGAAATTTCAACAAAAACCTGTACATTGTTGTTTAAAAAAAATTTGTACACATGTCCGCTCAAATATCTATCAGAAATCCTGTAAGCGTTTAAATTAAATCGATTTAGAATTTTTGGAGAATGTTGTAAATAGCGTTTCCTCTTTATGTGTTATGTGCATACTCAGTTATTTAAAAATTCTTAGTCTACGTCCGTCTAAATGTCCAATAGAGTATAGTGTAAAAATTTGATGTAAACCGGCCAGGAACTTTCCGAGATTTTTGGTAACATTTCCCCTTTATAAATTACGTATATAGTTTTATATGTAGCTGATGCATGTCTGAATGTTCAGAAGAGGATTATGTACTATTTGAAGTAAATCAGTCAAGAATATTTGATATTGTTGGTAACATATATATATAATTCGAAAATATATAATCTATGTCCGTCCAATTGTCTATTAGATCATCGTGTAAAATGCGAAGTAAATTGGCCACGAACTTTTTGAGATTGTTGGTAACAATGTTTCGCCTTTATACATATATGTTTACGTATTATACATATTAAAACACATAGCTTTTGTTCACCCAGGTTATCAGAGTATCGTGGAAAAATTTGAAGAAAATTGGTTTGGTACTTTTCGAGATTTTTAGAAACAATTTAAAACAATGACATGTCTTTAAATGATGTTGTAGATTATAAGCATATTTATAAACCACATATTTTAAAAATATGTAGCCTAAGTACGTCCGAACGTTTATTAGATATCGTGTACAAATTTGAAGTAAACTGGTCAAGAACATTACGAGATTTTGCCAGCAACGTTCCCTCTATATGTACTCGTAGTATATATCTATGTTTGTTTACCATACGTATTTAAAAATATATTGCATATGTACATCCGAATGTTTATTAGAGTATCATGTAAAAATGTGAAGAAAAACAGTGAAGAACATTTCGAGATTTTGATAACACTTTTTCCCACTTACATAGCGTATATATACTAATATACCATTTATATTTTAAGAAACATAGTCCGTGTCAGTCCGCAAGTTTACTGAAGCATCTACTAAAAAATTGAAGTAAATAGATCAAAGCTTTTCGAGAGTTTTCGTAACAACGTTAAACTACGACTTGTCTTTATATAGTAGAATGGATATACTCGAGAGCGGAGGTGCGGACAGAGGTTCAGGCACTGTCTTTCCCTTGGGATGGGAAACTGTCCCTAAAAAGCAGCAGTGATCAACGGCATAAGGATCCAGAAGGCAATGGAAACCAATGCCTCACAGACACATAATGTATATCCACAGAACATGTGGTCTATAACTGAGAAAGTGTCATGATGATCTCTCAATTGGCAAAAGATTGCGGACTATTCCCCCATTTGGATCTCCGTGAGTGGACTGCCAAGGAGGAGGGGACCAAGAGAACAACACTGAATAACCAATGAAAGGATGGTGTTCCTCGAGTCGGGGCGTATAATGTCAAAAGTTTGAACGCGGCAGGGAAGCCAGAAAATCTGAAAAGAAAAGTGCTAAGGCCTAATCTACATATAGTGGGGGTCAATTAAGTGAAATGGAAAGAATACAAGGATTTATGGTCAGATGAGTATAGTTTAATACCAACAGCAGCGCATATTGATATAACGGGAGTAGGATTCTTTATGAATAGGAAGACAGAGTGGGAGTTACAGTGTACTGTACAGCGATAGGGTTGTTCTCATCAGAATCGACAGCAAACCAACACCGACAACGATAGTTCATGTATTATATACGCCGACGTCGCAGGCCGAAGATGAAGAAACAGAGAAAGTATATGAGGGTACTGAACGGGTAATTAAGTATGTAAAGGCAGATGAAGGTTTGGAAAGCGGTTTTAGGGGAGGGAGCAAAAGAAAGGATTACGGGAGAATATGGGCCTGGTAGTAGGAATGAGAAAGGGGAAAGACTAATTGAATTCTGCATTAAATTTCAGCTAGTAATAGGGAACATTCTGTTTCAAGAAGCACAAGAGGAAAAGGTAGACTTGGAAAACACCGGGAGATACGGGAAGATTTCAGTTAGATTACAGCAAGGTCACGCAGAGATTGCGAAATTAGATATTGGTTTATAAGGCATACACAAGGTCAGGCAGAGATTCCGAAGTCAGATATTGGATTGTAAGGTGTATGCAAGAGCAGATTAGACTCAGAGCACAATTTAATAATGATGGAGAGTAGGCTGAAGTTTAAGAGACTAGTCAGGAAGAGACGATGTGCAAAAAAAGTAGGATACGAAAGTACTTAGGAATGAAGAAATGTGCTTCAAGTTCTTTGAGACTACCGCAACTGCGGTAATTATTGGTTCTGTAGGCAGTTCAGTGGAAGAGGAATGGACTAGAAAGGTCAGTATTATAACTGGGAAGAAAAACATAGATACAAGAAAGCTACCTGAGAAGAAACCTTAGGTAACAGGGAAAATACTTAAAGTGATCAACGAAAGAGAGAAGTACAAAAATGTTCAGGGAAATTCAATAACACAGAAGTCATGTCACTCAGGGGTTATATAAATGGGAAGTTTAGGGAAGCTAAGGCGAAATGGCTGAATAAAAAATGTGATGAAATCGAAAAATCAGATAAAAATTCGCTTGGCGTCTTCCTGAGAGACAATCTACACTTCTTCCAAATTAGTAATGTAAGTTTAGACCAGATGTGGTTCAGAAGTTCAAAAAAAGGCAGCTCATTTTGTATTATCGACAAACAGGGAAGAGAGTGTCACCGACAAGATGCAGGAAATGGGGTTGAAATCAATTTTAACAAAGGAGTTTTTCGTTGGGGCGAGATCTTCTCCTTCGATTGAGAAAATATTTTGTTGACGCCTTTCTAAACAGGAAGAAACGATCATCATAATAAAATGAGGGAAATCAGAACTCGCAGGGATATATATATAGGTGTCCTTTTTCCGCATGCTGTTTGAGAGTGGAATAATAGAGAATTAGTGCGAAGGTGGGTGGATGAACATCTGCCAGGCACATAAATGTGACTTGCAATATAACCATGTAGATGTAGATGAAGAGACTGACTCAGCATACAGAAAAGACAAAACAGCATTCGGTGAAACAAAAAGCAACGGCGATAAAGAGAAGAGAGCAGATAGGTGGAAAGAGTAATTGAAGGCCTCTATGAGGGGAAGAATTTGTCTGATGAAGTGACAGAAGAAGAAACAGGAGTCGATAGGGAAGAAATACGGAATCCAGTATTAAAATCAGAATTTAGAAAAGCTTTGGCAGATTTAAAATCTAATAAGGCAAAACAATCCACCAGAATTTCTAAAATCATTGAAGGAAGTGGCAACAAAACAATTGTTCACATTGGTGTGTGGAAGGTAGGCAATAAACCATCAGATTTTCGAATAAACATCATTGACACAACCCTGAAGATTGCAAGAGCCGACAAGTACAAGAATTATCGGGAAATTAGCTTAACAGCTTATGTATCCAAGTTACTGACAAGATTCATACACAGAAGAATGGAAAAGAAAATTGAGGATCTGTTAAATGACGATTAATTTGGCTTTAGGAAATGTAAAGACACCAGAGACGCAGTTCTTGCTTCGCGGTTGATAATGGAAGCAAGACTGAAGAAAAAAAAATACGTGCATAGGATTTGAAGACGTGGAAAAAGCGTCCGACAGTGCACAATGGAGCAAGATGTTTGAAATTCTGAGAAAGATACGGGTAAACTATAGGAAAATACGGGTAATGTACAACATGTAGAATAACGAAGAGGTAAAAATAAGATTGGAAGACCTTTAACTAAATGCTCGGATTAAGAAGGGTGTAAGACAGGGTTGTAGCCCTCCGCTGCCCCTACTGAATCTATACGTCGAAGAAGCAATGACGGAAATAAAACAAAAATGCAACACTGGAATTAAAATTCATGGTGAAAAGACATTAATGAGCAGATCTGATAATTGCATTGCTATCCTCATTGAATGTGAAGAAGAATTACAGGATGTGTTGCATGGAATGAACAGTCTAATGAGTACAGAGTATAATTGAGAGTAAATCGAAGGAAGACGAAAGTATTGAGAAGTAGCAGAAATAAGAACAGCGAGAGACTAAACATCAGGATTGGTGATCATGAAGTAGATGAAGTTAAGGAATTCCATTAGCTCGGCAGCAATGTTGCGAGTGCTATTCTGAGATGAAAATTTTAACACAGGAGAGGAATTTGTGCCGACTGCATCAAACCAGTCAGAAGGCTGATGACACATATATATATTTATATAAATGCTCCTACGGTTGCATGTTAGAGACCATGTTTAGCGGATTTTTTTTCTTATTCGCTCTATATTTCTACTTCCCAAAATATGTAAAGCAAAGAGTTTGCAGCAGGAAATATTTGTTTCACAGTATCGAAGATGAAGAAGTGCTCATAGCTCTTGAGGTTGCATTTTAGAGCCCCTGTTTACTAGATATGTTTGCTTCGAATGATTATTCCTTCTTGAACTGTCCTAAATATATACACAGGGTGATTTTTCCACCGTGAACAAATTCTAGGGATTGATTGATGAGACGATACGGAACAAGAAAAGTCTAATGAACTTATATCCGGAAATGCGTGGTTTCGATGCTAGAGACCATTTATTCAATGGCATTTCCGGACAAAAGATAATTACACCTATTTTGTTCCGTATCCTCTCATCGATCAATCCCTAGAGTTTGTACACGATGGAAAATATCACTCTGTGTATATATGTACGATAGGCCTAAGAGGAATGGTCATTCGAAGTTAATAAACATGGGCTCTACAGCGCAACCTTAAGGGCTGTGAGCACTTCTCCATCTTCGATACTGTGAAACAAATCTTTCCCGCTGCAAGCTCTTCGCTTTCCATATTTTGACAGGTACTAGTACGGACCGAATAAGAAAAAAGTGTCTATTAAACATGGTCTGTAAAATGCGTACTGTAGGAGCTATTAGCAATATTGTTCATCTTCGTTACTGTGAATGACATCTCGTCTACTGAACAAGTGGAACAAGTGCTCATGACTTCTAAGGCATGCATTTTAGAGCCGATATTTACGCAAGCCCAGATTTACTAGACTTTTTCTTATTTTAGTCCATACTACTTCCTCACAAAATGTGGAAAGCAAAGAACTTGCAGGAGAAGAAATTTGTTTAACAATATTGAAGATGAAGATGTGCTCACCGCTCCTAAGATATGGACTTTAGACTCCACTTTTATTAGGCTTTTTTGCTTCGAATAAATTGTTCTTCCCATATCTGTGAATATTTACCATTCCTCCTGAGACGCCCAGTATTCACCACCTTTCGACCAGCCTATTATTTCCATCTCTGCATACTTATAACACTCATAGTACGACACAATCAGTTATGTAGTTTCCCATTTTGTCTGTCCATACTGAACTGGTCTTTTTCTTATGGAAACGTATACATGGACTCCTTCCATGACTTGCTTAACGACTCACCCAAACTTCATAATTTAATTCTCCACTCAAATCATCCTCTAGCACAATATGCAATGCCCGATACCTACCTCGCTTCGCCTACCTTATGTAGTTTTACTACATAGACAGCAGAAGTATTTTAGTAAGTTTGCTGTCTCTTGTCGATTTATGATGTTAAGTATGTCGTTATATTCCTTTGGGCCACGCTTTGTCACTGTCTAAATTCAGCTTTTGCGCTAAGAATCGATGCAAAAGCTACAAAAACATGCTGTCATATCTTCTCAGAAATATTCTGTAAAGAAACTAATGAAAGGCTATCTAAGTACACCAGCATCCCTGGTTTATCGCCTAGTTGAGGAAAAGTCAATACAGTACAAATTAGGGATGTAGAAGACCACATAAAATCTCAGTTACTGGACTACAAGGTCATTAGCCATAACTTACCAGCATTTTACTTAATTTACAACAGAATTAAGTTTCCCACACGCCGATCACTAGCTCATAGATACGCGTGTTTAAATGAAGGTCAGCGGAAATGACTACACAGATAAGATGCTTTATCAGCAATACAAATCTACTGATAAATTTTGAAGGCATTTTCTTGTGTCGTGGCCTTCAATAAAGGAAGATATTTGCGTTTACTGCCAAACACTGTTTCCATGATGTCCATTGCAGTGTGTTTTGTGTACGGTTTTGTGGATACCTACATCCGTGCCCGCGATCAAATTGTCACCATTCCCAAATCTGAAACCTCAATACCACTTTAACCGAAGGCCTTTTACCTTGTGATTATTAAGCGTTATTTGTTCAAAAGATCTAATCCCCTCAAAGTATTTCAAGTCAGTAACGTCGGCTAACATGGAAAATGACGAGTCCATTGACTAGAAAGACGCAGTTCTGAATATTTTCTTACGTCTGCCCTCAATTTGGCCAACATAATTCATTGTTATTTCTGAATAATATTACGCTTTGCTTAGTATGACGAAGGAGCAGTGGTTAGTGCTTAAACCCTGTCCATGTCGACAGCTATAACTCATGTGGACAAAGATGACAAAATTTGGGGGAAACCATGGACAATCAAGTCAGGAAGGCCAGAATAGGATTTGGACACCAGTCCTACATGCTTACGTTGGTGACAATCACACATAAGCGTGTCGGCCTTCAGTAAGTTTGACCAGCAGCAAAAGCTTTTCCTTTCGGTCATTGATCGCCCCCAAAGTCTGTTAAAAACAATTTTTCAGTGTATTTCAATTCATCAATGTTATTAGTTTTCATAACTAACGTTATTTTGTTCTTCAATCACTCCAAGATTCAGAACTTTCCTGGATAACACTTATGAGGGGCATTGTCTGTTGCTTGACATAGTCCGACCGAAACATATTTGAATTGGTACAGTGATAACACTTCGTGATTTTAACACAGGTCGGTTCCCTTTTTGGAAATTGTTCCACGTTGCATGGGGACTGTCCTCATCTTTCTTTCATATTAGTTACTGTTCACTGTTTTTTTAATCAGCGATCAGTTTCTGACTCCTAATTCTATTTTTTCGTTTTTTAGGCGTGACGTTCATTACTGACGATTGTTTTTATCAATTGAGGAGGGCTGGGAACTGTACCAAGCCACTCCAACTGTTACTCTACGGCATCTGCAACTACTTCCTACACAATATGACATAGCATTTGTAAAAAACCTTCTTTGGCATGAAATTATAAATGTTTTTTATTAAATACGAATATGGTCCGTTCTTTGTGGGTGGTATGTGATCCACGCCTAGTTTCCTAACTTGATGCAAAATACATTCTTCCATGTTCTAATTTATTCGTTGAGTACTATAAGGTATCTCAGATTAATTCAGTTCCCCAGTAGAAAAGCATGAATTTAAAAAATATTCTATACACATATACACCAGAGGATGCTGCTTAAAAGTTGCGAAACCGGTTGCGTAGGTCTCTAATCGACTCAAACAAATGCAGCTACTGTGGACTGTTGGACTTTACATTCAGTTTTACATTTTAATAGTTTTAACACCTGTTTTTAAACACCTGCTGTACTGTATGAATTGCCAATCAATCGTATATACCTCCATAACACGTATCCAGTGTACAAACCAACACAAGCTCTCACCCGCGCTCATGAGCTAGCCCACGTAGCTATGCTCCGATGTAAAATAATAACCATAATAGTAATAATAATAAATACAGACGTCTTTAAACACATTTAAAACGCCTTCCTCTACTTCTCTAGAATTGCTTCTGCTTGCTGCAACGCGTGACCTATTTGTGTGCAGCCTTTACGCATAAATTTGTCAGCAAGCGACAGATATTACAGCGCTATTGTTGTCGTGGACACACTGTCCAGTACTTAATGATATCTAATACAGAAAGACAGAAAGGTCATGGTTGTAAGTGCGGTAATGAATTGACAGTACTGTGATCAGGTAGAGTGTCCTGTGCTAGTCATGGAAGGATACCGTCAACAACAGAGACGCAGCAGGCGCTCCGACTGGGAAATCATAATAAAGGGTGAGCACTAAGTCTTGCCCTGATTATAAAAATTTATAACAGAATAACCGTTTGACATAATAAGTTACATTTGATGCCATTACATAGCTAGTGTTACTAGATTTTTTTTAAGACCACTTACGTTAGTAAACATCAACGTGTGCTCCCTTGGTAGCTCAGAGAATGTCGAGGCGGTATTCCAGTTCCCGCCAGGTGTTTCGTAACGTGTGTTCTGTCACAGTACCCACAGCAGCTTGTATCCTAGCCTTCAGTTCGTCGACGTCAGAAAATGGTGTGACGAAAACTCTGTCCTTGATATAGCCCCAGAAAAAATAGTCAATGGGTGTAAAGTCTGGTGAGCAGGGTGGCCAGGGTGTTGGACAGTTCCTTCCAATCCACTGATCCGGACATTACTCCCCTCTCCAGAAATTGCGCCCCTTGAGATTTTTTTCAGGGGCTATATCAAGGACAGAGTTTTCATCACACCAGTTTCTGACGTCGACCAACTGAAGGCTAGGATACAAGCTGCTGTGGGTACTGTGACAGAACACATCTTACGAAACACCTGGCGGGAACTGGAATACCGCCACGACATTCTCCGAGTTACCAAGGGAGCACCCCTTGAGGTTTACTAACGTAAGTGGTTTAAAAAAAAACTAGTAACACTAACCTATGTAACGGCATCACATGTAAATTATTATGTCAAGCGGTTATTCTGTAATAAATTGTTATAATCAGGGCAAGACTTCGTGCTCACTCTGTATATTGTACACAGAGGATGGGCAAAAATACGAAAACACCAAAAAATAAGTCGTTACCATGCCTAATACATTGTAGGAAACCCGCTAGCATTCGAAACAGCTTCGAGACTTCTCGGAATGGATAAATACAGGTCCCGTGCAGTTTTCAAGAGAATCTGATACAATTCTTCCTGCAAAATAGTGGCGAATTCAGGTAGCAACGATGGATTTGGATAGCGATTGTGCACACTTATCTCCAAAGTAGACTAAAAAGGCTCAATAATATTGAGATCTGGTGACTGTGGCGGTCAAGGGAGATCCTACAATTGATCCACGCGCTCACAAAATCAGTCTGTGACGATGTGAGCTGTATGAACAGGGGTTCTGTGGTCTTGGAAAACACCATCACCGCGGGGAAGGGGGGGGGGGGGACATGGTAGCATGAGATGTGTCCAACCAGTCAAAATTCTCCCAGAATCCTTGGCAGTAATGCGCCCTTGCGGAGTAACCATAGGACCCGTGGAATACTAAGATACGGCTGTCCAGCTCACCACGCAATACCCGCCATGTTTCACTGTTGGAACTTAAACTCGGCCAGAAGTTTTAAACATTCTGGAATAATACTCATGCGACCAAATGAATTTCCTCCATTGCTCCCGAGTCCTGATTTTATGGCTTAGAGACCAGGTTTTCTGGTATGAAGATTTGCCTCACTGATGACTGGTTTTGGAATTTAATCTCACCCTAGGATTCCCCGACAATGGAGCTGCCTTCGTGTTGTTTTGGTACTGAAAGAAATTGTGAGTGCGACGTTCATTTCTGCAGTGACTTTTTCAGCTGTTTTCCCCTTATTTTTCGTCGTAATAGTATCGACGACCGTCTGGCACAGTCACTCAACACACACTTGTGAAAGTGTGTGACTTAGCGGATGATGTTTTCCTGCTTTCTCTGTATGTGGCATAAAGGTACCGCTTGAAACACCGAACACTTCGGCTAGTTTGGTTACGGAAACATCCACCACACGAGCAACAACAATTTGCCCGCTTTCGAATTCACTTAGTTGCGATATAATGCACTCATAACTACACAAAACACTGTTCTAACCACGACTGACATTTGCAACGAATTGAGGACTTTTCACAGGTGCCGTTTGTGGTCAAAGCCGGCAGCGCAACCTCTTGGCTTAGCTAGCACCTGCATTTATGTGCAAGCATGTATTTCTCGCGATGATTCAATGTTGTTTTCAAAGCAACCATTTCGGAATTTGTACTAAATAATGTAGGGAAACCAAGTCGATCGATCTGCAGCGAATAGTGCGCCGAGCAAGGCAGGCGGGCAGCTAGTAGATACACTATGTCATCAAAAGTATCCGGACACCTGGCTGGAAATGACTTACAGGTTTGTGGTGCCCTCCATAGGTAAATCTGGAATTCAGTATAGTTGGCCCACCCTTAGCCTTGATGACAGCTTCCACTCTCGCAGGCATACATTCAATCAGGTGCTGGAATGTTTCTTGGGAAATGGCAGCCCATTCTTCACGGAGTGCTGCACTGAGGATCCTGATGCAGTTTGGAATTCCTGTGCGAAGGTGTGCCTGTTACACATTACGATCCTCTTCAAACTGTCGGCGGTCTCTGTCAGTCAGCAGACGAGGTTGGCCTGTACGCTTTTGTGCTGTACATGTCCCTTCACGTTTCCACTTCACTATCACATCGGAAACAATGAACCTAGGGATGTTTATGGGTGTGGAAATCTTGCATACAGACGTATGACACAAGTGACACCCAATCACCTGACCACGTTGGATGTCTGTGAGTTCCGCGGATAGCCCCATTCTGCTTTCTCACGATGTCTAAGCTCTATTCCCATTTGGATCGGCTTCAAAAGGATGGTTATATTCTATCTAAGTGTGGCGAGCTGGATGTTGTCCACCTAGCAACAGAACAGCCATTTGCCGAGTTTAAAACTGATAGAATAACTACATTTAATGGCAACTCGTTTGCAAAGGTTGTAAACTTAAAGTTCTATACAGAAAACCAGCAAGAATGTAGATCAGATGAGTCGCCAACATACACACAGGAAGACGTGGAACGCTTTAACAGTAGCGTCACGGAGGAGATATGAGGAAAAATTAAAATCCCCGAATGCTCTCGCCTAGAAGAAGTGCAGAAGGGATCAGAGCTAATAGTTAAAGCCATAAAACAAATATTTTACAGGAAGAAAATTAGATATTTATTAGAATTCGAGAATAAACCTTCTCTGTATTTGTCAAATTACTGGTTGGAGAAAGAAATAGATAATTCAGATGTGGATTTAAGTTATAAGTGAAAAGTTAAATTGGACATTATTAAAACTACACTTAACAAAAATAAGGAAAGAGTTGTTTTCTGTGCATAAATGTATATGCAAGAGTTAATAAATATTTTGTACAAGAATATTTACCTGTCTTATTCGCTAACCTACCAAAAATCCTAAGACATTTCCTACATTCATCGATCTATGTGCCTGTATTTTGGATGTTGGAAGTGAGGGGTTGGATGACCTTGAAAAGTGGTTGAAGCTATGTAGTTGAAAGTATAGTGAACCCCTTTTCTTACCTATATGAATACAGTTTCCCACCAAAATCCGCCATCTTGGATAACTGTACTTGCATCATTAGCTGACGTCATGGTCGCCATATTGGATTACGTCACGGAACAGAATGGACGACAGCACCCCCTGGTGGTGGTACTGTGTACTAGGTCAGTTGGACTCTGGACCTAATTGTTTAAATATAGACCAAAAATAAAGACTTATGTCCAGCACAGGCAGAGTCCTTTTCCCACCAATCCCCAGGAAGAGGTGGCAGTCAGATGACTTAGGTTAGTGAAGGTAGCCAAAGTGACCTATTTTCCAGCCATTTTCTTATATTAGTGGAGGTAGCCATGGTGTGTTGCATGGTCTTGATAGAATTTGAACTTACCACCATTTTCTGGGGGGAGGGGCTTTACCAGTAGGTAAGAGGTTAATTAATTGATCAATTTAATTAAGTAGTCAATCAAATTGATAAGAGTGAGAGGAGCTATCCCAATAACACGGACCTGAAAGCGTACCTGCAAAAGCGAGGGGGGGGGTCAATAGGATAAGTACCTGTCAATCAAAAGGAAATGGGGGTGACATGGAAAAGCACTTAACAGAACAATAGGTTAAGTACCTGTCAATCAAAGGAGAACAATAGGTTAGCTCCTGAGATTGTACCTGCCCCTGATGTAGGCATCTTGCACTATCAAAATGTGCCAAAACGTAGCTTGTCCCCCTACTTCTTGTTCACTCTTCATGCTCAGCAATCCAATGTTTTAAAGCCTGTTCAGGCTTTAAAATCTCGCCACAGCTATTTGGATCTGAGGCTCTTAATGCTCATCAAGCTTATTAACAAGTTTGACATAACCAATTTCTTTGGCACGAGAGTCAGTGAATAGTTTGATGCATAGACTGTGCACACCTCCTCCTACCATTAACAGAAAAAAAGCAATGCTTCCAGGTATGTGGGCTATTCAGACCAGTCCTCTGATTTATTGTAAAATTGGCGAAACTTGGGTGCAGCAACTGGCAGTGGCGCTGTTTGTTGTGACACTTATGTGGTGATTAGGTGGACACTGAGCAGTACTCCTTTAGTCTGCTGCACCTGACGTGAACAACTACAGAGGCATTTCTTGTGGGTGATCAGGCATCATTAAAGACTCTGTGTAAGACAGAGATAGACAATGCGCAAATACGAAGCTCCACAAGGCAAGGGGAAGTCTACTCACTGAAGAAACTGCACCCTATAGGTTCGCCGTAGTGTGGCGGACGAAAAAACGCTGAAGGATTGTCATCATTGCCTTTGTGATGTATTGTAGGAAGTCTACAAGGCCTGTCTAAAAATCATCCGACCTTTGGCCAGAAAAAATGTTTCGAATACCTGTCGGGGTTGGGACCCTAATCCCCTTCAAAGTAGGCCCCTTGTACTTGCACATACTTAGCCCACCGATCCTTCCATTGCTGGAAACACCTCTGGAAGTCTTCTTTTTGAATGGTGTTCAGCTCCGTTGTCGTGTTCTGACCTATCTCTTCACTACTCTCAAAACGGAATCCTTTCAGTGGCGCCTTCAATTTTGGAAAAAAAAACAGAAGTCACAAGGAGCCATGTCTGGAGAGTAGGGAGGTTGGCGAACGGCTGTAATTCCATGTTTGGCCAAGAAATTTTGAATCAAGTTGGATGAATGTGTGGGGCCGTTGTCGTGATGCAGTTGCCAGTTTTTCGCCATCCACGTCTGGTCTTTTGCGCCAAACTGCGTCACGGAGTCGCCGGAGAACATAGTACTCCTTTGTCACTGTCTGTACTTCCAGTGCGTATTCATGATGCACAATTGCACGGACATCAAAGAAGACAGTCAGCAGCACCTTGATTTTGCTTCGCACCTGCCACACTTTCTTCAGCCTTGGAGACTCGGGATGCTTCCACTGCGACGACTGTCTTTTTGTTTCTGGATCGTACCTGTACATTCATGACTCATCTCCAGTTATCACGGTGTTCAGAAACCCAGGATCATTGCTGGTGTTGTCCAGAAGGTCCTGTGCAAAGTCAAAACGGAGGCCTTTTTGTTCTGGCGACACCAACTTGGGCACGAATTTCGCAGCCACTCGGTGCATGTTCAGAATCTTTACTCACTCCAACCTCTTGGGCAATCTCCCGCACGGTCAAACAACGATCTGCCATCACCAAATTTTGCACCCTCTCAACAACAGCTGTACTCCGAGCAGTTTGGGGCCTGCCAAAACGCTGGTCACTCTCTGCTGATGTGCGGCCATTTTTGAATCAGTTGAACCACTCCTTAATTTGTGGTACACCCATCGCATCTTCTCCAAACACCTGCTGAATCTTACGAATTGTTTCGCTTTGAGAATCACCAAGCTCTTGACAAAATTTGATGCAGTATTTTTACTCAACACGTACAGTCATCTTGAGAGAATCGGCAATCCGACGAACACGTTACGTAGCACCTCACTCTGCGACCGATAGGCAGCGACTGACGCGCTGGAAGGCAGGGACAAAATTCACATATTTGCATAAAAGTCTCTTCCTTTACTGTGTACAGAGGCGCCGCACTATCGTCTCTATTTTGCGGGGGAAAATCAAAGGTCGGCTACTTTTTAGATAGACCTCGTGTATCGCTTCACACACACACACACACACACACACACACACACACACACACACTGTTAGTAATTTATCAAAACTTTAGCCTCGCAAACCCGTAACTTTGGAAGCAATTATTTTCCTCACAGATGATGTGTGTTTGATATGGTCACTGACATAGCACCTAACATTTCGTTCATTGCAGAATGATAGTTTGAGTACAATAGTGTTTAACTTGATACAAAGTTCTTAACAACTGTTATAGTAGCACGCTGCCGGATCTGTGCTAAGACGATACTGGCATCATAAGTGATGATTACAAATGTCCTCTGTTTATATAGAGACTAGGCTGAGTGGTACTGCGCTCGGACGTAAGTAACATTCCGGTTGCGGCGGCGTAAGAAAACACATGTCGACGTGTCTACGCTGACGTTTCGATTTGTTGACGCGTCTGGTAGCGACTGTCTTTACTTACGGTCCTGTCGTGGGCTACCAACGTTTGCATGAGACCTCGTTCTGCAGACTCTGTTTATCAAGTTGTCCCACACTTTTTGCACCTTGCGGCAATATAATGAAACGAATGTTAATTCTTATCCACAGCACTCTGTGCCAGGTCGAGAAATATTCTCCCTAGGCAATGGTTTGACGATACGGCTGCTTCAACCGTATTTTAATCACCGTTCGGTAGGGGCAGTCAAATGAAAAAGAAACAGATGGAAAAAAGGGAACCTGCCCACATGTTGACAAGGCGGCTTCAATTACACTGCAAAAGATGCACTGGAAAACCCTTACACACCCTTCGTACAATCCAATCTCTCCACATGCGACCGACAGAGGTAGCGCAATGGTTAAATCACTGGACTCGCATTCCCGAGAACGACGGTTCAAACCCGCGTCCGTCCATCCATGTTTAGGTTTCCCGTGGTTTCCCCAAATCGCTCCAGGTAAATGTCAGGATGGTTCCCTTGAAAGAGCATGGCCGATTTCTTTCCCCGTCCTTAACACAATCCGAGCTTATGATCCGTCTCTAATGACGTCGATGACAACGGGACGTTAAACCCAATCTTCCTTCCTTTCCTTCTCCCCATGCGATTTCCATGTTTCTGAGCCCTGAAGAAAGAGATGCGTGGCCGATGATTTGCTTCAGACGAAGAGGGGTGCACGGCCAGGTAAAATCATAAATCTAACAATACAACAAATATAAAGTAGTATAGTAAATACAGGGTGTAAAAAAAAGAATCGCCTGATCTGGCACGTCTATATATCTGAAACTAATAAACATATACAATGAATTTTGTTTTTTTTATGAACGAGAAACTCAAAACGTTTGTTTTCATACCTTGTCATAGGTGTTGAATATGCCCCCCTTGATAAGCACGGCGTATATCCCACACTGCAGCGAGCATGTCTTGAGTTACAGCTTCCACAGCTGCTGTTAAGCGATGCCTTAGTTCATTCATTGTTGTTGGTAACTGAGGCACATAAACAAGAGTCTTTGTCTTTTATAAACCACCCGCCCCCCCCCCCCCCGCCCCCGCCGCCACGAAATAATCACATACAGTCAGGCCCAGTGACCTTGGAGACCAGTAATGTAAGGATGAATCATTTGGTCCAGTGCGACCGATCCAAGGTTCAGTAATCCTTTGATTTAAAAATTCCCGCATTTCCAGGCGCTGCTACCTAACGGGAACCATTTAAACTCGAGAGTTTGCTCTTCCTAACAGTATGTTGTTCACGCACATATCTCAGATAACACAACAGTTATGATTTTTTTTTATAAATCGGGTGATTCATTTTGATATACCCTCTATAATTATAAATATTTTCCATTGGCTGTCTTTTCTCACAGTAGAAATAAAAGTATTAACAGTTGCGACGATTACTTTTGAAATTATAAACCTTTTTTTTCATCTGTCTCTTTTTCATTTGACTGCCTCCTATAGTTGACTAAACCTTTGAAAGAGAGAGCATCTTTGAAGTTAAGACATCTCTAAGGTGCTCACTATAGAGAAGAACAGTATTTAAAACGCTCTGTTTGAATTAAACATTTTCACAGATGCATGATTTTGTCGTTCTGAATTCGGTATTTCCGTTACAGGCTTATTCCTTGTACTTCAAGTATTATCAAAGGCAATAAACCATCAACGGAAACTTGACTGTCACTGTCAGTATGACAGAAAGAAATACTGCCATACGTTTCAATAGATTACTACGAGTCTCATTGATCCCTGGCTTAATCTTAAACATTCGACTGTGGGAAGATAAGGTTCTCATCGCAGTGAAAGCCTTGAGTCTTACTGTTACAACTGATGCCATTTCTTGTTTCGAATTGGCTCACTAAACAGCTTACGTTCATAATGGGAGTTGTGGAAAGAGTGTTCCTGAATTTTTCTTACTCTGAAACAGAGGCCGCTTTTCGGTAGAAGCACCCTTGTGAAACCAGCTTTTATTGTTCATCAGTAGTTCAGTATATTACCTACTTTCATTTCGCAGTCTTCCTCTCCAGAATCTTGTACTGAGAATAGTCTTTCAAGAACAATGGAATGTCATAAGGAGGTCATAAATACCATAACAAATCGCTACCATGTGCTATTATGCTGTTGGAGGTAATCATAGTTCATACTGACGTAACTTCTGCTACAACAAATTAGCACGTTCATTTTGTTTATTTGATGCATGTTAACTTCGAACTCTGATCATTTATTTGGAATTTTATTTTTACGATTACATGATGCAGTGCACAACATATTCTGCAAATAAAGTTTTTGGTTTTTGTGTTTTACGGTTATTTTTTATTTTTGAAAAACATGCCCCTAGTCTGAAATGAGATCCTGCAGCTGCTCAGTAAGCTTTTTATACTTTCATAAGATTTTATGGGCGCAGTTCCTGTGAGATGAAAACATTGGTTCCAGAATAAGTACTGTTGCGTACTGTTCCTTCAATCCGCCGGCTCATTCTGAAGATCGCCAGAAAGCGTGAGGCCGACACATTAGAAGAAGAAGAAGAAATAAAATTTATGTGCCTGCACTCCCGAAATTTAATGGCTCAGTCATTACTCCGTAAAAACATCGAGATGCGCATTACTTACACTTACTTCACTTCTTTAATTTCATATACACTCCTGGAAATTGAAATAAGAACACCGTGAATTCATTGTCCCAGGAAGGGGAAACTTTATTGACACATACCTGGGGTCAGATACATCACATGATCACACTGACAGAACCACAGGCACATAGACACAGGCAACAGAGCATGCACAATGTCGGCACTAGTACAGTGTATATCCACCTTTCGCAGCAATGCAGGCTGCTATTCTCCCATGGAGACGATCGTAGAGATGCTGGATGTAGTCCTGTGGAACGGCTTGCCATGCCATTTCCACCTGGCGCCTCAGTTGGACCAGCGTTCGTGCTGGACGTGCAGACCGCGTGAGACGACGCTTCATCCAGTCCCAAACATGCTCAATGGGGGACAGATCCGGAGATCTTGCTGGCCAGGGTAGTTGACTTACACCTTCTAGAGCACGTTGGGTGGCACGGGATACATGCGGACGTGCATTGTCCTGTTGGAACAGCAAGTTACTTTGCCGGTTTAGGAATGGTAGAACGATGGGTTCGATGACGGTTTGGATGTACCGTGCACTATTCAGTGTCCCATCGACGATCACCAGTGGTGTACGGCCAGTGTAGGAGATCGCTCCCCACACCATGATGCCGGGTGTTGGCCCTGTGTGCCTCGGTCGTATGCAGTCCTGATTGTGGCGCTCACCTGCACGGCGCCAAACACGCATACGACCATCATTGGCACTAAGGCAGAAGCGACTCTCATCGCTGAAGACGACACGTCTCCATTCGTCCCTCCATTCACGCCTGTCGCGACACCACTGGAGGCGGGCTGCACGATGTTGGGGCGTGAGCGGAAGACGGCCTAACGGTGTGCGGGACCGTAGCCCAGCTTCATGGGGACGGTTGCGAATGGTCCTCGCCGATACCCCAGGAGCAACAGTGTCCCCAATTTGCTGGGAAGTGGCGGTGCGGTCCCCTACGGCACTGCGTAGGATCCTACGGTCTTGGCGTGCATCCGTGCGTCGCTGCGGTCCGGTCCCAGGTCGACGGGCACGTGCACCTTCCGCCGACCACTGGCGACAACATCGATGTACTGTGGCGACCTCACGCCCCACGTGTTGAGCAATTCGGCGGTACGTCCACCCGGCCTCCCGCATGCCCACTGTACGCCCTCGTTCAAAGTCCGTCAACTGCACATACGGTTCACGTCCACGCTGTCGCGGCATGCTACAAGTGTTAAAGACTGTGATGGAGCTCCGTATGCCACGGAAAACTGGCTGACACTGACGGCGGCGGTGCACAAATGTTGCGCAGCTAGCGCCATTCGACGGCCAACACCGCGGTTCCTGGTGTGTCCGCTGTGCGGTGCGTGTGATCATTGCTTGTACAGCCCGCTCGCAGTGTCCGGAACAAGTATGGTGGGTCTGACACACCGGTGTCAATGTGTTCTTTTTTCCATTTCCAGGAGTGTACATTTAAATAACGTTTCGCTGTATGATGACTCGTCGTATTCATTATATCGCACAAACAACTGACTCATCATCAACAAGTTGGAGGAAGTAATCATAATGACATGAACCTCATCAGAAGAGCGCTGCAAATTGCTGCAAGGCCGCTAAGCAAGAAACGAGAAAAAGGGTGATGGAAAATTCCTGCTTAACACAACATTTACAGTGAATGCAGTGAATAACTATATACCAGGCTACAAATAGGTGCTGAAAGCAATACTTTCATGGAAACTCTTTTGAGGGATTACTTTGTTTTATGCTGTATTGGGCAATAAATTAACAGAGCTACAGATATCAGGTTTACGATGCCGATACCGTGGGAGGCGTCGAACCCGATAGAGAACTACATGGCTAGCGTCGTATGTATATATACAACGGTTCCCGACAAGGCACACTCCATTTTTTCTGTGAGCCTTGCGATGTCACTCCAGCAGCTGCTGCTGTTGCTTGGATGGGTGGCCGTCTGGGTAAGGAGTAAAAACATTCTTCGAACAACACCGTTTGTCTTCTTTAAGCTATTCGTCAACTAAAATTATTAGCGCTTTTATTGTTTTTGTGGATAAATCTGGTACTTCCGATTGTATCTGAAACACACTAGTATAATATGTACCACAACACCCTTTTTCTTCTTTAAGCTATTCGTCAACTAAAATTATTCGCACTTTTGTTGTTTTTTGTAGATCAATCTGGTACTTCGGATTGTAACACACTACTGTAAACTCGAAAATGTACCGTCAAATAATAGTCCCTTTCACTGACTTTTTTAGTCGTACCGTGCAGTCTGCGCCCTGTATATGATGAGACTCACGGGCTCGTACGGTTCCGGAAAGGTTGTCTTCGATAACAGTTTCATTATCTTGTACAGGCTCGTCTAGCTACATTGTTGTCGTGAAATTGCGTACAGAAGTTGTCGTGTATTATGTCATCTTGGGAGACAGTGTTTCACACAAGTTTTACCTGTTGTCGCAGTTGGCGGATGAATGTAATGCAGATCGCATGGGACGCTTTCCCATCAAGGCTCTGTTTGTGTATGTGTGTGTGTGTGTGTGTGTGTGTGTGTGTGTGTGAGGGGAGTGTCTAACAGAGTTGGCCTGAGGAGCTGACGAAGGGGAACACAAATTGTGCACACGCGTTGTACTGCAGCTAGAGCAAGATCCCCCTAACAAAATAGGAGTGGCCTGGATGACGTCAGACTGTATTGTATGTTGCTCAGCGTTCTCTCAGCTCTGGGTAGTAATATGTAGAGCAGGGTGGGCAACCGATGACCCGCGGACGGCATCCGGCCCGCGATTAGTTTCAATCCGGCCTGCGGATGATATTTTGGATGAGCATGAAATGAATATACTCTCAGAAAAGCGTGTTTTGAGGCGCAATTTGCTGGCGTGACTTGTCGGGAAAGGCGTGCGATTCATATCGATGCACTACCCCATAATCATTAAGGTCGCGGACGCTGTAGTTTTGCCTTCATGCGCTGCTATGGCGTCACGTAACAAGACGGCCCCTAGCTTCAGTAAGCATGTGAATCAGGCCTGAGGTCACCAAACGCTGCCCATGCCTGATTGTAGAGGAATTGTGGCTGCAATTTACGTGAAGATTTGACCAAGCATTGAATTGATCTGTATCAAACAGAAAAGGCCATGATGGGAGGGAAGCTTTACAGTATACAGTCCCTATAGGGACACCCAATTTAACAACGATTACTGCGCAACAGGTGTAAAAAAATCATCGTTCTACAGACACATAGATGAAAACGAAACCCGTTTGGCTGTGGCAGGGCAGTCGGTGAACGGGCACGTGCACCTTCCGCCGACCACTGGCGACAACATCGATGTACTGTGGAGACCTCACGCCCCACGTGTTCAGCAATTCGGCGGTACGTCCACCCGGCCTCCCGCATGCCCACTATACGCCCTCGCTCAAAGTCCGTCAACTGCACATACGGTTCACGTCCACGCTGTCGCGGCATGCTACCAGTGTTAAAGACTGCGATGGAGCTCCGTATACCACGGCAAACTGGCTGACACTGACGGCGGCGGTGCACAAATGCTGCTTAGCTAGCGCCATTCGACGGCCAACACCGCGGTTCCTGGTGTGTCCGCTGTGCCGTGCGTGTGATCATTGCTTGTACAGCCCTCTCGCAGTGTCCTGAGCAAGTATGGGGGGTCTGACACACCGGTGTCAATGTGTTCTTTTTTCCATTTCCAGGAGTGTATTAACACAAACTGTTGCGAACCAGATGCTAACAGTGGGACTACGGGCATACACACATCACGTCTTTTACTCACGCTACAGTATCGACGTGCACGGCACGACTGGTGCAGTCAGAGGATCACTTGGGAGATGGAATGGCGCCCCGTGGTCTTCAGCGATGAAAGCAAAATCTGCCTGCACCCAAGTAATAGTCTTTACACGTTCGACCTGGCTATCACTGACCGTGAGACTCAACCTGCTCTTCCGGATTTGTCTCCAGTCGATCACGTGTGGGATTTGATGGAACATGAAGTGCGACTCGTCAGCTAACAACTCTTACAGAGCTACGTGAACCGGTCGAGCAGGCACGACATAACGTATCTCAGGACAGTATTCGCCCCCTCTGCGATCGACTGGATAGCTGAGTCAGCGTCTGCATTTCTGCCCGTGGATGCAACAGCATGTAATAATAATATGGGTGTTTCAGTATGGGTCGATATCTGATATCTCAGAACCGCTTGTGCTATTGATCTGTAAATATAATCATTTCATGTACTCTGTATGCACTATTGCAATAATAAATCTTGAGTGAATTGGAAACCTCTAAAAAAGAGTAATAATTTTTTTCGGCAGTGAATTCCTTCCACATACAAGAAACTGTAAGCTCTCTGATTACCTAAAATTTTCATAAATGGTATCAGTATGATTGCAATCACCTTTAGTGCTTGTACACTCCTGGAAATGGAAAAAAGAACACATTGACACCGGTGTGTCAGGCCCCCCATACTTGCTCAGGACACTGCGAGAGGGCTGTACAAGCAATGATCACACGCACGGCACAGCGGACACGCCAGGAACCGCGGTGTTGGCCGTCGAATGGCGCTAGCTAAGCAGCATTTGTGCACCGCCGCCGTCAGTGTCAGCCAGTTTGCCGTGGCATACGGAGCTCCATCGCAGTCTTTAACACTGGTAGCATGCCGCGACAGCGTGGACGTGAACCGTATGTGCAGTTGACGGACTTTGAGCGAGGGCGTATAGTGGGCATGCGGGAGGCCGGGTGGACGTACCGCCGAATTGCTGAACACGTGGGGCGTGAGGTCTCCACAGTACATCGATGTTGTCGCCAGTGGTCGGCGGAAGGTGCACGTGCCCGTCGACCTGGGACCGGACCGCAGCGACGCACGGATGCACGCCAAGACCGTAGGATCCTACGCAGTGCCGTAGGGGACCGCACCGCCACTTCCCAGCAAATTGGTATCGGCGAGGACCATTCGCAACCGTCTCCATGAAGCTGGGCTACGGTCCCGCAAACCGTTAGGCCGTCTTCCGCTCACGCCCCAACATCGTGCAGCCCGCCTCCAGTGGTGTCGCGACAGGCGTGAATGGAGGGACGAATGGAGACGTGTCGTCTTCAGCGATGAGAGTCGCTTCTGCCTTGGTGCCAATGATGGTCGTATGCGTGTTTGGCGCCGTGCAGGTGAGCGCCACAATCAGGACTGCATACGACCGAGGCACACAGGGCCAACACCCGGCATCATGGTGTGGGGAGCGATCTCCTACACTGGCCGTACACCACTGGTGATCGTCGAGGGGACACTGAATAGTGTACGGTACATCCAAACCGTCATCGAACCCATCGTTCTACCATTCCTAGACCGGAAAGGGAACTTGCTGTTCCAACAGGACAATGCACGTCCGCATGTATCCCGTACCACCCAACGTGCTCTAGAAGGTGTAAGTCAACTACCCTGGCCAGCAAGATCTCCGGATCTGTCCCCCATTGAGCATGTTTGGGGCTGGATGAAGCGTCGTCTCACGCGGTCTGCACGTCCAGCACGAACGCTGGTCCAACTGAGGCGCCAGATGGAAATGGCATGGCAAGCCGTTCCACAGGACTACATCGAGCATCTCTACGATCGTCTCCATGGGAGAATAGCAGCCTGCATTGCTGCGAAAGGTGGATATACACTGTACTAGTGCCGACATTGTGCATGCTCTGTTGCCTGTGTCTATGTGCCTGTGGTTCTGTCAGTGTGATCATGTGATGTATCTGACCCCAGGAATGTGTCAATAAAGTTTCCCCTTCCTGGGACAATGAATTCACGGTGTTCTTATTTCAATTTCCAGGAGTGTATAACGTTTGTGACCGAAGAATTTCAATGTGCAATACTGAATGCTTCATTATACATAATTTTCTTGCCTGATCCGTGACAGATATGAGTTGCAATCCTGTAGTATGGATGTAAACTAATACAAAATCTATTCAAAATCTTAGCAACGAAATTACCCAGCCGAAACTAACAGCAGCAGAAGGCAGTGGTATTTTCTCATGAACAGAAAACCTGCGTTGGTGAATCTCTATACTCGGTTTTCATCCACACAGTGGATCCACACGAGCACGTCACAGAAAATTCGAATAAAAATGAAGTTGCCAAAATTACTCTCTTGGTTGTAAGTTTGTGTGGTGTGATTTCATCAGTTTTGGCAAGGTTGTATATGTGGGCTTATTCGCTCAAATTTAACTTGTCGCACCACACTTCTTGGAAATAAGCCACAGTATATGCTAAAAAAGAACCTCGAAATTAGTTTTTTCTCTGTGATCACATTATGTCTACGAGTCATGAATTTATATTACAAGTGATCATCTGATTGAAATCACGGAAATGCCTCTCTGTATTGCAAGAGAACAGGTGACCGATAAATATTTGATGCAACAATGAACAAAGTCTAATGACACATCACCCAGTCACAGTCAAAGCTTCACTTCTGGAGTGGCTGTCATAATAAACAAAGGGTAAACAAAGGACATCTTTAGCCCGAGAATATACACATCTGAGGTATATTCAATCGTTAATACTGAAATATAGTTCAGCGCCGAATTTTGGAATGTTGCACGAGGTAGCTGTACTTCTGTATGTATCTAAATACACGTTTGTGTATGGGAACATAAATCAGTTTCTCATGAGTAACTAGCATCTCATAAGGTCAAAATATATGCCCACTGCGCAAAAACTGCAGCTTGTGTGAGCTTCGAACTTTATTAGCGAGCGATGTGGCGCTGTGGCTTAGCACGCTGGACTCGCACTGGGGAGGGCGACGGTTCAACTCCACATCCGAGCATCAAGATTTAGGTTTTCCGTGATCCCCCTAAACCGTTCCAGGAAATTCCCGGAACGCTTTCTTTGAAAATGGCAGGGACGATTTCGTTCCTCAGCCTTTCGTAATCCGATCTTGTATTCTGTCTCTAGTGACCTCGCTTCCGTTTTTTCGAATTTTACTACCCTACACCTACGTACTTGTATGAAGCTATTATATCAACAAAAACACGAATTTATCCCGTCGAGATTTTAACCTGAGGGGAGCAGTTTGGTGGCTTCATGGCGATAGTCTACAACTAAAAAAAAGAAACAATTTGTTGCGGAATGAAATGTTTCAACAACACTGTCTTTCTTACTGATTCACGTTTCACCCAAGAGAAGATAGGTCATCCTAGCTGTTATACCTATAACAACATGAAATCAGCTGTGAATATCATGAATTACGTTTTCTTTGCAGAAGACACATAAATAATGGAAGCATGGACAAGGAAAAAAGGAAACAAAGCATTTTCATTAGTTTGTGGGGCAAAAGTCTGAAACTGATAAAACTGCGTCTTCAACCATAAATATTTTTCATGCTTAACGTTAAATATTTAACACAGTAACTCAGTTTCAGAGTAATCAGTCACTTGAAGCTGTTTTGTACCTGGCAGTGCGATTTTTTAAAGAAGCCCGGGCAGAGGGGTTACTGGTGTAATTCTGATTCAGTTCCTCAGGAATGTTTTAATATTTACATTGATACTAAAGAGAATATCGTGTCTGTCTACTCAATTAACTATGAGTCTATAGAGTTTATCTTCTAGAAGTTGTTGTGTTTATCAGCACAAGAACGTAGAGCAACACAGGGCTACAGAAAGAGAAGAGCAGTTACAGACGTAAGACCTGTAGAGATCTGTAATAAGAGACTGCAAGAAGGGAAACAATACAGAAGCCGGAAGTTCGCTATGGAAGACAGATGAGCAAAAGATAAGAGGTTAGTGTTTGCGTGTATCAGGAGACTGTCACATGTCCTTCACAGAACGTCGGAATTATTTTGTCATTTAATCTAAATGAACGATAAGAAAAATCTCGTGGGCCACCATAGACCGACACCCATCTTTCCATTGGACACCACTTCGGCGACTTGCATAAACAGCACCAGGTTTCCCCCAACCGGTGGCCCATCCAAGTACTTGCCAGGCGCAACGTAGCTTAACCCCAGGGATTGGACGGCAAACGGTGCTGCCAAAATGGCAAGGCCATTTAAAATGAACGACAGAAGAATAAAATACTGTCGGCCGGGTTGGCAGAGCGGTTCTAGCCGCTTCAGTCCGGAACCGCGCGACTGCTACGGTCGCAGGTTCGAATCCTGCCTCGAGCATGGATGTGTGTGATGTCCTTAGGTTAGTTAGGTTTAAGCAGTTCCGAGTTCTAGGGGACTGATGACCTCAGATGTTACGTCCCATATGCTCTTAGCCATCTGAACCATTTTTGAATAAAATACTAATAATCCAAGTTACTGTATGAGCGTTCGCAGATGAAAAAGCGGCAGCATTGGCAACAGTGTCTGGAGATATAACTTTGTTGTCAGAGATGTATGATCGTGATGATGACGATGATGATGACAACTGCGTCATTTCTACTTCTGTGGTCTTCTACCAACTTTTGAGAGGAACTTACAGTTTAGCTCCTTGGCCGTATGAAAATCGTGGTACTTTAGAGGTATCCGAAACACACAGGAAAAAGCAGCACTTGCTAGGCGCGTTGGTGGCTTCGTGAAGAATCAGCATCTACAGGCACTGGCACTCAAAAACAGTCATTAGCACAGCATTGGTATGATGTGAATTCGCGATACTCGGCATTAAGGGGTTAAATTGAGTGAATGATGACGTAGCTCCCTCTCCTCTAGAACGCTAGTCCACTGTCTTAAGTACTGCGCCATTTAATTTGTCCAACGCTCTGACTTCAATCCTGGAATATTCTTTCGATCAAAGAATATTACAAGAAAAGTTCTATGGAAGCACTTCAGATTCAATATGAGGTGCAAGCGGTGATTTTTCTCATATAGATTAGAACTGGTTATTTTACCGCTTGGTCTGATGAGCAAACATTTTCAGGCCCTTTGGAAATCTGAAAGCTTTATTTGACACTAGAAGCATCACTATTAGCATCTTTGTAAGAGGGCCAGGGATGAAACAACTAAAGTACTGGTTCTTCTCCATATTGCACTGCACAAGTCACACAAACTCAGGGACGAGTGTTTGATATTTTACGACCGCGTGCTAAACCCACGTACCTGGTTTCCCCGCATCCGTTTTCTTGCTTCTCCCACTGGCAGCTAGATGATGCGGAATCCTGTAATGTTTAACTGGTTGGGGATACACACAATCAAAGTTTACCTGACGAGACCTGTATATATTGTGATAGTCAAACACCTTAAATGCTGGACTGCACTGTTCACTACTCATATATCAGTAATCGATGCAATCGTCCACTGGCACTCCAAGCTTGTAGTCCTCCTGAATGTAGCGAAATCTGTCGTCGAGAAGTAAATCACTCACTACAACCGTGAAATCCACTGCTCAAACATGCACTTTAGACAAGTGACACAGTCCTTCCAATCGGCATTAATGAGTTCTAGTGGCGTAATTAGTTATTCTCATGAGCGTACTCGCGATCCATCGCGACCCGCGTCTTCGATAATTTCTGGTCTCACTTTTGATGTTCACAGGGATAATTGCTCAGTACACATACTTGTCCCGTAACACACCCCATACAGCTGAAAGTTGTTCTCCTGACACAACCCACGCTTTCAGAATTACCATTCTCAAATGAGTCACCAGTCCCGGACCATCAACACGTAAGTTCCGTCGCGTGAATATTAATTACTTCGGCAACATAATGTAAACTGCTTTCTGCAGCGGAGGCATCCACACTGCACGATACGGGCACACACACACACACACACACACACACACACATACACACACGCTCGATACACTGTTTAAAGTTGTGTTCGGTTAGTTTGTAGAATGTATCCTTACATGCAGTACAGGTTGGAATGCAGAAACAAACGACTTTTAGTTTCCCAAGGATACTGATGTCGAATAATACACATCCAATGAGTACGCAGACATATTACTGATGATCGGCGAACGCCGGCATAGTGCCAATGAAGCAGTCATGGTTTATGCCGTGAGATATCCTAATCGAAGTGCTCTGTCAGCCTTTACTTTCTTACATACTGAACAACGATCTCGAGAAACAAGTGGTTTTGAGAAGTTGAAGCGGTGATAGACAAATATCAGCAAGAAGTGAGGATACGGTATTGTTAATTTTAGCTGCAAGACACTGTTATCCACCTGTCAGATTACGAGAAGTTTTTGCAGTCACTGGTGTCAGCCCTACATCTGCTGGCGAATAGCAGGCCTTACACAGTCACAAGTTTCACCCGTACAACCTGCCACTGACACAGGAGCAGCAGAGGGACGATGTCAACCGGAGATTTACTGCCACGAAAAAGGGCTGCGAATAATTTCGATCTGGACGCCTTACAAAGCGATATGTTCTCTGAAAAATTATGGTGCAGTGAAACATAAGGTGCATCACCAATTCGCAGAAAATTCTTGACGTGTACGTCATGTCGATCGTCAAAGGAGCTGCTGTTGTGTGGACACACAGAAGCAGCCCTGGGTATCATGCTTTGGGCAGTACATCAGTGTGTACATCTACATTCATACCCTGCAAACCTCTATAAAATGCATGGCAGAGCGCAGTTGCCATTGTATCACATAACAGGGCTTCTTCCTATGACATTCGTGGAAGGAGCGCGGTGAGAATAACTCTTTAAAACTTTACCTACCATTGGGCCTCAGAGGTCAGTCAGTGAGGTTTAACATCTTCCCTATTGGTAACAGTACATTTTATTTTAATGAATTTTATGACTTTTCCTAATTTGTCAAGTTAGCATAATTTTGGAAAAAATTAGAAATATTTACCTACTGCTTCGTGTTAGTGTTGGTTCGCGTTTCCACCTGTACGGACCTCGCACTCCCGTGCGGATAGAAGCAGTTTTTCGACAACCAGATGTCTGTCTGCGCAGTGTCTGGTTACGTCATTTGCCATTGCTGACTCGCGCTGTTGTTCTTTCAGTGTCCAACTGTCCTCCTTGTGATAACCACTTGTTTGTTTTGTTGCATTATTTCATAACATATTATGGAGGACTATCAGATGAGGAGGCAAGGGCATTGTTGGAGCAGTCTTCTGATTCTGAAAACTCACCTGGGGAATGTGAATCTTCCAGTGATGATGATAATGATGTAGATGTCGCTGAAAATTCAGAACTACATGAGGATGATGACCATGAAGAATCCCTTTACGAAGACGGGGAAGAACAATTTAGTAGAAATTTTGTTGGGTGTGACTTATTGTTTTCTCGTAATGTGAATGAAATATGGGCCACAGCTCCTCAAGCTGGAATTTCTGGTAGGCAGAGCAAAAAGATGTATCGAAAGAACACCAGGGACGTACAAGTTATTCGATTAGGAACTGTGTAATGAAGAATCTTGTTTCATGTTGTTCTTTCGTCTGTCCCTCATTGACAAAATACGGAACGATGAATCATTTACGAGGACCGGGTGGCTATAGATATGCATGAAATGAAAAAGTTCCATGGTGTTCTGATCATAAGTGGATTTTGCATGTCAAGATATGAAGATATTAGTCATCTTTGCAGCGTTGAGAATGGTCCATAAATGTTCAACGAAATTATGTCTCACAACCGCTCCATGCTACTCTGAGGGTGTTGCGCTTTGACAGTGCAGCAGCTCGATATGAACATAGGTCAAGTGACAAATCGGAAGCAATCAGAGAAGTTTTTGAGATGTGTGAAATTACCCTTAAGAATGCCTACTTTTCAGGATGGTGTGTGGCCGTGCATGAACAGTTGGTGACATTTTGAGGTCGATGTCCATTTCGACAATATATCCCATAAAACCTGGTAGATTCGGAATAAATTTCTGGGCAATTTGTAACAGTGCAACAAGCTGCTGCTGGAAGATGAATGTACATTTGGGGAAGGAGGAAGAAACCAGAGCCATGAGACTTGGAGAGGATGTTGTGGAAACCCTGGTGATTCAACCTGAAATGTCTGGACGTAATGTCACCTGAGATAATTTTTTTACATCTCTCGATTTAGCCCATTATTTGCTGTCAACAGATGTGACACTAGTCGATATTATCCGAGAAACCAAAGGTGAACTACATGCCGATTTTATTACACCTAAAGGATGTGAAGTATCCTCTCCATTAGCCCGCCCGGTTAGCCGTTCGGTCTAACTCACTGCTTTCCGGGCGGGATGGCGTGCCGGTCCCCGGCACGAATCCGCCCGGCAGATTAGTGTAGAGGTCCGGTGTGCCGGCCAGTCTGTGGATCGTTTTTAAAGTGGTTTTCCATCTGCCTAGGCGAATGCGGGATGCTTCCCCTTATTACGCGTCTGTTACAATATGTCGGCGATTGCTGCGCAAACACTTTCTCCACATACGCGTACACCATAATTACTCTACCACACAACTCGTGTGGTGTGAGACGTTCCTGGTGGGATTCACTGGGAGCCGAACCGCACAATAAACCTGGGTTGGGTGTGGGGCGGCGGTGGGATGAGTGGACTGCTGTAGCCGGTTGTGGGGTCGCGAACCACTTAGGGCTACGGCGGGGACGAAGCCTCTCCGTCGTTTCTAGGTCCCCAGTTCCACACAATATAATACAATTCTCTACATTATTTGGTTTTCAACCAAATGTGCTTATAGTCTCTTACATTCCTAAGAAAAACAAAGTTGTTACAGTCCTTAGCTCTCCTCTTGACTTATCAACGGTGTCATCATCACAAGTAAAGAGCCTGAATTTAAATTAACATACAAAGTGAAAAAGAGCAGCGTGGACTCCAAGGACCAGAAGAAACGATGTTACAGTGCGAAAAAAACCCGCTGTAGTGGCCGAGCGGTTCTAGGCGCTACGATCGCAGGTTCAAATCCTGCCTCGGGCATGGACGTGTGTGATGTCCTTAGGTTAGTTAGGTTTAAGTAGTTCTAAGTTTTAGGGGACTGATGACCTCAGCAGTTAAGTCCCATAGCGCTCAGAGCCATTTGAACCACTTTTTGAAGAAAAAACAAGGCGCTGGCCATAGGTGGTTTTCTACAACATCATCGATGTAAGTGTAATGAAAGCATACATAATTTCGATGATACTGCCCACCAATAAAAAATGAGGCGTCGGACTTTGGGAAACAACTTTCAGTGGTAAAGAAGTCAATGACTTCATTAGCAGACCGGATACAGGAAGGATAGTGAAACCTCCAGCTAAGGAAAGGTGAATATGTGCATAATGTGTCGAGAAGAAAGATACAAAAAGTCAGATTACGTGTTATAAGTGCACCAAACTTGTATGCTCGGAATATTCTGCTTTTGGTAGACCTTGCGCAAATTTGCAATAAGAATGAAAGCCACCAGTAAAGATATAAAAATTGTGTTTTTTAAATGTAAAATTTAAATAAATGAAATTATTTTAAAAGTATTTATTCCTCAAAAGTATAATATTTCCTTTACAGTACCTACGGGAGCGAATCGTAGGTTTATACACTCCTGGAAATGGAAAAAAGAACACATTGACACCGGTGTGTCAGACCCCCCATACTTGCTCCGGACACTGCGAGAGGGCTGTACAAGCAATGATCACACGCACGGCACAACGGACACACCAGGAACCGCGGTGTTGGCCGTCGAATGGCGCTAGCTAAGCAGCATTTGTGCACCGCCGCCGTCAGTGTCAGCCAGTTTGCCGTGGCATACGGAGCTCCATCGCAGTCTTTAACACTGGTAGCATGCCGCGACAGCGTGGACGTGAACCGTATGTGCAGTTGACGGACTTTGAGCGAGGGCGTATAGTAAGCATGCGGGAGACCGGGTGGACGTACCGCCGAATTGCTCAACACGTGGGGCGTGAGGTCTCCACAGTACATCGATGTTGTCGCCAGTGGTCGGCGGAAGGTGCACGTGCCCGTCGACCTGGGACCGGACCGCAGCGACGCACGGATGCACGCCAAGACCGTAGGATCCTACGCAGTGCCGTAGGGGACCGCACCGCCACTTCTCAGCAAATTAGGGACACTGTTGCTCCTGGGGTATCGGCGAGGACCATTCGCAACCGTCTCCATGAAGCTGGGCTACGGTCCCGCACACCGTTAGGCCGTCTTCCGCTCACGCCCCAACATCGTGCAGCCCGCCTCCAGTGGTGTCGCGACAGGCGTGAATGGAGGGACGAATGGAGACGTGTCGTCTTCAGCGATGAGAGTCGCTTCTGCCTTGGTGCCAATGATGGTCGTATGCGTATTTGGCGCCGTGCAGGTGAGCGCCACAATCAGGACTGCATACGACCGAGGCACACAGGGCCAGCACCCGGCATCATGGTGTGGGGAGCGATCTCCTACACTGGCCGTACACCACTGGTGATCGTCGAGGGGACACTGAATAGTGCACGGTACATCCAAACCGTCATCGAACCCATCGTTCTACCATTCCTAGACCGGCAAGGGAACTTGCTGTTCCAACAGGACAATGCACGTTCGCATGTATCCCGTGCCACCCAACGTGCTCTAGAAGGTGTAAGTCAACTACCCTGGCCAGCAAGATCTCCGGATCTGTCCCCCATTGAGCATGTTTGGGACTGGATGAAGCGTCGTATCACGCGGTCTGCACGTCCAGCACGAACGCTGGTCCAACTGAGGCGCCAGGTGGAAATGGCATGGCAAGCCGTTCCACAGGACTACATCCAGCATCTCTACGATCGTCTCCATGGGAGAATAGCAGCCTGCATTGCTGCGAAAGGTGGATATACACTGTACTAGTGCCGACATTGTGCATGCTCTGTTGCCTGTGTCTATGTGCCTGTGGTTCTGTCAGTGTGATCATGTGATGTATCTGACCCCAGGAATGTGTCAATAAAGTTTCCCCTTCCTGGGACAATGAATTCACGGTGTTCTTATTTCAATTTCCAGGAGTGTATGTTTGAACTCAAAAGCCTTCTTATCTGTACTGTGGTAACTGTACGATTCGCCACTGCCGCCCTTTCAACACGGCAATCCCGGAGGGCGTCTTTGCTGCTTCGACGTCCAGAACCTCGACTACGGGTTGAGAATGATCACGTGAAAACTCATACCAGCATCGTTGACAACTGGCGCAACACGTACAATTTGTATGGCATTTCTCCGGAAGGCCATAATTTGACTTGTTCCAAACTCGCTCTGTTGCTGTAGAAACCACCTCTGAACCACTCTGAACCACTGGTTGTGAGCATTCCCTATTAAAGGCTAGTCACGGATGGCACTCTAATAGCTATGCCCCACTATGCTATCTGTTGGCAGAGGACATTGAACCGATTAGTAGTACATCTACAACCATCGGATCAAAATCAGCTCGTCTTTCCAGGTGTACTAATTTTTTTTCCGGCAGTGTATGCACATTGGCGTAATCTCTCGATATACTTACTCAGCTAACAAAGGAACGAGGTGCTAGTATTACTAAGTTAGTTTTGATAGTGGCATGTTAGAGCGACACTGCTGGTGGGTCTTGAGCTGTGTCCTTTCGCTACCAGATGTTCATCAGACTCGATCACTTCATTAGCAATGGACGAGTAGTTTACTATTGATATATTCTTCCTCTCCAACAGAAGACAAAACCAAAACCGGTCGATTTCGTACGTGACCTCACGGAAAATGACATGCATAAATAAGTTATTATTGGTTTTCCGTCTTGAGCTTACTGCAATTTAATTAAATTGAAGTAAATTTGAGATAAAAACAAATAATAACTGATTTTGAAAGCTGCTGCTTAAGATGACCATGAAAAGAAACATAATATGAAGAAATGTTTTGAACGATGGAAAAGGAAAGAATGCAATCGAATGTGGACTATAATAAGACCTTCTTTGACTTCCCGGTAGACCACAAGGACACGTCTGCAATAAATAACTCTTCCCTTGCTGCTTACTTGATCGATTTTGATGAAACTTGCCACAAAACGAGAATATATTTCAAGATCGAAAAAGAGTTACACACAAATATGACAGGCTAAATACTTCAATAGTAACAAGTCTTTTTTTTTCAGACTTCGTGAACAGAAGCACAACATAATGTACGACTTCGTTATAAAAATGTTCGATGTGGATCGTTAAATGCAAAGGTTGTTAATGGTAGAGTATTTCTGTAAAAAGACCTTTCCGTTCCACTCGCCACTTTAGAAATAATAGTTCAAACCTTTTTACTTCACTTAGTAACAAGGGCATTGGCCGGTCCAATTTCTATCCTTTGACTCTTTTCTGGCTCCATTAGTGTTCGAATCACCAGCTAATTTACCTCTTTGCCAGCTTAAATTCAATATTTTAAGAATGCGTTGCGCTCTGTTGTTGCAGGTGTCTGCGGCGCCTTGGCTTAAGCTTGACGCTACCTCCTATAAAACCCATTCGAAAGGTAAGCAACACTTGTTTTTCTACAAGTACTCATTTATTGGTGTGAAGCGAATAAAAACCTCTGTAAGCTCACTCACTCGCAAAATGTAGTCGCAAAATGTTTTCACGCAACAAGATTACGTTTATAGATAAAGTGATTTCTTAACTCGTCAACGACACTCGCAGGAACATCCTTTTATTGCAGGTGACACGCTACCAGTACACTGATATGTAAAGGGGATCCTACATAACTCAACAATGTAGTAAAAATCGAGGTAATAACAACAACAGACAAAAACTGTCTTAGGTCTAATTTCGTTAGAATAATACGAGGGTATGCGGAAAATGAATGGCTCTGGATTTTTATTGGAAAACTCATAAAGCTTTTTAAGTAAAACACACTTTATTAACATCCTACATCTTTATTCTTCACGTGTAGCATAGTTATTTCTCAATATAGTCATCATGACGACAAACACATTTCTCCCAACGAGAGACCAGTTTTTCGATACCGTCACTCTAGAGTGTTTGACATTTTGACGGAGCCACAACCTCACCTCTGCTTCCACCGTTTCGGCGCAATGAAAGTGAAGTCCTTGAAGGTGTGCTTTAAATTTTGGGAACAGATAAAAATCGAATGTGGCCAAGTCGGAACTATGTGGAGCATGATCGATGACAGTGGACCCAAGGCTTCGGATTACTGCAGATGTAGCAGCGCCCGTGTGTGTTCTGGAACTACCTTGCTGAACGAGAAGGTGCTCCATGTGTGGCCCAATTCTTCGAATTCGAAACTCGACTACAGCGCTGTTTCTCAAGCACCGACATAGTTACTTTACAAACCGCCATGTTAGACGTTATAATATGGAGCCCTCTAGCGACAGAGGGCTGGAAATACGTAGACGTGAAGAGTAAGGACGTATAATGTTAATAATGTTCATTTTATTTAAAATAGTTTAAGAGTTTTCATATAATAATTCGGACGCTTTACTTTTCACCAGGCCCTCGTAACGATTTAAAACGTGTTAGCATATTATAGAACTGAATAGCGAGTACCTAGTAACGAGGGCAGAGAGATGTTCCTACAAGTTTCGGTTGTTTGGGTAATGCGTGGACCTGGAATTCAGAAATTTTGTCTGTAAACAGGGCTACCACTAGAGTTTTGGAACCAAAAAACGCATACTATGTTGTCTCACTCACGTTTTCTCTTTCCTGGATTTCAAACAGACAATATGATATTGGTTTCGTACTGATTACCTGATAAATTTAAAAAAACTCAGTTAACTTGTTCTCTGTTATTATTTGTGTAAACAGTCACCTAAGAAACAGAAAACTTAAGAGGATAGCTGTCACTCTTCATCTTCAATTCTCTCATTTTCTGAGCGTGTGCGATCAGATTTCTTAAACAGATATCCTGTTCCGCCGCCTCTATGACATCCTGATACGGACATTTCTAACCATAGAGACTATCTGTCCCGAATGTTTCTACGTAACATTCGCTCCGACGATAGCTGGACAACTGGAACTTAGTTCTGGTGTCCGACTGGAGTGTTGTTGCCTTTTGCGAATCAACACATCGTTCTCGCAAGTAAGTGTGCTGGTTATGAGTTCGCCGGTAGCCATAACGCTCTGAACTCTGATGTCCACGGTTCCGCCGCCACCTCCAGGGGCCCCTCCATCTTTCAGATCCGCCACTGCCACATCCCACCACTTACGTGTGATACTATTTTTCCAGTAGTACACTAGCGAAGGTTATTTTCAAGGTACCCCTCGTACATCATTTGCAAAATAAAGCTGTTTACACCTCAGAAAAAAGCACTTAAAACGTCAAATCTCGAATTGTCACTCTTACTACAACAGTAGTAAACGTACAATGATAACCGTGTGAATCGGAATTAGTCTGTGAAGCGAGAAACGTACTGTTTTAAATAAAGTATATTTGCAATCAATAATTCGGTCGCCAGGATACCACTGGCCAACAGACCCATACCCGAAATAAAGTGATTTTGCGTATACAGCAAAGTAAAAATCCTAACCTGAAATGATCAGCGAAATTAATTCCTTTTCTGATGCGTATTTAAGGAGAAATATGTCTCCCAAACCAATTAAGGCTTAAATTTGGGTGGGGAAGATTCCTGAATTACTACTAGGGTACAACTACTTCAACAAATGTTTAGATTACAGGAAGAATAATATAACACTACTCGACTATATAGCCGAGGTCATTACCGCACGCCTCTGCAGTAGTGCTCGACTCGAAGGTAAGGTGGTGCAAATCCTCGTGGAATCGACTTCCTGACCACCATACTTTGTGCCAGACCTGGATTAAATCTTTAACCTTTCCGCAGTCCGTCATTAAGTGAGGGCATGTGATAATGTTGGTGGTGATCCTCCAATCGGATGGGTACATAAAGTATGGAGGCCCTCTTGATGACTACTCAAAAGGAATAGGCTGTATGGCAGGACTGGGTTTCACACACTCCCTTCGCTTTATCCATAATAACACTACCCCAAAACAACGCTGTATGAACACTCATCATAGTGTTACATGGCAGTTTATGTCCAAACTGTCTCACAGCTTACTTTATAATGTAATATGAACATCTCAGTAGTCAATATAGTCGATTCCTTAGCAAGCGATGAAAACTGCAGACAATATTCGCTACTGCCAATGAGTGCATTGCTAATTACTTTTTCTTCTCCTTTCCTTATATTATGGTGAGGGAGAGCTGTTATTTAATGCAGCCCTGGGAGCTTTCTTTATCTGGTTCGTGACACGGAAGTTAACTTAGAAAGATTAGGATGTCATAAACTTGTTCGGCGCTGAAACCAGCCACTGAGCAGGTGCAGGACAGTGAACTCGCTGTCTCTCATCTCTGCACAGTAGGCATGCTGGTGACTGACTACGTTTGTAAAAACTAAATTTTTTGAGATAATAGGAGAAACCCTTTTTGGAAAGCTAAAAACCTGAAAGCCAGATTTAGCAATCGGAATTTGAGACCGTGAGAGTGGCCATGTCATGAAGGAATGTTCACTTAAATTCAAGTAACAGAGCCTCTCATTAGCTCACAATAATTTTATATATATATATATATATATATATATATATATATATATATATATATATATATATATATATACACTCCTGGAAATTGAAATAAGAACACCGTGAATTCATTGTCCCAGGAAGGGGAAACTATATTGACACATTTCTGGGGTCAGATACATCACATGATCACACTGACAGAACCACAGGCACATAGACACAGGCAACAGAGCGTGCACAATGTCGGCACTAGTACAGTGTATATCCACCTTTCGCAGCAATGCAGGCTGCTATTCTCCCATGGAGACGATCGTAGAGATGCTCGATGTAGTCCTGTGGAACGGCTTGCCATGCCATTTCCACCTGGCGCCTCAGTTGGACCAGCGTTCGTGCTGGACGTGCAGACCGCGTGAGACGACGCTTCATCCAGTCCCAAACATGCTCAATGGGGGACAGATCCGGAGATCTTGCTGGCCAGGGTAGTTGACTTACACCTTCTAGAGCACGTTGGGTGGCACGGGATACATGCGGACGTGCATTGTCCTGTTGGAACAGCAAGTTCCCTTGCCGGTCTAGGAATGGTAGAACGATGGGTTCGATGACGGTTTGGATGTACCGTGCACTATTCAGTGTCCCCTCGACGATCACCAGTGGTGTACGGCCAGTGTAGGAGATCGCTCCCCACACCATGATGCCGGGTGTTGGCCCTGTGTGCCTCGGTCGTATGCAGTCCTGATTGTGGTGCTCACCTGCACGGCGCCAAACACGCATACGACCATCATTGGCACCAAGGCAGAAGCGACTCTCATCGCTGAAGACGACACGTCTCCATTCGTCCCTCCATTCACGCCTGTCGCGACACCACTGGAGGCGGGCTGCACGATGTTGGGGCGTGAGCGGAAGACGGCCTAACGGTGTGCGGGACCGTAGCCCAGCTTCATGGAGACGGTTGCGAATGGTCCTCGCCGATACCCCAGGAGCAACAGTGTCCCTAATTTGCTGGGAAGTGGCGGTGCGGTCCCCTACGGCACTGCGAAGGATCCTACGGTCTTGGCGTGCATCCGTGCGTCGCTGCGGTCCGGTCCCAGGTCGACGGGCACGTGCACCTTCCGCCGACCACTGGCGACAACATCGATGTACTGTGGAGACCTCACGCCCCACGTGTTGAGCAATTCGGCGGTACGTCCACCCGGCCTCCCGCATGCCCACTATACGCCCTCGCTCAAAGTCCGTCAACTGCACATACGGTTCACGTCCACGCTGTCGCGGCATGCTACCAGTGTTAAAGACTGCGATGGAGCTCCGTATGCCACGTCAAACTGGCTGACACTGACGGCGGCGGTGCACAAATGCTGCGCAGCTAGCGCCATTCGACGGCCAACACCGCGGTTCCTGGTGTGTCTGCTGTGCCGTGCGTGTGATCATTGCTTGTACAGCCCTCTCGCAGTGTCCGGAGCAAGTATGGTGGGTCTGACACACCGGTGTCAATGTGTTCTTTTTTCCCTTTCCAGTAGTGTATATATATATATATATATATATATATATATATATATATATATATATATATATATATATATATAAGACTCTATTTCATGGGTGTGTCTACGTATAAGCCTTTTGTATGGCAGTGATTAGAGACCCTTCATGTAGAGGGAGTGATTTTCTGCTTTGCTTCCCAAACGACGCCACTATTGGTTAGGTATAACAAAATCCACGAGGTAGGAATTTTTTGAACTTCTTCATAAAATTACATTGGCCGGAACATGCAAACTCTGCTGCAGTTGGCCGGCAACCTATGCTGTCAGATACCATTAAGTTTCAGATACTAAAGTCAGCTGACTGCTAAATAAATCATTTTAATTGAATCATTTGTGGGTTCTTGGTGAAACACTGCAAATTAAGTAAACAGATATGGTTTCTTTATTGTTTCACAAAGTTTATAAGCCCATTTTCAAATACATCACTGATTCCCAAAGATAATAACGCAAAGATAAACAGGATGACAAGGCAAAGATAATCTGGTAAATGGATATAGAGTGGTCAGAAACAGTCTGAAATGCTTGTTAGTGTTGCAAGAGAGGCTGTGTCGAGAAATAATTCTTAAGAAGAAATTCGATACGCTGCACCCTTTCCGAGTTATTAAACATTGAAGTTACCCAATAAGGTCGTTGTGCGCGTAAATTCAAGCACTTGCAAGCGCCAAAATGTGGTAATGCACAGATACGTGTGGGTCCGTGAGTTACCACCTGCTCACCTGTTAAAATGTGCCTGTTTAGGGTGTGATAAATGTAACGTAGGTGAGCAGAAGCTACGCTATGTAATGAAAACCATCTGGATACCCCCCAAAACATACGGTTTTCATATTAGGTGCATTGTGCTGCCACCTACTGGCAGGTACTCCATATCAGCGACCTCAGTAGCCATTAGACATCATGACAGAGCAGAATTGGGCGCTCTGCGGAACATGCGGACTTCGAACATGGGCAGGTGATTGGGTGTCACTTGTGTCATACGTGTGTACGCGAGATTTCCACACTCCTAAACATCCCTAGGTCCACTGTTTCCGATGTGGTAGTGAAGTGGAAACGTGAAGGGAGACGTACAGCACAAAAGCGTACAGGCCGACCTCGTCTGTTGACTGACAGAGACCACCGACAGTTGAAGAGGGTCGTAATGTGTAATACGCAGACAATTATCCAGGCCATCACACAGAAATTCCAAACTGCATTAGGATCCACTGCAGCTACTATGACAGTTAGGCGGAACATGAGAAAACTTAGATTTCTTGGTCGAGCGGCTGATCATAAGCCACACATCACGCGGGTAAATGCCAAGCGAAGCCTCGCTTGGTGTAAGGAGCGTAAACATTGGACAATTGAACAGTGGAAAAATTTTGTGTGGAATGACGAATCACGTTACACAATGTGGCGATCCGATGGCAGGCTGTGGGTATGAGGAATGCCCGGTGAACGTCATCTGCCAGGGTGTGTAGTGCCAGCAGTAAAATTCGGAGGCGGTGGTGTTAGGGTGTGGTCGTGTTTTTCATGGAGGGGGCTTGGACCCCTTGTTGTTTCACTTGGCACTATCACAGCACAGGCCTAAATTGATGTTTTAAGCATCTTCTTGCTTCCCACTGTTGAAGAGCAAATCGGGGATGGCGATTGCATCTTTCAACACAATCGAGCACCTGTTCATAATTCACGGTCTGTGGCGGAGTGGTTACACGACAGTAACATCCCTGCAATGGACTGGCCTGCACAGAGTCCTGACCTGAATCTTACAGAACACCTTTGGGATGTTTTGGAACGCCTACTTCGTGCCAGGCCGCACCGACATTGATACATCCCCACAGTGCAGCACTCCTTTAAGAATGGGCTGCCATTCCCCAAGAAACCTTCCAGCACCTGACTGAACGTATGCCTGCGAGATTGGATGCTGTCATCAAAGCGAAGGGCGAGCCAACACCATATTTAATCCTAGCATTACCGATGGAGGGCGCCAGGAACTTTTAAGTCATTTTCAGCCATGTGTCCGGATACTGTTGATCACATAGTGTACATCCTCACTCAGTTTCCAAACGGTTCACCACTTCCGGTGTGTAGGAGAATTTAGTGATACACTGATCGCATACTTAAGTAATGTGGTCGACATGAGGTAAAGCCCAATAGGTATGCAACACAGGTGATGTACATGTCACACATTTGCGAACTTACCTGAAAAAAGCTACTGGGAAACTGCTGTAGTCTGCGCTTACTTACGACAGTCTAGATAGCCTATGGCAGTCTCAGCCTGTAACTCAGAGGGCATTTTGAACATTTCCTGTAAGGGAACTTTTCGTGCAATGCTGATATGTTCCGTTTCTTTGCGTTTCTCATGATTAGTATGGTTATGAAGAGAAGTAGAAAATGTGCTCTAACACGGAAATAAAGAATTTATGGACCAGTTTCCGTACAACGAATTTTATTTCTCTCTGTGTGAGGAATGTTGCCTGATTTTTGGCAATACCTTCTTGCTACGATATCTGCACATCTTATGAAACATGCGTTTTACGATAGAAACGCTATAATCCTCCGTAGAGATGAACAAAGCAGCCAATGCGTGAAAATGTCAGCTGAGAGCCGACCTCTGGTTGCAGCGCTGGCGTACGGCGGCCAGCGCATCGTGGGCGGCAGCGAGGCGGCGCGCGGCCAGTTCCCGCACCAGGCGGCGCTCACCGTCGACTACTCCAGCTTCTGCGGCGGGTCGCTCGTCTCGCCGCGCTGGCTCCTCACCGCCGCCCACTGCGCCTACGGGTGAGTACCGTAGGCCAGCTGTCACACTGTCCCAGCAACGACTGCGCAGTTTCATCATCTTAACGAAACCTTACTGCAGTTCTATGTACAGATGGGAACTAGTTCACTGGTAGCGGGTCCTTCACGGGAGCCGACCATTATTACACATTCACCGCTCCTTTAATATGTAATTACGTAATATTCTACACTCCTGGAAATGGAAAAAAGAACACATTGACACCGGTGTGTCAGACCCACCATACTTGCTCCGGACACTGCGAGAGGGCTGTACAAGCAATGATCACACGCACGGCACAGCGGACACACCAGGAACCGCGGTGTTGGCCGTCGAATGGCGCTAGCTGCGCAGCATTTGTGCACCGCCGCCGTCAGTGTCAGCCAGTTTGCCGTGGCATACGGAGCTCCATCGCAGTCTTCAACACTAGTAGCATGCCGCGACAGCGTGGACGTGAACCGTATGTGCAGTTGACGGACTTTGAGCGAGGGCGTATAGTGGGCATGCGGGAGGCCGGGTGGACGTACCGCCGAATTGCTCAACACGTGGGGCGTGAGGTCTCTACAGTACATCGATGTTGTCGCCAGTGGTCGGCGGAAGGTGCAAGTGCCCGTCGACCTGGGACCGGACCGCAGCGACGCACGGATGCACGCCAAGACCGTAGGATCCTTCGCAGTGCCGTAGGGGACCGCACCGCCACTTCCCAGCAAATTAGGGACACTGTTGCTCCTGGGGTATCGGCGAGGACCATTCGCAACCGTCTCCATGAAGCTGGGCTACGGTTCCGCACACAGTTAGGCCGTCTTCCGCTCACGCCCCAACATCGTACAGCCCGCCTCCAGTGGTGTCGCGACAGGCGTGAATGGAGGGACGAATGGAGACGTGTCGTCTTCAGCGATGAGAGTCGCTTCTGCCTTGGTGCCAATGATGGTCGTATGTGTGTTTGGCGCCGTGCAGGTGAGCGCCACAATCAGGACTGCATACGACCGAGGCACACAGGGCCAACACCCGGCATCATGGTGTGGGGAGCGATCTCCTACACTGGCCGTACACCACTGGTGATCGTCGAGGGGACACTGAATAGTGCACGGTACATCCAAACCGTCATCGAACCCATCGTTCTACCATTCCTAGACCGGCAAGGGAACTTGCTGTTCCAACAGGACAATGCACGTCCGCATGTATCCCGTGCCACCCAACGTGCTCTAGAAGGTGTAAGTCAACTACCCTGGCCAGCAAGATCTCCGGATCTGTCCCCCACTGAGCATGTTTGGGACTGGATGAAGCGTCGTCTCACGCGGTCTGCACGTCCAGCACGAACGCTGGTCCAACTGAGGCGCCAGGTGGAAATGGCATGGCAAGCCGTTCCACAGGACTACATCGAGCATCTCTACGATCGTCTCCATGGGAGAATAGCAGCCTGCATTGCTGCGAAAGGTGGATATACACTGTACTAGTGCCGACATTGTGCATGCTCTGTTGCCTGTGTCTATGTGCCTGTGGTTCTGTCAGTGTGATCATGTGATGTATCTGACCCCAGGAATGTGTCAATAAAGTTTCCCCTTCCTGGGACAATGAATTCACGGTGTTCTTATTTCAATTTCCAGGAGTGTATGTCTGTACCAAACTGTAATTCAGTTACACACGATCGATAATTAAAAATAAAAGGTGTCATTCATTTTTAGATTTCCGTGCCTTAGTTGGTTGAGAACGGAACTGTTATATTATCGCCGGCCGGGGTGGCCAAGCGGTTCTAAGCGCTACAGTTTGGAACCGCACGACCGCTACGGTCGCAGGTTCGAATCCTGTCTCGAGCATGAATGTGTGTGATGTCCTTAGGTTAGTTAGGTTTAAGTAATTCTAAGTTCAGGGGGACTGATGACCTCAGAATTTAAGTCCCATATTGCTCAGAGCCATTTGAACCATTTGTTATATTATCGCTGTGTTGTCCGCCTCTCTGTCCGACTGATGAAACTCCTCTTTCGCAGGAACGGGTGGATACGTCAAGTTGAAATTTATGTTACATACTGAGCTCTCTGCTATCTTCGCAGTGTAAATAATTGAAGCTTTTAAGTGAATGCAATCAAAACAAACCGCCATTTACGTTACATATTTTACACTACTGGCCATTAAAATTGCTACACCCCGAAGATGACGTGCTACAGACGCGAAATTTAACCGACAAAAAGAAGATGCTGTGATATGCAAATGATTAGCTTTCAGGGCATTCACACAAGGTTGGCACCGGTGGCGACACCTACAACGTGCTGACACGAGGAAAGTTTCCAACCGATTTCTGACACACAAACAGCAGTTGACCGGCGTTCCCTGGTGAAACGTTGCTGTGATGCCTCGTGTAAGGAGGAGAAATGCGTACCACCACGTTTCCAACTTTGATAGGGGTCGGATTGTAGCCTATCGCCATTGCGATTTATCCTATCGCGACATTGCTGCTCGCGTTGGTCGAGATCCAATGACTGTTAGCAGAATATGGAATCGATGGGTTCAGGAGGGTAATACGGAACGCCGTTCTGGATCCCAACGGCTTCGTATCACTAGCAGTCGAGATGACAGGCATCTTATCCGCATGGCTGTAACGGATCGTGCAGCCACGTCTCGATCCCTGAGTCAACACATGGGGACGTTTGCAAGACAACAAGCACCTGCACGAACAGTTCGACGACGTTTGCAGCACCATGGACTATCAGCTCGGAGACCATGGCTGCGGTTACCCTTGACGCTGCATCACAAACAGGAGGGCCTACGGTGGTGTACTCAACGACGAACCTGGCTGCACGAATGGCAAAACGTCATTTTTTCGGATGAATCCAGGTTCTGTTTACAGCATCATGATGGTCGCATCCGCGTTTTTCCACATCGCGGTGAACGCACATTGCAAGCATGTATTCGTCACCGCCATACTGGCGTGTCACCCGGCGTGATGGTATGGGGTGCCATTGGTTACATGCTCGGTCACCTCTTGTTCGCATTGACGGCACTTTGAACAGTGGACGTTACATTTCAGTTGTGCTACGACCCGTGGCTCTACCCTTGATTCTATTCGATCCCTGCGAAACCCTACATGTCAGCAGGATAATGCACGACCGCATGTTGTAGGTCCTGTACGGGCGTTTCTGGATACAGAAAATGTTCGACTGCTGCCCTGGCCAGCACATTCTCCAGATCTCTCACCAATGAATACGTCTGACCAATGGTGGTCGAGCAACTGGCTCGTCACAATACGCCAGTCACTACTCTTGATGTACTGTGGTATCGTGTTGAAGCTGTATGGGCAGCTGTACCTGTACACGCCATCCATGCTCTGTTCGACTCAATGCCCAGGCTATGAAGGCCGTTATTACGGCCAGAGGTGGTTGTTCTGCGTACTGATTTCTCAGGATCTATGCACCCAAATTGCGTGAAAATGTAGTCACATGTCAGTGGCATAATATATTTGTCCAATGAATACCCGTTTATCATCTGCATTTCTTCTTGGTGGAGCAATTTCAATGGCGACTAGTGTAATATTCGCTAAGTAATTCGTTGGCCTAGAATCATGAAATTTGGCAAAAAGGAGATTTTCATAGTGCAAGTAAAGGGAAATATCCGAAATTGTTAATTTTTAAATATATCACACATAAAAAATATTTCATTTGTCACTTGTTATCCTTCGTCAAAATTTAAACAGTCAGTAGTTTTATACACTCCTGGAAATTGAAATAAGAACACCGTGAATTCATTGTCCCAGGAAGGGGAAACTTTATTGACACATTCCTGGGGTCAGATACATCACATGATCACACTGACAGAACCACAGGCACATAGACACAGGCAACAGAGCATGCACAATGTCGGCACTAGTACAGTGTATATCCACCTTTCGCAGCAATGCAGGCTGCTATTCTCCCATGGAGACGATCGTAGAGATGCTCGATGTAGTCCTGTGGAACGGCTTGCCATGCCATTTCCACCTGGCGCCTCAGTTGGACCAGCGTTCGTGCTGGACGTGCAGACCGCGTGAGACGACGCTTCATCCAGTCCCAAACATGCTCAATGGGGGACAGATCCGGAGATCTTGCTGGCCAGGGTAGTTGACTTACACCTTCTAGAGCACGTTGGGTGGCACGGGATACATGCGGACGTGCATTGTCCTGTTGGAACACAAGTTCCCTTGCCGGTCTAGGAATGGTAGAACGATGGGTTCGATGACGGTTTGGATGTACCGTGCACTATTCAGTGTCCCCTCGACGATCACCAGTGGTGTACGGCCAGTGTAGGAGATCGCTCCCCACACCATGATGCCGGGTGTTGGCCCTGTGTGCCTCGGTCGTATGCAGTCCTGATTGTGGCGCTCACCTGCACGGCGCCAAACACGCATACGACCATCATTGGCACCAAGGCAGAAGCGACTCTCATCGCTGAAGACGACACGTCTCCATTCGTCCCTCCATTCACGCCTGTCGCGACACCACTGGAGGCGGGCTGCACGATGTTGGGGCGTGAGCGGAAGACGGCCTAACGGTGTGCGGGACCGTAGCCCAGCTTCATGGAGACGGTTGCGAATGGTCCTCGCCGATACCCCAGGAGCAACAGTGTCCCTAATTTGCTGGGAAGTGGCGGTGCGGTCCCCTACGGCACTGCGTAGGATCCTACGGTCTTGGCGTGCATCCGTGCGTCGCTGCGGTCCGGTCCCAGGTCGACGGGCACGTGCACCTTCCGCCGACCACTGGCGACAACATCGATGTACTGTGGAGACCTCACGCCCCACGTGTTGTGCAATTCGGCGGTACGTCCACCCGGCCTCCCGCATGCCCACTATACGCCCTCGCTCAAAGTCCGTCAACTGCACATACGGTTCACGTCCACGCTGTCGCGGCATGCTGCCAGTGTTAAAGACTGCGATGGAGCTCCGTATGCCACGTCAAACTGGCTGACACTGACGGCGGCGGTGCACAAATGCTGCGCAGCTAGCGCCATTCGACGGCCAACACCGCGGTTCCTGGTGTGTCCGCTGTGCCGTGCGTGTGATCATTGCTTGTACAGCCCTCTCGCAGTGTCCGGAGCAAGTATGGTGGGTCTGACACACCGGTGTCAATGTGTTCTTTTTTCCATTTCCAGGAGTGTATTTAGGCTGACTGGCTCGCTACAGTAAAAGTCAAACATCAGCCATGGAATGAACTTATTGCTCGTATGATACGTGTCGCGGACTACTCTGCGAATGTTTGTTTCACATACAGCTTGAAACGCTTTACCTAAGTGCAGTAGTCGCTCCTGGCTATGTGACGATGCGTAAATTCCGAAACACGTCGTATGAACAATAAAGTCATTCCTTGCCTGATGTTTGACTTTCACCTTTGCGCCCCAGTCAGCTTGAATGCAGACGTACTGATTATTGTAATAATGGTAGTCGGCTGCCTCCTGCATGATTTTATGTCACATTTATGGTGTTGAATTTAAAACATTCTCAAATGTGTTCAAATGTGTGTGATATGTTATGGGACTTAACAGCTAAGGTCATCAGTCCCTAAGCTTACACACTAATTAAGCTAAATTATCCTAAGGACAAAGACACACACCCATGCCCGAGGGAGGACTCGAACCTCCGCCGGGACCAGCCGCACAGCCCATGACTGCAGCGACCTAGACCGTTCGGCTAATCCCACGGGGCCTAAAACATTCTCGAAAATCTTGAAATCCCTGCGACTGATACCTTGATACTATTAGATAACGGGCAAAAATGGCATTCCCAGAATGGATGAGCTGTCTGTACACATAACTAAGTTTGCAAGGGACACTCAGTGCTCGAGTCCTGCTCACACCTGGTGCGCTGAGGATTTCGTGAAAACTTAACTATGTATTTACACAGTTTATCCATTCCGGAAATCCACGGTATTGGCAGCTTTCGCCTGTAATAGACATTGATAGTTGCAATATATCAGTACCAGGGATTCCAAGATTTTCGAGAATGTTTTAATATCTAGTTTGAAGTCGGATGACAAACGACAAAAGAAATATTAATTAACGATTTCGATTTTTTCCTCTACTATTACGTGAAACCTTCCTTTTTGCCAAAATTCAAGATTCTATGTCAACGGGAAGCACCCTATAGGTGTTGTACAGTGAGTTTTGTAAAGTGAGTCTCAAAATATGTGACGCAATTGGCCTTATCTTTTCATTACACTGGCTTAGAAGCTTAAAAATTTTGCACCACCTAGAGGCCACAGATCTTAGTATTTGATATAAATTTGAACTTGATGCGTGTACTAATTCCCGAGAAAAATAGTTCTTAACAGTCGGACGAACGGACAGACAGAGAGAGAGAGAGAGAGAGAGAGAGAGAGAGAGAGAGAGACTGACAAGAAAGCGATCCTACAAGGGTTCGGTTTTTACAGGCTGAGGCGAGGAATCCCAAAAACTGCAATATTTAATTAAAGCGGGTCGCCTTTTTTGCAAGTACGCAATTATTTATTACTTTAACACTTTTACACTTTCACCACAGTTGTAGGGTGCTGTTTTTTCTTTCCCTTTATCTGAAATACATACACACAATTTTTATTTAGGTTAAGAAACATGTTACATCGGATTTTGTTGTTGTTTAAATTACGTATGTGCTTCACCTTACATGGTGTGTGTCCTGTGTCTGCCGGCCAAATCAACCACAGGTCTAAATTCATACACCATGTGGCCTGCAAAGATAAGGCTGTTACGGCATCGTCTGATTAAATTTTCGTTTAGAGTGCAACCTTTAAAAATGTATATTTCGGTAAAATCGCGGTGTATTCCCGTTTCTTAGGTTTACCATTTCTGAAGTTGACTTTTACTGACCTATAATTGGTTTTTATATGTTTGCCGAAATGTTCTTTTTTATTGCTGTTTATTTATTTAGTATACCTGTGGATATCGGTAAAACTTTGTGAGGCTTTAGTATGCCGTGGTTTGTTATCTCTGGATTATGTTTTGCATTTTATCGACATTTACTCACGTTTCTCCTGCTCTTTGGTGAATTCTGTCTCTCGTTATGATGCAGTGCCTTGGACACATGTTTCACTGCACAATTTACGTTACTGAAGCGGTTTTATTCCCCATTGGCAGCCGTGAAATTTTAATTCGTTCCCTCTGTTTTCATTGTGTGTGAAAGAGAATTTATTGTGTGTTGTTTGATAGTTCTTTTCCAGTAAAGAAGAACGTTTCGTTGAAGAGTACTGTTGGGTCATTGATAGCTTTTTTTGCCCTGTGTGATACCGTTTTCGATGTGATAATTTTCTTATATTGTGAAAAGAGTATAGATGATTGCTGTCTTTTAGCATCTGGAGCCTGCTGCTGTGACACTGGGGTGGTGGTTGTTTTTAATTAGGTGGTCCGAAAATGTGGAATGTATGCTGTCACTTCTCAGTGCTCCTAAACGTTCCGAGTCTCTTGTCCTGAAATTCCTACACGTCTGTCCTATATATCCTGAATCAGAATCTTAGCAGTTAAGCTGGTAAGTTAAGATGCTTCGCTAAATTTATCTGTGCTGGGGGTTGGATATTTTTAATCTCTGTTGCAGTGTATTGTTGGCTCTATATGCCACATGTACTCCTCGTTTCCTCGTAATATTTCTTGTTGTGTATGTTATTTTGTTGGCAAGTATCAGTGTTTCTCTGTTATTTTCCAATAATGACAATAATTGTGTTCTTGCAAAAAAAGGTGAAAACTCTTGCATTCACTATTATTCTCTGCAAGCACGGGAACTTACCTTAGCCACGCTCGATTAGCCGAGCGGTCTCAGGTGCTTCAGTCATGGACTGTGCGGCTGGTCCCGGCGGAGGTTCGAGTCCTCCCTCGGGCATGGGTGTGTGTCTTTGTCCTTAGGATAATTTAGCTTAAGTAGTGTGTAAGCTTAGGGACTGATGACCGTAGCAGTTAAGTCCCATAATACTTGACAAACATTTGAACATTTTAAGCTTAAAATTCCAATACGATAAAAAATTGTAATTCCACAGTTGTTGATACGTTTGGAATTAAAGTAAATGTGAAAGAAATTACTACCAATGAGATTCGAACCTATGACTTTATAGCTATAAAACTTCTGCTCTAGGTGTTGGCGAAGTCGTTATTGGTCCGGAGCTGTTTTGCACATGATACAGGTCGGAAATCTTCCAGTCTTCTAAAGTCAATTTATCTAGTTCTTTTAAGAAGTCCGTCGTATTCCTTCAGCAAATTGATGTTCGGACATCATAGAGATGAAGGAAATCGAAGAAGGAAATTCCGTAAGATAACCGTTGTTACATAAATATCCCATACACGTCAAACTGAAGTGAGTTCAGAAATTTTCGAAATTTGCAGTAAAGAAGTTGGTGACCCACGCAGCGAAAACAGGTCACAATGGACACCAAGTACACAGACAATCATTTAATCCCTTCAAAATATTAGCAGCTATGTCTCAGAAACTCACAACTGAGAACGGTACATGGGATTGTTTTAACAAATTAATTTTATTTTATTGCAAAATTTTCTTTTTTAACAGTTCTGAGAAGATGTACCGAGGTAATATGACTGATTCATTCGCTTTCAAATCTGTATATTTTCCAACATACTACATACGCAAATATGTTTCATACATGAACTGAACCGTAAATTCAACAAGTTTGCATTTTGTCCGATACAAACTTTCCATGAGTGGCCCTCTGGTCACATGACACATGTCCAAGCGGTAGTCAAGTTCGTTCCAGAACTTATGAAGCAAAATCCTGTCATTGGTCAACAGAGTGGCACTGATATATTTTCTGAGGTGTCCCAATGTTCTTGGCAGTGCGAGTACGTAAACACGGTCCTTAACGTACCACCAAAGGGAAAAATCGCAAGACCCAGGGCCATCATTTACACCTCTTTGCCCAATAAAGCGATGCGTAAGTTCGCTGTTTAGGTAGCGAAAACATCGATGGGCCAGTGAGTAGATGCCCAGTCTTGTTGGAAGATCAAATTTTCTAAATCACCTGTCAGTTGTGGAAACAATCGTAACTTCAACATGTCGATGCAAGTGATACCCGTCACAGTCTTCTCACAGTAGAAAAACGGCCAAAACAGCTTCGTCTCTGACACCGCACAGAAAACTTTTACCTTCTCCGAATCTTGCTCATTTGACACAATTTCATAAGGGTGTTTAGTGCCCCACATTTTCACATTGCGGCGATTAACCTTGACCGATAAGTGGAAGTTTCCTTCGTTAGTGATATCAACTTGGAGGTTAAATGTTGATACGCAAGTGCTTCCTGCATTGTGATGCAAAATTAAAGATGCCTGCCATCATCTTCCAGTTTTAATTGTTGCATAACCTGCAGGCGGTACGGTTCGATACGTAACCACCGTCGCAAAGTCTTCCACACAGTTTTCTGCGGTATTCGATGTCCGCGGCTTGGGCGGACCGTTTATTTTTTTGGACTGCGTACGAAATTTTCCTTCATTCTCTCCACGCTCGTATCTAGTGCACTTGGCCGACAGGTACTTTTCCATTTGCAGAGAAAACAGCATCTTAAACTGTCGATACCAACTCACAATGCTCTGTTTATCTGGCACTTCTCCGTAACTCCTTCTAACAGGACGCTGTGCTCTTGTAACTGATAAACATACTGCATATTCCAATACACAAAAACTCTTTTCTTTTTTTGTCACCATTTTGTCAAGGCACTGCACCCGAATAACGTCAACTGGTGGGTACGCTGCAAACGTAGTGAGTTTGCAGTTCTATTCCAGCTCAGTCATATTTATACATGTATACTTTGTAAAATATAAAACTTTGTGTAGTAGCAGTACATTCACACAAAATTAAATATTGGCATTGACAGATGCTTGCGAAAGTTAAAATGGAAAGTAGGTCACTTTGTTTTCAAAAAATGAGGTCCAGGAATAGGACTTCTTGTATTAATTTCAATAAATGATTGTAATAAATAATAAATTACTTGCAGTGGTCGCTGAACGGCTACACAAATAAAAATGCCGATAACGGTTTGAAACTGAACAAGAACCGGTGAACTCATTAGTTGGTTAAGAACGGAACTGTTATATTATCGCCGGCCGGGGTGGCCAAGCGGTTCCAAGCGCTACAGTTTGGAACCGCACGACCGCTACGGTCACAGGTTCGAATCCTGCCTCGGGCATGGATTTGTGTGATGTCCTTAGGTTAGTTAGGTTTAAGCAGTTCTAAGTTCTAGGGGACTGATGACCTCAGATGTTAAGTCCCATAGTACTCAGAGCCATTTTAACCAACCAAGGAAGGGCAGAACTAGAACGAGCAACGAGACGAACCGAAGGAGACCGAGGCGAGAACGAGAATGACATGGACGGAACGGTGAACGACCCTTAGGAGTCGCTCCTCAGTCCTTCCGTTCAATTAGGACACATTCCCTCACGAACGATGAACTGTTCACATATGCTCATGAAGTTAAGATATCTATGGAGTCAGATACGAATATTGATGCCTTGCCGGCCGCTGTGGTCGAGCGGTTCTAGGCGCTTCAGTCCGGAACCACGCGGCTGCTAGGGTCGCAGGTTCGAATCCTGCCTCGGGCATGGATGTGTGTGATGTCCTTAGGTTAGTTACGTTTAAGTCTAGGAGACTGATGACCTCAGATGTTAAGTCCCATAGTGCTTAGAGCCATTTGAACCATATTGGTTCCTTGTCTTACACATGTTCGAGTGGTATTTGGTATCATTTATGCGACGTGCCCGGAGATGACGTTACTGGAACGTCGAAACTGGTCACCTCATAAAACAATATCGCTGTAACGGCTGTTGGCATAGAATTGCTACATTTCATCGACCAGCCGCTGTCCCACGCTCCTGAATCCAGGATGGCGTTACATTTATCAAACAATGTATATTCTAGTGTATTTATTTATATTATTAGCTGGCTTCCGGTTTGCAAGACCATCGTTAGGCAACGCTGTACAATATCGTTCTTTCATATGTCTTGTTTTCTTTGATAAAAACGAAACTGTCTTACAGATCAGTAACTGGATACCCATTCACCATTTACCCATGAAATAGCTTAGCAAATAGGTGGCTTTCCGAAAACTTACTGTACATCGATATAAACGCATAGGCTTCCACAGACGGTGTTAATCTTATCAAAAGCATTCTGGTTCTATTGCCTCGTCAACTTATAAAATGCATAAAATATGAAAATGTACCGTTGTTTGCAGAAGTTGCAGCGACCTTCCTCAGGGTAATCTTTTTCCTGAGGTGGGCTGCTGCACCTCGGACAAAACGTCTGTACATTTGAGATTTTAAGTATTTTATAAGTTGAAGTGGCAATATACCCAGAGCGCTTCTAAAGAAATCACTCAGAGTATAATTTTCAATCCGTTGGCATTTCCATCCGGTATAACAGTGGAACACTCACAGTGTGAAGAAATAAAATCTTCCACAGCATTTGTTGTATGGTGTTTTAGATGCCTGTTAAAGATAAAACAGAAGGACAGAATTAGCAAACTGAAATCCTTCAGATAATTGGTAAAGAAAACAGCTTTTAGGAAAGTAGGAAAACAAAGACGAAAGTGCATACGCCACAGCTGATCCCTTGTAAATATGAAGAAGGTGATTTATAAGGAAAGAAACTAGACAATTTTTAAAATAAGTAATGGATAATGGAGTCAATAACTGAGCTAAATTGAAGAATCTTGGATTGTAATAGATCTAGGTGGAGAGTTTCCAACCAGTCCAAATACTGCTGGTGATGAAGAAGAAGAAAAGAACGAAAAGGTAGAAAAACAGTTCAATGGTTACACAGATGGAACATACTGCTGGTGACGAAGAAGAAGAGAAGAACGAAAAGGTAGAAAAACAGTTCAATGGCTACACAGATGGAACCAGGATAAATATTCGTATGATCTGAATATTTCCTTTACAGTGTTTCAGTTTAAGATGAGCAACAGTGTGCCACAAAGAAACTGCTGAACCAGCACAAACAATAAGAGAGTGCTTGTGTCCCTAGGGCGTCGATATGGAGGATCTACTTGGGTGGCGTAAGGTCAGATTCGGCATCTGAGGCCGGCCGCATCACCATCACCTCGTACGAAGCCATAGTCCATGAGCAGTACGATCCTTACTACATCACCAGAGACGTCGCCGTTATCAACCTTGGACAGGACGTTGAGCTCACCGGTAAGGTTCCAAACTTTAACGTCAAAACGTGTTTCTGTTATTAGAAAATAATTATGTACGAGTATATTCCTGTACTTTTAGTTATATTTGAGTCATTGGGGAACACACTGCCTCGGTGATAAATATTATGCCGTGCTGGGTAGTGGAAAGACTGTAAATCTATAAGTGCAAGAACAGAAAGAAAGGTAGTAATCTGAGAGCCAACTGGTCCAGCGTAGCTACAGTATATGCGTCTAAGGGTGCACACATGAACGCTGGCCAGTCCACTAGTCAAGGTGCAGCAGTGCCATTACGGCTAGGATGTCATGCGCTCTCCGTTACCTCTGTAGTGTTTCGCACACGATTTTATAAAAAACTATTCATCAAAAAAATTTTATTTTCGCATTACATATAGCTTTATATGCCAGCTTCATGTTGAAGTGCCCATCATCTCGCTAACGCTCATATTTATTGTGATATTGCAGTTAAGTAAGACATTGCACGAAATTCGAAAAAATTTGCAGTGGAAAATATGACTCGCTATGATTTTGAGTTTGGTGCATATTACACTACATGTTGCTGCAAATCAAATTTAGCTAAGATACAGATTTTTTACTTTAGGCTTGAAAGGATGTCTCTATCTGTCTCCAATTTTGAGAAAATGGAATTTATGTAGCAATTTCACTTCCGATCGCCTGCGCGTGAGGATGAAATATTCACAACATACTTCATGCCTCCTAAACCGTTCGAGATATCAAAACCACGCTTTGGCAAATGATAGCAAACAACAAGGAGAGCATGTTGCTGTATGTATGGAACTTTCTACTCAACCTAGATGTAGCCATAGCTACAGTTTTTATTGACTTTTTTTTCAATCCATTACTGTAAAATTTTAAAAAGTCATTGAAAGCTACTGAAAAGAGAATTGTCTAGTATAAAAATAAATGTGAACTTACTTCCTCTTATGTTACAGGAGACCAACACAATGAGGTTTCCTGTGAGGTATTGCCATTCAGGTCGACTATTGCTTGCTAATATGATACTCTGTTTCAAGACCCTGTCGCAGTAGCTAATGCAAGGTGAATTTTTTCAATTTATAATGTTGAAACGTCCCCTTAGAAAATTTATAAATGACTGTGCTGATAAACCTCTTACGTTATTTGATTTTCAAACAGATGAGCAAAACTGAACGTACTCAGGCACTTCTCTCTTTACTTATTTTGATCATCACTAAACTGACACACAATATTTTTAGCGCAACGCAATCTGACTTTCAATAATCCCTACGAAAGAATGGCCCTGACTAACAATAACCTATACCTTTCATGAATCACTTACCTCGCAAAAATCTTCGTTACTCGAACTACTGCAATACAGCGAGCGCCAATACTGCCAGCTAAATAATTCTAACTACTGAAGGCTCTAACTACTGATAGGCATTACTCTTTCTGATGGACACACGCCCAGATCATCCGCTCTCAAAACTCCGCCATCTCTCTCCCCACATCCACCACTGTTGGCGGCTCACCTCCAACTGCGCAACGCTACGCGCTGTTCACATCCAACTGCCCAACACTGCAATAGCAAATATTCCAACTGCAAACCAGCCACAGACTGCACACAGCACAGTCAGTGATTTTCATACAGAGCGCTACGTGACGTTACCAACATAAAAACCTAAACCGTCTACTTACAATGTATTTTGGCAAAAAAGCAAACTTAAACATGTCAACAAAAGAAATATAGCCATTCATCATAACTAATGATGCTTCTTGAAATGAGAAATGGTTAACAATTCAGACAAAAGCAAATTGCGAATTCTGTAGCAATCAAATGGATTTTCTCCCTCTTTTCAATAGCTAATCAATAGCTTTTTAAAACTTACAGTTCTGAATTGTAAACAGATAGAAATCTCGTCTCAAATCTAAAGAAAAATCCAAATCCTAGCTAAATTTCAAATGGAGCAACATGTGGTGTAATATGCACGAAACGCAAAATCACAGCGGCTCATATTTTTCATTGCAAACTTTTTCGAATGTCGCACAGCGTCTTCTTACAAGCAAATATCACAATAAGTATGATCATTAGCGAAATGAAGAGTATTTCACCATAAAGTTGACATATAAAGCTATAAGTAAGGTAAAATCAATTTTTTTACCTATTACTTATTGTAAAATCGTATGAGAAAGATTGCAGGACGTGTGCCTCGAATCTTTCAGCACAGTGCGTCGCCAACCAGCCCACCAAAGCAGTCGAAGAATGTCTCGTTCATTCCAGCTCCCTGGCAGACACGGGGCTGCGCTTGTCGGCGGCTCCCATTGTGAGCTGCCTCATTAGGCAGCAGGGGGGTATTTTGCGCACTGGGTCAGGCTGTTTTGCGCATCAGGCTATGAAACAGCTCCAGAGACACAACTCCATACGTGCGATTCTGGAAGGCCATAAAAGTACTCATCTACACTTACAAAACTTTTCATTGGTTGAAAATGCGTTTTTTTCGGAAATTTCTTTAAGTTTGGATGTAAATGAATTGCGGAAGATGCCAGATCCTCTGATTATGGCGGACATGTTAACAATACCAACTTCAGTTTTTCCATTGCCGAAGCTCCTCCATAGCCAAATGCTTTGGCTTTGTGAAAGATTTTTGTAATCTTTTACAATAGTGGTCTGTTCTCAACTTTTTCTCTTTTAGCATATAAGACTCTTATAGTATCCACTAATCACTGTTTTACGTTTTGTTAAGTAACCATATTTCCTTTATTGTTCTTTCATTCCTTTGCCCCTAAGGCAGCAGTACAATATGAGTCACAAACGCTTATTACACAACAAAAGGTTTTAAAGTCTTATTAATATCATAAAAATTACACAGATAGTACTAAAAGTAAAACTCTTCTCTTAAAAGAAATACTAATAAAAATGACCAGCCTTTGTAGCTGAGGTCACTAATGCATGCCTGAGTGGTAGTGCTCGGGTTGAAGGTAATTTGTTTCGAATCCTGGTGGCACATGAAGTACTGTCAGTATTTGACTGGCGTTATGTTCCTGATTATCAGACTACGTTTCAGTATCCAAAGTGTACTGAAAAGTATTGCATCCTATTTTTTTCTTGTGAAAGTATTAAGCTCTTTAAATAAAAGAAACATTATTAACATTCTACACCTTTGCCTTTACATGTTCATATTTATTTCTCAAGATAGTCATCCCAGAAATGAAATGAAATGATCATACGGCGTTCATGGCCAGGAGGCTCCATGTGGGGAAGTGCCGCCACCTAGTTGCAAGTCTTTTCAGATGACGCCACACTGGGCGACTTGCTTGTCGATGATGATGAAATGATGATGAGGACAATACAACACCCAGCCACTGATTAGAGAAAAACTCCAACTCGGCTGGGAATCGAACTTGGCCTGTCTGCATGACAGTCAGACATGCTGACCACTCAGCTGAGGTAGCGGATGACCTTGGTGATGAACACATTTCTCCTAAAGAGAGCTCAGTTTGTTGATACTATCACTGTAGAATGTATGACTTTGTTGAGGGAGCCACACCTCACCTCTATTTGCACCAGTTCATCTCTATCCAAGTGAAGTAATCGAAGGTGTTGTTTAAGTTTTGGAAATAGTTGAACGTCGGATGGGGTCAAGATGGGACTGTATGGATGATGATCGATGACAGTGTAGCCAAGGTGTCGGATTGTTGCAGGTGTAGCGGCGCTCATGTGTGGTCTGTCATTGTCATACCAAAGGACAGGGTGCTGCATATGTGGACGAACTCTTCGAATTTGAAACACAACACACGGTTTCTCACACATTGATATAGTTACATTACACAATGCCATGTTAGATGCTACAATTGGAAACTGGAAATTTGTGGTAAGGGCTATGGGACCAAGCTGCTGAGGTCATCGGTCCCTAGGCTTACGCACTACTTAATCTAACATAAACTAACTTACGCTATGGACAACACACACACACCCATGCCCGAAGGAGGACACGAACCTCCGACGGGGGGAGCCTCACAAACCGTGCAAGACGCCTCAGACCGCACGGTTAACTCACGCGGCTTACTACAATTCAGAGCCATCTAGCGGCAGAGGAAATATGTAGACATGAAGAATAGACATGTGAGTTTCAACAATGTTTGTTTTATTTAAAACGCTTTAAGACTTTTCACATACAAATTCAAAGGCATTACTTTTCAGCAGGGCCTCTGCGGCATGAACAGAACACCATACTATACACACATCCATTACACTCAGCTGCACTCACCAAATGCAGATGAATCCCAACTCTCACATGTCCGCAAGGAAAGGGGTCATTTTCTGAGGTGAAAGAAAATCCTTCCCAACGAGGCAGCTGAATTCACCACTCAGGGTCTGTCTCCCTTTCAACAATGCAACCCTTCTTTACTTTTTTGACTGATTGAATTAATTAATCATAGGGTGGGGCGGATCAATACTTGAAGTATGTAGGATGATAGAAAGGTGAAATCCCCACGTTCGGCCAGTTAGTAGTATTACTAATACTGACACATATAAAACACCTTTTTTATTATTATGCTAGCTCCAGAGCAGAATTTTACTGTGTTGTCAGCACAGGCAGCAGAGCAGTACTGCACTACACTGGGCGCCAGTGAGTTGTGTGAATGAAAGAAACAAGTTGACAAGTTGTAACTGCAGTTTGGATGTTGAAGGTGATGGCAAAGGTTACCTGAAAAACAAAAAAAAAAGTTGAACCAACTGTATCTAAATAAATCATACGCAATTGTGACCCAGAATAAAGTTACTGCTCAAATTCTACATACGTTCTCCCAGTGCCACACTTCGAAAATTATAAACTTTCCGTGCAGTACTTTTTAATTGTACTGGAAATAGCGTTAACGTTAGTATTAGTGTGCAGCTGATACTGAGTGTTCTCGGAATATTTCTTGTCTATCTATACATTACTTTGACTTGCAACAATCAATTTTAAAAAAGTATGGCGAACAAGAACGTGTAATTTGTGAAGCATAGAAATGTGCTATAACTTCCCAACGAACTGATAACAGTTGTAAACCATTTCCTAGGGCTATACCGGGCAGCTCGTGTATAAAATTAATAGATCATTTTTACTGGTGCCCACCGCCAGAACGATTGCAGCCATGTGGTACTGCGGCACGATACATGGCAAGGAAGGTAAATAAGTGAGCAGATGCGAGTCTCATTCTGCCGACGATATGGCCGGAAATCCACTGACATAAGGGACTTTCACACTCTAAGACAAAAAAAAAGAAAAAAAAAACGCACTACGAAGATACTACCCAAATGGGATGGAAACGGATAGATGTGATGTACACGTAAAGGGAAACAAATGAATACAATTTCAGAAAAACTGGATAATTTATTCAAGAGAAAGAGCTTCATGAACTGAGAAAGTTAGTAACGTGTTGGTCCACCTCTAGCCCTTATGCAAGTAGCTATTCGGCTTGGGATTGATTGATAGAGTTGTTGAATGTCCCCCTGAGGAATATCGTGCCGAATTGAGTCAAATAGCGCGTTAGGTCGTCAAAATCGCGAGATGGTTGGAGGGCCTTGCCCTTAATATTCCAAACGTTCTCAGTTGGGGTGGGATCCGGCGACCTTGTTAGCCAATGTACGGTTTGGCAAGCACAAAGACAACCAGTAGAAGATCTCGCCGTATGTGGGCGAGCATTACCTTGCTGAAATACAAGCCTACTATGGCTTGCCATGAAGGGCAACAAAATGGGCCATAGGGTGCGGCGGATAACAACAAAGGGGTTCTGTTATCAAATGGCACCCCAGACCATCACTTTTGGTTGTTTGGAGTTATGGCGAGTGACAGTCAGGTTGTCATCCCACCAATGTCCAGGCCGTGTCCAGACACGCCTTCTCTGGTCATCGGGGCTCAGTTCGAAGCAGAACTCATCACTCAAGAAAATTCTTGTCTAGCCAATGAGATTCCAGGCTGAAGACGTGTCTGGATGTACCTCAGACAGCAGTGGGATACCAACTTAACGGTCGTGTGCCAGAGATGCCCCAGACAGCAGTGGTATACCACCCTAACTGTTGGCCAGCCATATGGTGCAGCCACCCGGAGTGACCGTCTAGGCCGACCGTTGTGACCGAGCGGTTCTAGGCGCTTCGGTCCGGAACCACGCTGCTGCTATGGTCGCAGGTTCGAATCCTGCCTCTGGCATGAATGTGTGTGATGTCCTTAGGTTAGTTAGGTCTAAGCAGTTCTAAGTCTAGGGGACTGATGACCTCAGACGTTAAGTCCCATAGTGCCTAGAGCCATTTAAGCCATTTGACCGTCTGGGATGTCATTTAATTTCATAGCGAGACCCCTGTGGTTGTCATCCGTGGCACCATTATAAGGCAGCGGTACATTTACGACATTTGAAGCCCCGTTTTGCTGTCCTTCATGGCAAGTCATCCTGGGCTTATATTTCAGCAAGACAATGCCCGCTAGCACACAGCGAGAATCTCTACTGCTTGTCTTCGTGTTTGCCAAACTCTCTCTCGAGTAGGAAGGTAGGTGGATCTCTCCCCAATTGAGAACGTTTGGAGAATTATTGACAAGGCACTCCAACTATCACGGTATTGTGACGATGTAAGGAACCAATTGGATAGATTGGCACGATATTCCTTGAGGGACAACCAACAACTGTCAATGAATGTCAAGCCGAATAAATGCTTGCGTAAGGGCCAGAGGTGGACCAACACTTGACTTGTTCAGTTTGCGAAGTTTTTACTTTTGAATAAAAGATGCAATATTCCTGAAATTGTAGTCGTTTGTTTGTCTGTACATGTACATAACATCTACAGATTACCGTGCTATTCGGATAATTTCTTCACGGTGCGTCGCTTTTTCCCCCCTTAGAGTGCATTATGGCCTGCGCCTGGGAATGAGCATCTTGGAAACAGCGAAGCTGGTTGGCTGTACGTATGATACTGCCGTTTGTATCTATAGAAAATATCGAAGAACGATGAAACCACGAGTAGAGGAGAACATGTTGGATGTCCACGCCTCATCACAGGAAGTAGAGGCGGAAACATGCCTTCTCTGTAAAGCAGGATACGCGTCCATCTCTGGCAAACCTGACCACAGAATATAAGGCTGGTGCAGCACAAGTCTTTCAGAGCACTTTGTTGAACATGCGGCTCCGCATGAGAAGACCTTTAAGTATTTCCATATTGACCCAAAGACATCTCCAGTTACGTTGCAGTGGTCAAAGGATCGACTTCCCCAGCAGCAGTGGTATCTTTCAGCATGATAACTGTGCGTGTCACGAGCCCAGAAACTCACTGCACTGGACTCAGAAGCACAATAGTAAACTAACACTGATGGCCTCGACTGCGCTTGGTCTGAAATCCATAGAATACATCTGCGACGCTACCAGTCGCCAGACCTGTGCGCAGACATCTGGTGTGACGCACCTGCGGAAACTTATGAAGGACTTGTCATGTCCATACCACGCCGAAGCGCTGCTGCATTGCGTTCCAAAGGCTGACCAACACGCTAAAAAGCAGGTGGTCATAAATTTTTGACCCATCAGTGTATGTTATTCAGGTCTTAAAGCTTGCAAACTTTATTATCTTATTTTTTCAAACTTATTTACATACTGTAATATCCCGAGTGATAAATGAAAGAAAAAGCCGTTTTGAAACATTTCAGTATATTAGTACAAAAGCTATAGACCGTCGCATTTTTGGGACATTGCCAAAATTAGCTATCAATATGCACAATATTGTTGTCAATGCGGAACGCTATTAGAAAAATCGTGAACAAAATAAACACACTGTAATATTATTGAGTGTCTATTCAGTATAAAAAGAAACATAATAATGTCATGTTCATCAACACTGTTCCTAGCATACATTTTTATAGTTGTCCCGTGCATATGCACATCTCTTCTGTTTTTTACTTGACACAATAAAGTGGTTTCCTGGGTCTAGTCGTATATCTGTGTTCACCTATTCTCCCATCAATTTGCTTTCTTGTGTTTCTCTCTGTTTCGGTGTTGAACCTGTTTGCTTTGAAGTGTACATCATCACTTTTCTCCTTCATACATCCAAAAGTAAGAGTTTCTCGTTTGTGTTAGCGATTTTATATGCGCTCAATGTGTTTATCATGCAAATACCAATCAACTGGGTGAATAATGGCCATCACCATTTCTTTGATCTTATCCTTGTCCTATAAAGTGATATCTGCTTGTCCAGTACATCAAGGCGTGTTCCCAGTATATAGTCTCACAAGGAGGCTCATGATACCCACTCAGATGTAGAATGTCAACACAGGATATTAGATATATTTTCATTAGAAGAGAATTTATGTTGTTCTGTTGGCAAGCATAGACCCTGCTTTATTCTGTAATAGTATTCACTAGTTCCTTAGAAAAAAATCCTCAAAACATGGGGCACAGACTTATTTTCTAGACATTCTGCATTCATTGCTCATTGTGTACGTTGGTTCAGATATATACCACTTACATTTGCGTCTCTTTGTGGAAAAAGCAACACTTTCCACTCCAAGTCATAATTCTTTTCTTCTCTTAGCTTCTGGAGGTGAAACAGTAACCCTAACCGAGCTAGGTGGCGCAGTGGTTAGCACACTGGACTCGCATTCGGGAGGACGACGGTTCAATCCCGCGTCCGGCCATCCTGATTTAGGTTTTCCGTGATTTCCCTAAATCGTTCCAGGCAAATGCCGGGATGGTTCGTTTGAAAGGGCACGGCCGACTTCCTTCCCTGTCCTTCCCTCATCCGATGAGACCGATGACCTCGCTGTTTGGTCTCTTCCCACCAAACAACCCAACCCGGTAACGCTAGCTTCATCCCTTTTGGTTATAAGTTCTAAAGTACCTGCTACTATACATCTTGTACAATATAGTCACTGTTCAGCACAATTTTTTCGGTGCCTTATTCATCTGCTAATTCATGAGCTTCATTCTCACTCGCTTCATAGCTTTCCAGTTCTGCTACAACTTCTTCAACTGCAAATCCACGTAGCATGTTTTTATCCAGTTGAAATCGTAAAACGGGAAAGGGAGCATTTCACTCTGCTACCTAACCCCGTAGAAAATGTCATACAATGTAAAGAAAGCAGATCTCACTAACTTAAATAAAAATTCTTGTATATAAAACATGTATACAGTAATAGGCGCATCTGCAAATGAGTGATAACGTAACATGTCATTGTCTCATCATTGGGATGCATAAAATAAATTAATATTACACTTACTTCAGGAAATCTGAAATATATTGAATGTTACATGGACATCTGTACTGTATGTCAATAAAAAACATCCCGGAAAACTAAATCACAATTCATTGTTGTATAGAAAGTACCAGCAGGTAGACAGTGTAGCCAAGTGAGAAGATAGAAAATTGCCAAATTAATTCCTTTCCTGAAATGAGCAAATTAGAGAAAAATTATTTCTTTGCAGTTTACAGGCACTATGAAAGTCGGTTCAACCTTTAGGTACAGCAATCAAAGCTTAAAAGTTCCACTGATTATATAAAAATAAAGTAAAATATTTGCGTTACAAATGGGAAATAATGTGTTAACTGAGTGTCCCGGTCCAATAGCCTGCTGGCATGTGGCTTTCGCAGAGCATACTCCCCACGCTCTTGCAAGTTAACATCCTAAAGATGTTCGGGCTCTCATGCGGTTCCTCTTCGTCGAAATGTCTTGGTTCAAACCCATCTAGGGGTTGAATAGCACTCACTAAACTAGGCACTTTTGATCCTTTGGTTAAATTGTGTGGCTGATGGCAAGTTTGCGAAATACAAAGTTAATATAACATATAATAACAGTAACGGTAATATCGGGAACTAAATTAACGATCCATAAATGATGTAGGCCACACAGTTGCGGTTATAATAATGTTTATTCAGAAAGCAAACTAATAGCGAAAGTGGTCGTACTTAGAATTACTATTACACTCGAGCGCATATCCATTTGACACAGTTCGATCATTCACAATCTCATCGCGAAATACATGTCTAATATTCCACCTCGTTATCTTCGCGGAAAGTTCACACCAAGCGCGGGGCTGCTCCCCTCTCAGAGACTAAGTCCCGCGATACCACACAACGCGAAATTCTTGGCCACAAACGGCTTCTGCTGGGTTTCCCTATGACGTAGGTTCTCGTCTGTCTCACTCGCACACTACAGCGCTTATACCTCATTCGGCACAACAGACGCCTGTGAATTTCCCTATATCGTGGTGAATCTGCGCCCTATGTGGTACACAGTCCTCGACGACAGGATTCGTTTCACAATTCCGGTAGGCTGAGTCTTTCGGCCGTATATTTAAATGAGAGCTCAATGATCGTTAAGTCACACCCTACACTCTGAGTGCATATTGCAGCATCAGAAAACTGTGAAATTACTCAAAAGCATGATGTAACCTTAAGGCGAATAACATATCTGGTCTGTAGCCAAATGACAGGGCATATAATTTGTGTGAGTGGAGTTCTGCAGTCTGATATGGAAAACAAGAGCCTTACAGCTGTAGTAACTGTGTTATGTTGCAGATTACATCCAGCCGATACAGCTGCCGCCCAGTTCGCTGTCTACCGAGAGGTTCTTGGGAGAAACTCTGACCATCAGCGGCTGGGGCTACACCTCCGATGGTGAGTACAACTGCTCTTATTTTTCTTAGAATAACGACAATCTATAGAATTGACCTACAACTTTAGTGTCACAATTGTACAGACAGCGGACGGACCTATACTGTGTACATTGACGTAAGGGACAAGTAGCGAGGAATGAAAATTACAGGTGGAACCACGTCTCGAAGAGCAATGTGTGTGACGCACGTGTTTATACACTGCTTATCTGTGTTACTAAATGATTAAAGCGGTCACATGGTTACCCAGGCCCAGTTTCAAAATGGTTCAAATGGCTCTGAGCACCATGGGACTCAACTTCTGTCATCAGTCCCCTAGAACTTAGAACTACTTAAACCTAACTAACCTAAGGACATCACACACATCCATGCTTGAAGCAGGATTCGAACCTGCGACCGTCGCGGTCGCGCGTTTCCAGACTATAGCACCTAGAACAGCTCGGCCACCCCGGCGGGCCCCCAGTTTCACGTTGCCCATCTAATAACTTTCAGGGGCAGCTAAATTTTTGTTGACTATATTTCATATAATTATTGGCCCAATTTAAAAATTTGAAATGCTGTCATAATCCACTCATTAAGATGCTTCACATAGTGCCGCACGGGATTAGCCGAGCGGTCTTGGGCGCTGCAGTCCTGGACCGTGCGGCTGGTCCCGGCGGAGGTCCGAGTCCTCCCTCGGGCATGGGTGTGTGTGTTTGTCCTTAGTATAATTTAGGTTAAGTAGTGTGTAAGCTTAGGGACTGATGACCTTAGCAGTTGAGTCCCATAAGATATCACACACATTTTTTGCTTCACACAGTAAGTCGAGTATTAATGCCAGAAATTGTGTATACGGCTTGAGGCAGCATAGTTCACAGCGCGTAGATTACCCACATTATATTCATCCAGTATTTGACAAGACAGCACTTAACATCTTTCAACGAACATTACCCATAATTTGAAACCTTCTCGAAAATTTTTGCGCTGAACACCCCCCTCACCCCCCCCCCTCCAACACACACACACACACACACACACACACACACACACACACACTAACATGACATTTTAATTAGTTACTTCTTTAATAATAACACTATTCGCAAGACATTATGCAGCTATATCATTGTACGAGGGTTTTCCCAAAAGTAAGATCTCCTATTTTTTATAAGTACATAGACCTGTTTATTTCTACAGAGGTTTGCAACAGTGTACAGCTTGAACATTTAGCTATTTTTCGACATAATCACCATTTCTATCGATGAATTTTTGTAGACGCTGTGGCAGTTTTTGTATGCCCATGTCGTACCAGCTCGCCGCCATGCTGCGAAGAAGGATGCCACCACTGGCGTGATTGTTGCTTGGTCTCAGGTGTAAAGTGGTATGCCCAGGTTTCGTCACCCGTGACAACTAAGTCCTTTAGTTGTCCTTTTCGGCTGCAAGGCGGTGAAGAAATGCGCGGGAAGCATCAATTCGTTGCCGCATGTGGTCCTCAGTCAGCATTCGTGGCACCCATCTTGCGCATACCTTCCGGTAGTTCAATGCTTCCGTAAAAATTCTGAGAGCGGTGCTTCGGGAAACCTCAGGAACCAACGTGCAGGGTGATCCGCCTATCTTCACGCATGCTTTGCTCAACCTTCAACACTGTCTCCTCAGAAATTGACGGTCTCTCGCTCCTTTGTTCGTCGTGAATTTCGGTCCGACCAGTTGCAAACTCTCTACACCGCTAACGAACATTTTTGACATCCATGCACGACTCACCATACACTTCCGTCAATTGGCGATGGATTTCAATCGGCGCAGTGCTCTTTACGTTCAAAAACCGAATAACTGCGGGCAATTCGCCCTTGGCGGTAACATCCAACGGGAGCTCCATTCTCAACGGCTGCCAAGCCAAGACTGAGCGCCTCAGCGCGGCGTGCGCATGTTTACATTCAGCGCGTGAAGCACTCTTCATAACAGTGTGACCAACTGCCACACAAACAGAGTTGTGTACTTATAAGAAAAATAGGAGACCCTACTTTTGGGATTAGCCTCGTATATCAATAATTGTATCTGCAGAATTATATCATTGTACAACACATAGGCCACGAGGTATGACGTCATAAACATTGCGATGCGTAAAAAATTTGCATTTCCTAAAACGGTTTTGATTATGGTGTTTGCATTAGTCCATATATGAATAACCAGAAAATAATAAAACCAACATAACTAAGGTTTTGCATCTTCAGCCATGAAGTTCCCACAACCATAACGTCAAACACTCAACACATTAACTCATTTCTTAAGTAATCAGATGTTTGAAGCTGTTTTATACATAGCAGACCCATTCTTTAAAGAACTGTGACGGGGAGGCTCGCTTTTAGTGACCGTATTAATTTACTTTACTAGCCAAACCAACGGTCTAGCGGGTTCGGTTGTGTTGTCTAATGCAGAGGTAGCTGACAAGGTAATCATGGTCCATGACGGTGGAATTTCTACGTCTAACAAAATATTGCAGAAAGAGCGATGTAAACAAGGAGAAGCTCTTACCCCAAAAAAGTGACGCCTGCTTCCGCCATATTGGTGAGTCTTTTGTGAAGTGTTCGTACTGCATTGCTGCTCTTCGATCTCACTTTAAACAGGAATAAAACATTCAGCTGTTTTGCCGCGATGTGAACCATGCTCGACGATTGAGAACTGACGTTAAAACTTTAAGTTTTCAACAGTCTGCTGATGAATGTTCATCACGACAGTACATTGTTTCAAAGTATGTATTCAGATCTGACTGCCAGTTCAACTCAGCGTCACTGTGCATCCCGGCCACTAGCAGCGGGCAGCCGACGGCGCGGAAACAATGATTCAACCGTCAAAGAGAACGTGATCTCTCAGGCCGTAGACTGAATTTATTTCAAATATTGTAAAATAAAACAGTCTTCTGTTGTGCTTGCTCTTGTAAAGAAACACACGCCAAGCTCAAATTGATATCTAATGAGGAAACAGTAACGCAGCACTGCTGTATGAGCACGGGAAATACAGTGATGTGTGCTTAAACCAGTTTTGACTGTGATTTGTATTTTTAATTTAAAGAAGTGTTCAGATAAACTGATGGTACTGATTCCTATCTGTCTGAACGCAGCACTGGTGTGGGACATTTTTAATACTGAGTTGAAAGGCTTTTATTTATAATAATCGTAAGCTCTTTATTCCGTGAAGGACTGTTATTCTGTGATTTTGATTACTTTTGACAGTAACCGCTACAGGCGCTATCATCCTTCAACCCTGAGTACACAGTTAGATTTTAATTAATTCAGAGCCTAATTTGCTATTATTAGATGGCAATTGCACAGGGAATTTGTGTAGGCCCCTTTATTGTGTGGCATCTCCTGAGGGCGATAACTCGTACCTGGTGCGCCTAGGTTCCGGAGGGCCATCTGGTAGATCAAACTTTTGCCACACAAATATAGTGAGCGCTCCAAGGATAGGAGGACTGCTGCAAGGTTATTCGTATTTCATGAGAAAAAAGTGCTTCTGCAACTCGCATGGTCGGTGCGACTGCTAAATTTCACTCCTTTAGTTTCTTTTTCCTATAGGGCTACATGAAGTACTGGTGTATGAAACAGTATTACAAGCTCAAGAGGAACTGGCTGTCAGAACCCTGTCTGCCTATCTCATTGTAGAACAGACAACTGGGATATTTCCTAGCCACTGTAAACCATGTATTGAGACTAGCGGTCGTCACTTTGCAATGAGCTAAATTTCTTGCAATAATTTGTAAGCTGTTTGCGTGAATAAAAAAATTAAAAATAAAAATAAACATTCATCTGTGACTATTAGTTCATTATTTCAAAGTACTGGTTTAGAATCTAAACTCACCTGCATGTTTTTGATATTACACGTTTGCTACACACACTAATGTATGTACTATACACCCATTTCAGCAAAGTTGATTAATTTCCTACGCAAACCAAACTGGTACCATAGCATCTTAACATAGTTTATCAATGTTTGTAATCATATTGATTTCATATACAACCAATGTATGCGAACTTTTTGACTACTATGTTTAAAGGTACATATTTGCAAAAGATTACTCTCTCAAGAATAGAGGACTAGCTACAACCAACTGACGTGTGATTTAGTTTTCGGTAACCACTTCTCTGTCCCACTCCGGGGGTGGCGAATTTAGCATTGGTCTCCTCTCGGAGGTGTCTGGGAATTATAAATGTAGTTTCTACCACAGTTTCCACAGGTCACAAAAGAAGAACGAACACTAAACCACATCTCACCATCGGTTGTATCTACATTCCCCCAATTGTATGCCATTGCTATGTGTGGAATAAATGTTGGCCCCTATTTCGAATTCTACATTCATTTAAACCACTTAATTGATACTATAACAATTCATAATCCTGAACTGAGGGTATATAAAGCACATCATACCTACTGTTTAGCCTTGGGAGCAATATCGTGGTTCTTTCAAACAAAACTGCAGTTTCTTGCGTTAGTGTTAGCACTAATAACTTTCGTGTTGATTTTTTACACATTTTAAACAGCAGCAGCCATTAAACTTCCCATTTCATAGGCTGTCCGAAAGCATATTTCCTGCTTTAGATTTCTCTTGCTTACTTTTACCACTAAGCGCCGATAAATATTGTGTATTATTCGCCTGTCCTATACGCCAGTCGTGCGCTTCTGTCCCCTCCGTAGCCACAAATGGCATAAAATATCCAGGATATGCTTCACATTACATGTGTGTCTCCATTTCGCTCCCTGTATTTTACTCCTGCTACATTCAGCATTTCAAAGAGAGTATTCCACTCAACATTGTCGAAAGCTTTCTCTAAGTCTACAAGTGCTACAAACGTAGGTCTGCCTTTCCTTAACCTATCTTCTGACATAAATCGTAGGTCAGTATTGCTTCCGTGTTCCCACATTTCTTCGGAATCCAGACTGATTTTCCCCGAGGCCGGTTTCTACCAGATTTTTTTTCATTTTTCTGTAAGGAAGTCGTGTTACTATGTTGGAATCACGACTTATTGAACTGATAGGTCTATAATTTTCGCATCTATCAGCAACTGCTTTCTTTGGATCTGGAATTACTACATTCTTCTTGAACTCAGAGGGTATTTCTTCTGTCTCAAGCATCTTGCACACAGATTGGAAAAGTTTTGTCATGGCTAGCTCTTACAAGGCTATCAGTGGTTCTGACGGAATATCGTCTACTTCCGGGGTTTTGTTGCGGCTTAGATCTTCGAGCGTTCCGTCAAATTCTATTGCAGTATCATATCGGCCATCTCATCTTCATCTATGGCCTCTTTCCTTTCTATAATACTGGCTTCAAGTTCATCTCCCTTATATAGGTCTTCTAAAAACTCCTTCCACCTTTCAGATTTCCCCTCCTTTGCTTAGGACTGGTATTCCGTCTGAGTTCCTGATATTCATAAAGCTACTTCTCTTTTCATCAAAGACTGCTTTATTTTTCCTATAGGCGGTATCTGTCCTAGTGAAATACGCTTCTAAATCCTTACATTTGTCCCCTGTTCATTCCTGCTTAGGCATTTTGCACTTCCTGTCAGTCTGATACTGCCTACTTCATTTGCTGCATTTCTACTATTTCTACTATTTTACCTCCGGAATATTTTATTCACGAGGACGCCAACATCGTTTAACCATACAGTAGAGCTGCAAGCCCTCGGGAAAAATTATTGCTGTAGTTTCCTCTTGCTTTCAGCCGTTCGCACTACCAAACAGTAAGGCGGTTTTGGTTTATGTTACAAGGCCAGATTAATCATCCAGACTGTTGCCCCTGCAAGTACTGAAAAGGCTGCTACCCCTCTTCAGGAACCATACATTTGTCTGATCTCCAAACAGTTACCCATCCGTTGTAGTTGCACCTACGGTATGGCTATCTGTATTTCGACAAAATCTTATTGAAAGGCTAAAACTACGTGATAACCTGGCAGCTGATACCAGGTACCATCTATCTGAACAGACCGACGCAAGGACCTCACTTCCTCTTTCTGCAGATTCAGACACTCTCCTACTTGACATGCACAACTGCCAGATCATCTGAGAAAGAGCATGATAAAAATTGTTTGATATTTCCAGCATAGAGACGTATGTACTGTGGCTATCATCCAAGGCAGGTTACAGTATTTTTGCGTGATTAAAATTGCATATCTTCTTGTTCTCCTTGCTGAATCCATACCGAGTGAGATGGCACAGCGGCTGAAACACTGGACTCGTGAACGGGAAGCACTGGGTTCAGGTTCCCTTTTGGCTATTTATCTTTAGGTTTTCCATAGTTCCCTCGAAACACTTACGGTAACTAATGCAGGGACGTCTCATTCTAGATAATCACTATTATGTTTGTATCGTTCCCTCTCTCTCTTTCTCTCTCTCTCTCTCTCTCCACCTCTTACCTCTCTCTCTTTCCCTACCTTCTTTTTATATATCCCCCTCTGTCTCAATGTTTGTGTGTGTGTGTGTGTGAGAGAGAGAGAGAGAGAGAGAGAGAGAGAGAGAGAGAGATTTATGGGTGTTCAACTGCTGTGCTGTCAGCACGCTAATGGCTTACACAGAAGCGCCAAAGTAACTGCGGTCGGCAACACTTATACAAGACAAGTGCCTGGCGCAGTATTTAGAAAGGTTATCGCTGCTGTCGCGGCAGGTTATCGAGATTTAAGTAAGTTCGAACGTGGTGTTATAGTCGGCGCACGAGCGATGAGACAGCATCTCCGAGGTAGCGATGAAGTGGGGATTTTCCCGTACGGCCATTTCACGAGTATACCGTGAATATCAGCAGTCCGGTCAAACACCAAATCTCCGACATCGCTGCGGACGGAAAAAGGTCCTGAAAGAACGGGAGAATTGTTCAACGTGACAGAAGTGCGAGCCTCACGCAAATAGCTGCAGATTTCAATGCTGGGTCATCAACAAATGTCAGCGTGTGAAACTTTATCGATATGGGCTTTCGGAGCCGGAGGCCCACTCGTGTACCCTTAATGACTGCACGATGCAAAGCTTTACGCCTCGCCTGGGCCCATCAACACCGACATTGAACTGCTGATGACTGGAAACATGTTGTCTGGTCGTATGAGTCTCATTTCAGATTGAATCGAGCGGATGGACTCTGCATGTCAGCAGTGGACTGTTTAAGCTGGTGGAGGTTCTGTTAAGGCGTAGGGCGCGTGCAGTTAGAGTGATATGGGACTCCTGATACGTCTAGATACGACTCTTGACAGGTGACACATACATAAGCATCCTATGTGATAACCTGCATTCATTCATGTGCATTGTGCATTTCGAAGGACTTGGGCAATTCAAGCAAGACAATGAGACACCCCACACGTCCAAAATTGCTACAGAGTGGCTCCAGGAACACTCTTCTGAGTTTAAACACTTCCGGTGGCCACCAAACTCCCCACACATGAACGTTATTGAGCATACCTGGGATGCCTTGCAACGCGCTGTTCATAAGAGATCTCCATCCCCTCGCACTCTTGCGGATTTGTGGACAGTCCTGCAGGTTTCATCGTGTCAGATCCCTCCAGCACTACTTCAGACATTAGTCAAGTACAGGCCACGTCGTGTTGCGGCACTTCTACGTGCTCGCGTAGGTCCTACACGATATTAGGCAGGTGTTCTAGTTTCTTTGGCTATTCAGTGTATAATCCATCTACCGTTCCATCGTTATCCTGTTCATTCGCTAGTGACGGTCAACCACCCCATCCCCACTTCAACTTTACACACATTTGTATATCACAGTGATAGTTTAGCAGAATTTGGTATCTCGTTTGAATTGGTTTGATCAATCTTAGTATGCTGCGTAGTTCACTCAATCTAAACAGTCTAAAATACCCGAACCTGGTGTAGATCCGAATTTTCCTACAATGTAGACTGTACGGGGGTGATTCATGTGAAAATGTGTCCGAAGTGACTGTGGCAGCACGACGGAAAATAACAGACCTTCAACGCGGAATGGTAGTTGCAGCTAGACGTCGGGGTATTCCAATTCGGTAATCATTAAGGAATTCAAAATTCCGAGATTCATAGTATCGAAGAGTATGCCGAGAATACATTTTCAGTCATTACTTCTCACCAAAGAGCCTAGAGTTGTCATTGCAAACAGACAAGTAACACTGCGCGAAATAACCACAGAAATTTATGAGGGAAGTACGACGAACGTATCCGTTAGGGCAGTGCGGGAAATTTGACGTTAATGGGCTATGGCAGCAGACGTCTGACGCGAATAACTTTGCTAACAGCACGACATCGCCTGCAGCGCCTCTCCTAGGCCCGTGGCCATATCGGTTGGAGCCTAGACGACTGGAAAACTGTGACCTTACCAGATGAGTCCCGACTTCTGTTGGTAAGAGATAATAGGAGGGTTCGAGTGTGGCTCAAACCCACCGAAACCATACTCGGCTTATCAACAAGACACTGTACAAATGGTTCTGAGCACTATGGGGACTTAACTTCTGAGGTCATCAGTCCCCTAGAACTTAGAACTACTTAAACCTAATTAACCTAAGGACATCACACACATCCATGCCCGAGGCAGGATTCGAACCTGCGACCGTAACGGTCGCGCGGTTCCAGACTGAAGCGCCTAGAACCGCTCGGCCACACCGGCCGGCAGACACTGTACAAGTTGGTAGTGGATCCATAACGGAGTGGGCTGTATTTACGTGGAATGGACTGGATATTATGGTTCAACTGTATCGACCATTGACTGGAAATGTTTATTTTCTGCTTCTAGGAGACCGTTTGCAGCCATTCATGCACTTCATTCTCTCAAACAACAATGGATTTTTTATGGATGGCAATGCATTATGTCAGCAGGCCACAATTGTTCACAATTTGTCTGAAGAAGATTCTGAACAGTACGAGCGAATGATCTGTTATAAGAGTAACCCTAGCGATGTTTTTATTTACTGAGATATTAACCTCTTCAATCCCGTGGGTAAAGATACTGTATGTGAACAGCTAGGTTTGACTTCTCAAAATTAATAAAACATTTTCAACAACCGTAGACCAGTAGTATACGTTTGTGTAGGTTCAGTTTTTGCCGCTAGATAGCATCACTTGAGTTTGTAAGAGGCTTTTATTAATTTTATACAGGGGACCATGTAAATCCACATTTGTGTACCCACAGAAGATAAAAGCAACTATATTTTTTTAAACAGAGCTGTGTGCTTCCCTTACAAACACATAATGAATTTTAAACGGTTTAACCTCTATTCTTAAAACAAAAAATTCTTTAGCCAACGAAAGTATTAGGACCAGTCACGTTAAGGAATTTCAAATCGCCGGCCGCGGTGGTCTAGCGGTTCTAGGCGCTCAGTCCGGAACCACGCGACTGCTACGGTCGCAGGTTCGAATCCTGCCTCGGGCATGGATTTGTGTGATGTCCTTAGGTTATTTAGGTTTAAGTAGTTCTAAGTTCTAGGGGGTGGGGGGGGGACTGATGACCACAGAATTTCAAATCCCAGACACACACTTGAACGTTCAGTTCGCAAATGAGCCTCTTACCCTAACGCCAGTGAAAAATTATTTGCACGCAAACGTGACGCTCGCCATGCATGTAGTGTTGCTTTGTTCTCCAACAGCAAACAAATCTCGGAAGGCATCCACAGCAGGCGACTAATACGGGGAATGGCTGACAGCTCAGTATGGTGTGTCTGATCGCCGAAGTGCAGTACGTCTATCACTTGGCCGCTTCCGGCAACCATCCACTCTGGCTCCCACGGTTACTACACTGCAAGGCGCACTACATCGACCAAGGAACGACACAGCCAGAGCGCCACCGCACAACTCCAGCAGCATCTTCTCTCAACTCATGGCAACAGACTCAGCGGTGCAGACACTACTCGTCCCGGCGTCAGGCAGAGCACTGCTGGCAGGCGGCACCATGCGAGCTCATTTATTTCGTAGAGTATTGACTCTGTCGCCTCCGAGCGAGGCGGCAGAAGAACAAAGCAACACTTTATGCATGGTGAGCGTCACCTTTGCGCGAATACTTTTTTAACTGACGTTAGGACAAGAGGCTCATTTGTGCTCTGAACGTTCGAGTTTATGTCTGGGCTTCGAAATTCCTAAATTTGACTTACCCTAAGGCTTCTGTTGGTTTAAGAATTTGCATTTTAAGAATAGAGGTTAAACTATTTAAAATTCATTATGTGTTTGTTGAGACGATACGTTTTAAACGTTCTTATTGTGCCGGCCCACTTATTTCGTGCCATTAAATTTGCTGTAGGTCATATTGAATGTAAATGGTTATGAAGCTTGAAGCAAGCTGCGAAAGATTTCAGCTAGCTTGCAATGCCTTGTGGTTCTCTGTCAGTTTATTGCGCTGAACCGAAATTGAGTTACATAAGCTGCAAGCGTTAAAATTTTGCCTCAAGGTAAAGTGTATTTTCTGTCAAATTTTTGTTTGGCACTCCTAGGCATAACGTTTTGTAGTGAATATTAAGTTTCATTACTGGTTATTAAACTCAAATTAATTTGAGTGCTACCCCACTGTCGGCTACGTATGTGTCAGGCAGATTTCGTTTTAATTATGTTGAACGATGAAACTTCCTGGCAGATTAAAACTGTGTGCCCGACCGAGACTCGAACTCGGGACCTTTGCCTTTCGCGGGCAAGTGCTCTACCAATTGAGCTACCGAAGCACGACTCACGCGCGGTACTCACAGCTTTACTTCTGCCAGTACCTCGTCTCCTACCTTCCAAACTTTACCGAAGCTCTCCTGCGAACCTTGCAGAACTAGCACTCCTGAAAGAAAGGATATTGCGGAGACATGGCTTAGCCACAGCCTGGGGGATGTTTCCAGAATGAGATTTTCACTCTGCAGCGGAGTATGCGCTGATATGAAACTTCCTGGCAGATTAAAACTGTGTGCCCGACCGAGACTCGAACTCGGGACCTTTGCCTTTCGCGGGCAAGTGCTCTACCAACTGAGCTACCGAAGCACGACTGACGCCCGGTACTCACAGCTTTACTTCTGCCAGTACCTCGTCTCCTACCTTCCAAACTTTACAGAAGCTCTCCTGCAAACCTTGGTAGAGCACTTGCCCGCGAAAGGCAAAGGTCCCGAGTTCGAGTCTCGGTCGGGCACACAGTTTTAATCTGCCAGGAAGTTTCATATCAGCGCACACTCCGCTGCAGAGTGAAAATCTCATTCATGTTGAATGATTATTTACCAGTGTACGTTTTGTAATTTTTTAATATATTTCCCTGTGCGCGACATATGTAAATGCAGTCTTTGAAAGCAACGGCAAGCGACGCCATTGGGGCTGTTTGTGTGGAGGCTACGCCGTTCGTTGCGTGCCAGCGTCAGTCATTTCAAAATTCTGTAAACTATTCCGATTTTTATATGTTGGTAGTTTAATGTTAAACAAACATACATAATTTAAGTGTGTTTCTCTGGCTTTGTGTCCACGGTCCTCCCACGACAGAACTGAGCGTGTTTTGTCCACTAGCACGACTAGGATTGATCAATGAGTAGGAGAAAGCAATATGTTAGCACGAAAATCCTCAGGATTTTTAACAGTAACCTACATCATAATGCCGCTCTTATAGCATGTGGAGTTGGCTGAGCATTTTCGTGACTCTTTCACGCTTACTAAATGACCTGTAACGAAAAGTGCTGCTCTTCTTTAAACTCTCTACATCTCGTCTACCAATCCTATCGGGTAAAGATCCCAAACTGACGAGCAGTGTTCAAGTGAAGTGTTCGTCAAACGACGGTTCGGTAAGCTACCTGCTTTGTGGTTGGTTTAAAGTTTCTAAGGATTCTCCTAATGAATTTTAGTTTGGCTCTACCTCTACTTCAACTGCGATTTGTTTTACGAGGTCGATGTACTAAGGTCGTGGCATACGCTTACTCCCAGGTATTTAGTGGATGTGACAGGTTCCAGCCGATGTTCGGCAATCGTGTGATGGTACGGTCTTTCCCCCTATTTATTCCTGCACCAAGTGTGGATTCTCTGCAGATGTTCCTGCATTTCATCACAGTTTTCTAGCGTTGCGTTTTTATTACTTAGAACAAAATTATCCGCGATATTGAGTTTTGATTTCAGTCTGCAGCTATTTGATACAGGTTTTGAAACGCCTTAATTCCTTTCACAGACTTCAAAAACAGTTTCAATATGTCTGAGGACCGAAAGCGATATTGCAATAAATTGAATATAATGTCACCGACGGTAGCACGGTCTCGAACTTGGCTCGAAATCAAGGTTAGAGAGATTCTAGCTTACACGAAGGCTTAGCAACAGTTATTTTAGCTGCATACATTTGAGACTGGAACAGGAAGGAGGGGGGGAGGGGGGGTGACAGTGGTACACACAGTATCTTCTACCAAATACCAGAAGCTGGCTTGCCCAGTATAGACATAGATATGCAATGTATTACCACAGACACACCCGACAAAAACGTTGGCATTTCATACGCCAGTAACAAAAGTCCCTTTTTTTATCTTGGTAGACCAAACAATTGTGAGTGTTAACTATACGGAAACAGACTTGCCCCTTACGTGCTATAACTTAGAGAACCACATTTTATGTTTGTGGACTGCTACGGTCGCAGGTTCGAATCCTGCCTCGGGCATGGGTGTGTGTGATGTCCTTAGGTTAGTTAGGTTTAAGTAGTTCTAAGTTCTAGGGGACTTATGACCTAAGATGTTGAGTCCCATAGTGCTCAGAGCCTTATGTTTGCAGCTGCTGCGGGTATTTTGGAGTATTCACGTCAGGTGGACTGCTCTATAGATTATTATCTGATCGGTATGAAATAAAGCCGATGTCAACTGTTTTGACAGATTCGTACAGCGTGTCCGCTCAGCTGATGTACGTGCGCGTCGGCGTGCTGTCTAACGCGGTGTGCCAGCTGTACTACGGCGGCAGCGTGCTCAGCTCCACACTGTGCACCAGCGACGCGTCCACCAAGGGCACCTGCGGGGTGAGTTCCAGGCTCTCCAGGGGCCCGCACCAGCTCCCTCTCTCTTGCTACGCTGCAGTTCACAGCTTTTGGGTTACATCTGTAGCTAGATGGTGGTGAATTCCTTTCTGTAGCATCTCTAACCCATTTTGATTTTTAGATCAAATTACTATCCATTTATCTAATTTCGTTCTCATATGTTTTCGAAGCCAATTAACATACTATTGTCCCATCTAAAAAGCAACTGATAACCCCTCCAAGACCCAGGCGGTCATCATAGGCCGCACCACCCGCTCAATTCGTCTCCGTGATTTCTACCTCACCGTTTATGGCCGTCCTATCCACCTCGCTCCTACCCTCAAATACCTTGGCCTCACCCTCGACCGCTACCTCACCTGGACTCTCCATCTCCTCACTGTCTAAAACAAAGCTCACAACAGACTCCGCCTCCTGAAACTCCTGTCTGGCCGGACATGGGGTCTGCATCCTTCCACCATACTTCACACCTACAAATCCTTGATCCGCCCCATCCTCTGTCATGCCAGCGTAGCTTGGATTTCCGCCCCTCCCCGGCTCTATAAAGCGCTCCAAATCTTCGAACGCCATGCGCTCCACCTCGCCTTCCGCATCCGCCTTCTGTCCCCTACACGCATCCTCTACGACCTCATCCCCTCCCCCCAACTTCTCCTTTTCCTTGAACACGTCCGTACACTATATATTGCCTGTCGCATTGATCCTCCTCACCCCCTGATGTCTCCCTCCCTCTCCACCACCAACCCGTTGCTTCGCCTTTACCATTGTGCCCCACCCTCTCTCCATCTCCACACCCTCTGCCTCCTTTCCTAATGCAACTTCCACCATCTACCCCTCCCGGATGATGAGCTTCGCCCTGACATCTACCATTCCTACCAACTCTAACCCCATCTTCCTCCTGCCCCCTCCTCAGGGCTCCCTCTCCTCCCCCTCCCTTCTCCTGAGCGGCTTCCCCCTCCTACTCCCCCTCCCTCTCTTGTGCTCCCTTTCAGTGTCTCTGCACTCCCCTCTGCCTTGTCTTCCCTCTTCATCTCCTGCCCCACCAGTCCCCTGCCTCTTAGTGTACCCACTGACGCCCCTACTCTCTTCATCCCGCCACCTCCCCTGCTGCCCCTTGCTCTCCCCTCCTTTTCGATCCTCTCTGACCTCTCCCTCGGCAGGTCCCACCTGGCAGTTTTATTATTCATCGTGTGTGCTCCAAGTGGGTTTTAAGTGGGTTGTTCTGGTGTGTTTTTAATACTGTGGCCGACTTTTAACCTGTGCATGTGCATTCAGTGTCTTCTTCGTGTTTTAAGAATCGCCAACTGTGTTTCTTACCTTTGTGGTGACTTTTTTAATTGTCCCCCCACGCACGTCTCCATGTCAATGTATTTTTACCTCCATTTTCTCCCCTTACTCTGTTTTATGTTCCCCTTTTTTATCGCCTTATATATGTAACATTTTATTCTTGTTTTAGTTGTCATGTCACTCGGCTGAAGAGCAGCGGATTATGCCGCTGACAGCCCTCCTGCCCATATGGGGCAGGGGAATGAAATCACAACAAAGAAAAAAAAAGCATCTGACTACCCTGAAATACCTTGGCCTTACCCTTCACCCACCACCTCACCTGGACTCCCCATCTCCTTACAATCCAACACAAAACCCACAACAGACTCCACCTCCTGAAACTCCTGTTCGGCCAGACATGGGGACTGTGTCCTTCCACCATCTTTCAGAAGTACAAATCCTTGATCCACCCCATCCTTTGTTATGCCAGTAATACTTGAATTTCCCCCCCACCTCTCTTTTTCCCTCCTTGCAGGCCTCCCATCCCTTGGCTGGTCCCTGCTAGCTTTTTATTCGTCATGCGTACTCTGTGAGTACAGTTTTTTTTTTTTTTTAATGTCTCTTACCCTGTACGTTTTTATACTGTGACCGACTTTTAACTTGTGTGTGTGACTTAGTGTATTTTAAGTGCCCCACAAATCGCCAACTGTGTTATTTTAACTGTATGTCGACTCATTTAACTGTCCCCCAATGAATGTCCCCATGTTAGTGTATATTTTAACTTTCATTATCTCCATTTACTGTGTTTTTATATCCCCCTTTTTCCTCCCTTTTTTATGTATAAGTTTGCATTTTTATTATTATTATGCCACTCGGCTGAAGAGTGTCAGACTGTGCCACAGCCAGCCCCCTGCCCCCCCCCCCCTTGCCTGTGTAGGGCAGGGGCATGAAATTACAATAAAGCACAAAAAGCATCTGACTACCTTTCCCCACATGAATTATTTACCATCTCGTCATATTCCCATCCCTCCTTACCCACATTGAACACCTCAGCATCTCTTATACTACCCGCAAACTAGATTTCCAGCAACCTTATTGTTCACCCCCTGATCACCAATCCTAGTATGTTGCCTCGCCTTTACATACACATCCCACTGTCCCTACACCTACACGCACTCCATATCCTGTCCCAGTCAACTTCAACTAACTCCCTTTCCCAGACAATGACATTCGCCCCGATATTTATTTATTGTATCAGCCATAGCTTTTCCCACATATTTACACTCCACATCAGCGCTCCCCCTCTCTCCTGCCTCTCCATTTCACTCCCTCCCTTCTTCTCCTGATACCATGGCCCTGCACACCCCCTAGGCTCATCCTTCCTTTCCATCTTTCCCAGTCTCCACTTTACACCGATACCACTCAACGGCTTATAAATTTACACCCACCATCATCCCAAAGTGTAATCTCCCTAATCTCCTCACAGCTTCTTCACCCAGCGCAGGTCCTTTAGCTCTTTAGTAAAAATGCAGTGCTTCTTTTCAATGAAAGTTGCTACTTCCATTTTTATTTTGAAGTTTTAAATATCTATTTTTGTCTTTTTATCTTTGCCTGTCAGAATTTTTATTTCTTTTCTAATCTTTAAACAAAGAAAACCAATCTTTATATTGAAATCATTTCACAGCTGTAATTTTTAGATCTTTTTAAATTTTTGCATCCATGATATTGTTTTCTCATTTCGTCATTAATTTTTATAAATGCTGTAGACTGAAGAACGGGATATTGTACCGATGCCAGCCCCCTTCCTATGGTGCGAGGGGCACAAAATAACAACAAAGAAAAAAATAGCATCTGACAGCCCTAGCATGCAACACTGACCAGTGTTCCTCTAAACAGGAGCTAGGCGGCTCAATAGTCTTTGTACTGGACTCATAATTGCAAGAAAGTTACACTGAGTCGTCCTCTCTAGGGTTTTCCATAGTTCACCTGCAAATTAGATCATTTGGTGATGGATCATAACTGAATCCATCTCTGTCCATCTAAGCTAGTTAGCCTTTTCGAGTTACCTCGATATACACTGAGGTAACAGATGTCGTGGGACAGCGATACGCGCATATACAGATGTCCGTAATATCGCGCACACAAGGTATAAAAGGGCAGTGGATTGCCAGAGCTGTTATTTGTACTCAGGTGGTTAGACTTGGAACGCGAAATGGTAGTTAAGTTAGACGGTGGGATATTCCATTTCGGAAATCATTAATAAATTCAATATTTCGAGGTTCATAGTATCAAGAGTGTGCCGAGAATACCATTCTCCGTCATTACCACTCAGCACGGGCACGAAGTCGTCGACGGCCTCCACTTAACCACCGAGAGCAGCGGCGTTTGACTAGAGCTGTCACTGATAACAGACATGCAACACCGTGATTTAACGGCAGAAATTAATGTGGGACATACGACGAACGTATTCGTTAGGACTTTGCGGCGAAATTTGACGTTAATGGGCTATGGCAGCAGGCGACCACCACGAGTGCCTTTGCTGACAGCACGACATCGCCTGCAGCGCCTCTCCCGGGCTCCTGACCGCATCGCTTGGACCCTAGACGACTGGAAGACCGTGGTCAGGTCAAATGAATCCCGACTTCAGTTTGTAAGAGCGCATAGTAGGGTTCGAGTGTGGCGCAGACCCCATGAAATCATGGACTTAACTTGTCAAAAAGTCACTGTGCATGGAGGGTCCATAACGGTGTGGGCTGTATTTACATTAAATCGAGTGGATCTCCACATTGAACTGAATCGATCATTGACTGGAACTGATTATGTTCGGCTACTTGGAGACCATCACCCATTTGTGGACTACATGTTCCCGAACAACAATGGAATTTTTATGAATGACGTTGTGTCATGTCACTAGGCCACAATTGTTCGCGATATATTTGAAGAATATTCTGGACTGTTCAAGCGAGTGATTTGGCCACCCAGATCGCCCAACATGAATCCTATCAAATATTTACAGAACATAATCGAGCTGTCAATCCGTGCATCATATCCTTCATCGACAACACTGTCGCAACCGTTGACAGCTATAGAAGCAGCATCGCTCAATATTTCTGCAGGGATCTTCCAACTACTTGTTGAGTCCATGCCACGTCGACTTGCTGCATTACGCCAACCAAAAGGAAGTCTGACATGTTATTACGCGGTATCCCATGAATTTTGTCACCTGAGTGTATACTTCTGGATACTAACATTGCAGCACCATGAAACAGGCACACAACAGTCATGAAATTGGCACGAAATTTACCACATCCTTAGACATGCAATTGATTAGCATTTCAACGCAACCACGCGAAGCAGACAGTTTTAGTGACCTCTACAGTCTGCGCGCACGAATTAGTATGTGGCAAGCTCCTCGTTTAGAAATTAGTTTTAAATATTGGTTATTTATGGAAAGACCTTGTGAACAGAGGATAAACGCCCCCCTGCATGGATCGGCAGTCGAAAGCGACAGATCAGTGGTCTAACAAGACTCCAGTTAATCGTTGCTGCCATCGTTGGTCAGGATCCTGTGAGTGTTACCTGAATGTGATATTGATGGACATTGGACATACGAGTGGCACCACATCATCTATTCAGACAATCGTTCGTTATGCAGCTCCGCCACTACATTTCGGTGCTACTGAGTAAAATAGCGACACTCCACAGCCATCACAAAAGGCCCAAGGAGCAGGCGAGCACGGAGCAGATCAGAACACCGTTACGTCAGATGCCGCAATGCCATCATCCGATTTCCATAGTGTGGGGTTTGGCCTGGGTTCAATGGTGCCATAACGACGACACAGCAGAAATGCAAGGTTACTGCTGCGTTGGCAGGCCAGTTACTTAACCACACACGCTAGCCACAGTCTTGTTACAACCTCCTTGGTTGAAAGTGGTGCCTCAGCAAATACTCAATGCATCAGTATAAATATCAGTCATTTTTAGTCAAAGGGATCAAAGTCTGGCAACACCACCTACAAAGGGAGGTCTACGTCGATTCCCGGGGATAGTCTACAAGCAAAAACCACGAGATTTGGCCTGGCTCGTTTCAGCCACTCAGGCGTCTACGCCTGGTGAGGCATACTCATGCTGTGGGCCTCGGCTTGTAAGGGCGGACACCAGAGCTAAGGGCTGTATTCTTCGTCTTGAAACGTGACATGTTTCCGTGCCTTCCAGCGCACCCTGGCATGAGTTGCAAGCCATGTCCCGAGGGCATATGCGTGGCTGCAGCCTCTGTGCATCAACATTCCTGCCCAGCTGCCTGCATGCATCAGTGCCTCCACACTCGGTGTCCTCAGCATGCACCCAGGAGGCGTTGCCGCCACAGAATGTCGCTTTGAGTGTTATGATTTGTTCTTCAATAAAATGCATGACTAATAATGATGTTTCTATAAGCGACTATCAGTTACCATCCCAGCAACAACCCACTATCCCAACTGAATGCTGCTACTGTAGAGGCCATCCATCCCAGGTCTCTACAATTATCATGACAGAAATATTTATGTGTGGTTCTTCAATAAAATGCATGACTAATAATGATGTTTCTATAAGCGACTATTGGTTATCATCCCAGCAACAACCACCAGCTCAACTGAATGCTGCTACTGTAGAGGTAATCCATATCGGGTCTCTACAATTATCATGACAGAAATATTTATGTGTGGTTCTTCAATAATATGCATGACTAATAATGATGTTTCTATAAGTGATTATCGGTTATCATCCCAGCAACAACCTACCATCTCAACTGAATGCTGCTACTGTAGAGGTCATCCATATCGGGTCTCTACAATTATCATGACAGAAATATTTATGTGTGGTTCTTCAATAAAATGCATGACTAATAATGATGTTTCTATAAGCGATTATCGATTATCATCCCAGCAACAACCACCAGCTCAACTGAATTCTGCTACTGTAGAGGTCATCCATCCCAGGTCTCTACAATTGTCATGACAGAAATATTTATGTGTGGTTCTTCAATAATATGCATGACTAATAATGATGTTTCTATAAGAGACTATCGATTATCATCCCAGCAACAACCACCAGCTCAACTGAATTCTGCTAGTGTAGAGGTCATCCATCCCAGGTCTCTACAATTGTCATGACAGAAATATTTATGTGTGCTTCTTCAATAAAATGCATGACTAATAATGATATTTCTATAAGCGACTATCGGTTATCATCCCAGCAACAACCCACCAGCTCAACTGAATGCTGCTACTGTAGAGGTCATCCATCCCAGGTCTCTACAATTATCATGACAGAAATATTTATGTGTGGTTCTTCAATAAAATGCATGACTAATAATGAAGTTTCTATAAGCGACTATCGGTTATCATCCCAGCAACAACCCACCAGCTCAACTGAATGCTGGTCCGCCGCTCGTGGTTTCGCGGTAGCGTTCTCGCTTCCCGAGCACGGGGTCCCGGGTTCGATTCCCGGCGGGGTCAGGGATTTTCACCTGCCTCGAGATGACTGGGTGTTTGTGTTGTCCTCATCATTTCATCATCATCCAGGAAAGTGGCGATATTGGACTGAGCAAAGATTGGATAATTGTACGGGCGCTGATAACCACGCAGTTGAGCGCCCCACAAACCAAACATCATCATCATCATCAACTGAATGCTGCTACTGTAGAGGCCATCCATCCCAGGTCTCTACAATTGTCATGACAGAAATATTTATGTGTGGTTCTTCAATAAAATGCATGACTAATAATGATGTTTCTATAAGCGATTATTGGTTATCATACCGGCAACAACCCATCATCTCAACTGAATGCTGCTACTGTAGAGGTCATCCACTCCAGGTCTCTACAATTATCATGACAGAAATATCTATGTGTGGGGGCTCCGAAGTTAATGAATGTTGCTAGATTGCATTGTCATCATTATATCATCGCCATACATGCCTAGCACCTGGCATAATGGTGTGGAGTGCAATTGGATAGACAACACAATCACCTCTGATTAGCATAACACGTAAATTGGACCGTAGTCATTACATTTTTCCAAATCCTCCGTGACGTTGTCTTTCAACGAGGAAACACAAGACTGCATGTTTCCTTGCTGTCGTGATCTACTATGACATCTTTCATAATTATTTGTTTACAAGTAATGAGGACCGACTGGAATCCTTACATCGAGATTATGTATATTTAGACATTCCAACATTACACGATAACATGTGTCAGAAGAACCGACATATTCCCTCTACAGTTTTTTGGGTATTCAGCAAGTCTTGACAGTGTATCAAGTTTCTAAAGCGTATACTACACTCATAGTGTATATCACTCACTTCCCCTAAGGACTGATTTGTGATCGAGAGAGTAACTGTCCATGGGTGAATAATATCTTCTCGGTTTTCAAGCCACGTCAGTCCGAATAAAATTCTCGAGCTTTCGGTGGCCATCTCCGCTATCGTCGTCGGGAGTAAAACCACTGACTGTTGGCGCGTCGTCTGACGTCACTCAGTTCTGCGGTGGGCCGAAGCTGCTATGAACTGCCCAATCGCCTTCCATGCACGCGTCTTTTTGGCCACTCTCATTGGTGCCGGAGGCTATATATGGCTATATAAGTGGGAGACCGTGCCAGCCCCGGCAGTCAGTGGTTTGCTTCTGACGACGATCGCGGATATTGCCATTGAAACCTCGAGAATTTTATTCGAAATTACTCGACTTGAAAACCGAGAAGATTTTAGCAAGCTACTCCGTCGTGAAAGACTCTGAGGACACAAACGTTCCATGGCAACCACCTAGCCACACACTTCGAACTGAACTGACTTTCGAATTTGATGTGATTACTACCAATATGTGTATCCAATGTTCCTTGACTTCCACTGGAGAAAGAATGTCTTCAGACTCTCTCTGATAACACAGCGAGCCAGCGTTTTGCGTGGGCCTCTACTGTCGCCCTCTGTATCATAAACATGTGGCTTGATCAGATGGGTCAGCTTACCAGTTTTCTGCTGTCGGTAAGGACAGGAACGGCGCAGAACACCCCTAGCAATGGAGACTTGTTCAGAAGAAATCACTAGTCATATTAATGACTTACAATGAAATGAATACCAATAACTGCATACAGGCGTTGATATAAGTCAACGGGGACAGTTGAAAATGTGTGCCCCGATCGGGACTCGAACCCGGGATCTCCTGCTTACATGGCAGATGCTCTATCAATCAGAGCCACCGATGACACAAACGATAGTGCGACTGCAGGGACTTATCTCTAGCACGCCTCCTGTGAGACCCACATTCGCAACTTATTGTCCCGCGCTATAATCATAGTGCCCCTGCCCATTATACTCATTACTCGTGACTTTACTGACGATTCCCGTAAGAGTTCGGGTACTGTTTGTGCATCAACACAGAAAAAAAGGTCCTTTCATATATATTAAATATATATTGTTTGTACACATATGACAACTTCTCTACGGCTTTGATTAGATGCATGGGTCTCTGCACATAGAATCATTTGATGATGGCCAGTTCGAGATAATTTTGGTTCCGCTATTTGCAGTTCTTGTATCCTCGTAAGTACGGAATATTTTAACATTAATAGAAACGTAATGACGGGGGAAACCAGCATCAGTGTGTGTTCTCGAAAACAAAAAGTAATCGCTTGGTCTCCACATTTTACATAATTTTCCTTATATGTACCCAACAGTGGGTTTATATTTTACTTGGAGTATCCTTTTGCCCCACAAGTTTTCAGCGACAGGGAAGAAGAGTATAGCCCTCCAACAACTCTTTTAAGGCACTCCTTGTTGTATGACAAACTGTGCCCCGTTAATAAGCTTTGAAGTTATAATAGAGGATGTATGAGATTTTCTAAGTAGCTTAGTTCCATTCTACAAATAATAATAACAAGAAGAAGAGTTCTAAAGAGGAAAGAATCTTCCATTCTTTGACACACCCGATAAATATTTCAGTTCAATGTCCATAACTATCTCTCTTTCTTTATTCCTTCCTCCCCCTTCCCTCCTCTTACTCCCTCTTCACCCTCCCCCCCCTCCTCTCACTCGTTCTTCTGCAGTATCGTTCGTGGCACCATTTCATCCTTGTTCTGTTCGTTAACTGGCCATCACAGCAGCACTACTAGAGTGTCTTCTGTTTTCTGCAGGGTGATAGCGGAGGACCCGTGGTGAGGACCAACGAAGACGGTAGCTTCGTCCTTCTGGGAGTCGTCAGCTATGGTTCCATTTACGGCTGTGAGCGCAACTACCCCTCTGGACACGCCAGAGTCACCTCTTTTCTCGACTGGATATCCGAGAAGACTGGCATTGCCATCTCATAGACGTCTGAGATTGGAAAAACATGGTTTCGACAAACCTGTACAATACAACAACTCATCCTCTATCGCTCCTTCGAATTTCTGAAAGTAAGGTCCCTGGAAAGAGCGCAAAGCCTCGCATTCACATTATTCGGCCACCACAGATGCTTGCAGCATAAGTTTTTGCCTTTCTGGAATTATCTTTATTAATTAGTCAGCATATGTTTAAAAAAGAAAACGTAACTGCGTTTTGTCAGATGAATCATATCAGTGAAAAATAGACCAAGCCTACAAAAATGATTGCATATGTTTACGATCATTTCCATCTTGACACTTAAAAATTTCAACTTGATGGACGTTATTGTCCCAGTTTCACTTGGCCACAGTGAGTCTAAGATAGTTGCCTTGTTTACCATTTGTAGTGTCTTGTTGAGAAACTTGTGGCTACATAACACGAAAGGATTCTATAGACCTGACTTCGACAGTGTGTTTAGCTGGCCTACAACGTAACAGTTCAAAGCAAAGAAATTGCTTAATTTTATCCATTGCTGGCTTTGTTGCTTCTGTGACTGTATTACTTTTGTAAAATAGAAAACAAACCGCCTTCAGTCACAAAACATAATTTTTATTTCACACACAATGAATTTCGAGCGCTGGAGGCTCATCTTCAGGTGCATGATCACTTTATTTTTCGAATCTAGGTTACTACTGGCATTACATAGGTGTATTACAAAGTGGCACATTGTGATTAGAATTTTTACGAAACTAAGAAATTACTTATTGCTTCCAGTAGGAGTTACATATTTTTAAATAGTATAAGTAGATTTATTTACATATATTTACACACTTCTCGTCTCACAGTACATTTGTAAACAAAATTCAAACACATACAAGAATATTCACAGCTCAGGATGTTATAGTTTTACATATGTATGGGTGCTGTTATTTCTAAGATGATATAAAGATGTTGCATTATTATTTATACATAGATATATCATTTGCAAAACCATTATTTGTTGTGATATAATATGTAACTTTATATTATGAAATGGCTGAAAATATTAAACGCTTGTTTCTTTAGTAAAAAGTAAGCTTTTGAAATGGCTGAAAAAACTGTTACAGTTAAAATTCTTTCCTCCATGTAATATGTTCTCAGAAAATTATGGTTTGTTTAACTGTATTTCTAATTGTTCTAGTGGGTCAAGTTTTGTACAATTATTTTCTGTGTGAAGTACAGTTAGGCTGTTGTGGACGTAATTTAGTGTACGTCTATTAAAGCTCATATGGTTAGATATTGAGGATTTATCAAAATGGTTGAGCCTGAATGCATCACTGCGTTCTTTTCAATGTGCGTAGAAGGTTCTCCCTGTTTTGCCTATGTAGAATGCAGTGTAACTGTTCCACTGTAATTTATATATTCCACTGTATTCTGTTACTGGGATATTTGTGTTCACTGTGTGAGGCGATCGACATCTGTGTTTGCTGTTCGTAGAGAGAGATATTTCTTTGTTGGTAATTCGGTGTAAGTTAGCACTTCTGTGATGCTGTGCATATATAAGGAATGTTTGTTAAGATTTATGTTGTGTTAGCTGTTTTTGTTGTAATGCATGTATTGCTGAAGTAGGCCTCTATTTTTTCAATTGTTTTTATTGAGTACCTAATACTCACAGAATTTGCTTTGGTGATACCTGTTTCTTGTGTTAGTGCTTTGGGTTTTAAAAACAATGCCTCTCTTCTGTTCAGCATGGTCCTAAATGCAGCATTCTTGTATGTACACTCCTGGAAATTGAAATAAGAACACCGTGAATTCATTGTCCCAGGAAGGGGAAACTTTATTGACACATTCCTGGGGTCAGATACATCACATGATCACACTGACAGAACCACAGGCACATAGACACAGGCAACAGAGCATGCACAATGTCGGCACTAGTACAGTGTATATCCACCTTTCGCAGCAATGCAGGCTGCTATTCTCCCATGGAGACGATCGTAGAGATGCTGGATGTAGTCCTGTGGAACGGCTTGCCATGCCATTTCCACCTGGCGCCTCAGCTGGACCAGCGTTCGTGCTGGACGTGCAGACCGCTTGAGACGACGCTTCATCCAGTCCCAAACATGCTCAATGGGGGACAGATCCGGAGATCTTGCTGGCCAGGGTAGTTGACTTACACCTTCTAGAGCACGTTGGGTGGCACGGGATACATGCGGACGTGCATTGTCCTGTTGGAACAGCAAGTTCCCTTGCCGGTCTAGGAATGGTAGAACGATGGGTTCGATGACGGTTTGGATGTACCGTGCACTATTCAGTGTCCCCTCGACGATCACCAGTGGTGTACGGCCAGTGTAGGAGATCACTCCCCACACCATGATGCCGGGTGTTGGCCCTGTGTGCCTCGGTCGTATGCAGTCCTGATTGTGGCGCTCACCTGCACGGCGCCAAACACGCATACGACCATCATTGGCACCAAGGCAGAAGCGACTCTCATCGCTGAAGACGACACGTCTCCATTCGTCCCTCCATTCACGCCTGTCGCGACACCACTGGAGGCGGGCTGCACGATGTTGGGGCGTGAGCGGAAGACGGCCAAACGGTGTGCGGGACCGTAGCCCAGCTTCATGGAGACGGTTGCGAATGGTCCTCGCCGATACCCCAGAAGCAACAGTGTCCCTAATTTGCTGGGAAGTGGCGGTGCGGTCCCCTACGGCACTGCGTAGGATCCTACGGTCTTGGCGTGCATCCGTGCGTCGCTGCGGTCCGGTCCCAGGTCGACGGGCACGTGCACCTTCCGCCGACCACTGGCGACAACATCGATGTACTGTGGAGACCTCACGCCCCACGTGTTGAGCAATTCGGCGGTACGTCCACCCGGCCTCCCGCATGCCCACTATACGCCCTCGCTCAAAGTCCGTCAACTGCACATACGGTTCACGTCCATGCTGTCGCGGCATGCTACCAGTGTTAAAGACTGCGATGGAGCTCCGTATGCCACGGCAAACTGGCTGACACTGACGGCGGCGGTGCACAAATGCTGCGCAGCTAGCGCCATTCGACGGCCAACACCGCGGTTCCTGGTGTGTCCACTGTGCCGTGCGTGTGATCATTGCTTGTACAGCCCTCTCGCAGTGTCCGGAGCAAGTATGGTGGGTCTGACACACCGGTGTCAATGTGTTCTTTTTTCCATTTCCAGGAGTGTATTTGGATGGTGTATTGATTAGTGTATTTCGAAATTAGTGTAGATTGGTTTCCTGTAGACGTAAAAGCTAGGTTCTTCTTGTTCATTGACAACTGTGACGTCTAAGAAACTAATGGAGTGGCTTGTTCCATGTTCTGTTGCGAACTTTGTTTTATCATGGAGTGAACCGAACAATGAAAAAAGTTCAGCAAGTTCATCCCCTGTGCCATCAAATAGAGTAGAGTGTCATCTTCATATCTCCTGTAAGAAACTATTTTTTAACAAGTTTATTTTTAATAATTTTTTCATAATTCGAGGCCACAGTCATAATATATTTCTTTAAAGTCAGTGTCGCTATTAGACTGTAGACCGTTGTGATTTACAGCGTTACATTTACACTTACACAATCATGATTTCGGCTTCAAAGTGTCATTATCAAGTGTTTTAAGTGTTATAAATTGCCTGGGATGGCATACTGTTGTATTACAATGAATATGACATTATGCCATTCCAGGTAATTTATAATACTTAAAACACTTGATAATGGCACTTTGAAGCCGAAATCATGACTGTGTAAGTGTAAATGTAGCACCGTAAATAAACAACAGTCTAATGGCGGTACTGACTTTTAAAGAAATTTATATTTCCCTTCAAAAAAATTATTTTATAAGTGGCTGATGAATGTGTCAGCCCAGAGGCTTCTTGTTGATACATCTGATCATTAAGTGAGAAATAATTGTAGGATAAAACTGTTTGTTGTTGTCTTCAGTCCTGAGACTGGTTTGATGCAGCTCTCCATGCTACTCTATCCTGTGCAAGCTTCTTCATCTCCCAGTACCTACTGCAACCTACATCCTTCTGAATCTGCTTAGTGTATTCATCTCTTGGTCTCCCCCTGCGATTTTTACCCTCCACGCTGCCTTCCAATAATAAATTGGTGATCCCTTGATGCCTCAGAACATGTCCTACCAACCGATCCCTTCTTCTGGTCAAGTTGTGCCACAAACTTCTCTTCTCCCCAATCCTATTCAATACTTCCTCATTAGTTATGTGATCTACCCATCTAATCTTCAGCATTCTTCTGTAGCACCACATTTCAAAAGCTTCTATTCTCTTCTTGTCCAAACTATTTACCGTCCATGTTTCACTTCCATACATGGCTACACTCCATACAAATACTTTCAGAAATGACTTCCTGACACTTAAATCTATACTCGATGTTAACAAATTTCTCTTCTTCAGAAACGCTTTCCTTGCCATTGCCAGTCTACATTTTATATCCTCTCTACTTCGACCATCATCAGTTATTTTGCTCCCCAAATAGCAAAACTCCTTTACTACTTTAAGTGGCTCATTTCCTAATCTAATACCCTCAACATCACCCGACTTAATTCGACTACATTCCATTATCCTCGTTTTGCTTTTGTTGATGTTCATCTTATATCCACCCTTCAAGACACCATCCATTCCGTTCAACTGCTCTTCCAAGTCCTTTGCTGTCTCTGACAGAATTACAATGTCATCGGCGAACCTCAAAGTTTTTATTTCTTCTCCATGGATTTTAATACCTACTCCAAATTTTTCTTTTGTTTCCTTTACTGCTTGCTCAATATACAGATTGAATAACATTGGGGAGAGGCTACAACCCTGTCTCACTCCCTTCCCAACCGCTGCTTCCCTCTCGTGCCCCTCGACTCTTATAACTGCCATCTGGTTTCTGTACAAATTGTAAATAGCCTTTCGATCCCTGTATTTTACCCCTGCCACCTTTAGAATTTGAAAGAGAGTATTCCAGTCAACATTGTCAAAAGCTTTCTCTAAGTCTACAAATGCTAGAAACGTAGGTTTGCCTTTCCTTAATCTTTCTTCTAAGATAAGTCGTAAGGTCAGTATTGCCTCACGTGTTCCAGTATTTCTACGGAATCCAAACTGATCTTCCCCGAGGTCGGCTTCTACTAGTTTTTCCATTCATCTGTAAAGAATTCGTGTTAGTATTTTGCAGCTGTGGCTTATTAAACTGATTGTTCGGTAATTTTCACATCTGTCAACACCTGCTTTCTTTGGGATTGGAATTATTACATTCTTCTTGAAGTCTGAGGGTATTTCGCCTGTTTCATACATCTTGCTCACCAGATGGTAGAGTTTTGTCAGGACTGGCTCTCCCAAGGCCGTCAGTAGTTCTACTGGAATGTTGTCTACTCTGGGGGCCTTGTTTCGACTCAGGTCTTTCAGTGCTCTGTCAAACTCTTCACGCAGTATCGTATCTCCCATTTCATCTTCATCTACATCCTCTTCCATTTCCATAATATTGTCCTCAAGTACATCGCCCTTGTATAGACCCTCTATATACTCCTTCCACCTTTCTGCTTTCCCTTCTTTGCTTAGAACTGGGTTTCCATCTGAGCTCTTGATGTTCATACCTCTTTAATTTTCCTGTAGGCAGTATCTATCTTACCCCTAGTGAGATAAGCCTCTACATCCTTACATTTGTCCTCTAGCCATCCCTGCTTAGCCATTCTGCACTTCCTGTCGATCTAATTTTTGAGACGTTTGTATTCCTTTTTGCCTGCTTCATTTACTGCATTTTTATATTTTGTCCTTTCATCAATTAAATTCAATATTTCTTCTGTCACCCAAGGATTTCTACTAGCCCTCGTCTTTTTACCTACTTGATCCTCTGCTGCCTTCACTACTTCATCCCTCAATGCTACCCATTCTTCTTCTACTGTATTTCTTTCCCCCATTCCTGTCAATTGTTCCCTTATGCTCTCCCTGAAACTCTGTACAACCTCTGGTTCTTTCAGTTTATCCAGGTCCCATCTCCTTAAATTCCCACCTTTTTGCAGTTTCTTCAGTTTTAATCTACAGGTCATAACCAATAGATTGTGGTCAGAGTCCACATCTGCCCCTGGAAATGTCTTACAAGTTAAAACCTGGTTCCTAAATCTCTGTCTTACCATTATATAATCTATCTGATATCTTTTAGTATCTCCAGGGTTCTTCCATGTATACAACCTTCTATCATGATTCTTAAACCAAGTGTTAGCTATGATTAAGTTGTGCTCTGTGCAAAATTCTACCAGGCGGCTTCCTCTCTCATTTCTTAGCCCCAATCCATATTCACCTACTACGTTTCCTTCTCTCCCTTTTCCTACACTCGAATTCCAGTCACCCATGACTATTAAATTTTCGTCTCCCTTCACTATCTGAATAATTTCTTTTATTTCATCATACATTTCTTCAATTTCTTCGTCATCTGCAGAGCTAGTTCACGGAAATCGGCAAACACTGAAATTTCCAACAAGGCTATTTTTGTGTTTTTTCTAATAATTCCAGTTACAAAAAAATTCAGGTACAATAAATTATGAACAGATGTTCCGTATTTCCCTTTTTTGACACTATTTTCAGTTCGTTCTCGTAGCACTATCAAATTGTTATTTCTTGGGCTGTACTAATATATATTTTTTGGCTGGATCTTCAGTCTCCCATACAAACAATTAATATGTTCCTTCTTTAATCACTTTTATTTGGCTCTCTTTATTCTAATCCTTCCAGAAGTGGCTCCATTCCGACACTTCAAAATGTGGGAACACATATAAAGACCTGTGTGCATCCATTTGTTGTATGCTTTTCCACATCAGTTACTGTAATCTGCTAACTTACTGTCTGGTCTTCGACGCAGTTCTCGAAATTACAATAGAAAGAATTTGGAATATTCTTTTGTCTGAATTGTACATAAAAATCAAGACATCACAAATTATCGAAACAGTGCTTTTTCTGTATGCTGAAAATTTATCCACAATTTAAAGTCACCTAATTTGTTAGAAATGTTTTTAGACCAAACACGGTTTGAACGACAGAGCATCAGGAAACATTTCTCAAAATTAACTAAGTAAATAGACTTTAACAAGAAAAGAATCCGAAATTTTGTTGATCAAAGATTCAAATAAAGTTATACGGCAAATAAATACCACTAACAGCTTGTGGCGCATGTCTTTGGTGGTGTGGAATCTGGCTGAATGTTGTGCGACCGTGGGCTTATGATTAATATTTCCTTTGTTGAACAATACATTACAACACCAGAGTGCATATGAGTATTGAGCCTTTGGACCCAAATTCAGAGAAGAGATAAAAACGATATGTGCCCTCAACAGAAATACGATAAGCTTACCTCACTTTGAATGACTGTAAAAGCAGGCTCCAAAATCAAAAGACATCTCGTTTCTGCCCGGAATTAATTTTCCTAGCGGAAATCAAACATAACAACATACAAAATTCTGTCCGATAATAACTTCATAAGGGCACACTAAAATAAACCAAGACAAGTAACGGATACACTGAAATTATTACTATCTGTTTCTGCCAAACCTGACCCCTTTGGACCACAAGAACTACAACTACTACTTCGACCAAAAGTCATAGTCACAAAAACGGCAGGTAAGCAAAAGATATAATAACTTATTGCTAGTACACTGTCAACGAACAACTTCGCCGTATTTAATACTTCAAAATCAAAAACGATACACTTTATGCTGCCACGGCCACACCATACAAAACACTTGATAATGGTTTTGGCACAATCAAATTCCTCACGGGTTCACTATGCTTTCTTACGATAGCAAGCTGCAACAAGCCGACTTCACCTATTCCGGAGCACACCTGCGCACTGTTATCTAGTCGGCAACACTCTGACAACTAACACTGCACACCAGCAATAAATATGGCCCAAAAAAGCACGTATTTCTTTGCGCTCTGTACTGCCTTGCCGTAATCGTCTTCTCCACTGCTGTGACCAGGCGAAACTACTGTATTTTCGTGTAGCCGCAACTGTGGATTCTTTGACTGCTCTGGGAGAAAGCTCATCAAAGTAAAACACATGAAATATTAGTTCACTTTATTACGTAAATGAATAAAAGATTTGCTTAACTTTGACGCATTTCTTTGCCACAGGAGTCATGGAGTAGCGAAGCGTCACTTGATGCACTAATTGACGAACTGTTCTCTTGACGTGCAATGTTCATCATTAATAACACTACAAGTTCATCTGAAACTTTGCTTCTCGCTGGTCCTGTGCTGTGAAGTTGAGTGCTGTCCCGAATTGGCTGAGACCTTGCACGCTCAACACTACACTGGAATACCTCGTGATACTGCGTCAGAGCTCTTTTTGCCAGGTGTAGTATAGCAGCTCGACGTAGCATGGACGCAGCAGCTCATTCCAAGTTCCCTGCAGAAACCTTGAGCCATGCCGCCTCTACAGCCGCCAGTAATTGCGAATTTTTTTGCCGATGCAGGATTTTTAGCACGAACTGACCTCTCGAATATGCCCCATAAATGTTCGATGGGATTCATGTTGGGCGATGTGGGTTGCCAATTCATTAGCCCGAATTGTCCAGCACGTTTTTCACACCGATCGGGAACGATTGTAGCTGATGACATGGTGCACTGTCATTCATAAAAATTCCGTAGTTGTTTGCGACCATGAAGTCCATGAATGGCTGCAAACGAAGTAGCCGAACAGTAGCATTCCCATTCAACTATCGGTTCAGTTGGGCCAGAGGATCCAGTTCATTCCATGTAAACACTGCCTACACCATTGTGGAGCCACCTCCAGCTTGCACTGTGCCTTGCTGACCACTTAGATCTACGTCACACTCAAACCCCACCATCAGCTCTTACCAGCTGAAATCTGGACTCATATGACAAGGTCACGGTTTTCCAGTCGTCTATGGTTCAACCGAAATGGTCACGAGTCCAGGACAGGCGCTGCAAGCGATGTCGTGCTGTTAGCAAAGACACTCCCATCGATCGTCTGCTTCCGTAGCCCATTAACGCCAAATTTCGCCGCATTCTCAAAACGGATTAGTGTTAACCTTAATGAACACATTATTTTTTAGTCCTATTCATGAAAATGCACTTAAAAACGTGTTTACATAAAGGCGATCACTTTTTAATTAAAAATTGGTCCATTAGATAGAAGGATTTATCCAGGAGAATTGATTTTGGGTTAGATTTAAAACTTGCTTTGCTACTGTCAGACATTTTATGTTGTTGGCCAAATGATCAAAAACTTTTGTTGCTGCGTATTGAATTCTTCCAGAGACTCTGATAGCTTCAGTAATGGGTAATACAGGTCATTTCTTCCTCCAGTGTTGCAGGTGTGGACATCACTATTCTCCAAATTGCGATGTATTTTTAATGGAATATTTTATTAGCGACTACACATTTGTGGTGGTGCAGTTAAAATGTCTGACTCCTTGAAGATGTGATTCACGACGATCGTAGTTGAACACCAGGTATCATTCTAATTCCTCGCTTTCGTGCAATCAATGGAGAAAATGATACAAATATGGAATATCATTTTCTTTTTCTTTCATAAATTTCTGTTTTTCACATCAGGAAAACAAAATATCTGTAGCACATACTTTGAGATGTATTTTAATTCTTTCTATATTTTCGAATACATACTGTAAGTAGGCTGTTTATGTTTTCTTATTGGCAACGTTACGTAGCGCTCTATATGAAAATCACTGGCTGTGCTGTGTGCAGCCTGTGGCTAGTTTGCATTGTTGTCTGCCATTGTAGTGTTGGGCAGCGGCAGCTGGATGTGAACAGCGCGTAGCGTTGCGCAGTTGGAGGTGAGTCGCCAGCAGTGGTGGATGTGGGGAGAGAGATGGCGGAGTTTTGTAATTTGTCATGAACTGCTATATATATTATGATTATTAAGGTAAATACATTGTTTGTTCTCTATTAATATCTTTCATTTGCTAACTATGCTTATCAGTAGTTAGTGCCTTCCGTAGTTTGAATCTTTTATTTAGCTGGCAGTAGTGGCGCTCGCTGTATTGCAGTAGTTCGAGTAACGAAGATTTTTGTGAGGTAAGTGATTTGTAAAAGGTATAGGTTAATGTTAGTCAGGGCCATTCTTTTGAAGGGATTTTTGAAAGTCAGATTGCGTTGCGCTAAAAAAATATTGTGTGTCAGTTTAAGCACAGTCTTGTATAATTGTTCAAAGGGGACGTTTCATACGAACTACTGCGATACAGCGAGTGCCACTACTGCCAGCTAAATAAAAGATTCAAACTACGGAAGGCACTAACTACTGATAGGCATAGTTAGCAAATGAAAGATTTTGATAGAGTACAAACAATGTATTTACCTTAATAGACATAATATATATAGCAGTTCATGACAAATTACAAAACTCCGCCATCTCTCTCCCCACATCCACCACTGCTGGCGGCTCACCTCCAACTGCGCAGCGCTACGCACTGTTCACATCCAGGTGCCGCTGCCCAACACTACAATGGCAGACAACAATGCAAACTAGCCATAGACTGCACACAGCACAGCCAGTGATTTTCATACAGAGCGCTACGTAACGTTGCCAATAAGAAAACATAAACAGCCTACTTACAGTATGTATTCGAAAATATAGAAAGAATTAAAATACATCTCAAAGTATGTGCTACAGATATTTTGTTTTCCTGATGTGAAAAACAGAAATTTATGAAAGAAAAAGAAAATGATATTCCATATTTGTATCATTTTCTCCATTGATTGCACGAAAGCGAGGAATTAGAATGATACCTGGTGTTCAACTACGATCGTCGTGTATCACATCTTCAAGGAGTCAGACATTTTAACTGCACCACCACAAATGTGTAGTCGCTAATAAAATATTCCATTAAAAATACATTGCAATTTGGAGAATAGTGATGTCCACACCTGCAACACTGGAGGAAGAAATGACCTGTATTACCCATTACTGAAGCTATCAGAGTCTCTGGAAGAATTCAATACGCAGCAACAAAAGTTTTTGATCGTTTGGCCAACAACATAAAATGTCTGACAGTAGCAAAGCAAGTTTTAAATCTAACCCAAAATCAATTCTCCTGGATAAATTCTTCTATCTAATGGACCAATTTTTAATTAAAAACTGATCGCCTTTAATGTAAACACGTTTTTAAGTGTATTTTCATGAATAGGACTAAAAAATAATGTGTTCATTAATGTGGGTCTGCATCTCTGATGACCCACCAATACCATTATTTCTACAAGGACTACAGTGGGTCTACACCTTTGATGATTCATCAATACCACTATTTCTACAAAAACTGCACTGGGTCTGCACCTCTGGGGGCCCATACTCTCTACCAGGACTACAGTGGGTCTGCTCTGTGATGACCTACCTACCAATCTTCTTCAAAACGTCGAATGACTCTGCTGTGGGTTTGCTCTGTTGTGGCCCATTACCTGTCAGCATGTCAAAAGTCAGCACTGTCTTTCCGTTGGAAGGACAACACTGCTTCTTCAAGACTGCATGGAAATCCACTACTTCTGTGTGCAATTTTTTTTTACTAATGAGACTTTGTGAAAAAAAACTGTAATTACTATTATGATGAATGATCAGGACTATCTTTATGGACTGTGAGAAACCAACATTGTATCAATAAGTGTGTGCATTGGATATCTTTGTTAGTGTAATTATGAAAAATTTTATCAAATCATTATTGGCCACTGGCCAAAAAAAATTGTAAAATTTTTTGTGGGGAGCGTGGGGGCTATGTAAGTAGGCTGTTTATGTTTTCTTATTGGCAACGTTACGTAGCGCTCTGTATGAAAATCACTGGCTGTGCTGTGTGCAGTCTGTGGCTAGTTTGCATTGTTGTCTGCCATTGTAGTGTTGGGCAGTGGCAGCTGGATGTGAACAGCGCGTAGCGTTGCGCAGTTGGAGGTGAGCCGCCAGCAGTGGTGGATGTGGGGAGAGAGATGGCGGAGTTTTGTAATTTGTCATGAACTGCTATATATATTATGACTATTAAGGTAAATACATTGTTTGTACTCTATCAAAATCTTTCATTTGCTAACTATGCCTATCAGTAGTTAGTGCCTTCCGTAGTTTGAATCTTTTATTTAGCTGGCAGTAGTGGCGCTCGCTGTATTGCAGTAGTTCGAGTAATGAAGATTTTTGTGAGGTAAGTGATTTCTGAAAGGTATAGTTTAATGTTACTCAGGGCCATTCTTTTGCAGGGATCTTTGATAGTCAGATTGCATTGCGCTAAAAACATTGTGTGTCAGTTTAAGCACAGTCTTGTATAAATTGTTCTAAGGGGACGTTTCAATACTACATTAGGAACATTTCTAAATTATGCTTACGACAATGTTTGGCATTTTTGGCTCTTCAGATTATGGGGTACAAAGATAGAATACTCCATTTTTTTTCAAGTTTGTCTAAGTTACAACAAGTAATGGAAAATTTAATACTTCATTGTCAAAGAAAACATTATGAAACATAATAACACAATAGAAACACACATAAAATATGACATTTTCAGTTATTAAATTACTTACTGTAAATAATTTCACTTTCAGAAGTCACACACGTCTTTTATAGTAACGTAAAAATTCAGTGTGTGTCCACATTTCGTACATTCTTCCCCTGCCTCGTTCTGTGAAAATTTACCTGAGCAAAAGAGACAATTTCCATCTTTATTATTGGGTATACTGTTGTCCAAAACGCTACTAAGGATGGATGAATCATCTCTCACACCAAAAACATCAACCTCAGAAACAGATGATTCTTGATTCCTAGGCTTTGGTGGCCTCTGCTTCTTTGTCTCCGGTTTATTTGTTGCTGTTGTCGACACTTCAAGAGATCTCTTGTATGGAGACAACGTTAGGACTGCTGAAGGATCTGCTTTCCTTCCCTTCATTCCTGGCCTCTTCTTTATTTGTGCGATGGGTGAGATTTGTCAAGGAGTAATTTCAGATGTGGTAGCAGATGTTCTTCCCTCGACTTCAACATTAGCCCTCTAAAATTTAGAAGCCACAGCTGCTGCAGATGGTTCCTTTACTGGATCAGTGGGTAAATCCTTAATTATTCCTTCATTGCTGTCAATGAAATCTGTATCCCTGAAAATTTGAGGGGTTAACGGGTATATTGTCATCGCAAACTCATTGACTGCTGTCTCCCTTGTCTGGTACGGCAATGTCCATGTTTGTTACTGCACCTGCATTTTCCGTCATCCATACACGTCCCAGTTCAGAATAATAGGCTTTCAAAAGACTCATGAAAGTTATGTCCAGCGGTCGGAGGAGGCAGAGACAAGATTTTAACATGGTTTCGTGTGCGAGATTTATAACATCCAGATTTATGAACTGGCCCATTTTCTTTCCTCTAGCATTTTAATTGCTCTTTGCACAGCAGACTCATTCCACTACTTTCGATTTCGTGAAATCATTTCTGAAGCAATTTCTATTACTAAAACTGGTCGTGAAAAAACGGTGCAAACATGGAATACTATGGTACAAATATGGAATACTAGTATTCCAAATTAGTGACACAGCCATCTTGAAATTCAGAAAGGCAAATAAATTCTAAAATTAAATTTAAATAGGTAACAAACACTCCACATTACGGCTTAATGTATTAGCTAAACATCTGTTTACGAACTATATTAATAATTTATGTGTTATGACAAGAATGAAACTGAAAACAAGCAACCTGCAAAAATGTTGCCTCCTTATGAATTGGGTAAAACGGCGACATTCACTTGCATTGGCTGCCAACTGTAATATGAATGCATCCCAAAGCAGTTTACAGCAGCTATAAATAGTTTTAAGCAGCTAACCAAAGTATAGAACTTACAAGGCGAGAGATCATAGTATTCCATATCACTACTCCTATTCCACATTTGTACCTCTTGGTTTACTTTCTTTCTAAGTGATAAGTTCACCCAGAAAATTATTCTGTAACACACCAGGAGTGGAAGCGCGCAAAATATGTCAGGAGGTTGATTCGTTTGTTTCGAACACTAGCAACTATACGAAGAGCAAAAGTAGCTATCGTAATTTTTTGAGAGTCCCAATAATATGCATCTTCCAATACAAGCTCTCATCAGTGTGCACATCCAAAAACATGGAGCATTCTACCTTGTTTACTGGCTCCTATTCATTTACTATGTCAATTGTTGGTATGACTCTATTTGTTATACATAAATCAGTATAGTGTTTTGTCTCAAAATGTAGTGAGTACCCATTTTTAGAGAAACACTTAATAGTTCTTTTGATTTCTCGTTAATGGTGTTTATTATAGCAGTAATGTTGTCTGCAAAAAGTACCAATTCTGCTTGTTGAATGTTATGTGGAATGCCATCCACATATGGAGGGTCCTATGCCAGAGTGAACAAACTACAAATTACATGTTTCGAGATATTCAGCTCTAAAGTTCAACTACAGAAAAAAAATCTGATGAGATATTGAGGGCAGTAAATGATCTTCAACAGATTGCTAACATATACTGAATCTTGTTTATTGGCTTTTCAATCAAAATGATGGTGATTATAAGGAAGTGAAATAAAGTTTAAATAAGTACATTGTCTCAGCACAGATGTAACTATTAAAGCACTTTTGTTTCGTCACACATGTTATGTTTATAGCAGTCTTGTTTCATTCTTCAACAGAAAACGTCATATACTATAAGGAAACTGTGTCTGGTACATTTTATACAGAATTTTCGGGAATCTCATTCATCTTCTGATAACCCATCTTCACTAGAATTTCCAGCTATCTCTGCAGCACTTCGCAAGTTCTTGTACGAGGTGCATTCAAGTTCTAAGGCCTCCGATTTTTTTTCTAATTAACTACTCACCCGAAATCGATGAAACTGGCGTTACTTCTCGACGTAATCGCCCTGCAGACGTACACATTTTTCACAACGCTGACGCCATGATTCCATGGCAGCGGCGAAAGCTTCTTTATGAGTTTGTTTTGACCACTGGAAAATCGCTGAGGCAATAGCAGCACAGCTGGTGAATGTGCGGCCACAGAGAGTGTCTTTCATTGTTGGAAAAAGCCAAAAGTCACTAGGAGCCAGGTCAGGTGAGTAGGGAGCATGAGGAATCACTTCAAAGTATCACGAAGAAACTGTTGCGTAACGTTAGCTCGATGTGCGGGTGCGTTGTCTTGCTGAAACAGCACACGCGCAGCCCTTCCCGGACGTTTTTGTTGCAGTGCAGGAAGTAATTTGTTCTTCAAAACATTTTCGTAGGATGCACCTGTTACCGTAGCGCCCTTTGGAACGCAATGGGTGAGGATTACGCCCTCACTGTCCCAGAACATGGACACCATCAGTTTTTCAGCACTGGCAGTTACCCGAAATTTTTTTGGTGGCGGTGAATCTGTGTGCTTCCTTTGAGCTGACTGGCGCTTTGTTTCTGGATTGAAAAATGGCATCCACGTCTCATCCATTGTCAAAACCGACGAAAAGAAAGTCCCATTCATGCTGTCGTTGTGCGTCAACATTGCTTGGCAACATGCCACACGGGCAGCCATGTGGTCGTCCGTCAGCAGTCGTGGCACCCACCTGGATGACACTTTTCGCATTTTCAGGTCGTCATGCAGGATTGTGTGCACAGAACCCACAGAAATGCCAACTCTGGAGGCGATCTGTTCAACAGTCATTCGGCGATCCCCCAAAACAATTCTCTCCACTTTCTCGATCATGTCGTCAGACCGGCTTGTGCGAGCCCGAGGTTGTTTCGGTTTGTTGTCACACGATGTTCTGCCTTCATTAAACTGTCGCACCCATAAACGCACTTTCGACACATCCATAACTCCATCACCACATGTCTCCTTCAACTGTCGATGAATTTCAATTGGTTTCACACCACGCAAATTCAGAAAACGAATGATTGCACGCTGTTCAAGTAAGGAAAACGTCGCCATTTTAAGTATTTAAAACAGTTGTCATTCTCGCCGCTGGCGGTAAAATTCCATCTGCCGTACGGTGCTGCCATCTCTGGGACGTATTGACAATGAATGCGGCCTTATTTTAAAACAATGCGCATGTTTCTATCTCTTTCTAGTCTGGAGAAAAAAAATCGGAGACCTTAGAACTTGAATGCACCTCGTAAAAATCATGGTAGATAGGGGGAATGAAGCACAGCATTGACTCAAGATCTTTCTTCTTTGCACTCGTAAGTGGTCTTCCTCCAGGATACTTGAGATTCAGTGCTATGTGGTGAAGATTGGGTGTCCGACCTCTAGCTCGTTTAGAGAAACTAACTTCATAGTACTCCACATCATCAGTGTGTGTGTACTTGAACTGCATTACGTTGGGCTTCTCTTTGCTTATTCTGATGCTTCTTATTTTCATCCAAACTACAGTTAGTCCATCACCTTTTTTCCTGTTTCTTAAAACTGATGTTAAGCTGTCAGAGCTGAAGAAATCATCACGTTTTATTTCCACCACACCGAATTTTTTTTTCTTGACTCTGCATGTTTTCATTATGTTCTGGATTTCATTCAAATGGTAAATGTTTTGGTTGCATCTCATCTTGTTCTCAATATGACTGAAATCAGTGTCATTGGGCAGATAACTGTGGCCTGGGATTAAAAATTTTTGAATGATTTCTTTGACATGCTGAGCAGGATCTTGAACGATACGCATTAGTATTGTTACCAGTTTGAAATTTCTATTTTGGTCACCACATGAGTCTGACCAAAACACAACAGTTTCTTTCGTAGGATTAGCATTTAGGTGTTTCATAAGATACGATCCTATCTCATCTGGTTCTCGACCTGCTATGCCCTCATGCCAAAGGTGCATAGTTCCTTTGGATGTACCCACATCATGGATACCCAAATTGCAGCAAGAAAGTTGACGTTTGTAATACACAACACCAGTGGGAACTTTTGGGAGCGAAATTGTCTTTTGCAGATCAAACACAAGGGCTGTGCATTCACCATTTATTGTTTTTTCTTTGTCTCTTCGTAGTGTTGCCCTTGCAAGGTCAAACTGTCGATGATGTAGCTCTCTTTCCATGTTTACATCTTCAAGAGCTTTCACATTGTCAGAAGTGTTCTCTAGCGCATTTAGAGAGTTGGTTTTAATTTGAAAGATATCACATTTCTTCCATGTGTCTTTGTGTGGCAATTTAAATGAAAGGTTGAGCTTAGTTTTTAAAACTTTTACATACAACGATTGTGACACAATGTCAGACTGCACTTTCTGCCATCAGTTGCTCTTTATACAGCCTGTACATCAAGCTCAAATTGAGGTGACAGGAGAGATACTTCCTATCGGGACTATTCTTCCAACAATAGTGGCTCCTATAGCATGGAAATGAATTAATATGATCTCTGATGCGACGAATTCTTTCTTCAGGAAATTTATTATGCGGCTCATGTTTTGCTCTTCTGTTTTGAAGTTGACCAGACTTCACTTTCAGAAGAGCTTTGTGAATCTTTGCACTGTTAACACAGAGTGTGTTTAGGAACATATTTTTGCAAACCTTCACATCACTTGATGTGGTAGGAATAAAGTAATGTCGAGTAAATGTTCTTAGGGGATCTTCAGCATTTGATCTTCTGTCCTTCACAATGAAGGACTTTACAGACCGCCCAATCAAAGCTGTTTGTGTTTCATACCGTCCATCACTGTAATACATATCAAAACTGTCGATCCTGCAGTGTAACTTTTTCATAACATTTGCAACGACATGTACAGCGGTAGTCCTTTAACGTTTTTCCCATTACTGTTTGTCCCGTCGATGTTATAAATGCGTTCCCGCTGTTTTTGCGAGTCTTCCGAGCATTCTTTTTCCAGTTACCTGGATTGCTTTTCTTGCGCTTCACCCTAATTGGTTCTTTGGATTCTGCAAAAAATAAAAATGTTTCTTAATGTAAAACTATGGCGTACATGTTCTCCACTTACATCATTACGAATACAATTCAGCAAGTAAAATAGTTAAATAAAAGTTGACAACATATGAGCAGTCAAAACGATGCGTTTTCGTATATTTCATTTGCCGAAGTGTACCAACTACGTCCCTAACGCTGACGGCATTCTCGATGTTCAGTGACTGTAATAATCGATCAGGAACATGTCCCTATCGGTAGTTGTGAGTATTCCACTACGTAGTTCACACTTTACTCCCTAGATGGTAGCACAGCACAACATCATGTAGTTAGTTCACTTTTGCAAATGATAGTAGCCTTCAATAATCGCATGCAACGAAGTAATGTTGTACACCATTCTTAGCCAAATTTATGCAGTTTTAAGTATAAAACATACCTTCACTACTTGATTGACGTGAGGATGGCACATATTCATCGCTGGAACCACACTCAATGTCAGCATTACTGTTATTTGACTCTTCTGAACTCCTGTATGCAACTTCGTCTGCCATCTTGTTACTGGATTTAGTTCACTCTGGCACCAGAGATAAATGTAGATCTGAGACACTCCAGAAGTTCCAACATAAAAAAAATCGCTCACTGTCCCTCAAGAGTCCTGGTTCGTTTTACCATATGAATCTTTATAATTTTCTGCACCATTGTCAATAGCTAACCTAAAATGTCAAAATTTGTAGTTGGTTCACTCTGGCATAGGACCCTCCATATATGAGGGCGCGCTGAAAAGTAATGCTTCCGAATTTTTTGTGCTGTTCTCATTATCGGTTGATGTACTACATGTCAAGCGATTACTTGGTCGACTTTCCCGTTTCGCTGACGCAAGTTGCAACCCTCTGCTGCTAGAGGGCTCTGAACTGTAGTGTGTAACATGGCGGTGTGTAATGTAACTATGTCAGCGTCATGGAGGTAAAAATAAGACGAGTTGTCATGACGTCACAAATTTGAAGCCGACCCAAGTGAAGATCCGCCATGTAAGCTACCCCAAAACATTCGCTTCTGGTGGTTTGATTCCGTGTGGTCCTGAAGTGTTTTGATAAAAAATGCCGGCTTGCGTGGCTTACGGGTGTACTAATCGTTCTGATTGTAGTCTCAAGTTTAAACAAATAATATTTCATTCGTAAGTGGACTTATTTAAGGGATTTTTACAGTATGGTTTTATTTCTGTGATTTGGCTTTAGATTTCCTATCAATCCAACGCGAAGAGCTCTCTGGAGGTAAGCAATACACTTGGTTTTCATTGTGTGGTTATTCCCAGGTAACTGAAAATTCCTGGCAAGAAATATCCTGTAAATGGGGACTAATGTTTTAAAATGCAATAATTTAATATAAAAGTGATGTAACTACATGTAGTTAATTAAATCTTCAGTAAAATGTGTGGAACACCTGTTACAGTGGTTAAATTATAAGTACTTAAAGGGTTACATATTTGTTAAAGCAAAGTTCCCTATCTAAATCCAGGCTTAGATCATTACATTAATCACTGTGTTGTCGTGTTACCCTGTAAATTGCTGTTATTTGCCACACTGAATGTCATTTGGTAGGTATAATTTAAAAACAAAGCAGATGTGCAAACTGCAATGGGTCTGACAATCTTAAATTCAGTTTTTTTCCTTCGTAATTTAACGAATCTTTCATTTTGTTGACATGACAAAAAAAATGGTTCAAATGGCTCTGAGCACTATGGGACTCAACTGCTGAGGTCATTAGTCCCCTAGAACTTAGAACTAGTTAAACCTAACTAACCTAAGGACATCACAAACATCCATGCCCGAGGCAGGATTCGAACCTGCGACCGTAGCGGTCTTGCGGTTCCAGACTGCAGCGCCTTTAACCGCACGGCCACTTCGGCCGGCTGTTGACATGACAGCTGGCTTGTTTATATAATCTCTGCATACATCTATGGGACACCAAAGGAAATAAGGTAAGTTTCTTGCAAACCTGAACATTTAAAATTTGCATTTGACTTGAAAGTGCAACGAATACAAATTGGTGCCTCTAAACTATCAATTATTGCTTTTGGAGTTCTGGCTTTATCAATTATCGACACAAACACAATGAAGGCGAATAGAAATGGATTATGAAAGCATGCTTTTCATAGCACATACTTCTCTTCACGGTTATTCGAAGTGTATAAACAAAAAGGAATTACACTGCTGAGGCCAGAAGCGTCATATTTTCGTGTCGTATTACTGTATCGAATACGCATTTAAGACCAGAAAAACGTTTGAAGTTGCGTTCCTTATGCTGTGTTGTTCACTAAAACAGTGTAGTTATTCACTAAAACAGTGTAACATTTACTATGTAAAACAAATATCGCGTGCACACGACAGAAATAACGAACAAGAAGCAATTGTAAACACTCGTCTGCTAATGTTTTGGGGGATCCAAGATGGCGGAAGGGCCCGCCCACTGGCTTCAAAACAACGTACATCGTACGTCTGTAGGGCCATCTCCCCTTATTCAGCGCGTGAGAAACAGAGTGCTGTAATCGAGTTTCCAACCGCAGAAAACATGACTCTAACTGAAATCCATAGAAGACTGAAATGTGATGTATCGACATCAGAAAATGCAACGTTTGGCTATTGGTGCTCGTAGTGAAGGAAACGCTGGTGCTAATCTCAACGTGTATAACGGACCAAGGACGACCGCGTACAGCAACCGCAGACCAGTCGGAATCGGGCTTTTGAACTCATCAGGGAAAATCGTCGGATAACACAGGCACAGCTCTTGGGTAAGTGTACTGGCTGTCATTGCAGAAGGGGGCACAGGAAACTGTGTGCATAGTGGGAGCTTCGAATGTTTTTTCCTGGCATGAAAAACAGAGGAGTTCGGGCATCCATCTCCACTTTCTTTTGCATTTTGAGCGTGAGGGTGATAGTTTCTAAAAAACATTGTGACAGGTGATGATAGCTGAGTTCACCATTTTGACGCTGAAAACAAAAGAGCCTCAGTGGTGTTCTGCTGCAGAGGTTCACTGCCACCAACATAGTTCAAGATAATGCTATCAGCAGGGAAGGTCATGGTCACAGTGTTCTGGAATGTTCAAGGTGTGCTGATTTGGTAAAATGGCTCTGAGCACTATGGGACTCAACTGCTGTGGTCATCAGTCCCCTAGAACTTAGAACTAATTAAACCTAACTAACCTAAGGACATCACACACATCCATGCCCGAAGCACGATTCGAACCTGCGACTGTAGCAGCAGCGCGGCTCTGGACTGGAGCGCCTAGAACCGCACGACCACCGCGGTCGGCTGCTGCATTTGGAATTGATGCCTAAAGACACCACCATAAACTCTGCAAGGTACTGTGAGACTCTCAGACAACTGAAGCAGGGATTCGAAGAGTTCAACCACACATAGAGCTTCCTGTCACTCAGGATGACGGTGCTAAACCACACACTAGCGCTGCACCATCTGATGCTGTAACCGCTCTCTGGGTGGGAAATCAACTAGTTTCCGAATTTCGTGTTCAACAGTGTTCCAGTATCGTTAGGTGACTGGTCGTGTGTATTGTGCTATAGCACAGTTTCAAGCTATCAGAAGGGTAGCTTATTCATCAAAACATATTACAATTTCGCCATCTTTGTGTAGCGCAAAGACAATAATTGCTTGATGGTCTTTGAGAAAATTCGTGCCAATTACCATTGGAATTGACAGGTTTGGCACCACCAGACAATTGTATTCCAGGTGGTGACCTAGGCATATGAGCTCCAGTCGAGTTTGGAGGCACACTTCTGTGCTCCTTCCCGCAATAGCGCCTTTTATTTTAGCCTTCTGCATTCCTGATGTGGGCAAAGTGTTGTCCGCACTACAGATACTGCATGCTTTCTCAGAGAGAGCTCTGGCGTGGCTGCTGCTGTCCACAATTGCGCGCAAATCCACGGATCCTACTTCTATGAATATCAAAACAGATCGTCCCTGCCAGTTTTGCCTTTCTTCTCTGGAAGTACATCTCATATATCTTTGTTCCCAATAAGATTAATGCCAGTACTTTTATGTCTGTTACTGGGTACGTAACAAGGCTACTTTGCACGCCGTTTGCATCAACTATGGTTAGAACTATCATTCTGCAAACCATTAGATGGGCTTGAACCACGCAATTCAGCTTCTTCATTGTTGCAGTAAGTGTACCGTGGGCCATTGCTCAACTACTGGCCATTTCCTCAGTCACACCAGTTGCACGTTTTTTGATTGTTGCCCTGTTTCCTGTGCTGATGTTCGTGCAACCCATTATTTCCACATGAGTGGAAATTGTCATTTGATCGTATGAGTAGTGGGACAAGGGTGGCATCACCCCTAGTTGCATTGTTGTCAAATTTATTAGAGATGGCGGATCCAAGATAGCGGCCATAGATGTGGCAATTTCACAGTAAGCCATGGTGGGAAGTTCAAATTTTGGCGGGAAAATAGATCAATTCAGCTACCTCCACTCATCTAACTCCTGCCCTCAGCACTCTCCCTCCCCTCCCCATGTGCCATCTGCTCCCCCATCTGGAAACTGGTGGAAAATGGACTGTCTGTGCTAGGCTGCTGGATAGGATGGATTTAAGTCTTTATTTTGTATGCATTGTTTATTTAAAACAATTTTGAGTTGTCATAGGCAGTAGCTCCATCCAGTTTGTTCACCATGAAGTTTGGAGTCCAACTGTCTTAGTTCACAGTACCGGCACCAGAGGGCATTGTCGTCCCACCCTCTCCCCCCCTCCCCCTGTGACGTAATCCAAGAGGGCGGTCTGGAGGAAAAATGGTGGGGAAAGGATGCAGTCTGTGTCTAGCTGCTGGACTGGGAGGATGGACACAATTGCTTACTGTGTTCAATGGGTGAGATGTCTGTGCTGAAGGGAGGAGTATATTAGCATCTGAGGACTGTGTCAATAGCATTGATATTTGGTGAAGATCTATACGATTCATGAAATAATGAATATGGACTAAGTTATGCTTCGCAACTCATACTGATAAATGCGTGTGCTGTAAATGTAGTTCACTCGATAAAACACCAGTCAGCTAGTCTTCTAAAGTGTAAGAGGCAAGGAAATGCTGGTGATGAGCAGGGATGAATTTAATACATGTATTACATGCAAGCACAAGCCTGTGGTGAATACTTTTCAACAAATAATGGCAGTGCAGAGGGATGGCATGAACGTGCATTTCAGTACTCATGCAGATAGATGTTTGTGCGAGAACTGACTACCTTTTTTGAAATTGCCTAACATCTCACATAAACTTTGTGCTATTCCACATGAACCATAGATGTTCACCTTGAGGGTTGGAGACTCACTGGCCTCGTTCACAAGACCGTCACCAGAGAGTGTTGTTGGCTCCCACCATCCCCTCTTGTGATGTAGTTCAATAGGATGGCAGTATCTGATAACTTCATCGGAGGAGGTATAGGGCAGGCTCAGCAGCTCCTCAGTCCCACTCAGTCAGCCAGCAGCAACAGAAGGAGAAGAAGAAGGAGAACCATGAAGTGTAACCAACAATCATGATCCAGCACAGCCCTGCAGAACAGGAAGAAACAGAAAAGTAAGTATCCCATATCACATATTTGTCTGTTGTTAGCATTATTATTATTATTATTATTATTGGTTGTTTGTGCATCTTGGTCCATGTGTAATGCTTCCTCCTCTTTGTTCAGCAGTAGCCCTCAACATGTCCAAGCCCACAGGGGTGAACTCCAATGAGTCGGCCTCTGCCGCATCTTGATCTGCAGCAACTTCAGCTGCCATCTTATCAAGACCTGCACTGACCTTTGGACCTCTGGCAGCAACAACCTCCAGACTGTGTGAACCTTTAGTGACCATGTGGGATCCTGCAGCACACATAGCTCACGTGTGGTCTGAAACCAACACATGGGATGCTGCTGGTTGTCTTAAATCACAGCAAGATGGAGGACAGTACTGATCATCAACATGTGACCCATCTCAGCAGACAATCCATGTGCTAGTGCAGGCACAGAGTGCAGGTGCTGTCGATAAGAAGGTATCAGGTGTACCCATGATTTTCAGTTCTAAGTACAATTTAACTCCCATTGGAACGAAACATGTACACTCCTGGAAATGGAAAAAAGAACACATTGACACCGGTGTGTCAGACCCACCATACTTGCTCCGGACACTGCGAGAGGGCTGTACAAGCAATGATCACACGCACGGCACAGCGGACACACCAGGAACCGCGGTGTTGGCCGTCGAATGGCGCTAGCTGCGCAGCATTTGTGCACCGCCGCCGTCAGTGTCAGCCAGTTTGCCGTGGCATACGGAGCTCCATCGCAGTCTTTAACACTGGTAGCATGCCGCGACAGCGTGGACGTGAACCGTATGTGCAGTATGGAGGCCGGGTGGACGTACCGCCGAATTGCTCAACACGTGGGGCGTGAGGTCTCCACAGTACATCGATGTTGTCGCCAGTGGTCGGCGGAAGGTGCACGTGCCCGTCGACCTGGGACCGGACCGCAGCGACGCACGGATGCACGCCAAGACCGTAGGATCCTACGCAGTGCCGTAGGGGACCGCACCGCCACTTCCCAGCAAATTAGGGACACTGTTGCTCCTGGGGTATCGGCGAGGACCATTCGCAACCGTCTCCATGAAGCTGGGCTACGGTCCTGCACACCGTTAGGCCGTCTTCCGCTCACGCCCCAACATCGTGCAGCCCGCCTCCAGTGGTGTCGCGACACGCGTGAATATGGAGGGACGAATGGAGACGTGTCGTCTTCAGCGATGAGAGTCGCTTCTGCCTTGGTGCCAGTGATGGTCGTATGCGTGTTTGGCGCCGTGCAGGTGAGCGCCACAATCAGGACTGCATACGACCGACGCACACAGGGCCAACACCCGGCATCATGGTGTGGGGAGCGATCTCCTACACTGGCCGTACACCACTGGTGATCGTCGAGGGGACACTGAATAGTGCACGGTACATCCAAACCGTCATCGAACCCATCGTTCTACCATTCCTAGACCGGCAAGGGAACTTGCTGTTCTAATAGGACAATCCACGTCCGCATGTATCCCGTGCCACCCAACGTGCTCTAGAAGGTGTAAGTCAACTACCCTGGCCAGCAAGATCTCCGGATCTGTCCCCCATTGAGCATGTTTGGGACTGGATGAAGCGTCGTCTCACGCGGTCTGCACGTCCAGCACGAACGCTGGTCCAACTGAGGCGCCAGGTGGAAATGGCATGGCAAGCCGTTCCACAGGACTACATCCAGCATCTCTACGATCGTCTCCATGGGAGAATAGCAGCCTGCATTGCTGCGAAAGGTGGATATACACTGTACTAGTGCCGACATTGTGCATGCTCTGTTGCCTGTGTCTATGTGCCTGTGATTCTGTCAGTGTGATCATGTGATGTATCTGACCCCAGGAATGTGTCAATAAAGTTTCCCCTTCCTGGGACAATGAATTCACGGTGTTCTTATTTCAGTTTCCAGGAGTGTATATGTGGGTATAGAAGCACATCGTGACTCGGGCTTGCACGTGAGAATAGGAATTGAAAATGCATCAAAGGGCGTTAAAGTGCCTATTTCTGAGTTCGACTGAGACGAAATTTGTCGTGCAGAGCTCTACATCAATCAGCAGATGACTACAGAGTATTACCCAACTCATACCCCTCCAGACATTCGCCTTACTGGTATGATATTGTCCGTTAAAACAGTGTATGATGACTCTGCACTATGTGTGAAATCAGGTGGCAAGTGTGTTTATCAGTGGCATGCCTCAGTTATGAACTTGCACAATCTGGACACTGCACTACACCATGTATTGGAGAGAGTGAGTCGTTGTTTGCTTAGCGTAGACTCTGAATACAATGATGTAAACTTTCTACATGTGCATAGTGTACATGTTGATGATTTGGAGCATTACCTTTGTTTGCAGATGAACACAGAACCAAAATAGAAATGGGTTAAATGTGCATGTGAAAAACCTGAGTATTGTGGGGGTACCTATTGGGCTGAAGCAGATACATGTGGAAAATACTATACAGGTGCAAAGAAGAAGATAAAGAAAGAGTATGATGATTTTTTCAACTGCATCCAATGTATGACATTTAAACAAATAATAGATTTATATATAATCTCAAAATGTGTTTGTGTTTTATTTTATACCTCTCTCGTTATAGTCCAAGTATTACACTTATTAATATCATTATTTTCAATGCTGCACCTATAATCATGCAGTAGCAGACAATTGCTTCAAACATCTCCTCACCAGTCATCCACAAAATGAATGATGAAATTACTCTTCATGGGTACAATATATAGCTGAATCCTCTGTAGCCAATGTAGCTCAGCTGGTTAACTGATGGAGCTATTTTAGCTACACATACTATTACCGTCCTTAGAAGAGTATCTTTTTACATATGCCAACCACTTGTCAGTATCTGATGTATTTGGTATAATGTCATAGTGGGTGAAGCATACTCATCAAGGACTTTGTTGTCAGCAATTGGTCCTGTGAAAATACAAAAAAAGACCTGAAGAAGAAGAATGGAATGCTCCTTCCTGATAATATACGAACAATCATTGTACGTTGATCCAACTGTGGCAAGACTAACGCCCTCATCACGCTGCTAACACATTTAGATGGAGTCCGATTTGAACATGTTTGTGTATTTTCATAAAGTCCAGGTATCAGCTATTACAGGAGATATTGGGCAATGTAAAAGGCGTTACATACACAACATTCAGTGAAAGCAGTGTTATCCCTCCACCTGAAAAAGCAAAGCCAAACACTGTCTTCTTATTTGACGATGTTGCTGAGAAAAACCAAGACCAAATTCCAAAATATTTCGGTCATCATATGGGCGTTGATGTATTTTATTGAAGCCAAACACATTCCCGAATCCCAAAACAATTATAGCTATCAAACAAGACAATCTGAATTTAAAACACATTTACCATACACTTGAAGGAACTGACAAATCGTTCAATTATTTTGTAAAGACATGTGCGGATTGCTGGAATAATTCACAATATGGGTTTCTCGTTATTGATAAAATAAGAAAACTGAATTATGGTATGTACAGGCGAAATTTCCAAAGAGTTTCTGTATATATAGCATGGTAAGAGAGGTGAGTACATCAGCATACGCTGCACCATGGACAAATTCGCGCGCATGCCTAGCTCTCAACACGACAGAATGGATGTACAAAGACAGAACATTCGCTTGTACATGGATGTGAAAATCTAGGCTATTGTGCATAAAATTGGAGGTATGTGCAGGGAGCTAGAGGCGTATTACAGGACTCTTCTGAGAATGATCAATTCATTAAATGAGCTAATTAATGAAATCGGTAAGAAGTAAACGACTTAACTGAAAAGGTCGAGGCTATTGAGAGGAAAATAGATGTTGAGGTCCTTGTTCTTGGGAAGGGGGACCAGGCACATAATAAGAGGAAGAAGGGCGAATATATAAAGTCTCACGCTGCGGAGACGTCTGATAAGTATACACGGAGATGTCAACGAAGCAGAAAGTCACTCAAGCGCGGAAATTGGTTAGGGAGAAATTACGGTTGCTAAGGTTAGAGCTTATGGATCGACAGCAAACGCTTAGTTAGAGAAACTTGTAGGCCGGTTACTGAATCTCTCAGGCACCTCACAGCAAAAAACAAACCACACGATAACGATGGTATTGCCATTGACGAATTCATTAGCATTCACATCCCTGGTCAGATAGATAGGACATTCGACGTTAGCAGGGAAAGACTGTACATGTTGGGCACGCAGGCTATAAATGTAATTAAAGACACAATACAGATTGGCGGTAGGGAACACCTGGTTTAATGAATCTTATATTTATAAGACACACGAAAAAATCCATAAATTATTCAATTACTGATAGAGAAATGAACCGTGAAATACTGTATTTGACTGATGTACGTAAGATCGCAAAAAGGATGAGCAACAAGAAATATAAAACCATTATAAAACCAATACTTAACAAGACCCCGGGAGTAGACAACATTCCATTAGAACTAGCAAGATGTATGAGACAGGCGAAATACCCTCAGACTAAATGAAGAACATAATAATTCGAATCCCAAAGAAAGCAGGTGTTGACAGATGAGAAAATTACTGAACTATCAGTTTAATAAGCCACTGCTGCAAAATACTAACACGAATTCTTTACAGACGAATGGAAAAACTGGTAGAAGCCGACCTCGGGGAAAATCAGTTTGGATTCCGTAGAAATGTTGGAACACATGAAGCAATACTGACCCTACGATTTATCTTAGAAAATAGATTAAGGGAAGGCAAACCTACGTTTCTAGCATTTGTAGACTTAGAGAAAGCTTTTGACAACGTTGACTGGAATACTCTCTTTCAAATTCTGAAGGTGGCAGGGGTAAAATACAGGGAGCGAAAGGCTATTTAGAATTTGTAAAGAAACCAGATGGCAGTTGTAAGAGTCAAGGGGCGTGAAAGGGAAGCAGTGGTTGGGAAGGGAGTCAGACAGGGTTGTAGCCTATCCATAAAGTTATTCAACCTGTATATTGAGCAAGCGGTAAAGAAAACAAAAGAAAAATTTGGAGTAGGAATTAAAATCCATGGAGAAGAAATAAAAGCTTTGAGGTTCACCGATGACATTGTAATTCTGTTAGAGACAGCAAAGGACTTGGAAGAGCAGCTGAACGGAATGGACAGGGTCTTCAAAGGAGGATATAAGATGAACGTCAACAAAAGCAAAACGAGAATAATGGAATTTAGTCGAATTAAATCTGGTGATGCTGCAGGAATTAAATTAGGAAATGAGACGCTTAAAGTAGTAAAGGAGTTTTGCTATTTTGGGAGCAAAATAACTGATGATAATCGAAGTAGAGAGGATATAAAATGTAGACCGGCAATGGCAAGGAAAGCGTTTCTGAAGAAGACAAATTTGTTAACATCGAGTATAGATTTAAGTGTCAGGAAGTCGTTTCTGAAAGTATTTGTGTGGAGTGTAGCCATGTATGGAAGTGAAACGAGGACGATAAATGATTTAGACAAGAAGAGAATAGAAGCTTTTGAAATGTGGTGCTACAGAAGAGTGCTGAAGATTAGATGGGTAGCTCATATGACTAATGAGGAGGTATTGAATAGAACTGGAGAGAAGAGAAATTTGTAGCACAACTTGACTAGAAGAAGGGATCGGTTGGTAGGGCATATTCTGAGACATCAAGGGATCACCAATTTAGTATTGGAGGGCAGCGTGGAGGGTAAAAATCGTAGAGGGCGACCAAGAGATGAATACACTAAAGAGATTCAGAAGGATGTAGATTGCAGTAGGTACTGGGAGATGAAGAATCTTGCACAGGATAGAGTAGCATGGAGAACTGCATCAAACCAGTCTCAGGACTGAAGACCACAACAACAACAACTTGAGGAGAAAACAATAACAACAGCAGCAGCGGCGATGGTATTGACATTGAGCATAAAACGGTGAACAATCAAATCCTGCAGTAGCTATATATTATGACGACGCCAACGAGCTAATAAATCTGTTCATGAATCAGCTGCTGCAAGTAAAACACAGGCCATTCGACTGAGGCTGCCAATAATCTCTGAGCTTATAGAGAGAGGTATCATCGAGTAAGTATGGAGACAGTAGTCCGAGAGCTGCACAAACCAGCATTTAAAACATACCCTTGTAGGCATGTTATGATTAAAGGTTTGGATGACTTATTGCAGGCTAATCTTGTAGATATCGGGGAATATTCACATGAGAATAAAGGATCAAAATAAATTTTAGTAGTTATTGATAAATGCTCCAGATCTGCCTGGGCTTACCTGTTAAAACAAAAATGGGTAGAATTGTTGCGGTCGTGTTTGAGCATTTGTTACAGACAGGGACGAATCGATGCCCAGACAACCACCAAACCGATCATGGTACAGAGTTTTACGATCGGTAATTCAAGACCCTGTTGCAGCGGTATGTAATACATCACTACTCAACATTCACTCACCTGAATGCAAGTATCGTAGGGCGTCTGAACAGAACAATAATACTGTACGTCAAATGTGGATGCGTTTTAATCTTCGTGGCTCATACAAATGGACAGATATCCTCCCAGAAATAATTTCTCAGTGTAAACGAACCATACATAGCACAATAAAAATGAGACCAATCGATGTTTGTGATCATGGACTCGTGGATGCGGTGTGCTATCGCACTAAAATCCTGGATCCACGCAAACAGAAATTTAATGTAGGTGATTTAATATATATCTCAAAACACAAGACAGCATTTGAGAAATCATACCTACCGAACTGGTCAACAGAAATATTTACAGTTTCAGAGGTGCAAGAAACGAAGCCTAGAATTATATCTTGAAGGATAGTAAGGGTGAATTGATCCTGACAGTGATGTATGCAGCTAAAAACGCTCTGAAGTAGAAAGGTGTGGGAAGAAGAGGAGTCGTTAAAGCACCTCGAGTGCTACCAATACCCAAGATGTCTGGTGGTTTTCTTCCATTCCTCATCCCAGCCTTCTCCACCCTCTCGGCGGTAGGTGCTGCAGCTATTGCTCGAACAGTCAAGAACGCGCAAAAGTCCCTAGCGCTGTTATAAGATGGAAGAACCGCATGATGGAAGCCGCAGCCATCGTAAAAGGACTATACTTGAAAATGTACAGGAAAGGGCTTGGTCTACTCATAAATAAAAACCATTAGCAGTCCTACCAGATCGGACACTCACAAATACTGACCTTCTTCAGTTTGTTGGAAAAAAATTCAACATTCCAAGATTCCGTGGTGTGTTTGTGCGGAATACAGTACCGAAGACTATGTGAAAAACTTATATTAAAAATGAAGAAATTCCTCCAGCTGTATTTAAGGTGTCGATTTTATTTTGGCAACTAGTTTCAGCGTTGTAACAACGTTATCTTCAGGCCCATACACTTGATGACGTCAACTGCGTGTGGCTGACATTAGAAGTCAGTGGTGAGATACGGACGTGCTCCGTGTGGAAGGTGGTTAGTATAGGAAGTTACAACGTTCAAACTAGTTGCTGAAATAAAATCGACACCTTAAATACAGCTAGAGGAATTTATTCATCTTTAATATAAATTTATATCAACTGACGTCCCACTGTCCTCCATTTCAACCATGGATGTACGAAGATGTGGAAAACTCGTGAATGTAATATTGTTGCTGGAGGTTCTGGCTCCCACTCAGTGTCATATGTTATGAAAAATGCAGATACCTCATTTGGTGACCTGCAACCGGCAGAATTACAACGATACTTCACTCGCAGAAGACGTGTGTTCTACAGTTTTCGGCGCTATCAGGACTTCAATACACACCTCTGTGGACATCCACGCATCATATTCTGTTGAGGTTTACAAAGAAGAAGAAGAAGCAGAATATATAAGGAGATTCTTTAAACATTACTTCATCAGTTGAGGTTCAGACGCATTATCGTACAGTTTGACTTTAAAAGAACGATCATCTGTATTATGTGCAAATTACTTCCCGCCAGTTGATTTGAGCATTGGTGAATGGAGAATTGCACTGATTGGACTTGAGACGCACATCATCATCTCAAATATCCCAGAGGCTAACAATAAACTGTATCTGGATATTAATGGTGAAAAAGACATTGTGGAAATACAACCTGTTGCATACGATACTGACGGCTTAAACGAAGTTTTAAAACAGTGTGGAAAAGGTATTGAGCTACGGGCAAATATCAATATACTTAAATCTGAATAAAGGTTCAATAGGGCGCCTACTGGGTTTCACAAAAGGGCAGGTTTTGAAGAAGGCCCATAGTAAATTTTACAAGTCAGATCAGACTGCAGACATACTGCCCGTCAGCACAATCCGAGTCGAGTGTAACATTGACATTTCAACGAACTGCTATCGCAACGACAGTCTGATTCATACTCTTTATGGATTCTTCCTCTCAGTTGCAACAGGGAATAAGACAGTTGAGACTCCTACCAATGCAATATACCTTCCAGTGACAGTTCAGACATTGGACTATTTGGAGTTGCGTATGTGGAACAGAATAATCAACTTGTTGACTTTCGTGCTAAGGAAATCATTGGACGATCACATCTAAGGCAGGATGGGCATACGGCATAAAACCAATGCACGCAATCCACAGCACGTCACTTCGCTGCTGAACCGCAAAATGATAAAACGTGCGAACTACGAGTTTCTTAAATCAGTTGGCTCGAAACCTCGCAGTGACGTTCTCTCTCAGTATAACCAGTCCAGTAGAGTATGATGAGCGAACTATACGTCAGGAATACTTCTCGCATAAACCTTACACTTCAACCACTTCATTTATTTGGAGGGATTGTTGTGTGGGCAGGGGATTACGAGAGGAGGCCGAAATGCACGCGTTTTAGCTCACGCAGGCTGGCGAGAGGAGGGAAGAACTATACTGACGTGAGGTCTGGAACATAACAAGGAATTAGAATTCAGGAAGTGGACGTAATTAGTTTGATACTTAACTTTAATCCATTAATGATGAACGTCGCTCTTGACGGTACATGAGTCACAATATTATCTGTTCAGAAGACATAGTAACTGAATATGGCGCCTTGCTAGGTCGTAGCAAATGACGTAGCTGAAGGCTATGCTAAACTGTCGTCTCTGCAAATGTGAGCGTATGTAGACAGTGAACCATCGATAGCAAAGTCGGCTGTACAACTGGGGCGAGTGCTAGGAAGTCTCTCTCGACTAGACCTGCCGTGTGGCGGCGCTCGGTCTGCAAATCACTGATAGTGGCGACACGCGGGTCCGACGTATAATAACGGACCGCAGCCGATTTAAAGGCTACCACCTAGCAAGTGTGGTGTCTGGTGGTGACACCACAGGGATCATTCAAGAAAACCGAGGACGGTGATACAGTGGGATCCAAACTTACACGTAATGCTTTAGCATTCCTATTTCAAGAGATATTCTATGAACTCAATGGGTCTGAGATCGAGCATATACTCAATGTCGGCATGACGTCAACCCTTAAAACTTAAGTCCCTGCATCACGCACGGATTCGAATGATTTAGAAAATGCGGGATGGTTCATAGACGGTCCAGGGGATAAGGCACTTGCGGAGTAGAGTGATTTACATTAAAAATGCTTATGGGTTACTTTGAGGACTTGAGGCAGATTATTATGAATGCGAGTACGCGGAAGTGCCACAACACGACATGGCATGGACTCGACTAATGTCTGAAGTAGTGTTAGAGGGAATTGACACCATGAATCCTGCAGGGCTGTCCATAAATCCATAAGAGTACGAGGGGGTGGAGATCTCTTCTGAACAGCGCATTGCAAGGCATCCCAGGTATGCTCAATAATATTGATGCCTTGGGAGTTTGGTGGGCTGTGGAAGTGTTTAAACTCAGAAGAGTGTTCATGGAGCCACTCTGTATTAATTCTGGATGTTTGGGCTGTCGCATTGTCCTGTTGGAATTGCCCAAGTCCGCCAGAGTGTACAATGGACATGTGTGCAGGAGATCAGACAGGATGCTTACGTATGTGTCACCTGCCAGAGCCGTATCTAGACGTATCAGGGTTCCCATATCACACCAACTGCATACGCCCCACACCATTACAGAGCCTCCAACAGCTTGAACAATCCTCTGCTGATATGCTGGTTCCATGGATTCATGAGGTTGTCTCCATACTCATACACGTCCATCGACTCAATACACTTCAAAACGAGGCTTGTCTGACCAGGCAACATGTTTCCATTCACCAACAGACCAATGTCGTCGTTGACGGGCCGAGACAAGGCGTAAAGCCTTGTGTCATGCAGTCATCAGGGGTAGACGAGGAGAACTTCGGCTCCAAAAGCCCATATCGATGACGTTTCACTGAACGGTTCACACGATGACACTTACTGATGGCCCAGCATTAAAATCTGCAGCAATTTGCGGAAGGGTTGCACTTCTGTCCCGCTGAACGACTCTCTTGAGTTGTCGTTGGCCCCTTCCTTGCAGGACCTTTTTCACGCCGTAGCGATGTCGGAGATCAGATGTTTTCCCGGATTCCTGATATTGATGGCACACTCGTAAGGGAAAATCCCCACTTCACCACTACCTAGAAGATGCTGCGTCCCATCGCTCATGTGCCAACTATAACATCACGTTCAGACTCACCTAAATCTTGATAACCTGCCATTATAGCAGCTGTAACTGTTCTAACAACTGCGACAGACGATTGTTGTCTTCTACAGTCGTTGCTGACCGCAGTGCCGTATTCTGCGTGTTTGCCGGTCGCTGTGGCCGAGCGGTTCTAGGCTCTTCAGTCTGGAACCGCACTGCTGCTACGGTTGCAGGTTCGAATCCTGTCTCGGGCATGGATGTGTTTGATGTCCTTAGGTTAGTTAGGTTTAAGTAGTTCTAAGTCTAGGGACTCATGACTTCAGATGTTAAGTCCCATAGTGCTTAGATCCATTTGAACCATTTGAATCTGCCTGTTTACATGTCTCTGTATTTGAATACGCATGTCTATACCAGTTTCTTTGGTGCTTCAGTGTACAAATCTTCATCCTCCTTCGATTTGGTCATGGGAATGTTGTCATTGTAAAGCCTATCGACCTCCTAGAAAGTTTTTCGAGCTCAGCGAGCAGCCAAACCACAGGACTATCCCCGACATAAGATTTGTAGTAGTTAATACTGGAATCATGGGACGATACAATTTGCTATGCTGCCGCATATGGAACGTGTTTTTCCGTGAAGGTGGCATGTGAGGCTGTAATGTCACTTTCAAAGCCGGTCACAGAAGCGAGATGGCATTCAAAGTAAGTGTACTCTACAAACGAGCATCGCTCTTGGTGGTTGGCATTTTTAAACTTTATGAATTTGTTTTCCTCAGGAAGCATAATAACACACACCGGGTCCTTAGAAGCGAAACCTAGTAGATATGCCGCTAATAAGATGTCTAAGGAAAAATAATTCAGGCATTGTAAGAAAATATGCTTTTTATGTTCTGTTTTCGGCAATTGGCTGTAAAGGAGCCAGGACATGTCTTTGATCCAAACATAGTGACAATTATCTCCTACAGAGAAGAGCAGCATGTTTACATGCAACTCACACTCACCGACGAATTTTGAGAAATGGAGGGGGCCGACAACAATATACTTGTCCTGCTCATTTGATTTGCTATTCTTTTCCAGGCCATAAACATGAATCGATATTCCGGTATTCTGCCCCTCGAATTTAGTTATGTCCCGGATCTTGACAGGGAAGGCGATATCATCAGTTACAACATACACCAATATTATCACCTACATGGTATGTACCAGGATACTCAGGATGATCACTGTAATTGTAATTTTTCTAACAAGCCAGGACTGACCGTGAAAAACAAATCTGATCCTTTCTATTTTCGACATTAATGCATACCCTTTTATCAGCTATATCCTTAGGTACTTTGATACAGCTAGACCTTCCATTTACCGGATCATAAACATGTGTATGGATGTCCTAGTGTAGTATTAGGCTGAGTGCTTTAAGTGACCCCCTGACTTCCATCTCGGAAAACCGGGCCAGTATAGCACTGAAGCTGAATTTACGAAACCACTCGGCAATTGATGTGCTCCGGATTATCACGCCATTTTCTCCCCAAAGATAATGAAGACTTGTCTCTTCAATGCCAGAATCAACTTAATTGGAAAGGGGGGGGGGGGAGGATAGTTCGATCCAGAGCACCACATTGCATTTAATGGTGGGATACTGCGTATCACTGACTACTTTGAGGACCACCATTTCCATGATAGTCAGCCACACCCTTAGAAATCCAACAGCGTCACAGTACCCTCCTGAATGACATTCGCTCCTCAAAGGCATCTGCAATCACCGAGTATTCTAACTGCGTTATAGTGTACCTGACCTAATGTCCTTCACTAAAAGGATGGGAGAGGGAACTGCCGCTAGCTACAGGATCTTCTCTACTACAAATATTACTACCGCTACAGGATGATGATGGTGTCCATGTGTATGCGCCAAGGCACACATACCTTCCGTTGTCGGCAAGGGCGATCAGTCAGAGCCAGAGGTGGTGACAGCGATGGCGTCCGGCGATGCTGCTGCAACTGCTGCTACAGCTGCTGCGGTATTCCAGGGTCTTCACCACCCCGGCCTAGGAGATGGGAGATCATAGCTCTTCTTCTTCTTCTTCTTCTTCTTCCAACTCAACCACCCATTGACGGCAGGGGATTGCGATGGTGCAGGGTCAGACTCTGCAGCAGGTGCAGCTGATGCGCAGCCTCTTGTGCAGCCGCCAGTGGCACTTTGCACGGCGCTGCAAGCGGCTCAGGCGCGTGTTTCAATCCTGCTCCCCAACAACCACCATGGACAAATGCAGTGAGGTTGACGGACATAATTTTGAGCACTTATTGCATTAATGTGGTATTTGCAGGTAATCATGCTGTAACAGCATGCGTTCTCAGAAATGATAAGTTTACAAAGGTTCATATATCACTTTGGAACAACCGAAATAAAATGTTCAAACGTACTTACGTTCTGGATTTTAATTTAAAAAACCTATCTGTTACCTACTTTTCGTCTTAAATTGTGAGCCATATGTTTGTGTCCTATGCACACTCACCCGAGATTTATTTCGTCATATGTTTGTGAGTATTACAGCGCCATCTATCACAAAGGGAAAAAAGTGGTCCAACTAAAACATTCATATTTCTTTATGTACTACACGACTATGTAATAAAAAATGTTGGTTCCTATTTTTAAAAACGCAATTCATATCCATTTCACCTATGGCAGCACCATCTAGCGGGCCAACCATAGCGCCATCTGGTTTCCCCCTTCAAGCTAGACAAGTTTCGTTCTTTGTAGTTTTTTCGTTTGACGCTTATTTCGTGAGATATTTGGTCCGGTCCAAATATATATATATATATATATATGCTGTAAGGAATAACAATAACATTTCAGAATAATAATCATTATATGCTCTAACAACGATGGTTGCATTATAATCACCTTTTCCAGTCTGGGTCCAAGGATTGAGCAGTTCTGTTGGGCATTCCAGTAGCTCTCCTACCCAAACCAGAATTGCGTCATCCACTCCCGAAAAGGCAAGATGGAGCTTCCTTTCAGCTTCCTCTGCAGCAGCCGCCATCTCATGTACCAAATGGCTCTAAGCACTATGGGACTTAACATCTGAGGTCATCAGTCCCCTAGACTTAGAACAACTTAAATCTAACTAACCTAAGGGCATCACACACATCCATGCCCGAGGCAGGGTTCGAACCTGAGACCGTAGCAGCAGCGCGTTTTCGTCTCATGTACCCACTCCGATATTTCGCCTTCGCCTTGGGGGCATTTGTCATGCCCACTGATGTTACCTTGTTCGTACTGGAAACCGTATTCTCTAGTTCACTGAAATTAGTTACATATGAAACACACTCAATCCGAAGATTGCTACTTACAATCGATCATTCCTGGCTCTCGGCCTCAACACGTACCCCTCTGTCTCCCTCCTCACCCATAGCAACATCTAGAACAGCAAAGAATATGTGCTGTTTCTGCAGTGGCTCTCAGCCTCCAATTGGCGATCTAGACAAGCCAGCATGTCAGGAATGAAGGCTATAAGACAAGAAAAAAAAGGGCTGTAATACCAGCTACAGAATAATAATTCGTGACGCACTAAGATTACAGCAACAAATCTTTCAGTAGCTTGGTAGTATGGAGGTTTGCTCTGTCGACCATGACTAAAACAAGTGCTGTGATAGGTACTAAAATTACTGACCATACATAGGCACACTGATTGATTAGACCAATTAAATTACATGGCAGACTGTGCAGGTAAAGTTGTTTGCTACTACCTGCTAATGCTGTTGCTGGCTGAACATTTCATCTTGTAATGTAAATGACTACCACACAAATGAACAAATGAAGACTAGGAATGCTGATAAGCACACAATCCAGCACACTGATAAACTGACGAAGGTAGAATGAGAGCGAGTGCTCCATGATGAGGGTTTATATAACCTCTAATCCCTCCACCTGCCATTTTATCCAGGAAGCCAATAGGAGTGCGACATTCTACGCCAACTGCAGATGAATGCTGGTTGGAGCACGTGGGGCAAGTTGGTGCCAGCCATGATTTTTGTGTGCTGTTGGGTGCATCTAGAAAACTGTGGCTTCCAGTGTGCATAACACTCCGTGGTGAATTGCGGCTGCCGAAGGACGTGCTGCTGCTTCGCGAGTCCCCCAATTGCGATCATGCCTTATGTAGAAAAGCACTGTGTATTTAACAATATTTTGCTATATCGCCTTCAGAGTTTCCACACAATGTATTTGCACTTATTTATTTTAGCGATGTATTTTTTTCGAGTGTATTGTACTGTAAAGTATTTCCATTCCACATGCACTGGGAAGACAGTGCAGTGTTTTGTGTGCGAGTGTATGTGAAACAAATTGTTTAAAGCAAATGGACTGAAGTGTTAAACACTTTACCTAATTTGTTTATGCATGCAAATATTCCGGAGTAGTGGAGGAAGACTGAGAGGTTTCACAAGTGCGCCGCAATCTTTTTATAGTGTCCATGTCCAAGTGTGGCGGTATACAACGCAAAATTGAGGCAACCTACTGTACAGCTATCTGTTTTGGAAGTGTATTTACAGACGTATTCAATTAGATTTAGTAACTCCTGAAGCAAATCATGCTCAAAGACAAGTGTTTTTTCCACAAAACGGAGCATAGCATCTCAGGGATGGTTTCACAAGTGTGCCGTGATCTTTTTAGAGTCCATGTTCAAGTGTGGCGGTGGCGGTATTCCTCGAATTAAAACATGTAATTGTTTAAATATTCTCACATCATGTACAAGGCTCTCTCTCTCTCTCTCTCTCTCTCTCTCTCTCTGTACAATGGCACATTTAGTTCCTGTGAAATCCTCAAGTTATGTATGCGACAATATTCCGCAACACCAGATGTAATAACTCCTGAAGCAGTTCGTGTTCAACAATGAAGAGTATCTGTTTACTGAGGATGGGAAGGGAGCAGGCCACGTGTATTTCTAATGCAACAGGAAGAGCTTAGTGGCTACCACGTGACAGTGCTTCTGCCGGGGCGCTCCATGGCCATGATGTAAGCCAGTGCGTTGTTTGCCCAAGTCTCTGGGCCCTTTGGAAGAGGCCAAGTGCCAGAATGGGCGAATGTCTCGCCTCTTGCACTTCAGAAGACAGACTCACAGAACTTTTATCAAATGATTCACATTTACACGACACACATTTTTCGGCATGAGTTGCAAAGTGTAAAATAGCCCATATTCATTATTACATGAAGCGTATTCATCTTCACCAAATATGAATGCTGTCAACATAGTCCTCAGATGCTAATACACTCCTCCTTCTCCAGCACAGACATCTCATCCATGAACACAGTAAACAAATACATCTGTCCTCCCAGTCCAGCAGCTAGACACAGACTGAGTCCTTATCCCATCATTTTCCCACAGACCATCAGTTTGGATATGTCATGGGAGGAGAGAGGGGGACAGACGACATTGCCCTCTGCTGGCAGTACTGAGAACTAGGTCAATTGAACTGTGGACCACATGGTGAACACATCAGATGGAGCTACTGCTTATGGCAACTCAAAGTGTTTAAATAAATAATGCATACATAATAAAGACTTGCATCCATCCTATCCAGCATCCCAGCACAGACTGAGCCCTTTTCCTGCCAGTCTCCAAATAAGGAGGGTAAGGGGGGGGGGGGGGAAGGGGAGCAACGTATCATCATCATTCATCATTTATTGCCTTATCGGGCCTTTAAGGCCTACAGCAAGAAGAACAAAAGGAAAAGTAAAGACAAAAAGACTTACAAAAGTACTCTATACAGTAGTAAAAGTTACATATGTACATTACAGCTTAAAGAAGAAACGAAAAAAAATAAACAGGGCATTCAATCAAAGGTTTAAAAGGCAAGAGGGATACATTACAGAAACAAAAAACAAAAAAAAAACACACACGCAGTGTCTGTCAATTACACGAGAGGAGGGAGCTGTTGCAGATGGCAGTCCATCTCATCCGGTCGTTGGCGTCCTCCTCCACGGCTGCTGGTTCCACTTCTTTCAGGATCGTTGTTATCCTATCCTTCCATCGAGTTCTTGGGCGTCCTCTAGGGCGTTTTCCTGTGGGTTGAGAGTGGAGGACTCTGTTTGGAAGAGCAACGTATACAAAATAAATACTTACTTCATTCTATCTGGCAGCTCAGAACAGACTGAGTCCTTTTCCCACCAATTTCCAGATGGGGGAGGGGGAAGTGGAGGTAGGAAGTGAGGGGGTTAGGTTAGTGGAGGTAGCCGAATTGACCTATTCTCACGCCAAAATTTGAACTTCCCACCATGACATCACTGCAACATTGCCACGTCTATCGCCACTATCTTGAATAACTTTGGCTACAATGCAATGCGAGGTGATGCTGTCCTTGTCCCACTACCCGTATGTTGTCCTGAGTTTCGTGTTGCTCCAGGACTGGCTCTACCTCTCTCATTAGATTATTGAATGTTTCAATACTCTCATTACACTGCTCAATTAACACTTGGTACAGGTAGGGGAGTTTCGAGTAGCAAATGTGCACCATCTCCTCATCCAAATAATGTGTGTCCAGATATTGGTTTTTGTTTATCAGTATATCAAACATTTTCAGCAGACTTTTACACCCAGACGCCTCTAGGTCAGGACAGATCAGCTCATGTTTCATTCTGGTATGTCCTCACGGGACCAGTACGTTGCCAAGAACGCATCTTTAAATTCCTCGTAGGTATTGCAGAGTGCCATGATGTGCATCTTGTCGGCCGCACCCCCGACCATGAGTACATATAGGAATTCTAACTTGGCACTTAGTGGACACGTGGACGGGAGTGCTGGTGCAAATTGACCAAACCATGCCTTGGTGTGAAGCGAGCCTCCTCCTCGAATGTCCAAAACTACAATACACTCAATTATAGTCGAAAGATGGATCGACTCCCTCGCCTGAATATGTCATTGATTATGCGGTTTGAATTCGTCGATCTGGCGGGAGGCACTGTGTGTATTTAGATTGCTACCCGATACTGTAGTCACACCGAAATTTTGCAAGTGTAGCCTTGCATGTTTGCCTGAAGTGTGATGGCGACGGAGCACTCGACGCTGGCCTGACAGCAATGTGCAAGAATGCTTCCGCTTCTATGCAGGCGGCTATCGGATTCTGCCAAAGAGATATGTTGGTACTAATTTGCTCGTGGTTATTTACACCGGGCATATGAATGATGGTTGCCAGGTCAAGAGCTGTAAGCCGTGAGTCAGTTTTCGTGAATTTAATCTATGTTTGCTCGTCTATTTTCGCGATGTTCTGTATGTGCTGTTGTACCGTTAGTAATTGCTTGTCTATTTTTGCGAACTGATTCGTGTGTTGTTCAGTAGCTTGTTGTCCTACTCTCAGACCTTTGCCTATTGCTTGTGACGCTTTGGTTGTGGTCCTAATTGCGTCTTTAGTGCGGTTACTTGCGATCTGAGCTGCCTTCATCGCAACTGCCACTTCTGATCGCGCCAAACGTGCGTCTCTTTTTGCGGCAATCGTGGTATTTTGAACTCCCAGCAACTTGTCTCCTAGTACCGTAACCAGAGCTGCAAGTTTTTTAACTTCTTCCCATTCTTTTAAGGCTTCTCTCTTGCGAAGTTGTACTGCTGCCATCAGAAAGGCGAGTATGGAATCTTGCGGAAGCTCACATTCCCTGTCTGTGAAGTCAGAACGTACTCTGGATTCCAGTGCACTATTGATCTGGCACCTACTGACGCGCGATTTGGCGTGAATAACTGCTTTTAGTTACGAGTCTACACTGACCGTCATCGAACCGGAACGTGCATTTGCTGTTGCTAACTAGTTCGTCTGAGCACGAGTTATTCATATGTCGATAATAATTATTATGAGAAGATTCGGAAGGGTCGTTTCAGGAGCAGGGTCGCCAATTATTGGAACTGGCCACCGAGTCGTCACAAGAAACTTACAATTTATTGTGCGAGTAATTACAACTTAGTCTCGAAATTTAAAGAGTTAACCCAAAAGAGGAGCATAATACGACTGCTCACTAAAGCAGTCAGAACACGAACCCCTTTTTCTCAGATAGAGCATAGCCTCAGTTTCTCCTACTCTGAACCATCAGCTGCCTAATCGTCTTCTTGCAACAAAATTTCCGCCAACCCCTCTCTTCCCTCCAAGCACCATGTGTGCGGGAATCAACGCCCGACGTCACATAATTTCAGGCAATGGTTGGCTTCTGGAAGGCGTTTAAGTTGAAAAGTTCTCGAGGCTTCTGTATCGATAACAGAACCATTGGAATGTTTCTGCAGTATCCATTGCCCAGAGCACAGGTGTGAGGGGCTTATAAGGAGTGTACCTCGCCAACACGGCCCGTAGAAGCACAAGACCTGTCTTTTGTTTTAATCGCTGCCTTGGCGCAAAAGACTGAGTCTGGGCCAGCTTTCCACACAGTGGACAAATCGCAGCTTTGAGTTTTATGATGCGGAAAGAGGGCGCCACCCCACCTCGTGCTATACGAAGCCTGCTACGTGGTGAGGGCGGTGTGTCTGCTGGCTTTCTTTTGGACCACCTGTGGAGGCCGCTACAAACTCCCCCGACTCGACCGTTCCCTCGTTTTATCTAGCAGGGCCTGTTGCGGCTCGCTCACAGAAATCGAAGCTAACTGAATTATTTTCAACTGCTACAAAATTTGTTATTTGCATGAAATGCGGCATGTAATCACCTCTTGCCCATTTGGTTACTCCCATGTGAAGATAAAGAAATATTCAGAATGATTCCACAAAACCATATGCAAAGTGCATAGTTGTGTATTAAAAATGTAAGGTGAGCGAGTGATGTAGGTCTTGTACTCACTTAGAGGGGCCACATCGGTTGCCACCTTGCACCTATATATAATTAAAATCATTTTCCTCAATACTTAGTATGATGTATCTTTGTTGCTGTAAATATTGTATAGTTGACTAGTTGCTGTTATGTAAATCAAATCATTCTGCATTTATGCAAATCTCTTTATTTCTTATAATAAATCATGAGTCATTTGCTGCTTACACCATTAAAGTTATTGTAGGTTGGAAGTAAATAAGAACAACTTTATGACCATTTTTTTTTATTTTACACACAATCACTCAGCTTTACTGTTTTTTATGCGTCTTAAATTCAGCCTAAATCATATTCAAGCCAGTGGGTGCAATTACATACAAGGGCATTCCTTCAGTACATTATGCCTCCACTGAATTCAGCCTTAATCGTATTCAAGCCGGTAAGTGGAATTATATACATGGGCATTCCTTCAGTAACTTAAGCCTCCCCTAATTTTATATTTACTTACACACTTTGGTACAGGAGGAATACAGGCATTGATGTATCACTCTTCTTGATTTATATTTACACTGTTATTGCACAATTACCCAATAAATTTGCAACACCCCTCTCTCATGTATGGACAACAGTGGCTCAGTCTGTCTACAGCAATCAACAAATTATTGTAGAGAACACTTAAATTTACTACACAGTTATGTTTAATGTATATTTCTACACTATCAGATTTAAACTCAAAAACTGGCTCCTCATAGATATCGATAACTGATGCCTCACCCTTTAACATACTAATTTTAATGGGATTATGTGATGGATTGCATTCATCTGTCATCTTTCTTTCTATGAATCCCATCGTGTTGCATAGATAGTCCCACTCATGTGATTAATACTGCACCCTAATGCCAAGACGTTGGATGTTCTCTATTTCAATCACAACATCGAAGTCACTGTGAAGTGCTACACATTTAGATCCACTGGCAGTTAAATTGTACATATTGGTGAACAGCAGTATTCTGCAAGACTCAGGTTCAGGCTGCTGCAGTGGCTGCACTGCAGCATAGCCAAATGACACTGAGTCCAACAGCTCAGGAAGACATGCTGTGGGCTATGGCTGCTGTGGTACTGTAGGAAACAGCTGCATTCCCTCATCCAACATTAGATCATAGACTGTAACAATAATTTGCAAAACAATTACTATGAAGCACACACATAATAATAATAATCATAATCATAATCATAATCATAATTAGTGATGGACTGACATAATACATACCAGTAGTCTTCTTCTTTATCACAGCTGATCACTGCTGCTGCTGCTGGTGGCACTTCATTCTGAGCAGCATATGATGATGAGTACGCAGTCACAGTACTGTAAAAGAAATTTTCAAAATGCTTTATGCAGAAGTGCTGAGGTTTGGGCCCCCTTCTCCCTGTCCCTCCCCATCTTGACCTCGGTATGTGTTTCCCGGCATGGCCTTGGAGACAAGGAAGTGTTGGTACTGAAGTCAGTGAAACATGATGAGGAAAATTGTTTCAACTGTAATATGACACCATACACAAGAAAGGACTGATGCTGATGTCAGCATTTTTCTGCCCAGAACTCTCTTTGCCACCCTACTGTAATAGTGCGTGCTTCTAGGTTCATTTGTTGTGTAGGTATTTGACATTTGATTATACTTGACAATTTCCATTATTTAGCCTTGTTTGTGGGACTGGTCCTGGCGGAGGTTCGAGCCCTCCCTCGGGCATGGGAGTGTGTATTTGTCCTTGGGATGATTTAGGTTAAGTAGTGTGTAAGCTTAGGGACTGATGACCTTAGCGGTTAAGTCCCATAAGATTTCACACACACATTTAGCCTTGTTGTCGAATTTTGTTGTTGTACCGTATTTCTCTCAATGTGGCTAGGATGCAGACATCCTTCCAGATTTTTTTTGTTGACAAGGATTTAGCTTTGTCTAATTTGGTGTTCCTTTCAAAAGAATGCATTACATTTACCTTGCTACATAAGTTTTTCTACAGTGCTGCTAATTACAGTTCTGCTATGTTAAGTATTTTGTCTTATTGCCAAGTGAACAACGTGCAGTCTCTCTTTGTGGTATTTATTCTCTTTGCTTTTATTTTTCAGTGTACCATTAGAAAATTTTCCTGACCCATGTCCAGATAATTTTATATGAACTCTTTTCATTCCTAATTGTTGTACATGGTATCGAAAGTTAAAACTGCAGTAATCCTTATCCCAGTGTGCTCCTTTGTCATCTTGTGACGATTCTGTAGTGGTTGTTATGTAGACAGCAAGTCCCTAAAACGGTTGGCAAGTGTTATCTGAATTTTGGGTTCACTAAAAATCAGTATAGAAGTGTGCTGAGGCAACATTAAAAACCTTAAGACAGAGATGCACTCTGTAAAGCCATTTCTATTACTGGTGTCATCTGGCCCTTCCTAAATCTTGCTTATTGTGCTTGTTGCAGTGAATTCTTTAATTAATGTGCAAGATTGGTGTTATGCTGTGTTGAATACTATTGGTGTTTGACCTGCTATTAAATAACACTGTCATCATCTGTTTTATGCATACTTAGCATCATCCTACAAGTAAGTACACATCACCAACTGTGCTTTAAAAACATGTTCTTTCTTCATGGCCATTTTAATCGGTATATGTGTGTGGTTGCCACTGGATGCACCTCTCTCCCTCGCATTCCGCCAGTGTACTTCCCAATCCCCCTCCTGCCCTTACAGCCAAGTCTTCTACGCTGACTGCTCCAGCAATAATGCTATCTCCCACAAATTCCCCCACGTATCACACTGAACTTTTCATGTGTCATGCAAAGGAGCACTGACCTCACCATTCTTTCCCCTCATGTGAGACCCATCCCCTATGCAACATATATTACCCCTGCCCCATCAGCCTGGTTGTGTGGCCATTGTGCTCTTTCATGCCTATCACCTTCCTTGCCCAGCACCCATGTGGATGCATCTGATAGCCTGAAGTTTATTTATATACAACATATGTGCTGTGCCACGTTGAGGCATGTTCTGAACAAAGTAGTTCAATACTTTGCAAAATATTTTCACCTGCATGATACCAATGGAGGTCTCCAAATGACATTCTTATATTGACGGGGAAATGTGCCAGGTGCAAAGTTTTTAGAGGCACAAAAAACGTAAGATACAATTTTTATCATAAAATAAAATATGATACATTAAAGCTTGCATAGAGTCCATATCATAAATAATGTCCTATGTTAACGTTTTTTTCAGTAATTATTATTTTACATTTGCAGTCGTAGACTGCGGGGATTGTCTCCCCACTCTTGACAAGGCTGGTTGTAAGATCTCCAGTTGGTTGGAGCAGCCTGCTTTCGCTCATGACGCACGTCCAAAACAAGTGCTCTCCCTTGCTTCATGACTCCATAGTTGTGTTTCTGTTCAGAAATAAGGGTTCTCCCTAGTAGCTTGCATTAGATCTAGAAATACATCAAAAGAAAGTGGTCTTTTACAATGCCAGATAAATAAAATATTTGTATTATAGAATAGTGCATAAGAAAAGTTATTTATTGACAAATTTGTTTTTTAATTGTGGGAACGGTAGCTGCTACTGAGGATGGTCCTAATCTTTGCGTACCTGAGAGAGGTCTCGAAGCTACCCTAAGCAAGTTTTTTGTTCATAATTTATTAGTTTTCACAAGTAATGAGCGCATATTTTGTATTTGCTCATCGAAACGTCTGTCAAGATACGAAAAAAGCTGATTTACTGTAGACCGGAAAAGTAAATAATCTGAAGAAATACGCTTTGGTACAGTGAATACCCCAGTCAGTTCCTCGTAAGATCTAACACAGACGTGAGAGTCTCTCAGACAGTTTGGTACTGTCAGATAGTACTCGGAGAATTTTTTACACTACGGGGCGAATTTTCACTGATAGTTACTGCCTGTTAGTTCCTTGAGAGTACTTTCTGTGAGTGCCTGAGAGTCTTGCGAGAGAACGTGTGGGAAGCGTTTGTACATAGCAAGATGAGAGCGTCTGTGAACTTGAGAGATCACTCTCTGTACGATTTTTCTGTCGTGTTTCAGCGTGAACGAAGGGGTTCCGATGGAAGAGCGTTGGGCGGCTGCACTTTTGTGTCATAATGAAGGTTAAATGATTTCTCTGGATTTCCTCGTTACGCGCGTATATTAAAAATTCGCTGTACATTGTTTTGTTTTCATATCGTAATTTGTTTTCGGCATCTTTTGTTGATGAAAGTAGTCGTGATTTATAAGATCTTGGTTTCTCACGCAATTCCTTTTCATTATGGGTGAGTCAGTTGTGTTTACAGCGAAAATTCTCCTCGAGAAAATGACTGACCGTAAAGCAACTATAAGATTTTTGCAATCATTGGGCGTTATTGCAGAATTTTGCAAGTGCAGTGTTTGTGGAAATTATGTGGTTTTTACAAAGGTTCCATCATCACGAACTTCCGACGAATACATGTGGAGGTGCAGAAAAAATAATATATGGAGATCTATATGCATGGGGACCTGGCTCGAAAATCAAGGCTGAATTTAAAAGTAATAGCCATGTTAAACTACTATTTTTGCTATCAATATTCTTGAAAATCTGTCATGCACGAATCATGAGTTTCGTGTGGCTCTTTAGTTTACTGGTTTTCATTTTGTAGAGAAGTCTACGGGGAATTTTTAAAGTATAGGGGATCATTGGGGGGAATTGGGAGGGGTTGCAGTTGAAGTAGGCGAGTCACATTTTGGAAAGAGAAAGTACGAAAAAGGCATGATGTTGTTGGGCTTTGAGTTTTTGGAGTAGCAGTTGTGCTGATGTTGTATTTAGGCTCGTACCAATCGTACAAAGGAAGTGTTGACATCTGTAATAGAAGAATATGTGGAAGAAGGTTCCATAGTCATGTCGGATGGGTTTGCTTCGTACAAAGTGGTTGGGTGAGAGGTGTTATGATAAATTGGTTATGAATCACAATATTCAGTTTAAAGATTACAAGATGGGGGCATGTACCAGTACTATTGAGTGATATTGGGGGGCTGTAAAATCTGTGATCAGGTGGGGAAAGAGAAGTATTTCAGTGTTGCAAGGCCATTTTGATGAATACTGTCGGAGGAAGAGTATCCCTAAAGGTTGTTGTGTATTTCTTGTACTTACGAAAATATTCAGCAAAATGTACAAGTCTCGTTTTGTTAGTTAGGTGTTAGTGGATCTGATACTTTTTTCTTGTTTTACATTGCGTTTTCTTCTGTTACTGTACAGCGGGTTTGCTACTCTTCTGGTTTCTCTGGGAGGAGGTTTTCCTGTCGTTTAATATTTTTTTGATTACAGTGGTGGGGTGAGGGGTGTTACTGTCTCTTGTGCCGGGAAGTTTTATGTGATTGACTTGATATTTCATTTTTTTATTATTTTAAAATTTTGCCTCTGGTTGAGGGCGGGTGGTAGGGAAGAACTGATTTGTGTGATGCCGCTTTCGTGCCTGGCAGTTTGTGTTTCTTACTATTTTTTGATTAGTTATTCTGAATTTTGAGTATTTCATTATAGTTTGACCTCCTAACATTATTATTTCTTGTTATGTCCTTATTTTATTCTTCTTGTCAGCCTAGATCTATCATTCCTTTGGAAGTTCCTCTGGTAAGTTTCTTTTTATGTAGCCACTGTTATGCTATTGTTTCCGATGTTTTACTATACTTCTCTTAATTTAACTTTCATTCCTGATGTATCAATTTTAGTGAGTGTTATTTTGGAGGAACTGTAGGTGGTGTCACTGTCGGGGTCTAGTGAAGCCGGGGGCACAACCCGTCGACTTTGACCAATGACGTCATACATTACTCATGGATAATAATATCTTCACTTTCAGCTGCCTCAGAAGTGTATCTCGTCGCCGAACTCACGACTTATTCGTATGGCGCTGCAGAAAAGATCGGTTGTGGCGATCCATTAGACGAGGAACGTGGTTCGAAAATTCTAAGCTCGCCTTGATAGACATTATGACAATCACTTACTGTTGGTGTTTGAGATATCCTGTGTGGCTGTGTGTGCATGACTGTCGTGTGAGTAAGCGTACAGTTGTGAAATTGTACTCTTTTTGTAAGGAAGTGTGTGGGGAGAACATGAAATATAGGGAGCCGTTGGGGGCACCAGGTGTTATGGTCGAAACTGATGAATCACATTTTGGCAAAAGGAAGTACAACATGGGGGAACCTCCGGTGGGATTATGGGTTTTGGGGGCAGTAGTTTCAGGTCAGGAGTGTGACGATGTAGTGTTCAAAGTAGTACCCAATCGAAGGAAGGAAGTTTTGGTCAGCTTAATTGAAGATCACATTGCAGAGGGTTCCATTGTAATTTCAGACGGGTTTTCTTCTTAGAGGGATTTATGGGAAAGGGGTTATCAGCATCTCGTAGTAAAACACAATATTGAGTTCAGATCATTATCCACAGGGGCTTGCACAAATAGCATAGAGGATTATTGCTCAGCTGTGAAATCTCTTGTAGGGAAAGGGAAACGCCGGATTTACACATTTCAAAGTCACCTAGACGAATATTCACGGAGACATCGGCTAGTATTACCCAAACATATTGTTTATTTATTTATTTATTATCATCCCAATGATAAAATCTGTGATATAGGATTTGTCAGGATACATTTCAACAACTATATAATATCTTTATAATTTTTTTTTCTATCCTGAATTCATATAAATCTATCTTATGTTTAATACAATATACAACTAATAAGTGTTCATAACGTAATTTCTTACGTGCTTGACAGACCTATTCCTTGATGTTGTGATTTCAAAAAAAAAAAAAATGGTTCAAATGGCTCTGATCACTATGGGACTTAACAGCTGTGGTCATCAGTCCCCTAGAACTTAGAACTACTTAAACCTAACTAGCCTAAGGACATCACACACATCCATGCCCGAGGCAGGATTCGAACCTGCGACCGTAGCAGTCGCGCGGTGTGATTTCATTTGTCACATTTATGATATCATATATTCTTATACAGTTGAGAAGAGCGGTTCACTTATACTGTGGTGACATTTGTTAAGCATGTGGTTCTTAATCTTCTTATGTGCCGTTTAAATGTTTTATTAAACATGTTGGGCAAATGTATCGTCTGAAATACGTTAGCTAATTTCACATTAGGATGGTGGGGGGTTAATGTGTGTGTCTGTGCGTGTATATATGTGTGTGTGTGTGTGTTTTCGTAATCTTATGTTTGTTGTGTATGTGGGTATGTGATTTTTGTTGATGTCTTTCTAGGCAAGCTTCGGTTCTTTTAGGAAGTTCCCGTCTGGTAAGTTCACTTTTCCATTTTCTTCTTTTAGTGCAATTTATTTTGACGTATTTGATTGTTGTATTACACAAATATGTATTTTTTCGTGTAGTCTAGCACGTAATAGAAATTTCGCAGCTGTCGTTCTTCTTTCGTTTCCCAGCACTAGTATCAGTACGATTTTTTCAAATCTGTACTAGCACTAAGCCGGCCGAGCGGTTCTAGGCGCTACAGTCTGGAACCGCGCGACCGCTACGGCAGCAGGTTCGAATTCTGCCTCGGGCATGGATGTGTGTGATGTCCTTAGGTTAGTTAGGTTCAAGTAGTTCTAAGTACTAGGGGACTGATGACCTCAGCAGTTAAGTCCCATAGTGCTCAGAGCCATTTGAACCAGTTTTTGTACTAGCAATATTGAAGGCAAAGCGGCCGACACAACTGAAATTTGTATTCTGTCCTTCAGTTGATCTTTACACTGACACTATGTATTCGAAAAGAACGACATATGTAACATTGATGAGATTTACCAATATAGTCAACTGGAGAGCAGGATACCAATGTTGTGTATATCTATATAGCTCAAGTAAAGATTGGGATACTATCAGCATCGAGGTGAAAAAAAAAACTGTACCCCATAGTGAAGTACGGGATACAAATTGTATGTGTCATCTTATTGCCTCTTCGCGTAGTTCAGCTCGAAGTACAGGTTGCAAATGTAACGTACGTCCATTTCCACGTTTTCGTTAGCAGAGTACATATATAGAGGTCAACGGAAATATGGGATACAAATATTATGTACGTAGCTCGATCTGTCATCGGTAGTACTAATATCCACGTAAGAACAGACTGTTAGTGATAGCGGAGGCTAAATAAACAGCACATGTAATATATGTATCGCGTGCTTCATTTAAGGTCTAGCTGAACAACAGGACACTAATGCTAGTGAAAACGAAGAAAACGATGTACGCAAACTTGTACCCCGTACTGCACTTAAGCAATACAGTTCGAATGAGGTTCGAGATACAACTCATATATATGCGACGTGATGTATTCTATGCTACCAATATTTTCCATCCATTTTTCCCTTTCATTTTCCAGAGAAATAATACGATACAAACACGCGATATCCTTAACGTAAAAATGCTACTGGCTTTATTATGTCAACTATATTTTTTGTCTCTCGTATTCCTTTGTTTCTGAACATTCTTGTCAGCTCTTTCATCTGTGTAATAAATGCTCTCTGGCCAATTCTGACGTCAATGGTCAAAGCCGACGGGTTGTACCCCCTGCTTCACTAGACCCCACTGTCGTATAGTATAGTTATCGGTTCCAAGGTTTGGTCATTTTTGCGTTTTATTTTTTTAAGTGTGCAATAATGTTCGTGAAGATTTTCATTTTTTGAAAGTCTAGTCGTACTCTGTAGTTTACTAACATGATCGTTTTTCAAGCACATTTCTCGTGTGTTGTAAGAATTTTGCGCTTGTAATTGCTCTTTGTGCTACCGCGAAACATTAATATTAGAATCGGTAACAAGGAATGACCTCCTATATAGGGTACTTCTAGTTGCCGATTTCAACTACTCGATGTTTCATTACTCACATCGTTTTTGCAATGTGTGTGGAAAATATAATACAATATCTGCACTCGTAATTGCTCTCTGAAGTTTTGCGAAAACGTTAGTAATATTGGAATCGGTGACTAGAATTGACCTATATATGAGGTGAATTCTAGTTACCGATTCCATCTATTCAAAAATTCATTAATTGGGTCTTTATTTTTCCAGCAGTTATCTCAAATGTAATAACATTTTTCCGCACGTAACTGCTCTCAAATTGCCGCGAAACAGCTACAAGCATTGGAATCGATAATTACAATTGACCTCTTATATAGATCACTTCCAGTGACCTATTCCAACTATTCGATAGGTCATTCATTAGATCCTTTTTTTCTATTCGATGGTTCATTAACTGGATCTTCCTTTTCTAGTAGGTGCTTCAAATGTAATAAGATTTTTACGCTCCCAATTGTTCTGATTTACAGCGAAACAGCTACAAACATAACTAGAATTGACCTACTATATAGGTCAGTTCTAGTTACCGATTCCACCTATTCGCTATTTCATTAACTATATCGTTTTTCCAGGTCCTGTGTTAAATATAATACCATTTCTGCACTCTAGTTGCTCTTTGAACTACTACAGTAAAGTTAGTAATATTGGAATCGGTACCTAGAATTGATCTCTTACATGGGTCAATTCTAGTTACCGATTCCAATATTTGTTAATTTTTAATTGGTTTCCGTTACTTGAGTAGTTACTTTGTTTAGGATTTACGGTGTTCGTTTCTCCATATTTTATGTTAGTAATTCGTGTTTGTTAGATTTCGCTTTATTTTTCTGTTCTAATTTAATTTCTCCCCGCCCAAAACCCCAACTTCCCTGCGCTTCTCCCGTTTGAATCAATAATAGAATTAACGTAATTTTCAATAGGACGATTTCACCATGCACTACACTGTAATACAGTTTGTGGTTCTCTGTGCTCCTCCACTCACATAAATTATGATAATAATTCTAATTAGATACAATTTTTTTACACTCTTCTTCTTATTTATTCCGGTTATCTTCAACTCGTTTACATGTAATTCGTGCGCAAATAATAATCGCGTTAACTGTATTAATTTATCGCATGCTATATTCGTTTGTTTACGAGTATGATCCCTACCCTTCATAGACTGCCGATATGCAGCATCCTCGCCTTACGTATGACGTCATTGGTCAAAGCCAACGAATGGAGTCGCACACTAGAATTTATCCGCAGTATCAATACTTTTAGTGGCAAAAAAATAAAATAAAATAAAAATAGAAAAACCTAAACGACCGTGTTCGTGTTGGATAAGAGAGCGAATTTGGCGGCATAGAAGAATCTCATTGTAGGGCTTATGACGGAAAATCCACAACAATGTTCAGGAGAATAACAACGATGGAAGAAATACTCTGTATAATTGGACCCAAAATTGGCAATCCCTTAATTTTTAAAGACAGCCTGGTCGTAACACTAACATTTCTAGCACCAGCTATGTCTATTCTCTTTAGTGTTGGTAAAGTAACAGTTACGATGAAATAATGTTGCATCAATTTCATGTTGATACTCATAGATGTTCAAAAAGCAGATAGGGTGGATTCCTGATAAATGAAGCATTTTTAGCGTTTTTAGTTGTATTGACGTGAGAAACTACACGTTAATTCCTGAATGTCTGTTCTTCAACACTCAATATAATAATTCAATCAGTAAATACCAAATCAAATCAAATTATGGATAAAGACGGCTACTTAAAGTAAAATAGCAGTTTTACGGGTTCTCTGTGTTAATTAATCTATGTTATAGAACTACTTTGTTTATTGTTTAAACTGTGAAAATTCTGGTAAATTACTTCCGTGTAAGTGTTAAAAACTGTAGCCTCTTCAGCAAACAAACTTTGCTTATCATCACGAACTTCGACCCGAGTTCACTTCCTGGCAGCTTTCTTCTTTACTTCTTTTGCCGCCACGTCGCTGTCATTGACTTACGGTGCTTATTCATCGTAGCCTCAACTGTCCCGACAACATCGGCAGAAATTTATACGATGACTCGTATCAGTGTTGATGTGACGCATTTGGTAACGCACGCGCTGTTCTTTCAGACGCATCGACAGAAAAAAAATCGCAACACCAAAAAATAATTAATGAAGAGCACTGAAATGTCGGGAATATATTTGTGTAGGTAACATATTTAAGTGATTAACACTGCAAGATCACAAGTGAATGTAAGCGCGAGTTAGGCCATTGCAAATGAGAAATGCTGTTACATTAAAAACCTAACCGTCAGAATGTTCAATGCAAACATGCAAACGTGTTTGCATTGTGTTGTACAGGAGCCAGATGTAGAATGGAATTCCGTGCCTGTTCCACTTGGTCGGTCAATAAAGGGACCGTTAACGCTGGTTGTGGGTGACGCTACAGTCCGCTGATGTCCCTAATGATGTTCCACATCTGCTCGACTGGAAACAGAATTGATGATTGAGCAGGCTACGGCAACATGTCGACACTCTGTAGAGCATGTAGGGTTACGACAGCAGTATAGGGGATGGTGTTAAGCTGTTGGAAAACACCCCCTGAAATGTTGTTCATGAATGGCAGCACAACATATCAAATCGCCAGACTGACGTACAAATTTGCAGTCAGCGTGCGTGGGATAACCTCGAGAGCGCTCCTGATGTCAATCGAAATCGCACCTCAGATCATAACTCCAGGCGTAGGTCCAATGTGTCAAGCACACAGGTTGGCTGCAAGCCGTCAACTGGCCTCCTTCGAGGCAGAACCAGCTTTCATCAGAAAACGCAACAGACCTCTATTCTGCCCTCCAATGAGCTTTCGCTTGAAACCACGTAAGTGACAAATGGCGGTGGTTTGGGGTCAGTGGAATGCATTTCGTTCGGAGCTCTCCTTGAAGTAATTGATTTGTAACAGTTAATTATGTCACTATGATGTCAACTACTGCTGCAGATGCAGTAACGAAGTGCCAGAGCCATATGCCAAACACAATAGTCCTCCCTCTTCGTACTGTGATGTGGCCGTCCTGATCTGAGTCTTCTTGTGATCGTACATTCTCGTAAGCACCACTGCCAGCAATCATGTATAGTGGCTACATTCCTGCCACCTCTTCCTGCAAACACATGAAATGTTCACAGCTCTGAATATGGACACTATCAGTTTTGTAATGGAACGGCGACAATGAAAATTTGTGCTGGATCGGGACTCGAACCTAGATTCCCAGCTTATCACGAGCAGTCACCTAACCATTAGGCCGTCCGAGTATGCTTAATGGAGAGAAACAAACTTCCATACGTTATCAACCATGTGTGTATAACCTGCACTTGTACATCCATTATGCAAATTCAAGTATTGGGGAGGCATTTTAATTGAAACTTGCCTGCCCGGTGTCGGCAGATAAATATGATATTGCAGCGCCTATGTTGTTTAGAAGTGTGATGCCATGTTAATTTGGACATGCATGCATTTCTGAAGGAACAAGCACTGCAGCGATTGCAGCGCTTATGAAATATATGTATATATTTGCAGTTGGAGATTGTACACACATGGTTGACGACATGTGGAAGTTTGGGTCTGGCCTTGAATCATGCTTGGATAGCCTAATGGTAAGGTTCTGCTCAGAATAAGTGGGAAGTCTGGGTTCGAGTTTCGGTCTGGCACAAATCTTCATTTTCATACGGCTGGCGGTTGTCCATATTCACAACTGTGAATACATTTCATGTATTTCACAATGGCGGTTGTCGCTGGAGTGCCTGTTCCTTCGGACATGCATGTGTGTCAAAAGGAACGTTGCATCTTAACTGTGAACAACATAGGTATTGCAATATTGCCTTTACCCACTGACACCCGGCAAGCGACTTTCAATTACAATGTCTCTCCTGTGTGGGAATAGGCATAATGGCTGTATGAGTGCAGATTGTAGACACATGGTTGATGACATATGGAAATTTTGGTCTGGTCGTGAAGTGTGCTCAGATAGCGATAAATGGAAAAATCCGATTTCGAATCCAGGTCTGGCACAAATTTTCGAATGTTGTCGTTCCATTGTATAGCTGCTGGTTGTCCATATTCGCAGCTCCAAATACATTTCATGTTGTTTATATCTACCGCCACCTATTGCAACCTCAGTTACCTTCTTTGCTTCAGTAGTACCACTATGTTGACTAAAACATTTTTAAACCAGTTACCTCTTAGTTGTGTTTATCTATAAGTTGTTTATGCGAATTTTTTACAATTTTTTATTTTTTATTTTTAGAATTTATCTCATCCACGTAATAAAGCAATATTGTAGCCATTACATGAAAAAAAGAAAAATGGAGCAGGAATTGCTTGCTAAACTAGCAAGGAAGTCTTGACAGATATTGTGAAAACTGCTGATAGCTTGCTTGAATGCTGTAAGTACATCACAATTTGCATGTTCAAATAATCAAATAATCCTGGGCCTCAAGCTGTTCACTCTCTTCAGTAGAAGTAGACACAACTTTGCCTGAAAAAGCTTCACCTCTGCGCAGAAAATCACTCTCTCAGAGCAATTTGATTTGATAGTTTCCACTGATGTCATTTTATTGGCCAGAAAATGTACGCCGAACCTTGAAAAATGATCTTCTTAAGAGAAGTACATGTGAACTACAGAGTAAAGGTGCATTTTTTTCAACAGATGGTCTTATATGAAGTTAGAAAATGGTGAGGGGGGTTTTAAGGACATTGATTTTGTGTTCTCCTGTGAAATGTGCTATATATTGCTTTTCCTGTGTGCTTTTTAAAAACAATAAAGGGAAAGTTCTTTTGCACAGCTACATGCAGTATAACGCTGCTTCTACGTTCCCGCCGTTTAGGGCATTTTCTTATCGCTCCCGTCAAGTTTCCGATGTCCACAACGTCAATTCGAATTCTGATTTTGTGTCAACATATTTATAATTTTCCTGTGATTTATTCATTACGTATAAGTGCCTGCAGAGAAACACTTATGGAAAATGACGTTGGCATGATGTTGGCCGCCAAGTACTGTTTACGAACATGATGTGGTTATGTTTCTTGACACCAGGACGTTCTACTCAGCGGATTTGAACTGGTAGATGTGTAAAAGATGGAACAGTTCCTGTCATGTCTCCCGCGGCACTTCTGCCTGAGCTAGCGAGGCGAGCGCATTGCCGCCGCTGTGCGCTACGCTTACTCGGCCGTTGAGAGCTTGTGAAGAGGTTTCTGTGCTGTGGGCGCCGCGGGAAGCAAATTGTCGTGTGTTGTTTTCACAACGCCTGCAGACTGTCGTGTTCTGCGCCGTGCAGCATGGGAAGGAAGTATGCGCATAGGAAACCTGCCGCTACGAAGGGTCCTTCGGCTGTGCACACTGAGTCTGCCGACCAAGCAAGGAAGTCCCGAGAAGACGAGTCGCGGCCTGTCCCCCCTTTGTACGCCAAGTGCAAAGGCGGGCGGGCAGCGCTGTTCGACATTATGACGAATTGCGCTAAGAACAAGGTGGTCTACGAGTCTGTCGATACAGACTCGCTGATCTGCGTTCGAGCTGCAAACGTGGCCGACCACAGGGCGATCAAGATCGCAGTGGCCGACCACATTGTTGACGTGCCCCTGACGCGTGAGAAGGCGCCTTCTGTACGAAGGATGAAGACGACCAAGGCAGTCCTCAGGGGGTTAACTTGGTGCTGTGACGAGGCAGCGGTCCGGGAAGGGCTGCTGCGAGCCGGGTTTGGTAATGCAACCGCAAGTTTGCACAACCGGACCAACAAGAAGAGGGCAGCGCTCTATGCCGTGACCGTGCAAACGGACGACGGCGGGAGCGACATCCTCGACTTGCGGAAGCTGCTGGGCTTCCCGGTTATGACGGAAGCTCTCCCGACTGCCATGGACCCCCCAGCCCCAGTGCTTCAAGTGCCAGGGCGAGGGCCATGTCGCGAAGTATTGCCGCAACGCGGCGCCGTGGGTCATGTGCTCAGGCGAGCACGACAGCCGCGCCTGCGACCGTGGTAGTAAGGCCGGTTGCACACACGGCGGATTTTTCCGCAGCGGTCAACTGACCGTCGCCGCTGTTCCCACAGTGGTGCACAGGAGTAAGTCAGAGCTTGCACATTTAAGCGGAAGAAAAAACGAGCGGTAAATCTGACGTCGGCGGAAGCTGTGTGACCGCCGGCTGCCACTGGCGCCGACGGCAATTATACCGGCGCGGCCAAAATAGTGGCGCATTTGACCAAATGCACGCTTACACACGTAGCGGTTTTTCTACCGTCGACAGCAGTTTTGTTCAGTGTGAATAGAGTCGAGTTGTGGTGTTCACAGTTGTTAACTGGTTTCTTCTTTCAGACATGAGTAATCTAGACATAGATAATGAATTCGTCCACTACAATGGAAATCAATTTCTAATACTATATTGTGTAGATATTTTGTATCTTTCTTCGGAATTTTATCATTAAATACCGTTACTTTAAGTTTGAAAATGATTATCCCAAACTTACCTCAGTGTTATTGCTGGCATTTCTACAGGCTGAATACAATTCCTCATTTTGGTATTTTTCTGCTGAATAGTATCTTTCAGCCGCCCACGGAGCCTGTCAAAGGCAGACACCGACATTCTGAATTTCGTGTCATCCTGCCTCAACTCTTCAAACAATGTGTAGAAAGCTCCAGCCTCCATTCTTTCATTAATTGGATGCACCAAAATTAATCGATTATTTCTTCTCCTTTGCATTCGTCGACGTAATAACAATAAACTTATAATTCGCACGCTGTTCATTTCAGACGACACCATGTGCTTAAAAGCAACAAATACTTCAAATAAAGTACTAAACTTGTGTGAACTGGTTTGATCATGAACGAGCACTGCCAGTAAAAAACTGCCTGACTCGTTTAGATGCCCAAGCGCACCGCCAAGCGAATAGCCTGCAACACAGTAAGCTGCTGACGACGGAGATTTTACCGCCGCGCGTGTAAACGCTAGAGTTCTGCGAGCGGCGACTGTAAACTGACCGCGGCGGAAAAAATCCGCCGTGTGCGCAACCGGCCTAACGTTCCGCCGACTTGCGTCCAGTGCGACGTCCCGCATGTCGTCAGCTGGCGCGGTTGCCCGGCTTTCTCGAGCCGCAACCGTGCCGAAGGCGGCGAGGCGGCCGCAACGACGCAGAGGGAGAAGAGAAGACGACGTCGGAAACGACGTAGGGCGCAGACCAGCCCGGCGAAGCTGAGGGACAACGCAGTAGCAGCTCCACCTGCCAGGGGCGAGGACGACCACCCGGAAACAGGCAGTCGGGACGCAGCTCGCGCCCCCGAGAAGAACTGTGGCCTCGAACTCGGCACCGCCGTGAAGGAGGCCACTGCAGCCCTCAAAGCCGTCACGGTGGCAGAGAGGGCTGCCTCCGCAGCCGCCGTGGCTGCAGAGAAGGAAGAGGCCTCGAGGCAACTGCGTGCAGTCTTCGCCCAATTCTCCTGCGACTTCGCAGAAGGACGTTCGCGCGCCTGTCCCAGTGGCTGCCCCAGCAGCATCGCAGGCGAAAGGTGCAAAGAAGGCAACCGCCGCCCCAGCGGTATCGACGGCGACGCCGACCGCCGCAGGGGCGAGGGGCGGCCCCCGCAAGGCAGCGTTCATCACGCAAGCGCGAGCGAACGCCACGCATTTCACTGACGCTGAAGCGGCGCAGCTCACTGAACAAGCGGAGCTACTCGAAGCTACGATGCAGCAGGGCTGCGCCGTGCAGTAGACGAGGATGCCGTTCAGCACCAGCCTGATGATGCTGTGCCAAGTTACTGACGACACGGCGCAGCAGAGGGCGTAATGGCAACGCACGCGTTGCCGCACTGAATTCTTCTGTTACAGGGATGAAGCCACCGCAGCTGCCCAGAGAGACACCAACCGAGCCCGGCACACGCATACTACAGCACCCGAGCTGTAGGACCGTCAAGGACTCTTATGACGAAACTTGGCATGACACGGTATCCGATCGCATGATACCCGCTTCTAACATGACCTACCCCTGCATGACCTATCGCAGTCAGCAAGACTGCTCTTAGTACCCGACCAAACTATCGCAGAGGCTTTTTTCCCTTGGTGCTTGCCTCGGCACTTTTTTCCCTCTGCCCTTAAAACCGCTACCCTTCATTCGACTTTTGACCTAATCTATCTCCAGATGAGCACGTATAAATGGCTAACCTTAGCCAGATGTACGCAAACATCGCAGTACCATCCTGAGACACCTCACTTCAGTGAACACTAACCCTTTATGCAGAGATGGCAGTAGAAATTTTTGTGTTGGCCATCATGCCGGTGTGGGCGTGGAGGGGCTCCACCTCTTAATAAAAATAAAAATAAAAAAAATGTCGTGTCTCCTGCCACCACAGCCCTACTCGGCATGATGGCTGATGGGAGTAACTAGGATCGTTTGAATAAAAGTATCATCGCCAATCACAACCATTACCAAACCGTCTGTGCTGCGCACATGCATTTTCGTGACTGTGATCGTCGTGACACCTCTGTCCAACCGTGCTTATGGTGTTTCGTCGTTTGGCAATTTGTAGCGCTAGTTGATACCATCACTCACTCTGCATTCCTCAAATGTCTTTGGCTAGCACCAATTGACGGATTTTTCATGCTCAGCAGAACCCGTTTCGAGAATTTATTCTCATTGTCAGCTGCAGTATTTACGTATGTATTTTGTGTGATGTTATACAAACAAACAATGTGAGTAATAGTTTGCGTCTGTAGGATTTTCGTCGTAACTGAGGAGGCACAGTACCTGATAACCTCAAAAAGACGACTACAGTGCAAGAGATTCAGAACAACACACAAAATACTTGTGTACATAGTTGCACTTGACAACGAGAAAAAATTCTCGAAAAGCTTTGTGCTAAGCATGAAAAAATACGTAACTGATGCAGTGTTACATTATTTAAACAATGAATGACAGCTGCGGGCTCTCCAAAAACATCGATTATGACGTATGGAATTCAGTCAAACGTTTTTACTTCCCAGACACTTACCAGTTACAATTACATCAGTGGTTTTTATTAGATAATAAACAATTCCATGGCAAGTATTTTGACGCCTATTTTGTACATATATCATAGGCGAAAATGCAGAGGGGTATCCTAAATGTAACTTTTACAGCTTAAAACGTTATTTCCACACATTTCACATTTTCCTGCATTTTACATCATTTTTTTAAGTCCCTTGAAAAATGTAAAAGCGGGGTTTAACTGTGATTCTAAAACATGGGAAGAGCTTAACCAAAGAGTATTAGATCATGAAAAGAGTTGTCATCATGTTAAATCATTTGAAAATTGGAAAGAGCTTGAAATGCAATTACATAAATGTGAAACAATAGATGACTCTATTCATTTAGAACAATGCAAGTTTCGTGACTAAGGGGTATTGTATTTAGCCAGACAATCCTTATCCTTGCCTAGTCAGTCAGAAGATATTCGTGGAAGTGATAACTTTGAAAATTTCCTTGAGGCTTTTGAGGTACTTGCCAAACATGAATCAGATGTGAATCACCATCTTCACAAATTTCAGGAAAGACAGCTGTGTTATGTCTTATCTTTCTCCTTGAAGCCAAAATGAATTCATCAGACTCCATGGTTGATCATTTTACAACAGAAATATTAAAGAAAATTTCTAAGGCTAAGTATTTCTTCATATGTTTGATAGTACACCAGACACATAACATACTGACCAGCTGTCTCAAGTATTTGTAATGTATGTACTGAAGGTTCAGAAGTCATAGTACAGGATTCTTTATTGACTTCACTCTATTACTTTGGAAATCAGCTAATGAAATTACCAAACAAATTTATGACAAGTTGCAAGGAGATAATCTAAAACTGGAGTACTGCTATGAACAAGGATATGATAATGCTATGACCATGGTTGGACACATTAGTGGTTTTCTGAGACATATGTTGGATATAATCCCAAAAGCAGTGTTTGTGTGATCTAACAATCACTTAATTATGCTTAAGCAGATGCACCTACTGTTGGAACAAAATCAATGACTTTTTTGGCACTGTGCAAAATGTGTATACATTTTTCTCCAACTCTACACATCAATTGGATGTTCTTAAACAACACATTACAATTAATGTGCAGTTTTATCACACAAGGTGGAGTTCAGAGCAAGCTGAGCATACTGAAAACGAAACAAAAGCTTTGGTACCCATGAGGTATGGATCAGAAGAAACCTAAGAAACCAAAGGAGATGCTGGCACTTCATTGGTTTACATGGTGACCTATCCTTTCTTTGCATTCCTCTACATGTAGAGCGCAGTGCGGCGCGGCATGTTACTTTTTACTGCCCTGCCAATGTCCAGCAGTGTTCATTTGTCTAGCTAAAAGCTGTAGTAGAAAATACTAGACCACTACTGTCTAGTGCAAGTCGCAACATACATAGAATTGTCCGGTAAACGGGATGTGGCCAGCTACTGAAATAAAAGTTTTAACGTGGCAATGTAAATTTTCAGGTGTATTTTTACGATAAAGATCACAGTTAATACTGTCAAGTCCGTACTAAGTGTCTATACAATGTAAAGCTCCCACACACACCATAATCATACATGTAGCCAGTTTATGGCATTTACACCTGTTACCGAAGTTAATAGAGTTCACTAGATCGTTTAGTTATGAAAATACTCGCTCAAATGTTGTGCACTCTGCTCTACACATAATACCTGTTCCAGTCTTAGATCGCACAACACGCCATGTGGTTTTAACTAACAGTCAAAAGCAATAATTTTGATATTCCGTCCAAAATTCCACACGACTTTTACTCTACCGTTCACTTAAATACGCTTTGTACTACTTCGCGAACTCATAATTAGCAATTTTCTGCGATTTTATAGTACTTTCGTCGGAGCTGCTTTCAATGAGATGTTACTACACTCCTGGAAATTGAAATAAGAACACCGTGAATTCATTGTCCCAGGAAGGGGAAACTTTATTGACACATTCCTGGGGTCAGATACATCACATGATCACACTGACAGAACCACAGGCACATAGACACAGGCAACAGAGCATGCACAATGTCGGCACTAGTACAGTGTATATCCACCTTTCGCAGCAATGCAGGCTGCTATTCTCCCATGGAGACGATCGTAGAGATGCTGGATGTAGTCCTGTGGAACGGCTTGCCATGCCATTTCCACCTGGCGCCTCAGTTGGACCAGCGTTCGTGCTGGACATGCAGACCGCGTGAGACGACGCTTAATCCAGTCCCAAACATGCTCAATGGGGGACAGATCCGGAGATCTTGCTGGCCAGGGTAGTTGACTTACACCTTCTAGAGCACGTTGGGTGGCACGGGATACATGCGGACGTGCATTGTCCTGTTGGAACAGCAAGTTCCCTTGCCGGTCTAGGAATGGTAGAACGATGGGTTCGATGACGGTTTGGATGTACCGTGCACTATTCAGTGTCCCCTCGACGATCACCAGTGGTGTACGGCCAGTGTAGGAGATCGCTCCCCACACCATGATGCCGGGTGTTGGCCCTGTGTGCCTCGGTCGTATGCAGTCCTGATTGTGGCGCTCACCCGCACGGCGCCAAACACACATACGACCATCATTGGCACCAAGGCAGAAGCGACTCTCATCGCTGAAGACGACACGTCTCCATTCGTCCCTCCATTCACACCTGTCGCGACACCACTGGAGGCGGGCTGCACGATGTTGGGGCGTGAGCGGAAGACAGCCTAACGGTGTGCGGGACCATAGCCCAGCTTCATGGAGACAGTTGCGAATGGTCCTCGCCGATACCCCAGGAGCAACAGTGTCCCTAATTTGCTGGGAAGTGGCGGTGCGGTCCCCTACGGCACTGCGTAGGATCCTACGGTCTTGGCGTGCATCCGTGCGTCGCTGCGGTCCGGTCCCAGGTCGACGGGCACGTGCACCTTCCGCCGACCACTGGCGACAACATCGATGTACTGTGGAGACCTCACGTCCCACGTGTTGAGCAATTCGGCGGTACGTCCACCCGGCCTCCCGCATGCCCACTATACGCCCTCGCTCAAAGTCCGTCAACTGCACATACGGTTCACGTCCACGCTGTCGCGGAATGCTACCAGTGTTAAAGACTGCGATGGAGCTCCGTATGCCACGGCAAACTGGCTGACACTGACGGCGGCGGTGCACAAATGCTGCGCAGCTAGCGCCATTCGACGGCCAACACCGCGGTTCCTGGTGTGTCCGCTGTGCCGTGCGTGTGATCATTGCTTGTACAGCCCTCTCGCAGTGTCCGGAGCAAGTATGGTGGGTCTGACACACCAGTGTCAATGTGTTCTTTTTTCCATTTCCAGGAGTGTAGTTCGAACCCTCAGCCCTGACTTACCTAGATCACACCAAAGGCTTTGTTCCCAGCATAGATCGGCATGAGCCTGCACTTTTCTGATTGGCTGATATCACAAACAGCAAATCAGGTTGCAGTATTATCCCACGCTAACCCGCACTTTACTTCAATGACCAATCATAGTAAAACATTTTTTTCTATGGCAATTGCTAAACAAATAAATTTAGAAAGGTATCAAATATAAAATTACTCCTTCTGAAATTACCGATTAATTTGTGTTCTACTCACGATTTATTAGTACCATAAACTGACTGCACATTTAATTATAGAAAATCCCCTGTATTGTTTAACTGGTACTTCGTGAATAAACAAAACAATTTTCATTTACTTCTGTTCTTCTTCACTCATACAAAACTCACTGTGCTAATTTCTACACATATAAAACAATTATAATTATGCAAATACATTAAATATTAATCAAACATTACTTTACCACATTGTTCTGACTACGACTGCTAGCACTGTCCGTCAACTGCTGACCTCTGCCGCCTACTAGTAAAACTATTCGCTTCTCTGTAACTCAGGTCCATGTTGGCTGGTGACATCTGTCGATGACTCATGCCTATAACGATATCGTCCTAACAAGTGACAGGAGCGATGCGTAGGCGCTACGCCTCAGCAGTGCTTATTGAAGTGATATACCAAAAACAAAGAGGACTTGAACTCGATCAATGCAATCATGAGCTGAAAGCTCTGACTCTATTTTGTGAGGAAAAGTGAGACTCTCTAGTGACAAAAGCAGCTGAGAGAGCCATGGACATAAGCTATGTAACTGATAGTTCACACAAAATAAGACTCTGAAGGCAAAAGAAAATATCTGGTGAGAAAAGTATCAATTCTCACTTAAATTTAATTCAGGAAACTTGTCAGGAACAGCTTGAAGCAGTAGATAAGCTATCTTCAGAATTTAAAAAACGTATGTTGCAAATGAATATATGAAGGCGTGCTAAAAAGTAAAAGTAAAACTTACAGCTTTTTAAATAACATTAACATTATTAGCATTCTACATCTTTATTGTTCACATCTATGTATTTGCAGGTCTCTGCTGCTAGAGGGCTCCAAATTTTAGTGTTTAGCATGATGGTGTGAAGCATAACTATGTCAGTGTATGAGAAACAGCTTTCTGTAATAGAGATTCAAATTCAAAGAGATCATCTTCACATGGAGCATCCTCTCCTTCAGTGTGACAATGCTAGACCACACACCAGCACTGCGACATCTGCAACAATATGATGGCTTGGTTTCATTGTTATCAATCGTCCTCCATACAGTCCCAACATGGCCCCACTGATGTTTAATTTTTTCCCAAAACTTTAAGAACACATTCCAGGACTTAACATTGATAGAGTGAAGCAATGCCAGCAAAGATGAAGTTGTGGATATGTAAAAAATGTCACACTGATGGTATCAACATGCTGGATTCTTGATGGGAGAAATGTGTTCATCACTGAGGTGAATACATTGAGAAATAAACATTGCGGCATGAAGAATAAAGATGTGGAATAATAATAGCATGTGTTTCATTTAAAAAGCTTTACTAGTTTCCACATAAAAAATTAGGAGGCATTACTTTCCGGCATACCCTCGCACCTCATATACATTCAAAACATTTAGCATTTATTTGAAAAATATTCCAAATTGGATGCTTCAGTTATGATTGCTAGAGTATGTTGTATTAGATGCCATGTATCCTTAAAGAAGTTAATCCAAAAGAGAACATTTTTGCATGGACAACTTTAGAATAATTAAGCGGGTAATGAAGTGAAAGATGCAAGAGAGTTTAACTAAGATTGTTGCAGCACTAATAATTGTTTTAACAATTACTGTGTCAAATGCTACTTGTGAAAGAAGCTTTTCCAAATTAAAACTAATAAAGACCATTCAAATATCAACTATGAGTAACCTTGCAATTTTATGAACCGAAAGAAAAATAAATGTAAAATTGAACCATGTCATTGAATAATTTACAAGAATAAAATACACAGGATTTTATGTAAATGTAATTTATACACTTAAATATCTAATGTTTCATGTTTTCTGTTTCCTTAATGTATTATAACTTGTACTGGTATTATAAACTGTTATAGATTTGAAGTAAATATTAATGACTTCAGAAAAGTAATTTGATTTTGTAATTATAATTTTATATTTATAAAATATATAATTTAAAACCTGAATTTGTAACACCTATGTTGTGGTAATTAGATAACCTACGACATTATCTTATCTTCTGTATCACAAGAACAGCTGTTTTAATAACTGTGTATCATAAAAACGGCTGACAAAACACACATTTGTTTAAAAAACTTTGCCATCGTACAGGGGATAAAATAAGGTTGCAATAAATCCTCATTTTCAACTGATAATCCAACATGTGCTGTTTCTGGTTTTGTTCTAAGCCATGAAAATAGGAATTTGATGGATATGGAACTGCTTTGTGTTAAAATCTTTTACAGGAGTAATGAATTACTAGTTAAGGTTACCTTTTTCCAAATTAACTTTGCTTTAACTGTAAGATGTAATTGAGTACTCTTCACCATACATTCCTAAGTATTTCAGTATGTTATATTTGGAATCACTGCTATCCCATGAGGCAATTTCAGATGTTTTTGTCTTTATATGAAGTCTAGTTTTGCACTTGCACTCTTTTAACTGGCAACCAGTGAAAAGTTCGTCCAATTTTTCTGTAGCAAAGTTACTGTTCAGGCAACCTGACTGCCATCGTCCATTCTGCCAATTGCAGTGGACTGTGGCCTCTGACCTAACCTAGGTTATTTTTGTGCTTCCCTTTTTGTATCTTACCATCTGATAAGCTATAGAAGTTATTCTATAATTCTTTCTTTCATTGATGGAGGGTAGTTTTGACTAAACCCTCCCAACACTACTGCTTATTTTTATAAGTTGTTGCTGTACTTAACCATTACCTGATGATACATGAACCTGGCACTTTCCGTTATAAGTTATTTTTATTTATCATGTAAAAGGTTTTATGACATTTAATTATGTTAAAATATAAGCTCCTGGCATTCTAAGAAAATCATCCACTTGCCTGTATCCATTAATCAGAAACATTTCAGTTATTCTGAATGTAAAAATTCTATAAGAAAAGATTTTGTGCTTCTGTATTTTGACATGGGTCAATATATCCAAGATTTGGGTTATGTGTTTTGTGACACACCATCCCTTTGACTTTCGAACTGAGTTCTGTATTTCTATTGAAATTGTGTATTAATGTTTGCCAAACAACACAAATAATGACACCTTTATAGTAGCACCCGTAAATCATTAAAAGATCAGTGCTGTGTCAGTTAGGCCAGTATCTACTCTTTTTTGTCACACCGAGTTTAGCATTTGAACAATAAACAATTAAGAGAATTTTTTGACCTAACAGAATTCATCATAAATCATTCTATTTTTGTGAAGCCTTCTGTCATAACTTTAACTTCATCAATCTTAAAATCTGAGAAAACTGCAACTTGTAAGGATAAACAAGTTTTATGGTGAAATGTAATGCTTTGTTCAGAACAGCTATGATTTTGACAATGATTATTTCAGTTACTATTAACAATCTGATTTACTAAGGATATTGGGTCCTCACAGGAAACCTGAACATTTGATATTTTTTGTCATTTACTTATCTGGCAAATTTGAAAGACAACTATATGTAAGCCCCTTGAAATTCTGAAGGTAGCAGGGGTAAAATACAGGAAGCAAAAAGCTGTTTACAACTTGTACAGAAACCAGAAGGCAGTTATAAGAGTCGAGGGGCATGACAGGGAAGCAGGGAATAAGACAAGGTTGTAGCCCAGCCCTGAAGTTATTCAATCTGCACATTCAGCAAGCATTAAAAAAAAAAAAAAAAAAAAAAAAAAAAAAAAAAAAAAAAAAAAAAAAAAACAAAGAAACAATGAATTAAAGTTCACAGAGAAGAAATAAAAAATTTTAGGTTTGCAGATGTCATTGTAACTCTGTTAAGCGACAGCAAAGAACTTGGTAGAGCAATTGAATGCAATGAACAATGCCTTGCATGGAGGATATAAGATGAAGTTCAACAAAAGCAAAAGAAGGATATTCAAATGTAGTGTAATGAAATCAAGTGATTCTGTAAAACGAGCCGCATGGGATTAGCTGAGCAGTCTAAGGCGCTGCAGTCATGGACTGTGCGGCTGGTCCTGGCGGAGGTTTGAGTCCTCCCTCGGGCTTGGGTATGTGTGTTTGTCCTTAGGATAATTTAGGTTAAGTAGTGTGTAAGCTTAGGGACTGATGACCTTAGCAGTTAAGTTCCATAAGATTTCACACACATTTAAACATTTGTAAAATGAGACACTGAAAATAGTAGACAAATTTTGTTATTTCAGCAGCAAAAAAGTGACATTGGCCAAAGCACAAAGGATGTAAAATGTAGACTGGCAGTTGCAAGACAAGCATTTCTGAAGAAGAACAATTTGTTAACAGTAAATATAGATTTGAGTATTAGGAAGTCTTTTAGAAAGTATTTGTCTGGAGTGTAGCCATGTATGGAAGTGAAACATAGAAGATAAACAGTTTAGAGAAAGAGAATTGAGGCTTTTGACATGTGGTGCTGCAGATGAATGTTGAAGTTTGAATGGATAGATCACGTAACTAATGGGGAGAAAAGGAATTTATGGTGGAACCCAACCAGAAGAAGGGATTGGTGGGTACAACACATTCTGAAATGTCAAGAGGTCACCAATTTAGTATTGACAGGTAAAAATCATAGAGGGAGACCAAGAGATAAATACATTAAGGAGATTCACAAGGATGTGGGTTGCAGTAGTCACTCGGAGACACACACAGAGGCTTGCAGAGGACGAAGTACATGGACAGCAGTATCAAACCAGTCTTCTGACAGAAGAACACAACAACAACAACAACATGCCACTGCAGAATTATTTTTCAACAAATACAGACATGCCTGTTCTCTATCGTTTGGTAAAGATGTCATAATAAGATTAACTTTACTTAGCCATTACTACTGTTATTTTCTGTTTTAATTAGTAGATCTCCTCATTACTTCTCACCTTCCAACCACCTGTAATTTGTTTTGCATCCATTAGTTTCCCAACAATTCATACTTATCTATTCTGTCAAGCTTATACTTTACTGTTAAATGTTCACATGCTAAAAAAACATTCAGGTCTTGTTGTTGTAGTATTCAGTCAAAAGACTGGTTTGATGCAGCTCTCCATGCCACTCTATCCTGTGCAAGCCTTTTTTCCAAATAACTACTGCAGCCTAAACTTTCTGAATCTGATTACTGTATTCATCTCTTGATCTCCCGCTAAGATTTTTACCCTCCACACTGTCCTCCAGTACTAAATTGGTGATTACTTGATGCCTCAGAATGTGTCCTATCAACCGATCCTTTCTTCTAGTCAGGTTGTGCCACAAATTTCTTATCTCTCCAGTTCTGTTCAGTACCTACTCTCTAGTTACAAGATCTACCCATCTAATCATCTGCATTCTTCTGTAGTACCGTATTTCAAAAGCTTCTATTCACTTCTTGTCTAAACTGTTTATCATCCATTTTTCACTTCCATACATGAGTACAATCCATACAAATACTTCCAGAAAAGACTTCCTGACACTTAAATCTATATTCAATCTTAACAAATTTCTCTTCTTCAGAAATGCTTTCCTTGCCGTTGTCAGTCTACATTTTACATCCTTGCTACTTACATCATTATTATTTATTTTGCTGCCAAAACAGCACAACTCATCTGCTACTTTAAGTATCTTGTTTCCTAATCTAATTCCCTCAGCAACACCTGATTTAATACAATTACATTTCATTATTCTTATTTTCCTTTGGTTATGTTTTTCTTATAGCCTACTTTCAACACACAGTCCATTCCGTTCAACTGCTCTTGCAAGACCTTTGCTTGTCTCTGACAGAATTACAGTGTCATCAGCAAACTTGATTTATTTCTTCTCCCTGGACTTTAATTCCTACTCCAAATTTTTCTTTGATTCACTTTACTGTTTGTTCAATGTGCAGACTGAATAACATCGAGGATTGGCTACAATATTGTCTCTCTCTCTTCTCGATCACTGCTACCCTTTCATGCCCCTTGACTCCTATAACTGCTGTCTGGTTTCTATACAAGTTGTAAATAGCCTTTTGCCCCTTGTAATTTACCACTGCTATCTTCAGAATTTCAAAGAGTGTTTTCCAGTCAATACTGGCAAAAGCTTTCCCTAAGTCTACAAATGCTGTAAACATAGGTTTCCCTTTCCTTAACCTATCTTCTAAGAGAAATCTTAGGGTTGGTATTGCCTTGCATATTCCCACATTTCTACTGAATCCAAAATGATCTTCCCTGAGGCCAGCTTCTACCTCTTTTCTCAATCTTCTGTAAGGAATTTGTGTCAGTATTTTGCTTCCATGACTTTGACAGTTTGGTAATTTTCACACCTGTCAGCACCTGCTTTCTTTGGAACTGCAATTACTATATTCCTCTTGAAGTCTGAAGATATTTCATCTGTCTTATATATCTTGCACACCAGATGGAAGAGTTTTGTCATGACTTGTTCTCTCAAGGCTATCAGTAGTTCAGACAATGTCATCTACTCCCAGGACCTTGTTTCAGCTTAGGGCTTTGAGTGCTCTGTCAAACTGGCAGTGTCATGTCTTCTGTCTCATCTCATCTACATCCTCTTCTGTTTATACAATATTGCCTGCAAGTTCATCTTCCTTGTGGAGACTGTCTGTACACTCTTTCCACCTTTCTGTTCTGTGCTGCAGACTGGTTTTTGATCTGAGCTTTTGATGTTCATGCAGCTACTGCTATTCTCCAAAGGCCTCTTTAATTTTCCTGTAGATAGTATCTACCTGCCCCCAAGCGAAATATTTGTCCTGTGCAGGATCTTCTCTTTCATAAAGCACTCAAATATTTCCCAGTTGTTTGAGAATTTTTTAATACTTTGTATGCAACTAGCAGAAGTAACACTTCTTTATAGTTGATATTTTGTTTGTATCCCTTGCTTATGCCAGTAGGGGCTGGATTAATGCTATTTTCCTCTCTTCCGGATTCTTTTTTTACACTTTTAGTTCCATAGGACCAAATTGAGGAGCAAATCTCCAAGGTCATGGAATGTGTCAGTACATGAAATTACAATGTAAAAGTAATGACAGATAAAACAAAATGTTTATGGACCCAAAAAAGGCCAAGCCATAAGTTTACATTTCTATTTTAGATCTCTTAGAATCTTTGGTTCTGATCATTTCAACAACTCACTTAATTTTTTTTGGTGTGTGTTTTGATGGCTTCACAAATATCTATCTAGCTCTGTTTGTGGCAAATATTCCTTGAGATAGGCTGATGTTGCTACAAATTGTAATTTAATTGTTGGAACTGGACAGTTTAAGAAACAGTCAAAATAACACGTTAATATTTCACCATTTTTTCTTATTATTTGATCCCATTTTCATCTTTGAAAGAAATAATTGGTGCTTGATGGAGAAGTACATGTTTAAAAGTTTGGTAAAAAATTCTCGTATTACTTTTCACGAAATTTTGATTTTATTCCTATAAGCTGATATTTTTCATAGGTTCTTTAAATTATTTCTTTCCTTTGCTGTGTGAACTGTTCTAGGTGGTGTTCACTTTTGGAACCTCTTCTATTTCTCCATATTTTTTGAGTTATTCATTTAATATCTTTTTCACACTCTTTGTACTAATGTTTCTTCTTTTTATTCACACCAATCACCTGTTTTAGTTGTTTTGACTTCTTCTCAAATGGAGCCATTGTGGTTACTTTCTGAGTTTCTTTTTTAATTTAGATGGAAGATATTGAATTTTAACCTTACAGAGATAATATTTGTATTCCCTATTTCTGAACACTTCAACATTCATAATTTCTGTGATATGGCTATGTGGTCTACCTGAAATTATTATACATTTACATATACTGAAGTTTTCTCCTTTCTTGTTTTTTTTGTGAAAACATGTGGACATTGGTTTCCACTAGGGCATTTCACATATTTTGATCACTGTTTCGTTATTTCTGTTTGTTCTTAAGTGCGCTGGTTACTTTCCTAAATATATTTTTCTTCCAACTTATGCACTTAAGTTGACAACAAGTATTTTAACTTTGTTTTTGGGTGTGTTGATTTCAGATTTCAAAACTGATTTACTTTCTGCAGATTTCTTTTGTCATCTTCATTTATAGTTGTACATCAATTTATGCAGGTATAGCTTCCAGTCTGGCACTTTACTAGTAACAGGTGTTCTTTCTCATTTTGACATAAATTTTGTTATATTGTGACATTTTTTACATAAAATGCTGTTCCAGCATAGTTTCCCTTCATAAGTTCTGTAATGTAATACGCCAACTACATTCTCATCCAAAAATCCAGTTTCCTACAGTGCTAAAATTTGAACAAAGTTCTTCTGTAGAAGTAACGCCAATTTCTTTCCTTTTACATCTTTCAGAAGAAAATTTACATTAAAACGTCCAAAGTGGTACTTCCTTTTGAAATTAAATTTAGGAGGTTTTCCAGTACATTCCAGCTCTTCACCACATATTATTTATTTTATTGTATCTTCTCACATCCTCCAGAAGAAATTTCCATTTAGTTTCTTTAGATCAACAAATTCAAGCACATTTCTGTAACATTTTGTTTGAAACTGTCACCTCATTAATAGCTGACTTCTGCATAAGTCTGTTATATACAAGGTGCGGCAGCATTCATAGTAGGATGTTAAAAACACACCCTCAGGCAGTAACTGTAATTTATTTATTACCTCTTATGTCAATTAATAGTTAAAGATATGCCATTTACTAATGTGTAAGTCATTGTCCATTGTGTGGATTACTTTTTGCACAACACATTCATCTAGGCGGTGTTGGAATCTTTCCATAACTTGGCGTAATGTATTCCCTGAGACATTGCCGACGGCAGTTCTGATGCGATCCTTCAACTCCGGAATGGTGGCACAATATTTTCGGAACACTTTTTGCTTCAGGTAGCCACAAAGTAAAAAGCCTGCACATGAAAGGTCAGGTGAGCGAGGTGGCCAGGAAATATAACCAAAATGGGAAATTACTCTACTGGGAAACGTCTGTCGCAAGAAATCCTTGCAAATTCTGGCCACCATTCCTGAGTTGAAGGATTGCATCAGAACTGCTGTCAGCAATGCCCCAGGAAATACATTATGCCAAGTTATGGAAAGCTTCCAACGCCACATAGATGAATGTGTTGTGCAGGCGGGGCATCATTTGACAGGAGTCACATTCAAAAAGTAATCCACGCAATGGACATTGACTAACACATCAGTAAATGGCATACCTTTGACTATTAATTGACATAAGAGGTAATAAATAAATTCCAGTTACTGCCTGAGGGTGTGTTTTTAATATCTTACTATGAATGCTGCTGCACCCTGAATAAAGAATCACCATGTGTTGATTGTCACTCATGAAGAGTTTCAACCATACCCAGCACAAGATCAATATAAAACTTGAAGCACAGATACAACTGTACCACATGAATGACTGCAGGCTTACTGTGCCTTACAGCGAAAAGTTTTTGTATCCAAGCTTCAGGTTTTATTTTTACCCAATTATGTTAATGGCTGAAACACTTAAGCAATAATAAACACATTGCACTACAGACAAATTTTGTACGAAAGTGTCGAGAATGTTGGTAATCTCTGTAAGGATCTGTCCTATGCAGTAAAAGTACCTTTGTTAAATAATTGCCCCTTTCGTCTACGTATCTATCACCTATGCTTTCTAAGATGCTCAACTTGTTGCTTAATTTAATACGGTATAACACTCCATTATTCTTAAATAAATTCTTATAACCTACATCTCTGACTGCCCACCTGATGGGTCTGTTTCTTTTGTTGTATCTATGTTTATTCTGCACATTACAAGTCTACGATGATGATGTAAAATTTGTGTCAATATGTAATCAGTTTTATTTGCAATTATTTTTGGCCCTAACCAAGATATTTTCTGCTTGCTTCCTATTGCAAGACTGTGTTAAGGAGAAAGACATTCTTCATTGTAAATTCTACTGAGGTATGTCATTTTACTTTTTGTACCATAGCCAAACTTTTCCACTAAAAAACCTTGTTTTCAGCCAACTTTCAATTTAAAATCCCTCATTATCATTTTGTAGTGGGATTTGTTACCATTTATTACACGCTTCCAGGGTCTGTTCCTATGCAGTAAAGTAATTGTACTTTGTCTTCGTTCTCATATCCATACTCTGATAATTGGGTTATAAACCATTTGTTCTTGTTTAACCTCTCTTCCAGCTTCATAAACCTGCCTTCAGACGTTAATGGTCTACAGTTTATGGTACCTAAATAAAACTTAGTGTAAGGAAATGGTCTTCTATGGTCTACATTATTGCTTGTTCAGTCGTACTTCATTTCCCAGTGTCTGGCTGCAGAACAGAGCACTGATGATGCCTAAGGTTCACATACCTCGGTGGAAGTTCTCAAAGATGACCAATATCATCACGCCTAATGACACAGCTGCCTTCGTTGCACATATGGCCATGCAGACCTACCTCTCTCTTGCGCATATGCCAAGTTGCAGTGTGACCTGGTTATATGCACTTCCTTTCCTCACCACTACACCACATTATAACACAACCCACCAGCATGTTTCCTAAGATGTGTGAAAAGGCCACATGCCTGTTGGTTTGCAATCAGCAACTGCTTGCAGGCGAGTGAAAGCAAGCTCTGTGGAAGGCAAGTGACAGGAAATGAGAACTGCTAATTTAGCTTTGCCACAAGGATGCAGTCTGCACACAGCAGTAGCACAGAACTGGAAGAGTTCGGCAAGGCATGTTGCAGTGACGCAGCTGGGGGGGGGGGCTTTTAGGCAGGGAAATTGATGTGAGGAAAGTCACCACAGAAGGGTTTCCAAGTGTCATTGCCTGATCAGCTGCACATCTAGCACCAGATGTTGGTTTGTAGCATGGGTGCAGATATTTCTAGAATAAAAGTTAATTGAACACAGCTGACAAATTGGAGGTGCCGGCAGAACATGGAGCTTGCATTATAGTATACCATTATACTACGCTGTGTGATTAAAAGTATCCCCCCCCAAAACATATGTTTTTCACATTAGGTGCACTGTGCTGCCGCCTACTGCCAGGTATTCCATATCAGTGACCTCAGTACTCATTAGACATCGTCAGAGAGCAGAATGGGGCATTCTGCGGAACTCACAGACTTCGAACATGGTCAGGTGACTGGGTGTCACTTGTGTCATATGTGTGTACGCGAGATTTCCACACTCCTAAACATCCCTAGGTCCACTGTTTCCAGAGTGATAGTGAAGTGGAAACGTGAAGGGACATGTACAGCACAAAAGCGTACAGGCCAACCTCATCTGTTGACTGACTAAGATCGCCAACAGTTGAAGAGGGCTGTAATGTGTAATACCGTATTTACTCGAATCTAAGCCGCACTCGAATCTAAGCCACACCTGAAAAATGAGACTCGAAATCCGAGAGAAAAAAATTTCCCGAATCTAAGCCGCACCTGAAATTTGAGACTCGAAATTCAAGGGAAGAGAAAAGTTTTAGGCCGCACCTCCAAATCGAAACAAAGTTGGTCCATTGTAATATGAGAAACAATTTAGGTCGAATGAATGACGATACAGCTACAGTAGTTTGGTTCGAGTCGTAAGCTTAGCAGTTAAGCTTTACCAGGTAGCCATTGCTATGCGTCAGGCGCTCTGTCCGTATTTATACGGATACCCTTCCTTTTTCACATGCTGCGTCTGGTTTGAATTGATTGCTTATTTTTCTTTGATCAGATAATTGCCGTTGTCTTTGTTATAGGTGTTTATGTCACCCTAAGCTGAAAATGCATTACTGTACTGACATGCATTGTTTGTCGCATTCTGATAATGAATGTTTACGGCCTATCACCGCTCGCGGCATGGGTTCCTTATGTGCACGCTACCGCCGCTTACAATTAGAAAAAAAAGAAAAAAGAGAGGAATCGTCTCATTAGCGAGACGATGGCGAGCGACTGCTATTCGTTGTTACTTACGCTGCTGCTTTCTTTGATAATGATCAACAAGAACCAAATAATAGACTGCGTATGATAGATGTTCTGAACGAGAGTTTACCGAAAAATTTTCTCCGTTTGAAAATCTTTGCAGACGCCTCTTTATTACTTTACATTCTGCACAGAAATTAGAGTCATCTTAGATTTAAAAACCTAGTCAATTGCCGTGCTTCATTTCTGACTGTATCACTATTAGGCATAAGAATAATATGAATAAAAACATGGCATAATATGTATATTCTTCACAGTTTGCTGTTGCCTCACTCTAGTTTCGTAGTTTATTAGGCAGACAGGTTTTTAATGAGATAGCAGCAAACACGAAAGAATACATGGCAAAATGTTTATATTCGTATTATTCTTATGGTGAAGAGAATATTGCATGTGATTCACAATTCATAAAAGTTCCTATTAGCAACCATCTCTTCTCACAGGTAAGAAAAAATTCAGAACATAGAGTTGGCCATATTGACAAACATCCCAAACAGTCTTGCCAGTCAGATTTTCATAGTACATTGAAATGATGCTAAATTCGAAGATGAACAATATTTAATTTGTATTAACTTCATTGGATAATGTATGAAAATGCAGTGGTCGAAACTCGGGGCAGAGAAAAATGCTCGTCTTCCACCTATTTTATTTATTTATTTACTGACGCAGAGGTTTTGGCGCCAGGATTTATCTTTGTGCCTGCAAAGCGTGCCTGTGTAGCGCTACATATATTCGACGGCAGAAGTTAGCTGTGGCGGCACCTACCAACATTTTTCAGAACTTCCATTTACTTTGCACTCGATTCTAAGCCGCAGGCGGTTTTTTGGATTACAAAAACCGGAAAAAAAGTGCGGCTTACATTCGAGTAAATATGGTAGGCAGACATCTATCCAGACTATTACACAGAAATTCTAAACTGCATCAGGATTGACTGCAAGTACTATGACAGTTAGGCAGCAGGTGAGGAAACTTGGATATCATGGTCGAGCGGCTGCTCATGAACCACACAACACCGGTAAATGCCAAATGACACCTCGCTTTATGTAAGGAGCATAAACATTGGACAACTGAACAGTGGAAAAACGTGTGGAGTGAAGAATCACGGTACACAATGTGGTGATCCAATGGCAGGCTGTGGGTACGGCGAATGCCCGGTGAAAGTCATCTGTCTGCATGTGTAGGGCCAACAGTAAAATTCGAAGGCAGTGGTGTTATGGTGTGGTCGTGTTTCTGATTTGTTGTTTTGTGGGACACTATCACAGCACAGGCCTATATTGCTGTTTTAAACACCTTCTTCCTTTCCACTGTTGAAGAGAAATTTGGAGATGGCAATTGCATCTTTCGACATGATCGGGCACCTGTTCATAATGTACGATTTCAGGTTTCAATGGGAATTTGTAGCTTCATCGTGGCCAGCCTATGACATTCTCCTGCTAGCTGTAACTTCACTGCATTACTCATAGGAAAGACACAGTTTCGACATGTAGTAACTATGCCAAGCCACTTCAATTAATAAGGTAGCTAAGAATGTTAAAGGTTCTTTTCAAGATTCTTACATCCTAAAAAAAAAACATTGAATGTGCCATATAAACACATTTATGTAAGATTAGGGGCCATGAATAATTAATTTAATTGCAAGTTAGCCTGTGGGAGATAGTTAAACATGCAGATATCCAACTGAAGGTACGGCTGGAACTCTTTCTTGGCAAATGGATGTGTCTTTTACCATAGGAATAGAGGGCTCAGCAGGGGGTAGGGTGAGGGGAGAGTGGTGGAGAGATGCTCATGGGGTGGGTCTTCCCTGCCTGCCCTGACATTAACGCCCTTAACCTAAAGTTCAGAGGTCATTCAGCACTTTGGTTTTGAGTGTAATAAATGTCAATGCGTCATAGCCAGTAGACAAAATAGCCATCCAGGTTTGCCCACAGACTCCTCCGCATATTCAGCTGATGCCACCGTCAGACCAGTCACCACCTTGTAATGATATGCATTTAAGCACACACACACCACAGCAACATTCTATCTTCCAATGTTTGTTTGTCTCAGAGTGATGGTTAAAAGCATAGGAAACATGATCATGGGATTTTCATTAATACAGAGTGAGGCATAAAGGACGAATGGTTTTCAAATGAACAATACATTGTTAGGAGTGCTTCAAATTTTTTTTTAAACTGCAGAATAACACTCAAATAATGTTGCCATTTAAGAAAATTAATGTTTGAAAACAACATCTCCCAGGTGATGGCCTTTTTCATCGACGCACTTCTCAAGGCGCTCTTGGAAGTTGACTTCAACTCTCTGCAACATACCTCTGTCTATTTGGACGATTTCCACATAAACAGCTTCCTTCAATTCTTCAAGTGTATGTGGTTTATGCACTTACACACGTGATTTGAAGTAACCCCACAAAAAGTAGTCACACATAGATAGGACACGGGAATGAGGCGGCCAATGAATGTCCCTAAAGCGGGAAATAACTCTACCATGAAAAACAGTCTTAATTGCTTCCATAGTCAATCTTGTCGTGTGAGCTGTAGCTCCATCTTGCTGAAACCACACTTGCCGGATAGGAATACGTTTTCTTCTTAATTCAGGTAGGAAGAACTGAGTGATCATCTCTCTATATCATTCAGAGGTTACGGTTACAGCGTTCCTGCTCTTGTCTTGGAAAAAGTGTGGACCAATAACATCTGTACCTGTCACAGCACACCAAACAGTCACCTTGGGGCTATGTAATGGTTTCTCATGCAGTAGTTTTGGGTTTTCACTGGCCCAATAATGACATTTCTGATTTACCATTCCATTTACATGGAAATGAGCATCACTCATAAGCAAAATAATAGTGTCATTTTGCTCAAATACGGCAGACATTTCTTGGGCAAAATTTAACTGCTGTTCATAATCTCTTGGGTTTAATTTTTGCACAGTGGCCATTTTGTAGGGATGAAATTTTAGGTTAGTATGCAAAAAATGCCTTTTCTTTGTGTTTGGAATGATTCTACCCAATGTGAAATGGTGTTACAAGTGGGAACACTATCATGTCTACCGAGATTGCAATAGTGACGAAACTCACGCTGCACTACAACAATAGACTCACCATTGCACACAAAACTATCATAGCTAAACACACGATGTTGCACAGTCCACGGCTCCATGACCTTGACTGAACAGAATGGCAGGAGCTACCGATTACATTACCACATCACTCCCACCTCCCACTGCCAGAGCCTGAATACTAGCTGTTCTAAAAATGTCCGTCCTTTCTGCCTCCCCTGTATAATGGGCAATTGGTTTATCTTATAACAGTAGTGATGGAAAGACGACATCAACTGTTTTGTAATAGCATCCTGCAAGGAGTACTTAAAATTAACTAGATGTTGTCAAAACAAACATTTTAATTCATGTAAATGTAATGATTGTAATGTCCTCTTTTTACATTCCTGCACATGGTACTCCCAATTCATTCTTTTATTACAATAAATGTGAGTGACACACTCAGATACTATTATCTTATGATTAATAGATGTAATAAACATTATTTCCCAATGTGGGGCCTTAACCAAATCCGTCACAAACATGAACAATGCAAAATATCAATATACAACAGTCTCAGTCCAAATTTCAGTGCTGCTGAATCTCAGAAACTGGGAAAAAATAAGACCAGACTGCATGCTAATTACATGCCAGCAAAAGTCTGTCAATTTTGTTCTTTAGCAGCCAGTCTTTGTGTCACCTTTAATACACTAGGCCAAGAGGAGAAGACACTTTGCCTCCTCATGCATAACAACAAATACACTATCAAATAGCTGAATGGATGTACTTCTCGCTCTCCTCCCCTCTTTCCTTTCTCCTTGGAAAACACGATTAAAAATGGGCACACTTCATATGCTGTGACTGCAGTGTAAACACTTTTATTGCTCCAAGATGACCAGTTTCAGTGTCTTATTCTGCCACCAGTAAAATACAGTTGGTGAAATGCATACAAATGATAAAAGCCACACAGCTAAAATCCTTCCCGTCCATGAAAGCTGGTGGCAAACATGATTCTCCTGATTCTCTTTGATTTGGAGAATCATGTTTGCAACCAGCTTGCCCTGACAATATGAGAATTTTAGCTGTGTGCTTTTTATCATTTGAGAGCATTTTCCCAAATGTGTGTATTCCATCAACTGGATTTTTATCAAGAGTTGTATACGTGGAGAGTGCCTTCCATGCTTCAATTTCATGTAATGTAACATTGCAATTTTATAGCAAGTTCCAGAAGATTAAATGAAGGTGAGATAAGACTGCTGAAACTGGTCATCTTTGAGCAATAGAAATGTCTACACTGTGATTCTGGCATATGCAATGTGTTCATTTTCAGCCCTACCGATCAACCCACAGCACAGTATGTGTACCTTAAACATTACTAAACGCACCTCAGCAGACAGCATGGTACTGATATTTGACTGTGTGAGTGCTTGATATCATCTTCAGGAATTTGATGACTGTGTAATCTTGCATCAAAAGGGTGTAAATCAAACTAATTAATCAATTTGGTAAAGGAAAACATGGTCCATTGCAGACCATAATATGCTTTATTAATTGTGCGATCAGTAAGTTATGACATTAATGTCATATTCAAGCACATGTGGATAACCATCACACGATTTATCACATTAGATGCAGCACATAAGTCAAATTACTATTCCACATATAATGCCACATTTTATATAGTCCATATACAAATATACATCATGCGTGGATAAAAGCCATGTCAACATGTGACGACATATGTGGACTGCGTAAAATGTGACCTCATGTGTAGAATAGTAATTTGGTTTATGTGCTGTGTTTAATGTGATAAATCATATGATGGTTTTTTATATGTGCTTGAAAATAACAAATGTCGAAATAGGAGCTGATCATACAATTAATAAAGAATATTACGCTCTTCTTCACAAAATTTTTTGAAGCTGTGGATCCATGCAAAAACAAAATTACAATTATTAATCAACATTATAAAAAGATATTTGTCTGCTTCGCAATTTTCCAACTTGAATATGGACGGTTTTGTTACTTATTCCAAAAGATAAAAAAAATATTGTCGCATTGGCATGTGCTGAAAATATTGTGCTTTTCTCAGTATTAAGAAGCATTGAGTACCGTGCATAATGTAATGTTTGTAATAAATACACTTACAAATATGAAGTGCAGCTGCAACACAGTCAAATCTGACTATGTTTAAAATAATGTCACTCAAAGAATTTGACAATTCAAGGAATAATAAATACAAGCATTTTATTTTATTTCTACAACAATGATTTAAAATATTCTTTCTCGTAACAGAACACTGACAAGTAACAATGTGTATATGAAACAGGATGGAAGTCCTGCCAAATGATGACTGTTCATATAATACATATATTATGCACACATGTAACATACTGATGCACTTAAATATCACAGGAACAATAAATTGGATACAAGCAAAAAAAAATGAAAATTACTAATTTTCTTGTGCACGACAAGAACAAAGTTATCTTTCTTTTATTGCATCCAGGAGAAGAATATCACATGCTGTAAATAATATCTCTATCATATAATAATACATCAAGTCGTAAATGTAGAGTTTCAGCATCTGAATTACATATGAAAATACTTCATCTGTCCCAAAACAAATACAATTACTATATGGCTGAAAAATCAGATGCGATAAGAAAAATTTTCTGTACTTTGTGTTGTAAAATTAAATAATTTGTGAACTCAACACAGGTACTTTGTTAATCTCTTTTTCATTTGAATACAAAAATGTTTCCTCCTCCAGTCAACGTTTAACAAAATAAGGATTTTATATCAAACACATCAGCATGTGATGTAAAATGGTATACTACTTTACACTGAAAGTACGAATCATGGATAGAACTAATATTCTGTTCAGTCAAAACTGCAACTATTCCAACTCAACCAATACGTGGAAACATAATATTGTCAAAATATAAAGCAAAAATTTCTTAAGTCAGAAAGTACCATGCAGGGCAAAAATGTAACAGAAAAACAAACATAAAAATATAATTGTGTTATGCAGATGGAAAGAAAAAAATGCTCTCCTTCCTAATTTACTAAAGATTTAAGTGCAATTACATTCCAGAACTGATTGAATAAAACAAATACTTTGGTATGAATGGTGCACAGTTCCTCTACTTATGAGTAAGTAAAATATCTGGAACAGGGCTATCTTACACTGGTGAATGTGTAACGCAAGGAACATTGTTATCTACTCTACTGTGCATGCAACTGATTTTTAAGGGTCCTATTCATCTCTTATATTACAGTTCATCACTGCTGCCATGAAAACATTCCTGTAATGTACATACTAAAAGAGGGAGGGAGGGAGGGATGACTGGAAGTAAATATGAAAAAAATATAAAACAGTCTGCCTCAATATCTTACACAGAAAATTCATTCACAGATGCTATTCGTTTATAAATTGAGATGAATGGATAGAATAATAACTTCACAATCACGCATTATTAACAAAAAGCTAAGTTTAATTCATTCAAAAATAACTTAAGCCAGTACTATACTCTTGCACATTGAAAGTGCATGTGGAATGCAGATTATCTTAAGAAACTGAACATAAATTAAACAGGAATGTGATTTGACAACCTTCTCTTTGAAAACAATGTAGTTATGGAACTGGGATGAATAGAGATTACTATTTTACAACAGTCACTGCACACAAATATTTGGTGTACCATACTTTTTAACCAATTATGTGATAAATATCACATCAAATTAATAAGGAAGATGCAGAAGAGTGGGCACAAGTACATTCATATTCATCAGTAAGGTGATACTACATGCAAAGCACAATGATCTTTTTATTTGGAAAAATTATAAGCAACAAACAAATTGCCTGTAACACTAAGCTGACATTATGTCATAACCTCCTCATCTAATAATACTGGCTGCATAAGGATTAGTACTTGAAATTTCATTCAGTTACTTTGCAAATATTTGATGTTTTACACTGATAATGGCCTTTATTTTTGTGCTTCCTCTCCTACAAAGCCAAACAGACTTGAGAGGAAATCATGTATATGGTAAGAAAGCACTTCTTTTTTTTAAAGACAGTTGTTGTCAGTTGGAAGGTTTAAAAATGTCCTCTAATACTGGTAGCCATTTAATGAAATGTCAGTATCTGTTCAGTATATGTGCAAATGCCTTGTAAATGATACTGACTATACAAGACTATAGCTGTAACAGATAAACCACAAATATCTGTGAAAAACACAAGCTATAGAGACAAAACTGTAACTTAGAGGATGTTCTGACATCATCATCCAGTCCAATACACGTGATACAATGCTTACGCAGATTAAATCGAATAAATGAACAAAATTTTACAATAGTGGCCTTAAATGTCACTTAACAAGTTACAACAGATATGACCAGTAATTTGATACACAAACTCTATCGCAACACTTTCAATGTACCAGTATTGGTACCATAAACTAGGCCTTGGCCAGGCTCGGGTGCCCAGCGGATACAATTCAGACTAGTAAAGCTATTTTCACGATTCTGTTCAATGTCACGTAGGTGACACAGGCGACCACGGCCTCCTATTGAACGACCAGGTTTTGCATCTTCCATACGAAAAATCTGTGCTACAGTAGGGCGATCAGTTGGAAGTACGATACGTCGTGATGCAAGGCCCACCAGCAGGTGTCTGCAGGCAGGCGACAGTGACACAGACACAGCATTCTGTTCAAAACTTGTAGTGTACAGGCACTGGCCCAATGACTCCCATTCTAAACTATATACGCCTGGAAAACAAGAAACAATGTTATGCAGTCTATAAATGATCCACACAGAAATATCAAAGATAATGAATCGTACTGTGACAGGTACAATATATCATACTTGACAACAATGAAGCTGGACTTTTTTTGCCATCAGTCTTCTGACTGGTTTGATGGGGCCACCATGAATTCCTCTCCTGCACTAACCTCTTCTTCTCAGTGACACTAGCATTCTAAAACCTGAATTATTTGGTAGATATATTCCAATCTCTTGCTGATTCTGTGGAGGACCACCTCATTAGTCCACCTGCTTTTCAACATTCTTCTGTAATACTACATCTCAAATATTTTGATTCCCTTGTGTTCCAGTGTTCACACTGTCCATGATTCACTACCATACAATGCTGTCCTCCAAATGTCAAAAAATGGCTCTAAGCACTATGGGACTTAACATCTTAGGTCATCAGTCCCCTAGACTTAGAAACTACTTAAACCTAACTAACGTGCGGACATCACACACATCCATGCCCAAGGCAGGATTCAAACCTGTGACTATAGCAGCAGTGCGGTTCCGAACCGAAGCGACTAGAACCGCTCGGCCACAATGGCTGGCCAAAATGTCATTCTCAGAAACTTCTATCTCAAATGAAGACCTATATTTGATGCTAACAGACTACTGGCTAGGAATGTCCTCTTTGTCTTTGCTAGAGTGCTTTTTATGTCCTCCTTGCTTCATCCATTGTGGGTCCTTGTGCTTCCAAGGTAGCAGAACTCCTGAACTTCATCTAATTCGTGACCATCAATTTTGATGTTAAGTTAAGAATATTTCAATATTCTCATTTCTGCTACTTCTCATTACTTTCCCTTTTTTCTGATTTACTCTCAAGCCATATTCTGTACTCATTAGACTGTTCATTCCATAGAACAAATACTGTAACACTTCTTCACTTTCACTGGGGGTAGCGATATCATCAGTGAATCCTATCATTGATATCCTTCCACTGTGAATTTTAATCACACTCCTGAATCTTCCTTTTATTTCCGGCACTGATTCTTCGAGTATAGATTGACGGGTATGGACAAAACACAGCGCCCCTCTCCCACACCTTTTTTAATCCGAGCACTTTGCTCTAGATCTTTCAATCTTATTCTTTCTCTCCATTCTTGTATATCGTCCACCTTTCAGTGTAACTTAATCCTATTTTTCTCAGACTTTTAAACATCTGGCACCAGTTCACATTGTCCAATGTTTGCTGTACATCTACAAATGCTATGAGTATATCTTTATTTTTCTTCAGCCTTGCTTCCATTCAAGTGCGAAGTCAGAAGTGCCTCTCTGCTGCCTTTACCTATTCTAAGGTGATTAAAAAGTAGTTCAAGTGCGAAGTCAGAAGTGCCTCTCTGCTGCCTTTACCTTTTCTAAGGTGATTAAAAAGTAGTTAAAAATACACCTTGAGCACTGAGAAGCAAAAATGGCCATTCGAAGGAGCAACATGACATGAGGGCTGCGGCAGGTTCAGCAAGAGTCATATAAATCAGGTGTGAGATAAATGCAAATAGACCTCTTGCCACGGAGTAAACAATACTTGCCACGGATTAAACAATACTGGTAACAATCTAAAAATTTTACACACACAAACAGGGGGGGAAAAACAGAAAAAAAACCCAGAAAGTAATCTACAATAACAGAACAGCCTGACAATGTACCTTTGACATTTTTCTATAACTGTAATTAATTAATTAACAAATTATTGTACAGTTCAAGTGTAAATAAAGAAGCATAAAACAGTAAGTTTGAATATTAAATGTTGTGGGTTCCCAATGGTACACTCAAATACACCAAAATTGATACAAAAGATATAGTAATTTAATAATCACCTCACAGCAGAAATGATCAAAACCTCTTTTATGTGTTTGCTGTGACTGTAGGCAGCATATGAGGATGAAACCATGGATACTTAAGGGCAATTTCATCTTAAAACATGCAGGACACGTCAGTTTATGATCATGAATTTCTCTATAAAACAATATATAGTATGCCGCTATATAATTTCACCTTGATTTTTGTAGATGGTTCAGTCCTTTGAAAAATGTCTATTTTGTAAATAACTCTTAAAACACACACACACACACACACACACACACACACACACACACACACACACACACACACACCTTGATGCAAACTCAACTAGCACACACACAACCACAGTCTCAAATCTTGGCAGCCATAGGCTTGGCCATGAGGGATGCACTTGAATTTGTGAGTGTGTGTATGTATGTTGTCTAGATCTGATGAAGGACTGTTTGGCCAAAAGCTTTGTTTGACAGTCTTTCTGTTGCATCTATCTGCAACTCAGTATTTCCACTATATGGAAAGTAGCAACTGTTCTTTTCATGACATAATTATAAACATTATCTTCTCTGCTCCAACTCTCTATATTACATAAATATTTATTATTGAAAATTTAAAAAATCTCATTTTTATGAATTTCTACGAATTATTAACTCAAAAATCTCCCTTACAAAACTTAGGAAAATTGCACACTACATTGTTTGGTTGATGTGTTAGTAGTTACTGCAATTGAAGTGGTATTTTTTTCTGTGTTAAGTGTTAGAAATTTTCCAACATTTTGCGTATTTAGCATCACTGAATTTTCAGTGTAATATTTGTGTGTTGGCAACTCTGTTTCCAGCTCTGCTCTTTTTATAAAAAATGAGTGAGAGCTTGCACATGAATCATTCTGTATTGATTTTTGTGTTTGGTTTGAAGTTTTTTTGTTAGGCACAACGTCAATGAGGAACACAACGTCAACGAGGAAATACAGAGTGAAAAGGTGAGGTATGTGGCCTATGAAAAAAAGACACAAGAAAGTGGTGTTTACGAAATGTGAAAAACACTTCACAATTGTTGGAAATTTGTTGGAGGTGTTGCAGAAATATCTTCATCCTCAAATAACTGTGCTACCATGACATCCACTGTGCAGGAATTGCTATACTTGGTACAACAAGAAATTTAATGACAACCTACCTGAACAATCACCTTCACCGGAATGTGAAACTGAAGAATGCAAAGCAGATGTTTATATTCCTGGGTGTGAAGTTGTTGATCCAACTGAATGTTAGCATTTCTTTTTAGTCTCTAATACATGACCCCTTAAATGACCAGGCCAGATAATAAGCACAAGAAGAAAATGATATGTACAAAGAAAAGTGGAAGAACTTGAGACAAGTTTCGCACAAGCAACATCTTACAACCTTTGCAAAGTGCATAATGTAGATGCACTTGCTGAAGAACCTGAAGATAATGACATGTGCACCCAATGTGATGTGTGGTTTCAAAACCTAAACACTGCTATCTCCACAGCCACCTATACTGAGAAGGTACAGTTACTGACACTGATACCTGTCAGATATTCCCAGCAGCAGATTCAGACATACATACCAATTTCTTCAAATTATTTAGCTACAAAAACTTGTAAAATAAAGAATGAAAACATTTGCACACACCCAGATTTCTATTGTGGGCATCCATTGTAAGAGGATACACTTAATGTTGCTCTGGAATTTTACCTAAGTGATGGCAAAGATTGCAGCATGCAAAATCCTAATCAGGCTGATGTTTTCTCTGTTAGTGAAAATGGCAAAAAGATCAGTAAGAGAAGCATATCTCCTAATGAAAAAGGAGAACGCCAATTTAAAAACAACAGTATCACAGGGAGGAAGTGCAGAGTTACAGACCTGATGCTTTTGTGTATGTGTCAAGAGCCACAAGATAATGTGCGCAGGAGTGTGAAGTGTTTCCTGGTGCTGAAGGGACAACTGTTAAACCGGTATAACTTCATGATACTGACAATGAAGTAACATATGCACTGTGGGAGGGAGGAGAGTTTGTGAAGAAGACAGTAGAGCTACATAAGGAAGAACAAAGTTCAAAGTTACCACTGGCACACACCACATGAGTCAATATTCACATGTGTTGCTCACTTCCTTGGAATATCACACTGTTTTGCTATTGTCAGTGATGATCTCATTCATGACAGTGCACATGCATGCTATGCTGTCAGCATGATAATTGACGACATAGCATTTAGAGGCCATGCAGTTCCTAAACATGTGTATGTGACTAATGGTCCAGCATCTCATTTTAAAAACTGCTTTAAGTTTTACGAGCTTGGAAAACACTGTACAGGTATTAAGACAAGAAAGGATATTTTCAGCAACAGATCTTGGAAAAAGGGCATGTGACAGTGTAGCAGGTCTCTGTAAACAGCTTGCAACTTGATTTAATCTCGTAAACAGCTTGCAACTTGATTTAATCTCCAGCATGTAGCTGTTGATGCTGTAACAGATGGTACTGGATTTGTACGGGCCATATAAAACTTACTAGAAAACATAAAACTCTTATTTCTAAATGAAAGTAAATTATGGAAATTCTGTTTTAAAAAAGAGCCAAGAGAGGTCTGTTATGATGCCAGTGGTGGGAATTCAGTCAACTCATTACCAGGTTGCATTCCTGAGTGGCATATACACTGCAAGAACAGTTCTTCGTGAAATTCAGCCTGTTACTATGTGTGAAATGCAGAGATCTCAGTCTACTTCAGAAGGCTTTGTTGTGAGCAAATTTATTTCTTGTTTGTATGACTATCAGTGGTGGGTGGGACAAATAATTTATGTCTATCATGGGCTGCAAGATGTAACCATTTCCTTTACGACACCTCATGGTCTGGCAAATTCTTTCAAATTGCCATCATCAACAAATCAGTGTGCAGTTCCCATTTCGTCAAAACTGCTCTTGTTGGATCATCCTTGTCCATGTGCAAATTCAGTTTGGCTATAAAAGTTCAAAGAGCAGCAAAAAACTCTTTTCAACAGTGCAGTACTGATTTTTACGGTGTAGGCAATTTTACTTCTTGGAATGTCATAAAGAAGCAAAATCATGACAGAAGACAATAAAAATTTGTGAATAATAACAGAAACAGAAAAAAACATATACAAAGCTTTTTTCCTGTATCTATTTTTTTATATATAAAATGCTTGCAAATGAACAATTGTTTTCCCACTGACTTGTAAGGCTGTAAAATAAGTATTTTGAAAGATATACCAGTTCTACATTACATTTACTCAATATCAGCAATCAATTTAAATTTTTAAGAGTCCAAGAATTCTTTGACATTGAGAGTAGCTAGGTCTAACAAAAAAAATTTCAAATTTTGCACCACAAAATACTGCCCACTCTGAATGTACCTTCCACAAGTAGCAACTAACTAATGTACCATGCAAGTTTTAAAATATTCAGGACGGGGTTATAGAGAAAATAATTTATACAGAAGCAAAAAATTTCAGATTCTCTTATCTTTATGTAGAAATATTTTAGAATTTAAGAATTTCAGGCATTAATGTCATAGCCGACAGTTAGCAGTTTTTCCGCTTATCATTTCTCAAGACGAATTAACATACTGTGACTATTCATATTTTCAAAACATAATTTTGAAGTCTGCTAAAACTTATAAATTTTTGTAGTTTGATTTTCCAAATTCAAGATGAGAAAAAACTCAGAAGTGTGTATGTGTTAGTCATGTCTGACAGTATTGTGAACAAGGTTTTTATTAAAAATAATTTCATCTATCAATTGTTCCTTTTTATGACCTTTTTTTTTATTTTCTCTCTTGCTATGACATTTTCACAAATACTCCCATTGAGAGAGAGAGGTCTGTAATGTTTCAAAAAATCATCACCACCATCAAAATAATTTATTTTTTGAGAGGTGTCTTGTAGAACTTATAAAAACATTGAAATAATGATGTGACACTTTCACTCTCGATCTGTACAATTTGAGATGAAGTCGCTGTTCACCCCTAAATAGTACGGATGTTGATAGGAAAACAGATACTACGAAGTGGTCTCTCAGACCGCGTTTTTATTTTTTGTACATAAAATCATTGTTTAGGGGATATATTTCTTTACGATTTCCTGTCATTCACTACATTCCTTGCAAGTAAACTTTATAATAATTTGTATTTTTTTTATAACAATGCAGGGCACTAAACTCATTGACAACTTTTAAATGCAGCAAAATATGCAGTATACTTTTATTTAATGCATTACTAAAATAGTTACCTCTCTACTCCTTCTCAGGGTATCATCAGAGGACAATATCACACATTCAAAACATAACTATATGGAAAAACAAACTTCAGTTATGAAAGATTGTATGTGAAATCAACTCTGAATTTACTATTTATTGTTGCAATGGAGAGCAACTATAGTACTCTGTAATTCTAAGAAGACAGAAACTTTGCCAAATTTTAAAATTAAAAAAATGAAGTCGGAAGTAATTACGTATTCTTATGAGGTCCTGAATCACATTTTAACCACTTTCAGCCTGCTTACATAACCTGCAGAGCTTCCTTGAAAACTTCAAACAAATCTGACCACCACACAGTTGACACCGATATCTGGTCTTCCACTTCAAACAAGGAGGGTAAAAGGCACGGGTTTTTTGTTTTTCAAATAATTCTTTCTGTGTTTGAGGCCCATATCTCCAAAACAGCAGCATTTTCTATGAGACTTTTTCTTATGCTAGTTGTTGGCTTCAGTTTTCTCCAGGGTCACCAGCTGTCGCATCTTCATCAGTTTCAGTTTCCTTCTCTGAATGTCACCAAGTATCTGTCGTCAAAATCTTCTTAGAAGAACTCTTCATTGGTTCTTGAACATCCACATCCATTTCATGTAAACACATTGCATATAAGATCCTATTTTCACACCATGGAGAAACGGTAACATTCAACCTAAAAAGACGCGCAGACACTATGGTACATCTGTGAGACCTTCCAACGTACAAAAATAAGAAACAGATCACAGCAGTTATGGCACATGTGGCTTACCATTAAACAGGAAGGTACACAGAAGAGTACAATTTACTTTGCCAGAGTATGTGACATATCATGAGACGATAAATCGTAGTGGTCTGAGAGATGATCCATAGTAGTTAATGGTTAAATACATTATGCACAAGGAACAAAATTAAAGGGATCACTGACTTAAAACGGAAAAATACTCAGAAATTTTACTGCCTTTAATAATTCGAAAATTACCAATATTTGTTTAGGCAGAAAGACACACAAATTTACCCGGCCAGCAGGATATAGCTCTACTACAGATTATATAATAACAAAAAGAGGGATTTCCTGGACATGTTAGAGATACCAGAGTTCATCAAGGAGTGAATACTGGATCAGGTCACTTCTTATTGGTGTCAATAATTGACATCTACACAAAACAGAGAAAACCAAAGAAAACAGTTAAGGGTCAAAAAGAAGAACAAGTTCTTAAAGTTTACCTTTTAGAATATACGGGGTGTTCAAAAAGTCTCTCCAGAGTGCCATATGATTGTTACCTGTGTGTGCCATATGCCACAGGGAATATACCAAAATGAAACTCTAGTGAAATACAAGTTATTAATTTATTGAATATTCTCAAAAATGAGATCGACAGGAAGTGCAAAATGGCTAAGCAGGGATGGCTAGAGGACAAATGTAGGGATGTTGAGGCTTATCTCAGTAGGGGTAAGATAGATACTGCCAACAGGAAAATTAAGGAGACCTTTGGAGAAAGGAGAACTACTAGCATGAACATCAAGAGCTTTGATGGAAACCCAGTTCTAAGCAAAGAAGGGAAAGCAGAAAGGTGGAAGGAGTATATGGAGGGCCTATACAAGGGGGATGTACTAGAAGACAATATTATGGAAATGGAAGAGGATGTAGATGAAGATGAAATGGGAGATACGATACTGCATGAAGAGTTTGACAGAGCACTGAAAGACCTGAGTCGAAACAAGGCCCCCGGAGTAGACAACATTCTATTAGAACTACTGACAGCCTTGGGAGAGCCAGTCCTGACAAAACTCTACCATCTAGTGAGCAAGATGTATGAGACAGGCGAAATACCCTCAGTCTTCAAGAAGAATATAATTATTCCAATCCCAAAGAAAGCAGGTGTTGACCGATCTGAAAATTACCAAACTATCAGTTTAATAAGTCACAGCTGCAAAATACTAACGCGAATTCTTTACAGATGAATGGAAAAACTGATAGAAGCTGACCTTGGGGAAGATCAGTTCAGATTCCGTAGAAATGCTGGAACACGTGAGGCAATACTGACCCTATGACTTATCTTAAAAAATAGATTAAGGGAAGGCAAACCTACGTTTCTAACATTTGTAGACATAGAGAAAGCTTTTGACAATGTTGATTGGAATACTCTCTTTCAAATTCTGAAGGTGGCAGGGGTAAAATACAGGGAACGAAAGGCTATTTACAATTTGTACAGAATCCAGATGGCAGTTATAAGGGTTGATGGGTATGAAAAGGAAGCAGTGGTTGGGAAGGGAGTGAGACAGGGTTGTAGCCTATCCCCGATGTTATTCAATCTGTATATTGAACAAGCAGTAAAGGAAACAAAATTCGGAGTCGGTATTAAAATCCATGGAGAAGAAATAAAAACTTTTGATGTTTGCTGATGACATTGTAATTCTGTCAGAGACAGCAAAGGACTTGGAAGAGCAGTTGAACGGAATGGACAGTGTCTTGGAAGGAGGGTATAAGATGAACATCAACAAAAGCAAGACGAGGATAATGGAATGTAGTCGAGTTAACTCGGATGATGCTGAGGGAATTAGATTAGGAAATGAGACACTTAAAGTAGTAAAGTAGTTTTGCTATTTGGGGAGCAAAATAACTGATGATGGTGAAGTAGAGAGGATATAAAATGTAGACTGGTAATGGCAAGGAAAGCGTTTCTGAAGAAGAGGAATTTGTTAACATCGAGTATTGATTTAAGTGGCAGGGAGTTGTTTCTGAAAGTATTTGTATGGAGTGTAGCCATGTATGGAAGTGAAACATGGACGATGAATAGTTTAGACAAGAAGAGAATAGAAGCTTTCGAAATGTGGTGCTACAGAAGAATGATGAAGATTAGATGGGTAGATCACATAACTAATGAGGAGGTATTGAATAGAATTGGGGAGAAGAGAAGTTTGTGGCACAACTTCACTAGAAGAAGGGATCAGTTGGTAGGGCATATTCTGAGGCATCAAGGGATCACCAATTTAGTATTGGAGGGCAGCGTGGAGGGTAAAAATCGAAGAGGGAGACCAAGAGATGAATACACTAAGCAGACTCAGAAGGATGTAGGTTGCAGTATGTACTGGGAGACGAAGAAGCTTGCACAGGATAGAGTAGCATGGAGAGCATCAAACCGGTCTCAGGACTGAAGAGCACAACAACAACAACAACATTTCACTTAACACAAGTTCTACTATGAATGGGTACCGAATGTCACTGCAGTATCATTGTGTGTTTATTGTTTTGTTGAGGGACCCACAATCCAATGTCTAGAAATTGCAATCCAAACTCCTATTTTCACAGAATGAAGTGGTTCCTCATGAATACACAATGGATTTGCAGTACTCCACATACAAGAATTTTGCGAGTTCATGTACCTGAATAAATGAAATCATGCCTCATCAGTGAAAAATGTTTCATTAAGAATATCCCTTCCATTTTGTTGAACGAAATTTTTCAACAATTGACAATAATGCAGTCTCTTGCCATGATCAGTATTTTTCAGTTCTTGCACGACTGTCACTTAGTATGGGAAAGTTTTAATTTTTTCCTTACAGCTGTGTGGGCCATTCCGACACTAACATAGATTTCCTGGGCGAGTTTTCTCACTGATTTGTTTGGACTCATGGACATTTTATTGGAAATATTGAATAGTTTATCCTCAGACAAAACGCTAGGACGACCACTTCTCGGTTCATCTGTCACTGAACCCATACTTCGAAATTTGTTAATCAAATCTCGCACAGTATCGCGATGTGGAAGTGTTGTCTCCACGTAACCTGAATTAAATGCTTGACGAACTGAAACTGTGCATTTACCACCAGCTTTGAACACTTGTCTGACTAAAAACAGATGTTCTTCAATGGTTAGCATTTTAACAGTGACAAAAGCTAAACAAACGAACCCGGCAGGCGAACAATCATACGGCACGAGAGGCTAACAATCATACGGCACTGCGGAGAGACTTTTTGAACACCCCGTACTAGCAAGAGAGATCTTTATAAAAAACAGTTGACAATGACATTAGCAACTTTAGAAATGGTAGAACACTTGTGAGAAGAATGGCAAAACTTAAGAACAGCCTTATCGAATATAGCTAATGAGGTTCTGGGGAAGAAAAGGAAATACAAGGAAACATAGAGGAGTAATAATTTGGACACCAGAGATAGGAAAAGCAATTAAAGGAAAACAAGAATCTTTCAAGATCTACATGAATAATCCCACTAATAAAAACTGTAATGAATATGAGAAGGGAAATAATGCGGAATGCATAACTCAAAAGGTGCATGCAGTATCATGGGGAACATTTTATTTGCAATTCAGAGCATGATTTACATGGCAGACAAACTATCGCCTATACAGTGATGAAATCACTCAACAGACAAGAAAACTATTGTATACAAGTTAATAATGTATAAGAGAATGAATGGATAGCTCATTATACAATTTTATGGTGTGGTGATGCTTTAATCCAAACATTACTTGAACTTAATGACACAAAAGGTCTGAACGATTTTGACATGAAAGAAATGACGGAAATGATAAAAGCTACAAAAAATAGGAAAGCCACTGGTTTGGATGATATTAATACAGAGCTGTGGAAGTATGGAGTGTTATTAATGCATTAGACTGGTTCACATATTTAACCAATGTTGGAGAAATAAGAAGGTACCAAAAGACTGGCTGAGAGCTGAAGATAATATCTATCTTTAAATAGGGCAATAGAAATAAATGTAGTAATAATTGAGGTACAAGCCTCCTGGATTCAGCCTATAAATTATATGCCAAGTCCTGAATGCAAGATTTAAAAATGTAATGGAAAAGTTAATATCTTTCAATAATGTGAATATAGAAATGTATATCAGCAAATGGAAAATGTTGAACATAAATGGAGTTCTTTTAGATCATAACACTAGACTAAATGTAATTTTATATGCAGGTGACCTAATTTGACTATAGAGAATGAAGATGATCTTCAAATGGGAATATATAAGTTGCAGCAGAGAGCTTACAACCAAACATTGTTGGTAGATAAAACGAAAGTGATGCCATTTCAGGGCAGACAACCAGTAAGATCCAAAATAGTCTTGAACAGTATAACCTTGGAGCAAGTAAAACATTTTAAATATCTAGGATATGACATCACTTACAAATACAACCATGATGTGGATCAAAAATTAAATAAAATTACTTCCCTATGTGGAGCCACCATAAAAAGTTTGCAGAATAAAATCAGAAAAGAAACCCAGCTCAATTTTTATGAAACAATAGCAGCACAACCCTTATTTATGGAAGTTAAGCATGAGTAACAACAAACAGACACCAAGAAAGTGGAATACAGGCACAAGAAATGAGATTTCTAACAAGAGTACAAGGATATACAAGGGAAGATCGAAAAAGTAACAAATATATAAAAAAATATTCTGGAAGAAGAAATGTAGGAAGACCATGCAAGAGATGGGTACTTTAACAGGCAATTTGTCTAATACATGAAATCAAGAAGAAGAAGAAGAAGAAGAAGAACAAGACTGACTCATGAGAGACAGCAGTAAGCAATACCACTTTGGGTAAGAGGAAACTACAATGTTTTCAGGCCCTTCCAGTAGCCAACAGGTTGTCTGCACAACAATAATGAAGTACTACAACTAATGAAAATATTATTTCCCTGATAAGTATATAAATAATACAGAAAAATCTTTTGTTTAATTCAGTATCCCACCCCATGTCATGATTTGAATGTAAATTGAGCACGGGAAGAACAGTTGGTGAATAATTCCTCATCACAAAGTATTTATTACTTTTGTCTGCTATTTTAGAATTGTTATTCCAGAAATGGGTGCTTAAATAAGAGAGAGAGAGAGAGAGAGAGAGAGAGAGAGAGAGAGAGAGAGAGAGACAACAGCTTCACTAACTGTCTTACATGGATAACATAATAGTGCTCTAATGTTGGAGAAAGTTCCCACATGGTCAACACGGATTTGGTCAACACGGATTTTGCTGAAATTTTGTGTGAACATTTGCGCATGTCCCAACTATTGCCAATTTATTACTTGCAGAGAGAGTCATTTCTTTGACTTTATAGCCCAGCTATCAATACTGCACCTATGAGTTTTTAGCAACCGTAAGACATAATATCTCCAGCAATATTTCTTGAAATAAACAAAACTAGGCCATCTCATGTAAGTTTTTGAGCTCTTCTAAGTGAAACAATAATAATATAAAAATTTCCTGAGGAATTTTCATATGGAGAATTTGAAGCAAAACTGGACAAAATATAGACGCTCAAATGAAATGTGAAGTTTACCTTTTTGTATCTCTGAAGGTAATTGCATGTAATAAGTTACCAATACACAATCTTAGAATATAAAATTTCATTCTCTTACTGTCTTCCAATAGTCTATAAATTGAGGGCAAAGTTGATGATTTCTCTATAAATGTCAAAAATGCCATTTTTGGCTCAGTTTAACAAAAAAAAAGAATCTTCTGCAAACTATTTTAAACCATTTTCATTAGAAGGACCAGCAATGTGAGTGTATAAGGCACTAAAAAAGAATAAGTTGGAGTTGCATTGAAAATGGGCCCTGCTTCTGTTGTTTCTCAAATCAAATCTGACATCTTTTAAAATATTCCACAGCTGTTCAGTACTGTCTGTGGAAAATGATTAGGAAATGAGATTTTGTCAGGCAAACTGCAAACAAGTAGTCTTTTTTGTTTTGTTATACATCTCTACAGCATTCAGCTCTATAATTTTTATAACAAATGAAATGGAATAAGGAATACAATAAAAAGAATAGTTTTCTCTTTTTCGTGGCCCTAATAATCTGAAGCAATCACATTTAAAAAAAGTAATTTTTTGGGTTCAGCCTAACCAAAATTTCTTCCCAAATAATCTCATCAGCAACATCATCTGACCAGCAGTATGGTTTTCCACATGAAATTCTACAGCAAATTATTGAAACCTGTAAAAAATTCAAATAGTTTGGAGGAAACATAAGCTTAGGATCCTAAAAGAGATATCTTCCAGCTTTGAGCTCTGACACTTATAGAAATGAATCATTAGGCTTGAGATCCTGTGTAAAGAAGCACTTATCTGGCTTTGAACTTTTGGTAAAGAAACAAACCTGTGGCTGCTGTTGCACAGCTACTAGGCATGACCCCTATGGTGCTGGGGAAACCAGCAGTGATTAAGCCAAAATGGATCACAGCAACAAATTTATACAATTTTTCGTCAGTACTCTAACATTCCAGATAAACTGCCAACTATACAAACACAAAGTTCACTATACCTCAAACTGGAATTTAGCTAGCTCAATAATAGCAATACACAATAAAAAGACATACTAATACAGTAATTCTCTATGAGATGAATCCATTCCAAAAAGTCAGGAAAACTGCTATGAACTTCACCAATTTTACACAAGGTGACTGGAGTAGAACCGCAAGGCTATTTATATGATGTATGTTGCAGCTGGTATGCAGCAATTTTACTACCATTATCTCGATTGCCTTGATAAAGCACAGTTAATATGTGAAGTTTATAACCAATTTTAGTCTGTAGTTATAGCACAAAACAGACTGAAATAAGTCATGATGAGTTGTATCAAAAAAACATCCCTTTTTTGTGTAATTCAGATTTTATTTCGCATCCTAGTCAGCAAGAACTTTGATATTGCCTTTTCCTGACAGTACTAAACAATTGTAGGATATAATAAAAGATGTCATATGTAATTCGAGTACCAGCGGAATATGGTCCCATTTTCAAAGTACCTCAATTTTGTTATTTTTTTAGGGCCCTATTTGATCACGTTGCAAAACCAAATGCAGTATTTTAGGTGTTCAGAACCATGGCCTTTCTAATAACTGGTTTAAGAGAGTTTGCGGAAGACACTTTTTCATAAAAGTGGGCCAAAAGTAGCCACTTTTGGCACCTTTAGAAAAATTGTCAATTTGTGAACTATCAAAACCAGTAGGAAAAGGAAATTTTACATTATAAGACCTTGTATTTGTAAGCTATTAGGTGCAAAGTTTCAGGTTTATCTTGCAATTGCTTCCAAAGATATAAAAAGCTAAAATTCACATTTTTTAAGCTTCTATTTTTTTTTTTTGGCAGACAACTTCAAATTAACCATATAAAAACTGCTAGGATCTTTTTTTTTTATTTCACTTAAAAATGCAATAAAAGTTGTACAAGATGGCCTAGTTTTGTTTCCTTCAAGAAAGTATTGCCAAAGATATTATATGTCTCAAATTTGCCAAAAACTCATGGGTGAATTATTGATAGCAGTGCTATGGGGTCAAACAAATGACTTTACCTCCAGAAGTATTGAATTAGTGGTAGTGAAACTTTACCAGTGTTTATTGGAAACAAGTGTGAATGTTCATGCAAAATTTCATCCAAATCTGTGATGGTCATGCAGTAATCTCTAAAACATTTGTCATGGAATGACCCAATATTTACATTTGTTCTATAAAATTTAGGAACATAATTTTTAAGTTACTGCAAGCAACAAAATCACTGAGATTAATGATGGAGTAACTTGATATGACTAAATAAAATAATTGCTCTGGCAAAAACTAGTGAAAACAGTATTTCATTTTTGAAACTAAGTTTTTTCACATAATGACTGACTAAATGGAGAGGAAGATCATAATATTATCAGCCCCTATACATCACTTACTTTCTCTCATGTCTCCTGTATCTACTTTGAACCTTCATCAACTTCCCATCTATCTCTGCCAGTTCTCACCTAGAAAATCTTTCCGTTGCTACCTGCTCTCCAGTACGTGCTAAAAAACAGCTGTCACACTAGCGTAAAACTAATGATAACTAGTTCAGATCTCTTCCAGACACTTTGTCATAGTTTAAAGGAAGCTTAAGTATACAAGACAATTTCTGAATGTTTCTAGTGCACTCACCAAGCATTGCTGTAATACACATGCGATTGGATGGCAACAGTGTAACAAGGAGTGCACCATCTTTGGAAACATCAACACTTGCATCATTGTGAATTTTACATTCCGAGACAATAACATTCTTCTCAGCTGAAATTTGCAAAAAATTAAGATAATACATTATATGTAGATCATACAGAACATAATATAAATGCAAGAAAGAAAATGTGTGACTTGTAACCCTTCACATATGTAGTCAGAAATAAGGAGAGAAAATTAAAACATATGATAGACATGAAACACAGTGAAAGCTTACAGATAGAATGCCTGTTGTAATACTGAAAACTCATATTAACAGAATCTTCCGTCGGTTCTTGGTAGAACAACATTATAATAATAAATGAAAAGCACCAGTTTGCTTTTGTTCTACAATATTATTTTTATTGCTAACCGGTTTTCGGCTTACAAGGCCATCTTCAGACATAACTTCTTTGGTGATAATACTCAGTAAATGTCTGAAGATGGCCTTGTAAGCCGAAAACCGGTTAGCAATAAAAATAATATTGTAGAACAAAAGCAAACTGGTGCTTTTCATTTATTATACTGAAAACTGTTCTATACCTCACTGGAAAAAAAAAAAGACTGAAGAAGAATTAACAGATGCTGCTGAAAAATGAATGTCTTAATTAAACACAAGCATCCCTCAGAGTTACACAGATTTTTTCCCCTTCATCTTTTTATCATTTCTCACACATAAAACCACCTGACTTCAAGCTTAATTGTTTAGCAGTCTTTCATTGTGTCTGTCTATGACTCAGTGATACCCGTATGTGGTTTGTACCAACCAAGACAGACAGGCTGTCACAGTAACAACAAATATGAAACTAAGTAAGAAAAACCCACTGATTTGTATGGAATAAAAAAATCTGATATTGCTCAAGTATGTGACAAAATAGCTTATTTAGAAATAATGCTATTTCTTCATCATACACTTCTGCTTTAGCTATACAAATGAACCGGAGTAACCAGTCAGGAGTGAACTGTTGGGTGTGAACAGCCTTGTCCTTGATCAGTTCATAAGACATGTCATTATTTTTGCAGGAGGGAGATTTTAATGTACACTCACATGACAGCTATTAGAGATCACCATTTGCATCTACATAAATAATACACAATCCTTAACAATTAATAATCTTGAATGTAACTATACACTTAACAGCAATACGGATAGCATTAGAATTACTTTAGCATTTAGCTAGTTCAGACCAATAGATTCAAGCACTATATTAGCAGTTTGACTAACAGGAACTCAATTCATGAAGATTTACTATGACAGGCTCTGTAACAGAATACTTGCCGATTTCTTGTTATTAATCTTCAGGTTGCATGTCTTATCAGTCTGCCAGTCTAAGAACTTTCCAAATGCAGCATCTGTTTTTCAGACTACACTAATTCACAATAACATTAAGCAACCTCATGGGCACTGGCAAGCGGCTGCAATTCCACTCTGGTTTGTTACAAGTTGTGAGAGATGCAGTTGATTAATAAATAAGTGATAATATTGCATTGCCTGGTATATGTAGTTAGCGCTTTGTTGGTTTTCACTGAGTGAATGCTGACATTTTCAAACCTAATGACTGAACTTGGGAAGGTATGGAAAACTGGTTCATATCAAGGGTTGAAATAACTAGACACCTTCTCACAGTGGTTACTGTGAGATCTTTTAGACTTTGATTCCTTAAATATAACCTTGTTCTGAGGAATACAGGCAGTGCCTGAGAACACCGAGTGAATGATAAGGCACCTCATCTTTGCACACCAGAATTTTCATATTGCCACATTCATCACTCATTTCCTACCTCACTGAACTACTTTGTTCATATTTCTGTTTCATCACTATAACAAATGTGGGATGTTCCACAGTCTCATACCTCTTGTATTATTATCTGTAGCCACATGGTCACTTGTCTCCATATTTTCTATCATGGGTCAAATAAGATGCCCGATGCCCCAGGGAAATTCCACGTCAAATCAACACTATCTTACTCTTCAACCTTAACCAGCAGGTATGTTGTAAATAGTCTTCACGGCTTTGCCGCCAGATGACGTTGTGCAAATTCCACAATATTTCCTTGGAGCAACTGTCAGACATCTTCAGGTGGTTCAACCGTGCTAGCAGCTGGGTATGACTGACTGTATCCGCACATCGACACCCCTGTATACAGAACACATGCGCAAAGAACACGCAGACGCCGAAATCATACATGCTTTTCTTGTTTTCTGCGGTATGTGAATGATACATTTCTGGTGTGGCCACAGGGACTTGATACTCTACCTACATTTCTTCAGAATTTAAATTTGCTCCATCCGAATATAAACTTCACAACGGAAGTGGAAAAATATGCTACTTTACTTTTTCTTTATGTTTTGGTATGATGGAGAGCAGATGGAACCTTGTGACACGGTCTCTGCTGTAAGCCAAAGCATACAGATCTATATTTGCAGGCCACCAGCTGCCATCACTCTGCACAATGCAGTAGTGCATAACATACATTAGTTCATAGACTGGGTGTGGTATCTGATACTGAAAGCCTGTGGAGTGAGACACAACATTTGAAGACAGTGTTTCGACAAAATATTTATTCTGAGAGACATATACGTAATGTATTCAGGCCCAAGCGAGTTCAGTCCATGGAGCAGAATGAAGATACAAAAGACACCCACCACTTTCGCCTTCTTGTCATATTTTGGTGCCACGTATTCAAGAATCTGAAGAGTCCTCAGAAGATATGACATTAAGTGTGGTTTTCGACTATCTGCACAACTGAGGAACCTGTTGATTTCAGTTAAGGAGGATTCTTGGCCCGGGGAAATGTGGTGTGTATAAAATTACTTGTCAGCGTGGGGCAGCATATATAGGCCAGACATGTCAAACAGTACAAGAATGCTGCGATGAACAACAGCATCATACATGCCTCCATCGACCGGGGAAGTCGGCAATCGCAGAACACTGTCTGAATACAGGACATACCATGATTTATGAAAAGACTGAAGTTTTGTCCCTGGCATCATCTTTCTGGGGCTGCACCATTAAGGAAGAAATACATATCCGTACAGCTGATAATCTCATCAACAGGGATGCAGGATTTTAACTGAGCACAGCCTGGAACCTTGCATTGGCTGCTATTAAATCATGACAAGGAAATAAGATTTTTCGATAACAGACCTATCGTAACATTGGTCTAGTATGGTTTTTTAGTGAGTAACATCTGGCTGCACGGTTAGTAAACACAGTGTACAGTTCACGTGCAGGTGGGCTGCTCTGCGGTTTTAGGTAGAGCATGTTTGAGTATGGCGCCACCTATCTGCAAATCATTGCTCATGCGCGATCTCCGCAGCTGTGCGTTCTCTGCACACCTGTGCTATATGCCGGGGCCGACATGCAGATACTGTCAGTTGTACCCAGCTGTCAGCAAGGTTCAACGTCCTGAAGATGTCGGACAGCTGCTCTGAGGAAATATTGTGGAGTTTGCACAACATCATCTGGCACCAAACCCGTAAAGACTATTTACAACACTATTTTAACATGAATTTTAACTCACCATCTCAGATTTTGATGAAACTTGACACAGACGTAGCTTACATATAGATTAAGAAAATATCCAATTTGATTAAAATACGTCAACCCATTTTGAAAATATGGCAATGTGAAGTTGTCAAAAAAAAAAAAAAAAAAAAAAAACTGCTAAGTAGCACAAACACACAAATAGAAAAAGTTAATGATTTAAAGCTGATGACAGCAGATATTCAGAACCAACAATAACAACATCACTGTTACGTGGCACAAACACACAAATAGGAAAAGTTAATGGTTTAAATTAATATGCACAGTGTAGCTACAAGATAAGCTAAGATTTCATATATAATATTGGTCTCAAAGATTTAGTTACGCTTTCACATATAATATAGGTCCTTTTTGTGTGTGTTGCACATGAAGTTATATTACACAAATGTGCCAGTAAAATTGAAAATAATGACGTAAATGTCTGGTCTTCTGGGCTCGAAATTTTTTCTAAGTGGCTGGTCCTCAAAGTGTTAAATTTTAAATGATAATTAAACGCTCTGTGATTTAAGAAATTCTCAAATGTAACATAATTCATCTTGCATGAAAGGTAATTTGCTTTGAAAGTAACGCTTCAAAATATTTTCCCAAGACCTGCTAGAAATGGGTACATTTCAGCAGTTGCCAGAGTGTGCCCAAAAACAGGTATTACTGTGCGTGCGCAGCTATGATGATGTAGGAAACCCATGTGTTCATATGTATAAAGCACTGATTTTACATTATGTCATAAAAGAAACAGTACATCAGAGGATATTATAAGAACATCAGAATTTCATAAACCATACTAAAAATGCATAATTCGGATTGAAGTGCACATTCATATGTCCAGATTCACAGTGAAGTAGGCTCCAACCGGACATTAGGTTTTCAATGTGGTTTTCAAGATGTGTGTGTGTGTGTGTGTGTGTGTGTGTGTGTGTGTGTGTGTGTGTTGGGCTTACAGGCACTCGACGTCGAGGTCATCAGGGCCTGACACCCATTAAAAGAAACATATGTGGACAAACTTAGTATAACGGAAGCATACACGCAAAGAAAATAGAATGTAAGGAAAACGAGAAAGGAACCATAGGAAATTGTCATTGGCCGGCCCCTTACATAAAATACAGGCAAGCCAGTCACCCTGTGTACAAATTAACACCCTCTTTAACCATATTCCTTTGAGTATTTCCTAAAAGAAATGGCAGATCCGACGGCAAGTCAGGCACGGCCCACTGGTCAGAAAATAAAATGCAATCCAATAAAAAGTGGCGCACAGTGACCTGGACGTCACAAGCACCACACTTTAGTTGGGGAGGGGGGTGGGGGGAGGGGTGTGTTGGTCCTCTCGCCGGAGCAGGAAGCCGTGCGTCATAGAACGGTGGCCTATCTGAAGCCGAGTGAGGAGAACTTTGTCCCATCTATGGGGCTGAGAAAGGAAGTACACCACACACGCGTTGTGGGCTTGACTAAACGGAGCTTATTGTCAGTCATTTTCAGCCACTCATCCTCCCACAGATGCATGACTCATAAGTTCAACAGCGAGGTGAGTGCGTGCAGGGGGATGGCACACTGAATGACTTGTGGATTGAGACACGCCTCCTTGGCTGCGAGATCTGACCTTTCATTTCCAGCAATGCCGACGTGCCCTGGAACCTACCAGAATGCCGCCTACTTCCAAAGTCGTTTTAGTTGGAGGAGGGCATCCTGGATGGTCTGGACTATTTTATCTGCAGGATACAAACTTTGCAATGAGTGAAGGGCACTTAGTGAGTTGGAACAAACAAGAAATTTACGACAGGGAGGGCATCTCATCTACTCCCGTGCCCGCAAGTTCGCAGACAATTCTGCATCAAAGACAGTAAACGTTTGAGGTAGTCGGACCTTGAGGACATGATCTGGAAAAACAACAGTGCAACCAATGGAATCCCCCCGTTATTACCCATCTGTAAAAACAGCTACAGGGTCGTGGTGCTCAGACGAAATGACAGAAAATGTTGCATTAAAAATGGTGGAATGGTGGCAGGAGTGCAATCTCTCTTGTACTGCACCAAATCTAAAATCACTCTGGGCCTCTCCAGTAACCAGGGTGGCAGGTGGTTAAAACCCTGGATTTGGGGCTGTACGGGATCCACACCGAGGGGCTCCAGCACACATTGCACGAGGATACAAAATGGTATTGTGGCTCGGGGACAGGGGGGGGGGGGGGGGGGGGGGGATGTGGGGGGACGGACGGTCCAGAGGCGGATGAGCAACAATGTGGTGAGTGGGTGATGTTGGAGCTGCAAGAAACTTACAAGACTGGCGCACCAGCAGAAGCTGGGGCTGCCGTCGGATGGTAAGTGGCGGTTCCCCAGCTTCAGCACAGAGGCTGGGTATGGGACTGGTCCGATAAGCACCCATGGCCAGTCGAATCCCCGTGTGGTGGACAGCGTCAAGGATACGCAAATAAGAGGGCCTCGCTGGCCCATACACCATGCACCCGTAGTCCAGCCGCAAATGCACAAAAGCCCGATAAAATTGGAGGAGTCACACCCCGTCCGCTCCCCAAGACCAGTGGCTGAGGCACTTGAGGATGTTCAGTGCCTTCAGGGTTCTGGATTTCAAGTCTCGCAGATGTGGCAACCATGACAATCTGGAGTCAAAACTGAGGCCCAGAAACTGCACTGTGTCTCTAAAATGTAAGATAGTGTCCCCCATATGCAAGGCAGGCAAGTTAAGAGGACGACGAGAATGATTAAAATGAACTAAAACACTACCCTGGGGGACACCATTCTCCTGCTCGAACCGATCAGACAGTGTGTCACCAACTCAGGTCTGAAAAAACCGCTGAGACAGGAAAGATCGAATAAAAATGGGGAGGTGGCCACGAAAGCCCCACTGATGCAGTCGTGTGAGAATACATTGTCTCCAAGTAGTATTGTTTTCCTTACTGATATCAAAGAATATGCTGATACAGTGACGCTGATGGAGGAATGCCTGCTGAATAGCCACTTCTAGGAGGGTCAGGTTGTCGACCGTGGACCGAAATTTCTGGAAGCCACACTGAGAGCGGCTACGGAGTTGCCTGGTCTCAAACAGCCAGACCAGACGATGGTTAACCATTTGTTCCAGGGTCTTTCCGACACAGCTCGTCAAGGCGATACTCCAATAACTACTGGGACATGTGCGGTCCTTTCCTGGTTTGAGGAGAGGGATGAGAATTGCCTCCCTCCATGAGTTGGGGAAGATGCCTGTCTACCATATTAGATTAAAACATGGGTGCAGTGTCAGAAGTCTCATTCAGTGCTCATTCGAGCTCCCACACGGAGAAAGGGGAGTTGTACGCCTCAGAACTGTTTGACCTAGTGTCCAATCTTTCCCTCTTGACAGTTGCACGGAAGCAATAAAACACTGGATCCTCGCTTGCAGTGGCAGTGGTTTGTTCAAAATGCTTGGCCAGCATCTGAGTAATGTTTCTAGGTGTTGTTTGGAGGCACCCCTGGTTCAGCACTGCAGCTATTGGTAAACGGCTGTGTTTACCGGAAATCCTCCAGATGGCTTCCCGTACCTTTGAGCAACAAGAGGAATGATTGATGGAATTCATAAACTCGTGCCATGACTGGTTTTTGCTCTCTTTAACGACATGGCGAGCCTTGGCTTTCACAATTCAAAAGGTTATGAGATTTTCCGCTGTCAGGCGGCATTTAAACCACGGAGAGCCGCATGTCTGTACCGGATAGCTAAATGGCACTCTTCTGTCCACCAAGGGACAGGTTGCCTCTGAAGAGGGCCAAAAGACTTTAGTGTGGATAGATCAGCAGTGTGATGGATCACATACATTATGTGATCCACCCATTTCTGGATGCTGTCACGGTGTTCAAACACAGACAACTGGCTGAACAGCATCTAGTTAGCCTCGCCGATCAGCCATGTTGGTGTCTTCTGTTCCAGCAACACAACATATAGAGTAGCTGAAGGCAGATGGGGAAGTGGTCGCTGGAATGGTCGTCAATGACCTCCCTGTGAACAGAGTCAGCGAGGGGTGGAGAGCAGAAAGATAGGTTGATGGCTGAGAATGATCCAGTAGCAGTGCAGAAATGAGTCAGAGCACCAGTGTTCAGGAGGCGCAGCTCTCGAGATGCCAGGAGGCTCTCCAAAACTCAACCCCAAGGCCAAGTAGACGTTGAGCCCCACAGGACATGGTGGGTATTGAAGTCACCCAGTAGGAGAAATGGTCAGGTGAGTTGCGTGATAAGATCTGTGAGAGCCTCAGAGTCTAATGCATCCAGTAAGGGAAATAAAGGGAACAAACTGTAAGCCTCTGACGTGCAGAAATTTCAACTGCAACTGCTTGCAGGTCGGTATCCAGGAGAAGAGCAGAGGAGTGGTGCCCATTATTGACAAACACAGCAAGCCCTCCCTTGGCTCTTTCCCCAGTCAGGTCATCCTTGTAATATAGGGTACAGTCCCGCAGTGCAGGGGCATCAAATGTTTTGAAATGTGTTTGCAGAAAACGCAAGCACAGATGGCGTTGCTGCACTAGGAGTTTCAGTTCCTCCATGTGTGTCCTGAATCCATTCATGTTCCACTGTATAATGGGAGCCATCTATCAGGGGGTAGTACTTTCATCCTGACTTTCTGATGGGGAGGGGAAGCCACAATGGGTGGAGGCTCAGTTTTGGAGTGAGATGGTTGCCCCAATCTGGCATCAAGCTCCATAGCCTCTAAAGAATAATCGACAGAGACGTCAAAGAGGTCAATGTCGACATCGTCAGGTTGTTTTCTGCCTGATTCCACCGGTGGTTGACATTTTGCCTTCGATTTTTGTCCCTGGGTAGACTTTGCAGCCACAGTTGTGGTTGCAGGTGTGGCAACATTGGACAATGTACCAGACGGAACCTTTGGAGGGGCAGGAAGCTCTACAATGTCAGCAACCACATCTTTCTCAGATGTTCTCGGGGGAGGGACAGGCGTAGAAACGGCTGCAGCAGCACAAGTGCATGGACACATGCAGATATTAGTGCCGACACTAGCAGCCTCCATTTGTGTAGCAGCGTCGGCTTTCTGTGTGGGCTGTTTAACAACTGAAGTGAAGGAGTTAGGAAAACATGGGAGCAGCATGGCTTTATAGAACTTTTTTGTCTCATTATAGTGGATGCGCTTGATAGTTTTAAGCTCCTGTATCTTCCGTTCTTGCAGATACACGCTGCAGTCCCGACTCCAGATGGGGTAAGGTCCAGAGCAATTTACACACTTCAATAGAGACAAACAACGGACATCTTCATGGGTGGCCTGACCATACTTGTCACATGTAACTTCTCCACGACACCTGAGAGTAATATGTCCAAAGCGCTGGCATTTGAAACATCACATTGGGTTGGGTACATAAGGCCGCACACTTAAGCGAAGGAAACCTGTCTTAATATGCTCAGGGAGTTTCGTGCTATTGAACATCAGTATAAAAGAGTCTGACTTAAGAAGAACCCCATTCACCCTCTTCATGATATTTTGCACATCAACTATTCCTGCTGGAGCCCACTCATCTTTCAGTTCCTCTTTGGGAATATCCACCAGATCCCTGCATGTCACAACACCTTTGCTGTAATTAAAGGTGGTGTGCAAATCAGTTTTGATGGCATATTCCCCAAGGGAGTGTGTGTTCTGGAGATTCTTTGCTTGTTGGGTACTAGCGGTTTCCACCAACTGTGTCCCATTACGCAATCTCTTAACAGGTTTCAAACTGCCAGCAATGCCCTCGAGCCCTTTTTGAGTATAGAAAGAGGGAACTTTCTCGAAGCTGCCCTCTTTTCTTTTAATGGGTAAAAGCAGATTCTGACCGCCAGCATGTGTTCTGTTACTACTCATGATACTCTCAGATTTCGCTCCAAGGTCAAGAGGACTGGCTACAAGTGCCCTCTTGTTGGACTGGGTGTTGGAACTTACCAGCGGCCCACCCTTTCTGCTGGGAGGTGGCAAAGAAGATTTCGGAGGATCCATTTTTGTCCCAAGAGCAGCTAGGGAATTAGAAGTCCACCTACACAGAGCTCCACGTGCCTAGGTAAGCCTTATACAACTGAGGTGTGGTGGGTTCCTCAGAAGTTGCCTGCTAACAACTGTTTCACCTCAACAGCCATGCATCTCATCAGCATGCAGCACACCTTGAGATTGCAGGTTTTTTTATAGAGGTTTATTCCATCCACGCGATCCAATCAGTCAAGCCGAGATCCCCATTCCCTGAGACACACAACGTTCCATCACCACGCCACATGGCGGTCGGTGAAGTATGCCCCTGACCTTATGGTGACAGGAGACTGGTGGTGCTTACCAGTCCCCAACTCAGGAACCCTGGGGTCGCCAAGCCTGTACCCGGCAAATGAAAGTCGAGCCCCTGGGAGCTTCAGGTTGTAAATTTTCTTGGAGTACGAGTTCTGTACTATCTCGCGTTTGGTTCTTTATTATGGTATACTACCATACTTGCAAGAAGATGAAAATGTGCATCTGAAATTCAGCAAACTTTGGAACTAGCCAATACTGTGGACTGAAACACTTTGGTTCAAATAAATAGACTGCCTCAGTGGAAAAAATTTCCTTAGAAAACTGACAAAAATAACTTCATTGTTCTGCAAAGCGGTTAATGCTTGACTGCTCAAAACTTGGAAATAAAAAACATCAGAAAACTGAAATTAATAACATATTTTAGCCTTCCCTAATAACGAGTATTTATTTTAATTCACTAGATAGCTCCGGGCCACATAAATCCATCTTAGTTTTCATTTGATATGGGAGCTGTAAACGAAGAGGAAACAGCGAAATCACTAAACACTAACATTGATCACACGGAAACTACCCTCCTTCCCCATGAAACAACTCAAGAGTGCTCTGTGTGCATGCGCATCTGGCAACTTGGGCAGGACAGAAAATTTTTTACGATCAGTATCTGGCTGCTACTGCTGATACAGCAAACAGCCACACTTCAAGTAGCCAGAAGTGAGAGCATACGTGACTCAAATGCGCATGCGCGTGAGCTCACTGGCAACTGCTCAAATGAACCTAATTCACACAGCTGTGAAGTAATGCTCATTGGAAGCAATTTGTTGTTACGAAGTATTACATAGTCTTCATCCTAAGGCCTTTGACACATTTTGCTGTTGGCAGATGTTTGTGTGTGTGCACCGTGTTTTGTTGTTGTAAATGGCACATTTCCTTTGCAACTAAATTTTTTTTCTTCCTCTAATCTCTCATTTATGTTTCATTGCTGCAGTATTATTCTACAGTAGCAGGATACAGTAATATTCTTTGTTAGAATATCAGTTCTAACCAGACAGTCAAAACTACTAAAACTGAACTGACAACCAAAACAATGAAAAAATCCTGGAATTTTGAAAAATTCTCTAGATTTTCCCGGTATCTCTAGGATGAAAAAATTCCTTGGTTTTTCCAGGTTTTCCAACTGTCCCAGGGCATATACATCTTGATTGCAGTGTAGGGTACCCGTGCGGTCTGAGGCGACTTGTCACGATCCACACGGCTCCCCCTATCGAAGGTTCGAGTCCTCCCTCGGGCATGGGTGTGTGTGTTGTCCTTAGCATAAGTTAGTTTAATTTAGATTAAGAAATGGGTAAGCTTAGGGACCAATGACGTCAGCAGTTTGGTCCCATAAGACCTTATCACAAATTTCCGAATTTTTTCCATCTTGATTAAGCTAAAATGATGGGACATATGTCACTTTGCAACATTTTTCATGAGCTTTCCAATGGTATACAACACAATACAGATTTGAAGGAAAATTGTTTTCCTCATTTAAATGAAAATTTAAATTTTTAATTTATCAAAAGCATATTGCCAAAATTTTTGAAAAATTACAACACTTCACATTATTGTTAACTTATTCCCTAAATATGAAAGTGGGACTGCCATGAGATCACACTTTTACAAAACTTCAAAACTTCATTTTAAACTAAAAAAAAAAAAAAAAACAATATTGTCATAAAATCTATAGGTTTCAGCAGAAATATACATGTTGTTGTTGTGGTCTTCAGTCCTGAGACTGGTTTGATGCAGCTCTCCATGCCCTGTGCAAGCTGCTTCATCTCCCAGTACCTACTGCAACCTACATCCTTCTGAATCTGCTTAGTGTATTCATCTCTTGGTCTCCCTCTATGATTTTTACCCTCCAATAGTAAATTGGTGATCCTTTGATGCCTCAGAACATTACCTACCAACCGATCCCTTCTACTAGTCAAGTTGTGCCACAAACTCCTCTTCTTCCCAATTCTATTCAATACCTCCTCATTAGTTGTGAGATCTACCCATCTGATCTTCAGCATTTTTCTGTAGCACCACATTTCGAAAGGTTCTATTCTCTTCTTGTCTAAAATATTTATCGTCCATGTTTCACTTCCATACATGGCTTCACTCCATACAAATACTTTCAGAAACGACTTCCTGACACTTAAATCTATACATGATGTTAACAAATTTCTCTTCTTCAGAAACGCTTCCCCTTGCCACTGCCAGTCTACATTTTATATTCTCTCTACTTAGACCATCATCAGTTATTTTGCTCCCCAAAGAGCAAACCTCATTTACTACTTTAAGTGTCTCATTTCCTAATCTAATTCCCTCAGCATCATCCGAGTTAACTCGACTACATTCCATTATCCTCGTCTTGCTTTTGTTGATGTTCATCTTATATCCTCCTTTCAAGACACAGTCCATTCCGTTCAACTGCTCTTCCAAATCCTTTGCTGTCTCTGACAGAATTACAATGTCATTGGCAAACCTTAAAGCTTTAATTTCTTCTCCATGGATTTTAATACCCACTCCGAATTTTTCTTTTGTTTCCTTTACTGCTTGTTCAATATACAGATTGAATAACATCGGGGAGAGGCTACAACGCTGTCTCACTCCCTTCCCAACCACTGCTTCCCTTTCATGTCCCTCGATTCTTATAACTGCCATCTGGTTTCTGTACAAATTGTAAATAGCCTTTCGCTCCCTGTATTTTACCCCTGCCACCTTTAGAATTTGAAAGAGTGTATTCCACTCAACATTGTCAAAAGCTTTCTCTAAATCTACAAATGCTAGAAACGTAGGTTTGCCTTTTCTTAATCTAGCTTCTAAGATAAGCCGTAGGATCAGTATTGCCTCACGTGTTCCAATATTTCTACAGAATCCAAACTGATCTTCCTAGAGGTCGGCTTCTACCAGTTGTTCCATTCGTCTGTAAAGAATTCGTGTTAGTATTTTGCAGTCGTGACTTATTAAACTGATAGTTCGGTAATTTTCACATCTGTCAACACCTGCTTTCTTTGGGATTGGAATTATTATATTATTCTTGATGCCTGAAGGTATTTCGCCTGTCTCATACATTTTGCTCACCAGATGGTAGAGTTTTGTCAGGACTGGCTCTCCCAGGGCTGTCAGTAGTTCTAATAGAATGTTGTCTACTCCCGGGGCCTTGTTTCGACTTAGGTCTTTCAGTGCTCTGTCAAACTTTTCACACAGTATCCTATCTCCCATTTCATCTTCATCTACATCCTCTTCCATTTCCATAATATTGTCCTTAAGTACATCACCCTTGTATTGGCCCTCTATATACTCCTTCCACCTTTCTGCTTTCTCTTCTTTGCTTAGAACTGGGTTTCCATCTGAGCTCTTGATATTCATGCTAGTGGTTCTCTTTTCTCCAAGGGTCTTTTCTGCCTGTAGGCAGTACCTATCTTACCCTAGTGAGATATGCCTCTACATCCTTACATTTGTTCTCTAGCCGTCCCTGCTTAGCCATTTTGCACTTCCTGTCGATCTCATTTTTGAGACGTTTGTATTCCTTTTTGCCTTCTTCATTTACTGCATTTTTATATTTTCTCCTTTCATCAATTAAATTCAATATTTCTTCTGTCACCCAAGAATTTCTAGTAGCCCTCGTCTTTTTACCTACTTGATACTCTGCTGCCTTCACTACTTCATACCTCAAAGCTACCCATTCTTCTTCTACTGTATTTCTTTCCCCCATTCTTATCCATTGTTCCCTTATGCTCTCCCTGAAACTCTGTACAACCTCTGGTTTAGTCGGTTTATCCATGTCCCATCCCCTTAAATTCCCACCTTTTTGCAGTTTCTTCGGTTTTAATCTGCAGCTCATAACCAATAGTGTGTGGTCAGAGTCCACATCTGCCCCTGGAAATGTCTTACAATTTAAAACCTGGTTCCTAAATCTCTGTCTCACCATTATATAATCTATCTGAAACCTGTCGGTATCTCCAGGCTTCTTCCATGTATACAGCCTTCTTTTCTGATTCTTGAACAAAGTGTTAGCTATGATTAAGTTATGCTCTGTGCAAGATTCTACCAGGCGGCTTCCTCTTTCATTTCTTACCCCAAATCTATATTCACCTATTACGTTTCCTTCTCTTCCTTTTCCTACTATCGAATTCCAGTCACCCATGACTATTAAATTTTCATCTCCCTTCACTATCTGAAAAAATTTCTTATATTTCATCATACATTTCTTCAATTTCTTCGTCATCTGCAGAGCTAGTTGGCATATAAACTTGTACTACTGTAGTAAGCGTAGGCTTCATGTCTATCTTGGCCACAATAAGGCGTTCACTATGCTGTTTGTAGTAGCTTACCCGCACTCCTATTTTTTTTATTCATTATTATACCTACTCCTGCATTACCCCTATTTGATTTTGTATTTATAACCCTGTATTCATCTCACCAAAAGTCTTGTTCCTCCTGCCACTGAACTTCGCTAATTCCCACTATATCTAACTTTAACCTATCCATTTCCCTTTTTAAATTTTCTAACCTACCTGCCCGATTTAGGGATCTGACATTCCACACTCCGATCTATAGAATGCCAGTTTTCTTTCTCCTGATAACGTCGTCCTCTTGAATAGTCCCTGCCTGGAGATCTGAATGGGGGACTTTTTTACCTCTGGAATATTTTACCCAAGAGGACGCCATCATTATTTAACCATACAGTGAAACTGCATGCTCTCAGGAAAAATTACGGCTGTAGTTTCCCCTTGCTTTCAGCCGTTCGCAGTACCTGCACAGCAAGGCCGTTTTGGTTAGTGTTACAAGGCCAGATCAGTCAATCATCCAGACTGTTGCCCCTGCAACTACTGAAAAGGCTGCTGCCCCTCTTCAGGAACCACACGTTTGTCTGGCCTCTCAACAGATACCCCTCCGTTGTGGTTGCACCTACGGTATGGCTATCTGTATCGCTGAGGCACGCAAGCCTCCCCACCAACGGCAAGGTCTGTGGTTCATGGGGGTCTGTGGTTCATTTACATAACACACCCATAAAGACTACATGTTAAGCTGCTGAGAGCCTTCGTCAGCAAAAGAGAAACACACAAATCAATTCATACATGAAAGCAAGAGCACCTCATGCACACCAAATTGCCAACTCCAGCATCTTGATTCCTGGAGTTTCCATTGTTTAACTTACCCATAAATAATTTTAATTTTTTTGTAAATCTATTTGTAACATGTATATAATAACTAGTGACTATGATGAGTGATAATTTTTTGAAACAATTAAAAATATAAATTTTTAATACAGTTCTAATCTTAAAGCCGTAACTATTAAAAGTTTTGAGTATACGTAAAAAGCACAACTTGGGGTTACAAAAATCTAACTGTTTAATCTAACTATTCATGACAGAAACTGCTAAGCTCAGTATGCTAGGTAGTAGAGAATTGGCACCTTATAAATGCTGTTTGACGGAAGTACTGTGCAACCCAGCATCAACTCACTGCATTAAGGGAAACTAGAAATGACCCAATAAAAAAATTCAATACAAAATGAATTTGTTAATACCATGGTTGAAAGTATCACTTGTCACCAGTGGGTTTCAGTACACAGATATAGCTTGCTTGGTCATGGATGCAGAAGTACTGGATTATTTTCTGAAAAACTGATCATACTGACACACCATTATGTTGTAGCTAAGCAGTTCAGCTCTTTTGTAAATGTGCACCCTCATTCAAGTTTTCCTAGACTTCATTTACAAATGTGCAGTGTTTTGGCACATCTATTTACTGTAAGGAACATCTGCATGAAGAGACCAACAGATAAAGATCACGACAGTCTACCCTACTAAATGAATGAATATTCTGCAAACCGTATGAACTGGTAACTTTGATATCAACAGAAATGAAAGGGGGTTGGGGGAACACACACACAATGCAGGGTCATTTCATGTCAAGTCAGCAAGTTCATGTCACCCGCCGTCTCAGATTTTCGTGAAACTGTAGTTATAACATTTTTTATTGTCTCAGATTAAAACTTCTTTTTACACTGAATTTACAATGTAGTGATGTTCTGATAATTTGACTGTGTGAAAATGACCATGCAAAGTGGTACTATCTACAGAAGTACTCATACTTCGGGTCTTCATGAAGCTTTCGATTTGGAATTTTTGCAGAAGTTAAGAGAGGCACATAGTTAAAAGAAATACAATTATTTAAATAGTAAACTAACACAGAAAACTACAAAAAATGTTAGTGTGTGTCATTTTCCAATTTCTGGAAAAATTACAAGGGTACTGAAAAATGTTTCTATCACATTTCTCCAACTTGTCGGGAACCTAGTTTTGGTTTCAAATATGAGGGTTGCACAGAAGGCGCTTTTTTTTCCCTTTCAGCAATTCTTTATTCAACATAATGAGAATTACACATACAAAATAATTTCTCCCCCCCCCCCCCCCCCCCCCCGCTACACAGCCTATTTTTCCACATACCAGATGTAGAAGTATGAAACCGGAATGTCCCTGTAGATGGTGCTAGCCATCAGTGTAGAGGCTGCTTCTGCAGTGCCATCTGCTTCCTGCAATGGCTGATGACGAACGCCAACATTACCCCAAGTTCCATACATTGGTATTCATTTCAAACCTACAAAAATGTCAACTTATGTGCCTATGAACTACGATTTGCGGACAGCACTGTTTTCTGTTGCCATTTGACGAAAACTGCTTCAGAATTGTATTGAATGCTTGTCGAAGCTTTTGGTAAACATGCTCTAGGGAAAACACAGTGTTTCCAATGGTTAAAAAAATTCGAAAGTGGTGATTTTGCTGTGAGACATGATGAGCACGGGAAACCACCGAAAAAGTTTGAAGACATCGAAGGGCAGGCATTATTGGACGAAGATGATACTCATTACTCAACATGAACTCACAGAACAATTGAATGTGATGCAGAAAACCATTTTTTTCCTTGGGTGAAAGCTATGGGAAAGGTGCAGAAAGTGGGGAAAAATGGGTTCTGTATGAACTGAATGAAAGAGAGCAAGCAAATCGAAAGACCACTTGTGATATGCTTCTCACCAGACACAAAAGAAAGTCATTTCTCCATCTAACAGTGACAGGTGATGTAAATGGATACACATTTTGAGAATCCTAAGCATTGAAAATCACGGGTGAATCCACGCAAACTATCGAGATCCACTGCAAGACCAAATCGCTTTGGAAAGAAGACAATGCTCTGTGTTTAGTGGGATCAGACAGGTGTCATCTATTATGAGCTGCTAAAGCCTGGTAAAACCATTAACAGTGATTGCTGCTGACATCGATTTAAATTAAGCATTATGGGAAAAATGACTGGAATATGGAAAAAGGCAACACAAATTCTTATTGCTCCATGACAACGCCCCCAGGCAGACAGCAAAACAGGTCAGTGAAACGATTGCAGCATTCAGTTGGGAAATACTAGGGCATGCAGCTTATTCTCCAGACTTGGCTCTGTCTAGTTAACATCTATTTGCATCACTGGGGCATGCTCTCACTGAACAACACCTCAATTCATATGAAAATGTACGAAAATGGCTCGCTGACTGGTTCGCTTCAAAAGAAGAATTGGATGAGCCTCATATAGCTGAAGCAGTAGAAAGGGCACAACAAGCTTTCAAGGACTTGAAAAAGGTAAGGAAATTTGTAAAGAGAAAGAAAGTTCTGTTGTTAGGTAGCTCCCATGGTAGAGATGCTGGCCAACTACTGCACGAAAATCTAGGTCCAGAGTACCAGGTCACAAACTTTTTCAAGCCTAGTGCAGATCTGGGTCAGGTAACAGATGATGTAGGTTCTTTATGCAAGGATTCACAAAAGAGGATGCCGTGGTTATAGTGGGTGGTCTGGGAAATAGCACTGACAGAGACTCTGAATATTCCATAGAGAGTGACCTGGTGAAGATAGCATCAAGCAACGAAGCATACAAGTGAGGGATTTGTGTCTGTGTTGAGACGCCATGATCGGCCTCATTTGAACTCTTCCGTCGGGAGGGTGCACTTGGAGTTGGAGTGGCTGCTTAGGACGGATATAGGGTCCCATATTGGTTTGATTCCTGTGGATACTATCGATAGGTGGGACTACACTAGGTATAGCCTTCACCTCAATAGGAAAGGGAAGGGAAAACTGTCTGGGTTGATTGCAGATAACTTAAGGGGGGACACTGTGACAAGTGGTAAAATACCAGTGGTCACAGGTGTCAGAGGGATGCCTTTTTTAGGATAGGGAAGGGGGAAAGAAACGAGTTTTAAGAGAGACTGGCAGATACACTCAGTTTGGAAAAACAGATGAACGGGAGTCAGATTTTAGCATACAGCCTCCATTTGAACAATGTTTAACAGAAAGTAATCAGAAACTTCCAGTTCATCTTCGCCAATGCAGTTGTAATACCATTATTATGCAGTATCAGCTATTTTTATTACATCAGAACATTCCGGGGCTCAGAAATAAAGTTGATGAACTACTCATCATTTGTACTGATGAAATGAATTCATCTACCAAATTGACATAATCTGCCTCTCTGAACATCAAGTGACCACTGGTATAGACATTTCAGGATTTAAGCTAGCTTCCTACTTCTGCAGAGTAGATATGGATGGAGGAGGAGTTGCCACATTTATTAAAAACTGCCATAAATTCAAGAACAATGACATTAATAAATTCTGTTTAGAGCAGCATCTAGAAGCATGTGCAACAGAAGTAGAGTTCCATAACAGATCCTATATAATAATAACTATTTACCGAGCACCTGCAGAAAATTATAATCTATTTGTAAATCATCAAGAAGCTCTTTTGGGTAATTTAACAGGAAGAAACAAAGAAATTTTGATTGCTGGTGACTTTAACACACATTTTCTAATGCAATCTTCCAGTAAAAATTTACTGCAGTTAGTAATGTTGTCCTTCAATCTAACTCACACTGTAAACTTTCCAACTAGGATCACTAAATCCTCAAGGACAGCCATTGATAACATTTTTACAGATAAATCAAAGGAACAAAATCATATCATACAACCTGTAATAAATGGACTATCAGATCATGACATGCAGCTCCTTGTTTTAGATGTAAATTCTAAGCAGATTATAAAGACTGCTAAATCTGAGTACAGGAGGGTAGTCAATCAACCAAAAATTGAGTGTTTTAGAAAACTGCTCAAAGATATGAACTGGAAAGATGTTTATAGTGCTCATGACATGAATGAAAAATATAACACATTCATGAACAATGTCAGTACCATGTTTGAAAACTGTTTTCCTCTAAAAGTTACTCAAATTAAACAGAAGTCTATAATAAAACCATGGGTTACACAAGAAATAAAGATTTCCTGTACGACAAAAGGGAAAATGTATCTGTCGACCAAGAATAGCTCCAATGCTGATGATTTAGCTAAATACAAGGAATACTGTAAAATATTAAAAAAAGTTCGAACAGTCCACGGGTGTACTGCCGGTCCATAGTGCCCAACGGGCACAATATTTCGGCAATCAGACATGTCGCCATTGTCAGGTGCACTGACAAACTGAGCTCCTGAGGGCAGGCAGTCGTCCTAAATCCCCTTCCCTCCCGAGGCGTTCTCTCCACGCCTGCGGCCGCACTTTGGCAGTCGCTGAGAGGCTGGTGCCGGCATCTGTGGTGGCGTCGGTGTAACTACCTCGTCCGCCCTGGTCACTCATTTGTTTTTTTTTGCTGAGCCTCTTTTTAATTAGACTCAGTGCTGATTCCCATGCCTTGCTGAAGTTATAACCGCAATCTCTGTTGATGAGTTCGTCCCTGGTACGAATTTCGATAGCCTCTCTAACGTCACTGTCCCAGTATTTAGATGTCTGTGACAAGACCCTGGTATGTTGGTAGCCCATTTCATGATTTTCGGACAAACAGTGCTCTACAACTGCTGACTTGTCGAGTGTGCCTCTGATGTCCTCGGCAACGATCTTCGACTTGCAATGGGGAGCCCACTTTCGCCTGTGGTTGCGAATTTCTATATGGAGTATTTTGAGGAGGAAGCTTTGGCGTCATCCAAATGAAAACCTACTTGTTTTCTATGTTATATTGATGACACATTCGTTATATGTCCCCATGGAAGGGACAAGCTCCTAGACTTCCTTACACACCTGAACTCCATACATCCGAACATCAAATTCACTATGGAGACCGAAGCATAAGGAAGTTTATCATTCCTGGACGTCATGGTCAAAAGCAGAGCGGATGGCACCCTGGGCCATGGGGTATACAGGAAGAAAATGCACACCGACCTGTATTTGCTTGAAAATAGCTGCCACCACCCTTCGCAGAGGAATGGGGTACTAAAAACACTGGTGCACAGGGCGTGCACCATCTCTGACGCATAGAGTCTGCCCCATGAGCTGGAACATCTCAAAACTGTATTTTGGAAAAACGTGTACTCGGAAGGGCAGATCAGATGCACTCTCCGCCCTACTTCTACAGTACAGTGTGTGGAGAAGGACGAAGTCTCGGAGGAAGAGATAGCCACCGCCTATATACCATATACTGGCACACTATCGGGGAAAATAGGACGAATATTAAGGAAACACCGAGTAGGAACTGTCTTTTGCCCGCCCAATAAAACACGAGCACTATTGGGAAGTGTCAAAGACGATCTCGGTTCACGGAAGGCCAGCATATACCAGATTCCCTGTGAGTGTGGGAAGACTTACCTTGGACAGACAGTGCGCACCACCGAAGATCGTTGCCGAGAACATCAGAGGCACACTTGACTTATGTACCCCAACAAGTCGGCCAGTCACAGAGCGCTGTTTGTCCGAAAATCACGAAATGGACTACCGACATACCAGTGTCTTGTCACAGACATCTAAATACTGGGACAGCGTCGTTAGAGAGGCTATCAAAATTCATACCGGGGATGAACTCATCTACAGAGATTGCGGCTATAACCTCAGCAAGACATGGGAACCAGCACTGAGTCTAATTAAAAAGAGGCTCAGCAAAGAAAACGAACAAGCGACCAGGGCATTAAGGGCAGATGACACATTAGTAACTGATGGGCAAAGTGTGGCAAATCTATTTAACAAGTACTTTATATCCGTTACTGATAGAATGGGATTGTCACGATCAGTAAAGAATGCCCTTGAATATCTGAAACTAGCCTTTAATAATAGCTTCAGGTACATGAATATGTCACTCATTTCACCAAAAGAAATAACTTTCATAATAAAATCTTTAAAAACAAAGCATTCTAGTGGTTACGATGAAATATCAACAAAGTTAATTAAGGCATGTACAATTCTAATTTACTTGTGTAACCAGTCAATTATAACTGGGACATTTCCTGACTGGCTAAAATATGCAGATGTTAAGCCTTTATTCAAGAAAGGGGATAAAGAGATACCATCAAACTACAGACCGATTTCACTTTTGCCAACATTCTCAAAAATTTTAGAAAAAGTAATGTACAGGCAGCTTCTCAACCATCTGACCACAAATAACATATTATCAAGAACACAATTTGGATATCTGAAGGTTTCTGATATCGAGAAGGCTATATACACCTATAGTGAAAATGTACTTAATTCACTAAATAACAAATTACAAGCAGCAGGTATTTTCTGCGATTTGTCAAAGGCATTTGATTGTGTAAACCACAACATCCTTTTAAATAAATTAGAATTCTATGGTGTCACGGGCAGTGCTGCAAAATGGTTCAAGTCATACCTCGCTAACAGGAAACAAAGGGTGTTAGTGCAAGGGACTAGTAAATTAAGTCATCAGTCATCATCAGAATGGGAAGAAATTACATGTGGTGTCCCACAAGGATCCATCTTAGGGCCATTGCTTTTTCTTGTTTACATTAATGATCTCTCATTAGTTACAAAGCCAGAAGCAGAGTTCGTTTTGTTTGCAGATGACACAAGTATTGCAATAAATAGTATGTCGAGTGTAGTTCTAGAAAGATCTGCTAATGATATTTTCATGGATATTAATAAATGGTTTAAAGCCAACTCACTGACATTAAACTTTGAAAAGATACACTGTACGCATTTCAGAACCTGTAAGAGGTTTCCACCCAGCATATGCATAAAGTATGAAGAAGAGCAGATAGAAGAGATTGACAGTCTTAAATTCCTGGGATTACAACTTGATAATAAATCCAGTTGGGAGGAGCACACCACAGAACTGCAGAAATGCCTTAACAAATCTGTATTTGCAATTCGAGTGGTAGCTGACATAGGTGACATAAAAATGAAAAAGCTTGCATACTTTGCCTACTTTCATTCCATAACGTCATATGGTATAATATTTTGGGGTAACTCTTAAAGTCAAACAAAAGTTTTCAGAGTCCAAAAGCGTGTAATACATATTATTTGTGGATTAAATTCATGGACGTCCTGTAGAAACCTCTTCAAAGAACTGGGTATAGTAACTACTGCCTCTCAGTATATTTACTCCTTAACGAAATTTGTCCTAAATAATATATCTCTTTTTCCAACAAACAGCTCAGTTCATACATACAATAACAGGAACAAAAATGATCTGCACAAGGGCTTAAAAGCACTTACTTAAGTTCAAAAAGGGGTCCACTACTCAGGAACACTCATCTTCAATAATTTGCCAGCAAACACAAAAAATTTAGTTACAAATAAAGTTCAGTTTAAAAGGAGCCTGAAAGACTTACTAGTGGCCAACTCCTTCTACTCCATTGACGATTTTTTAAATAGAATTAAATGATGTATATAATCATACTATTAGTATTGTTATTTCAGCTTAAAAAAAAAATAAATAAATACAATTGACATGGTCCACATCCACGAGTATCTCCTCAGCACGGATCTATGGAACGAAAAACTAATCTAATCTACTCTAATCTGTTCTTTTGGCGTGGCATTCACAGCCTGCCAGAGAGATGGGAGAAATGTATAAATAGCAGTGGAGATTATTTTGAATAAAATATTGTTTATCAGCCTCAAACAATGGACATGTAATTATTGCAACCAAATACCGGTTTCATACTTCTACATTTGGTATCTCCACCGTGTTATATGGCCTTCCTCCAGAGTGAAACAAGGGGTGTATGCCCTGTCAGTACCAAACCAATTCTTGTCCTGGTGGCGGAACCAGTGTTTCACTGTGTGAATCACTACTCATCGTCCTCAAAATGTCTTCCACAAATGGCATCTCTTGATGTTCCAAACAAATGGAAGTGCGAGGGGGGGCTAGGTCAGCTGTGTCAGGTGTGACAGCCATGGGTGGTCTCCCCAACTGCTGCAAATTGTGGAGATCGACCGCACTGCCTTCTGATGACCTCCCACTAGGTGCCCAGGGACTAACTGTACTTCTGATGGCAGCAGATGCTCCATAGACTTTGCACAAGTGTTTATGAATAATTCCAACAGTTTCTTTCTCTGCATTGCTTGTAATATACATCACCTACAGATGCCCTTTTGAAATTTTCCTGCAGCTATGCTGTCAGAAGTAATGGACACTTGGCACATTCACTCAGGAGACTTCAAGTAATACAAACATAGTGTTTCGCATTCGTAGCATTGTTTTTCGGCTGAGGTGGGGGGGGGGGGGGGGGGATAAAAAAAATTTCAGTACATTAATTTCTGGGCAATCCTCATAATTCCCAAGATTGTAGGGGCTTCCTAACAAAATAAAAATATTGATGGGTTTTCTATGACTGGATGCACAACTAAATCTGCCTTGGCTGAACATTCTTCTTTTTTCCAACGCAGCACTGTCATATCTTTCAAGATACTGACAAAGGTTGTACCTTTCTAGGAAAAAAAAAAAATTAACAATTGTGCTCAACTTCTACAAATATAGAAAAACAGCTGAAATCATTATGGCCAAACAATGATTTCTTAAATGTGCAAAATACTTTCAGACAGAGCTGTTACCCATGCCATTTTTTGCTTCAGATAAACGATTCTTACAAAAAGCATTGGTTTTGAATACATGGAATGTTCTTTTATATGTTGAAGTATATCATATCACTGCTCAGAGGATCATTTAAAACACAATGTGCAGACTGACAAACTTTAGTGCATGTTCTCATGTTTTGCTAAAATAATAAAAGTGCATAGCTAATAGTTATAATTGAAATATTTACATTACTAACATTAACATTATTTAGGGGTATCAAATAAGAATATTCAAATAACAGTTAATCTAGGTGCTCAAATGTTTAAATTTAAAATGTACACATTCAGTAGTGAAGATTCTTGGAGATCTCAAGCAAAAGTTTAATAGTGTGTCTGTTTTTAATACACAGTATTTCTATTAACTTCATATTGTTTTCATTAAAGCATAATACATTTTTCTTACTGTACTCGATTCACTTAGACCAGCAGTGCATCAAATCTTTTCCTTCATAGGCCAAAAGAAAGGACACTTTGGTCCATGTGGGGTGGAGAAAAAGCAGTCTTCTTTTTCTTCTAATACATTCTTGATGAAGGCAAAGTATCATATGGCATCATATATAGCTGCTACACAAGAGTTTTGGTCAGGAGATATGTGTGTCCATTGTGGGGCATCTTCACTGAATCAAAAAAATCACGGCAGGCTTTACAGAACAAATTACTCTCCAAATTTCTGATGAATCACAGGAAAGTAGTTAGTAACTGTGCAAATTCCTGATATCAGTTATTGCTTGGGTTGTCAAAATTTCTTCTCAAGGTTCTTGCATAGGAAATCTACATTGCTTTTCTCTAGGGAAAAAAAAGTATGTCAATATTAGCCTTGAAGAAATTGTAAACAACTGATGCAGTTCTCATTTGTACATCATCCTCTAGTTGAAAACTAGCTTTTCTCAATAAATGTTTTACAGTTTCTCCCTACCTATCACACACAGATTTACCATGGCTAGTAACAAAAAAGTATGTTCAGTGTCAAGAGAAAAATCGTTTTTGTGTTTATAGAAGTTTTTAAAAACTTTTTCTTTTTTTATATTGCGCAGTGCATCAACCAGTTGAATTAATTTTGAGTTGTGAGCAGTGTTCAGCCAAACACTTAATCATTTTATTTCTGAGCAGAATTTACAAATCCTACATCACATTCCACATCATCAATTATAAAGCTGTTGTTTACTATTACTCTTTTTAATTTCCTCATTTATCACATAAACACAAACAGGATGGAATCTACAGCTGCATCTTGTCTTTCTGAATTACAAAACTGTAGTTTCCATCACAGCCCATTAACAGAATTGCTTTTTCATGGGTTATAATATTTTCTTTTAATTCTTTCAACGGTCTTAACTTTACAGTTCAATATAAATGAGTGTGGTTCAAGTGTTTTGTAATGTTGTCACCAACAAGCCACTGTATTCATCAACAGCTGCACACTGCTTTGCCAAATCTGTCTGATGGTTTACATTAATCCACCCAATTTCACCATCAGCATCTTTTGTAAGCTTTTCTTTAAAAATTCTGACAATTTATCATCACTAGGACAATCATCACAGTGATTACGAATGCACCATAGTTTTTCAAGCCAGAAATGTTTCTTCTAAGTGTTCCACATCCAAAAGCAGTTTTACATTTTGGTGGATACCACAGATACACACCAAAGGAGCATTTGTAGCACCAGTTAAAATATAGCACTTTGGTGTTAGTGAAAAAATTTCGAAAAACCAACGTTAATTTTCAGGTTCTATAAGATACAATAAAGTTTGCTTAAGTAGCATTGAATGAATCTTTTTTTGCATGTAAAAAGTTATTCTGAATGCTAACTTAGTATTTTGCTTCTGGTAACATTTGAAATATGCTTGCCATCTTGGTAAAAATTAATGACAAGCTTAAAAACTTAATCACCAATCATTTTACCTCTCTTTAGTTTAGGAATTGACAAAATACCCATTTCTGTTCTCCATTTCCTTGCCTGTCGAACTACATACTCACTAACACTGAATTGACATTTTTTCTTTTGACCAAGAGGGAGGAACTAAAAGTTGAAGTCAGTTTAAAACCTTTTTTTTTTTTTTTACATCACCTTACACCAGCATTTTCTTTTCATTAACAAAGTCACAGCATTAAAATCTTGGTCTTTTTTTTAACAATTTCATCATCCATTTTATCTTCAACATGGCCAGAACACTTTTTCTTCCAAAACATGTTTCAATTTTTCTAGCTTCCATATGCCATACGAGGCCTTGCAAGTGATTTGGAATGTGAGGAAATTTTAAAGGAGAGCACCCCCAAATCATCTACAGTTGTATTTGCATCTTTGACTCTTTGGCCTGTTATAGTACTGACTCATGATGTCATGTTTGTATCACCTTCATCGCTTTCATTTCTGTCACTGATTTAACTTTTTTGTTTACAAATCTTACATGCTGCACACAGTTTTTTGCCCGATTTTACAGATTTTCCTAGTACACAGTGATTTAGACAAATCCCAGCTACTGACCTCAACGATTTTTAACTGTCTGTCTGTACACTTTGAAGGAAAATAGAGTAACAGTATCTGTGATATCCAAATACAGTAGTTTTTTCTTGATCTTCTGGAGAGTTTATGATGGACCATAGCATTATTAAATTTTGTTGGTCTTCGCTTAGCTCTGAAAATTTCTGAAGAGATTATACTGAGGAGCAGGTTGTCAAATGATTATGTTTTCAGTACTTTTCTGACACTACATGAATTCTGTGGTAATTAACCGAGCAGTACTTCATTTAAAAATATATTTCATTACAAACAGAATGGTAAATGGTTGCTCTACATACAAATATGACTTGTCTCACAGAAAGACAAGAAGCAACTGAGGTCATATGGACCTGAATGTTGTCAGTAGTTTTGAACATTGTGTGTCAGTGACTGCTGCATAGTTTTCACGTCTGTAGAGGTTCCAAATAAGCTACAGTAGCCATTCAGATTACTTTTTTTTTTTTTTTTCATTGTGAGCAGGTGGTTAGCTGTACAGATAAATAAGATCTAATCTAGTCTCTCAAAAATTACTAAATTAATAAAATGAAATAAATTTTTGACACTTTTTTTTATTTGCCTCGAATATTTGATATTAAAATATGATAATTTGATACCCTTGCATCTGAGGCAGTGGGTGGCATTCCACTTGGAATGATCCTTTCTTCACTGCAGCAAAATTATTTTGATTTCTAATTTGTGTGTCCATAAAAAGCCCATTAAGGCCTGAGACTGCAGTGTGTTATTGTTGATGAAGACCTTAATAACCAAAAGCTTTATTTGTGGCAGTCTTTTTGCTGTGCCTATCTGCGACTCAGCATCTTTGCTATATGGTGAGTAAAAACTTTCCTTTTCGTAGGATTGTTACATTTGATCCTGGACTTTTCATTGTTTCATTAATATTCTTATTTTATTACAAAGTCTGCAATCTTGTGTATTATTTAAGACCAAAAACTAGTTTCCACGCAGGCTCGAGAAATGTGATGCAAGCATTTTTTCAACATCCTCGCAATTACTCAAGAAATTTGAAAGTGAGATACATAAATATTTTTTGAAATTTTCTTTGTTACTTTACTGATTAAATAATTGCATTTTCTGTTAACTATATGCCTATCTGGACAAGGTGGGGAGGGGCCTTCATAAAGAGCCGAGTTATGAGTATATCTGTACATAAATACCAATTTGCATGCCTATTTTTTTCACAGCCAAATTATCAAAACATCACTACACTGAAAATTTAGAATAAAGGGAAGTTTTAGCCAGAGATCGAAACAAATTACAGATGTCCTAATTTTACAAGTCTAAGAAAATGTGCGAAGTTCCTTAAAAACGTGAGATGGAGAGTTTCGAATAACAGAATTGTTGGGTGATTTGACATGGAATGACCATGGAACGAAGAAGTTAGTAACTTCTTATCATATAGCTGAGAGTTGGGTGGTTGTGAGGTATGTAAACAGGATTGAATATCTCCCTCTGCCCCCCCTACCCCAGGCCGGTGGACTAGACTTTCCAGCACTGCGTCCAGGTGGGCAGCTGTGTAAGGATGCTGTAGCTCTGTGTGTGTGTGTGTGTGTGTGTGTGTATATATGTGTGTGTGTGGGTGTGTGTGTGCGCGGCGCGTGTGGTGTGGGAGGGAGGGAGGGAGGGAGGGGGGTCTTCATAATGATTGGCCTCTGGCTGGGAGCTCGTATTCTGGCTACATCACATGATGAATGTCGGGAGTGTTGCACCTTGGAGAAATTGTGGAAAATTCTGCTTTTTTATTTAGGGTGTCAATAATAATTATAATTAATTATTTTGGTTGAAAAGTGCTGACATATGCAAAAATATTTAAGAGAAAGAGGTGTTGTTCAAGAAAGTTTTGAAAAGTTTCAACTTTGAAGAGTTACAGAAGCCAGACTGTAAATGAACAATTTTCTTAGCGAAGTATAAAGACATATCCATTCTTCATCTCGTCGACAACTTTTCATTGTTTTCTGATACGTCATTTCATCACAATAATTTCAAATGTATGATGACGTGATGCAGCTTAAGACCACAATGTTGCTGTGGTGTAGAAAACACAGTGACCAGCTTTTCATTGATTACAAGTAATATCATTTTAATGAATAGTCCCCATTTTTTGTCAGTTAAAGAGTGTGTAAAGCAGTTCCATTAGCAGCTGCTTTCTATGTGAGAATGTAGTAGGCACACTTGCCAGACCAAAGTGCTGCCATTTTTTTAAATGTGTGATTACTGCCTATCTCACCTGCAAAGATAGGGAACTCTGTTTTCACATTTCCATACAGCATAGTTGTGATCAGTGGTTGTCATGAGCATAGGGAATAATGTGGCTTTTCAGAAGAACGAAAATGGGAACTGCTTATACACACACACACTGTTGAAGCAACTCTTAATAAATGAATGATGAAACACATCAGCCATTAGTGAAAGTTAACAAAAACTTGAAAACTCTTTCTACGATGTATAGAAATGAGCTGGAGTAAATTTTCTAGGACAGAATGATGAGTTAATGCACTGATGAAGTGCTACCTGACTTATTATTACTAATATAGAGCCAAACCTTTAAAAAAAATCAGATCTATTGAGTAGATTATCAAAAATGTTCATGAACTAGTCTTCATAACGTTAAGTGTTGTTGTCAAAATGGTAATCTGCACCATATTTTTAGCCCAATACAACATAAGCCAGCATTTTGCATGAACCAGTACCCATTTCTAATTAGGCATCTCCACAATTTCTCTGATGATTTTTGTGCATTTCTGTACTTATCTTACAGCTGTGGCTTTACATTACTGTATTACTTTATGTGTAATAGCTTTTTAACAACAAAATACAAATTTCATGATTTTGAACAGTAATATAGAAAGTGGCATTCCTCCAACATGGCACTAACCCAAAGGCAGCCAAAAACATTGACGAGGAAGAACAGTCCACACAGGAAAGTGACTTCCTTTAAATAAATTACATCATCTCTTGACCCATCAATTAAAAAAAAGACTACTGAAAAATTTGTCAAGTTCAATGCACTGCTCACTCTCAAGAATTTTCAACACTGGTGCACAGTTTTCCATGTTGTCAGCTCTCTAAAAACAATCATCCCCCCCCCCCCCCCCCCCCCCCCCCCCCCCAGTAAAGGAACTGTGAATTATCTTGATGATAAACGAACAACAGAAAAGTAACATACCAGTCAATTACTTACCATTACTTATATCTGGTATGTGGAATTTTGAAATATCCCATGCTTGAATCCTATGATTGGGGGGACATTGGAGCATCTGTTATTATCACAGTATCAGGCCCTAAAAAATATATAAAAGTCATTGACTTGGCTACAATACCTGAAGAGAGATTTAATTAACTTATAACACAATGAAATTTTTAAGAGACACAAATAGAATTTGTTTTCATAAAAGAATAATTATGCCATTAGTGAGTTCAATGGAACAGTTAATCAATGTGATAGTTAAAGAGAACACTAATGGAAGTACAAATTGGTATAAAAACAAATACTAAATATACCTCTGATAAAGCTGAAATTTTCAACTGATGAAAACGCTTCCTCATTGAACATATTTGGACCCACATATCGTGGGTGCAAGAAGCGTGATCGCCAGCCTGTAGGAGCACCATATGTCCAACTTCCACTGTCAGACTGTGGTCTTTGCATGTGGCCATCATTTACAGGTGGGCTATTATGAATCGGTCCACGATTGCTGCCAGGAGAGCTGCTGCTGAACGGTCTACTGCTGGGCTCACTTTGAGATCCCTGTCCATATCCCATGAATGGAAGTGGTGGGTATAGCCGTCTTTCAGCCATTGAATTGCTGTTAGCCAATCCTGGGGTAGGATACACCTCATCAAAGTTAACAAGCCATCGTTCTGATGGCGGTAAACCTCCCAACATCTGGAACAAATAAAAGTTGATGCAATGTGAATCTAACCAGCTTTTTACTCACCTAAAGTGGACTGACGTGTAGAGCACAGAAACGCTTAACAGAAAACAGTATTCACATTAGCATTCGAACTGTTGCTCTTCTTCTAGTAAAAGTACGCATGTTCACACACAACATCCATTGGATACTCAAATGTACAGTCCTGCAGCCATGGGTTTTTGTGTTCCACACATGTGCCTGCTATAGGTGAGTGGTTGCCTTTCTCTTATTTTATGTATTGTTCCATCCAGGAGTTTTCATTATTGTTAACCTTTTTTATATTTTCCTCAGTATAGGTTCAAATCTTTGCAAAATTCAATTAAATAAAATCAAGATAGCAAATCCACATCATAAAACGTTCCTAGCACAGAGCACCCTAAAAGTACACACAAAAACTACATTGTGCCAGCTAAACATACGCAGCTGGGATTGCAGTTAAGCAAGTGGATGGGGGGGGGGGGGGGGATGTGTCAGGTGGGGGTGGGTAGAATGAGAAAGAGGCAAAAAGCAGGATGATGGGTAGCTGACATCTCTGAGGGAGGCAGCAGGAATGCAGGATAGGAATTTAATACACTGATGCCAGACCCCTTGATTTCATGTGGCACATGATGATGATGATGATGATGATGATATAGTAGTATTACTTTTGAATACATCGTGGTAGCAGACAGTGATCGATGTTATTAAAATCAGTCTTGATCACAAATTTATTTATTCTGCTAACCAGTTTCGACCACACCTGTGCTCATCTTCAGACCAAAATTCTGTATGAGCAGGAGCCTCCTTCTGGTGGTAAATCCCTGCTGCAGTTATTTGCCACCAGAAGGAGGCTCCTGCTCATACAGCATTTTGGTCTGAAGATGACAACAGGTGTGGTCGAAACCGGTTAGCAGAATAAATAAATTTGTGATCAAGACTGATTTTAATAGTAACTACTAGATATAGTTGTAGATTGGGAGGGGGTGACAGGACAGAGGTAGGTGTGTGTGTGTGGGGGGGGGTTAGCAAAGATGGAGGCCAGGAGGATTATGGGAGCAAAGGATGTGTTCCAATACGAGTGGGGAACCAGCAGTCCATAGTCCAGATCTAACCCACAATTGGTTTCAATCCTGCCTACAGAAGAAATTTTATGTCTACACTCATACTCTGCAAGGCGCCATACAGTGGTTGGTGGAGGGTGTGCAATTCCACTACTAGTCATTTCCTTTCCTGATCCACTCACAAATAGAATGAGGGAAAAATAACTGTCTATATGCTTCCTTATGAGCCGTAATTTCTCTTGTCTTTGTGGTGCTTATGCGAAATGTATGTCAACACACCAGAATCGTTCTGCAATCAGCTTCAAATGCTGGTTCTCTAAATTTTCTCAATATTGTTTCTCCAAAAGAATGCCATCTTCCTTTCTGGGATTCCCATTTGGGTTCCTGAAGCATCTACATAAATATTTCTGTGCTGTTTGAACCTACCAGTAACAAATCTAGCAGCCCACCTTTGAAATGCTGATGATGCCTTCTTTTAATACAACCCGATGAAGATCCCTAACACTCATGCAGCACTCAAGAATGAGTCATACTGTTGTTCTAAATGCATCTACTTTACAAATGAACCACACTTTCCTAAAATTCTCCCAATAAACTGGAGTCGAGCATTTGCCCTCCCTACTACAATCCTTACAGGCTCATTCCAATTCATACCACTTTGCAACACTACACCTAGATATTTAATTGACACGACTCTGTCAAGTAGCACACTATTAATACTATATCTGAACATTACACATTTGTTTTTCCCACTCATCTGCATTAACTTACATTTTTCTACATTTACAACTAGCTGCCATTCATCACGCCAACTAGAAATTTTGTCCAAATCATCTTGTATCCTCGTATAATGACACGTTCCCACGCACCACAGAACTGCACATAATTTTGCTGTTCCATTCTTTTGCCCTTCTTATATACAGGAAACATCTGTGTGTGTGTGTGTGTGTGTGTGTGTGTGTGTGTGGTGGTCCCCCCTCCCTCCAGTTGCTTTGAACTTTGTGCTGGGAGGAGGGAGGAGAGTTGTGATAAATGTTAGCTAAGTATGGAGTCAATGCTGTAGAGCACTCTTTCTAAAACCAAACTGGGATTCCAACTGCACCTTGCGATTTATGTTTTCAACTCTTTCTCCATGTGAGGGATGGGTTGGGTTGGGTTGTTTGGCGGAGGAGACCAGACAGCAAGGTCATCGGTCTCATCAGATTAGGGAAGGACGGGGAAGGGAGTCGGCTGTGCCCTTTCAAAGGAACCATCCCGGCATTTGCCTGGAGCGATTTAGGGAAATCATGGAAAACCTAAATCAGGATGGCCAGACGCGGGATTGAACCGTCTTCCTCCCGAATGCAAGTCCAGTGTTGTGAGGGATGCCTATTACTATGTTTTTCATATGGGAATCTGTATTATTATCAAAGGACAGTAACATTCATGACACATAAATAAATGTAAATATCTGCAGAAGGCGTCTTAAAAATTAACGTACTTCAGAAATGCAGTTTTGGGGCATAATTTGTTGGCATGGTTTGTCGGGAAAGGTGTGCCATTCACATTGTTGTTTTACCCAGGAAAAACTTCTGCGACTATAGTTCTGATTTCATGCACTAAAAGTACTGAAGTCATGCCACTTGCTGAGGTGGCTCATGCATGTAGGTCACCAAAGGTTGCCGCCCATACCTGTATTACAATCTTCATTGTCCCAAAAGTCTGGGAGGTGGGGGGAGGGTGATCTAGACAGCATGGGTTGTGAAGCGACCACTGAACTTTAGGTTGTTGTGTTCGGCAACAGGTTCTACCACTGGGTGGTTTACTATTAGTGGCTACATTTTGGCAGTGGCCACTCACTTTAATGAAAAGCTGGATGTTGGTCATACTGACATAAAACACTGTGCAGAAATTGAAGAACAGTTAGTATATGACATGGCTGCCTTCACGTGTGACCCTGCCTCAAATGAAATAGGATAAGCCTGTGACAGGATTAAGTAGGATGAGCTGGGTGGGTGAATTTAGCAGCTCTTATATCTTTGTCTTCCACAGGGATATGACCCCCTGCACAAGCGGTGAGCATGTGGACTTGGTGTACAAAACACACACACACACACACACACACACACACACACAAAATGTGTGTGCGGACTCTACTTCATCGAAGGACTCATTTGAAAGCTAGCACAGTTCTCATTCTTTTGTGTGTGCCTGTTGACAACCCCATGTGCCTACTATTTTTTATATATCCATCCTTTTGACTGGAGTTCTTGGGGACCACAGCCGTTCACTATTTGGTGAGTGGTCTCTTTTACCAATACATTATTTACATTCTGACAGAACATTCCTTATCAAAGTAAAATTTCTGGCATGCTCACAAAACACACACACACACACACACACACACACACACACACACACAGAGAGAGAGAGAGAGAGAGAGAGAGAGAGAGAGAGAGAGAGCAAAAATTTACTTATGACGTACGACTTGGGCGTGGAAAAAGTAGAAAGTTACGGAAATAAAAAAATTGTCATTAACATTCTTCTGGGTTTCATATCACAACATATTGTAAAATGAGAACCAACAATTTGACCACTGTTGTAAGTTGCCTTCATCATGGTATATATTACTGCAATATAACATAATAATGGAAATTCTTGGCTGCAGCAATATATAAAATAAGGGAAGGGCAACTACTTGCCTACAGCTGATTGATGCATGGAACACAGAAATATGGATCCACAGGAGTGTGCATTTCGGTGTGTGTGTTTGTTTGTGTACTTTAGCTATAAAAAGAGCTAGTTCTCAGAAGCTGAAGTGAATGCTATTTTCTGTTATGCGTTACTGAGCTTCATGCCATGATTCCCTACAGGTGATTGGTTGCATTTTCCTTACTGAACTTATTGCAGTGCACTAATTACATATCCTGATGAATACCACTTGCAATCGTGGACATAATATTGGTTCCTCTTTACATAATATAACACTGTCTACGACCCAGAAGAATTTCATGAAAACTGACTGTCAAAAAGCCTATAAACAAAGTTAAGTAGTGAAATTACCAGTCACCTTAAAATTGTTGAGAATCCCCCACAAAATCATGGCCAACTAGTAACTATTCAATTCGCTCTTATGCTCAATTATTTTCTTATTACATTTTTATCACTACTGGTAGTGTAACTATCAAGCTGTATAGCTGATGTTCATTATTTACCTGTTGACTCTGCCTTGACACAACTCCAAATGGGTTAGCTGGTGGAGACTGGGGACGTATATGTGGTGGTTCAATTTGGCTCAGCTGTCCCACATCTGCTATGGGAACATCATTAAGCTGAACTGCAGGAACTGCAAACATGTCAGAGTTGCGCTGAGCTTGCTCCCTGTTCTCATGAGATGAGTTTAATACTTGTGATCCAGATGTGACACGCTCTCTATTATTATTTCCTCTTTGATCCTGCGAATGTTCACTGTGGTAATCAGAGTTTCGTTCCTGGACATGCCCTCCACGTTGTGGTGGTGGTTGTTCTAAATGCTCCTGCTGCTGCTGGTGGGACTGCCCCTGCTGCTGCCAGCTGCCCAGTGATAATTGTTGCGGCTGTTGCTCCTCTTGTTGTTGTTGTTGTTGTTGTTGTTGTTGTTGTTGCTGCTGCTCCTCCTCCTCATCTACATCTTGCTGATTTTGATGTTGCTGCTGATTGTGATAATGGAGATTCTGCTCTGGGTGGGGGTGCTGCTGCTGATTCTGCTCCTCTTCTTCTGGTTGCCGGCAGTAATTATGAAAATTGTGAAAGAGGTGGCTATGCCTTTGGTGGTGTCCATCATGTGAGGTACTTGATCCTCTCTGGGAACGCCCACGAACTCCTCTTGTGGATGCAGGAAGGCGGCTTGATCTTGAGATTGCACCATCCCTTTCTGAATCCCCATGCATTACCGGTGAGACTATAGATGCTTGAGGTGGATCTGCATCTGCACTAGCTGTACACTGCATCATCCCTACAAAATAAAGTCATAATAAAAAAGCAAAAGTTTAAAATTATAATTAATGTAGTTTTACATTATTTTTAAGTTACTGTATATTATTGATACATCAGTGAATGATGCTAAAATTATATGTAAATTGAAGGTGGAGGGAGGAGAAAGGAAAGGGAACGGATTGCTGATGTCAGCTGCATCGGGACATAACATGGAATCAGTAGTGACGAGTAAAAATGTATATTGTCAAGGATTAGAAACTGGAATCTCCTGCTTACTAGGCAGGCGGATTAACCACTGCGCCACCTGCGACACTGTGTTATCTTAACTGCATGGACTGTCTCAACACGCCTCATGGGCAACTCATTCCCATCATGCTCACTACTCTGAGATTCCCACAGGAGGTTGGACATACTTGTGCATCTGCGCTGAAGAAAGTGTATCCCCTACCTATCTGGGTAAATCAGTAATATGAATGATTGGGTTCTGTTATTTTGGGCATGTCTGAAAGAACAGAGACCACACATTCACACAGATGCTAACATTTCCTCACAAAATGCAATCACACTTTTTGTCAGATTTATTTTTACTAATTACCCTTGCTATCAAAAAAAATTATGGACTTTAATGTACGAATGTCATACTGGATGCATACTTTTGATATGAAGCAGGGACAGAAGTGTCTGATGGGTGATTAAATGTTTCAAATGTTTGTATACTAACAATAAAGCTTAATGATGTGCTTCTAAATATACAGCTGAGTTGTTTCAATTTCGTGCACAATGTGTTGACAACTGATCCAGTCTTCTTCTTCAGATGCTATGAGTTATGCAGTTATGTGTACTCGCTACCTCGACTCTAGCTGGGGTGTTTACTATTTTGTATCCCGTGCTGCTATTTATAGCAGAGTTCAATTCCCGACACTCATTATGCGCTAGTTATGAAGAGCCCAAACTGATATACCCTGAAACACATACTCATCTCTGCTACGTTTGCTGGCCGGTGATCTTAATACATTGAGTGCCAGACTCCAAGCTTTGTTTACGCTGAAACCTCCATTCCTGTTTGCATGATGGCAAATCTAACCAGCAGGGATGGAGGTACCAATTCAATCAAGATTTCACTGGCCATCACATTCACCAAGGCTGGGAAATGCTAAGAGAATACGTGCATTTCAGGGAATATCAGTTTAGGCTCTTAATAACAGAGGTGCATAGTGGGCATCAGGAATTGAACTCAGCAACAAATAGTGACATGGGACTAAAAATAGTTCACATTCTGGTTAGAGTCGAGGTAGCAAGTACACACTGATAAACCGTTCACAATGGGCGCATGTTCTTACAAAGTAGTGTAGTAGAATATCTGTGGACATAGATAATGGACAAACAAGGGAATCTTTGTGGTTGTTTTGTAATGTAGTAATTTTATGTAACTTGCTCGAAGCTTTTAATGTGTGTTTGTTTCTCGGAGTTATTGAGATTTTAGAAGCTAAGAAAACAAAGTTACAAAAATTTTTTAAACGATTCTGGAATGTAGTACCGCCAAGTGGTGACCCCAACTATGGCAGAAGAGAAATCAGTTCACTTGATGGGTTGGGCTCTATAGTCGTGGAACGCACATCAGGAATGGGGGATGAAAGTCAAGCTGTTTCACAACCAAGGTTAACATCTGAGCAAGTCACTGACATTTTGCCAATAGGCTTCTTCCGCATAGCCTAGTGAATTCATTGCACTGCTGTATATGACACAGGAGCCACGAATCTTCAAGCTCTCTTTTGAAGCCTACGGAATCAGGGACGGTACCATGCAATTCGTCATCACCACAGGAACACTGGACACGTAAACATTATTGTTACTAGCATATGTGGTGCACAGTACCCGCCCCCTCCTCCCCCTCCACCAAAAGGAAATATCGAAACCAAAGTACTCCAACGGGCACGCAATCCAGTAGACATTCACACGGAGCAAGTGCTGCAAAGAGAAGCTATAAGAGACAAGATTCCTTTGGTCTTTTGGCAACACATAACAATCATTGGTTTCTGCAACCAACGGTTCTAATGCTACACTTAGGGAAGTTTGGATGGGCCAGTTACCTTTTGCGGTCAATAGCGCAGTGATTTCTTGTGCCCCCTTTTCATTCAACTCACAGCTACTAATTGCAGACTTTATTATGCCCTGTCACTCTCAAGACACAAGAGGATTCTCACAAATTGGACAGCACAGCATAGGGAATATAGACACAGACGTTGACGATAACGATCAACAACTCCAACTAGAGGAACAGATGAGTACGCTATGACACAACTTCAATGCTCTCCAGTGGCAAATCCATACAGTTCCACTGGCAAGCAATATGAAAAACGGCACTGAACATGAGGTGATGGTAGCCCACAGGGGAAACTGTGCTGGTACTATAAACCTTTGATGCAGCTGGCACACAAATTTAGTCAGCCATATGTACAGTGACTCAACTTGGGAACAGCTGGTCGCTCCAGTGGACAATGCCTAGATAATGTGACAAGTGATAATAGTGCCCCAGTAAGCCATAACCATGCTGTATTCTGCATTGGCTGTGTATCTGTCTCTAGCTGGACTAGCAAGCACTTTCAAATTCGTGTTATCTCCACATCACATAAACTTTACATCAAAGACAGATATATTGACGTCAAGTATTTAGTTAACACAGGCCCAGATGTCAGTGTCCTCCTGGCAATGGCAATTATTTGTTCTTCCATACAATCATGGCTCACAGCAGAAAATGAGTCAAAGACTCCTACATATGGCAACGAAGAGGCAACTGCGAGTCTTGGTTTTCCACGAACATTAAGACAGTATTTTCTGAGTGCTAACATCAGTGAACCCATCCGCAGAGCTGATTTCCTTTACTATTACCATATCTATATGAGATGTACACTGAAGATGGACAGCAAGGTGGTACATGGACATTTCAGGATGCTGCAAAATGCTGCCGTTTTGAAGGCCACCAAAATACAAGTTCAGATATGGTATTACACCTACAATGTCACAACAGACTGTAGCTTACAAAGCACGTCGGTTAGCCCATGATAAATATGCAGCCCCAAAGATGGAATTTGAGGAATTAATTCAACGGGGGTTATCAAACATTCAGACAGCTCTTAGGCATCACGCCTCCAGCCAGTAAGGGAGAAAAATCGAACTCTTTGTGGAGATTACCATGCCCTGAATGCACATACCACACCAGATCGCTATCCAATTCTGCACTTGCATGATTTCAAGACCACAGTGGCAGGCTACAAGGTGTTCAGCATTATTGATTTTCAGAAGGCATCTCATGGTGTGGGTTCCTGTAGTCATGTCCTAGTTCATGAACCACGGGCAACGTATGAGTGGCCAAGTAAGTGGTCCTGACAGTTGGGATACCAGTTACTTTGGAATAAGGCTGGGCATCTCGGACATATTCTGAGTCGTGGTCACCTTTGTGCCCATACGGCAAAGACTCCCAAATCCACCGGTTAGTCCCTCAGCCATTAGGGGTAAAACCCAATGGGACTCGGGGCAAGTAAGGCTAGCAACCTGCTTCCCTGGTACTTTAAATATGATGCTGGCAACAATCAGAGCAAAATTCCTCGGACCTTTGGAGGTGACAGAGTCCCACCTCTAACTGACAAACCAGGGACTCCTAAGATACGACTTGGCAAACAAATGGTAATGAGATGGGAAGCTATTAATATCAATGGGGGCTACTCTGGGAAGAAGGTAGAGCTGGCAGAGGCTGCAAGTAAGATGGGGCTGGACGTTTTAGCTGTTAGTGACATTCGGGTAAGGGGTGAGAAAGAAGAGGAAGTGGGAGAATACAAGGTCTACCTGTCAGGAGTCAAAGCAGGAATAGCACAATGGGGTGTAGGGCTTTACATCAAGAAAGAAATGGAACCCAGCGTAGTTGCAATAAAGTATGTAAACGAACGACTGATGTGGATAGATTTGACAGTGTCTAGCAAGAAAATTAGGATTGTGTCAGTATATTCGCATTGTGAAGGGACAGATCAAGATAAGATGGATAGTTTTTATGAGGCACTCAGTGATGTAGTTGTTAGAGTAAAGGACAAGGACAGTGTTCTGCTCATGGGTGATTTTAACGCCAGGATTGGAAATCGAACAGAAGGGTATGAAAAGGTTATGGGTAAATTTGGAGAGGATATGGAGGCCAACAGGAACGGAAAACAACTCTTGGATTTCTGTGCCAGTATGGGCTTAGTAATCACAAACTCCTTTTTTAAACATAAGAACATTCACCGGTATACGTGGGAAGGCAGGGAACCAGATCCGTCACTGACTATATAATAACAGATCAGCAATTCAGGAAGGCTGTGAGGGACACACATGTATTCAGGGGATTCTTTGATGACACTTATCATTATTTAATCTGCAGTGAAATTGGGATTGTGAGGCTGAAAGTGCAGGAGGTCAGGTCCATACGTAGGAGGATAAGAGTGGAGAAACTTCAGGATAAGGAAATCAGGCACAAGTACATAACAGCGATCTCAGAAAGGTACCAGTTAGTTGAATGTAGTCAATTACAGTCATTGGAAAAGGAATGGACAAGGTACAGGGACACAGTACTAGAAGTGACTAAAGAAGGTCTTCGAACAGTAGTGTGTAAAAGTAGGATGAAGCAAACAGCTTGGTGGAATGATACAGTCAAGGCAGCCTGTAAAAGGAAGAAGAAGGCGTATCAAAAATGGCTACATACCAGAACCCAGGTAGACAGAGAAAGTTATGTTGAAGAAAGAAACAAAGCCAAACAGATAATTGCAGCATCCAAGAAGAAATCGTGGGAAGACTTTGGAAACAGGTTGGAGACTATGGGTCAAGCTGCTGGAAAACCATTCTGGAGTGTAATTAGCAGTCTTCGAAAGGGAGGTAAGAAGGAAATGACAAGTATTTTGGACAGGTCAGGAAAACTGCTGGTGAATCCTGTGGATGCTTTGGGCAGATGGAGGGAATATTTTGAAGAGTTGCTCAATGTAGGTGAAAATGCGATCAGTAATGTTTCAGATTTCGAGGTAGAATGGGATACGAATGATGATGGAAATAGGATCACATTTGAGGAAGTGGAAAAAATGGTCAATAGATTGCAGTGCAATAAAGCGGCCGGGATGGATGAAATTAAGTCGGAACTCATCAAATACAGTGGAATGTCAGGTCTTAAATGGCTACACAGGATAATTGAAATGGCCTGGGAGTCGGGACAGGTTCCATCAGACTGGACAAAAGCAGTAATCACACCAATCTTTAAACATGGAAACAGAAAAGATTGTAACACCTACAGAGGTATCTCTTTAATCAGCGTTGTGGGTAAAATCTTCTCAGGTATTGTTGAAAGGAAAGTGCGAGTATTAGTTGAGGACCAATTGGATGAAAATCAGTGTGGGTTTAGGCCTCTTAGAGGTTGTCAGGACCAGATCTTTAGCTTACGGCAAATAATGGAGAAGTGTTATGAGTGGAACAGGGAATTGTATCTATGCTTTATAGATCTAGAAAAGGCATATGACCGGGTTCCTAGGAGGAAGTTATTGTCTGTTCTACAAGATTATGGAATAGGAGGCAAACTTTTGCAAGCAATTAAAGGTCTTTACATGGATAGTCAGGCAGCAGTTAGAGTTGACAGTAAATTGAGTTCATGGTTCAGAGTAGTTTCAGGGGTAAGACAAGGCTGCAACCTGTCTCCACTGTTGTTTATATTATTTATGGATCATATGTTGAAAACAATAGACTGGCTGGGTGAGATTAAGATATGTGAACACAAAATAAGCAGTCTTACATATGCGGATGACTTACTTGTGATGGCAGATTCGATTGAAAGTTTGCAAAGTAATATTTCAGAGCTAGATCAGAAATGTAAGGACTATGGTATGAAGATTAGCATCTCCAAAACGAAAGTAATGTCAGTGGGAAAGAAATATAAATGGATTGAGTGCCAAATAGGAGGAACAAAGTTAGAACAGGTGGACGGTTTCAAGTACTTAGGATGCATATTCTCACAGATGGCAACATAGTGAAAGAACTTGAAGCGAGGTGTAGCAAAGCTAATGCAGTGAGCGCTCAGCTACGATCTACTCTCTTCTGCAGAAGGAAGTCAGTACCAAGACTAAGTTATCTGTGCACCGTTCAATCTTTCGACCAACTTTGTTGTATGGGAGCGAAAGCTGGGTGGATTCAGGTTACCTTATCAACAAGGTTGAGGTTACGGATATGAAAGTAGCTAGGATGATTGCAGGTACTAGTAGATGGGAACAATGGCAGGAGGGTGTCCACAATGAGGAAATCACTGAAAAACTGGGAATGAACTCTATAGATGTAGCAGTCAGGGCGAACAGGCTTAGATGGTGGGGTCTTGTTACACGCATGGGAGAAGCAAGGTTACCCAAGAGACTCATGGATTCAGCAGTAGAGGGTAGGAGGAGTCGGGGCAGACCGAGGAGAAGGTACCTGGATTCAGTTAAGAATGATTTTGAAGTAATAGGTTTAACATCAGAAGAGGCACCAATGTTAGCACTGAATAGGGGATCATGGAGGAACTGTATAAGGGGGGCTATGCTCCAGACTGAACGCTGAAAGGCATAATCAGTCTTAAATGATGATGATGATGATGATCTCTTCAGATTCCGTTAGCACCAGAAGATGTGAAAAAGACTGCAATTATAACACATTTTGGCCTATTTGAGTATGTTCGAACTTTTGTTTTGCATATTGGGATGATGTGTTAATTTATTTTTACTTCTGCTTCTGAGCAGGAAATCTTCTTACAAACGATTTCTTGAAGACCTGCTGACCATGGATTGCAGATAATCAAAGATAAATGTGTCCTTTGCAAAGAAGCAGTGGATCTTTTAGGGTATCAAATAACCTTTGCAATCCAAAGCTGACACACTGCAGGCAGTAGCACTTCCAGAAGTATAGAAACAGTTATGCCGGTTTCTGGGATGCTCAGTTTTTACAGACATCATCTACCACACACAGCTGAGGAACAGGCACCACTCCCACTAGTACTTTTGGGCAGCAATTGATGGAGACAGCAAGATATTATACAGACTCTAAAGATGTTAGCTACATTTCACAACATTAAATTATCCTCGCAAGAAGCAGTACTTCTAGCGCAGAAGAGAGAAAGAAGCTTTGTGATGACTACAGTAAGAGGGTGGAGGCTTCTGAAAAAGAGTGTAAAGATGAAGTCAAAGCTGCAAGGAAATTTTGTGGTGTAAACAGGTTTTAACTTGAAAACCAAAATGATCAGATTAAAAATGATTTAGAAACAGAGGTAGAAACAAAGTGTGCAGTAGTGGTAGAGGAAAAACTCATAAAAGTAAATAAAAATGTAGATTCAAAATTGGCTGAAATAGAGAAAAAGATGGAAGAGGTACAAAATCAAAAGCATAGAGTATGTAGTGTTCCAAACAGTCCTTCATTTGTTAGTTATAAGAAATTTAATAATTTTAAACCATATGGGGTAGTGCATCCTCTGGATTTCATTAGGGACTTTGCCTGAAACATGGAATGACAAAGAGAAAATGTCATTTGTAAGAGGTTTTTTGAAGGGATGCTTTTGGATGGGCAGCTCAGGTACCTGATAGCTGTTCTTTGTGGCAAAGCTTGGAGAAAGCATTTTTAGATGAATATTGGTACAATGAGAAGCAGCAGAGAATTTTGAGTGAATTTTGGGGAGGAGAGAGATTCGACTCTAAGGTTTCTTCAGCTTTGGATAAATTAACTGAAATATTTGGACTAAGAGCTACGAAGTGAATCAATAATTATGGGTTTAGAAAGTTAGTAGCCTCATAAAGTTACAGAATTGTTGTACCTGCCCCTAGGGTTAATATTATCGATTTATTGAATTATTTTGATAAAGTGGAGAGGGTGAAGCCCTCAGTGGAAAATCGTAGGAGGAATTTTGATGACAATAATCAATCAGGGAGAGAATTTCAGGCAAATAGGATGAACAGGACTAATTATAATAGAAATTCAGGAAATGGTTTGGTGGAGGATAGCCAGATGGGCATGGAAATAGTAGGAGAAATTCAAGTAAAAGAAATGGGGGAGATGATTTTAATCCTGGATCAAACTGTTTAAACTAGATAATGCTCCAGTTTTGGCTCACACTAGAGCAGGTAGTGATGAAGAGCCACATGCATATGAATCTGCTGTAATCACAGGTAAGGATAATGCAAATGATAGTGGTAGGACAAGTGCAATTAATCATTCCAGTGAGGTGTTGAATGATGGTGTAGGTAGCAATGTTAATCTCATAAAAGGAGAGTAGGGACTTACCATAATGTGTACTGAACCAGAAATAAGACACTACAACCAAGTACGGGTTCAACATTCTGTGTTGGATTCATTATTTGGCAATAATGCTTACCCCAGCCATCTGTCTCATTCTTCATGTTCCCTGAGGCAGTCAAACTCTTCTCCTATCCTATCTGTAGTTTGTAAGTGAATCAGAATTAAGCTCTCTCTGATAGTCATGTGATTTTGTACAGCAGGATATTTAAGTATAGAAATATTTTAGAAAAAGTTTCTCTAGTGTCATCTATATATATTATGGTGTGTTAGTTATCAGTATTGGAGTCATAAGAGGATGCAAGAAAGTAAATTGGTACCATGATTAATGAATTTCTGTCAAACAAAGAGGTAAGGTAAACAGAAAATAAAAGGTGACAGCATATGTGGAGGAGAAGGTGCAGCTTATCTGAAAACATTACCATCTGAAGTAATCAGCTCATTAGTGTAGCAGCAGAGGCAATATGCAGTAAAAACCATCTTCAATATGAGATCTTAATGTTAATTATGGTATAACAGAAGTGTCTCTGTTCAGTGCAATCAGTATATGGAGATAACTATCTACCTATAGAAGTGTGTCATGGTACAGCCTTTTCTAACATTAAGGAATTACAACTTAAAACATAGTTGCCTGGAGATTTGTATGTATATCACCCTTCAGGCTAGAATCTTAAGCAACTTGATGGAATACAGTGAAATAATAGTTTTCTAAGTGATAATTTTTCTTATCAGTAATGAGCGTTAAGCTTGCCTTAGCATAAGGATCTGTTACTGTGGAGTGTTTTCCAGGAGAATCAATTTTTCACTGGATAAGCAGAGCAAGTGTTTATTTATTAGATAATGAAACAATACTGAAATAGTAAAATAATGAATAACGTTAGGGTCTTAATGGTTAGGGAGCCTGTCTCTGCAGTAGGGATATTTTTTGAGAATGCACTCCAATGGCTAACAAAGTAAGAAAGGTAAGTAAAATACTGAAACTGATAGACATGATTGAGTAAAGGAAAAAATAACTGTATACAAGCAAATGTAGTGTAACTATTTGAGGATCTACATTTTGAACAAGGCAACATTGGGTACTGTGTATATTGTGCAATTCATGGCACTGCAGCTCGGAATGAGAGCTTAACAGAAAGAGCAATATTTTGCTGAGGTACAAGTCATATAATGCTGCATCATTGAATCTATAGGTTATCTGAAAACTTCTATTTGTGTTCCGAGGGATTATGAGCTTAAAGTGGTAATACTGGAACAATGAAAAGTAATTTTGATGATTAACTGATAACTGTGGTTTGTGGTGCTAGCCTGGTGTGAATAATCTGACAAGTCAACTATTTGGCAACATTTTGTGATCTTGTGAGGATTTAATTTTCTGGTTGTAGGAGAGTAGTGCTCAGAGTTGAGAGGAGAAGTAGGGCAATGATTTCGTACAACTTCCATAAGCTTAATTTTGATTTGAGTAGTACTTAATTTATGTGATGGTGACTCTATTCTTTTTTCACAACATAATGATTAGTAAATCTATGCTATTGCACATCTTGAGTTTTTGCTATTTTGCAAGTGGAAAAGAAACAAGAGTCTTTCAAGTTTAACCAGTTTCAGACAAAGTTATGACCTAGAGTAATGTTTTATAGTGTAATGTGCACCTGATTTTTAAAATTTTTACCAGTCTCCACCTTTTGTACTACAGTCAATTTTAGTGCTAATTATTGTGATGTTATGAGGAGTATGTAATGTATTTATTTATGAAGTAATGACCATTATTTGCCGTTAGTGCGAAACATTTTTTCCTTATATTTAAAAGTAAAAGTAAGTGTACTAAGGTAGGGCATTTTCGGTCTAATTTTTTCATATACTGTGGAGGAAGAGAACCACTTCCAAGGGAACTGACAGCAATTCATTTCATTACTAGCTGCCACTTGGACCTGTTAAAGGCATGGAAAACTTGGTGAGAAAATGTGTTAAAGCTCATTAAAAGTGTGAAAGTGCTTATGAAAAATACTAAACATTAAGCAAGAGAAATTTTCTGTCTAAAAAGTGAATTACAATGCACAGTGTAATTAAACTTTTTACAAACCATCAGGGTTTATTTATTTATTTTTAAGCAAGACAGGACTTTATAAAGTGATACTTATCTTAAAATGTAATCTTTGTTTACCAAAAATTACATCACTTACAATGAACATGCCTAATTTGTATTAAAAATATAACTTGTGGATATTTTGTTCCATTGTACAATACACTATATGTAAATATTTTGTACAGGGATTTTTGTATGGCCTGTTCATGCAAGTATGAAATTGAAGGAAAAAAAAAAATGTACTGTAGTTTTGATAAGATTTCGTTTGTAATATTTTTTGTGTGTAGATTGCTAAACCCAATTTCTGGGGTCATTTGTGGTCACTGAAGTGCCCAGTTAGCTATTGGCAATATTTATCTGGTCAACCCAATGCGGTGGTGATGTGACAATGCAAACTGGGATATATCTACTTCCTCTCTTGTTCTGCCATCTGCCTCCCTACATTCATTTTTTTTTTCATTTTTGACTAATTACCATTAATATATGTGAGTATAATCTGCATTTTCATAAAAGAGAAAGGATCGCCCTCAGTTTTAAAGAATATAACACCAGATATAATTTTGTGCTTAGTTTTATGTATGTAATTGATTTTCTAATTTATTTCAACTATTCCTAGTTAATACTATTGTTATAGGGTGAAATCAGTAATTGTTTCAGAACTTAAATTCTATTGTTGACTTCTAAACAACTATAAATTCTGTACTAATTACAAACATTTGGAAAAAGAATCACTAAGATTCTTATTTGGCTCTATTAGAATAAATGTTAGCAAAGTGCTTAATTAATTCAAAAGTTATTACCAGTTTCATCAAAAGTATTGTTTGTATAACTATATCTGTTAATTTTATGATTTAAACAAATAATAAGGCTTAACCCTTGTAGTAGGAGAAATTGTTAGAAAAGATACAATTTTCTGATGGATTCAATTAATGGAGTGACTTGTTTCAGTTGTAATTTCTGTAATTTTAGCTTCACACAATGTGTAGTTTCAGCAGCTATTATTGTGATGATATCTAAAGGCCCGATTATTGGTCCCAAGACAGTGAGCCCACAGCCAAGTTTCAGACAAGAAACCTGTGTTGGTTAGAACAACAACAATGCATCAACTTAACCGTGAAATAAGTGTAACAAAAATAGGCCATGTGTTAATACAGTGACAGTGTCTGTTAAATTATTTGAGAGACTGTGAACTGTATGGTTACATTTCACTCCTCACAGATGTTCAACTGCAAACTATTGTAGCAGTATGCTGACATATGCCTGCAAACTATCAATGTGGCTTAACGATATTTACCAATAGTTAATTGGCCATATTATCTGCGTATATCGGGGTGGGTGGGTTGTGAACAGTGAAAGTAAAGAACTGTGAAATGAAACTGTGCACCTGTTGCCTACATTATTTGCAGTAGCCAGTGTTGAAATTCCACCCCCATTTTTCAGCCAGTATAGCAACACAGTACGTCTACACTGAGGGCAATCAATGAGGAAGTAAAGTGGGTGAACATCACAACACGAAACAGTTGTCACTATAAACTCTGCTGAATTAGTCCTGACCTCCTTCAGTGATGGCACTTGGCTTACTGATTCTGGAATGTTAGCTCTATCCACTTGTGGTAGCAAAATGCAGTCCTTTAAAAGCTTTGCCCACTGAAAACTTAGTTAGGTTTCTTTTGCGTTTGCCGTCATACATGTTCATTTTGGTTGGATACTCGTACATGTTCATTTTGGTTGGATAGCTGGGTTCCACAACAACATTGCATTCTTAATTATAACTTTATTAAATATGACACAATCAGAATACAAACTGAGAGCAGCATTTAGTTAATGATACAAAAGATTATAGAGGAAAGGACGGATTTAGAGAATATGCAAAGCACATGTGAAGACAATAACCTCAACCTGAAACTTGCACACTACTGGCCCTTACAACAATTGTCACGTTACTGGACAATGGGCTTTAGAGTGATGTTTTTGGTAGGAAATTAAAGTGAGGACTGAGTTGCAAGACGTGTAAAAGCAGAAACTGGCCTTACAATTAATTCAACCATGTGAATGTACTAATGCAGTTTACTCAGTAATTCTTTTAACTGTTCTAACAAGCAGACATTTCAGTGTAGTCAAGCAGCTATCTGTTTTTAGATGATTGCAGCCTTTTTCAATAGAGAAGCACACTTTCAATTCAGTGTTAATGTTTTGTGTATAGCTTAAACTCATAATCCATTGACACGCTGTTAGGACTGGATGTGGATGTCAAATGGTTGATGAACGTATGTGACTTAACATCTGTGTCCACATAAAATTACTGCTTCTAGATACCAATGTGTGCAAGAGCGTAACTCACATTACCTGGCAAGAACCTAGTTGGCGCACCAGAAAAGCGATTCACCCAAGGGCCACGTCCAAGTGACCGGCCAGTTCTGTGCCTTGATAGTGTTCTTGCTGGATTGGGATGAACTGTTCCTGAAGCTCCAGCTGACGTCTGCCTTGAGTATCCATCACTTGGTCGTTGTGCACCACTGCCACGCCGTGCATAGAAGCGAAATGACCCCGTTCCCCGGGGTCGGGAATGTGAAATTTGATCCCTCATGTTGTGGCTCGAGTTGGAAGTGCTTTCTACTCGGCTTTCTGACTGAGTTCCCACACTACCCCTGGAAAAAAAAATTGAAGGAAAATTCAAAACATATAACCACTGTTTAGAGAATGACAGCCTGAAGGAGATTTAAGTTCAAACGGCACAACTGAAAACTCGTGCGATACAATATAAGTAATTAAATAATGGGATATATTACAGATCTACTGTAGCCTTTGCCTTCAAACAGGAATTATCAATTAACAGGATGACCCTCAGATCTGAAAGACTAAAAATATGAAAGAAGTGTGATGTTTCTTGTAAAGGATCCTCAAGTAATGTAAGCAGCAACATCAGCATCACAAACTGTAAATATTTCATTCACTTATATGTACAATATCCTTACATTTTCGCCAGCCAAGCACAGTACAAAATTCTTTTCTTTGTAAAGTACCTGAAGTGAAATTTATGCATCCACACTCAGTAATGCTATTGAAATAGGAATATCGGACTGAAGATAACAAACTACTGTACTGTGAAGTGAATATTGTTGATATGCAGAAGAGAATATCAGAAGCACTGTAACATCATAGACAGATATATGGAGAAGTGCACATTCCTTAGGATCCACACAAATCAGAAATGAAGCCAATAATGGTCCCTGCTTAAATTATCAACCAATGACAATCAAGACCAATTTCTGTATGATGTGAGTGAATTCAATCAAATTAAATCATCCTTAGACAGACACAGAATATTTCCTGCTTGCTTGTTGTAGAATGCACATGACACAAAATCGGAATCAGAAAGTCAAGATAAGGCTACATGTATTTACAAGTAAAAAACTACAGTGAGAACCCGAACATCACTTTATAAAGTTAAATGAGGTCATAAGCTATAAATAGAATGTGCCAATTGCTGCCACTTTGAAAGTTTTGTGGAGGGTGGAGAACACTCAGTACCTGACAGTACAAATAGCCAACTTGTCCAAGTTGATTTTAAGGAGAATTTAGAAATGCCTGACGTATTTTAACCATTGTTTGCTATATGGACTGTTTTACTTAGGAACTGTAAGTTCTATTGTATTTTTTGACAATGTGTGGATAGCATTGAGGCAGAATTTGTTAGTCATGGTATCTTAAACTGGTTCAAGTCATATCTTTTTGGCAGGTGTCACACAGCAGAAATATGTCAAAAAAATAAAAGTTATTTTTCAGTAATATTTAAAATATATCAACACTATAGGATAGCAAAATGTTAGGGATAATGACTGCAGCAACAAGGCACAGCATTCAGGAGATGATGACTAACAAAATAGGTATATTATGGCTTTCCAAAGAAACAATCTTAAGTCTCAACTGGCAAACAGTTATTACAATTAAATTAGTATGACAGTGATACAACACTCATATTAAGAATCAAATCTTAAGGGCTTACCATGGGCGAGCAATCTGTACCAGCAGAAGATCAACAAGTTCAACTGATAGCTGCAGCAGAAAGTAAATATCTGAAAGGAAAACTACAAAAAAGTGGGTGTCAATTTCAATTATGAGGAGAACCACACAAGAAAATATTATTTCAATATTAAAGTGAAAAGCTAAATGTGTTGCATCTGTTGTAAATGTCTACCGTAATTAAATACATTTTTATTTATTTGAAAAGCTAAATGTGTTGCATCTGTTGTAAATGTCTACCATAATTAAATACATTTTTATTGATTGGTTTCAAAGACACAGTTTTTCCTAATATTTTAATTGCTTAGCAATATTTCATAATAAATTATTACACAGAATTGTTTAGTAGTACACATCTCCAAGTTAACAAATCATCTGCAAAGCAAGTGTTCTTCACACAATAATCTGAAAATTTTTGCTAACTCGTTCATGACAGGAAATTGTTTTTGAATACAGTCATCCAAAGCCCACCAACCTCTTTCACAGTCTGACTGTAGCAACTATGTAGCAGAGATTTTGTTGACTCTCTGCAGGGTAGTAAAAGATATACTGCAAATCAGACCACATGGGGAACACCTGACAAAAGTTCAGTGAGAACTAGGCTACTGGCCACAAAATCCCTCCAGTTTTTCATTTATTCACTGAGATCTTTCCCAACTAGTACTTTGCTAAAGTGACATAATTTAAGTATGACAGGAACCTATTCCTCAGTGAAGTTTGAGAAACACTGTCCCTCTGCTCAAGCATATAAAGGAAAGACATACTAAAGGCCATAGGAGGGGGAGTGTTCACTGCAGTTGATAAACATATTGTCTCTACTGAGGTCGAAGTTGAGTGTAACAGTAAAGTCATCTGGTCACATATATCAGATGTACGGGAACTGAGTTAATTGTTGCAGGTTTTTACTGGCCACCTAACTCTGCTGTGACTGTTCTAGAGTCATTCAAAGAAAGCCTACAGTCAATAGCATGTAAATACACAGATCATGCAATACTAGTTGGAGGCGACTTTAACCTGCCAAGTGTGGATTGGGATGTCTATGAATTCATTACGGGGGTTGCAGAGAAATACTTTTTAACACACTTTCAGAAAACTGTCCTGAGCAGCTAGCTTGGCAGCCCACATGCAATAGAAATAGATCTTGTAGCTACAAATAGACTGGACCTTATTGACATTGTCAGTACAGAAATGGGGATTAATGATCATGATGTCATGATAGCAACTATGATTACAAAAGTTAATTAATCAGCCAAGAAGACTAGGAGAGTGTGTCTGCTAGAAAGAGGACATAAGCAGTTAATAGCATCTCACTAAGCCAGTGAATTGGTATCATTCAGTTCAAGTAAGATGGATGCAGAGGAATTGTGGGTAAAGTTTAAGCACATTGTAAATCGTGGTCTGGAGGGTTATGTGCCTAGGAATTGGATAAAGGAAGGAAAAGACACATCATGGTTTAATAACAAAATTCGGTGGATTCTGAGGAAGCAGAGGCTGTTGCACTCTCGGTTCAAAAGGGAACGCACAAATGGCAGCAAGCAAACGTTAGCAGAGGTTCGTGCTGTGATATGATTTATGCATCAAGCATACAACAACTACCACCATCATATCTTAGCAAAAGATCTATTAGAGAACCTGAGAAAATTTTGGTCTTACATAAAATCACAAAATAGGTCTAAGCCTTCCATTCAATCCCTTGTTGATCAGTCTGGTGTGGCAGCTGAAGATAGCAAAATGAAAGCCACACTTCTAACTTCACTTTCAGGAAATAGTTCACACAGGAGAATCACAGAAACATATTGTCATTTGACCATCAGACAGACTCCCGTATAGAAGACATAGTAATAAGCATACCTGGCATAGAGAAACACCTGAAAGATTTGAAAGCAAATAAATCACCAGGTCTGGATGGAATTCCAGTTTGATTTTACAAGGAGTACTCTACGGCATTGGCCCTTTACGTGGCTGCTATCACAAATCGCTCGCCCAACACAAATTTCCAAGTGACTGGAAAAAAAGCACAGGTGACTCCAATATATAAGAAGGGTAAAAGAACACCTTCAAAATTGTACACCAATGTCTCTAACTTCTGTCTGCTGCAGAAGCCTTGAACATGTTCTCAGTTCAAATATAATAAACTTTCTTAATACTGAGAAGCTTATGGCCACAAATCAGCATTGTTTTAGAAAGCATTGCTCGTGTGAAACTTAGCTTGCCTTTTTCTCACGTGATATACCGGGAACTATGGATGAAGGGCAACAGCCTGATTCCATATTTCTGTATTTCTAGAAAGCATTTGACATGGTGCCCCATTGCAGACCGTTAACGAAGGTATGATCATATGGACTAAGTTCAAAGATATGAGAGTGGCTCAAAGACTTCTTAAATAGCAGAATCCAGTGTGTTGCCCTCGATGGTGAGTGTTCATCAGGAACACGGATATTGTCAGGAGTGCCCCATGGAAGTGTGTTAGGATCACTGTTGTTCTCTACATACATACATAAATGATATGGCAGACAGGGTGGGCAGCAATCTGTGGTTGTTTGCTGATGATGTCGTGGCGTATGGTAAGGCGTTGAAGTTGAGTGACTGTAGGAAAATACAATATGACTTAGACAAAATCTCCAGTTGATGTGATGAATGGCAGCTAGTCCTAAATGTGGAAAGTTAATACAGATGAGTAGGAAGATCAAACCTGTAATGTTCGGATACAGTATTGCTAGTGTCCTGCTTGACACAGTAAAACTGCTTAAATATCTGGGCATAACATTGCAAAGTGGTGTAAGATGGAACGAGCTTGTGAGAACTGTGGTACGGAAGGTGGAATGGTCGACTTCGGTTCACTGGGAGAATTTTCGGAAAGAGTGGTTCACCTGGAAGGAGGATCAAATATATAGGATGCTGGTGTGACCAGTTCTTGGGTAGTGCATGAATGTTTGGGATCTGTACTGGGTCAGACTGAAGCAAGACATCGAAATAATTCAGAGGCAGGCTGCTACATTTGTTACTAGTTTGTTCGACCAACATGGAAGTGTTATGAAGACGCTTCAGGAACTCAAATGGGAAACTGTGGAGAGAAGGCAACATTCTTTTTGAGAAACACTATTGAGAAAATTTAGAGAATCGGCATTTGAAGCTGACTGCCGAACAATTCCATTGCTGCCAACATAAACTGGCTGCAAGGACCATGAGGATATGATACAAGAAATTAGGCTATACGGAGGCATACAGACAGTCATTTTTCCCCTCACTCTATTTGCGAGTTGAACAGGAAAGGAAATGGCAAGTAGTGGTAGCTGGTACCCTCCACCATGCGTCATATGGTGGCTTGCGGAGTATTTATGTAGATGTTGATTTAGATGTAGAAATAAACAGTGACAATATAAATTAGTTCAGAATAACTCTTTAGATTCAGAGAAAGCAGTCATACTCAATGCATGAATGAGCGGCAGGACTCTTCTCAAACTAACTTTACCACGAAAGATTTTTCACAGAGCAAGAGTCACTGTTGGCACAATCAACAGTAAACAGCAGATTCGACACAGGGTTTAATAGTACATGTCCAAAGATTTTATGCTAATGCAATGATTGTAACTGCTTTTCAAAATTGCTTTCAGCTGTTTCATGGCAGGTGTAGGTCAAACTACTTAGTGGTTATTAATACTGTCACAAGCAGAGGTACTTGCAATGTGGCATGGTGGGAAATGTTGCTGGCTTACATGCTGTGGGTCACCAGTTCAAACCTGACCACCAGCAATCACACTGACGGAAAAAAATCCCAACAATAAGAAATAACAAATGTAGAGTAATGAAATTTTGGGAATCATTTGCTCAGGTAATCTATTTAAGTGATTCACATTGCAAATTTACAGGTTAATTTAAGCGTGAGAAAAGCCATTGCAAATGTGAAATACTGGTACATTAACAACCAGTATAAACATCAGAATATTGAATGCAAGCATATATGTGCATGCATTGTATTATACAGGTGCCAGGTGTAGCTTGTGGGATGGAGTTCCATGCCTGTTGCACCTGGTCAGACAATACAGGGACAGTTAATGCTGGTTGAGGACAGCACTGGAGACGTTGTCTGCTGATGTTCCATACATACACAACTGGAGAAAGATCTGGTGATTGAATAGGTTAAAGCAATATGTCAACACTCTGTAGAGCATGTTGGATCACAACGGTGGTATGTTGTGAAGTGTTACCCTAGTTTGAAACGCCTCATGAAAGCTGCCAGTAAATAGCAGCACAAAAGGTCAAAACACCAGACTGGCGTACAAATTTGGAGTCAGGGTGCACGGGATAACCACTAAAGTGCTACTGCTCTCGTATGACAATGCACCCCGGATCGTAACTCAAATTGTAGGTCCAGCGTGTCTAGGCTGCAGACAGGTTGGTCGCAAGCACTCCCACGGCCTTCTCCTCACCGACACATGGCCATCTCTGGCACTGAGGCATGACCGGCTTTCTCCAGAAAAAAACAACCGACCACCACTCTGCCTTATTATGACCTCAGACTTGACAATACTGAAGTCGGAAATGATGGTGGTTTGGGGCCAGTGGAATGCCTGCAACAGGGTGTCTGGCTCAGAGATGTCCTTGTAAATGATTTGTAACAGTTTATTGTGTCACTGTGGTGCCAACTGCTGCTCAAATATGCCAAACACAATGGTCTTCCCTCTTGCTAGTGCCACGTGGCCATCCAGAGCCTGGTCTTCTTGTGACTGTACCTTCCTGTGACCACCGCTGCCAGCAATTAATATGGTGGCTACATTCCTGCCAAGTCTTCCTACACTATCATGGAAGTAACACCCAGCTTCTCATAGCCCTTTTACACGCCTCTGCCAGGCACTTATATGTGATTGGTAGAGTATCAATGTAGATGTAGAAATGCAATGAGCTGTTAATAATGGCATCTTTGTCTTCATAAAGGCATTTTTGACTATCATCAACTCGCTACATCCAATCTCAAAGGTGACTTTGTCACAACCACTACAATGCAAATTTGAAAGCAAACCTGATTTGAATCCTCATAGTGGTGCTACAACTACACTCTTACGCGACTGATGTGAAATTTGAATAGACAGCTTTTTTCAGATATAGGAACATGCCTACCTAATTTCATTTACCTCACTCTTTTTTTCTGCCAGTATATTTGTTATTTAATATTTATCATTTCTGAAAGGTCCTCGAAATATATTATGTTTATAATGCTTGTGTATACTGGAAAATTCAATTTATGTGTAAACACCTGCACTCCCTATCCAGTAAGTCAGTTTCATTACGGCTGTACATTAGTGCCAGTAATAAATGTGCTTACAAGTGTAAGTGCTGTGCTACACTGACGGTCCTGACCTGATTGTGGTTTCAAAATGACACTGTTTGGTGGAGACACCGTACACTTTAAATCACGACTACAGGTATGCTACGTAAGAGCCAATGCCTACATGGACAGGAACCAGAATACAAGTAGTAAATTGTTTCCACACAGTCCCTATATTTAGAAGATAAATCGACTCCAAAGTTAGCTACACATCAGGCATTCATCAGTGCTCTCCAGAGATACTCATCAAGACCTGAGAAAATGACTGAAAGGATTTGATCAAGTTGCCAAATAAGGTCATAAATTGGAAACACATCCAGTAAACAGGAATATGAATGGCAAGAGTAATATCAATGACAGAACACACCCTTTCAATTTATCATTTTAAAAGAATGCAGTCATAATGTTATTCTTGAATGGGACATCTTGCATCACAAGCAGTCGCAAATTGTGGAAGGTCAGAGCTCCAGATTGATGAAGCTATTGCTACAAGTACACATAAAAAAGGTTGCTCTGGCTGGTTGTTTGCTACTGAAGATGATGTTAACCCATCCTCATCAACAAGATGAGTTCCAGACATAAATCGAGATACTCAATTAAGCTGTGCAGCTTTTTTCAACTGCAAACAGCTACTCAGCCTCACAAAAGTAATCTACATGCCTAACGGCATGCCAGGAAGGGCAGCTTAGTGTCACTGATGACAAATCGTGCTCTGCTACCAATCCAGACAACGCAGGGAGTAAGCTACTATTTAAATGCGAACAGCACCTGGCCTTATCGAGGAATAACACTGAGGAATGATTGCCATTCTGCGGAAATTTGAGTGCTTTCAAATTTGGAATGGAGAAAAGACAGGCCACGCAGTCCACGTAAAACATCATATAAATAATGGTGATCATCCACCAACTAGCCAGCACTTGTGTAAGGTCTCATTGGCTGAATGAGACAGATAATCCATGAGGTAGTGGAGAAGATGCTGAAAGATGACATCACTTAACCTTCAGTCCTTGGTCCTTTCCTGTGGTCCTTGTGAAGAAAAAGAATGGCACATGGCACTTTGGCGTTGACTGAACTGAACGGAACAACATCACGAAAAAAGATATCTACCCATTTTGTGGACTGGTGACATCCTAGACTGCTCAAGAAGAGCAAATTGTATCTCAAACTATGGACATGTAGCAACGCTACTGGCAAATAGAGGATGACAAGGCTGACGAGGAAAAGACTGCCTTCATAACTCTTGGTGGCCTCTATAACTTTAAAGTTATGTCATTTAGACTGTACAAAGCTCCAGCCACCTTTGAACATATGGTGGCCAATCTGCTTCGACATGTTAAATGGATTTTTTGCTATTTGTATGACTTCGTCATTTTTTGATGATCTTGAAACCTGGGCTGGGCTGGATCGCTCAGATTCAGGCAGATTTTGTTTTAAAACTATTTGATAGAGTGAACTACTTTTGAGTAAGCCATTCATTGTAGCTTTCAGTTAACATTTCTAGAGGCTACTAGTTGCTTCATGATTACTCTTTGTACGCCAGTTGATTCTGACATGAGAAGAAATCGGTTTTGTGTCCAAGGCACCCAGCCCATTCGTTTACGTTAGCTTTTGCTGCTTATGCACTTTTCTTTTTTACACTGTCTGCGAGCAGTAAAATTGCTCAAAAATGGCTTGGCAGCATCCATTAAGTGAGGAAAAAATTGAAAAACTGTTGTTAGAAAATTATTATTACAGACGAATGCAGATTCTAATTTTGTACCTGAAAGCGATCAAGACACAGAAAGTGAAATGAGTACAAAAAGCTTAAGAGCAAAGATCCCATCATTATTCCTGTCAAAAACATGAGTATACCCACTAACACTAATTGAGGTTCTCTATCAACTTGTGCGGTTGATTCCGGAGCCTCTTCCATTGAACCATCAATGTGCTATTTGTTGAGACACGGAAAAACTAAATGGCTGAAAACTGTTCCCAACCAAAATGTCCATACCAGATCTTACAATTTAATTATGCATTTGCTTGGTGCCAGTGTGGAAGCCAGGAATGCTAACATCACTGTTGAGAACTGGAAACTGTTCATCAACAATTATTTGCTCGATTTGATAATAGAGCACAAATACTTACATAAGTAACACAAAATCTCTTGAAAAAGCGTGACCCAAATACAGCAAGAAACTTGGGGGAAAAAAAGAGGAGTTTAAGGCATTTTTGGGTCTTTCATTCATTTCTAGCATTCTTCATGGAGGCAAAATGAATATGGATGAATTCTGGGATACTTATGACATCTGGACAGAAATATTCCCTACAGGTAAGTCACTGCAACGATTTAGTTTTCTTCCAAAATATTCACACAAGAAAGGCACATAAAAACAAGTGATAAGCTGACACATTTACATGATGTTACAGAGGGATTCACAAAAAACAGCAAAAGGCATTACACAACAAGTTAATATCCTACAGTTCATTAAATGTTGCTATATTCTGAGCATGTAGATTCCTTCAAAACCTGGAAAGTACGGGATACAAATATTTACCATGGCAGACATAAAAACATACTACGTATGAAATTTCGAAGTATATGCAGGACGACAACCTGTAGGTTTCTTCAAAGCGAGTAACACAGCTGACGATGCTGTGCTCAGACTTGTAGAGCCACCGAAGGGAACAGAAAGGAATATTATCCTTGACAATTGGTTCACAAGCAACACTCCTGCTAGAGAACTCTTCAGAGATTATAAGCAGACACTCATAGGAACATAAAGCAAGAATAAATGAGAAACTCCTTTCGAATTTTTGTCTCACAAAAGCAGAGAAATACATTTGCTCATATTTATATTCAGTGACAATTTCACATTGGTGTCAAATGTGCCAAGGAAAAACAAAAGTGTAATTTTGCTATCAACAACACATACAAACAATAAAATCAATGACGAAACAGGTAATATGAAGAAGCCAGAGATTATTACATTCGAAACCTCAACAATGAGTGGAGTGGATGTAGCTGATGCCATCTGTTCCGAATAAAATGTTGAAACACAAACAAGACTGCTCATTGTGCATATTTTATGTCATTTTGAACAATGCCAGTATAAATGCACTTGTAATACGCAAAGCAAACACAGGACTAGGTATTTCAAGAAGGCCATTTCTCAAGCAACTGGCACAGAAAGCTAACTGGAAGAATCTCCCGAGGAACATTCACCAGCTAGCACCAAGGCTATCTGGGATTACCACTGAGAAGGAAGCATCCCAGAAGGCAAATGGGGTTGTTGTTATAGAGATAAAGAAAAATAAGAAAACATTTTGTAAAAGTTGTTGAAACTTGCTTAGTCTGTCTCATACTGTAATGTTATGTGATGGCTGTGCAGAAAACACAGATCAGTAATGGTGTATCATAATGAGTTGACAATGTGTAATATTGTTTGTTACAAAACTACCTTCATAGCTTGTAAGAATGTGAAGTTTATATATATATATATATATATATATATATATGTGTGTGTCTGTGTATATGAGGATGGATATGTGTGTGTGTGCGAGTGTATACCTGTCGTTTTTTCCCCCTAAGGTAAGTCTTTCCGCTCCCGGGATTGGAATGACTCCTTACCCTCTCCCTTAAAACCCAAATCCTTTTGTCTTTCCCTCTCCTTCCCTCTTTCCTGACGAGGCAACCATTGGTTGCGAAAGCTAGATTTTGTGTGTATGTTTGTGTGTCTATCGACCTGCCAGCGCTTTTGTTTGGTAAGTCTCATCATCTTTCTTTTTAAATATATTTTTCCCACGTGGAATGTTTCCCTCTATTTTATATATATATATATATATATATATATATATATATATATATATATATATATATATATATATAGATAGTTATAATAGAAGGAAACATTCCATGAAGGAAAAATATCCCTAAAAACAAAGATGATGTGACTTACCAAATGGAAGTGCTGGCAGGTCGACAGACACACAAACGAACACAAACATACACACAAAATTCAAGCTTTCGCAACAAACTGTTGCCTCATCAGGAAAGAGGGAAGGAGAGGGAAAGACGAAAGGATGTGGGTTTTAAGGGAGAGGGTAAGGAGTCATTCCAGTCCCGGGAGCGGAAAGACTTACCTTATGGGGAAAAAAGGACGGGAATACACTCGCACACACACACATATCCATCCACACATATACAGACACAAGCAGACATATTTAAAGACAAAGAGTTTGGGCAGAGATGTCAGTCGAGGCAGAAGTGCAGAGGCAAAGATGTTGTTGAATGACAGGTGAGGTATGAGTGGCGGCAACTTGAAATTAGCGGAGATTGAGGCCTGGTGGATAACGGGAAGAGAGGATATATTGAAGAGCAAGTTCCCATCTCCGGAGTTCGGATAGGTTGGTGTTAGTAGGAAGTATCCAGATAACCCGGACGGTGTAACACTGCGCCAAGATGTGCTGCTCGTGCACCAAGGCATGTTTAGCCACAGGGTGATCCTCATTACCAACAAACACTGTCTGCCTGTGTCCATTCATGCGAATGGACAGTTTGTTGCTGGTCATTCCCACATAGAATGCATCACAGTGTAGGCAGGTCAGTTGGTAGATCACGTGGGTGTTTTCACACGTGGCTCTGCCTTTGATTGTGTACACCTTCCGGGTTACAGGACTGGAGTAGGTGGTGGTGGGAGGGTGCATGGGACAGGTTTTACACCGGGGGCGGTTACAAGGGTAGGAGCCAGAGGGTAGGGAAGGTGGTTTGGGGATTTCATAGGGATGTACTAAGAGGTTACGAAGGTTAGGTGGACGGCGGAAAGACACTCTTGGTGGAGTGGGGAGGATTTCATGAAGGATGGATCTCATTTCAGGGCAGGATTTGAGGAAGTCGTATCCCTGCTGGAGAGCCACATTCAGAATCTGATCCAGTCCCGGAAAGTATCCTGTCACAAGTGGGGCACTTTTGTGGTTCTTCTGTGGGAGGTTCTGGGTTTGAGAGGATGAGGAAGTGGCTCTGGTTATTTGCTTCTGTACCAGGTTGGGAGGGTAGTTGCGGGATGCAAAAGCTGTTGTCAGGTTGTTGGTGTAATGCTTCAGGGATTCCGGACTGGAGCAGATTCGTTTGCCACGAAGACCTAGGCTGTAGGGAAGGGACCGTTTGATGTGGAATGGGTGGCAGCTGTCGTAATGGAGTTACTGTTGCTTGTTGGTGGGTTTGATGTGGACGGACGTGTGAAGCTGGCCATTGGACAGGTGAAGGTCAACATCAAGGAAAGTGGCATGGGATTTGGAGTAGGACCAGGTGAATCTGATGGAACCAAAGGAGTTGAGGTTGGAGAGGAAATTCTGGAGTTCTTCTTCACTGTGAGTCCAGATCATGAAGATGTCATCAATAAATCTGTACCAAACTTTGGGTTGGCAGGCCTGGGTAACCAAGAAGGCTTCCTCTAGGCGACCCATGAATAGGTTGGCGTACGAGGGGGCCATCCTGGTACCCATGGCTGTTCCCTTTAATTGTTGGTATGTCTGGTCTTCAAAAGTGAAGAAGTTGTGGGTCAGGATGAAGCTGGCTAAGGTAATGAGGAAAGAGGTTTTAGGTAGGGTGGCAGGTGATCGGCGTGAAAGGAAGTGCTCCATCGCAGCGAGGCCCTGGACGTGCGGGATATTTGTGTATAAGGAAGTGGCATCAATGGTTACAAGGATGGTTTCTGGGGGTAACGGATTGGGTAAGGATTCCAGGCGTTCGAGAAAGTGGTTGGTGTCTTTGATGAAGGATGGGAGACTGCATGTAATGGGTTGAAGGTGTTGATCTACGTAGGCAGAGATACGTTCTGTGGGGGCTTGGTAACCAGCTACAATGGGGCGGCCGGGATGATTGGGTTTGTGAATTTTAGGAAGAAGGTAGAAGGTAGGGGTGCGGGGTGTCGGTGGGGTCAGGAGGTTGATGGAGTCAGGTGAAAGGTTTTGTAGGGGGCCTAAGGTTCTGAGGATTCCTTGAAGCTCTGCCTGGACATCAGGAATGGGATTACCTTGGCAAACTTTGTATGTGGAGTTGTCTGAAAGCTGACGCAGTCCCTCAGCCACATACTCCCGACGATCAAGTACCACGGTCGTGGAACCCTTGTCCGCCGGAAGAATGACAATGGACCGGTCAGCCTTCAGATCACGGATAGCCTGGGCTTCAGCAGTGGTGATGTTGGGAGTAGGATTAAGGTTTTTTAAGAAGGATTGAGAGGCAAGGCTGGAAGTCAGAAATTCCTGGAAGGTTTGGAGAGGGTGATTTTGAGGAAGAGGAGGTGGGTCCCGCTGTGACGGAGGACGGAACTGTTCCAGGCAGGGTTCAATTTGGATAGTGTCTTGGGGAGTTGGATCATTAGGGGTAGGATTAGGATCATTTTTCTTCGTGGCAAAGTGATACTTCCAGCAGAGAGTACGAGTGTAGGATAGTAAATCTTTGACGAGGGCTGTTTGGTTGAATCTGGGAGTGTGGCTGAAGGTGAGGCCTTTGGATAGGACAGAGGTTTCGGATTGGGAGAGAGGTTTGGAGGAAAGGTTAACTACTGAATTAGGGTGTTGTGGTGCCAGATTGTGTTGATCGGAATTTTGAGGTTTTGGAGGGAGTGGAGCTGGAAGTGGGACATTGAGTAGATGGGAGAGACTGGGTTTGTGTGCAATGAGAGGTGGTTGAGGTTTGCTGGAAAGGTTGTGAAGGGTGAGTGAGTTGCCTTTCCGGAGGTGGGAAACCAGGAGATTGGATAGTTTTTTGAGGTGAAGGGTGGCATGCTGTTCTAATTGGCGGTTGGCCTGTAGGAGGATGCTCTGAATAGCCGGTGTGGATGTGGGAGAGGAAAGATTGAGGACTTTTATTAAGGATAGGAGTTGACGGGTGTGTTCATTGGCTGAGTTGATGTGTAGGTGAAGGATTAGGTGGGTGAGGGCAATGGATTGTTCAGTTTGGAACTGGTATAGGGACTGATGGAAAGAAGGGTTGCAGCCAGAGATGGGAACTTTAAGTGTGAGGCCTTTGGGGGTTATGCCAAATGTCAGACAAGCCTGAGAAAATAAAATATGTTTCCTCTCTTCCCGTTATCCACCAGGCCTCAATCTCCGCTAATTTCAAGTTGCCGCCACTCCTACCTCACCTGTCATTCAACAACATCTTTGCCTCTGCACTTCTGCCTCGACTGACATCTCTGCCCAAACTCTTTGTCTTTAAATATGTCTGCTTGTGTCTGTATATGTGTGGATGGATATGTGTGTGTGTGTGCGCGAGTGTATACCCATCCTTTGTTCCCCATAAGGTAAGTCTTTCCGCTCCCGGGACTGGAATGACTCCTTACCCTCTCCCTTAAAACCCACATCCTTTCGTCTTTCCCTCTCCTTCCCTCTTTCCTGATGAGGCAACAATTTGTTGCGAAAGCTTGAATTTTGTGTGTATGTTTGTGTTCGTTTGTGTCTGTCGACCTGCCAGCACTTTCATTTGGTAAGTCACATCATCTTTGTTTTTAGGTATATTTTTCCTTCATGGATTGTTTCCTTCTATTATAACCATATCATTAATTTGAACCCAACAATTACGTTTGTTATTGTCGCCTTTGCATTTCGAAATCTTTCCTGTCGTCTTATTTCTCTTTTTTCTCTTTCTGTTTTTACCAGTAGTTTCACTTTGTATTCACCTTCCCCTTTTGCCGTAATCTACTATACAATTTTATCCCGCCTATATACGCTCAACAATACGTAACCCACTTCCCAACCATAACCAAATAATTTTATTTTCCGCTTTCAACACTACCGCTGCTATAAAATCCACCGTTTCTAGTTCAATAACAGCTGCTTTCACGTATTTAACAACCATTTCGGCTAGTTCTAATAACTTTAACTTTATTTCCACTTCCGTTTTTCGCACATCACTGATCATTTTAGCCGATCCCCACAGGTTTTAACGTCATTATTTCTACAATTGTTAGCCCCATTTTCGTAATCTTTCACCACAACACCACTCCTTTAATACGTTTTTTCAAAATTTTCTCAAAATTTTCCCGAATTTCTCCGTCCTTTAACGTGATTTAGCGGCAACACAACCATCTAACCTTTTTGCACATCGCTGTCTACCAACCCAAGTTCACCACAGGATCAACTTAACCAACACTTTTTCGCCTTTTTTCATACCAGATCTCCAACTGCTTTCTAGTTCACCTTCATCTCTCCCCATATATTTCTATCTTTCTTTTTCATTTCAACCTCATGTTAAACTTTCCACCTTCTAATACCATGTCACCCTCACAACACCCCCACAACGACCCCATTAAGTTTTATTTACATTCCCTCCGCAAACATGCCTTCACCCTAGCCAGATTACGCTCACATATTTTATTTTCTCAGGCTTGTCTGACATTTGGCATAACCCCCAAAGGCCTCACACTTAAAGTTCTCATCTCTGGCTGCAACCCTTCTTTCCATCAGTCCCTATACCAGTTCCAAACTGAACAATCCATTGCCCTCACCCACCTAATCCTTCACCTACACATCAACTCAGCCAATGAACACACCCGTCAACTCCTATCCTTAATAAAAGTCCTCAATCTTTCCTCTCCCACATCCACACCGGCTATTCAGAGCATCCTCCTACAGGCCAACCGCCAATTAGAACAGCATGCCACCCTTCACCTCAAAAAACTATCCAATCTCCTGGTTTCCCACCTCCGGAAAGGCAACTCACTCACCCTTCACAACCTTTCCAGCAAACCTCAACCACCTCTCATTGCACACAAACCCAGTCTCTCCCATCTACTCAATGTCCCACTTCCAGCTCCACTCCCTCCAAAACCTCAAAATTCCGATCAACACAATCTGGCACCACAACACCCTAATTCAGTAGTTAACCTTTCCTCCAAACCTCTCTCCCAATCCGAAACCTCTGTCCTATCCAAAGGCCTCACCTTCAGCCACACTCCCAGATTCAACCAAACAGCCCTCGTCAAAGATTTACTATCCTACACTCGTACTCTCTGCTGGAAGTATCACTTTGCCACGAAGAAAAATGATCCTAATCCTACCCCTAATGATCCAACTCCCCAAGACACTATCCAAATTGAACCCTGCCTGGAACAGTTCCGTCCTCCGTCACAGCGGGACCCACCTCCTCTTCCTCAAAATCACCCTCTCCAAACCTTCCAGGAATTTCTGACTTCCAGCCTTGCCTCTCAATCCTTCTTAAAAAACCTTAATCCTACTCCCAACATCACCACTGCTGAAGCCCAGGCTATCCGTGATCTGAAGGCTGACCGGTCCATTGTCATTCTTCCGGCGGACAAGGGTTCCACGACCGTGGTACTTGATCGTCGGGAGTATGTGGCTGAGGGACTGCGTCAGCTTTCAGACAACTCCACATACAAAGTTTGCCAAGGTAATCCCATTCCTGATGTCCAGGCAGAGCTTCAAGGAATCCTCAGAACCTTAGGCCCCCTACAAAACCTTTCACCTGACTCCATCAACCTCCTGACCCCACCGACACCCCGCACCCCTACCTTCTACCTTCTTCCTAAAATTCACAAACCCAATCATCCCGGCCGCCCCATTGTAGCTGGTTACCAAGCCCCCACAGAACGTATCTCTGCCTACGTAGATCAACACCTTCAACCCATTACATGCAGTCTCCCATCCTTCATCAAAGACACCAACCACTTTCTCGAACGCCCTGGAATCCTTACCCAATCCGTTACCCCCAGAAACCATCCTTGTAACCATTGATGCCACTTCCTTATACACAAATATCCCGCACGTCCAGGGCCTCGCTGCGATGGAGCACTTCCTTTCACGCCGATCACCTGCCACCCTACCTAAAACCTCTTTCCTCATTACCTTAGCCAGCTTCATCCTGACCCACAACTTCTTCACTTTTGAAGACCAGACATACCAACAATTAAAGGGAACAGCCATGGGTACCAGGATGGCCCCCTCGTACGCCAACCTATTCATGGGTCGCCTAGAGGAAGCCTTCTTGGTTACCCAGGCCTGCCAACCCAAAGTTTGGTACAGATTTATTGATGACATCCTCATGATCTGGACTCACAGTGAAGAAGAACTCCAGAATTTCCTCTCCAACCTCAACTCCTTTGGTTCCATCAGATTCACCTGGTCCTACTCCAAATCCCATGCCACTTTCCTTGATGTTGACCTTCACCTGTCCAATGGCCAGCTTCACACGTCCGTCCACATCAAACCCACCAACAAGCAACAGTAACTCCATTACGACAGCTGCCACCCATTCCACATCAAACGGTCCCTTCCCTACAGCCTAGGTCTTCGTGGCAAACGAATCTGCTCCAGTCCGGAATCCCTGAAGCATTACACCAACAACCTGACAACAGCTTTCGCATCCCGCAACTACCCTCCCGACCTGGTACAGAAGCAAATAACCAGAGCCACTTCCTCATCCTCTCAAACCCAGAACCTCCCACAGAAGAACCACAAAAGTGCCCCACTTGTGACAGGATACTTTCCGGGACTGGATCAGATTCTGAATGTGGCTCTCCAGCAGGGATACGACTTCCTCAAATCCTGCCCTGAAATGAGATCCATCCTTCATGAAATCCTCCCCACTCCACCAAGAGTGTCTTTCCGCCGTCCACCTAACCTTCGTAACCTCTTAGTACATCCCTATGAAATCCCCAAACCACCTTCCCTACCCTCTGGCTCCTACCCTTGTAACCGCCCCCGGTGTAAAACCTGTCCCATGCACCCTCCCACCACCACCTACTCCAGTCCTGTAACCCGGAAGGTGTACACAATCAAAACGTGTGAAAGCACCCACGTGATCTACCAACTGACCTGCCTACACTGTGATGCATTCTATGTGGGAATGACCAGCAACAAACTGTCCATTCGCATGAATGGACACAGGCAGACAGTGTTTGTTGGTAATGAGGATCACCCTGTGGCTAAACATGCCTTGGTGCACGACCAGCACATCTTGGCGCAGTGTTACACCGTCCGGGTTATCTGGATACTTCCTATTAACACCAACCTATCCGAACTCCGGAGATGGGAACTTGCTCTTCAATATATCCTCTCTTCCCGTTATCCACCAGGCCTCAATCTCCGCTAATTTCAAGTTGCCGCCACTCATACCTCACCTGTCATTCAACAACATCTTTGCCTCTGCACTTCTGCCTCGACTGACATCTCTGCCCAAACTCTTTGTCTTTAAATATGTCTGCTTGTGTCTGTATATGTGTGGATGGATATGTGTGTGTGCGAGTGTATACCCGTCCTTTTTTCCCCATAAGGTAAGTCTTTCCGCTCCCGGGACTGGAATGACTCCTTACCCTCTCCCTTAAAACCCACATCCTTTCGTCTTTCCCTCTCCTTCCCTCTTTCCTGATGAGGCAACAGTTTGTTGCGAAAGCTTGAATTTTGTGTGTATGTTTGTGTTCGTTTGTGTGTCTGTCGACCTGCCAGCACTTTCATTTGGTAAGTCACATCATCTTTGTTTTTAGGTATATTTTTCCTTCATGGATTGTTTCCTTCTATTATAACCATATATATATATATATATATATATATATATATATATATATATATTAAATTTTCAAGAATGTTTTTAAATACTGAATAATTTGATTTTGAGATTTTCGGACGAATACTACCTTATCTAAGACATTTATGATAAACTTAAATACTAATAAACAGTAAAGGCAGTATTTTAGACACTGCTGTTGAAGAGTTTTGTCTTACATCTTCTCTGTCATTTCATGAGAGAATATAACATAATAGTATTAACATTTACATGTTACATTGTGAGACAATGCACAGCCTAAGTTTCCTTGGGCCTGCCCCATTCCAATTGCTTTAAGAGACAAAGCAGCCAGTGAACTGAAAGAATTGCAAGATAATGGTGTAATTGCTGCCTTTCAAGCTAGTCAATGGGCAAGTCCTCTCATTTTGTTGCCTAAGCATTCTGGTCACATTCACATTTGTGTTGACTTCAAGTCTTCAACCCACAGACAACAGTTGGTACTCATCCGTTACCTCACCATGAGGAACTCGTGGACAGGCTTGGTACAGGACGTTACTTTTCCAAGAAAGATTTGTGTGATGCCTACTTGCAAATTCCACTGCACGAAGGATGACAGGAAGTGTATGTTGTAAATATACACTTAGGACTGTTCAACTATTTGCATTTGCACTTTGGCAATGCTTCTGCACCTGCACATTATTTGGAATAGCTGACTTCAAAAGTGCCATTTTGCTCAAACTACCTTGAGGATATCATCGTCTCAGGTCGTACAACAGAGGAACATATTGCCAATTTGCATACTCTTTTTTTGAGTGTTGTCAGAAAAATGACTCAAGTGTCATCTCGAAAAATGTGACTTTTTTTGAACTGAACTACAGTACTTAGGTCATGTGATAAACAGTCAGGGTGTGCAGGTTGTAGGCGACTGACATTTCCTCTTGGTCTCTTGATTTGTGTAGCAGTCAAGGATCTTCAAACCCTGGATTTTCTTTTCATCCCTGAAAATGATGCAGTCTGGTGAACAGTGTGACTGTCACTCCCCACAGCTGATGAAGCTGGGAAGAGGGGCACAAAGATTGTTCTTGTATAACTGGTGACCAAGCTCCTACAGACTGAGTTGACATTGCAATGAGAAGACATGTACGAATTGCATGTATTTGTAGTACCATATGGATGTAAGAATATACGGTTTGACATCACTGCAATAAACCATCACCTTTACCTTCTCAGGCAAGTTACCTTTAAAGGCCATGATAAAGGCTCCAGTATCCACTCCATTATGTTTTGGTCTCTGCAGGACCTAGTCACTCAAAATTAGCATGTAATTCACCATCAGTCCATAAAAAGGAGACATCTATGGAAAATGGTACCTTGTATCATAACGTGACATGAATACACCAGGCTCGTTGCAGGTGAGCAGTGTCCATTACTCAGTAGTGTCCATTACTGAGTCTGGAATACTCTTGAACTATCTTATGTTTGTAATGCTGTTATATTCTGGAATACTCAGTGTTCGCATGAAGGGGCACACTCCATCCAAAAGGTCAGCTCTGATCTGGCTGTCCTGAGGTGTCAGTAATAAACGTGCTTCCAGTTGTAAGTGCTGTGCTTAATTGATGACCTCAGCCTTTTTTATTTGAAATTGGGAACTCCAGGTTGGAATATTAACATTGTAGGAAAAGGCAGATTGCTAATTACCATGGGGATGACACGTTAAGTTGCAGACAGGCACAATTAAAAGATACTTATACATAAGCTATAAGCCACGGCCTTCATCAGTAAAAGGAAGAGAAACACAAGCCATTCATTCACACAAGCACGCATCCTCAAGCACATATGATTGCCAACTCCGGCAGCTCGGACCAGAGTTGGTCTGAGCTGCTCGAGTTGGCAGTCATATGTGCATGATGGGTGCTTGCTTGTGTAAATGAACGATGTGTTTCTCTTTCCTTTTCTGATGAAGGCTGTGGCCAATAGCTGATACATAAATGTCTTCATTATGGCTATCTGCAACTTAATATGTAATCTTTACACTAAGTAGCAACCAATCTTTTCCTACATTGTTGATTTGAACATGGCAATGCAACTACTGCCGGTTTACAAAACTGTGACTGTTTTCAAATATGGAGTGCATTATTTTGCTTTCTTTGCATTTTATACTGTTTTTATTAAGCACATATAAGGTCACACCAATTCTTCATCTGTCATTGCATACTCAACCAGGGTATGCTTAAAATTACATTACAAATTTCATTCAAAAGATCCTCTCCAATATTTTCCTCCCACAGGGGTAGTTTAATCCATATTTAGTTTTTGAAAAACTTTTCACAAGATGCTTTAGACCTTCTGAATGCCCATGCGTGGAAAAGCTATGTGTAAGTGTGGTTATATACAGTATAGCTACCAATGTTACCAAATGAATGCAAAAGCAAGACATTCTGGAAAGAATGTCAGGTGGTCTTTTGTGTCTAAAAGTCACTGAAAGCTGCAAGTACACTTCACAGTCTGAAGCTGGCATATCATTTATTTGAGAACTGTAATTTTCTCAGCAACAGTGGTATATATTTCAGAATAAAATTCTGTCATCAGTTACACAATTAGGAAATTTATTTCACTTTACTAATTTCAACAGATTAACTTATCATTGTCAGAAGCCTAGAAAATTTGGGATATTATTAATCATTAGAACTTGCCCATACATGCATGTAAACTATAAAAGTGTATTACAAAAACTTATTTAATATTAGTTTGACAGATGTCAATATCTTCTTCACAGAAGCATAATGCCACGATATGTTGATAAAAGTATATATTGTATGTGACAATTACAAACACAGATTGATAATTTACAGTAAATTAATCATATGGCTGAATGTTATTCTGAAATACACTCCTGGAAATTGAAATAAGAACACCGTGAATTCATTGTCCCAGGAAGGGGAAACTTTATTGACACATTCCTGGGGTCAGATACATCACATGATCACACTGACAGAACCACAGGCACATAGACACAGGCAACAGAGCATGCACAATGTCGGCACTAGTACAGTGTATATCCACCTTTCGCAGCAATGCAGGCTGCTATTCTCCCATGGAGACGATCGTAGAGATGCTGGATGTAGTCCTGTGGAACGGCTTGCCATGCTATTTCCACCTGGCGCCTCAGTTGGACCAGCGTTCGTGCTGGACGTGCAGACCGCGTGAGACGACGCTTCATCCAGTCCCAAACATGCTCAATGGGGGACAGATCCGGAGATCTTGCTGGCCAGGGTAGTTGACTTACACCTTCTAGAGCATGTTGGGTGGCACGGGATACATGCGGACGTGCATTGTCCTGTTGGAACAGCAAGTTCCCTTGCCGGTCTAGGAATGGTAGAACGATGGGTTCGATGACGGTTTGGATGTACCATGCACTATTCAGTGTCCCCTCGACGATCACCAGTGGTGTACGGCCAGTGTAGGAGATCGCTCCCCACACCATGATGCCGGGTGTTGGCCCTGTGTGCCTCGGTCGTATGCAGTCCTGATTGTGGCGCTCACCTGCACGGCGCCAAACACGCATACGACCATCATTGGCACCAAGGCAGAAGCGACTCTCATCGCTGAAGACGTCACGTCTCCATTCGTCCCTCCATTCACGCCTGTCGCGACACCACTGGAGGCGGGCTGCACGATGTTGGGGCGTGAGCGGAAGACGGCCTAACGGTGTGTGGGACCGTAGCCCAGCTTCATGGAGACGGTTGCGAATGGTCCTCGCCGATACCCCAGGAGCAACAGTGTCCCTAATTTGCTGGGAAGTGGCGGTGCGGTCCCCTACGGCACTGCGTAGGATCCTACGGTCCTGGCGTGCATCCGTGCGTCGCTGTGGTCCGGTCCCAGGTCGACGGGCATGTGCATCTTCCGCCGACCACTGGCGACAACATCGATGTACTGTGGAGACCTCACGCCCCACGTGTTGAGCAATTCGGCGGTACGTCCACCCGGCCTCCCGCATGCCCACTATACGCCCTCGCTCAAAGTCCGTCAACTGCACATACGGTTCACGTCCACGCTGTCACGGCATGCTACCAGTGTTAAAGACTGCGATGGAGCTCCGTATGCCACGGCAAACTGGCTGACACTGACGGCGGCGGTGCACAAATGCTGCGCAGCTAGCGCCATTCGACGGCCAACACCGCGGTTCCTGGTGTGTCCGCTGTGCCGTGCGTGTGATCATTGCTTGTACAGCCCTCTCGCAGTGTCCGGAGCAAGTATGGTGGGTCTGACACATCGGTGTCAATGTGTTCTTTTTTCCATTTCCAGGAGTGTAATTTAATTAACTGCAACAACAAACTAAGAAATTAGAAGTAGTTTCCACGGAGCAATATGCTTTTATTTTATCCATTGTGGTTAGAGAACACCACAGCTGTTCTCATAAATTACACTGCAGCAAATACTGCAACTAGCCACAAGGTTTTCCAAAATGTTTTTATTGAATTGTTGCTAGTTTCGGGCCTGAGTGCTCCAAATTTTACACGGCCACACTGATAGGAGTTTCGACGTATTTTGTAAATACATGAATGCTCTCTGGCTCAACAACCTAAATAAGTCAACTGTTGCTACTCAAATGGCCCAACATGTAAACACAGAGATAAGCATTGAAGAAAACTTACAGATATTATATTTTACCAAAAAAAAGGAATACAGATGAATTTATTAGAGGAATTAGAAATGCACAACTGCATTCACAACAAACCTGACTGCATACTGAATGATCAACCAGAATTTAAAAAACAAGTGTACCTCCAAAATTTCATAGAACTTCTATAGTTTGAAATAATTATTAATTTGACTGAGAGAAAATTCTACATTGGCTATTGTCAGCATCTTTCAAACCTAAATAATTAAATGTATACCTCTATAAAATTATCTGTACTATGAAGAAATATCTTTCCAATAACTCTGTAAATGTGCCATATTTGTACACGTTTCACAATCTTTGGCACATCAAACCAGCAGCTGAAACAAATGTATCTGCCATTTTGTATTTGGTTCAGTCCATTGATCAGCATGAATCATGCAAAAAAATGAAACCTCTGTCATGTAATAAGTAAAGGACGGCTTTTCATGAGGTGAGTACAATGTCTAGAACATATGTAAGTGTAAAACTTGCAAAGAAGTTAATGCTATTATCTGACAAAGGGCTCAAGCCTAAAAGTAGTAATGGTGCAAGAAAAGCATTTTAAAAAAATTGTGGCTTGTTGCAGTATTTCCTAAGATATAAATTATACGGTTTTATTTTCATAATCTGTAATGCGACTGATATCTGAATACCAAGACTGGAATTCAATTTGGCAGGTTTTTAAAAATAGCATTTTTCAGGAAACATCTAAGTGACAAAAATGCTATCCTTTAGGAACACATACAGGAGTTGAACAGAAATATGGAACCCCTGAAAGAAATGCTCACTTGAACATAAATGTACATGCTAACCAAGCCTTCAGGTTGCACTGTTATATTTGACGGTTAATGGCACCTGTGCAATGTCCTTAATACATTGCACAAATCAGTCAAGGTCAGAACAGTGTTCTGTGTAGGTTTTAGGGCACAATGTCAGAGCTAAGAGCATTCAAATGTAAGTAAATTGATTGTGCTCATACATTGTGTGCTTCTGTAACAAGAGTGTCAAAAGAGTTTGTGCCATGTGGCATCTCATCAGAGATTTATACCGCATACAAAGATAGCTGAAAAACATCATTGGCTAAAACACAATGTGGACAAAGGCATGTGATTGTGATAAGCGATCACTGAACAGTAGTCCGATGAAAAATAAAGAGGACGACAGCTGCAGAAGTCACTACAGAAAGAATTGTTGCACTCACAAACTCCATTAGCACACAAGTAAAATGAAGGTAGCGCCATACACAGGCAACTTGCAGGATGAGCTGGAATTCCAAAACCACTCTCCAGTGATGCAAATGCCCTTAACAGCAAAACATTGAGCCAAAACCACAAAAATCGGACTATGGAGCAATGGAAGAAAGTTATTTGATCATGTGAGCCTTGTTTCACAGTGCTTCCAACTTCTGGTGGAGTTTATGTTCCAAGAGTGAAACTATTACCTGAACTTGCCACTATTTTGCAGGAAAAATGGTGTAAGATTCCATTGAATACCATACAGGACCCATATTTATCCATTCCAAGACAACTGGAAGGTGTTCTGAATACCAATAGGTTTTCTAAATCATGTTATGCATGGTCACAAGTTGTTTTTGGTGTTTTCATATTTTCTGTTATGTTCTGTTACGATTTGAGCAGCCATCTCATGTTATTCCAGGGGCCCGACGACTACTCTGCACAGTCGTATTACTGTCATGTATTATGTGACCATTTTGGCTGACCAGTTCTATCGCATAGCACAATGTTTGTTCTCCAATGGTAATGCTGTGTTCCAACACAACAGAGCCCCTGTTCACATAGCTTGTATTGTTGGGACTGGTTTTGTGAGGACAAGGATGAATTTCCCCATTGTTTAGGACAAGTTTTGTGAGTACAAGGATGAACTGTCCCATCTCCCTTGGCCACCACAGTCACTAGACCTCAACATTATTGAGCGTTTGTGGTCTGCTATGGAGAGAAGATGGTGTGATCCCTATCCCCCTCCTTTACTATTACCTGACCTTGCCACTATTTTGCAGGAAGAATGGTGTAAGATTCCCTTGGATACAATACAGGACCTGTATTTACCCATTACAGGACAACTGGAAGGTGTTCTGAATACCAACAGGTTTTCGAAATCATGTTAGGCATGGTAACAAGTTGTTTTTTGTTGTTTTCATATTTTCGTCCAAACCCTGTAAATGTAAATAATAATTGTGACATTAAATATTCCATCACTTGCCGTCAGAAAAATTCATACCTACTGATGTGCATAAAGATTTGTCTGGTAATCAACCTTATTAACAAATACAAAACCAGTATTAACAAATATACAAATCATAAAGATGAAACAACTAAAAGCTTACCTCGCACTCTGCTGTCACAATCATCTCTAGAGAAGTTATGAAATGTGTCATTTTCTTCAAAAACTTGTGTCAAGCTTTCAACCATTACACACAAAACTTGCCTGAAAAATAAACATTTAGCAGTATTATTCACTATTGCTCCTAGTAACAGAATTACCAAGTACAGCAATGAAAATAATGAGACATGAATTAGAAATGTAATGAAAAATGTATGTTGAAAAACCTCTATAAATGGAAGTACACTAGTCGTATTAGAATCAAAATGCATCCTTATCTATGCTCTCTTGTTATTTAAGAAGTAATTTGAAGTATGTGAAACAGTCATGAGAAATGAAGTAGTAGGATTCTCAATCCCCAAACATTTGGATAGCCACTGCCTTGGGGTGTTTGTCTATTATGAAGACTGGCCGATTACTGTGAAAGTACTTTCTAATCTCATGTTCCTCTTGGACACATTGGAACCGCTGGAAGAGGTACAATGTGGAGGCCTACATGTGATGAAGGATAACAACACATAAGACTGCTGAGGCTTCAACAGCCCTGGACATAAATAGGAATACCCACAATGAACACTGTTTCAAAAATATCACCTTGCACAACAACAACTAGGATAGACAAATGTTTACCATATAGGTTAAGGATGATCCAAAACACATACTGATCAGCAGCAGATATTGCTGAAAATAAGTGAGACTGATAACAACCCTTCTTAGGGTTGGAACTAAAAGAAAATACTGCGTGAAAAGGATGCAAAGGATACAGCACAGATCAGGCAAAATAAACAGGACATACAAGAAATAAAAATCAACCACAATGTGGAAGAAATGAATTAAAAACTCCAAAATAATTTAAAGCTACTTATACATATTCACTGATCAACAGTTCAGGTTTAGAATAAAAATGAACGCAAAAACTAAGTGTGCGTGGGAATCAGTCCTACCACATTTAAATTAATGAAGGCCTTTGTTACAGAGCAAGATGGTGAGTGGTTAAGGCAGTGAATTCTTATTTAAAGCAAGTTATGTTAACAGGCCTTCAGCTATCTTGATGTGCATTTTCCATGATTTTTGTAAATCACTTCTGACAAATATAAGGATGATTCCTATAACACAGCCGATATCCAATAGTCTGAACTAGTACTACATATCAAACAATTTTTTTCCAACAAAGTGGTAAAACAGCAATCTTCCTCCTTTTATGGGCCTTATTGTTGCAAAGCCACACTTAAAAACTCCAGAAAAAAGGAACTATTTCCAAATTTTAGCTTCATGTTTGGTTTTGTTTTTAAATCTCTCTTTGCCTATTCATTATTTACATCTAGACTGTTACTGTTTCTCTCACAATTCAAATGCATGTAAAATCCAGCAGCAACTACAAAAGTGGTAACTAAAGTAACTTTCATTTTTCTTCTGTGCATCAAGATATGTCATTAACATATATGAAATTCATAAAACATGGACAGGAGTATGCTGCGTTCAATGAGATCTGTTACATCTATTACCTTGCACGCTGCCTAGTAGTTTCTCGTGAGGGTGCAGCAGGAACCTGATCTCGATTTGCAGCTGTTCTTGGTAAATGTACAATACGCTGATACAGCCTCTCTGTTTCACATAGCTCAGTCTGCAATGCGGAACTAAAACATGGACAGCATAACTTATTCTAGGCAGGAGAGAATACATTAAAAGATAGCAAAATATTTAGATTAAAAATGTATATTTTTATGTACAAAACATTATCACCTTCCAGTTTGTTTCATGGTGAAACTTTTAGTTTACATTCAAATGCTACTCTAGAGAATACACAACGAAGAGACAGTCTTCAATATGCACACTTACACCACACCTAAAAAGGACAGTGGAGTGGAATGATTTAATGCACAATTTAAATACAGCAACCTATACTATATTAGTGATTCAAGCAAACTGTGTTCATTAATTTTCATTTCCCAGCACTAGTGAAGCAGGAGATGTCTTTATGTTTACAGATTTCTATTACTGTTGATGAAACCATCTGCAGGATATGGCATTCACTGAATTCCAAACTGTAATTAAAGTGGGGATGGAGGAGAGAAAGAGAGGGAGTGATGGGTGTGGTGCAACCCCCACCTCTTCAAACATGCAGCATGACTCTTGACCGCATGTTGTTCTTCATTAGCCTTTATCTGTTGCACCACCACCACCACCACCACCACCACCACCACCACCACCACCAATACGATCACACTCTTCTTAAAACTAATTGCTTTTTGACATTTGTAATGTGGCAGACACTTATCCCACGTCAGGTATTAGGCATGTCATTGTTAAAACTGATCATGAGGACTAGGCTGCCAACAAAGGCAGAGCATGTTTCTGCCCACAGCAGCCATTGTCAGTTAAACTGGTTACTGGAAGTACCGGGTAAAGGATTGCATGTGCGCACTACAGTAATTTAACACTGCAAATGAATTGACACTCTGCTATGGTGTGATGTATTAGAAAATAGCAGACAATTTGTGACGTTGAGAGTTGCAATTGAAGGAGCAAAGTTCCCAGCCATAAAGTGTCAACCAACAAATCATTTTAATCAGACTATACTACTGGTTTTCTGTAACAACTGTTCTGCTTAGTTTTCAGTTTAATACTCAATAATGGTTCCTAATTGTTTCCGAATCACAAAATAATGCCTTAACAGTTGATTATGAGCCTGTTACAGCTCCTAAGCATGGACATTTTAATATAGAACAAAAGCCAGTGATTTTTTCACAAATAAACAGTTATAGCATGTAGAACCTTACATGAGCCTCTCTGCTGCAACACTTGCTGCCTGCCCAGTGTAAGGTATTCCTTCATCTTCTGCATTTCTCTCTGGAAAAAAGAACAAAAACCATGCCATTACTCTTTTAAAAACATCACAGAAGAATGTATGCAATTTATTCTGTCTGCAAGCTTACCAATATTGTGCTGCTGAAATATTTAAACAGCCTGCACCAGCACACATGTGCACAAATGAGGGGTTGATGTGAGGACCGGAGGGAGAAATGGAGTGAGATGGAGGGCAGAGGGCAGATTGAGGACAAGTACTAGAAAAGGCTGAGGCCATGGGGCTGCAGGAATGGGTGATGATGTATTGTAGGGAGATTCTCTACCTGTGCAACTCAGTGAAACTGGTGTTAGGTGAGAATAAAACTTGCACAGGTAGTGAAGTGGCCACTAAATTCAATTACATTACATTACAAAGAGTGCTCCATCATCAGATATTCTAGTTGTATTATGGCCAGAGTTTTGAGGTGGTCATCCATCCAAGCAGATAACTAATTCACATTTATAGCAATATACAATCCCATGCAGCACTTTTAATGAAAGTGTTATATGAGAGGCCATTTTCACATGTAATCCTGCCTTTGATGGGCATAGAAAATACCAGTGACACAAATGGTGGGACGATGCATGGGGCAAATCTCGCACCTAAGTCTTCCATGGGATATGGCCTATTAGGCAACATCAGAAGGACCATAATGTTACAGAAGACACTATGTAAGTTGGATGGGCGGCACAATACTACTTTGGAAGGGTGGGAAAGATTGTATGCTAAAGAATTCTCATTTCAGAGCATGACAATAGGCAGTTAAATCCCGGTAAAAACTTACCATTTAACTGGTCCAGCCTTGGTGATGCTGAAAGGTGGCATAATTTTGTGGCTATGTCAGCAGAATTTGAGGAGTTTTAAATGAGGGCTGAGACAGTGCACAAGAGGTCTGTTTCTCAACAAGATTGGGAGAGTAGTTTCATTCTGAGCATAACTCTGTAAGATTTTCAAAATACGGTGAGCAACCACTGGGAATGAGGCATTTGTGCATGGCTAGTTTGAATCTGATGTGGTTTTGCTGGTGATTGCAGACTTCTGAACAGAGTAGTAAATGAGGACAGTGTCCACAGTATTCTCTGCCTAGTCAACCATCAATGCAACAATCATTATTCCAAAATTCCTGTAGGGAATAATAATAAATAAACTAAAGGCAACCACTCAACTTATGTGATGGCACAAAAAAACACTCAAGAGAAAACAGTATTCATGCTAGCTTTCATGCTTCTACTCTTTTTCTAGTAAAAGCACACACATAACCACACAGACACCCAAACATACGGCATGGCAAGACTGACTGTTGATTACTGAGAGCAGTTGCTTCAAGTAGATGGAGGTGGTGAGTGGGTCGGGAAGGACGCACAAGGCAAGAAAGGCGGCAGCAGAATCTTATATGCTTGACCCTTTAAAGTCCTTTCAACTTGTTGTGCAGTCATCTGTCAAACAGATCTGCCCCACATTACCCCACTGCACCCTTCTCACTTTAGTTCTTCCTTCCATCCCAGCTCTCTTCCGTCATCTACTCGAAGGCAATTGCCCTCAATAATCGATAAAAAGTCAGTCCCACTGTGGGTGAGTGCATTTGGGTGTCTGCGTGATTGTGTGCATGAAAAATTGTACCTTTGCTAGGGAAACAGCAAAACCACCTCAAAACCTAGTGTGAATGTTTTCTGTTGTATATTTTTAAGTGGCACACATCAGTCAGCTATAGGTGACTGGTTGCTTTTCCTTTATTTTATGTACTGTTGCCGCTAGGAATTTCCACTGTTACTACACCAAAATTCCTTTTGTATAAGAATATGAAGACTGTTGTTTACAACAGTAGTAAAGGCATGTGTAGCACTTCAAATATCTCCAATTTCTTCCTTCCCCCACTGGGGTTCTTAAAGGAACCAAACAGGTCCTAAATTTAATGTGAACAAAATGTTATCAATGAGGAGAAAATCAACATCACGTTAAGTGGGTAAACAGGAGGTGAAGTTCACCGCATTCATGCGGGAGTAGTAGTTTAGGCTCTGGTGAAATAAAGATTATGTCCTTGGCCTAGATTATAAAGATGTCAACTGTGGGTGAGTTTATGGATCTTGGGAAACATAAAAAATTGAGTCTTCATGGAGTGATAAGAATCAGGAGGAAGACAGATTCTGAAGTGATATTTTTTGACGAGCCTAGGTCTTTGAGGTGGAACTGAAGTCATGCTGAAATTCTAGGATGGGGTAACTGCAGCAGGTCTTGTCAAAAGATACGACCAAATCTACCATGTAATCATAGCAGAACATACCAACAAAGGCAGATGATGATTAGGTCTCTAACAAGTTTTAGGTAGTGAATAATGGTTCACTTTATTGTTGTGAGGTTGTTCTCATTGCAGAGAGTTCTATAATGACAGATAAAATCTGTAGTGGTGATTCAGTGGGAGTGGGGAAAAATCACAGTTGGATGAAGGTACGAAACTTAATTAGGCAGGATCTGGCCTGATAGGTGAGTGACAAGGTGTTTCCCTTGCAGCAATCAGTTTAAGAAAAACAGACTTTTAACAAGTCTGATATGATCGAATCTGGGTGTGGTGTTAGAGGTGAGGTCTATGGTGATGAGTGAAATGCATGTAGGACTAAAGGCTTCGGAGGTTACATGGATGACTGTGTTGCAACCATGGGTTTCCAGCTGTGTTAGGCAGTGGAAGTGAGCCTGTGATGCGGCAGATATACGAGGGGCACCCAATGATGTGTTTCCCTATTTTATAATAATAATAACAATAATAATAATAATAATAATAATGTTCCATACAATTTATCAAGCTGAAATAATTTTACTGACATTATACATGGCTTCTGTTACTTTTCTACACAGTCGCCACATTTTTCCAAGCATTTTTGGTACCATCTCAAGTTTTTCCAAACCAGTGTTGTACCAGTCACGCCCTGTGCTTATAACCAGCTGCCCAACATTGAAGTGCTGACCTCCAAGATGACCTTTGAGTTATGACAATACACAAGACCACATGAATACTGAGTATGCGGTAACACTTCCCAGTTGAATCTCTCCAGCTATGCCTGAGGCAGGCTAAATGAGGCTGACATTGCGAGACAAGCTCCAGGACATTTACCTTTGATGGCAGCTTGTAGGTTCTTCAAAACATTACAGTGCTCCCTGCATTCATTTTGGCGTGTTGTGAGACAGGTAGTGAACAAGTACCCCCCCCCCCCCCCAAATTCACAAAAAGATGGTTACCATAATTTTCTCTCCCGAATGTGTGATCCTTGCCTTTTCTGGGGCACTTTCACCACGTTCCTTTCAAATCATGTTCTGACATTCTGACTCAGGGGTCTAATGATGGACCCAGGTCTCATCCTCATACAACATTCCTCGCAGACATAAGTTAATGATGGATTGTTGTTTTGCTGCAAAAAAATGAATGACACAGCACAGTTCACAAGCGGGCCACTTTTAGTGGTAATTCCATATTGACTGGCAGCATACTGGTAAGGTAGTGTGGTGTTCATCATAAGCCAGTGTGAGTACTGTCAACATATACCAGTCAACCTCTTCAGCCCTAATATCATGGTTACAGTTTATTTTGCAGAGAAATAAAATATGTAAACTTACTGGGTGTCCTTCCTAGATGGCTAGATGGTCAGCAGTGCTCGGTTAGGAGGCTATGAGATGTTGATGAGGAAGATTTGATAAAGGCTGTGATGGCTATGATGCAAAATGATATTCTTAAGTAGGAGATTAAGATACATAAGTTAGAAAGATTTCTGAGGTGGTATGAATACTGGCCTGGTTGTTGAAGGGTGAAGAAATCTACCTATGAGATGGGATGCAGGAATCGCAATTGCAGAGTATGAGTACATTATGGAGGTAACAGAGGTAGTTTCTAGGCATCTGTGACATTGAGATGAGGCTCTGCTAGGACTAGGTCACCGAAAGTTAACAAATGATGAAACCAGAAATATGCAGGTGGTTGTATAAAGAAGGGTTGCAGACAGAAGCGGGAATTTTGATTGCAAGGTCATAGTGAGGAGGAAATGGGAACGAGAGAAATCACATTGATTAGGCAGCAACATCTGAACACTATGTGGGGCTAGTTTTCAATAGTGATAGGGAAATTGATCTAGACTGGCAAAAGTAGCTGGACCAAAGATAACAGTACACCACAGAGCACAGAAAAGAGGATGCAAAGAAGTCAAGGACTAAGATGTAATAAAATACACAAACGCATGAAAAAATGGACCAAAAACTAAAAAGCAATTGGAAAATAAAATAGATATGGAAAAAGAGAATGGAGGCACAAAATGAAGTAATAATAACAAGATGTGACAGATGTGAAATTAAAATTTACTGTCAAATACACAACGGTCATAAAGTCTCGATCCACTTCTATAAAATAATGGTTGCATTTATATAACACACATGAATTTCAACAAGGCCTCCATCCATTTTGGAGCATCATTTGCATCACTGAAGATAATCCTTGAATACATTCTGAAACCTATCTCGTGAAATGGCTGACGGCACATCTCGGGTTTGAGTTCTTAGATCCTCAACATCCCATACATTTGTTTCATACACCTTAGCAAAGAAATTCAAGCATATAGAATCCAATGAATGAAATGGTCACATCGTCACTGAACCTCTGGCTATCCATCTGTTGAAAATTTATTAATTTTGTTAAATTTTCTGCAGATGTGGAATGTGGCTTAATCAGTTAACAAAATGTGATCTATGAGGTGTTTTTTAACAATGTGCAGCTTCTATTGAACAGTAAAATGCAGCTTGGCGAGCTGTGTGGTCTAATTTGTGAAGCATTTGAATTTGATATGCTTTTTTATTTAGCGTAAAGTGTTACATTTTCAAAATCGTTCATTTTTGCATATCTTACTCCTTGCTTAAATGAATAGTTGATGCATTTGGAATTGTTTTGATTGCTTCTCTGATTCATCAAACAGTCTCTCATGGTACAAAAGGTCTCCCAAAGTATAGCTCATCATACTAATTTTCAGTCCTTTGGAACTTACTGAAAATCAACCAGCACCTCCAGATAAGATAAATGGTGGAACAGTTCATTTACAACAACCAGACTCTCTTTTACTAATCATCCCGGAGAGAGGGAGAGAGAGAGAGAGAGAGAGAGAGAGAGAGAGAGAGAGAGGAAAAAAAAAAAAAAACACCAGGCCCAAGTTATCAGAGAAAAATATTATAATTATGTATTACATAAATACATGCTTTACCTCTTATAAATGGATTGAAGCTTTATGTCTGTCCTGAATGTTGGCCATTACGATTGGGGATTATTGCGACAGTTCAGTTTGAGGAGGCAGCAGGTTGGTATATGTAGAAAACAATATGTACAAAGCATATACAGGTACATATGTTAACAGCTGGATGTGGGAAAACACATTAAAATACAAGTAAACAGAAATATGTATTGTAGAGGAAAAAATTACACTGCAGAGGGAAATTGTTAAATGGAAAAAATTTGCAGAATTTGTCTGGGAAGGTGGGAAGATGCCCTGTGAAAAAAGCAGGTAAGACCATTTCTGTACAGTGATAAAAAGGCATGACACAGCACAACTAGTGAATTTGGAAAGGATGTACCTGAACAAGTAGTCCCTACAACGAGAAATGAATATGGAATATACATAAACACTAACAACAGAAAAACAGGACTGGGTTACAGTACCCAATGGATGCAGAGAAGCAACAAACAGGACAAAATATAATTTGTATATGAGAACATATCAGTACCAAATTTCAAAACTCCATTTGAATCTACAGTTCAGTTAAGTTGCCAGTAGAATACACAGTTAAGTTCTAAATAATGCAGATGTTGGTTGTATACCACTAACAAGGGGAGGCCACTATGCTGTGATCACAGATTTACTGCAAACTTTGTACACGTTTAGTAGGCTACTAATACGCTACTAATACAACATGATGTGTAAGTAATAAGGTGCACTATTCTGTCAATTCCGAAAAAACTGCCAGAGAAGTTTTACGTGTCTATTATGCGGCTTATGTATGTATGCTTATGTGTCGGACGTTAGCAATTATGATGGTCAAGTAATTAGCGTTCGAGCTTCGTGACAAACATCTATCAGACAACAGTTCAAGACTCCCACTCAAACTTAATTATTAATCTATTTTTTTCATCAGTGGTTATATTATTTAAGTGACATCTGAGAGGTAATACAATAGGAGGGGGGTTATTGGACATTACTCTTGTGGTCTGCACTTTGTGACATAATATATTACTGACTGTGAATAACGTCATTCGCATCATTAACTTGGGCTTTCAAACCCTGTCCCTTGTCCTTGAAAATTTAATTCCAAGTAGTAAATAGTCAAATAACACATGAAATTCACAACAACTTTATTAAAATGTGCATAGTTTCTTTAATTATATTACCTCTCAAATGTCATATAAATTAAATAAAGTGGCCAGGGATGAAAAAATATAGATTAAAAAATAAGTGTCAGCAGGAATGGAAACATCGCTTGTCCATGACCCTCTCATAATGCTTGAACGGTAATCGCTTGACCACTCTATGTCTTCTTACAATCTGCACCTTCACAAAGATATATCAGTTACATATCAGATGCGTAAAACTTCTCTTGTGATTTTCTCTGAATCACCGGAGTAGTGCACCTTGCTACTTGCACCTTAAAGTTGTTTTAATGGCCTATTAAATGTGTACAAAATTTGACATAAATCCATGATCCCAATGTTGTAGCCTCCCCTTGTAAGTTTTAGTTCCTAGCCTGCTCAGTTACATTTAAACAAGACACTCAACAACTGAAATTTTTTTGGGCTAGACTAACTAGTGTCACTATTTGAAGCACAAAAGCAAATAGTACAACATCACAATACAAACTAAGTGACGTGTAACTGTACAAGCCACAGAAATCTTTCATGGCAATATTCTCCCTTAATTGCAAGAGCCTGCAGCTTGAAAAATTTCATAAAGGGGCACAAATGTTAATCAATTCTGCACCGATATGTGGCATGAAAATTCAGAAGCGGTCCAGAAGAGGGAAAAGGGACTGCTGTAATATATGCTTCAGATATATGACCTGAAATACTTCAGTGTTTTTCCTGTTCCTCATGTGTTTGATATTTTGCTATTCTGAAGAAGCCTGGAAATTATGGTGTGACAGACAAAATCTTTATTGTAGTATCATTTCACTTTTTTATTCCACTATTGCAAAAAATACCTGGCAAAATATCAGAATGGCGACGAGTCCATCTACCCCACACGTCTGCTGCCGTATTTGAGTGTGCAGGTGTTGTGTTAAAACCACCGCCACTTCGTCTAGTCGACTGCGGGTTTGTTCGATTTCTTGGTTCCATAAATGATTGTCTGTACATCCTCTCATGATCCAAGAGCCTCTGCAGTCGACCAAATATATCTCGTACTGTCTGTCAAAGAAAAATTCAATTGTGTGTAATCTGAAGCAGGCATTCACTGTTTACAAACAGGCCGTACAAATAAGACACACAGTAACATCATTCATACTTCCTCATTAATTACAAGTTAATTGGTGTGGCTAAAAATAACAAATTAAGGTCTCAAAACATGCAAAATTTTTATTCTTCAGCATTTTTTAACTAAGGACACAAAAAAATCTGCTATTATATTGGTGCTTACACTTCCTTGTTGAAGTGCCATCTGGAGCAAGTGCAAGCTACCTAAATTACCCCATAATTAATGGTTTCCGCACCTGGGAGAAACCAATTTCTTCACTTTTGTGGGAATACAATATGAACTCAAGACAGAATGAATAGAAAGAGTGATAATTCAGGAATGAAATAATACAGCAGCAGTTCGCAAAAATTTCAGCTGTCAGAAAGAGTGACCCGAATGAATCCAAACTCAGAGGAAGCGCAGGAGAGTGTTTTTGATGATAAATGATTAACACAACAAAGAACTGATGTACATGTACCTCCAGAGTTACATCCAGCTCAGCCCAGTGAAAGGACAAGCATGAACGCAGGTGCCAACACATTTCGTAAATGATAAAGAGCACAATGTCAGTGTGCGTAAAGAGTTTGAACACATGCATGCATGACATTGCATTGGTTTCCTTTGTCAAAAACCACAAAAACTTTAGACAGTGGTGGATAAGTGAACATTGTTGTTGGGATGCCAAGTGGCAAAATGTAGTGTTTTTGCAAGAAGCCAACTCCCAACTAACCTACAGCGATTGTCACATAGTGTTAGATGCTACAATTGTGACCGTCACCTGATAGCCTGCATTGCTGAGCAGCGAACAAATGCTATACGTGATTGATCGAGGCATCAAGGCCAGATTAATCTCCCCCCCCCCCCCCTCTCAACAAGATGAAATGTTAACAACAACAACAACAACAACACCACACACACACACACACACACACACACACACACACACACACCTGACATATTGTTGGCTCACAGCTTGTTTGTCACTGTCCTCCAACTATCACTCCTGATGCTTTTTAGGCTTGTATGTAAACCATATGGAGGAAGACTGTCCCAGAATACACTTAAGACCTTTCATTTTGTGTCACAAGGTTTACTGGTTCCGAGCACAGCATGCGGAGCATTCATAAAATCAAAGATCAGGTATATCTCCACAGAGCCTAGAAATTGTGTAATGTTACGTATTTAGTGTTCACTTTAGTTACAGGTATCCTCCATGTATTGTAATTTTTACAAATATTAGTGCTGATTTGGGCATGAAACCTTCTGTTCTGTTCTGAAAAAGTTCTGAAACAGAGTATGATATGCAGAAGCGTGTAGGTAGGTGACAGATGTTAAGCATAATTTATGAAGTTTGAAGTAAGAATGTGATAGAACTGTAACAAATTTCATAATGTTCAACCTCAGTCAGTGTCAATACTGCGAAGTTTACCTGCACCTCTCATGCACAAACGACAGCAGATTTTCCAAGTGAATTCATGTTTGCACAAGCCAAATCCATATGACTTTTCCATTTGCAATGGGCAAACGAAACTGTGACGTAGTTTGAGTGTTGATTCTTATTTTTTACTACCTCATTAACACTCATAGCAACTTGTAACAGCTCTAACAGCAAATTAACAGAACATGAAGAACTGGGACACCATAAATGTAACTGAATGAATTCATAGTTGTGAAAAAGGACAACCATCAGCAGTTGGAATGATGACAATGAAAATTTTTTGCTGGACCGGGCCTCAAACCCAGATTTTCCACTTATTGCGAGCGGTCACCTTACCATTTAGCTATCCACGCATGACTCATAGCCAGACCCCCAACTTCCACATGTCGTCAACCATGCATCTAAGACCTGTACTTATACATCCATTATGTATATTCCCATGAAGGTCAGACTTTTAATTGAAAGTCGCTTGCCCGTATCGGCAGATAAATACGATACTGCAGTGCCTGTGTTGTTCTGATTATGATGCAAAGTTCCTCTAGACATGCATGGATGTCCAAAGGAACAAGCACTGTGGCGACTACAGCCATTATGAAAGACATAAATACAATTGCCTTTAACTGCACTAATGGTTCCCGTATCTATTAAATCATTGACTCACATTATCATGAGGTCAAGCCCCAACAAAATCCCCTGACTGACTTGACTGATGAATAGTCTGTTCATCATTAGTCAGAGTACATTCCTAACATCACATCTTAACTATCAGTGTGTTCGCTGGACTATGTAGAACTTAGTTAGTATAGTCTGGTGTTTACTATCTACTGTGTTAAAATATGCAAAAACAAAAAGATGCACAGAGACTTAACCTCATTCTAAGCCAGCACTAGGTTTATTAGACACAGATTATAGAGGAACAGTTCTGCAGAGCAGAGCATTGGGCAGCCACCACAAGTCTGCTTTACATTTTGAAAGATACTGCTGTCCAAAGCTCATAACAAGAGCATACCTCGGATATCAGCCAGAGAGAGGGAACTTATTTTATTTTGAGGAAGGGGAATTGGAAGACCAAGCATTGTTTTGTAGAACGCATCCACACCCAGTGTTGGCCGAAGTAAGGCGTGTGTCAAACAGCAGCTTGGGGCAACCCCAGCAGCATTTGGCAATTGCTATGGATAGCAGTGTGCTCATTATTCTTCCTGGCGTGTGTGTGTCTCATGCTGAACAAATATTAATTTTTCCTATACTCACATTCTAGTATTTTAAGACTGGCTGGTAAAATGCGAATTTGCTTTCGAAGGAACTTGCGAGAAATGGCCAATATCATGGCAACTGTTTATTCCATTTATTCATCAAGAGAAACACATATGCCAGGAAGAATACTGAGCATTCTATACCCGTAGCAATAGTTGATTGCCGATTGCTGCTGGGGTTGCCACGAACTGCCGTCTGACAAATGCCCTACCTCGGCCAAACCCAGACATGTTGTCCCAAACAATGGTCCGTCACCTCCAATTCTATCTCTCTTGGGCTACAATGATACCAGCTAACCCACTTTATTAACTTTTTCCATTCATAAATATCAAGTCCTACATCAGTTCCTATAGTGGAGACACTTAGGTAACAACACTTGAAATATTTTTCCATCCACGCTAAATCACACATAACATAATTTCCTGATGGACTATTTTTCCTTCCCTGTGCTATACATCATGGGACTGGTTTACCCGTTGGTCACCAAGGGGTGTTTGCCCCTGCAAACTGCATCAAAATTTTAGTTCTTGTGCCGGTTGTATTCTTATGGTAGCCTTCTACACTTTCCACCCCTCAGTTGGTAGTGGATGCTAATTCTCTGTTGAGAATTGTGGATCAATGAGTTCATGGTTTACAGTTGGTACACGCAGACAATATGGTGCTAATTTTAAGTTAATGTGACTTATGAAGTGTAGGCCTCAAGCAACTGTACAACAGGAAGAAAATTTGTGTAGAAATGAATGTTCAAAGGTGATGGTAGATCGAGAATAACCAGTTCTGCACACTAAATTTTCAGGGGACTGAAGTAGGAAGGGTTTCTTGAACTGGAGTAGCATATTGTTCACTACGTTCAAGGGAAACACAATGAAGGCTTCCTGACTGCTCAAGAACTAATCCAAAAGAAGACACTGGAGATAAAAAGGAATTTTCCAACTGCATATGTCACAGACTTCAAAGTAAGCACTAGATAGCGCTTGAGGATGTTGATCGTGGGGCTACATTATGATGCAGAATAAACGGGGGCAGATGCCCGAAAGAAAAAGATTCGAGAAAATTTGAAATTATAAGATAAGTTTGTTGGAAGCTGCTAAGCGCTCTCTTTCTGAAACACTAGATGACTTAATTTGCACAATTTGCGTGTTGTAAGTTATGCTGCCTCAAGGCTTAGAAACAGTTTCCAACTATAGTAACTGTCTTAACATAAGTTTATACCTCTAAATGAGCAGATTATGACAGTACTCTAAATTTTTAAATTTGGTCAATAACCAATAACCAACTGAAATACTGTAAATCAACTTTTTGTTGCCTCTGGAAGCCATTAGATAAACAACCTGCAATTGAGATTGGGTGACCATAGCCATTTAGTGATATGGATAATCTAAAATAATGGCACGACTGTTGTTTACTTGGCCATATGGACAAGGGCGATCAGAAGTCTGTTTATTTTGATATGCCATTAAATTTTATTGTCAATGCGAAGGGCATTAAAAGTGTTCCTGTAAAAAGTTCTGGCAGTGCAAATGCCATAACAACAGAAATGATGGATGCACTAGTAGACAGGAGGAAGCTACCCCCATATGTTATTCTTAACAGGAAAAAGATCTCACAAGAAAAACTGCCTGCAGGACTTATTTTTAAACATCAAGAAAGGGATGAAAGACAAACAACCTGATGCTAATTTGATTGTAGGCTGTTTCGAACAGAACACCAGGCTCTTTGCTTAACAGGGAGGAAAAAAGGGACATTTCATCCAGGAAGTTAAGGATCACAAGACAGACAAGCTAATAATTTCTGGTGGCATGACCTTCCAACTTCAAGAACAGATGATGTGTGTTGACCTTTCGTAACATTCACCTGAGACATCTTTACAGTAAGTGGCTTCTTCAAGGAGACCATGCCCTCACTCAATGGGAAAGAGGGAGGACTGCATTAAGAAAACCCTCAATACCTGGGCCAGTAGAGCCTTATGGCATGGGATGGAATCCCAAGTAAATCTGTTGCAGAAGGATTCAAAAAGTGCTGCACAGACGCTGCAATGGGTGGCTTAGACATGGACATAAGAGTATTATTATTATTATTATTATTATTATTATTATTATTATTATTATTAAAATAGTTATAATACAGATTACTAGCTGAGATGGTAAGCAAAAAAGGAAATGAGGCTAAAAATTAATGTAAACCATTTCTTTTTGTTTATTTTATTTCTCCTCGTATTATCAAAATTGAGACAATCAATCAATGGTGTAAGTTGAGAATAGATATACTATTAACTTTTTTAAGACATATACTTCATATCAATAAAAGCTTGTAATTTTGATTAGCCAGAATAAGCTAAAAGTAAAAATTTCTAAAGAATCCTCTTCAACAAAGGAGGATCATATATTCAGGGCTGCCTTGCAATCATGTAAATACGGTAATTAAAATGTGATAAAATTAGATGTACAAGAAAATATTTATTGATTTTTGTAGACTTTGGGACTAAAGAGAGGATGAAAAGCAGGAAAAACTGTGCTGGATTGCAACCTGGCAGTGAAAAAAAGTCAGTGAATACTTTGAGAGTACATGCATGACTGAGTGAAATGAAGATCGAGCATGTTAAAATATTGTTTAACTTTAGAGAGATTACATTTGCTTAAGTGAATTTTATAGAAGACATTGCCAATTGAAAGTTGTCAAAAAGTTCTGTATTGCTATGATAATTTTGGTTAAAACTTAGCAGCATATTGTGACAAGAGTAATTTGCAGGGGAGATGTCTGAACCCCCAGAAATATATAATCCATGGAAAACTGCTGCACAACCTTATTTAAAAGAGAATTTCTTGTGAAGAAACACCTTAAGTATTTATTAAGGAAGGATTGTCAGTTTCCCAAAGAGAGTGCCATCTTTCTGTGTGTCTTTGAATAGAACTTAGTGTAGATAACCATCATCAGTAGGATCAATTCTTTTATAATTATAGAAAACTGTTCAGACTGATTTCAACTATTCTGATGTTTTTAATGTAACATGACTACAGTTGAGGGCATTTTCAATAACATCTCATACCATATACTGATTGCCGAGTTAGTATTTTCCGCAGTCACTCCTATTTTGAATGACGACTCACTAACTTGTGGATACTTGATAGTAGTCGCACGTGAGATGTGAGAATTCAAAGTAAAAATCAACATCTAAAGCTGCTATTATACTGGAATGGTGATGAGCCACTGAAACATCATCAATGGTAAGAGCAGAGCAGTGCTGCAGCACGAGCTTGATTACCGTATTTACTCAAATCTAAGCCGCACTTTTTTCCGGTTTTTGCAATCCAAAAAACCGCCTGCGGCTTAGAATAGAGTGCAAAGTAAGCGGAAGTTCTGAAAAATGTTGGTAGGTGCCGCCACAACTAACTTCTGCCGTCGAATATATGTGGCGCTGCACAGGCATGCTTTGCAGGCACAAAGATAAATACTGGCGCCAAAACCTCTGCGTCAGTAAATAAATTTAAAAAAAGATGGAAGACGAGCTTTTTCTCCACCTCGAGTTTCGACCACCGCATTTTCATTTTCATACATTGTCCAATGAAGAAAATACAAAATCCGTATTGTTCAACTTTGAATGTAGCAGCATTTCAATGTACTACGAAAATCCGACTGGCAAGACTGTTTGGGATGTTTGTCAACATGGCCAACTCTACGTTCTGAATTTTTTCCTACCTGTGAGAAGAGATGGTTGCTAATAGGAACTTTTATGAATTGTGAAACACATGCAGTATTCTCTTCAACATAAGAATAATACAAATATAAACATGTTGGCATGTATTCTTTCATGATTGCTGCTATCTCATTTAAACCCTGTTTGCCTAACAAAGTACGAAACTAGAGTGAGACAACAGCAAACGCGGAAGAATATACATATCATTTGATGTTTATGTTCGTATTATTCTTATGCCTAATAGTGATACAGTCAGAAATGAAACATGTCAATTGACTAGATTTTTAAATCTAAGATGACTCTTAATTTCTGTGAAGAATGTAATTTACTAAAGAGGCGTCTGCAAAGATTTTCAAATGGAGAAAAATTTTGGCTAAGCTCTTGTTCAGAACATCATCTATCATACACAGTCTATTTTTTGGTTCTTGTTGATCATTATCAAACAAAGCAGCAGTGTAAGTAACAACAAATAGCAGTCTCTTACCATTGTTTCACTAATGAGACGATTCCTCTCTCTTTTTTTAATTGTAAGTGGCGGTAGCGCGCACAAAAGCAAGCCATGCCGTGAGCGGCGACAGGCCGTAAACACTCATTATCAGAATGCGCAAACAATGCATGACGAAGTACAGTAATGCATTTTCAGCTTAGAGTGACGTACACACTTACAACAAAGAGAACGACACTTATCAGATCAAAGCAAAATAAGCAATCTATTCAAACCAGACGAAGCACGTGAAAAAGGAAGGGTACCCGTATAGATACGGACAGAGCGCCTGACGCATGGCAATGGCTGCCTGGTAAAGGTTAACTGCTAAGCTTACGACTCAAAGCAAACTACTGTAGCTGTATCTTCACTCATTTGACCTAAAATGTGTCTCATATTACAATGGACCAACTTTGTTTCGATTTGGAGGTGCAGCCTAAAACTTCTCTCTCCCCTTGAATTTAGAGTCTCAAATTTCAGGTGTGGCTTGGATTCGAGTGCGGCTTAAGATTCGAGTAAATACGGTATAGTTGTGCTTGAGCAGAGTGCCATGGAGGAGAATAGCATAGAACAGTGCTGAAAGGTTCAAATATGTTTGTGCACAGAGCTGTCACCAGAGCATTTGAGGAACTCTTAGCTGTGTTTGGGGCATCCCAGCAGCATTCCGCTATTTCTACGCATAATAGTAGCATGCTCAGTATTCTTCCGAATAAACAGCATAAACAGGCACCTTGAAATCAGCTTTTTCTCCAAAGTTCCCTTGAAAGCCAATTCTCAAATATCCTAAAAAATTTAAAACGAAAAAATCTATAAGATTTTAATAGGCACGGATGACGTGCTTCCTTATCTTAGTGTAATTGCTGAAAGAGGTTACTGAAACTTGATTATAGTTTGTGTTTCACATTTTGCAAGATGTCGTCAAATGTGATAAAGGATGTCTGGAAGATTATCAAAACTTATCTGGGTACAACACCAATGAAAAGGATAGGCTGCTTCTCACTTCATGAAGGTGGTAGTGTGTCACAGACAGGTACAATGAAAACGTCTGATAAACATTTAAGCTTTTTTTTTTTTTTTTTACCACTGTGCCTGTCTTCAAGTCAGCACCCACTTTATGTGATGAGTAGCAATCTGTCCGTTTCATGTAGTTGTTATTCCATCCTGGACTTTCCATTGTCTGATCTTACCTGGATATATGCACAACTGTGAGTACAAACACTGAAACTCTCAATTTACCTGCATGTTAAAGTTTACTGGATTGATACATGCCTTCTTATAATGAAGTCTTTCATATACATTCATATAAGTGAAAAAATCTGTAAGTTCTGTTTTTGAGTACATAAATTTACAACACAGGGGCATAACCAGAGGGGTGGGGAATAGGAACTGCTCTCCATGGGGAACGGAAAGGCGTGGGGGATATCAACACTGCAACCCCCAATACATAAACAACAGTAACAATTCAGTATCAGTTTAAAGAAAGATGGAACACATCATGGGTATTTATGCCAAATGACCCTGAATTCTAAAATTTTTAAGTTCAGTTGTATCTTCCACCTGTGATGGTTTTTCCTCAAATTACCAAGCAATGTTAAAACTACCAGAGTATGAATACAGGAGGGGTTATCAAGTAATTGAACATCAGTTCTCAGGCCTGAGCTGCCGGTGTTGGTGGTCATGTGTGCATGAGGTGTGCTTGCTTATGTGAATGAATGGTGTATGTATTTCTGCTTCTCTTTTGCTGATGAAGGCTGTGGTCAAAAGCTTTGTTTAAGTGTCTTTTAAATGTGTCTGTATATAACTTAACGTGTCTTCTTTATGGTAAGTAGCAATCTATTTTTACCTACATTGTCAATACTTGATGCCAATATTCTAATAATTGCAATATCCTCATTTGTTGAAGTCTATAGTAAGAACCTCCCTCCCTTTCCCAAATGATAATAACAAGATGTCTACTTACCTGTCCAGTCCCGTATCTTGGAAACTGCTGACACACACCATTTTGTAAAGCAGGAGGATCTGATGCAATTGATGGCCCTACAGTGTCAGGCTGTCCAAGTGGAGGACCTGGTGTCTGTGTAGCTGTTGATCGTCCAACCGATTCCTGAAGCTGTGAGGCAGTCACATTCTTGGTTCTTTCACCATGGTTCTCACTAAGAGAAGCTTCAACAGATTTTTGAGAGACATTTTCTGTGATGCCACCCTTATTTAGTACTGTGCACTGTGAACTGTTACTGTTTTCAATAATAGTTGACTGTGAATGTGAACTTGAACTAGGAATACTTTCCCTTACTGTTGCTGACTGATCAGCCCTGCATCTAACATTCTGAGAGACTGAATGAGACACACCTTTTTTCATGGCAGGAGTGTCTAAATGGGTACAAAATGGTGCAGAGTCATTGCTTCCAGACACAGGTGACAAGGAAGAATGAGGGGTCTCAGACACAGCTTGTGAAACTGTTTTGCCACTGGCACAGACATTTTTAATATCTGTACTGATCTCTCCACTATCCAAACTTGATGGGAGAACTGGTTGCTGTGCTTCTGCCTCAGGAAACTCAGTACAAGCCATGCTATTAAGAGAAACAAATTCCTCTGATGTAACTGATACACTTGGTTTTGATGAGCTGCTTTCCCCAGACTGTTCACTTGTCTCTGAATCACAACTGAGTGTTTGGCCTTTAGTCATATTCACTGCAGTCTCAACTCTACTCTCAAACACAGTTTCCCTGTGGTTGTTTGGAGATGCTGGTAATATAGATTCAACATGCTGTTCATTGTAATTCCTTTCAGAATTATCAATGGAAGATTCTACTGAATGCTTCCATCTTAAACATGACTCTCCATTTTCACCACATTGATTACTGCTTCCATGGCTCCCTCTTTGTTGCATATGGTTAGTACAACTTCTGGTTGGTCTTGAAACTGGATTTCGTGGAGCGGCTCCAATTTGACGTATGAACTCATTGCACCTTCCACCAGGCTGAAAACAAAATGATACAAAAGTAGCATTAAATAAGATAACAAATATTAAAATATAAAATAATAAAAATGCAACATTTTCTTGGAATACAAGTTACCACCTCAATCTACAATTTATATTCAAACAAAACAATTTATATTCAAACAAAGAATTTGTGGTATAATCTACTTGGATAGATAAAAAAATCTACTCATCAAGCAACTGATAAATCTCCTCTGAACTGGGGTTCTGGGTGACTTTTTTGAACTGACCCTCCCCCCCCCTCCAAATGAACCATGGACCTTGCCATTGCATGCCTCAGCGATACAGATAGCCGTACCGTGGGTGCAACCACAATGGAGGGGTATCTGTTGAGAGGCCAGACAAACGTGTGGTTCCTGAAGAGGGGCATCAGCCTTTTCAGTAGTTGCAGGGGCATGGATGATTGACTGATCTGGCCTTGTAACACTAACCAAAACGGCCTTGCTGTGCTGGTACTACGAATGGCTGAAAGCAAGGGGAAACTACAGCCGTAATTTTTCCTGAGGGCATGCAGCTTAACTGTATGGTTCAATGATGATGGCATCCTCTTGGGTAAAATATTCAGGAGGTAAAATAGTCCCCCATTCGGATCTCCGGGCGGGGACTACTCAGGAGTACGTCGTCATCAGGAGAAAGAAAACTGGTGTTCTACAGATCGGAGCGTGGAATGTCAGATCCCTTAATCGGGCAGATAGGTTAGAAAATTTAAAAAGGAAAATGGATAGGTTTGTAGTGGGACTTTGAATTTTGCCGCGCTATGCTCGTTCCCTCAGATATAAATTATACCGTCACAGCAGTATGAGCACTCGATGGCAGAGAAAATACTAAAATTGTAACTCTTATTTTGTTTTCTATCTGTTTTTTGTCTCTTGAGAGCTGAAGCTTAATTCAGACATAAAAAATTATTAGCTAGTCTTGGTCGGATTAAGACAAAAAAACTCATTGATGTGCAGACGTGTTGTGAAAGTTTGTATGAAATTTGGAGGTTGAAAGCAGCAACGTAAAATGTATTGCATTCAACACCAAGATGGTTTTAGTTTGTATACATTAGTAATTCCTGAACAATGAAAATTTATTGCAAGATTTCGGAGCAGCTAAGACTTTTCACGCAGAAATGAAGTAGGAGATTTTTGAAGACCTGGACACCGCACGCGAGAAGACTTAAACCACTACAACTGGCTCCTGCGCCAGGACGCAATTTTTGGATGTGTCATTTTTGAGCAAATTTGAAACTTTAATTTGTATTTTTTCCCAACAAAGAATAACCAAAAGTCCTAAAGTTTAAATAGTAACGAAATGACCAACTTTATTGTACCTAAGCAAATGATTATACAACAATATTGTAAAGAATTTTTGTAACTAATTTAATCTGTTTTTTCTTTTCATGACATATATTGATGCAAAACTGTTATTTTGAGACCTTTTGGTGATTATCCGAAGGAGATGTATTAAGAAAATCCATAATTTGACGAATATGATTTACGCAGAAGTGATTGACCAGCCGCTGCAGCACAGAAAATTTAGGTGAGTCACACAATTATGTTTCATTCAAACATTCAACAACCAACTGCAGAATCCATTTTTGCATTTCCACATATCCTGTAGTTTTCTTCTACATTTTTTCCAAAATTATCTATCTCTATTGTAGTTTGTGGTAATTATAGTATTGTTGTAGCATATGAAGATCGTGAATTTGACCACCAAACAGTCATTTGTTACAAAAAATTTTGTTCGCCCTGCTGCATCTTTCTCAACTATTGTTTGCAATAGAGCAACCATTTACATTGACGAGAAAATATTTCAACCTAAATTTGAGTCAAATCTTTATTAATCAGACATATATTATTCCCTTTTTGACTTACGATTATACATCCTATTACAATGGAACGTGGTAAGGTCGAGATAGTTTCGGCACACGAGTTAAGTGAACTAGATTCATCGTTCAACCAACAAGAAAGTACGCGTTTCCTTCCATGGACGAGTTCACAGATCAATGCAATGATTTTGCCTCAAACTCGCAACATTTGTAATAATACACAGATGGCGACTTTAAATGACGAAATGTGGAATGGACGCGAGGCTAGACCGTCAGCGCCATTGTTAACATCAATGTCAGAACCGAATATGAGACAAATTCAGCAACGTGACACAAATCGGACACAGGAGACTGACAAACTGGACTGACTATTAGAGTTATTTGCAGGCATGAAACGAGACGTTAGTCAGAAAATTGACGCAAAACTGGACGCACTTGGTCAGGACTTTAAACAAAGGCTAGATAAAAGTGACAAAAAATTTGACGTATTAAACCGTACTATGATCGAAAATTTTGAACGAACGACAAAACAGATGACAGAATTAAATAACACCACTCAACAGCTCAGCCAGCGATTTGAGACATTGTCCGACCGAGTCACTAAACAGGAAGAAACTTTGGTTACATTCACACATGAAACAAAACACAAACCCTCCAATGTGAGAATCAGTTAACTCAAATAGTTAATGTGCAGCAGGAAGTGAACACCCGTGTGGAAGAGTTAGCTCAGGCCCACACTTCAGCTAGCTCCACCCAAGAAAAGCTGACTGAAGAAGTGGGAAATATTACCCAACAGCTCACAATGGTAGTTCTTGAACAAACCCACCTCAAAGAAAAGATAGAAAAACTAGAAGACCGAGCGGACCTTGCGTCACTAAACAACGACACCAACATGGCCGAAAGAATTGTACATGAATGTAAATTGTGTGACGACTACCTGGGCAAAAAACTTGAAACAATTACACAGGACATACTTTCAAAATAAAGACACATGTTAAAGACGAGACAAAACACATAGAAGACGAAGTGACAAAATTACGAGACAATGTTGTGCCGTGTTTGGCGATTGGTGCAAACGTATCGTCAGGGAACGACAAAACAGCTAAAACCATGGCTAATGACACAGACAGAACATCTATTGTGGAATCACCTATTTCAAATCAAAATTACAATGTGCCGCTTTCTTTTCCACCAAACGAGCAATATTACGGGACGACACCTAGAGTAGCAAGTGACACAAACCACGTCAATACAGTTGTGCCAACTGGCATGGCCGATGACACGTTTGTAAGGCATGGGTATTTCCAGACATTTTCCAGTGAGGACAAGCATAAAGTCCACCCTATTGTGTTTATTAGATCATTTGACGGTGTTTTTCCATGTAGTTGGTCAGAAGTCGATAAAATCAGATACGTCACCAATCTCATGAGAGGACGAGCAGATAAGTGGGGTGCTGCTATGAAAGGCGGTGCCTTACATTTGAACAGTTCGAACAAGCCTTCTTGGACGAATTCTGGTCCAAGAATGAGCAACAGAGTCTAAGGAGAGAAGTGTGCAACCCCGAGACCTATGACCCTAAAAAAGAGACATTAAGACAATACTTTGAGAGGTAGCTAGACAAGACACTGTACTGGTCCAAACCAGCTGACTTGCCAGCGATAATTGACACTTTAAAGAGCCACTTACCCTTTCCATACCGAGACATTAATAGGAGTACCGGAGAATGACATTAAGACTTTCTTAAACTTCTTAGATCAAATGGACGTAGTTTACAGAGGCGATTCACGCCATTCAAATTTTACTCATATTAGTAACCAAAATCAGCACCCACCCCAAAGGAACCGTAGTGACGGTGGTTGGTGGAACCATCCGTCTGCGCCGCGACACAATACAATGCCTGCGCGCGAAACATATTCAAATGGAAACGTGTATGACGGTAGGAACAACCGCAGAAATTCGTGGAATAATAATAACAACAATAATTACCACCCATATCAAAATGGTAACTACATGCAAAATGAAAATCACAGACAGTACAACAACAACCGCAATAGGAGACGTGAGAATAACCGGTACAACCCGGGCTACTTTGACAGGAACATGCCATATAACAGACATAATTACCATCAAAACAATAACAATCCCAACAATCACCGACAGAATATGTGGAACACACAAAATTCACGCATGACAAATCATAACCCTCCACGGAATCCGCCGCCGTTCCCCAGTACAGTTATGCACTCCCCGCCATGAAGTAGCAATAACAATTGCGGCGCGCCATCAGCTGACGCATGGGCGCCAACTGGCCGGAATGTAAACATAGTGGTACTGGTCAATGAACCCGGCCAAACACAGCAGACGACGGAAAACAGTCGACGACCAAGCTAAGCGCTCGTGCTTCGGTCGTGAGGTGTTGTAAGAGTGCAACGGCTGAGACGGTTTGTTTCCTCAGGTACGATGACAAAATGACAGCAGAACAGGAATTAAGCAATGAGAAAAACATTAAATCAGACAGTTGTGTTAAAGAATTCATACAAGCTATGGCATGGGTTAAGTTTAACAATTATGATGTACAAATTTTATTCGATACTGGTGCTACTGCAAGTGTGATGTCAACCGCATTCTATAATGAATTGAAACAAATTATAAACATACCTACTTTACCTGTACAGAATTGCCACGTGGTTAGTGCCACAGGTACTAAATCTAAGAACATACGCATGCAAGCCCTTGTTAACTTCACATTTTCCAATACACAGTTCAAGTGTAATTTTCTGATTGTAGACAAGCTTATTGTACACTGCATCCCAGGGATGGATTTCTTGAATGAACACAAAGCAATCATAGATTTACGTAATGGCATATGTCAATTATCTGTAGGAGAACAACTAATCAATATTGAACCTAACAAGATGATTGAAACACGAAAAAAACTTACAAAAGTGAAATTTAGGGCCATGTTAGCCTTTATTATATTTACACATGACAGAAGACCCTGAGGAAGCAAAAGATAGAAGAGTTATTAAGGCCGTTTTGCGACTCCTACAACACCTCCACTTAAGCGAACAAATGACAAAATTACATTTACTTTAAAGACAACATTTGACTTTTCAGGTAATGCAAGGTAAGTGCAAAGGAGCAGTGACCACCTGTGCAGCCGGCATCGAGCAACGGACACTGAGAAAAAGATATTTTACTGTCAATTATAATACTATGTTCTTTATTTATGTTTTATAGAAAGAAATGAGATATATATATATATATATACACACAACATTCAAAGTGAAAGGAAGTTAATGGTTAACTCGTGTGAGGAAATTTGATACGTTATTATATAATACACACTATGAGAGAGACAATCTCTGTGAGATATATCTTCCATTTGTATAGACAGTATCCACAAGAAGTGGAGATATCGAGGAAGTACTGAGCAGATATGTGATTTACTCATGCAAGGATTTGTTAAGGTATAATACACCTAGTCATATGAACAGCCAGAACACAAACTGAGAATCTGTCATGATGTTACACTACACAGGCTTGACGTAAGGACACTTACATTTACCCATGATTTGGTAAATTATAAGCACCTCCTTTCACACACCCCTTGAAGATGATGCAAATGTTATAATGTATTATGTTCTCTTTTTATGTAGTAGCTGTAGGATTTGGTAGTTTATAGGTAGTGAATAGTTTCTTCCATTCTATCTTTCTTTCTCCATTATCCTACCACCTCCTGCAGCTGGGTATTGTTTGTTTATGGAATGTAAGCATATACTGTGTGACAGTAAACTTTCAGGTATGAATAAAAAGACATGAATATTGATGGCATTACAAGCCTGGTCAACCACTAGCCAAGATATGGAATCAAAAGAAAGAAAGAAATAATAAATGAAGGAAAGCCCGTGCTTTAAATATTAAGTCCGATATCCCTTGGCACGTCCAAACCTTAATAAAGAAACTTAATACCCCAATAAAAGAAAGCCAATGGGACTTAGTATAATTTTTTAGTGTAAATATTTCACATGCATATTCTTGTAAATTTATATGTATTTGTATATGTATTAAAACCTTGCATATTGTTAACATATTTTGAAATGTGTCCACGAAGAGTAAGCTTTCATAATTAACGATGTAAACATGCTGGGCCACAGTGAACATTGTTAAAATGTAAATATGGCAAAAAAGTGTTGCAAACTGTGTTAAACTGTGTACATCACAAACGATGAAATTTGTGAAACCTGTGGTGCATAAACCAAATAACTGTTTGTAAACCGATATAAACTGCAATTTACTTCGACGATAATGAGGATTTTCACACTGCAAATGAACGTTTGTTGGCAAGTGTAAACAATGTGATGAAACACCTACCTTCGCGAACATCGACGCCGTTGTTCCTGGCCGGCCTTCAGATGCTTTGGAGACAACAAACTCAGCACCTGTCATAGGCGATGTGGAAGCTAAAAACTACATCGACCATATATGCCCCGCGAACAATAGTCATGAAAACGCACTAAGACTTGAAGCGTTCTGTTGTAACAGAAGGCATGGACATTGCTTCAGATCACGCACACGCTCAATCTCATGGTGTCACCAGACTTAACATGCCATTTATGCTGGAATAACAACTTGTAATGAACACTATGTGAAAGTGAATACTGTGCAAGACTGTCATAACACAGCGATTTTGAAACTGCCGCACGCGAAATTCAGTGATGCTATTGGGCATGTGCAAAGACTACGTGCTGCCAGAGATGCATTGGGAAACCAACGCTGGAAGCGCACAACATTAACTGCGCTGGTGAGCAGCTTGCTCAAACAAACTCTATGTAAATATATGTATATTAATTTTGTAAAAGGGATCAAAACTGTAACAATTGTATTTAGTATATAGATTTAGAGGAGGAGGAGGAGATTAGTGTTTAACGTCCCGTCGACAACGAGGTCATTAGAGACGGAGCGCAAGCTCGGGTGAGGGAAGGATGGGGAAGGAAATCGGCCGTGCCCTTTCAAAGGAACCATCCCGGCAGTTGCCTGAAGCGATTTAGGGAAATCACGGAAAACCTAAATGAGGATGGCCGGAGACGGGATTGAACCGCCGTCCTCCCGAATGCGAGTCCAGTGTGCTAACCACTGCGCCACCTCGCTCGGTATATATATAGATTTAGAAAGTAAGTATTGACAAAGATTATCCCCTATGAATGCACATGGCCTTTCCTATGAAAATATGTATATATTGACATGTAGGTATATCTATTATATTGTTTGCTAGCCTGCCACGCTAAATGTTTTAGCGTGACAGTCGAGGGGGCGATGTAGCGGGACTTTGAATTTCGCCGCACTACGCTCGTTCCCGCAGATATAAATTATACCGTCGCAGCGGTGCGAGCGCTCGACGGCAGAGAAAATGCTAAAATTGTAACTCTCCCCCCCCCCCCCCCCCCCATCAGTTTTTTGTCTCTTGAGAGCCGAAGCTTAATTCAGACGTAAAAAATTATTAGCTTGTCTTGGTCGGATTAAGATGAAAAAACTCATTGATGTGCAGACGTATTGTGAAAGTTTGTACGAAATTTGGAGGTTGAAAGCAGCAATGTAAAATGTATTGCATTCAACACCAAGATGGTTTTAGTTTGTCTACATTAGTAATTCCTGGACAGTGAAAATTTATTGCAAGATTTCGGAGCAGCTAAGACTTTTCACGCAGAAATGAAGTAGGAGATTTTTGAAGAGGTGGACGCCGCATGCGAGAAGACATGTTAACATGGTAAAGGATGAACTCTTATCTATGCCACTTCCCCCTGTTAGTCACATTTGTTATTCTCCGTTTTTTTTTTTTTCCCCAAATAATTTTTGTAGTGGAAATTGGTTTGACTTTTGCTCAGAAACACCACAAGGACCACCCCAACAATAGCTTTTCCAAATCACGAAGTCCGATAACTTTTCTGTAATACAAAGTCCGATTTGCATTTCATTCTTTCCCTTTTTCACGGTCATTTACGATTTTAAAACCCCCTTTTTATTCACCAGTTCTTCCCACATTTCCAATCTTTTCAACCTTTTCTTTTCTTTTCTTGTCTTTTTCTTTTTTATTAACCACTACAGGTTAAAGTTGGATATAGTGGGAATTAGTGAAGTTCCGTGGCAGGAGGAACAGGACTTCTGGTCAGGTGAATACAGGGTTATAAAAATAAAATCAAATAGGGGTAATGCAGGAGTAGGTTTAACAATGAATAAAAAAATAGGAATGCAGGTAAGCTACTACAAACAGCATAGTGAACGCATTATTGTAGCCAGGATAGATATGAAGCCCACACATACCACAGCAGTACAAGTTTATATGCCAACTACCTCCGCAGATGACGAAGAGATTGATGAAATGTATGATGAGATAAAAGAAATTATTCAGATAGTGAAGGGAGACGAAAATTTTATAGTCAAGGATGACTGGAATTCGGTAGTAGGAAATGAAAGAGAAGGAAACATAGTAGGTGAATATGGAACGGAGGTAAAGAATGAAAGAGGAAGCCACCCAGTAGAATTTTGCACGGAGTATAACTTAATCATAGCTAACACTTGGTTCAAGAATCATGAAAGAAGGCTGTATACATGGAAGAGGCCTGAAGATACTAGAAGGTTTCAGACAGATTATATAATGGTAAGACAGAGATTTAGGACCTGGATAGACTGACAGAACCAGAGGTTGTAGAGAGTTTCAGAGAGAGCATTAAGGAACGATTGACAAAAATGGAGGAAAGAAATACAGTAGAAGAAAAATGGGTAGCTTTGAGAGATGAAATAGTGACGGCAGCAGAGGATCAAGTAGGCTAAAAGACAAGGGCTAGTAGAAATCCTTGGGTAACAGAAGATATACTGAATTTAATTGTTGAAATGAGAAAATATAAAAACGCAGTAAATGAAGCAGGCAAAAGGGAATACTAACATCTCAAAAATGAGATCGAAGGAAGTGCAAAATGGCTAAGAAGGGATGGCTACAGGACAAATGTAAGGGTAAGATAGATACTGCCTACAGGAAAATAAAAGAGACCTTTGGAGAAAAAAGAACAACTTGTATGAATATCAAGAGCTCAGATGGAAAGCCAGTTCTAAGCAAAGAAAGGAAAGCAGAAAAGTGGAAGGAGTATATAGAGGGTCTATTCAAGGGCGATGTACTTGAGGACAATATTATGGAAATGGAAGAGAATGTAGATGAAGATGAACTGGGAGATATGATACTGTGTGAAGAGTTTGACAGAGCACTGAAAGACCTAAGTCGAAACAAGGCCCCGGGAGTAGACAAAATTCCATTAGAACTACTGATAGCCTTGGAAGATCCAGCCCTGACAAAACTCTACCATCTGGTGAGCTAGATGTATGAGACAAGCAAAATACCCTCAGACTTCAAGAAGAATATGATAATTCCAATCCCAAAGAAAGCGGGTGTTGACAGGTGTGAAAATTACCAAACTATCCATTTAATAAGTCACAACTGCAAAATACTAATGCGAATTCTTTACAGACAAATGTAAAAACTGGTAGAAGCAGACCTCAGGAAAGATCAATTTGGATTTCGTAGAAATGTTGGAACACGTGAGGCAATACTGACCATACGACTTATCTTAGAAGATAGATTATGGAAAGGCAAACCTACATTTCTAGTATTTGTAAACTTAGAGAAAGCTTTTGACAATGTTGACTGGAATACTCTCTTTCAAATTCTAAAGTTGGCAGGAGTAAAATACAGGGAGCGAAAGACTATTTACAATTTGTACAGAAACTAGATGGCAGTTATAAGAGTTGAGGGACATGAAAGGGAAGCAGTGGTTGGGAAGGGAGTGAGACATGGTTGTAGCCTAACCCTGATGTTATTCAATCTGTATATCGAGTAAGCAGTAAAGGAAACAAAAGAAAAATTTGGAGTAGGAATTAAAATCCATGGAGAAGAAATAAAAACTTTGAGGTTTGCCAATGACATTGTAATTCTGTCAGAGACAGCAGGACCTGGAAGAGCAGTTGAACGGAATGGACAGTGTCTTGAAAGGAGGATATAAGATGATCAACAACAAAAGCAAAATGAGGATAATGGCATGTAGTCGAGTTAACTCAGGTGATGCTGAGGGAATCACATTACGAAATGAGGCACTTAAAGTAGTAAATGAGTTTTGCTATTTGGGGAGCAAAATAACTAATGATGGTCAAAGTATGGCATAAAATGCAGACTGGCAATGGCAAGGAAAGCTTTTCTGAAGAAGAGAAATTTGTTAACATCGAGTATAGATTTAAGTGTCAGGAAGTCATTTCTGAAAGTATTTGTATGGAGTGTAGCCAGGTATGGAAGTGAAACGTGGATGATAAATAGTTTGGACAAGAAGAGAATAGAAGCTTTCGAAATGTGGTGCTACAGAAGAATGCTGAAGACTACATGGGTAGATCACATAACTAATGAGGAGGTATTGAATAGAATTGGGGAGAAGAGGAGCTTGGGGCACAACTTGACTAGAAGAAGGGATCGGTTGGTAGGACATGTTCTGAGGCATCAAGGGATCACCAATTTAGTATTGGAGGGCAGTGTGGAGGGTAAAAATTGTATAGAGAGACCAAGAGATGAATACACTAAAAAGATTCAGAAGGATGTAGGTTGCAGTAGGTACTGGGAGATGAAGAAGCTTGCACAGGATAGAGTAGCATGGAGAGCTGCATCAAACCAGTGTCTGGACTGAAGACCACAACAACAACCACTTTTCCTAAACCTCTCCAGTCCTTCCCATTCACCCCTCTTCCTTCCCCTTCAACCGTTCTGTCAGAAGATGGAGGTATGGGCACCAAAAGCTTGTATACGTAAAACCTTTTTATGTGTGTGTTCTCCTGCTGCTGCTGCTTGGTAAGTACATTTCTAAACTATCCATTTATATTACATTGTCAAAAATTAATTATTTTCATTTATGGTGATATATCATGTCATTCTACTGAAAACTGAACTGATGCAGAAACACATGAAGGACTTTCTTGACAGGTAGAGCTGCACAGAGTCAAACATTCAGCTTTGCTTTTTATCAGGAATTGTAAATTTTTCAAGACTCTTAAATGGGACATATATGAGTATCAGTTGCTACCATTCCTCAAACCATCACACAGGATATGCTAAAAACCCTGCTGGACCAGCTTTGAAAAGTAAGAATGACTTAACCAGAGCAAAGAGTTGGCTCCAAAACAAAGATTTCATTCTGTCAGCAGAACATGTAACAATCTGAACCATCCTGAAAGGTTAAAAACACCTTCTGAATATTTTTTTACAAATCATTCTATCACCAACTTCACGGCCTCATTAGCATTGGTGGCTGCTAAAACCCAGATAATAGATTGGATTCCAAATGTGCATGACGTATCTTTCTGAAGTAGAAGGCTACATAACACAGTCTAAATACATTGTGGCAATTTCAGTCCATTACATAAAATATTGCCAAGATTGAGCTTTTTCTTGGTTGAAGTACCAAATGTATATGAACTGATTCTTGTTGTGTGAGAGGGCAAATTTTGCTTTACTAATGTTCACAGCAAACAGTACCTATCCCACTACTGTAAGTCTTTACCTGACGCATGAACTGATAGAAAGTCAGTAGTTACTAATCCTGGTCGATATAAAAAAAGAGGCAGAAAATGAAGTCTGAATATTCTGTACAGGTATACAAAATAGGTGTTCAAACATATTGTTATTTTAAAAAATTAATTAAAAGCTCATCTTTGCTTTTGTATGAATAAGGCAAATTATTATGTACAACTTTCAATCGCAACCAAGCAACAGAAAATATACCTAACAGTCTGAAGTCTCCAAGGTCTGCAAAGTTGCGGAGACCCTATAAGAGCTCATATTGCTTAATGTAGCAGTAGGCAATTCCAAAATCTGTGTTGAGTACCCAAACACCAAACTCAAGATCAGGTAATTGATGTGCCTCATAGAGGCTTACTGCCTTTAAAATGGTGGATACAGCATGACCTCTGCCTCATGAAAATCAATGGACAGTAGGAGACATGCAGAAATATTCTTTTCTTGCAAATCAGCAATTGTTCATTTTTAAAAGGCATGGTGTTCGGCCAAAGGTATGCACTGTTCCTAAATAAATATCTGCTAATAGTGGGTGCACACAATACCTTTATAGCCTAATATCTATGCAAGCACTTGTCACCAGAGAATGCAACTAGTACTACTCAAACTGTTATTATATGCCATTATTACTGCTCTTCATATGTTTTGCATCAGAAATTAACCTTGTTACACAAAAGTCTTAGCCTGAAATGTTTCAGTATCTTTTCATGTATGTGGATTCCCATTAACATGTCTACATTCCAGAAAACACAGCACGAGTTACTTTATGCACAGACAAAAACTAACGTATGCTATATTACCTGGGCCTTTCATACCACATGCTGTATATTTCCAAAATGATTTACGGAGTATAAAAATTTTGTAAAACCCCTATTGTACACTAGGTTATATGTATCAAGGACACATGCTGATACACATTGTATGCTCTATATGCTACGCAATGTGCCCGACTGTACTTGTAAAATTTCTTGGATTTTTTGCTGCGCATTACATTCCTTTCAGTTATCAAGAACAGATTTCTTAATTTTGCCCATCAGTCGCTTCACTTACCCTTGTACAGTAACTCCACAGTTAACTGTTCTAATGTTAATAAATCATTTCAATAAACAGAATGATGATAATAGCAGGAGACTTTCTCAACTATTAGCACAGTCACTGAAGTTGATGGTTGCCTATGAGGAGGATTAAATGTTACTATAAAATATTACTCTTAATGAAAACTGATCATAAAAAACAAATAAATTTAAATGTTATGCATAACTCACAGAAAAGGCAAATGAAAGCCGTACAACAACTGTGTGACAGTGAATGTTACAAATACTTCGTCATGGTCTTAGGAACTGGGTACAGAATTTTCAATGAAATAATCAACGACAAGTGGTACAGTCCTTTATCATAAATTTTAGACTAACCACCCATCCAGAACTGGGCTATACTACCTTCACAGGCATGATTACCCAAAACACCACTACCAGTGTTTCACAGCAAGTAGTGGGCAAAAGAATAATACCATTCTCATACATGGAATAGAGTTTTGCAAAATATCAGTTCAATATATTAAACTTTTGACTACAAAATACACTAGTATGATGACAATCAACTATAGTAATAACTTCAATTAACTAATATAACATCTTTTACTTACTTTAACAATCCAGATACATACCTCTTCTCCCGATCTCCCAGTAGAGCTGCGATACGTCTGAGTGAGGGTCTGCAGAAACCATGGTCTTCTGTAACAGATACTCCAGTGTCATAATACCTACGTATATAAGCCAGGCTGAGGGTCATATATAATATAGAGAAGTATTAAATTTCCGCTCCACATTTTCAATTCCATGTATGGGACAATATTAGATCCATAAGCTGCAGTTTTCTACATTTTTCACTGCCCTAAATATTTCGACACTGATGCCACTTATCTCATGCTTTCATTTTGGGAGTATGCGTTTTGTCAACAACATATCACAAACAATTGTCAACGGTGTATCCACTTGATTGACCTTGTTTGACAATCCCCACATAAAATGTGTGACATCAAACTTTCCTATGGAATACCATTAACTAACTTGCTTCGGACATCATTCAGTGTCATACAACAAATAACAGTAATAACACATTAAATATAAAGGGCAATGAAATTAAAAAAAAGACGGGTGGAAAAAAGTGTGTAATTCATTTTTTCAAAACTAATTGCCGTAACAGTTAATACATTTATCCCACTGTGAGAAAAGATGGTCTCATCCCTCAGAAAAACATTTGCAGTTGCCTGAATGGAAAAACTGGTAGAAGCCAACCTCGGGGAAGATCAGTACGGATTCCGTAGAAATATTGGAACACGTGAGGCAATACTGACCCTACAACTTATCTTAGAAGAAAGATTAAGGAAAGGCAAACTTACGTTTCTAGCATTTGTAGACTTAGAGAAAGCTTTTGACAATGTTGACTGGAATACTCTCTTTCAAATTCTAAAGGTGGCAGAGATAAAATACAGGGAGCATTTGGCTATTTGCAATTTGTACAGAAACCAGATGGCAGTTATAAGGGTCGATGGGTATGAAAGGGAAGCAGTGGTTGGGAAGGGAGTGAGACAGGGTTGTAGCCTATACCCGATGTTATTCAATCTGTATATTGAGTAAGCAGTAAAGGAAACAAAATTCGGAGTAGGTATTAAAATCTATGGAGAAGAAATAAAAACTTTGAGGTTCGTCAATGACATTGTAATTCTGTCAGAGACAGCAAAGGACCTGGAAGAGCAGCTGAACAGAATGCGCAGTGTCTTGAAAGGAGGATATAAGATGAACATCAACAAAAGCAAAACGAGGATAATGGAATGTAGTCGAATTAAGACGGGTGATGCTGAGGGAATTAAATTAGGAAATGAGACACTTAAAGTAGTAAATGAGTTTTGCTATTTGGGGAGCAAAATAACTAATGATGGTCAAAGTATGGCATAAAATGCAAACTGGCAATGGCAAGGAAAGCTTTTCTGAAGAAGAGAAATTTGTTAACATCGAGTATAGATTTAAGTGTCAGGAAGTAATTTCTGAAAGTATTTGTATGGAGTGTAGCCATGTATGGAAGTGAAACATGGATGATAAATAGTTTGGACAAGAGGAGAATAGAAGCTTTTGAAATGTGGTGCTACAGAAGAATGCTGAAGATTACATGGGTAGATCACATAACTAATGAGGAGGTATTGAATAGAATTGGAGAGAAGAAGAGTTTGTGGCACAACTTGACAAGAAGAAGGGACCGGTTGGTAGGACATGTTCTGAGGCATCAAGGAATCACCAATTTACTATTGGAGGGCAGTGTGGAGGGTAAAAATCATAGAGGGAGACCAAGAGATGAATACACTAAGCAGATTCAGAAGCATGTAGGATGCAGTAAGTACTGAGAGAAGAAGATGCTTGCACAGGATAGGCTAGCATGGAGAGCTGCATCAAACCAGTCTCAGGACTGAAGACCACAACCACAACAACAACAACAACATAACCATGATTGTATCCAGGTGTGCATCTCTCCGTTTCATGAATACCTTTCTTCAGAACTGCAAAAGTATGGAAATCACGTGGAGGAAAATCAGGACTGTATGGAGGATTTGTGAGGGCTTTACAGCAGAACTTCTACAGCATAGTCCAAGAGTAGGCATTTGGATTGACTATGTTTAGCTTATGTTACAGCACTGCCCTTGTTAAGATGTGATGCACTGTTGAAACCCCACTCTTCCAATTCTTTGTCATAAACTCTTTATGGCTGACTACTTCAATACACCAATCAAAGAATCACATCCACACCTAGGTTTGATTTAATGAAAGCCAAAAGCTGAATATTGAGTTAACTGGCACAATCCTGAAAGAATGTACTGTATGTAAATGAAGCAAAGCTGCTGAAATAGTTTTTGTAAAACATTTTACATGTAACAAAATATAAAAACCTCTCACATTTCGGATTATTACATTTTTTTGCTATGCAACTGTTTTCAAACAACTGCAAGGAAATTATTGGTTAAAATATTTGATTATTTCATACTGTAAGTCTCATATCACAGCCTGATGATATGGTGGTTATCATTTTGTAATTGATCATATATTAGAATACTTCAAAGTTGAGTAACTCACTGATCATTGTTTGAACAATTTGCAGTGAATTAAGAGTGTAAATTGCAATTGCTAATGTGAGGGAAGCATGAAGTGGCAGATAAATTGTTGTCATATTTTTAAATGTGTCCCTCAACCATCTGTAGAAGTATATCAAAATCTTCGGTATTCATCCACAATTTCTGAATCCCATTCAAGGTCATGCCCATGTCTTTATGATCTTTAAGAGACTTAAATCTGTTTCTTGCTAGTGGAGATTCATTTACCAGTCTTACGTATAGTTTGAAAGTGTCCAAACAAATAACATTTTTCGCCACGACATGCAAAGAATAAAATTCACATACATGTTTGACTCGGAAGTATGAAGCAGAAAGATGAATCATCCGCTGCTGCAAAACTTACTTTTTATGAACAAAGTAAAGCTGTATCTCATGCTGAAGCAGATTTTCACAAATAATTGAAAATCACAGATTTAGGATTCACAAATATCCCCCCCTGAACAACTTCAATACGCTGGATCTCAAATAGGTGACTTGAATGTCCTTAACCAGTTATTCAACCAGGGAGAGTGGAGCTACAGTGTAACATGGATTCTGAGACATGTTTCGTTTCTGGCGAATCTCTAGTTCAATGAAAGGTGAATGCTAGGTTAAAAGGCAGAGTGAAAAAAAGAGAACCAACCAGGATTCAATCCCACAACTTTTTGGTTTCAAGCCACATACTCTACCACTAGACCACCACATCAATTACGAATTTGGTCACACTCCCTGCACTCTCTAGTCACTGCTGCTCTCAAGTTATGGCTAATGTTTGCTTTGTGGCAATGGCGATGTTTTTCACAACTTAATTTATCATAATTCAGACTACTTGTATGAAATATTTATACCTGACTTGACATGAGATTCAGGAGTTACAACTATGCGACAGACATATGCAGAGAAACAATTATAGTTTCAGATAGTGACTGCACCCTTGTATTGGGGGAAGGAAGTAAAACCCATCAACTGCAAGCGTGACAGAAATTACCAGTATACAACTCAGCACTAACTCTGTGTTACTTTGAAGCATGTGATATTTTTATTTGGGGTTCCAACCAATATAAATATTCACAAAAAAATTAAAATATTCATACCGTAACTGTTCAGCAGGCGTGACTGGGCGGGAAAATATTCTTCCTCGTGAACAATGTCCGGTACGATGATGAAATCGTGGTCTGGGCACGTAGTATCTTCCTCCAACATGCAGCATCCGTGGACATCTTAGTGATGCTGTTTAAATACAATTGAGATTGGATTCCATTAGGAAGTTTGTGCACTGTGACCACACAACAAGTATTGTAAACGAGGGAATCTCTACCACTGCCCGTATAAATCTTAAATCTTTTTATTATTATTACTGCATGTCATTTTCAGTCACAGAGTAATCATCTTCAGTACTAAAATAAAAACAGTGTCAACCTAAATGACCAATATACAAACATATGTGTCATTTACAATGGAGAACATCGAGTTTTACAAGGTAAAATACACACTAAGACTCCTGTGGACTCTCACAATTGTGCACAAAGACCATGCCAACTAGCAGGTAAGATTTAAACTGAGCCAGCTGCTTACAAAAGCCTATGAATCTAAGCACCATGTTTGTGGTGGATGCCATCAGTGTGCTATTTACTGAATACATGTACAATACACAGTATTTATTCATATAGAAAACAGTAAGTTGTATGGAGGTTTATATGAAAACAGATTACAGGGTTATAGAGTTAAAAACATCGATATAGTGCAAGAAAATATGAATGCTACTAATGCAAACTAGGTTGTTGAATAGGATTACAAGCTATTTAGAACTGCTTATGTACCAATAGAATTGTCTTTTCCACAAGTATGTGTTAATGAAACCATGGCATCATCAATAAAACTGCAGCAGATATTTAAAACACATTTATTTCTTATTCAAATTTCTTGTCCACCTGGTACTGGAAACCAGAACAAAATCATACAACTATGCCCCCTGGTGTGCCAAATCCAAATAAATCTGTCTCAATGTCATTATACAAACTATTTATGTGATAATGTTGAAAATTATGTGATAATGTTGAAAATTTATTCCTTCAATAAACCAATATTTATATTAGAGACAAGCTATTTTAAAAATATTTACTTCCAAATTCTATTAGATGAACTGATACAATGTGCTTACAATGATATTAAGAATAACTTTTTATACTAACAACCATACATCATGAAAAATACACTACCATAGTTTGATGTTATGGATCATTAGGAATATAATGAGGACCAAGTTAGCAAAATAAGTATTTACATGTGTACTCTGTGGAAAATGTTCTCTTACTGTGAGCAGCTCACATGGCACTGTGAAAGTGCTAACTCAAAAGTGTTTAAAAGTCTTCTTCGGAGACTGATGGACATCTCATGTTTCAGCCTGGGGAGCCAGCCAGCCCACAAAGAACTCTCAAAAATGGGTGTTCTTTGTCATTGTCTGCTCATTGAGCATGACACCGGCAGGTGATTTTTGACTGCGGAATATCTCCATCTCTTCGACGAGGCTACACTCCACACAAAGACTACCAGAAAAGACTTCCTAACACTTAACTCTATATAGAGCTGCATGCCCTCAGGAAGAATTATGACTGCAGTTTCCCCTTGCTATCAGACAGTTGCAGTACCCCCATAGCAAGGCCATGCCCCTGCAACTGCTGAAAGGCTGCTGCCCCTCCTTGGGAACCAGGTGATATTTATAACAACAAGAAATGGCTTAAGGGGCACCTCTGAAGCAGGTGTTCATAAATCAAAGGAAGGAAATGAAAAACTAGAAGCACTTAATGTGATTGCACTTCAATGGCTGAATCTACTCACAGCAAAAATATTAACTGATTTGACTTAGATGGGCACTTTGTTGTAAAGTAGATGCATTTTTGCATAGGAATATACTTTCTTTTCCAATATTCTTCACCACACCACCCCTCAATCATGGGAGTTTTAGACAAACCAATCACCTGCCTCCACATGATAATGTCCTGGCGAGTAACTATTCACATTCTCATCTGGAGGCATGCGCTTTGTCTGGTGGTGAAGGTAAATTTCTTTGGGTGCAAGACACTCAAGTACAAAATTTGAGGAAATAAGTATGGTTAAAATAATAACATAAAATTTCTTCTAGAGTAAAAATGTAAAATCTTCCTAAAAAGCACACACAGAAATAGTGCACGTGCTCTCTTATGTACGCACACTCTATCCCATTAGCAAAAATTATTTACATCTATTCCACATCTTCCACAATAAGGTAAAATGATTAATGTGAATTGTGCCTCATGTTCAGAAGTCCTAAATCCTCAATGACAAAAGGCTGTTAATTCTTCAAATTTAGCAGCAGGTGATGGCAGAGGCCTATAACACGATGTGCGTTAAAAACCTCACAGAAAACATATGGGTGATGCAGCTGTGCAATATCAGTGACAACCTCTGCATAAATGTTTTATGGCACCTGGATGGTGGTCATGCAGCATCTATGTATACTTCCCTATGACAACAGCTGGTACTATGGGAGACAAAAATTATTTTATGCCAGGTCCAGTACTGCAGATATATTCATAAGTGTTAGTGTTACTTTCAGTGTGTGCTGGTAAAAAGCTCCATCTTAATGTGCTGGCTGGTCACATGTTTTGTATGTTCAATGTCCACTGCATGCCACTACAGTGGATCCATAGCGCTGAAACTTCAAAATTGGATTTAGTTCACAGATGTAACTATAAGGGAAATGAATCCTGTGATAATTTGTTTATGTGATAGTCAGCAAGCTAAAGGTCAATGTACAAGTGCAGTGGTCTAATATAGTTCACTGATACCCTTCTAAACAGTCTCCCATCTTACTCTTTATTTTCAGGATGTCACACCATCCACTTTCCAATTTTGTTTCAGTTACTCTGCATCATTAATACTCATCACTGAATAAGACAATAGAAACAAGGCTGTTGTATAAGAGGACCAAACTAGGTAATCACCAAGTACATCCACTTTTTGAAAATTTTCTGTTTGTCTCACTGTAAATGTTACTACTAAGAAAGTGCCACACTGACTTAAGGGTAACTGCACAGCATTGCTTCCAGATGTAAATCCTTTCTGCTGAGAGGACTTTTAGATGATTTGGACACCACGGAGTTACAGTGAGCAGCTATGAAAGTAGGTCTAGGCAGAGAACCATAATACGAGGTGATCAAAACAAAATTGGTCCAGAAACATTTGAATGACTAACAGGAAAATTACCCTTGTTAATCAAAAGAGGAACTGGTCCTCACAGAAAATACTGAAAACCATGATTCTGATACAGCATTTGGTTGCTGTCACATGTCTGTGAATGGGCATGTGTCGCATGCCCTGTTCCGAGTACTTAGCCATTTGAGTGAGAGACAGGAGCAGTAGTGAGCACCTGAATGCAACACAGAATGGTGTTCACAATAAAACACTGAATGTTCATTGTCAAGTGTTACGAGAAACACAATGTATGGAAAATGTGTGTAGAGTCATTTCTATAAGAATTCCGAATGGAAGTTTTTTGGCAAAACCTCCAGCAAAGCCTGCCATGCAAAACTCTTTGGCAAAACCTCCGGAAAAGCCTGCCATTCAAAACTCAGTGGGAAAACAACAGAAAATATTGCTTGAGTTAAAAAAAGGTTGTCAGATGCAATCTCAATGCAGTTTATCTGTGCACGTGGGAATTAAGAATGTCTTCGCTACAGTCGACATAATAGTTTTGCGAGAGTCAGCAACCATTTAGAAAATAAAGATAATTCTCATTTATTGCTCCATCTCAGTTGGACATTTTTAATTAGGTTACATGTTTCGATCACTCTGGATAATCTTCAGATTTCAGTACTACAATATGTGATTCTGGGTAGAAAAGACCAGTTGCAGATGCAACTACTTAGATCTGGAGATGATCCAGGGTGATCAAAACATGTAATCTACCTAAAAATGTGCAACTGAGGTGGAACAATAAATGAGAATTGTCTTAATTAAGAGAATGTCAAGCTTAAACATTATCAAAAAGAACCTGCACCTGTGTCCTTACAAATTTACTGTTGTCGATGAGTTAAAGTGTGAAGATGAACTTTCGAATATTGAGTTCTGCCAGTGGCTTCTGAGTGAATTGTAGTCAGGACTTTAGGATCATCATCTTCAGACGAGGTCTGGTTCAGCCAGTTACAGTATGTGAACTCACATAACATGCACCACTATGCAGCAGAAAATCCCCCATCAGTACTCTGAACAGCCACTGCATAATCTCAAGATTGGCATTTGGTGTGCAATGTCTGAAGTCCATATCATAACAAAATTATTTTAATAAAGTGCTAATGCTAACCACTATGTCCAGAAACTGTTTAATCCATATGTGGATCAACTCCCAGGAGATAAATTACTGGATGGATATTTTCGGGATGACAGAGCAATAGCACACACTGCCTCGACAATCTTGTCACGAGTGCCTGAGGTGTTCGACGAGGTGGTGACAGTCAGCACAGGTAGAGCAATCTCTTGGTCACTTTGATTGCCTGATCTCTCTCACCATGATTTTTACATAGCTTTCTGTTATAGGTAACACTAGTGCTGACCAGTTCCAGTATAGGAAGCCCAGGTTCAATAAACCAACCCTTCTCCAAGTCTGGCTGATTTCGGTGAGGTACTAAACTTTTGACACGACCTAAATTTTAGGAGCAGCACACCAAATGCTATGAACACGTTACAACTTCCTCCTCCCCTTATGTGCCCAAAGGTGTCCAATCAGCACTAGTCTGGTTAAAGACCTCACAGCAGCCTCTGAGTCACCCACTTCTCTTGGGACAACATACTGTTGGCTTTAGCAGGTTATTGTGTATGCTAGGCAACCCAAAAGATACAGTCCTTCACATGAAGCAACTGCATGGCTAGGCAAATGTGAGAGGACCCAGGAACAGTGGTAGCAGTGTATTGTTCACAGTAAGTAATTGGTATAGACTGAAATTTGACTCCACCATAATTTCACTTGGCATATCCCTGAGACACATTACAACACTGCCAATTTTATATAAAGGGACCAATAAGACAGCTCCAGTTCTGTTCATGAGAGCAGTTATCAAGTTACCAGGCTGTACTTTATTGCATGTTTTCCCTGCTCAATCACATGAAACTACTAACCTGGCGGACATGTATTTGCTACATAAGGACATCACACACTTACCCTACACCTAAAACCTGTTGAATGAAATTAGAATTATATTAATACCTTCAGCTGCTAACGGGCGTTGATATATATCAACAGGGACAGGTGGAAATGTGTGCCCCGACCGGGACTCGAACACGGGATCTCCTGCTTGCATGGTAGACACACTATCCATCTGAGCCACCAAAGGCACAGAAGATAGCATGGCTCCAGGGACTATCGGACATGTCTGAAAGAAGACACCATATCCATACAAATATATAGTTCTGGCAACACCGGCCATGACATTCTTCTTCTGTGTGTATGCACACATATTCCCCAAACTCTTACGGGACTTGGTATGAACATCTTCCATGAGTAATGAGTGTGTTGAGGTAGGACACTACGAATGTAGTGTGTGGACATACAACATGAGAATGTGGGTCTTGCGGGAGGCATACATGAAATAGTCCCTGCAGTCACGCTATCCTCTGTGCCCTTGGTGGCTCAGATGGATAGAGCATCTGCCATGTCAGCAGGAGATCCCAGGTTCGAGTCCCAGTCGGGGCACACATTTTCACCCGTCCCCGTTGATATATATCAACGCCCGTTAGCAGCTGAAGGTATTAATATAATTCTAATTTTATTCTAGACAGCTGCAGGTCATCAATGGTCTCTTTTCTTTCGGACATGTCTGAAAGAACAGACACCATATCCATATAAGCATAAAAAACCTGTTGAGTACACATTCTCTACGTCAGATAACTGTAGCTTTATCACTGCCACCAAAGATCTTTGCTGACATTCAGAGAGCACATATCCAGCAATGATGTGTGTTGCCTCAAGCCATGCTGGATAACTTGGTACACAGTATGGGAAGTCACTGTGAACCCTGTATCCCTGTATTACAAGTGTCACACTCTATAGTGTAGTTTCAGGTCTCTGAGACTGCACCCATGTGTGCAATGAGTGAGTGAGAGAGAGAGAGAGAGAGAGAGAGAGAGAGAGAGAGAGTACTGCTGACAAAGGCCTTAATGTCCGAAAGCTATAATTGTGTGAATCTTTTTGTTGTGCCTATCGTGACTCAGCATCTCTGCTATATGGTGAGTAGCAACTTTCCTTCTCTGATATTGTTACACTCTATACTGACATTTATGCCACTAACAGAGGGTCACCACCAAACTCAGTGCCACGTATGGTCCTGTGACTAGTTTCCCAACATATCTTGCATCTGTATTGCATTCTTGTCTCACTGTTACCAGAGCATCTTTTAACGCATACAGTACTGCTGTGCATTATGCTGTGGATACCTAAAATACCTCAATTTATGGAAATGAGCATATTAAATAAAAGGATCAGTAGTAAAATTAATCTACACAAAGAAAATGTAATTAACTGCAGATATTATAATTACTAATGTGGTGAAAGATAATTTCACATTCACCACAGGAAACAAATCATATTCACCTTGGACAGATCCTGGTATCAGTAGAGGACTTGCTCTTGGTGTCAGCAGTGGGCCAGGTCTTGGTGACAACAGTGTATCTGGTTGTGGACACATCAGGGGACCCTGTCTTGGGATTATGGAAGGATTCGGTCTTTGGGCAATATGGCACCTTACAGCATTAGGTGAACTTTCAGACTGAGATACAACTGCATCAGATCTCCATGATGAATGTGAAACTGTAGCTCTTGTGTTAGCTCCCTGCACTGATGAACTGCCAAAATGTAGACTAGATGATGTACTTTCCATGCCATGTGCGTCATCATCATCATCATTATCATCATTCTGCTGGCAAGAAGGATTAACTTGAGCTGAATGGTCACCAACACTAACTGCACGTCTTTCAGGAGAGCTCAAATCCTCCGGTGCAGAATTTTGATGTGTATTTTGTTGAGCATCTGGGCGATCTGACGACGATTCTCCGAGGTTCCCACAAAAATTAGTAACAGCCCCAGGAATAAATGGGTGTATATTTGCTGGGTAAGCTGCAGTCTCTGACAACAGATCGGCTGGATTTCCAGCAGGACTACAAGGGTTTGCATCAACAAAATTATTTTGGACATTGTGTGTTCTGTTCATACCTGGATGCAAACAGTTAACATTTTGTTTGTTGGTAACATTTATGACAGTAGTGGCACATGGTAATTCTTCTTGTGATGGAACAATCAAATCTGAATGAGAAATTGTTTCATTCTCGCTTGCAGTTTCATTGCTACCATTGTTGGACACACCTGCCGTAGCATTGGAGCTCCTAACCAAATTTTGCATATGTTTGGTTTCCCCCCAGAGTTCCTGTATTGGGATTTCTTGTTCTGTTGAATTATTACATTGACTAGAAGCAGAATTTTCTCCTCGTTCCTCATTAGTTCTTTGGGTTACAGATGTCAATTGAACATGATTTAAACTTTCTTGTGAATTAACCTTACAACGTGTTCTTAGGACACACGATATATTCTTCGGGTCATCCAGTTTTCTCCCACACTCCTGTTTATCTGTCGTTTCTGTAGATGAAGACTCATTTTTGGTGACACGTGATACCTCTTCTCCTTGAACATTACCACTATCTGAAGTACGCATTTCATTTTGTGTTTGCTCAAATGATTTACATGAAATGCTTCCATGTGGCACTAGATTTGTTGGCCTTGAGTGAGAACTTGCAACTACTTCCTGTGGTCTGACAGTCGTATATGTTGGTTGAGGCTGAGCCACGTGGGTACCAAGATGTAGCGTTGTAGGCTGAAGTCGAGGCAAACTAGGATGAAGAGGAGTAGTATTAGGGTGATATGATCCACAATTTCTGCTCACTCTTGTAGATGCTACCTTTGCCACACGAGATGGACAGGATTTCCACAATGATGTGGGTTCTCTCTCTGGTAGAGTTATTCCCTGTTGTTCAGCAATTCTCCTTTGATTTATGCGCTCCTGCAAACCTTTTACCATGTTCTGCATTTCATTTATCCGTTCTTGATGAGACAATGTATTTCTTGGTGTAATGTCATCTATATTTCTTCCTGTCTTCCCCCTACCACTACTATATACTGGAGAAACTTTTAAACCACGAGATGTCTTTGAAGGGGCAGCAGTATAGTCAGAATTCTGTGATGTAGAACAACTGGCACTGCTGCAACCAGCGGTCATCAATCCTGCAACTGGCAAATTATGTTCAACTAATTTCTCACCTTTCATTTGAGTGGACTGTTCTTGTATAGAGTGCCTCTCCTGCCTTGTAACATGACTTCCAATATCTTTAGTTCCAGTTTCCTGAAATGTTTCACTTGGGATATTAGATTTAGATACAGTGAATTCATTTGTTACTTCTGGGACTGAACCACTGTGCCTTGAGTGTAATTCAACTGCATTAACTTCACTAGTTTCTTCTGTCATTGCTAGTCTATCTGACGAGCAACTGTTTACCTCCATATTGTTTCTTCCACTTTTTGCAATAGTCCCACGCCTATGACCCTCTTCATTAATTGGAGAATCAGCACTGCCTGTAGCTAGCTCTGCAGCAGTATTTTGAATGTTGCTACCAGCACTGTCTCCATCAGGAACACGTTCCCACTGAGTTTTGGTGGAAGAGCTCTGTGGATCTATTTTAACTCTTTTAGCTGCAATCTCTCCATCATCAGTTCGATCTTGACAGATCTGTACTGGAGCAGCTTCTTCTGTCACGAACTGGACACACTCTGTCGCCTCATCATTTTCACAGTCAGAAGAACTGCTAGAGGCATGAAGTTCTGAAGATTCATCTGCAGGTTCACCATCACTGATACGAGTCAACTCCAGCAGCTGACTCACAATTGGTTCCTGCAGCTGACTCACATTTGGTTCCCGTGCTGGTTGGTATGGTTCATCTTCCTCTGTGATTACTAGTCCTGGTGAATCTGACTGAGGCGTCTGGTGAACTGCTCCATGAAGTGAATTCATCTGACGCTGAAGGTTTCCCCAAACACGTCGTATCTGCTGAAGCTGCAGTATTTCCATGCGAGCTCTGTAAGATATACATAAACAACTTGTTGACAATTATCTCAGTGCAAAATTACAAAGATTTAAATAATCTGAAATGATGGATACAGCATAATGAAGATAGGCAAATGTTAGAATCAGCATGAAATATCTAGTTTTTAATCTTAATTCCAAAGACAATATCCACTCACCAATACATATCATATGGAAATTCAGAGATTATTTTTACATGTTTCTCACTGCTCTTCCTGAAAGTTTAATAAAGACAGACTGCTATAACAACTAAGCCTTTTGTAATGGAATTGTTGCATTAAATCGAGTTGTGCACCTGCTGTATTAGTTCTTCACAAAAATTCAAACTGTTAACAAGACCCAATACTGTCTTTATGAGGAAAGCTACTGAGTGTCAATGCAGTAACAGAATCACAAAATATATTTTGGTAGTGCCCATGGTGACGAGAGATTACACTAGCACCAACAACGAAACATTTTCAGCTACATCTTTACTCCAAAAGCCACCTCAATGTCGACATTGTCAAAATCTCACAATTAACAAGATTAATGCACTGTAGACATTAAATAGAAGACAGATTTGAATTTATGTTATGACAAAGACAAAAACTCTCAGGAAGTGTAGTTTTAAGAATATCTGGTAACTGTCTCCACAGCTAGAAACAAATATAAAGCATTATGAATAAGCCTTTTTTAAGAGCACTGCTCATATATTTTATTGATATCTAAAACTGATTCAGACAAATACACTGAAAATTTGGAGGTAGAATGTGTGTTCTGCAAGATGATACTTATGGCCTGAAGATGGCAGCACACACTGCTGCATAAAGAAGCATAGATACTGAAAAGGTGATTGTTGCTCTCACAATATCCACCACAACAAAGTGGAAATCTGTTGTGGACATTTTGAGTAATGAAGGCACAGCATCAATAGAAACCAATCACAGAAATTAAGTACCACAAGATGATTTAGGCTCTTTCTTACAGGTATGTTATGAGAGGAATAGAAGGTTTATTTGTGCTGAAGTCACTGATTACAAACAACATACTCAGTAGTGACATAAGAAGACATCACAGCGAGGCAAAGTGAGCATCATGTGGAATTACTTGGTTATGGAAATAAAATTAATGCACCTTGTTTGTTTCAAAAAGCAGTAGTACAACAAAAGTAATTACCTTCAGTATGATTGATGCTTGAAAATTATTGATCTGCAATGAAGACTTTTCAAGAATTGATCATCTCTGTCCATGGAACTGTGTGGTCAGCCAAGACACATGCAGTCTAGAAACAACCGGTCATTTTACAACTTCAACAAAATGCTTAGCTATATGCCTTTAAGAGAACTGAAACTCGATCTTGTTGCTAGTAGTTAATTACCTGACTAAATAAAAACCTCGCAAGCCTTCCTTATGCTTGATTCTAGAATCTGTTATAGCTATATGTGCTACCTGTAAATCAATTTCTTCATCTACATCTACGCTCTGAAAACCACATAAAGTGCATGGCAGAAGGTACATCCACTGTGCCAGTAATTTAGGTTTTTCCTCATTCCTCTCACATATGGAGCACGGGAAGAATGACTGTTTACCGTATTTACTCGAATCTAAGCAGCACTTTTTCCGGTTTTTGTAATCCAAAAAAACCGCCTGCGGCTTAGAATCAAGTGCAAAGCAAGCGGAAGTTCTGAAAAATATTGGTAGGTGCCGCCACGACTAACTTCTGCCATCGAATATACGTAGTGCTACACAGGCATCCTTTGTAGGCACAAAGATAAATACTGGCGCCAAAACCTCTGCATCAGTAAAAAAAAAAAAAAAAAAAAGGGGGGGGGGGGGAGACGAACTTTTTTTTCTCTGCCCGAGTTTCGACCACTGCATTTTCATTTTCATACATTATCCAACGAAGTAAATACGAATTCCGTATTGTTCATCTTCGAATTTCAATGTACTACGAAAATCCGACTGGTAATACTGGGATTTTTGTCAATATGGCCAACTCTACGTTCTGAATTTTTTCCTACCTGTGAGAAGAGATGGTTGCTAACAGGAACCTGATGAAATGTGAATCACATGCAGTATTCTCTTCACCATAAGAATAATACAAATATAAACATTTTTCCATGTATTCTTTCGTGTTTGCTTCTATCTCATTTAAATCCTGTCTGCCAAATAAACCACGAAACTAGAGTGAGACAACAGCAAACACGGAAGAATATACATATCGTGTCATGTTTATATTCGTATTACTCTTATGCTTAATAGTGATACAGTCAGAAATGAAGCACAGCAACTGACTAGATTTTTAAATCTAAGATGACTAATTTCTGTGCAGAATTTGATGTACTAAAGAAGCGGCCGCAAAGATTTTTAAACGCAGAAAAATTTTCGCCAAACTCTCTTTCAGAACATGTTCTATCATACGCTGTCTATTATTTGGAATCTGAAGGACATTGGGAAAGGTAGTGTTCAATAGCGGTGCGACCACAAGCATGAGGGATGTTGGTGTATAGGGAGGTGGTGTCAAAAGTGACGAATAGGGATCCAGGAAATAAAGTGGTGAGTAAGGTGGAGAGTCAGTGAAGTAAGTGGTCGGTGTCTTATTATGGGTAAATGGTTGAGATGTTGGTCAATGAGTGCAAAAACTCTTTCAGTGGGGGCACAATAACCAGCCACAAGGGTCATCCAGGATTGTCAGTTTTGTGGATTTTGAGGAGCATGTAGAAGGTTTTCTGGGAAGGGCCTAAGGCTTTAAGTGGAGACTGGATATTGTGTTGGACTTCTAGGATGGGATCACTCTGGCAGAGTTTATAAGGGGAGGAGTCAGATAATTGGCAGAGGTCTTCTGGCAGCTAGTCACTGCAATTCATAACAACAATGATGAAACCTTTGTCTGCAGGTAGACTATTAGGTTAGGATTTGTTTTGAGGTTGTATGTGACTGTCCTTTCTTCTACTGAATGTTTGTGATCTGGGGAAGGATGGTGAGCTAAGTTGGAGGTAAGGAATTCCTGGATGGTGACCAGAGGGTGGTTAGGTAGTGGGGCGGGGGAGGGGGGGGGTCACAGTTCGATGGTGGCAGGAACTGGATGAGGCAAGGTAGGATGTTGGAATTAGGGTGGTTTTGGTTAAAGGGATTGGTGGCAAAGAAGTGCTTCCACTGCAGGGATCGGGAGAAGGAGAGTAGGTCTTTGACATGTCCAGTACAGTTAAATTTGGGTCCTAGTATCTTGTGGAAGGAGCAGAGGAGTTCTGGGATGCCTGTGCCCTGAAGGTGTGTTTTTGCTGTACCAGGTTTGTGAAGTCCAAGGATTAGTGGAATCTGAAAAGGTGTAGATAATTATGAAAGGATGGGTGGGATCCAGAGAAAGGACTCTTCACAGTTATGCTGTTTGGGGGATTCCATGGTTCAGGCAGTATTTGACAAACACGTTATTGGACTGTGTTTTAGCCAAGGAAAGGGATACTTTTCTTAACTAGTGTATAAAAATGGAGAAGGGCCCATTGCGGCAGGAATGGCATAAAGGAAACGGGAATGATGCAGAAATGGGCAAAATTATTGATGGTTGTGAGAGTAACTGGATAAGCGAAAAGAAATGTAAAAAAACACATACAGACATGCAGATATGTAAAAAATATGTGAAACCCCAACCAGCTGTCCACCAGAATGGCTATTGCCAAACTACGGCCAAAAGCAAAGTAGACCACCTTGTGGCACAACATGCAGCTAAACATGACACATTTCATTTCAATGGCTCCTTCACTACCCAGGCCATCTGGATCCTTCCCTGTACCACCAGTTTTTTCTGAACTGCACAGAAGACAGTTATTCTTACAACACATTTTCCATTCCCGTAATTATCTTGGCCTCAACCTACAGTAACATACTGTCCCACACCCTCCATCCAACAGTTTCATCCCCTGCGTCCTGTCACACTTTCCTCACTCCCATCTTGTTTATTTGCTGCCCACTGCCAATGCATCTGCCCATCTTTCCCCACTACTCTCCTTTTTTGCTTCTTTCTTTCCCCCCACATATGTGCCCCACAACCTCCTGACTGGACCTGCTAGTATTCTAGTCCCTGCACAGTCCATCAGACAGTATTCGTCTCTCTCCCTGGTATGATATACCTGAGTAATATTTTAGGATGTTCCACATGAGTGATATGTAAACAATCTCCTTTGCAGACTGATTGCATTTTCCCAGAATTCTATCAATAGAGTTGAAGTTGTAACACTTGTTTTGCCCACGACTAAGCCCATGTCAACATTCCATTTCCTACTCCTACAAGGCATTATACTCAGATACTTTTATGAGTTGACTGATTCCAACCATGTCTCACTGGTACTATACTATAGGATACTACTACTTTTTTTAAGTGCACAGTTTTATGTTTCCAAACATTTAAAGCAAGTTTGCCAATCTCTGCACCACTTCAAAATCTGACTGCATACATAATATTTATGCAACTTCTTTCAGACAGTACTTGGCCGGCCGGTGTGGCCGAGCGGTTCTAGGCGCTTCAGTCTGGAACCGCACGACCACTATGGTCTCATGTTCGAATCCTGCCTCGGGCATGGATGTGTGTGATGTCCTTAGGTTAGTTAGGTTTAAGTAGTTCTAGTTCTAGGGGACTGATGACCTCAGATGTTAAGTCCCATAGTGCTCAGAGCCATTTGAACCATTCAGAAGTACTTCATTACAGGTGACTGCATCATCTGCAAAGAAGTCTGAGGTTACTGTTAACATTGTCTGAAAGGTCATTAATACACAACATGAACAGCAAGGGTCCCAATACACTTTTCTGGGGCACACCCGATGACCCTCCTTCCCTGATAATTTGCTGTGTCCTACCTACCAAAAAATTCCTCAATCCAGTAAAAAATCCTGCTTCATATCCCATATGATTGCACTATTGATAATAAATGTAAATGTGGTACTGAATCAAATACTTTTTGGAAATTAATAAATACTGCATCTACCTGACTGCCTTGATCCAAAGCTTTCAGTATGTTACGTGAGTAAAATCCAAGTTGGGTTTCACATGATCGACGTTTTCGTTATCCATGCTAGTTGGCATGGAGGAGGTCATTTTGTTTGAGACACCTCATTACGTTTGAGCTCAGAATATGCTGTAAGATTCTAGAAAAATTCAGTATCAAGGATATTAGATGATAGTTTTGTGAATCACCTGCATCACCCTTATTGTTAATGGGTGTGACTTGTGCATGCTTCCAACTACTGGGTGTAGATTTGGTTGAGTCCTGAAGCTTTGTTAAATTTAAAAGTTTCTCACTACCACTGACATTAATATCTATTTCGCCCATCTTTTCCGTGGCATGGGCACTTAATTGGGGTCACAGTTCTCCTGGGCTTTCTTTAATAAAGCTTTGTTTTGCTATTCTCAATTTCTGTTCCAGTCTCAACCACAACTGACTGCACATTAACTTTGGTGCCCCTACCAGCCTTTACATATGACCAGAATTTCTTTGGGTATTGTGAAAGATCATTGGGCACAATTCTGCTAAGGTGTAGTCAATATGGCTTCATGCATTGCTTTCTCTACAGCCAAACATTTTTCATTCAGTGCCTCTCTATCTATAGTCTGATTCTTTGTTTACCCCTATTGTGCAGTTATGTCTGTTTCTTTAGAAGCTTCTTTGAAGTGTCTGTATATGGGTACATATCTATCCAAAGCATTGCAGGGAATGTCCTGTCAGCAATACTCGCCTTGCGCAGTGTCCAAAACAAAGTGTTCACACAAGATCAAATTTGATTCAACAGGCTATAAGAAGAAGTTTTTACCCAAATTCATACTTGACAAATATAGTGGGATCTTACATTCACAGATAAAGCTCTGATATTTGAGTTCACCTCACAGATTTAATTCGGTGATTTCAGAGTGGTCGACCAAGGGTACCAGCCTGGCCTAGAACTAGTGGGAATGTGGGAACATGAGTGGCAAGCAAGCAGCAATTTTTGTTGTACTGTTATCAATGGGAAGGCATATCACATACCTCACATTTTATGAACATCTACTATGCTTGACTCGCAGTTTGCCTTAATACAAACGTAGATGGGATTGAACTGCCTTTAGAAATGTACAAATACTTAACATTAGTACATATTTCTACAGGAGAAATATTAATTTTAACATTAATATGTTTAAGCTGTAAACCTGAAATGTGGTATAACAAATGAAGCACTAGGTTCAACAATGTTACTAAACTAGCTACTACTCAACAACACAGTTTACTTTCATGCTTGATAATTAACGATTAGGCACACTGTTGGACTGCTTTCTGCCGATTCAGCACTAGGAAGCTGACAGGATATTAGTGTTATTCAGGTTCCTTAAGGCCGTAAGAACAATAAATTGTGGCAATTAATAATGGAAGCAAGGGCAGCCATGATTCAGTTGAGGAAACTTAATATTTGAATTTGCAGTTCACCAACTGGTTCTCAAAGACAATACAACACCAATTTCAGGATCATTAATTAGAGCAATACAGGTACATTGTGCAGTGCAAGAGAAATGCAATGAGTTTTCCTGATTACTCAAGAGAGTATCCAAATGAAGGTAGTGGAGACAAGGTGAATTTTCCAAATGCACAATTCAAAGTATGTATGGTCTGGTGCGTATGGATGATGAAGAAGGCAGGGTGGTGTAACACTTGTAAACTTGTTAAACACTTATTCAATTGCAACCTCTTACTTAAGTTAGACCATCTGTAGACTTAGCCTTTTCTCCCAATACAGTCATGATTTCTGAATGATGAAGTAATTTTGTATCAAACAGTTATTATAAAACAAGACTATAATACACAATATGCTGCTTAAGAGAAGCATCATATTTATTTTGCGAACTGGGTGTGGTATTTGTACTCTTTACTTAACAGCAGTAATTGCAGCACTTCAAGAAATGACGTTTCATTAAAAGAGGTTGGTAAATGTGTTGAAACAGTAAGGTGAGCAAGACTGAGTAATAGGCAGTCTTAGCTGACAATCAGACTTTATTTCGCCACCTAATACCACAGTAAAGAATAAGCCGAACATAACAGCAGGTCTTAAGTTACAAAGCGTAACAACGCTACCCAGTAACTTTCTGCAGTATTTGATAGAAAACTACTTGTGTATAATCATTAGATGACCAATCTTGGGAAACAGTGAGACTGTTTGCTAGAAATTGTGGGGAATCCCGAAAAGTCACTTGGTTACCATATTTACCACAGCGTAAGATGATCCTGAATATAAGATGAGCCCCCTCCCCCCTTTTTTTTAAGAGGCTGCTAGAGAAAAATCAAACAATGGAATATCCAGAAAAGAATGTAACACTTGCAATCTCTGGCAACTGAAGCCAGTGGCTTCAGTTGCCGGAAACTGCAGTCATGTGATTTGTGTGTGTGTGTGTGTGGGGGGGGGAGGGGGGGGGGGATGGGGGGGGGGGGGGGAGGGAGAGCGTCTATTTTTGACGAAGGCCTTGCTGGCTGAAAACTTATTTGTGACATTATTTTTGTTGCGCCTATCTGTGATTCAGCATCTCCACTGGTGATTACATAATATAGTTACATTCCTTAAGAACAATTTATAATGGCTCTGAGCACTATGTGATTTAACTTCTGAGGTCATCAGTCGCCTAGAACTTAGAACTAATTAAACCTAACTAACATAAGGACATCACACACATCCATGCCCGAGGCAGGATTCGAACCTGTGACCGTAGCGGTCACTCGGCTCAGACTGTAGCGCCTAGAACTGCACGACCACTCCGGCCGGCAACAATTTATATTTGATGTATTCTGACTAATCAAGCTTAAAAACTGTTTTACTGACATAAAGTATCTTCCAAAATGTTAACCTCACACATATTTGAAACTTAAGGCCATGACTGATTGTCTACATCTAGACAATACTAGGAGAAATAAAATAAACAAAAAGAAACAGTTTATGTTAATTTTTGGACCTTTTGTTTTCAACCTTGTTTTGCTTACTAACCCAGAGTTCATTGTATCAATATTTTTTATAATAATAATAATAATAATAATAATAATAATAATAATAATAATAGCACAGTTGTGAAATTTATACCGTCACTGTCACAAATATCTGGCTGTTTCTTCCAAATATGTTACTATTTCAGAGAACACAGCTGTATTTTTCCAAATACATATTGGATTTGACTTTTATGCTGATATGAGAACGTTACGAAGTATCTCGTTTCCAAACTTATTGACAACATAACAGCAAGAAACACGTAAGTACACCACTGGCTCCTATCTAAGACTTTCTCTCTACCCTGCCGAAATTAATGCTACTGTTGAGTATTTGTCCTGTTTTTAAAGTCAGTTCACTTCTGACTACAAATGGACTCAGGCAAACTGCAGTTTAAATTTGGTAAATATCCATAAAAAGCCACTACACGTGTGGTATAGATTCCCATGGCTGACAACACAACAAAATTTGCAACTCACTCACTTTTCCCCCGACCCCAAATCGTCCTTAGGCCTCAGCCATGCTGGTGTCACTGACCCCTTCCAACTCTTCTATAGTGCTGAGCTTGAGCAACTGTGAAAAACAACCTGTAATTATCTTCTAGTGTGCAGGTCACATGTAACAATGCCAACTAACACATAAACAACAACAGCAATTATGATTCAGCTCCTTCTCGAACTTTTGGTCATCCTGCGATCTACCATATTTACCTGAGTATAAGACGATCCTGAACATAAGATGACCCCCCTTTATTAAGAGGCTCCTTGAAAAAAAAATTATTTTTGAACATATTCTGACTAATCAAAACTACGAACTTTTTTTCATGTAAGGGGTCTGTCAAAAAATTAACATTACACCTATTCTACATTTATGCCATTTATCGACTGTCTACATTTTGATAATAAAAGAAGGAATAAAATGAACAAAAAATTGTTTATATTCATTTTTATCTTCACTGCCTTTTTTTGTTTACTTATCTTGCTGTCAGTGGTATCATTATTTGTAATCGTCACATCGTCATACTAACAGGCCAGCTGCAAATCTTATCTCTCCACTGTCACAAATATTAGACTGTTTCTTCTGAATATGTTGTGATTCCTGATGATGTGGTTACTGTGGAATCCCAGAACACAGCTGTTTTTTTGTCAACAGAAAGCAGATTTTGCTTCTATTCTGACGTGAGAATGTTACAATGACAATTGCTCCCAAACAAATCTTCTGCCCACTGCTCTCTCATTGGTTGTGTAGAACCAGCAGCTGACACACTGCCAATCATTACCTCATGGTGAGGGTCGACAACATTGTTGGACGAAACACACAAGTACACCACTATCCTCCATCTAGACTTTCAGCGTCTCCAGCAAAAATGTATGTTACTGTACAGTGTTTGTTCAATTTTAAAGTAAATTCAATTCCGAGTGCAAATAGATTCAGGCAAACTGAGTTTAAATGTGGTAGATGTTCACAGAAAGCCTAAATACGAAGAATACATTCCCATGGCTGGCTGCACAATAAAATTTCTGCCCCCTCAACACTGCCTTCCCTGCACCCATCTTTGTTCTTAGCCACGCTGGATACTGTTCCTTTCTAACTTTCCATATTGCTGTGCTCAGGCAACAGTGAAACACAGATAGCAATATCTTCTACGTTGCAGCTCATATGAACAATAGAAACTAATACATAAATAAATGATCACAGTCACTATCAATTCAATTCTTGAACTTTTGCTTGTCTCGATCTAGTGATGTCTGTTCATACTATCTCAACAGCTGGTCTTTTTGCTGTAATTTATTCTTGCAACAACAATTATCTTCTGTTTAATAAGATTTATTTTGTATGTTAAAGATTTCATTTTGAGTTAATTTTCCTCCTCCTTTAATCTGCATATCATTATTGTGCTCTAAACCTGATTAAAAAGCTGGTTAATGATTTTCTCTGGTATTCTAACACATATACAGTGATCGAATTTCTCATTTGCAACTTCTTGATAAACCATTACTTTATCATAATCACATAAAATATTGACTTGGGTTAAGAATCAAATAACAGTTTTGCCTTAGAATGTTAACTTTACATAAAAAGCAGCATATATGTATGAGTACTGCCTCCATACATGTATGAGTACTTTTATTGCAAACCTGTTCAAATACAAAAAAAGTTTTTAAGTTGATAGAATTTCGTGTTATATCCTCCTGTGTTTCACAAAACTGTCAATTTTTAAGCAGAGCATAGGATTGCTGTAGTGGCGCTAGTTCAAAATCTCTCAGGTATCCTTTTCATTAGCGCCATGAGTTGAATGTCACATGATTGATTGATCAAGGTTTACACTTTACTGAGCACTTCGGTCAGTGGGACATTGAGCCTATTCGAATGCAAGTATTGTCCTACCCTTCAGGATTGTTCAAAATAAACTTGTACGAAACCTCAACAGCCAAAGTTTCATCTACAAATGTGAGATGAGCCCTATGTTATCTATTACACAATGTAAAAACACTGACCTACGCAGCAATAGTTTAATCTGCAAATAGAAGTGACCCCATATTTGTCGAATGACTAATTTGGCAAAAAATTTCATCCTATATATGGGTAAATATGGTAGTTACATCTGTTGATACTATGTCAATGACATGTCTTGCTGGTTTAATTTATTCCTGTTATAACAATTACAGCCAGTTTAATGTGATTTATTTCCTTTGTTAGATATTTCACTCTGAATTAATTTTCATTGTTTAACTGAATGTCACCATCATGTTCCAAAGCTGATTAAAAGCTGGTAGCAGTCTTGCCCAGTATTTTAAAACGTGAACAGCGACCGAATTTTTCATCTGCAATCCACTTAGTAAGTCATTACAGTCTTTCATAACCAAATAAAATATTGGTCTGGGGTCTTAACCAATTAATGTTTTTTTTTAAAAGGAAAACATTTCTATTTTTGAATGTTACCTTAACTTAAAAAGCAGCATTAATGTTTGTATATGGTATCCATGCATGTCCGAGAATGATTATTGCAAAGCCGTTCAAATACAAAAGAGGTTTGTAAGATGATAGAATTTAATGCTATTTCTGTGTTTCACAAAATTGTCAAATTTTAATCAGAGCAACAGGGTGTTGCGATGGCTAGCTCATAGATTCTCACGAATTTCATGGCTGTAACATTATGTGGGTCAGGGTCACGTAATTGTCTGAGTAATGTTGGTACTGTACAAACTGTTTCAGTATATCAAGAAATTTTGAGCCTGCTGGAATGCGAGCATTATTTGTCAAGCCCTGCCCTTCCGAATTCTTCAAAATAAATCCACATGTGACCTCAACAGCCAAGTTTGATCACTAAATGTAAGACAACTGCTACAAATGTAAGACTACCCCTATTACTCAACTAAACAATGTAAAAATGTTGACTTCAGCAGCAACAGTTTAATGTGCAAGTGTAAAACGACCCTGTATTTTTTAAATGATGAATTTTGGATAAACCTCATCTTATAATAGGGTAAATGCAGTATTTTAAAATGCCATCAAATGTTATGTCAATGTGAAGAGAGTTAAGTGTTTCTATATGAAGGTCTGGCAATGAAAATGCCTGAACAACCGTAGTGTTGGGTGCTGTGGTGGGCAGAAGGAATCTGCCTCTATATGCGAGTCTTTGCAGGAAAACCACTCCACAAAGATAAAACTGTCTGCATGACTTACCTTTAAAGGTCAAGAAAAGAGATGGATGACAAAATGATCTGATGCTAGAATGGCTGAATGTTGCTTGAACAAAATATCAGGCTCTTAGCTTGAAAGAAGGAAAGTTGGTGGCGGATTCTTTGAGATGACACTTCACTGAAGAAGCTAAGCATCTGATACCAAAGAACAACACATACATAGTAACAATACCTGATGGTAATACCCCGCAACTTCAAGTAATGGATGTTGCCAGGAATAGACTTTTTACGGCTCACCTGCGACAGCTTTATAGTGAGTGGTTTCTTCAAGTGGACCATGCCCTCACTTCAGGGCGAAAGTTTAAGAAATCCTCAATTTCTGTGCTGGAATAGTAGATCCTTACTGCCTGAGGCAGAATCTCAAGTAAATCTATAATGAAAAAATTCAAAAGGTATGGCATATCAATTGTCATAGGTGGCTCAGAACACGACATAATACCGTGAAGAGCCACGAAGAAAGAAATGGCAGTGGCTTAACAAATAAAGATGATACCAATGATGGTGGTGAATAAAAGATAGTGGTATCACAGATTATTAGAACAAAAAATTAAGCAAAAAAGGTTGTCAAGGAAAAAATGCTTGTAAATCACTTATTTATGTTTATTTTATTTCTTCTTGTATTACGAAAATGTGGACAATCAATAAAGTGCGTAAGAAGCTAGTATTAACTTCTTTACACTACTCTTAATGTACTTTATATCACTAAAACAGTTTGTAAATTTTATTAGTCATAACACATTAAACATAAATTCTCACAAAGCCTGTTCAAGAAAAGTTGGCAGTCTAATATTTAGAGTCATCTTATAGTTAGGTGAATATATTAATTAAAGACTTGGTAGTATTAGTTCATGTGCTGATATAGATACAAAGTCGTCTAAAACACTAACAGAACTTCATTTCAAATAATAATACAGTACCTTAAACCTGCTTCATGTTTGCAACCAGATGTTTAACCCAAGTTTGATGGTAAAGTGAAGCATATGCTAAGTACTGTATTTGTTGCCAAGACTTCTGCTGCCAGTTATCTAGCTAGGGAGACTCACCTGCAAAGTCTTTGAATACTGTCAATCTGTTGATTTAAGCAGTATATTCCATAACGAAGTCTCCTCACATCTCTATACATAGCAGAAGTTGCACCAACATCAGATGTACTTTGTGATGGAGGCTCACTTGGCGGCGGCTGCTGCTGCTCATCATCTTGGTGGGATGTCAACTCCTGTTCTGCACCCGCAAGTTGCCTTTGATGATTATTACCTATGGTGCACTCTGCTTGAGCCTGTAATACACAAAAATAAACGAAAACCAGCTCTAAAATCAATGGTTTTGTTTACACGTTACAGTTAATGGTCCTACTACATGAACTGTACTCTTAATGGCACTATAATCACCTAACTTTGTACTTGTATTTTCCCACACAATCAAAAAATCACAGTTTTTGCAATCTTTAAAAGTATGTGAGTTACAAATATATAATAATAATACAAGTATGTTGTAAAGGAAGCAAGAGAGATTTTTATGAAGGACAATGATAATGTATCCTGAAGTAGAAAAGCATCAGATTAGTACAAGTCCTCAGTATATTTAAATGATACGAAAATATATTGCATGTTAAACTGCAACAGGTGTGGAATGTTTTTCCTTACATAAGATTTTTTTATTTATTGTTTTTATTCTAAAGTAGTAAATACAGCTTTGATGTTGGAGTCCAGAAAATCAATGTTGGAAGTACTTGGCCATGTAACAGTTTTACATATGACTATAATAATTATTGTGATTATTCATAAATGGCTGAAACTGTATCACACGAACTTAGCTGACAAACTTTCCAGTGCCTTCAAATTACTGATGATTCTATGGCTATTGCTTTTTATATAATGTGTATAGGCTAGATTTTGTTCTTGAAGCCTCACCAACAAGCTAGATACAAAAGTATGAAAAACTGTCCTGGCACTATTAAATTTTAAGAAAGTGCTTTTGCAATTATGAATTGATATGCAATAAGGTTGCTATGTAGACAACATTTGAAACTTAGTTTCTGCTGCTATTAAATTGCTGCAAGTGCTTCGACGTAGTCGAATACTGCACAAAACAAGTGATAGATGAAAAAGTGTACAATGTTCCCCCACGCTCCAAATGCAAGAAATATTTATTATTTGAATTTTACAAACAGATAGCATTTTCAACCATCACTTTTACGCTGATACAACAACAATCAACTGGTTCATGCTGGAATAGGGTGAACTGTCATCAGCAAAGCCTCCCTGCCAATCAAAGCATGTTGCAGAATCATGAGATTGAGTGGCTTTTGTAACCGTGGCCAGAGCAAATGGTAAATGTCATAAATCTCCTTTACCTTCACATTCCCCTCTTCTGGCAAGATAGGTCTGGAGCTATCAGAGCGCTGTTCCCTCAGCCCCCTCACCATGTACTCCCCCCCCCCCCCCCCCCACGAGCAAACAAACTGATACGGTACCTTTTTAACAGCAATACCTTATATTATTTACAAGCCCACAATGCTTTCCAATACTGACTACACCCACAAGTGGGATGCCAAATCCATCCTGTTTTCAGCTTTGAGGTAGTACATACAAATTACTAAGCCATGAACGAATGTGCGAGACTATTGTGCATGGCCATCTGGCCTAGTGCTATGCCCCTCTTAAGAGTCTACACAGTGTCGTGATTAGCGCTGCAGCTGCAAAAGGTCACTGACTGTCGCACACGGCTGGGTAAGGCAATCCAGCACTCACCCGAAGCCAGGTTTTGCCACTGTGTCACTGCCACACACAGCCACAATGTTCATAGATCAGAAGACGTAAGTTGCAAGCTTCACTCTTAGGGAGGAGATGCCACTGAGGCTGAGGCTGCAAGAAATGTTGCTGCTAAAGACATTTTATTTATTGTGGTGTGCCTAGTTTAAAGGCATGACCACTACCAGGTCACAGGGACAGCTGGAGATGGGTCTAGAATTGCAGGCCAGGATGAAGCAACTCTATGTCGAGAAAGGAAGAGCTGTGAAGCTGGCTTAATGAGATATTACTGAATGTGATGCTCCAAAGCATTGTTCGCAGCTATACTAGCTTCCCTATTTCTGTGGTTCCCATACACAGTTCTTTCCCAGCCTGTAATTGATGCTGCAATTGGTTCAGTGGTTCCCATCTCCTCGGGTAGACAAGGTGTACATGTCCACATTTTCATACACTGTTTAAAGGATGCAGGGAAAATGTCTGTAAGGGTTGATGGAGTGTTGGTAGGTACCACCATCCTGAAGCTGCTTTCATGTCCTCAAAAAGGTGCTAGTATGTAGATATGGAGACAAGCAGAGTGTAAGCTGCTGTAGAGACAAATTTCCATCCCACACCAAAATTTTGGGGAGGATTTAGAGAACTTGGTTGACCAGATAGACCTATGTTACTTAAAATCCATCTTGATTGCAATATTATTCATATGACCGGTTTCGGTTCATTCAGAACCATCTTCAGATCTGATATTTCAGTTACAGGAGTAACCCGTCCAAATCCAGCAACTTTCAAATGCTACGTAACATGCTGACGTAGCGTGTGAAAGTTGCTGGATTTGAACGGGTTACTCCTGTAACTGAAATATCAGATCTGAAGATGATTCTGAATGAACCGAAACCGGTCATATGAATAAAAAAAATAAAATAAATAAATAAATAAAAAATTGCAATCAAGACGGATTTTAAGTAACATTATAAAATCACTGATTGCTGTTATCCCATACGACATTATGTCTGTTTTTGCAAAATAGAGCTATGTTGTATATTATACATTTACTGGTGAAAAGTAACAATGGTATTCATTAGCGCGATTGAGCCACATGTGGGTGCTAATGTGAAGTGTGCTTCGCTGAGCACACTGAGGGAGGCGCCACAACTTATGCTTCTACATGAGCAGGATTGGCAATTCAGCCAATCTTCCATCAGAGTAAAGCCCACTGGATAAGCATTCATTCCTGAAATGTGCTGCTATCATTGCAAATATCTGGGCCACAAGGCTCCTGGATGTTTTGCATTAGCATGCACTTACTGTAGAAAGATTGGACATGAGAGAGAGCAACCTGTCTCTCTTTGTGGCGTCATCTAGATAATGAAATAGGTTACCAAGTTGTTTGAAGGAATATAAATACGAAAAAACACAAATGGGATTGGTTCTGCCACAAACCCTCACTCCTCTTCTGAAAGGTGAATCTACCTTTATCATGAATTCAGGTGCACAAGTAAGTGTTTTGTTCATTAAATCTACTTATGGTCAAGCAGTAAAACTGCTGTGTTGTAGACAGAGTGGGCTGGGAAAAAAGGTAATTCATCCAATAGGTTCGCAAAATTGGAAATAGATGGAAGTAAATACCAGTTCACATTTGAAGTGGTGTGGAAGCATGACCATGGTTTTAATGCCATCTTAGGCAGCAATTTCCTGCACCATTTTTAAGGCATAGTTAACTTTCAAATGCTAGAAGTCCAAATTAAAATCAAATGGAAAGAGGTGAAGAAAGACTTTTTAAGAGCACATATTTTTTCTTAGTGGATCCATTAACAAGATATTTTAGATGGTAAGCACATGCATACGAAGAGAAGTTTATTTCAAATGAGCATGTCAGAAGGGGGTACATTTTTCCCAGTGAGCATAGACAATTTTGGAAACAGAGATGCTAAACTTCTCACCAACAATGCATGAGGTAAATCCTGATGAGGTAACAGCATACTACGAAAACAAACAGCTTAAAAGAACAGTTTACATAAATTTAGTTACATCACCTATAAATGCAGAAACTGAAAAAAACCTGAACACCTGTGTCAGGCAGATTGAGTGCAGTGTAACCCATTCCCACCAAGTTTGAGATTGTTTGCGGGAGAAAAAATACACTCTTCCAGCAAGATCCTTAACATAAAAGGTTTGTCCGGAAAATACGTATAAAAGTTGAATAATGTCTTTATGCTACAAGTTGCAGTCACCGCCAGGTGAGACTACTGCTGTAATCAATCCCATCAACGCTCAGTTCGAGTCAGAGCACTCTGCGTGAAGGTGGGAGTGTGCGGCACCTCGTTGACAGTTACCCTTTTTCACCTGCCATCGGCACGGAGCTCTCTCTGATTGAGGAACAGCACGTCAACACCAAGTTTCTTGCAAAGCTAGGCAAGAATGGCCCTGAGATTTTTGAGTGTTTGAAACAGGTTTACGGAGACAATTCTCTGAAGGCACCAACCGTGAACAAGTGGTTAAAAAGGTTCCGGGATGGCCGAGAAGAAGTGAACGATGACCCTCGCCCAGGACGCCCGTCGACATCGAGTTCCGATGCAAATGTTGAACGAATTCAGGCTTGTGTTCTTAAAGACCGTAGATTGACAGTCAGAATGATTGCTGACGAGCTGTCAATGCCCAAAACAATCGTTCACGAAATCCTGACACAAAAACTTGAAATATAGAAATTGTATGCGAAAATCGTACCAAAGCTCTTGACGCTAGAACAGAAAGCAAAGAGGGTTGAGTGCTGTGAGGATTGGTTGGATGCAGAGGAACGAGGGGACCTTCTCAACTGAGTCATCACTGGAGTCGAGTCCTGGGTTTACGAATTCGGTGTGGAGCTCAAATCTCAAAGCAAGGAATGGAAACTAGCAGGAAAACCAAGAACAAAAAAGTCGCGAAAATCAAGGTCCAATGCGAAGACAATGTTGATTGTTTTCTTTGATTCTAGGGGCATCGTTCACAAGAAATTTGTCCCTCCCAGCCAGAGAGTGAACGGAAATTTTTACATTGAAGTTCTGACACGTCTCAGAGCTCGTGTGGCCTGAGGTTGACCGGAGTTGGCAAAAGGGGGCAGGTGGATCCTTCATCATGACAATGTGCCCACTCACACGTCACTCGTTGTGCGCGAGTTTTTGGCCCGAAGCTCAATCACCGTGACAGACCATCTGCCTTATTCACCCGATTTAGCCCCGTGTGACTTCTTCACGTTCCCGAAATGCAAAATGGAGCTTCGGGGGGCGGCACTTGGGAGATGTGGAAGCCATCAAGGTGGAAATGACACGGCAACTGAACCACATCACAACTGAAGACTTTCAGCAATGTTATCAACAGTGGAAACGGCGTTGGCAGAAGTGTATCACATCTCAGGGCGAGTACTATGAAGGAGACCACATTGTAACACCTGTATAATTGTAAAATAAAGTTATTATTCAACTTTTGTACGTATTTTCCGGACAAACCTTGTAGCATTAGATTTTGATGGGTGATACAATGCTATTGTACAGAAATCATATTGTATACCCTATTGGGAAAAAATATACTCTTCCAGCAGGATCCTTAACATAGCATTAGATGTTGATGGGTGATACAATGCCTATTGTACAGAAATCATATCGTATACCTTATTGCTTGCAGTGCCCAGTACAGCAAAATATTTTAGACTTACTACAAGCAGGAGTTATTCAACCTTCTTTCTGTACACGGGATTCACCAACAGTGGTAGTCTCCAAGAAAACCGATGATGGAGAAAAGGCTTATCACAATTGGGTAAGCATTAAAATGGTTAATACGGTCACAAAACCAGATGCCTATCTAGTTCCAAGGATTGATGATACTTTGAACCACCTTGGCATGTGCAAATTCTTCGTCACCTGAGATATGTACTTCGATTACCATTGTATTACTGTGGTTATAGCTACAAAATATAGGGAAAAGACAACTTTTATTCTGCTCTCTGGGCAGTATGAATCCCTAATAGTGGCTGCTGGCCTCTGAAACACTCCTGCCACATTTCAACATTTTGGTGATTTAATTTTATGGTGTTTAAGCTGACCATGTGTCTAGTATAACTGGATGAATAACTGTCCTTTCAGGCACAATGAGAGCATGCAGTGTGAATGAGAAATGTGCCAATTCATGTTGGTGACGCTGGCCTACATTTGAAATTAAAAAAGTGCAGTTTCATGCAATAATAAGTGCATTATCTAAGCCGTATAATTTCAGCAGATTGTGTAATACCATATCTGCAGTTAACTGCTGCAGTGGACAAAGTTCCAGCAAGGCACATTAAAGATTGGCAGTCATTTCCTGCGATAACAAATTACCATCATCATTTTGTGAAGCATTACTCAGCCATCATGAAACCTCTAGCAAAATTACTAAAGAAGTGAACTCCTTTTGTTTGGTCAAGAGACTGTGAGAGTGCATCACTAAAACTGGAAGAAATTCTAAAATGCTCATATGCCTTGGCTTATCCAGGCCTTGCATTACCATTCCTCCTGTCATGTGATGCTAGTAATGTTGTTGTCAGTTGCATTTTTGACTCACAAATGCAACAGACCACAGAAAAACTAATTCGTTATGAATCGTGTCAACTGAATCAAGCTGAGCAGCATCACAAAAGGAATTTCTGGCAAGTTAAATCAGAATATAAGATGCATTGAGAAGGAAAATTTTAAGATCTTGCAACTAGACAACGAGCTTATTAAGAAATTAATAAAGCACAAGATATTGTTACCAAGTGCAAGAAATGGGCCACATTGTTAATTTTATTCCAAGAGATGACACACCATACAGGATGTCTGGAAAAAAGGTTTCAGTATTTATAGAGGATGTAGTACAAAACAAGGGAAAGAAAAAAGTTCCTGTAAATGTTGGCTGATAAATGTATTTTTCAATTTACTGTCTATTACCGCTACTGTCAATGTTCACCATGTCCCTACGCTACTCTTCACATCGTGTATTCGATGTGACTACCATCCATTGCAATGCACACTTCCATCCTACATCTCGTGGAATCGCACAATTGTTGAAACACCCCAGGTTACTGCACAATTGCGTCGCAGGCATTGAACACATGGTCTCTGCTTCCATCTGCTTGCCCACAAGAGAAGATAATATCTGCTGTTTCCTGTCTTGAATTAGGAGTTGAACATCCAGTGATGAACAAAGGAACAAATTAGAGTAATGTACTGCTGTATCACAAAAACAATGTGCCACATGAGTCTTGTAGGTACATTAGATGAAAATAATATATCTGACAGATACACTACATACTGTGGTATGCTGTGGAATACTGTAGGTGTTATGGTGTTGGGTGAATGTTCGATACCAATATCAACACATTGTGCTACATAAACGTCTAGGACATATGTTGGTTCCTGATTTGTGTCGCACCAAAGTGCTTGGTGTGTAAGATATGCTCCTCATACGTATGCAGATCATAATTCCAAAGACATGAGGTGTACGATCAATGTTTGTAGGAACTTTTTCCCTTCCCTTGCAGCATGCTATATCCTCTGTAAATATCGTAACCTTCCTTCCGGACAACCTGCATAAGAAAACGCCTCTTCGGGAATGGGTAGTAGTGCTAGAGGCTACCTGAATATGCATACTGCAACAACATCATGACAGCACACAGGTGTGCCATAATCGAAAAGTACCATGTACATGTGCATAGCGGATCACTATTGGTGACTGTAAGAAAGAAAGATAATGTAAATTACATTCAAAATTGTCTTCCTTGTTTTAAGAGATTGTAATGACAAAGAAAAAATATATCAGAAAGAAATTTTCACTTTGCAGTGGAGTGTTCACTGACATGATACATCATGGCAGACTGAAACTGTGTGCCACACAAAGAGTTGATCTCGAGAACTTTGCCTTTCACAAGCAAGAGCTTTAGTGACTGACAGCTACCTAAACAAAACTCATAACCCTTGAGGCACTGGCAAAAGTAAATGCGTGAGGATGGGCCGTGAGTAGTGCTTGGGTAGCTCAGTCGATAGAGCACTCTCCCGCATACGGCAAATGTCCCAAGTTCCGGTACACAGTTTTAAACTACCAAATACACGTCTTCAACCTTAACCTGAGGCATCAAGATCTTCCGAAATCTTAGATCTCTTGCTACCTTATTAGGAAACCTATTAAAGACATGATGGCTGAGACATTTGCAAAAGCATTCACCACTCATTTAGTACTACTATTTGGGAGTTCAGAGGTCACTATAACAACCACGGGGTAAACCTTATGTCCAATCTTATGGTACAGGTATGTCGACTACTTAAAGAAAAGGCAAACTATGCCATTTCACTCTAAGAGTACTGGCAGAGTTGAACATATTCAGAAAACAGTGGTACTGCATGAACCACTAACACTAAAACTAGGATCATTTACTGCCACATGTGATTTCATCATACAATGCCAGGGTGCATGAAACAACAGGGTTGTGTCCCTACAAGGTTATTTACGTAGCGAAAAAAAATTATTTTCGTTCATCTAACAGTCAGCTATCTTCACTCAACAAAGGACTGAACTTCTTTTTGTTATTCATCACAGTAACTGTGGTACACCCAATTAATTAAAGAACAGCACAAAATTTTAAAAAGTTTGCAGAGGTAAAGAGCACTGCATAGACTTTACGTATTGTTGATTTTAGCCCATATATTGCTGTGTAAGAAGTTTAGGTAAGATAAAAATTTAATGTTAAATTAAGAGCAGAATGACATCTCATTTCATTATCTAGACATTCATTTTTATATCCGATGGATGATCGCATATATTGTGCAACATTCTGCCTATCTGGACTTGTTGCCTGCTATGAAGTACTACTTATGACCCAGTTTTCGGGAAACAATCTGTTGAAAAATTTTATTTTTGGGCGTCTTACCATCTGATACCTTCACCTGACAAAAATTGTATTTCCTTTTGATATTAGTAATAGTTACTGTACTGCATCAAATTAAACAAAGCGTTGCACAAAATTTTGAAGAATTATTTGCAGAGGTAAAAACACATTACATAGAAATTGTGTATGGTTGATTTTAGATCACACATTGTCATGCATGAAATGTAGATAAGATATTGAAATTTTATTTAAAATTGAAAGCATGATATCTCATTTTATTCTCTAGATCCCACAGACGGTCATGCACGGTCAAATTTTTTTGATGATAAGAATATGTGACGATGAATTGCAACCTTCCCACTTCTCTTATACGAGTCAACTTACTTGGTGTATACAGCCACTCTTCTTCTCTGGATAGCTGGCTTCTGGAATCTCTATAAACTCCTTCTCCAAAGAATGATGCTAGTTACAGGAGCCTTAAAGATTCTTTCACCACTTGCAAAATAATTTGGTCCTCGAAGAATACTTTTCAATGACTCTTGGTATATTTGAGTTTCATAAGAACAAAATTCACACTTCGCACATTAACATTTAACTTCTCATAAGTAAGTCATATCATCTCACATTAGAAACAGATTTAAGTCCATTTAGAACAGAGTTGGCTTAACAACCATGTCTCTACTACAAACATATCGTAAAATACGTCCTGCATCCAGCAAGTCCAAGATAAGAGTTTTTTCAGAAATGCAAAACTCAAATGTTCATGTTATTTATAACAATGGTCACTGAAACGATTAACACAGAATAACCTGGAAGTTCCATAGTTCTTCCTTGCTCTTTCACTACAACTCCCATGGATCAACTGACAAGTACTTGTCGGTGCCGTTCGACCGCCGTGTCTACAGTCTTCTCACGACAAACTTCAACCTGCACGGTAGAAGGCCAAGTAGTTCTAGAATTATGGCGAAATTCTCGAAACACTAAATATCCTCCCCCCCCCCCCCCCCCCCCCCCGATCGAACACGTGATATTTTATACATAATCATTATGTACATATATCACGCAGGACAACATTTTACATTTCATAACCATATACTTTTCTTCTACATGTTTATATACTTTTTTTTCAACTATAATTCTTTGTACTCTCTAAAACAGGCTTCTGCTTACAGTCATTCTACTGTTTTCTTACTCTACTTTGTTTAGACATGAGCTTTTGTTCATGACTTAGTAATTTTTACTAGTATTTAGGAATATTGAGACTTTTTCTTTATTTCCAATTGTAAACTTCAGGTGTTCATGACACTTGAATATTCTATTTTCTGTTCTCATTCTTTGTACTAGTTTGTAGCTTGTAGTTTGGAGGAACTCTGGGCGAAATGAAAGTGTTTTTTAGACACTCATTTATTTAGATGAAACATAGTAAGGCTAGTTTTGTATAGAATTCACACTTTCCACAATAATTTCTATAAAATGTGTGACTTCTGCCACGATACTGTCCCTTTCGCTAGGATCAGTACCTATACCTCGCTTGTGGGTTGATCTTATGACAGCACTTCCTTTTTCCCTTATGGTAGGTGCACCCCTTCGTAAAACATCCCTATTCATCGGGTCACAGGTCATCCTATCTCTATGTAGGTACACCTGCCCTATATACTTGGTAAAAGCCGGGTACACCCCCCCTTATCTGTCTGAGTAGGCCTCACGGTTCACTACCTTGGTATACGTTTCCAAGCATACTATAATTAAGTATCCTCTGGCAAAGCCAGGAATCCACTCTACACCCCAAACTCACCTCCCAATACATCACTCAATCCCAGAGTCCTCCTCCACCTCTCAACCTCCACACTCCTGATAGACACCATGTCCACCAACAATTCAAGTCCCACTATCCCACCATTCATCAACCTTTAGAGTATTTATTATACCTACTCTTTCCAAATAAGCATCACGATCAACTCCAATCCTGCTTGCATTCTCTTTCATTACTCATGCCTCCTCCTTGTATACACTTGCTGTAGAATCATCATAGTTCTTGTACACACACACACACACACACACACACACGTTTTTATACAAATAGGTGATGTAGAACAGTCATATTGTTTATATACCTATATGTGTATGTTTCCTTTTTTACACATATTCTTTCCCCTACAATACCTGGAGGTTCTCACATCACAACAGGTTTCTAGTCTATAATTTTAATGTTTGTGTATAAATGTAATTTTGTGTGTATGCGGATATATGTTCGTGTAGTCTGATTCTTCGGCCTTCTTATCTGAAGATAAGATGTAGTTTGGCGAAGAGTTCTTGGGCTTCCAGCCGGGTGGCGGTGTCTTCAAACTGCAACGTTTCGACAAGTGACATACTCTCATCTTCTAGCGAAGTGCCGAGACTTTGCGGATGCCGGTCCCTTTATACCTGCGGCATGCCCCCCACCACCTGGCTGCGGGAGGCTGGATCCAGAGGAGCCGGCAGGTGGGGTGGAGGGGGAAGCGGTAGCGCCGTTCGTGTCTCCTTCAGAGCATTCCGGTCGCGTCTCGTGAGCTGGACGGTTCTTCGTACATTCCTGGTGTATTGCGGCTAATGCTGGATTCCAGGGCGCACTCAGTTGATAACCTTCATCCCTGTTCACAAGATTCTTGTGGACCCGTATTTCTATTGATTCTTTAATGAAGCTGTCACAATAGCCCCCGGCTCGGCACAACACCCTGGTGTTCTCGAAATCAAAGACGTGGTTTTCTGTGATGCTATGTTTCGCTATAGCAGATTTGTCTATCTGTCCAAGTCGGACATGCCTGGTGTGTTCCTCGCACCTTTTCAAGATGCAGCGCTGCTTTTTTCCAATGTACTGCACACCACATTCGGCAATGCTGTATATACCAGGTGTGTTGAGTTTGAGTGGGTCTTGAGATGAGCTCAGCAGCTCTTTCGTCTTTGGCGATGGTCGGAAGATGGTATTTATGTTTGATTTTCGCAGTAGCCTCCCGATTTTGGCTGATATGGGCCCCAAATATGGAAGAACGGCGCGTCTCTTGTTAACTTCCTCTTTCTCTACGTCCTCTTCCTGAAATTTGTCAGCCTGTCTCATCTTGAAGGCCCTACAAATCTGTGTTTCACTGTACCCATTTTTCCGAAATACCTCTCTTAGGTGGTGTAATTCGTTTGAGAGGCTTTCTTTGTCAGAAATGATGCGCGCCCTATGTACCGAGGTGGTCAGTACTGACTGGCGTTGCGCCGGATGGTGGCAGCTGGTTGCATGGAGGTACAGGTCTGCGTGCGTCTTCTTTCTATATACTGAATGGCCCAGCATGCCATCCGCTTTCTTCCTGATCAGTATGTCCAGGAATGGAATACAGCCATTCTCTTCTACTTCCATTGTGAAGGTGATATTCTCATGTATGCCATTTAAGTGGTCCATAAACTCCTCCAGTGCCTGCCTGCCATGCTGCCAAATCACGAAAGTGTTGTCCACATAGCGGAAGAAGTGCCTGGGTTTATGGTGAGCAGTTTGTAGTGCCACCTCCTCAAAGTGTTCCATATGAAGATTCGCAATCCCTGGAGCAAGGGGAGATCCCATGGCCACTCCATCCACTTGTTCATAATGCTCTCCATTGCACTTTAAGTAGGTGGTCGCAAGTGCATATTCAAAAAGCTTCACTGTTTCAGGCTTGAAGTGCTGATTAAGGAGTGCCAAGGCGTCTTGTAGACGTACTTTCGTGAACAAGGAGGTGACGTCGAAGCTCAAGAGTAGGTCATCACTCTGTATTCGGATGTCCTTCAGTATTCTTACGAAATCAGTGTAGTTTTTCACGTGATGACTGCAGTGTCCCACCGGTGATTTTAATAGTGTCGCCAGGTATTTGGCCAGTCCATATCTGTGCGAGTTGATAAGTGTCCAGAATCGGCCGTAGAGGCACCCCATCTTTGTGAATCTTGGGCAATACATACAGGTGCGGTGTCGTTGGCGCTCTGGGATACAGTCTTTTCTGCACTGCCTCTGGTAGATATGAGTCCTTCAGTAGCGCGGCGGTTTTCCTGGTCATCGGCGATGTAGGGTCCTTGTTGCGTTTCCTGGAGGCTGGGTCTTGCAGCAGAGAGCAGATTTTCTGTTGGTAGTCGACTGTGCGAATCAGGAAGAAAGCGGATGGCACGCTGGGCCACTCAGTATATAGAAAGAAGATGCACACAGACCTGTACCTTTGTGACAAAGAAAGCCTCTCAGACGATTTACACCACCTAAGAGAGGTATTTTGGAAAAACGGGTACAGTGAAACACAGATTGGTAGGGCCTTCAAGAGGAGACAGGCTGACAAATTTCAGGAAGAGGAAGAAGAGAAATATGAAGTTAACAAGAGACTCACCTTTCTTCCATATTTGGGGCCCATATCAGCCAAAATCGGGAGGCTACTGAGAAAATCAAACATAAATACCGTCTTCCGACCAGCACCAAAGACAAAAGAGCTGCTGGGCTCATCTAAAGACCCACTCAAACTCAACACACCTGGTATATACAGCATTGCCTGTGGATGTGGTGTACATTACATTGGACAAACACAGCGCTGCATCTCGAAAAGGTGCGAGGAACACACCAGGCACATCCAACTTCGACAGATAGACAAATCTGCTATAGCGGAACATAGCATCAAAGAAAACCACACCTTTGATTTCGAGAACACCAGGGTGCTGTGCTGAGCCGGGAGCTATTGGGACAGCGTCATTAAAGAATCAATAGAAATATGGGTCCGCAAGAATCTTGTGAACAGGGACAAAGGTTATCAACTGAGCCCAGCCTGGAATCCAGCATTAGCCGCAATACGCCAGGAACGCACCAAGAACGCTCACAAGACGCAACCGGAATGCTCTGACGGAGACACAAACGGCACACCCGCTTCCCCCTCCACCCCGCCCACCGGCTCCTCTGGATCCAGCCTCCCGCGGCTAGGTGGTGGGGGGCACACCGCAGGTATAAAGCGACCGGCATCCGCAAAGTCTCGGCACTTCGCCAGAAGATGACGATTATGTCACTCATCAAAACGTGTCGCAGTTTGAAGACACCGCCACCCGGCTGGAAGCCCGAGAACTCTTTGCCAGCTGTATACGCCGGGAAAGCACACATTCACATATAAGATGCAGTTTATTGCGAACCAAGTTCATTGCGAACCAAGTTCATTGCGAACCAAGTTCATTGCGAACCAAGTTCATTGCGAACCAAGTTCATTGCGAACCAAGTTCATTGCGAACCAAGTTCATTGCGAACCAAGTTCATTGCGAACCAAGTTCATTGCGAACCAAGTTCATTGCACACCATGTTCATTGCACACCAAGTTTATTGCACACCAAGTTTATTGCACACCAAGTTTATTGCACACCAAGTTTATTACAAACCAAGTTTATTGCAAACCAAGTTTATTGGAAATCAAGTTTATTGGAAATCAAGTTTATTGGAAATCAAGTTTATTGGAAACCACAGAAACCAGGAAGGACTTCTGCGATAGAAGTATGTGAATATGAAAAGAGGGGAAAAAATAGATAGGTGCTCAAATGAGAAGTAAGAAAGGAAATAAATAGAAATGGTTGCTAAGATCGAAGAAGAGAAAGAAGATAGCCCCAAAGACAGGAAACTCTTCCCACCCTCCTTCCCCAAGATCCCTACCTCCCAGGTACTTTAGTGAGACGCCGGAGGTGGTTTGTTGTTAAATCATCTACAGAACGGGCATTCCCACCTTCACCCTTGAGGTCCCCGAAGGAAACCCTATGGAAACAGCAAGTGATGAAGGATCAGGCACACTTGTTTGTGAAGGTTGTTTGAAAGGTGTGGTTTGTGTTTTGTGTTATTCACGATTTGTGTGCTCTTGTGAATCATGCTGTTATACACAATACCCACCCCTTTCAAAACTGATATAACACTCACGTCTACATCACATCTCAAAAAAGGTATAAAATAAAAATAGAAAATCTATATACTACAGTATTTTAGTTGTTCAACTAGTCACACAATATTATATTTTCTACAAACATAATAATCCATTCGGTTTACTTTATCTAAATATCACTTTTTACCTGTGATTCTCTAGGACTGTTTTTTATTTGACTGTCATATCCGGTTTCCTAAGATATAAGATTACCGGATAGTTTAAGACTGTAGGAATACATGACAGAATAGTTTAAAAATCTAAGGGAATTTGGTGCAGGAAAACTATTTTGGAAGAAACACCGAAAACAAATCGGGATCCAATGGTTGTCACTCCGCCTGTTAACTCATAATGTTAACATCCCTGAGGGATAAATAACTTTACATTGTACTTTTCCTTTTCTGATCCAGTTGTAGGATCCACTAAAAATAATGTATTTGGATGGATTACCGTTTTACTCGGTAAGGTCCTCCATATTTTTGGAAAAATTTATGAGTCTCTTTCTTTAGCTTTGAGCTTTAAAGATGATGTTTTATGAGAAATAGGTCATCACCCTGGCGTTGAGATTTCACAGCCTTTTCATTATGTTTAATTAATCTTTGCTGTGTCTTTTCAACTAAGTTCTTAGACACTATTTCCTGATTCAGTTCGTAATTGACAATAGGTTGTTCCGGCCAATTAAAACATTTAATCAGAGGTCCTCCTACAAAGGGTTTGCTTATTACTCCTAATGGTGTTAACCCAGTCAATAAATGTGGTAATTCATTTAGAGTAAGTCCAAAGTCTTTAATTTTTGTTGCCCATAAAGTATGATTTTCATGGCAGTAGGTACGGCATAGCTTTCCAATTTCCTTCATTACTTATTCACACGGATTCGAGGATGGGTTATAATTGGATATTAACACTTGATGAATATCTTTCCATGCTAGAAATTCTTTAAATTTGTTACTCACGAATTGTGGGCCATTATCCATAAGAAACTGTTTTGGTTTACCTACTTTCAGAAAGTATTGTTGTGGGCCATTATCCATAAGAAACTGTTTTGGTTTACCTACTTTCAGAAAGTATTGTTGTAAACAATGTATAACTGTCTGGGTATTGGCTCTTTTGATTGGATATAGTTTAACATATTTTACCAACACTCTATGATGATCAAAATGTATGACACTCCTCCCTTTCCTTTTGGAACTGGTCCAAAAAAATCTGCTGCTGTGAGATCGTGCAACGACTTAGGAATAATTGGATACATTTGGTACTTCACATGAGTATTATTCTCTTTCACTTTCTTCTGGCAAAGTTCATAAGTTCTTATCAAAGATGCTATTTTATGCACTAGCTTCTTAAAATAATAAAACTTATTCATATGGTCTATACACTATTTTATTCCGAAGTGTCCATATCCCGTATGAACATACCACACAAGTGCGTCTTCCATTACCTTCCTTCCCATTTTCCTAATTGATTAGGAGGTAAGGAGTTTTGAATACACATAGAGAACATTGACATGAAACAGGTATCATTATGGATATTTTCGGTTATTCCTTGAGCCATCTCTTTCACTCTGATGTTCGGATATCCTACTGACATAGAATTGATGGCAAAAATGACGCCAGGTGCTTCCGTATGTTTTAATTTTTCCATTCCTACTGGTAGCCTAAACAAAGCATTCGGTACAATTTTCTCGGAATCATTTACGTATTGTATCCTAATATCATATTCCTGTAGGAATAGCATCCATCGTAATTAACCTACTGTGCAACAATTGACTACTCATCAGAAAGGATAGAGCTTGATGATCGGTACAAACATGGACTTCTGACCCCCATATTAGTGTTTGAAATTTCTGAATACTTCATATAATTGCCAATAGTTCTGTTTCGGTAGCTGAATAATTTAATTCATGCTTATTCAGACTACAGCTTGCACAAGCTGTGGTTCGGTGTTCTACATTATTTAGATCCCACTCTCCTTGTAAGAGTTCTGCAGCAATACCGTAATTAGATGCATCTGATGACAATTTAAATGGTTCGCCCATAACCGGATGGTGTAACATGGGTGATTCAACAAGTACTCTTGACGTTTTCAAACACATCATTTGCCTCTTGATCCCAAACCCATGGTATTCCCTTTCTTAATAATTGTAAAATTCTTGGGTCATTTAGTTCTTGTCCTCGTATGTACCATCTGTAATATCCGGCCATACCTATAAATCCCTTTAACTGTCTTACATTTCCGCAGTGTGGACGTTCTTTAATGGCTTTGATGCATTCAGGGTCTGGTCTAATTCCCTGTACCCCTACAATATGATCTAACAACTTAAGCTCTTGGTGCGCAAGATAGCTTTATCGTAATACCTTTCTCTTTAAATCTTTTCAACGTCTTACTCAAGGTTCGGCAATGTTCTTCACAAGTAGCTGATATTATTAGGATATCATCTACATATATTATCAAATCCTTTAGCAGATTTCTCCCTAGTGCTCCATCTAGTGCACGTATAAATATGGACACGGAGATATTCAGTCCAAATGGTAATACATTAAAATGATATGATTTACCATCAAACAAAAATGCTGTATATTTCTTGGATTCCGGGTGTAATTTTATTTGCCAATATCCCGCAGCCAAAGCCATCATGCTAAAGAACCTCGCCTTTTCAAATTTGGACGACAATTCGTCGATGTTGATTGGTCTGTCTCTTTATGTCTATTCAATGTACGAGGGTGTAATGTCAATTGTACTCCGCCTGTAGCTTTCTTTATCATGACCAATGGGTTATTCATGACACTAGAACTTCGTTCTATAATATTATTATTAATCATCTTGTTGATTTCATCTCTAACTGCTTCCTTCAAACTTACCAGTATTGGATACGGCTTACAAAAAAATGGAGTGTCATCATTGATTTTGAACTTACAGATTATAACGATACAGCATTCCCCAACACTCTACTGAAGAGACTGATACTGCCTTTTTTGTATGAATCCGGGTGGCTGTCGGACGAGTCAGTGCTTCCTAGGGTCTTGTATGTGTGTCTTTATATATATCATTCTGTCCAACACTTGATATTCATTGTGAAAGCATACAGAACGTTCTGGAAGGACATATATTATCATGATTGTCAAGGGATTGTTGTCATTAACAAAGGTACAGGTGCTGAGTTAGATATTTAATCAAGAAACTGAAGTGTTAAATATCTGGCAGGAAATATTAAGAGGCTGTGGAAATGTTGGCATAGGTGGCTGGTGCCTATAATTACCTTAATTACAGTTGATTGGTGGGTTGAAACAGAGAACCTCATTATCTTGAGAAACGGCTTAAAAGTTATTACCAAGTGATGTATTTTCACTTGTTATCTATTTTTATGTCCTCTGTAATTAATATCCTTTGTAATTATATTCCTAATTAACTCTCCAATTGTTTACATCACACAACTTTCCGATTTTCAGAATTTTAGGTCTTATTTGTAAACTTTACGTATGTAGTCAGATAAAGCACGAGATTTGTACTGTCACTGAATATTAGACACCAAATCCAAATTGTAATTAAGTACGTAACTAAAATAATACAAGAGAAATTATTGTAACTCAAGTTCACATCAATTTTCATATTTAAAACAAGTGATGATACTATAAAAATTACGTCAATTAATATTGTATTTTATACCTTATTTGGCTGTAACATCAGTTTCTTTATGTTTTGTAAATTTTAATTGTAACATCAAAATTGTACGAAATTAATAATGGGTTATTTTGAAATTTATTGTTAAAATTCTATATAGAGCGATGCAGGGAGGCTGCAAGGGAATTGTTGAGTTGTTGTTTTGTCAATCAGTCAAACAGATCTGTGAAGTATGTCCGTCAGTGTTTTTGTTAACGTGAGTAGTATGCAGTTCAGATATCAATAAATTTTGTGAAGTTGGAAACTGTTATATTATTTCGTCAAATGAACTCCAGGCAATAGAAAGTTAAGTTAAATGTAACGATCCGAGTGGAATGTTATGATATGTAGTCGCTGATATTACCTGGATGATTAGAAAACACTATTTCATATTCCATTAGAATTTTATATAAATCTTGTCTTTCTTGATCAGGTAATATTTGGGATTCATTGAATTTGTCTTGTATATCAGTTTGATGTATTCCTGGATCTACATTATCGATCCCTGGTGACAATTGTGCTGTAGCTGTTAATTGCAAACACTGAGACTCAGTTGTTTGTTTTCCAATGTAGTTACCTGTCACAAATGGTACCCAATATCTACTGCCCCCTTTACCGAAACATAGAAGATATTTGTCCAAGTTCAAGGTAACTTTAAACTCTAATAGCCAATCTAAACCAAACAATACATCTCTTTTATATTCTCAACTATTAACAGCATTTGACGAAATAATGTATTTCCAATGCTGCAGTTCACTTGAGTTTCGTTCTTCACATTACTTTTTGTTCCTGTTATTCCAATTATGTAAACTCTGGTCACTAGAAATAACGGTAAGTGATGTTTAGTCTGTAATGAATTAAAGAATGTGTTGGAGATGAGTGAAACCTCACTCCCTGAATCTATAAATATGTTAAGCTGGGAATTTTCCATGGTCCCTGTTATAATAGGTTGCAGATTGTTGGTAGTCAAGCTTGGTTCTTCCAGCAGCAACCATTCCTTTGTAGGTATTTTGTGGGTAAAATTAATATACTTGTATGGAGCAAGGCCACCTAGTGTATTTCCACGACCTGGGCCCCTGCCCTGGATTCAGATCACACTACATTTTTCTCATTATTAATAATCATAGGTTGGTTACCGAATCGAGATCCTGCGTTATCATTTTGTACTCTATTATTACTCGGTATAAATTCCTGTGAAAATACTGGACCTAAACTTGAAGGTGGGTGCTTTTTCTGATAATTGTCTTTACCACTTTTCCTGTTGCACTGGTGTGCTTTAGCTAGGTTAGCCTCATGTTTTTTTAAAATTATTACTATTGTTCCTTTTATAGTTCGTATTTTCACTTTGGTGCAAGTTTTCACTGTGGTCCTTATTTAAGGCATCAAGTGTGTCTACAAAGGACAACAACACTTCTACCATCTTCCATTCACTACGTAAGATATCTTATATATGGGTAATCATCTAATTAAAATCTGCACTAATCCTTCTTCCTCCATCGGCTTATCTAAGTACTTTGCTCTTGTTAGATACCAATCAAAATACTTCCTCACGGTTCCCCAAATGTTATCGTAGTATTTCTGGTCCCTCAGATTTGATATTAGTTTTTCCTGGGCACTTGCAGACCAATATTTCTCTTTAAACTTCTTTGGGAATTCTCCCCAAGAGGAAAAGTCCTCAATATTTGCGGTTCCCCATTCCGAGGCTTCTCCTAGAAGGTAACCCATAGCAAATTCTATCTTTTTAAAGTCCTCCCAATTTTTCAGCAAAGCTTGGTTACACCTTTTCAAGAAATGTGTCAGGTCCACACCTCCATGAGGCTTGAATTTAGGAAATTGTCTCGATAACCCTGAATTCGCTCCCCACTGCAAATCATTAACTACTTCACTGGTTAACACAACACTGGATGATGTTACCTGTTTTTCCACTTTGTCCGAGATAAGTTTAAGTTCTTTCCACTAGTCATCTATAGCATTTTGGGTATCTGAAAGTTCAGAGGAAACAATAGGCGACACATTACCAGATGTCATTCTCTCGGTGACTTTTTGATCTATGATCCCTTCAAATTGCTTCTCAAAACTACTTGTATTTACTATAGCAGAGTCTGCTATCTTCTCTTGGATGCTTCTTTCAACATTATCCACTCACGTACTTACGCCTGCAATTTGTGACTGGATGACAGGCATTAATTCGCTATGCTTATCGACACTCTCTTTTAAAGTGTTCAATCCCTGCTTTATTCCATTAAACTTAACATTATACACATTTTCAAATGATCCTAACTTTTTATTGATTTCTGATTCTTCAGTATTACATTTTACCTCAATATCAAATGATAAACTTTTTTGCTAAATCTTGTAATTGATCATTCTGTTTCTGACTAAAGTCAGTGAACAGTTGATTTACACAAATTTCCAAATGAATTGGTTAATTCTTTCTTTAAGTCTAATTTCAAATCCTTTACTTTACTATTTAAGGTGTCAGACTCAGTCTTTAAAGCATCCATGCCTTCACATAGATTACCAAATTCTTTGCTCTGTGAGTCCACTTTGGCATTTAACAAACCTAGATTTGTTGCTTGTCTATTCAAGGTTTCACTCTTGTTATTTAAAACTTTACTCTGAGCATTTAAATTAGAATGTATCAAACACACTTCTTTCCTTAGAGTTTCATTCTGAGCATTTGATTGCTGACTCTGGTCATCTAACTTATCATTTAAAGTTTTGATTAGATACACTAACTCAGACCAGTCTGGCCCTTCTTTACAACTCAGACCAGTCTGGCCCTTCTTTACTAATTTTCATAGCTATGCCTGGTTCTGAAGTTTCTTCAAATTGCTGTTCCTGATCCATAATTTTACAAGCTTTAGCCCTTGTGAGCATCTAAAAATTAACTTCAAGTATAATAACTACACTAATAATGTTCATTCAACGGTTTACACAATGTTGTATTAAAACAATGGAGTTCTGTTTTACGCTCACCCAGCGTAGAATCTGGGTTGCGTCAATGAGCGGATGTGTGATCAGCACCAGTGAACAGCAACTGGTGCCGGTGGCGTCGGTCATTGGTTTCTGTGTAGGCTTCGGCGAGCACAAGTGGAAGCAGGTCACCATCGGTGAACAGCAACTGGTGCTGGTGGCAATGGATGCTGGTTTCTGCATCTGTGTACCCATGATGCGTGAGAAATGTGTACTCCCCAAACCAGATCATCCGAGTCACATCGTTCTAGACGTATCTCTTCTTAGTCTAATACGTCAACATCTTCTCTCCAGTTTTTCTCGTTGTGGCTTTTTCACATCTTCTTCCTTATTTACACTTAAAAATTTTCTCCATCAGATATTTAGGTAGAATCCAATTCCATGAAATGATTCTTTTGTCTTGTTATGCTTGGTTGCTATGGCAACACTTGATAGCTTTTTCTCTCGTTTCCGTCTCAAAATTCCTTTTTTCGTTTGGTCCTTTCACAACAGTTGCCACATTATAACGTTTTTTGACGCTAGAACGTGTTGAGTAAATATAAAAATTTTATTTTTCACTAATTAACGATGTTTTGGACTATGGAGGAAACATTCTCGCATTCCACATGTCCGTCTTCCTGTATCTCACTCGCTTTTCAAGCTCTAGAGACACATTTACTTACATTTATAAACGAGTTGGTTTAGGAACCACTCATAAATAAGAATATTTCTCTACTACAAACATATCGTAAAATTTGTCTTGCCTCCAGCAAGTCCAAGATAAGAGTTTTTTCAGAATTCCAAATCTCAAATGTTCGTGTTATTTGCAACAATGGTCACTGATACAATTAACACAGAATAACCTAGAAGTTCCATAGTTCTTCCTTGCTCTTTCATTACGATTTCCATGGATAGACCTACAAGTAGTTGTCGGTGCGGTTCGACTGCCGTGTCTACAGTCTTCTCACAGCAAACTTCATGCGACACGCAGTAGGCAGGATTCTATCATGCCACTCTCACATCTAAAACATCGTGTTCAAGACGGTAGAAGGACGGGTGGTTCCAGAATTTACGCCGAAATTCTCAAAACACTACAACGGCACGCCCAATTCCATCCCTGCACTTCGGGAATCATGTGGTCATAACAATTATATTTCATAAATAGTTCAACATATTGGAAAGAGTTTTTTCTTCCCCCCAAATGATAACAAGGAAAGAGGCATGTATGATAAATATTAGAAACTTTTTTTATTCACCAAGATATGGAAAGTAATTCTCCCATGGTAGTGAGATGGTTGGCAAAATATGATGCATACCTGAGGACCAGTACAGCACGATGAGTTAACTCGTCCATAGCTGTCAAAGGGTTAACTGGCTCTAATGATGAATGGTTTTTTCATATGTTTGCATTATTTCGCCATGTTGAGACACTGTCACTATGAAGTTTTTGCCATAGTCTGGCATGGTGAAGTAGGTTCACACTTTATGAAATTTGAAAAGTTGCCATACAAAAATGCAGATCACAAGCTACAACTGTAGAGAAGGCTGCCACTTTGATTTGAATAGATCTGCAGAAATAAGATCCCCGTCCCTGCCAGAACTGACCCATGTACAGTTCAGGTGCTGCTGGAAAAGCATACCCCAGCACAGTGCCATGTGCCAGTCTCCTAGTTGATGCTGGTGACATTATTCAACATCTTTTAGACTCCATTTCTGGATTGAACATATCAAAGACAATAAACTGTCTAATAGACAACAAATTCGACTGGGCACCACCTAGTTGCTGTCTCATTACGAACTCCTGAGTTACTAGGGGACCACAACTTCATGGTGTATGCAGGTCTTGGCCAGAAATGGAAGTGGCAGATGTTGGAGCTCCAGATGGCCAAGCATTTAGAAAAAAATAGCATTTTTTTCAGGGTTGGGCGAGATTTGAGCCATTTATGTTAGCATCATTTGAAGGTAATGTTTGCCACAGCAGTGAGAATGTGGAATGGTAATCAGAGTTTCACTGGGTTTGAACAGTATGCTAAGTTTTTTAATTTTGAAGTTTGCATGTTACTTACACTACGCAAAATAATGCTCAATTTATTAATATTTCCATTTGTTGTTGTTGTGGTCTTCAGTCCTGAGACTGGTTTCATGCAGCTCTCCATGCTACTCTACCCTGTGCAAGCTTCATCATCTCCCAGTGCTTACTGCAACCTACATCCTTCTGAATCTGCTTACTGTATTCATCTCTTGGTCTCCCTCTACGATTTTTACCCTCCACACTAGCATCCAATGCTAAATTTGTGATCCCCTGATGCCTCAGAACATGTCCTACAAACCGGTCCCTTCTTCTTGCCAAGTTGTGCCACAAACTCCTCTTCTCCCCAATTCTATTCAATACCTCCTCATTAGTTATGTCATCTACCCATGTAATCTTCAGCATTCTTCTGTAGCACCATATTTCGAAAGCTTCTGTTCCTTTCTTGTCCAAACTATGTATCGTCCATGTTTCACTTCCATACATGGCTACACTCCATACAAATACTTTCAGAAACGACTGCCTGGCACCCATATCAATACTCGATGTTAACAAATTTCTCTTCTTCAGAAATGCTTTCCTTGCCATTTCCAGTCTACATTTTATATCCTCTCTACTTCGACCATCATCAGTTATTTTGCTTCCCAAATAGCAAAACTTCTTTACTACTTTAAGTGTCTCATTTCCTAATCTAATTCCCTCAGTATCACCAGACTTAATTTGACTACATTCCATTATTCTCGTTTTGCTTTTGTTGATGTTCATCTTATATCCTCCTTTCAAAACACTGTCCATTCCGTTCAACTGCACTTCCAAGTCCTTTGCTGTCTCTGACAGAATTACAATGTCATCGGCGAACCTCAAAGTTTTTATTTCTTCTCCATGGATTTTAATACCTACACCAATTTTTTTCTTTTGTTTCCTTTACTGCTAGTTCAAAATGCAGATTGAATAACATCGGGGAGAGGCTACAACCTTGTCTCACTCCCTTCCCAACCACTGCTTCCCTTTCATGCCCCTCGACTCTTATAACTGCCATCTGGTTTCTGTACAAATTGCAAATAGCCTTTCGCTCCCTGTATTTTACCCCTGCCACCTTTAGAATTTGAAAGAGAGTATTCCAGTCAACATTGTCAAAAGCTTTCTCTAAGTCTACAAATGCTAGAAACATAGGTTTGCCTTTCCTTAATCTATTTTCTAAGATAAGTCGTAAGGTCAGTATTGCCTCACGTGTTCCAACATTTCTACGGAATCCAAACTGATCTTCCCCGAGGTTGGCTTCTACCAGTTTTTCCATTCATCTGTAAAGAATTCGTGTTAGAAGAATTCGTGTAAGTATTTTGCAGCCGTGACTTATTAAACTGATAGTTCAGTAATTTTCACATGTCAACACGAGCTTTCTTTGGGATTGGAATTATTACATTCTTCTTGAAGTCTGAGGGTATTTCGCCTGTCTCATACATCTTGTTCACCAGATGGTAGAGTTTTGTCAGGACTGGCTCTCCCAAGGCCGTCAGTAGTTCTAATGGAATGTTGTCTACTCCTAGGGCCTTGTTTTGACTCAGGTCTTTCAGTGCTCTGTCAAACTCTTCACGCAGTATCACATCTCCCATTTCATCTTGATCTACATCCTCTTCCATTTCTATAATATTGTCCTCAAGTACATCGCCCTTGTATAGACCCTCTATATACTCCTTTCACCTTTCTGCTTTCCCTTCTTTGCTTAGAACTGGGTTTCCATCTGAGGTCTTGATATTCATGCAAGTGGTTCTCTTTTATCCAAAGGCCTCTTTAATTTTCCTGTAGGCAGTATCTATCTTGCCCCTAGTGAGATAAGCCTCTACATCCTTACTTTTGTCCTCTAGCCATCCCTGCTTAGCCATTTTGCACTTCCTGTCGATCTCATTTTTGAGACGTTTGTATTCCTTTTTGACTGCTTCATTTACTGCATTTTTATATTTTCTCCTTTTATCAATTAAATTCAATATTTCTTCTGTTACCCAAGGATTTCTACTAGCCTTTGTCTTTTTACCTACGTGACCCTCTGCTGCTTTCACTATTTCATTCCTCAAAGCTACCCATTCTTCTTCTACTGTATTTCTTTCCCCCATTCCTGTCAATTGTTCCCTTATGATCTCCCTGAAACTCTGTACAACCTCTGGTTTTCAGTTTATCCAGATCCCATCTCCTTAAATTCCCACCTTTTTGCAGTTTCTTCAGTTTTAATCTACAGTTCATAACTAAAAGATTGTGGTCAGAGTCCACATCTGCCCCTGGAAACGTATTACAATTTAAAACGTGGTTCCTAAATCTCTGTCTTACCATTATATAATCTATCTGATACCTACTAGTATCTCCAGGATTCTTCCATGTATACAACCTTCTTTTATGATTCTTGAACCAAGTGTTAGCAATGATTAAGTTATGTTCTGTGCAAAATTCTACCAGATGGCTTCCACTTTCATTTCTTAACCCCAATCCATATTCACCTACTATGTTTCCTTCTCTCCCTTTTCCTACTCTCGAATTCCAGTCACCCATACCTATTAAATTTTCGTCTCCCTTCGCTACCTGAATAATTTCTTTTATCTCATCATACATTTCATCAATTTCTTCATCCTCTGCAGAGCTAGTAGGCTATAAACTTGTACTACTGTAGTAGGCTGGGTTTCGTATCTATCTTGGCCACAATAATGCGTTCACTATGCTGTTTATAGTAGCTTGCCCGCACTCCTATTTTTTATTCATTATTAAACCCACCCCTGCATTACCGCTATTTGATTTTGTACTTGTAACCCTGTATTCGCCTGACCAAAAGTCTTGTTCCTCCTGTCACCGAACATCACTAATTCTCACTATATCTAACTTTAACCTATCCATTTACCTTTTTAAATTTTCTAACCTACCTGCCCGATTTAGGGATCTGACATTCCACGCTCCGATCCGTAGAACGCCAGTTTTCTTTCTCCTGATAACGACGTCCTCTTGAGTAGTCCCCACCCGGAGATCCGAATGGGGGACTATTTTACCTCCAGAATATTTTACCCAAGAGAACGCCATCATCATTTAACCATACAGTAAAGCTGCATGCCCTCGGGAAAAATTACGGCCGTAGTTTCCCCTTGCTTTCAGCCGTTCATAGTACCAGCACAGCAAGGTCGTTTTGGTTAGTGTTACAAGACCAGATCAGTCAATCATCCAGACTGTTGCCCCTGCAACTACTGAAAAGGCTGATGCCCCTCTTCAGGAACCACACGTTTGTCTGGCCTCTAAACAGATACCTCTCCGTTGTGGTTGCACCTACGGTACGGCCATCTGTGTCGCTGAGGCACGCAAGCCTCTCCACCAACGGCAAGGTCCATGGTTCATGGGGGGGAATATTTCCATAAACAGCATGAAAAGCTAAGGCAAAGGGAAGTTTTGGGTTGGAAATAAATTTCCGAGAAAGAATTGTACTTACAGTGTCTACAAGGACTCTGCAAATTACATTCCAAAAAGGGATGGTAATTAAAATGTACAGGACTTCATATTCCATTAGTTTCATTTTGACTTCTGGGCAGCCCACAACAGCTAACGTAATCCTGTGATGTCTATTTTTATCATCAGGTAAAGAATTTGATCAAAAAGCTGCTCTTATCTTACTGAGAGAGAAAAAGAAATCACACCATACCACATTCCAGTGTACATCAGATGTACCAGCTATCATCGCCATTATTTGACAATGTGATGTGTTACATGTGATTTACTGCCAAACTGTCAGATGAGAAAGAACCTTTTATGAATGTAAATCAAGTTTGTTTTCCTGCAAACACTTTATAATGACAATGTAATTGTAAAAGTACATTGTGCATAATGTGTGCAAGATGCCATGAAAATTACTGCTTACCCTGTTCTTATGCTGAATATTTCATCAGCACATCAACTGTAAAATAACAGAAGTATCTAAACTTCCTGGCAGATTAAAACTCTGTGCCTGACCGAGACTCGAACTCGGGACCTTTGCCTTTCGCGGGCAAGTGCTCTACTGTACTGTACTGGCAGAAGTAAAGCTGTGAGTACCGGGAGTGAGTCGTGCTTCGGTGGCTCAGATGGTAGAGCACTTGCCCGCGAAAGGCAAAGGTCCCGAGTTCGAGTCTCGGTCGGGCACACAGTTTTAATCTGCCAGGAAGTTTCATATCAGCGCACACTCCGCTGCAGAGTGAAAATCTCATTCTAGAAGTATCTAACTTTTCATATAAAGTTCTCATGCATACCTTACGATTCCTTCCTGGAAATTTATCTGGAATCCCAAATTTTCCTTTGCCTTATCCTTACATGCCTTTTTATGAAACTATTAGTAAATACAGAACATTGATAATTATTTCAGTTCCTCTGAAGTGAAAGTAATGTACAAATTTAAAATAAAATGGGGAAGCACAGACTCTTGAACGCACGATGCTCACATTAGCATTCTGCACTCTCTCCGCCCTGCCAACAACTGCCTGGAAAATATGCTACTACAAATATAAAGGTTTCATGTCTCCCATCACCCATGGCTCATTCGATGGCCCATCGAACATAGGCCGGTGTGAGGTGGAGGTTACACCATTAAGTTAAGTAACGGTTTAGACTTTGTACACATGTACCGTTTCCCTTTTTTTCGTTTATAAATGTGTAGCTATTTTGTTCTTTTTATCATTGACAAAGGTCTTTTTAGGCACTTGTGGGTTTTATTGTTCTGAAGAAGGTGTAGTTATCTACGCCGAAACCTAGGTTAACATTAGGTGCTTTTTCGCAATCGAGGCGAGTTTCTAGTTTTTAATATATTAACCAACGATTGCTGACGTGCTGCGATGTTGAAGGTTCTTAAACTCTGAATACCACTGCTGAACCATTCCTGTTATTCATTCTGGAAATGAAGTTCTCTCTTAGTACACAACTTGTCTTATCAGTTCTTCCTGATACTAACACCACCAATTTGCTCAAGTCTTTAGATCAGCTGATGGCACAAGAGCAACAACAAATAAGACTGTGAGAGGCAGCCAAACAAAAATGACACAGGTGAAAAACAGGAAGGAAACTGTTTATTATTTTGAAAGTAATTGCCATAACTTTTAATAAATTAATCCCACTTTGAGAAAAAATGGTCAATGCCTTCACAAAAAATATTTTTGGTTGCCTATGGAACAATGATTGTACCTATGTGTGCACCTCTTTGTCTGAAGCAAGTCGGTGGCCACAAACTTCTTTCTTAGGAACTCCAAAAATATGAAAATTGCGTGGGAAGATACTGACTGTACAGAAGAAGTGTAACGGTTTCCTAGCAAAATTTCTGAGCGTAATTGAAACAACCTTGGCATAAACAGCTTACTTACTATCAATCCTGTTTTCATCTGACTGCTCCTTATAAACCGAGCTGCCATCAATATTACAGCATTCCACCAGCATGATATCTTTTTGTTCCCCGTAGTGAGACTTCCAACCCTGCCTGTTATTCTGATACTGATCGTGACTACATACTGCTGTTCCAAGTGAAAGTTTTGTATTATAGCACATACAGCCCCTCCAGCTGATCATGTGTCTTGGCTGAGTTCCAATGGATTGTATTAAGATGATGTGCCAAAATTAATTATGACTTCGCTTTTCCGCTGTCGTGAACCTTAATTTTGTAATCTCATCCAAGATTGTTTTCTTTAACTGAAACTATTTCCAACACATTATTGTGTTGGTCTAATGATTTGCTTACTTTTTTGACTGCTTCAAACAACAGTTTTCTTAATTGTGCTTATCTGTCCATTTTATGCTTTATTATCATGAGTTTAACTGAACTTCATTATCTTGCTGCTCTGATCACATAAATTTGGATCACTCAAAGGGTTTATTTTACGTGAGTTCTTATTTGTTTATAAAGCACATTAATACAATGTGAAGTGTCACATTTCATAGCTTTATACTTTTGTTAGTTAAATCTATTTGCTCTCATAGATCACTGTGGCTGATGCCCAGAAAAATCAGATAGTTGACTTGGTGCCTTCTGCAAATTAATACCTTTTCAGGTTTCCAACTTTTCTTTGGTCAGTTAAACAGTTACAATGTTACTTAAATAATGTTGATGGTGGCGCTAACAAACTCAAAATAAATATTATCTATGACACTTCAGTCCTCCCTGATTACTGTTAAAGCAAACTGATGTGTTTCAAAAGTCTGTTCTATGATTTTGATCTGCCTTTCTGTCAGGCCGGGAACAAACTGGTGCCGCCCTGTTGGTTAGCCAGTGACTGTTAGGACACTGGAAAATGCGAGCCCACATCATCTTAAAAGAAACCAGCTGCAGTCTGACAAGGAAACCTTTCAATGTCACATACTGCCCAACCCCACTTCCTTCTTCTGACTGGTTTAATGCAGCCCACCTCAAACTTCTGTCCTGTGCTGTCCTTTTCATCTCAAGAGTAGCACTTGCAACATACGTCCTCAGTTATCTGCTAGACGTATTCCAATCTCTGTGTTCCTCTACAGTTTTTATCCTCTACAGCTCCCTCTAGTATCATGAAAATTATTCCCTGATTTCTTAATGGATGTCCTATCATCCCGTTTCTTGTTCTTGTCAGTGTTTTCAATTTCTTTCTTTCCTCCCTCATCCTGTGGGGAACCTCCTCATTCCTTACCTTATCAGCCCACCTAATTTTCAACATTCTTCTTTAGCACCACAGCTCAAATGCTTTGATTCTCTTCAGTCCACATTTCACTACTTCACAATCTTGTGCCTCAGAAACTTCCTCCTCAAATTAAAGCCTATGTTTGATACTAGTAGACTTCTCTTGGCCAGGACTTCCCTTTTGGCTATTGTCAGTCTGCTTTTTATGTCCTCCTTGCTCTGTCCATCATGGGTTTTTTGCTGCTTAAGTAGCAGAAATCCTTAACTTCATTACTTCATAAACAGCAATTCTGATGTTAAGTTTCTCACTTTTCTCATTTCTACTATTTCTCATTACTTTTGTATTTCTTCAATTTACTCTCAATCCATATTCTGTACTCATTAGACTGTTCATTCCATTCAGCCAGTTGAATAACTGTTATTCACTTTCAGTAAGGATAGAAATGTTACCAGCAGATTTTATCACTGAGATCCTTTTATCTTGAATTTTACTCTCACTCTTGAACCTTTCTTTTAGTTCTGTCATTGCTTCTTCAATGTATAGATTCAACACTAGGTGAAAAACTACATACCTGACTTACACCCTTTTTAATCAAAGCACTTCATTCTTGGTCTTCCAATCTTACCGTTCCCTCTTGGTTCTTGTACATACTGTATATTACCCATAGTTTCCTATAGCTTACCTCTATTTTTCGCAGAATTTCAAACATCTTGCACTTTTTTAAATTTGTCAAAAGATTTCCCAGGTCAACAAATCCTATGAATGTGTCCTTTTTTTTCCCACTCTTGCTTCCATCACCTATGACGAAAGCCAAAATGATGATCATCTAACAGATCCTCAATTTTCTTGACCATACTTCTGTATATAATTCTTGTCAACAACTTAGATGCATAAGATGTTAAGCTGATTGTGAGATAATTGTCACTTTTGTCAGCTCTTGCTACCTTAGGAATTGTGTGGATGACATTTTTTCATTTTTTTTTGTAAGTCAGATGGTATATTGCCAGACTTTTACAATCTATACACCAATATGAATAGTCATTTTGTTGCCACTTCCCGCAGTGATTTTAGAAATTCTGATTGAATTCCCTTATACCTCATTCGATCAAAGATTCCAAAAGCTATTTTAAATTCTGATTCTTATACTGGACCCCTATCTCTTCTATATCGACTAGTGTTTCTTCTTCTATCACATCATCAGACAAATCTTCCTCCTCATAAAGACCTTCAATGTACCTTTTACACCTATCCACCCTCTCCTCTGCATTGAACAGTGGAATTTCCATTGCACTCTTAATGTTACTATTCTTCTTTTAATTTCACCGAAGGTTGTTTTGACTATTCTGTACGCACAGTCAGTCCTCCTGGCAATCATTACTTTTTCAATTTCTTCACTTTTTCATAAAGCTGTTTCACGTTAGCTTCCCTGAACTTCTTATTTATTTCATACCTAAGAGACCTGTATATTTGTATTCCGGAATTTCCCTGTGTGTTTTTGTACTTCTTTCATTGATCAACTAGAGCATTTCTTCTGTTACCATGGTCTTGTAATAGTCGTCTTGCTTATGCCTGTATATATTTTTCCAGCTTCTGTGATGATCCTTTTCAGAGATATCAATTCCTCTTCAACTGAAATGCCTACCGAGATATTCATTATCACAATATCTATAGCCTCAGAGAACTTCCAGCATATCTCTTCATTCCTCCCATTTCTTTGTACAATGATTCCCCTTGACTATTCTCTCAAGCTTCAGCTAACTCTTCATTATTACTAAATTGTGATCTGAGTATATATCTGCTCCTGAGTACACATTATAATCCAATATACAATTTAAGAAACTCCACCTGACTGCAATGTAACCTAACTGAAATCTTCCCTTATCTCCCACCCTTTTCCAAGTATATCTCCTCTTCTTGTGATTTTTTAACAGGATATTTACTACTGCTATCTGAAATTTACTGCAGAACTCAATTAGTCTTTTTCCTCTCTCATTCCTACTACCAAGCCAATATTCTCAAATAACTTTTTCTTCTATTCCTATTCCAGTACATATCCCACTTGGTCTGTTACCACTTCTAATAATGCTCACTAATTCACTTTCTTTATCAGTCTTAAAAACTGACCTGTAAACATGTTGTGATTATTTTTACATTGTGTTCTAATCATTGTTATCCAACTGTTTCAGTTGCTTGTGCTCCTTAAAACTGTCTCTGAAACCATCTTCGTCTACATTTATGCCACCATCGTCACGGTCTTGTGTTGAACACTGTAGTCACCACATAGTGATGTAACAATTAAACCCATATTTGAAGAGCTGACTTGTTAAATGAAATTAATATATTTCTAACCCTAGATGTAAGGCCCCACTGAGGTTGTCAGTTATTTCATGGAAGGGGAGGAGATGTACAAGGTGCCCCAGATCACGAACACAACAATTTTTTTTATTATTTGGGTTTTACAAAGAGGCCACCTTCACTGATACGGCAATAGTCAACCAATTCATGCTGGAATAGACCGAATTGTCATCAGGAGAGTCTCCCTGCCAATCAAATCACGCTGCAAGACCACTGACTGTGGGACTGAGGGACTCTAGGAGTCGCAGTTTAAAAACTTATTGCTCTTCTATTCCAAGTCGCTGCCACAGCAGACACTAAATAACTTTGTCTTCTATACATCTGCATTTCTCTTCTGTTTCAAGTTGGGTCTACAGCTACTGGAGCTACATTCTCTCACCTCCCTGGCAATCCTTACCATTTTCAATACATCCATTGTGGATTACGAGATAAGAAAGAAATGCCACAATATGTTTGTCTTCCATTTCCTGGCAAAGTGTCATATAAATTTCCAAATCTTTTCAGACCACACTGACAATAAACTACAAAATATAATTGTTCACAATAATTAAGCCACTGGAGATTGGCATAAAAATTCTGGCATATACAAACTTACATGCTACTGTGTTTGCTTCTACGTAGGTCACACAGGGAGAAATTTTGCAACCTGCTACAAAGAACGTATGTATGTCCTCCAACACAAAAACTTGAATAAGTCCAGTGTTGCATCACATATTGGTCATGATCAACACACTGTTGGTGATTATCAACGAGAATCTTTCTGTGCTACACATCACTGAGACAGATTACAGATGGACCCCTTTGAACAATTACAGATTTACATCCACAAACTAAAATCATCCCAAAAAATCCTAAATGAGCAAACCAAATCAACACAAAAACATTTCTTCAAGCCACAACATCCCAGCACCAAAACAACAAAAATGATAACAACAACACACATTCATATTCCTACAAAAAATTTTGTTCTGCTTGCCATGTAACAACTGTGCCATTCTGTAACTTACAAAAAGTTTTTCCATTAAGAAGTAAAATCCCACTCTCTCTGTTTACCTTTTGTTTATCTGTTAACCCATATTAACATTCTGTTGCCAATACAAAAACACACTTGCAGCTAGCAAAATTTACTGATATATAATATCTGTACTGTACTATAAAACAATGTAGCTCTTGCCAAAGATCATGATGTAATAAAGTGTAATATCTATCATATACATATTCTTTGAAAAACATCCAGTGTTTACTTTCGGTGAATCAGTGTAAAACCAAGTGCAGCTAAATATTGTGTATATTTGTGTACATATCTTAATAACGTACATTATAGGAAGAGATCTGATACAAATACCAGAAGGCAGTGCACTGTAAGTACCAAAAACGTAAAAATCTTTCAGATTCATAAATATTTTGTCACAGATTACTAAATATCCATCATTTCCGCCAGCAGCATCAGCACTGCATCTAGCTACACTTGGTCCACAACATAATGTTCTTGTAACACTTCTATCTGATGATGAGCCTGCAGTGGCTCGAAAACATGTTCATGGTTGAATAAATAGTAAAAATAAAAAAAAAACATTGGCTGGATATTTATTATCATATAAATCGCCAATCGTTACCATAAAATACTCATGAGAAAATAAAATGATATAGTTCCTTTTTTATAATAATGAATGCTATATATTATTTACAAGCTCTCATCTGTTTCCAGCCCTGACTATCTCCCCGCACAGTAGAACTTTTTTTTATACCTGCACAAAATGTTTCAAAAAACTGACTACAGGAGTGAAGTTTTGAGTGATGCTTTAAAAACAGTTCAATTTCTGAAAAACTTTATTCAGCTGTAGAATGGATATTAGATTTTACAGTGTGAGAGTAACTATTTCAGAGTACATTATGTGTTAGCGTCCGCAGACGAAAACATAAATGTACTGGAGGACCATGAATTGAAGAGAATTGTACAATGATCTGAATCCATTCATACTGTAATGAAACATGAGAGTTGAGATAATCACTTACTATTCATAGGTAAGGTAACCAACAAAATATACAGCTTTGCCATTTACATGGTATGTGCGTCCAAGAGCTAAGGACAGTCGCCTGAGCGACAGCCCATTCACCACTGCTAAATCTCTCCCTCGCCACGGTGAGTGTACCGTTAGGTGCCCTTGGAAGGGTGACCCACTGACCACTGTCCCTCATGTACAAATACCTCCAGAGAGGGCAGCACTGTCCAGAGACTCAGTCAAATGTAACAACCGAACATACCAGCCGCCAAAGAAACATTAATTTCTTTCCAGCATAATACAAGTAACACAAGTCCTGCCACATCATAGAAAATAACAGAAGTAAATACACACAAATTTGCATCCTTCAATCAGGTATTCTGTCCATAGAGTTTGTAACTGGTACCTGGAAATCACAATCACATAAACAAATACACATTTAAACATAAAAAATGGTGAAATACACTGAGTCTGTTGCAAGGTACACACAAGACAAACGGAGAAAAACACACAAATAAAAAACACGAATACACTGTTCAATTTTCCATCACGCCACTCGGTAAAGGACATAGCTTGCAGATTGGTCTCTTGAAAACCCCTTGCAGTGTGTGAATAATGGCCACTCACACCATTCCATCGCTCCCAGGGTGTACACCTTCAATGACGGAAAACTTCCAACATAAGGGTAGCAGGTTATCTTCTCTTATTATGACAAAGCACCAAGTTGTACATTCTGACTAGGGACCATCCACTTGGCCCGCTGCTGCAGATGATGCAGGTAGTCAGATGACTAGCACCGTCGAAAGCCTTGATGCAGTAGTTCTTACCTTGTGAGCAAGCTTAGGTCGGCTGTACCTAGATCCGGTTGAGGGATCAGGAAATGACCTTGGGTGAGGGCTTGGGGATCAGTAGGATCGCAAGACAGTGATGTGAGAGAACAAGAGTTCAAGCAAGCCTCATTCTGGAAAGTCAGGGTTGTCAACTCTTCGAAAGTGGTGACGCAGGAGGAATGAAGTGCCAGTCGATGTCTTCTTCGCGCATAAAGCTTTTCACCTGTGTCTGCTGATAATGACTGCTCAAAGCAGTTTGTAACTCGTGAAGTTTCCAACTAGCTCCAACAAAGTTTCTCCAGTTGTTGCTGTATGGGTTTTGGCACCTACTCCGCCATGAAACAAATCTTCTGAGGGCTGACAGGAATGCTTCAGTCATCATCTTGCCAACTATCTCCAAATGCACTGCTCATGTAGCCAAACACACAAACAGGGCAACATAGCACTTTTCTTTTAATTTGGATCTCTGTGAGCCTGTTTCCACGTAGAACGGTCCTGTGTAATCAATCCCACAACTGAAGGAAGGCCTCACAGCTTCTAGCACGTGGGCGTGGCAGGTATCCCATGAGGTGCTGTGCAGCATTCGCCTTTAATTGCTGAGAAGTCAAGCACTGATGCAGAAAATACTGGATTGCATTTCGTCCATTAGGTATCCAGTATTGCCTTCTGAGAGATGAAAGCAACAGTTGACACCCAGCGCGAGAAAGATGATGATGTTTATTTTCCACTATTAGTCGTGTGAGGTGATGGTTAGGTGGCAGTACGAGTTGATGCTTCTCCTCTTATGATATTCTCTATCATATCATTTTGTAGCCTGCCTGCAACCCGTAGCAGTCTCATGTCATCGAGTATAGGATGCAGTGATTTGAGATTGCTGTTTTTATCCAATAGCTTTATGGTCTTCAACTGGTAGATTTTCACTATGTATGTATCGTCTTGTGCTATCCTGACACACTGTAGCAAAATGTCCTGCAGTTCACTGCGAGACCATTCACCAGTTGCTCTCATTTCCTTTGCAGTCTTTCAGTTATTAATGAATCTAAGACAGTGTGCCATTATCTGCTGTAATTGTGACAACTTTGAGAATCGACAGATGATACCATCGTGAATTGCTCTGCTGATGTGACAAAGGACTTTAGCTCTTTCTTCTGACAGCTCCTGGGCTGCAGAATCACTAGAAGTGTTTATCACAGGCCATGAAGTGATGTCTTCCTTAGCCCAAGCTGTTCCTTCCCATCACAGGCTGTTTTCTTACAAGTCAACTGGAGACACTCCTCATGAAGCTGGGTTTTCCATTGTAGATACATGGTTCCACACTGCAGCTGCTGTATTTTCCTGTATCTCAGTGACACAGTTCCCCACAAACGTCCTCCAATGCATGGGTGGAGATGCGAACCATGTCAGTACAATGGATGAGTCAGTCCACAAGTAAGTTCACTCTATGTCTATACCCAGCGAGCGAACTACATGCTGTAGTAGTTGCAACAGCAAGAGAGCACCACAGAGTTCCTGGCGAGGTAAGGACAACTTTTTCAATCGAGACACTCATGTTTTGGAACTTAATAATTTGAAACATGTGATTCCATGATGATTAGTAGATCATACACATATACAACAGCCATAGGCCTTCTCTGAAGCATGGCAGAAACCGTGCAGTTGAATGCTGACAAGTTTCCCTTCTGTAATCACTCTACGATCAACATGAATATTATCAATCATACGAAGCTCTCTGTGTAGTGTCTGCCACATGCAGTTCAACTCTTGATGCAAAGGCTCATCTCATGTTAACTGAAGCTGCCACAGGCGTTACAAAAAGATTTTGAATGTGATAACAATGAGACTGATAAATCCCAGAGGATCAAAAATGGATGACGTGGTAGTCAGTACAATGCATTTTGTGAAGCTGTAGACCTTACGTGCCGGCTTGACAGTATTCACAACATGGAACTGATCAGCAGCTGGATCCCAGAGTAAACCTGAACTTTTAATATCCTCATCATTATCAAGCCGTAAGGGTACTTTTGTCACTTAACTATGAGGGGATATTTTCGAAGAATTCCACACTGTTACTAGACCACCTTTCTTCAAAAGTTTTGAGAAGTCTTGCTGGACTTTGATTGAAACCTCTACTGTATCGCAACCTGAGATACAATCATCCCCACAGAAGTCATTAGTAAGAATATTTGCTGCCTTGTTACATCTGCCCTCTTCATGAGCTAATTGTAACAGTCATCTTACTGCAAGAAAAGGTGCACAGGCCATTTCCCATGTGACTGTCTTTAACTGGTATTCCTGCAGTAGTGCAGATCTGTCACTCTTCCACAGTATTCATTGGTAGGCACGATCTTCACCTGCTACCAGAACTTGTTGATACATCTTCTCTGTGTCAGCTGTGAAGGCGATGCAATGCGTGCAGAAGTGTAATATTATGGAGCACAAATCCTGTTGCATTATTGGTATGACCATCAACAAACTGTTTAGTGACAAATTGGAGCTCGTTTTGGCCGAACAATCAAAAACTTTTCGTGTTTTGGTAGCCAAGTTGGCTTCCTTAAAAACTGCATAGTGTGGCATGTAGTATGAAATGGCAGCACGTGTAGCTACTGGCTCCATATGTCCTAAGTCTTCATATACCCTCATAAACAGTTTGCATCTTTCTTTAAGCTATGGGTGTCTCGCCAATTTCTGTTCAATCTGACAGAAGCGTTTTGCTGCAGTGTTTCCATTCAATCTGAGAGAAACATTTTGTTGCAGTGTTGAAAGATTTGCCTAATTTATCTGGCTCTTCATGAAATGGAAGATGGACAACAAATCTGTCTGTGGAATCTTTCATCGTGTGTTGCACAGAGTGTGCTTCACATTGTTCCCCTTCTTTTGTCGTTACATCATGATTCAACTCTTCTATCTCTCAAAATTTCTTCCAGAGAGTTTGAACATCAGTGTTCATTTCTACAAAGCATGATACGACCAGCCCCCATGACGAAATGTTGTGCTCTACCGTTTGATACTGACCAGATATGACCCAACCTAGTTCTGTCTCTTGAAACACAGGATGATAAGTTTCTATGGAGATAGTCCTCGATTTGTGAATGTGAGGACAAAATTCTGTTCCTAGCAACACATCAATCTTTCCAGGTGACCAAAACTCTAGATCAGCGAGTTGTACATTTGACAAGTGCCACGTACTGGGATCAATTACTTGTTCAGGCAAGGTGTCAGTTACCTTTGGCAAAACTAAGCATTCAATGGAAGACATAAAGTTGCTTACGCAGGAGCACACTAGTATAGACACACGGTGTTTTGTTTCTGAGTGGATTGCACCTATTCCTTGAATCGGCACTCTGCTGTGTAACCTTTAAAGTGTGAGGCGTTGTGCACATGCTTCCGATATGAAGCATGACTGTGACCCAGAATCAAATAAAGCATGACAAGTCTGCCATTTTCCACGGATATCCTGCAACCTTATTCTCGCTGTTGCAAGGAGTACTCATTTTCCTGGACTGATCTTCAGTGAACAACAGCTCAATGTAGTTGACAAATGTCTGACATTGTGTGTGTGTTGCATGTCACCTGTACACTCCTTCCTTGGTGCATCTTGTGTCCGTTGTGATTCTGTATGTAATAACGTGCGGTGTTGTTTACCACAGGTATGACAGGTAATAGAGTTGCATTAAGAAGCCCTGTGATCATTCTTCAGACAGTTGTAGCACAAGTTGTTGCGCATCACAGCAGCCTTGCATTTACAACACATGGCTTGAATTCGCTACACTTGTGCAGCGCAGCAGGCTGGTAGCATAGGACACATGCAGTATTTGTAGCAACGTATGTCTGTTTCAAATGCCCACACTGCTTGGTGTAGGGTGCATTCTGATGTTTATTAACAGTTGGGCCGTGACGTTTTGGTGCTATATTCTTGGCTATTTCTACAGATTTACATATATTCTCAAGAAAGGCACAAGCTTCTTTAAATGTTGGAAAGCTACTCAAACTCAGACTGGCTTCAAACTCTGTTCTTATAGAATGTTCAACCCTTTCTATAAGGAGCTGTGATGTAATTACGGCTTGCAAAGATACATCTAGCTGTAATGCCATCAGCGCATGCACATTGCTTAAAGCTTCATTTCGTAGTGCATGAAGTTCACTTGAACATGGCTTTGTCATTGCCGGTGGTAGCGTTAGCAGTTTCCTTAAGTGTGCTGATGCAATCAGTCGAGGATTATTGTATCTATTACAGACCAAATCAAAGGACACCTTAAAGTTAGTAATAGTCACAAGGAGATGGGCAATTACATTGTGTGTTTCACCTGTTAATGTATTCAGCAAATGATGGTACGCTGCAGGCTGAGCCTCCGTTTTGTTCTGTCGACACTCATTGCTGCCATTCTGCCAATGGATGGCTGTCACTGCATATTACTTTGTCAAATCCATCACAATATGGCCCAGAGGACCAAAATGTTAGCGTCCGCAGATGAAAACGTAAATTTACCGGAGGACCATGAATTGAAGAGAAATGTATAGTGGATCGAATCCATTCAGATTGTAATACAACATGAGAACTGAGATAATCACTTATTATTCATAGTTAAGTTATCAATCAAAACATACATCATTGCCGTTTACATGGCACCCGCGACCACAAGCTAAGGAAAGCCGCCTGATTGACAGCCCATTCACCATTGCCAAATATCCTCCCTCGCCAAAGCGAGTGTACTGTTAGGTGCCCTCAGAGGGGTGGCCCACTGACCACTGTCCCTCATATACAAATACCTCCAGAGGTGGCACCACTGTCCAGAGACTCAGTCAAATGTAACAACAGAACATTATTCTTTTCTAACCCTTTAAATTATTGTGTATGATTATTTATATACTAATATTTCTTATTGGGTCCATTGGATAATAGGTAGTTTACTTACTTGATTCTGAAGATGTCATAATTTTTTAAGAATTCCAGTTACTGCAGAAATTTCTGTATACTCAAAGGTTGAACTTCCCATGAGCCCGTTTACTCTTTATAACGCATTGAACAAGTTCTGTAAACTTGGATTTGGCATGCTACTGTTTACACATGGTATCTGTTCAGATTGACTCAACTCATTAACTCTCCTGGCAAGTAAGATGGTAAGGAGCTCTGGTTGCCCCCGACCACTCAAACTACTAAGAGTTTGTATGTGACTCAGATTCAAACTAATAGTGGTCAATCAAAGCAGTACCCCGCTACGTGTACAAGCCTAATACAGTTGGTCTGTAATACATTTTGCAGAAACCTTCTACAAAATATACAGTTTTTCTCTGTTCCATACCAACTGTTTTTCCAACAATGTTCAAGTTTTGTTTACCTTTGCCTGGAGAGAGAGGGGAAAAACACTCACCCTTTCAGGTTTAACTTATGCTTCATGAAAAACTTGTACCTAAATAACAAGTGAGATAGGTGCGAAAAACTTTAGCTTAAAATTAATGAGAGACAAAAAACAAACTGCTCACCTGAGGTGGTGGTTGTCCTGTTAACTTCCTCCTGGTGGATGAGATATCATCATCTGGAGAATGCTGTTCATATATCTGTGACGTTAATGTACTGGTTGGTGAACTGCCTGTCTGTGTAGATGGTAAAAGTGTAGTTTCCTGATCAATATTGACCACACCACTTGTCTCTTGTTCCTAAAGGAGATAAGACAATTACTACAGAAGCTATTATCAGAACAGTTAGGGCAGAATGACTATGTGGTTTCTTCAAACTCTCATACTGCTAACATTTTCAAGTAAAGCATCCTAGCTGAATTCAAAAATACAAAAACTCTTATTATCTTGAAACTGTTCCTGGTAATTTAGAGTATTACAATTAATTACTGAGACATGTGCACAGGAAGGAATGCTACTTCAAACTAAGCTCAGAAGCAACAGAATGTAAAGGCAGAACATTGAGATGAATTAAGAAACTGCACTGAAATTGACATGGCAGAAAAGGAAAGAGAAGGAGAACAACAGCCAAAGCAACACAAAAGTGTATATGATATCTAATGAAACTGAAACATCAAACAGATGTACTAACAAGCAGGCACATAAATTTGGTCTCAAAACAACTACACATTAGTGGATCATCATAAAATCAATCACACCAGCCTTTCTGGCCTAATTATACAATACAGACCTTACCAATTGTATGGGTGGAAGAGTACTACTTTATGGGGATGGGAAAAACAGTGAGGAGGGTACTCCTCATTTCAGTGACAATGCAAAGTGTTTGCAGCCATGGCACAGGAAGTTGTTAGCAGCTCTTATGTGAGATGGTAATGGGCAATAAGTGCAGTGCTCCTTTGCATTTGCTTAGTGGGGCTCACTGGAGTGTTAGGTATATGAGAGATAAAGCACAATAGATTTATTTGTAGATCACCTGTCTGTGGAGGTATAGGCAAGGTCTTCAGCACAGTGAGTAAGGAGTTATTCATTTTGATGATCTGCCGTTCTCAGGCCACCCAAGGAAACAGTCACATCATTTACCAACTCCACATCTCTCTCTCTCTCTCTCTCTCTCTCTCTCTCTCTCTCTCTCTCTCTCTTTACGTGCCAGCTATTCATTTAGATGATTGGATGAACGATCCCTGACAAACTGAGGCCAAGGGCAAGGTTGATTATCAAATGGCGCAGCATGTGCAGAGCACAGCATGGTTGATTTTAATGGCTCCTTCACAACCTGTCACAGCTGGACCCCCCCCCCCCCCCCCTCCAAACATTAGCTTCTCTGTATTGCACTGGTAGGTGCTCCCTTAGCATTTCCTTTTGTTCCACAATCAACTTGGTCTCAAGGTCTGTTAGTCCTGTTCTTCACTATTCTCTGCTCTTGTTTGCATCCCTTTCCATCCCCCCACCACAAACTTTCTACCCCTCAACAATGCACTCTGGCCAGCTCACTTTATTTACATTCACAGGTCTATCCACTTACTCTCTCTACTGTGTCATTCTCCCTCTATTCAATCCTCACCTTCCCACATTTACATGTTCTGCAACACTATACAATGTGACTGTCTTCCCCTACATTGGATCAATCTCAGTTGGGCAACATTCCTGTTCCCTTCCCTTGTTGTTCAACCCTCTCCTAGACCGTGCCTCCTCTTCTCCTTCCTTTTTTGTCTCTAATGCACTACCCTACATACAACCAAACGGCAGTGTCACAACAACATAGTGGTTTACCTGTGGTGTGGTGTAAAGAAGAGGGAAAATTTTGGAAGATTAGCTATAATTTCCTATCTACTGCTTAATGCCTCCAATATATATTGTTTATTTGCTCAATTTGGTCTTCCGAAAGTTACAAAGCAACACTTATAAACATGCACTTTGTGTATCAATATTATCAACACCTTCTATCACTGTAACTTTTCCAGAGCAAAAATTATTCTGTAACAGTGCTGTCTTCTGTGGTAACAGATTTATATGGACAAAATATACTGTGGTGATCAAATTATGAAGTGAATGTCAAAAAGAGATTTTGATGATTCTGATGGAGACAGTTCAATAAACCTACTTCTATCCTTACATGAATATAATTCTTAAAAAATGAAAAGAGACTCTACGTTACATCCATCACAGAAATAGTAACTCAATTACATTAGTGGAAAGTTCTATTGGATAGACAAAAAAATCTGCTCACAAAGTGGCAGCACGAAGAAACACACACAAAAGTTATCGAATCATGAAAGTTTTCGGAGCCAGTGGCTTCTTCTAGCAAAAGGATTGTAGGAAAAGAAAGAGAGATGAAGGAAAAGAGAGATGAAGGAAAAGAAAGAGAGATGAAGGAAAAGGGTTGATGAGTTTTAGAAAATGGAGCATCGGAGACTTACAAGATGGAATGAGAAAAAGACTGACTGTTGGGGACTGCACTGGGCAAGATTTAAAAACCTGAGGACTTATAGGTAGAAATACTATAATCTGAAAGACAGAGATCACTAACAAAACATGATGCAAAAGTTAAGAGTGGAAAGTTATTGTGCAAAAGTTGAGAGTGGATAGCTAAGTGCATTATTCATGGACAGGTGAGGGGAAATAGATAGATGAGGCAACTTCTGGGGTCCTCACATTCAATCCTGGTACAGCTGATGCCTCCAATAAACAACTTAGCAGTACACCTCTTGCCATTCAGTACTGTCCTGGTCTGGAATGTGTTAATCAGCTACCACAACATGGCTATGACTTCCTAAAATGATGTCCTGAAACATTCTGTCTGAACTTTTTTTGTCACCCTCCTTATTTCTGCAATATCCTTATCCGACTCTATGTTCCTTCTGCACCAATTTCCCTACTCTTTGGCTCCTACTCCTTGACAGTCCCCACTGTAAGACTTGGCCTATCCACCCTCCTACCACCACCTATAACAGCCCTGTAATTGGGAAAAAATGTATTTTCAAAGCGAGAGCCACCTGTGGAACGTCACTTCAGGTGCCAACTGTTTTCTAAATACTGTTTGGTCTTCTACATTGCTATGAATACCACCAGCTTATCAGTCACAATGAATGGGAACAGATAGGCTGCTTATACTGCAACACACAATGTCCTGTTGCAGAGCATGCTCTCTGACACGACAGTCTTGATCTTGGTGCTTGTTTTATCAAACTTGCCATCTGGTTCCCTCACCCCAATACCAGTTTTTCACAACTCTACAAGTGGGAACTGCTGTTGTAACAGCTCATTGGCTCTCACCAACCAACTGGCCTAAATTTATGTCAATTTCCTTGGTCTCAACATTTCTTTCTACAACTACTCCTTTTCTTCATTTCCATTTTCTGAACTTTTCGTTTTCTGACTTGTCTATCCCCCCCCCCCCCCTTCCCCCACCCAAATCTGTCTACCACGTACAATGCACTAGGTTTTCTGATCTTACTAATCCCTGAACAATGTTTTGTTAGTAATCTCTATCTTTCTTATTACCTAACTTCCATCTTTAAGCTCTCACGTTTTCAAATACAGTCTAGTGCAGTCCCCCAAGAGTTAGTCTTCCCTTCTCACCCCGTTTGCCAATTACACCCTGACTTGTGATTCTGGGTGACTCTTTTGTAACTCTCCCATTTCTTAAAGCTCACTAGTTCTTTTCCTTCATCCCTCTTCCTTTCCCTTCCACCCTCCTGCCACAAGAAGGAGCCACAGCTTGCACATTTCCTTAACTTTTATGTAGGTTTTCTCCTGCTGCCATTTGTCAAGTAGATTTTTTTATTGATTAGTCACAGAAGAACACAAGCCCTGAGTTGCTGAAAGGCACATAAACAAGACTGAAAACTTTGCTAGCTTTCAAATTAGCAACAGCCCTTCTCAAACACACACACAAATTTGTGTAGCTACATTGTACCACCTGATTACATTACACTGGCACCGTAGCTATGAAGCTTGATTGGGAAGAGGGGTTGTGTCCGGTGGAGTAGGCAAGGGGAGAAAGATGGTGCAGAGTGAGAGGGAGAATAGGGGAAAGGAGTGTGGCTTCAGCTGCCAGAGGTTGTGGTCTTGTTTGTGTGTGTGTGTGTGTGTGCGTGTGTGTGTGTGTGTGTGTGTGTGTGTGTGTGTGTGTGTGTTCCGTTATGACAAAGGCCTTGTTGGCTGGAAGAAAAGAAAAAAATCCTGTTTTGTGACAGTTTTTTTGTTGTGCCTATCTGCGAGTCAGCATTTCTACTATATGGTGAGTAGCAACTATCCTTTTCATAATACTGTTACACTCCATCCTGGATTTTCCACTGTTTAATTCTTGTAGTATACAGAGCTATTGAGTTGTACATATTTTGCAATTCAATCGAAGTGATAACGTATGATTCTGCTCTATCTGTGACGGGCCATGAGGTTTTTGAGATTTAGAATTTGTTCTGGGCAAAATCTTCCTTCCCTAAAACCCACTTTGTATTCACCAAGCTGATGGTCTAATTGGGGTTCTGCCCTGATTAGTAAGACTTTAGAACATATCTTGTATGTTATGTCTAGGAATGAGACCACTCTGTATTTGTTGGGATCTGTTTTGGACCCTTTCTTATGGAATGGGTGGATGAGGGCAGTCTTCTATTCATGTGGAATTTTTTCATTTTATTTATCAAAATTTTTTTTCAAATATGTTTTGGAGAGAGTCGACAGCATTTTTGTTGACATTTTCCCACAGTTCAGCTGTGATTTGTTTTTCTCCCGAGGCCTTATGGTTTTTGAGATTTGGAAAGACGGATTGCAGTTTCTCAGTGGTGGGTGGTTCAAAGTTATGGTTGGTTGTTAACGTGTTACAAGTCCATTTTTTCTATGGTTTCTTCACAGACCAAGAGGTTTCCGAAATATTCTGCCAATATTTTGCAATTATCACTGTTGTTGTAGGCAATATTTCCACTTTTGTCTTGGAGTTGTATGGTCAGTTGACTGTATTATTGTTGTTATTATTGTTATTATTATTATTATTATTATTATTATTATTATTGAAATGTTAGTAAATTATAGATATTAATTTTGTCACACATATGTTTCATTTGTTTTAATAGTACTTACATCAAAATCATTTTGATCTTCCATGTCAGGGACAGATCTTGTAGAAGCTGGCTCTACAATTGCTGCGTGTTCTGAAAATGAATACATACATAGGTGGTAAGTAATAACATTCTCTTATTTCTCAAAGGTTTGAATCACATATCACATAACCAACTGAAACCACAAACAAAAGTTTAAACTTCTACAAGGAAATACTTCCAAAATCCCTTAGAAGTTACAAATACCTGTCTTAATACACATGGCATAAAAAGGAAACCCCCTGAAGTGGTAAGCAACCATTGTACATTGGCTTAGCAAGAATACGTAAAAATTTCTTGATTGCAAATCAAGACAGTCACAAAAATCAAGTGACTAAATGTGTGTTTCAATCTGTCAGTCTTCTTCTTCATGCATGTATTTTCACCAGGGTGGTAATACAATAGAGACCTCTTAACCTACATAGTCCAACAACTAAACTGTTCCTCTCTCTGGACAAATTATTTATGGTCTCCCACCTGGCTTAACGGTTTCTACATTAGCACAATTTAGGTTTCAGATTGTACGATGACACTTGCAAAACATGGGCTACTGTACCCCTGAATCCTTTGCAGTCCTTCCTGAACGTTGATATTTCATTTAACATAGAAATCATCAAACTTTCCTTTAAACTCTGTGGTATCATTCTTCAAATACGTCATGAGATCACTGGAAGTAAAATATCTCCCTCTAGTAACAGAGAGTAAAACCTACTTCTTGCCATTGGAGCAGGGCCATTAATAATGCATGTGCATACATCATAAAATCTAACACAAATGTTGTGAGGATTAAACATATACAACTTATCAGCTAACCAACAATAGGCACCAAATGGAACTCCTTACAGATTACAACTATGTGCCAGAATGAGACTTGAACTCAGGACATTTGCCTTTCACGGTCTGACTGAGCTACCCAAGCACAACTCATGACCCATCCTCACAGCTTTATTTCCGCCAGTACATAATCTCCCACCTTCCAAACTTCACAGAAGTTTTCCTGCACAGGAGAACTTCCTGGCAGATTATAAATGTGTGCCAGACCAAGACTCGAACTTGGGACAGTTGCCTGTCGGGGACAGAAGAACCACCATGAAGTTTGGAAGGCAGGATATACGGTACTGGCAGAAGTAAAGCTCTGAGGATGTGTCCTGAGTTGCGCTTGGGTAGCTCAGTCAATAGAGCACACTTGTCTGCTTGAAAGTTTCATATCAGCACACACACACTGCTGCATAGTGAAAATTTCATTCTGGAAACATCACCTGCTTTCACTTTAAATACAAATCATGTAGACTTCAGGGAAGTGTTCTACCTTGGCACTGTCCCATTAAAATGTGTCACATTGAGGTGTACACATGGACAAAAAAACAAAAAGATTCATGGAATTTTCCTAGATTTCCCCGTTAAAAATACAATTTTTTCCTACATGAAAACACAGTATACCCTTTGTGAAAGTATTTTGTTCTGTGTTAATTGACAATATAATTTCTCTCGGAGCTGTAAAACTTACCAATCCTTTGAACTTTAAGGAATGACACCCAGGTGGAGAAGGGCGGGAGTGTGTGTGTGTGTGTGTGTGTGTGTGTGTGTGGGGGGGGGGGGGGGGGGGCGACTGAATTTCACAAAATACCAGCACAACAGCTCTCTAAGTACTTAAATTGAGAATGTGATGGGCTTTTGTCAGGCAATCATAGCTCATGTCATGTAATCTTGCCAGCTAGTGACGGCAGATATTCAAAACAGTACACGTAATGCAGTCAGCCTATTGCAACATGACTGTTAAAGCAGTATGAAGACATAATATAGGAAAGGTTAATGGTTTAAACTGAGATACGTACAGTATTGCTACAAGAAAAACTAAGCATTCACATGGCTTTAGAGCTTTGGCACAACTTTTCTAGCTACGGGCATTTGCATAATTGATGATTGGTTTTGTAATTTCAGCTCGCTCTGCAAATCCCTGCTCATGGAGCTCCCTCACTGTTGTTTTAGTGTCGACAGAGTTCGCGAGCGTGACATTCAGTTCTGCAGTGACTTTTTGCGGCTGTCATCCTCTTAGTTTTTGTTGCAATCCTCTTCAATGACCATCTGTCATGATCACTCAACATATGATAACTGTATGGGATATAAATCTTCGATACAGTGCCTCTTGAAACACTGAACACTTCAACTTCCTTGGTTACAGAAGCACCCACCACATGAACACCAACAATCTGCCCATGTTCGAATTCACTTCGATCCGACATAATCAACTCACAACCACACATAACACAGTTCTGACCACAACTGACACTTGCAACAGTGTATCTGACACTTGCAACATATTGAGAACATTGCACAGGTTCTGCTTGTGGTCAAATACAACAGCACAACCTACATGCTTGGCTAGCCACTGCATTTATGTTTAAGCATGCATTTCTCATAGGGTTTCCATCACACACACACACACACACACACACACACACACACACACACACACACACACACACACAAACGCGCACGCATGTCCATGATGTTGTTGTGTCTTGTTATATTAGCTGCGTAATTCACATCCTGATTCTAATAAAAAATTTTAGTCAGTTCATGGAATCCACATACAAGAAATGTGCCAATGTAGCTTTTGAAAAATATGCCACTTAACTTTTCAGACCAAAATACACAGCTTGAGTTTCAAACATAGCAAGAATTGAAGACTTTATTATGCTGAAAAGTGTGTAACACTGAAGTGACAAATAATGGGTGTGTTTAACCACAGGACTGGGTCCAGGGCTGGCCAATGGTTAGGGGTGCATCAGAGATGAGATATCTCATGTGAGCTAAGAGACCCAGTATGGATGCCATCTATCCTGGGTAGACCCCTCCTGAAGGGAACGTGTGCTTTGTGTCAAGAGTCAGGATGCAGCAAATTTTCGAGCAGCACTGTGCCATTAAATTTTGCATCACACTGGACATGTACTACAGAGGCTGTGTGGTGTACAAAGATAAAGCCATGTCTAGAACACAAGTTTTAAGTTGCATAAATATTCGAAGATGGCCAGTATCAAATAAAAGGTGAAAAACATGTTAACATCCAACATCAAACTGAACCAGTGATAACATTTCAAGCTCACTATGTTGATGGGTGTGGATGCGTTAAAGGAGGACATCATATTTTCCCAGGTGCTGTGGGCATGTTAATGCATGCCAGTCTGCCTTTGCCCCCGTTGCTGTGGACATGTTGACTTGCTTCATTCAAACAAAATAGGTTTTCATGTCAATGACTCGCATTCAAGTTCATGCATGTTTATATGGGTTCACAACCAAGGATCAAACACATGTGGTGCTGTTTCCAGTAACATGTCAAAACTGCAGGAGAACCTGAATTGAGGAGAATGTTTACGTCACGTGATATACAGCTTCATAGTGTACAACTCAGAAGCAGCTTGAATGTTTATCATCTGCAGTTCCAGAGGCATGCTTGAGAGAGAGAGAGAGAGAGAGAGAGAGAGAGAGAGAAATGACAAGAAGACAGGCAGGGGGAGGAGGAGAAACGTGAAATGCAATTCTGACAGTCTTTTACTACTTAGTGGGATGTGTTTTCCAAATGTCTTAGCAGGGAAACACTTTGAAATTAGCGTGCTAATTTATAGGTGGGCAATTCACCCAAAACAGAAAGTTTCTTGGAAACAAGATACAAATTTAAAACTAGCGGCTTACAAGCATAATTTGTCATGTTTTCGGCTTACCATATGAATAAAAATTACTAACCAATGTCAATAAGAGGAAAGATGACAAAAGCAATACATAACTTGAGAGTTTTTGATTCTGAACTTTTCTCCAGACAAATAATTGTGCCAATAAACTCATGCTTGGCATCTGAGATGCCACAACTACATATTTGGTACTAGGGAGTGGGATATGATAACACTGAGTACGTTCTGTTATTTAAAAGTTATAGGTAATTGTCCATTTTCACAAAGGATTCAGACACTATAATATTTTGGCTTTGAAAGTTTCAAAGGGATACGTTTACTAGGTTTATGCACAGGTGAACATATTACTACACTTCCAATAACTGTTACAACAAATGTCCTGGCTTTGAGAGTTTTTATGGAAAAATTACTGTGCAAGCAGAATAAACGAAAATTTTGACACTGTGTTTATTTTGTAAGTTCTGCAAAGTATAAAATTTTAAGCATCACAGCCAACGTTTAACAAATGCTGTAATCAACACTAAATGTGGCAGAAAACTACAATGACTCAGCTGCAGATAGTTATCTATCTTCGGTCGCTCATGAAGTTAGTCAACGTTGAAGAAATACTTTAACAAACTACTAAATACGTTGATGAAAACTGTGTCATTGTCACTCTGTTTATACAAATTTTGTAGTACAGATACTTAATATGTGCTTCTTCAGTAAGAGTTCAGCCTGATAAAGTCTAAAGTACAAATCATAGAGAAGGCACCTGATATGTCGCATTCAGTAGTTATTACTGTGGATCACAATTGATGCCGATTTGACAAAAGTGATATCGCAAAATGTCCATACATATTTTTTTGATCACCCAACTTAGTAGGATGCTTTGTGGACCAAAAACGTTCAAGCAAACCACAATAAGGATGGTCCTCATCACTCACAGGCAACATAACAAACAGTATTAATCAGTAGCAGACGACAAGTGCTCCAAGAAACATCCAAATAACTCCTAACAGATTTATTCATTTCTTGAATTATAGCAGTGAGAAAAACAAGCACAACAGCAGGATTTATGATTGGGTAACAAGGAAGGAACAGCAAACAAATGAAATGAATGTGAAGACATACATCACTTTTATCACAGCCTGCTAAAATCATATAGATACGGCCAATAACCCTGTAATTATTTGCGAAAAGATCAATTTTAACATCTCTGATTTTATCATTGGAGAAACTTCAAAGTGAAAACTAACGCTGCATGTAAACTGAAGGAGGAGCACTGCTATTGGCTGCAGCGGGACATTAAGCGGAATCAGCAGCGACGGGCAAAAAAGTTTACCGGATCGGGATTAGAACCTGGAATCTGCCTCACGACAACTCACCCTCCCACCGAGCGCCATCTATCTGCAGTCTCTGTCCATTACACTCCTGTTCACTACTTAGAGATTCCCACAAGAGGTTGGACGTATTTTATTTGTGCATTCACACTGAAGAAAGAGGATCTACTACCCAGCCAAGATTATCAGTTATTTGAATTCACGGTGTCTGTTCCTTTGAAAGAATAGACGCCACACAAATCCCGCAGCAGTGTAGTGTTTCATAGCTACGGGATCTGTGTGGTATCTGTTCTTTCGAAGAAACAGACACCATGCATTCAGATAATCAAAATTAACAGTTCAAATACATTTTATGGCCAGTATATCCAGTTGCCTCAGATGCTCCCGAGATATTCAGCACAGGGCAACACAGGCTACTAGGCTAACTCAGTATTTAATAACAATACACTCCATGCAGGTAGCCAGATTAGGTGATAAAGACTCAGTGCTCAAAACTGTATGTAAAAGCCATGTTTGCTTTAATCCAAGTGTTGAATTTAGTGAAATATACTGCATAATGGATTGCTGAGTGCAAATGGTGTGTGCAAACTTAATGCCAAAGGTTTTAGCAGAGAACACACAAGCAGCTGAGATTTTTTAGAACAGTCCAGGGAGTAACAAGAAGAGACAGATTTAAGGAATTGATAGTTTAAATGAAAATATTAAGGAATACAGAAGGGAGTGGAAATAACATAAAGAAAGGATTCCAAAACAACTGCTGTAGAACATCCCTATAGGAAGAAGGAATATTGGTAGACTGAAGAGAAGATGGATGGATTAGTAAGTAACAATGAATCAACTGCCCTAATTCTTGAGGACGATGAAGAGGACAAGGAGGAGGAGGAAGAGGTCTGACAACCAGTGACAAGGCTCAGGTTTTCGAATATGTTCTAGAGATCAAAAGGCAAAGAGGTGAGTGACAATATGCAGGAGTTCTTTAATGTCTGAGGATTAAGGACTGACTCACATGAAGGAAGATTACTTCATTACAATAAAAGGTATTTATGAAATACAAAGTGGTAATTCAGCTCCAACCACCTTATAGAGTCCCTATCTGGCTTTTCTTTGCGACATAAATGTAAGTGAAAATACACAGTGTCAAGGTTACACATACACTAATGTAGACTATAACAATGTAATGGATTGTTTAATTGTGGTTTACTTTTACAAGTACGATAATTCAAAAATGTTTTCTGCATTTGCCGGCGACAGTTAGTACAGCGTGCGCATGTGCTTAACTGCTTTGTTAACGTAAACACACATCAGTAGTGATGCAGACACCAGAGCATAAAGTGCTTTGCGTACTTTCTCTCGCTGAGCTAAAAGGTCTGTCACACTGACACTGTTTTCTGCGTGAGTATGGAGTGTGATCAACTGACGATATTCCCAATTACTTAACAATCAAGAAGAAGTGGAACAAGCGGCTTTGGGAAAATATAGGAGTCTGCTTTCAATTGAGAGAACTAATCCATTTGTTGCTTGGGCTCCTACAAGCCCAGAGATTGCACAACTTTATTTTTCTCCGGGGATTTATCAAGAATCTAGCGTACCAGATGGCAGTTAATGATATACCAGATTTGCGCCATCGCATTTGTGCAGCTGTCACAAATATTACACCTACTATGCTGTAAACCACTTGCAGAAAAGTAGAATACAGATCAGCAGTCTGTCGCATCACTAATGGTGCACATATCAAGTTGTATTATGTGTGTAAAAACATTCAGAGTTACCATACTTGCAGAGACATGCTATCAATAAATATCTCAACTATTTCTACATTTTATATTACTACAGTGTGTATAAATGGACAAGAAAAAAAATTCCCGGATTTTTACTGGATCTTCCAGTTCAAAACACACTTTTTCCCATGTAAAAATGCACTTCTTCCAAGGTGACAAAACACTTTTTCCATGATAAGTGACAGTATAGTTTCCTTCAGAGCAGTAAAAACATAAATCCTTTGAATGCTAAAGGTTTTATACACCAGTGTAGAACTTCCCGGCACTTAAGAAAACTAAAATCAGCAAGGGTAAAACAAAAAAAAGGGGGGGGGGAGGGGAAGGAGACGGAGAGAGGGAGGGAGGGAGGGATGGAGGGACGTTTGGGAGAGAGAGAGAGGGGGGGGAGGGAGAGGGGGAGAGGGGGGAGGGGGAGAGGGGGGGAGGGGGAGGGGGAGGGGGAGAGAGAGAGAGAGAGAGAGAGAGAGAGAGAGAGAGAGAGAAAATGCTTTTTGGAAAGATCTTTTGATGTGCAGCAACATGTACATTGCATATTTTCATATTACGATATGCTGCCTATTTTCATATTACGAAAGTATAAATTCGAATTTCGGCAAACACAGCACATTAATTTCTGAAGAATTGAAATAGAGATTGCAATGCGCTTTTGTAAGCCAATCATAGCTTATGTCACGTGATCTCACCAGCCAATGACAATGAGTATTCAGAGCATAGAACACATGATGTGGTAAGCCAATAGCAACATCACTGTTAAGTAGCACGAACACACAAACAGGTAAAGTTAATGGTTTAAATTAATGTACATAGTGTAGTTACAAGAAAAGCTAAGCTTTCATGAATAATATTGATCTTCAATAATAAGATACAAGAGAAGCTAAGCTTTCAAATGTAATACTGGTCTTTTTAGCGTTTGTTACATTTTTAAGATACATCACACGAATGTGCCAGTAAAATTTTGAACAATGATATTAATGTCTGGTGTTCTAGGTTCAAAATTATTCCAAGTGGTTGGTCCTCAAAGTGTTAAGTTTTCAATGAGAGTCAAAGGCTCTGTGATTTAAGAAATTCATTGCACATTCTCACACCTAACATAATTCGTCTTGTGTAAAAGAAAATTTCCTTTGAAAATAATGCTTTTCAAAGAACCATTTGCAATATTTTCCCGCAACCTCTTTGATATGGGTGCGTTTCAGCAGGTTTCAGAGAGCGCATGAAAATGGGTGTTACTGCGTGTGGGCAGTTACGATGACGTAGGAAGCCCGTATTTTTGAACACATATACCGGTAGCCCCACATGATGTCAAAAAAGAAACAGGACATCATAGGATACTCCGAGAGCACAGGAATTTCGTAATACATACTAAAATGCATAATTCGGCTTAAAGGACACATTCATCTGTCCATATTTGCAATGCAATAGGCCCCAACCTGATATTAAGCTGTTCAATGTGCTTTTCAAGATCCAAATTTTCAAGGGAGTACCACATGCATCTGCGAAAAAGATTAGCAAACCGACAAAAATAACTTCCTTGTTGTACAAGGCGATTAATGCTTGACTGCCAATAACATGGAAAAATAAAATCAGAAAAGTGAAACTAATAACATATTTTGGCTTTCCACAATTATGTGAATGTATTGCAGTTCACTTGATAGCTCCCAGCCACAGAAATCCGTTTTGTCTTCATTTGACATGTGGACTGTAAATGAAGAGAATGCAGCAAAATCACTAAATGTAAACATGGGTCACTACCCCCCTCCCCACTTCAACCCAGACTGCTCTGCGCATGTGCGAATCTGGCAGGTAGGTGCCCCAGAAAAATTTTTCTGGGTAGTGCGACTGCTTCTTGCTACTGCTGTAGCCATACATCAGGTAGCCAGAAGCGGAAGGTACTACTCATATGCAACTCAACTGCGCATGCACAGAAGCCTGCTGGCAACTGCTCAAAACGAACTTAATGTAAAAAGTTATGACGTCACGCTCATCATAAGTAGTTGGCTGTTATGAAGTATTCTATTGTTTTTGTCCTAAAACCTTTGACACATTTTGCTTTAGCCAGGCGCTTGTGTGTGCAATGTGTTTTGTTGTTACAAATGGCGCATTTCCTTTGCAACCTAAGTTTTATTTTGGTTATATCCTGTTGTTTACATTATATTGCTGCAGTATTAGTCTGCAGTAGTCTTTGTTAGACTATCAGTTCTTACCAGCCAAAATTACCAAAATTTATCTCAAGACTAAAACAATGAAAAATTCCCAGAATTATAAAAATTTCCCAGGCTTTTACAGATTTTCTCCTGAATAAAAAAATTCCCAGGTTTTTCCCAGTTGTTCCAGAGTGTATACACCCTGCATTATAAATTCAACCTGGACACACTGTATCTCTCCTTTTACGAAGGGGTAAAAGCAATCTTCCTCGTCTGGTCTTTAAATTGGACATTCTGACTGACAGATCTGTACATAAGCACTTATCTATAACAGTCATGCTTTGTAGAGACAAATAAATGCATCATGAACAGTTCTCCCCCATGTCATGTTATTGGCAACAGATCTTAAACGTATTTGTTGTGTCATCGTCGTCATCATCATCATCATCATCATCTTTTAAGACTGATTATGCCTTTCAGCGTTCAGTCTGGAGCATAGCCCCCCTTATATAGTTCCTCCATGATCCCCTATTCAGTGCTAACATTGGTGCCTCTTCTGATGTTAAACCTATTACTTCAAAATCATTCTTAACCGAATCCAGGTACCTTCTCCTCGGTCTTCCCCGACTCCTCCTACCCTCTACTGCTGAATCCATGAGTCTCTTGGGTAACCTTGCTTCTCCCATGCGTGTAACATGACCCCACCATCTAAGCCTGTTCGCCCTGACTGCTACATCTATAGAGTTCATTCCCAGTTTTTCAGTGATTTCCTCATTGTGGACACCCTCCTGCCATTGTTCCCATCTACTAGTACCTGCAATCATCCTAGCTACTTTCATATCCGTAACCTCAACCTTGTTGATAAGGTAACCTGAATCCACCCAGCTTTCGCTCCCATACAACAAAGTTGGTCGAAAGATTGAACGGTGCACAGATAACTTAGTCTTGGTACTGACTTCCTTCTGCAGAAGAGAGTAGATCGTAGCTGAGCGCTCACTGCATTAGCTTTGCTACACCTCGCTTCAAGTTCTTTCACTATGTTGCCATCTGTGAGAATATGCATCCTAAGTACTTGAAACCGTCCACCTGTTCTAACTTTGTTCCTCCTATTTGGCACTCAATCCATTTATATTTCTTTCCCACTGACATTACTTTCGTTTTGGAGATGCTAATCTTCATACCATAGTCCTTACATTTCTGATCTAGCTCTGAAATATTACTTTGCAAACTTTCAATCGAATCTGCCATCACAACTAAGTCATCCGCATATGCAAGACTGCTTATTTTGTGTTCACATATCTTAATCTCACCCAGCCAGTCTATTGTTTTCAACATATGATCCATAAATAATATAAACAACAGTGGAGACAGGTTGCAGCCTTGTCTTACCCCTGGAACTACTCTGAACCATGAACTCAATTTACTGTCAACTCTAACTGCTGCCTGACTATCCATGTAAAGACCTTTAATTGCTTGCAAAAGTTTGCCTCCTATTCCATAATCTTGTAGAACAGACAATAACTTCCTCCTAGGAACCCGGTCATATGCCTTTTCTAGATCTATAAAGCATAGATACAATTCCCTGTTCCACTCATAACACTTCTCCATTATTTGCCGTAAGCTAAAGATCTGGTCCTGACAACCTCTAAGAGGCCTAAACCCACACTGATTTTCATCCAATTGGTCCTCAACTAATACTCGCACTTTCCTTTCAACAATACCTGAGAAGATTTTACCTAAAACGCTGATAAAGAGATACCTCTGTAGTTGTTACACTCTTTTCTGTTTCCATGTTTAAAGATTGGTGTGATTACTGCTTTTGTCCAGTCTGATGGAACCTGTCCCGATTCCCAGGCCATTTCAATTATCCTGTGTAGCCATTTAAGACCTGACATTCCACTGTATTTGATGAGTTCCAACTTAATTTCATCCACCCCAGCCGCTTTATTGCACTGCAATCTATTGACCATTTTTTCCACTTCCTCAAATGTGATCCTATTTCCATCATCATTCGTATCCCATTCTACCTCGAAATCTGAAACATTACTGATCGCATTTTCACCTACATTGAGCAACTCTTCAAAATACTCCCTCCATCTGCCCAAGGCATCCACAGGATTCACCAGCAGTTTTCCTGACTTGTCCAAAATACTTGTCATTTCCTTCTTACCCCCCTTTCGAAGACTGCTAATTACACTCCAGAATGGTTTTCCAGCAGCTTGACCCGTAGTCTCCAACCTGTTTCCAAAGTCTTCCCACGATTTCTTCTTGGATGCTGCAATTATCTGTTTGGCTTTGTTTCTTTCTTCAACATAACTTTCTCTGTCTACCTGGGTTCTGGTATGTAGCCATTTTTGATACGCCTTCTTCTTCCTTTTACAGGCTGCCTTGACTGTATCATTCCACCAAGCTGTTTGCTTCATCCTACTTTTACACACTACTGTTCGAAGACCTTCTTTAGTCACTTCTAGTACTGTGTCCCTGTACCTTGTCCATTCCTTTTCCAATGACTGTAATTGACTACATTCAACTAACTGGTACCTTTCTGAGATCGCTGTTATGTACTTGTGCCTGATTTCCTTATCCTGAAGTTTCTTCACTCTTATCCTCCTACATATGGACCTGACCTCCTGCACTTTCGGCCTCACAATCCCAATTTCACTGCAGATTAAATAATGACCAGTGTCATCAAAGAATCCCCTGAATACACGTGTGTCCCTCACAGCCTTCCTGAATTCCTGATCTGTTATTATATAGTCAATGACAGATCTGGTTTCCCTGCCTTCCCAAGTATACCGGTGAATGTTCTTATGTTTAAAAAAGGAGTTCGTATTTGTTGCGTTCTTTCTCAAATTCATCCTTCATTGTGGTGATCAAATTAAAAGAATACAAATAAATCTCTATATTACGTCCAACAGCCTGAGTAAGTTAAAGAGCATTTTGGTCACAACTGCAAGACAAACATGTTACTTCATCTATACTGGGAGCTCCAAGACATTATGCTCATTGAGCTATTATCTGTACATAATGCTCCAAACAGTGTCTTTGTATCTGTACATACTTTCTCAGTAGTTTATCTAAGAGGTACTTGATGATGACCGAGATGGTGGTAACAACAATGTTTAACACTAAAGCAGTATTTCTTTTCTTTGCCATGACAACAATCACAGTTTTAGTAATACGATGATACTGATAAACTGTGATTCAGTGACAGGGTGATACCACAATTCCTTTATCAGACTTTTATGATTTTTCCTGTTTGGCACAATTCTCAACAACAGAAAAATGTTTACTTGTGTTACATTACATTGTATACTGAAGCATATCTATACAGAGTGTACAATAATTGATGGAGTAAACATATGCAGTTGAAAGTACACGGCACTAGAAGCAAAAAAGTCTAAGAAAATGTAAGTTAACTCACAAACCTTACAACGGATCATTGGTTACAGCCACTACTGATGTCGTCCTGTGTAAACACCACATGCCAGTACACGGCGTAGTTGTCATCTGCATTTTCGAGGCTTTGAGTTGTAAATTGAATGGATGTAACAGTACAGTACATAGTCAGAGTGCCCCTCATGTCACTTGTTCACAGTGCCTACGTTGTGTTGTTTGATTATTAGTGGTAACATAGAACATTTCAGTAATGAGGAGTAGGTGGATATCCATTTCATGTATGGTAGGGCTAATGACAATGCACAGGAGCCTGCATGCTTGTACTAAGAAGCATACCCTGCCTGATAGCACACCAAGAGTCATGTGCATCAATGCCTCCAAGAAACTGGGTGCTTTGCATAGACTGCGAGAGCATGTAGACCTTCACAAGTTACACCTGTGCTTGAAGATGTGGAACACTCTCCAGTTGTCTCGACAAGGATACTTGCCACACATATACCTGGAAAGAGACAGAATAGTGTTTGGAGAATACGCAGCACAATGCAATGTAGCCCACGTAACATACCGAATTATTACTGAAAGTGTAGCCTGCCGTGAATCTGGGAGGAAAGCAGATTTTAGCTCTCACATTGGCACAGCTAACACTGGCTACTGGGCCGAGCGAGCTGTGTATTTGCCTTGCACTGTGTACAATATGTTACACATACTCTCTATGAATTTGAAGAAGTGCTACTAAATGTTAACTGATCTTCATATTTAGCATAACAAATTCTATGGCTAACACAACCATACTGTTAGAATTTCAAATCAACAATTTCAATACATTCAGGGGTATAAATTTTTACCTAAAACGCATAATAACTGTGCTGGCATTGTGAAAGTGTGTTAGGGACTGTAATGTATTCATCTATAGTATCAATGAAACTACAACCAAGAGGATAGTTTCATATAATCTAATTTTCTTTAGTTTCATTATCACAGATTCCTGACACAGTTAAAAATACTTCAGAAAAGTATTATTTTATCGGGTTTTGGAGAGACAGAGTGTGAATGGCAGGCATACATAAAGTGAGAATATGATATTTTATCAACACTACGTAAATGTTATGTGTGAGAAAGTAGTTGTGTAAAGGGGGAAATTGTGACATATCTCCACGTGAGCTTAATTTTGTAAAAGGTAGCCAGAAGGGGCATTGAGTATTAAATTTATTAGTAATTTATTTTGTGGAAAGAAATCATATTTTGTTTTTACTAAATTTTATATAGTTTCTGAATTTTGAGATTTTTAGTCTGAGTTACTTGTGGTATACTGATTGGCTGATGTTAGAAATACCGCGAATATAGAAGTGCTCAAGATGATCTGATTGGCTGCTTACCACACTAGCCAATCGGAATTCAGCATTTCCCGCATATCTGAGTAGGGCTTTGTGCCTTAGCTCTATGAATCAAGATAGTCACTCAGGAATCATCTTCTGTCAAACACCTATGTTAAACTGTGCTGATCAAATTTGTACAAAAATGAACAAATTCGCATGTTTGATCAGTTCTTGTGTCATTGACGAAAGGCGACTACAGTATTGTGTATTTTAAGAAAGTTTCAGCTTTACGAGTCGTTTATTTTAGGAGATATTCACGTGCAAACATTTTATGCTGTACGTAAGTTCCATGTGGCATGTTTTGTGCAGATTATGGGACATTGTGGCAAGTACTTCTTTGCATGAAGCCTACTGAGTGACTGAATGGATTAACTCACAAGTTGTAATGTATCAGTGAGTATTTAGGATGTTCAGAATATCACAGTCAGTAACATTGCATAACTGATCTCAGGATATTAAATATGGACTTGATAGCAATTTCGTGTATTTTAAAGATGATAAATGGGCTCACCAGAAATTTCAGACATTTTTTCAAATGAGTCGTGCATTAACCCCAAACGAGTAAGTTTCGTGTCTCTGAGGGGCGAACTTTGGTTCTAGATTAACATTCTTTGTCGGTGGATGCAACACCAAGCTGTAGGCAACCCCAACAACATTTTATTTATAGATGATGCAGAGTACACTTGTTATGTAGTGCTTAATTATCATGTTTAATTATCATGATTCTCATCTAGGCTCCAATACATATGCTGTGCACATGTCTCCACATCAGTGACACTTCTCACTGAGAGTATGGTTAGGGGTACTAGGTGATCATTTTTCTGGGTTGTACATATTATCAAACAAACTCAGTGGACAGAATTCCCTTTGGTTTCTGCAGCATAATCTTCCACGATTGCTTGAGGATGTTTCCTTACAGCAATACCAGAGGATGTACTACATGCATGATGGAGCACAGGCACATTTTGCAGCTATGGTGAGATGACATCTAATGTGCCGATATGGTCAAAGGAGGTTTGGGGGAGGAGGACCTGTACCATGGCCTCCAAGATCGCTTGGTCTAGGACCTATGCATTTATGTGTTTAGGGCCATCTTAAAGGTGTAGTGTACATCACTCCGGTTAACGCAGTTGCAAAAGACCTGTCAATGCTTGTCAAGAATTTTGAGATGATCCAGGCATGTTCAAAAGGACTTGAAACTAACTGTGGTGACAGGTACAGGCCTGGGTAGGTACAAGGACGACACTTTGAACACCACCTTTAACTACGAGTACAGTCAGGAAGCTGTTGTGCTCATTCAAAACAACTGCACTTCTACCAAAGTATCTCCAATTACTTTTCTTAATGTTGAACAGTATTGTTCCCTTTAACCAACTGGGACAACATTTACACACAAACAAGTTAGTGGTGGTTGGTAACAACAAAGTCACAATTACCTCACAAATGGCTCATTTGCAGACTTACGTTTATTGAGACACTTTATTTCTGGTATTGTGAACTTTCAACTGTATGTGTTTACGCCATAATTATGATACAACCTGTATAGCCTACATTCAGAGGGCTGGTTCTCAGTTCAAAGGACAAAAACTGTATTTCCCTTCCAATGTGCTTGCAAGACCAAACCAACCACCACATATAACTGCTTTATTTGTTTTGAATGATGTGGTAACATGTCATTTTATGTCACTGATGAAAATAACTCTAATACTGTCATTATTCTATTAGCACGCCCTTATTTCAGAGGAGTAAAATATTACAACTTAGTAAGAGGGAAGTAACTGTTTACTACAATATTTAATGCACTACATGTTCCATTACTTAATTTGTATATAAACTTTACTATCAGCATCTATATACTACTGAAAACAATACCAATGATCATGTAAACTCATTCAAATTTCTAGAGTTCTGTATAGCATACTGGGTACATCACTCACAGGGAAATATATCGAAAGCATGAGGATATGCAGGTGGTCCAAAATAATGTTCACACAGTCCACAGCTGCCATGATGCCTTCGATTACCAGCACAGGTCCCATGGAAGCCAAGGTGAATGATCCCCATAACATAGTACTGCCGTTATCCGTTTACATCCTTGGTGTGAAGCATGTTTAGAGTACCTCTTCACCTAGATGACACATACCCTGACACGGGCATTGACATAGTGCCACCACTATCACCAGGCTTCAAAATAAACTTCATGTAACCCATTAAAGTAAATGCACAGTCAGCATTCTAATAAATTATGTATCTGAAGATGTTTATATATTTTTCATAGATTTAGGAATCTCTGACCATTCTGCATTATTCACTGAACTACCAAAGACTGAGAAAGAAATTTCATGTAACAAAAGCCATATGAAAAGGAACTTCAATGAAAAAAATTCAATTTCATTTAGAAATAGGTTATGACAGGTTGAATGACCTTACAACTGCTGTATTTCGAATAATAGTAACTTTGACAAATTTTTAAGTGGCTTTCTTGAAATATTTAATGAAACTCTTCCACTGAAAACCACATGCAACAAAACAACTAATAAACTTAAATCGATAACCCAGGGTATAAAAATTTCTAGTGCCAGGAAAAGGAAAATCTACAATGAACTGAAATATAACAAAAACAGACATTTGAATGAGCATGTTAATAATTATAAAGCTATAATTTAAAAAGTTTTGAAGACAGCCAAACAAATGGCAAACAAGAAGTTCATTGTACAACATAAAAGTAAAACAAAAGCAAGGTGGTCTGTTGTCAAATGAGAATTAGCTGTTAGTCAGTAGTAATGAAATATCTATGATTAAAGCAGATGATAGCTGTATTGTAAAACTGGCTCAAATATCAGAGTGTTTAAATGAATTTTTAAATGTGGCAAAGTCAGATGCTAATGTAGCAGAGTATCAGAGTAAAGTAAGTCCCTTTGGAATCCACCAAGAAGCTGAATATCTTATGGATTTAAAAAAAGTCACAATAAAGGGTGTGGAAAATGTTATATTATCATTAAATATAAAAACTCTGCCGAGTGGGATGGATACCCACTAAAGAGATTAAAACAGTGTATGGCATAACAGTACCTCCCCTAATTAAAAAATTCAAACAGTCTTTTGAACAGGGATGCTTGCCCAATGTTTTGAAGTATGCCGAAGTCAGACTTCTGTTCAAGAAAGAGTGGAGGGAAGACATGGGAAGCTATCGGCCTATTTCTATTCTTCCAATCCTGTCAAAAGTGTTAAGAGAAAGTAGCTACAAACCACATCAAAAACTTTAGTGTAAAAATGATATTATCATAAGTAATCAATATGGATTTCAATCCAGAAAAAATACTCTGGATGCAGTGAATAACTTTATTGAAAAGATAGGCAAATCATTGAATCAAAGGAGTAAAGTTGCAGGTATCTTCTGTGATCTCACAAAAGCATTTGACTCCATGAACCATGACTTGCTTATCTACAAATTAGACAAATATTGGATTATGGACAAGGCTCTCAATTGGCTACCATCATACTTCCACAACAAAATCAAAGGGTAACTCTCACCTCAGATGCAGTGAATTATTATTCTAAATGGAGTATGGTATCACAATGTGTGCCTCAAGGCTACATTTTGGGACCAATCCTGTTTTAACTGAAGATAACGATGCACAAAAAGTTCTGAGCTCCATCGTGAGCACGTTGGATACCTTCGAAAACTGGTTCCCGTTAAAAGGGTTGAAACTGAACGTTGTAAAAACCCATGTGGTACATTTCAAAATGAAACATTCAAAGCATTTGGAACTTAAAACACAACATAACAATCAACTTATGAAAAAGTTGACACGGTCAAATTCCTGGGACTAAATGTGGACAAGAACTTAAGCTGGAAAACACATATTGAGTTTCTATTAAATAAACTATGCAGTTTTGCATTTGCAATGCAAATACTAGCAAATTCCACTGACTTGAGTACACAAAAAATTGCTTATCATAGTTATTTTGAATCTATCTTTAGATACGGGATAATTTTCTGGGTAAGTTCAAGTAGCATGTCTCGAATACTGAAACTGCAAAAGAAAATTGTCTGATACATGTTTATTGCACAGCAAACAAAACAAATCCTAACTGTCCCCTCCATATGCATTTATGAAATTATAATCTTCCTCTACAGCAGACAAAAATTATTTGAGGAGAATCATTTTAACCACACGTATAACACAAGAAACGAAAATAATTATATGTTACCCACACACCAGTTGAAATTATATGCAAGACTCCGTAGCATATGGGGATGACAAGATATAACAAGTTAATGAGCAAAAACGTATTTCATATGAAGCCGGAAATTTTAAAAGACGAGGCTACATCAGATTCTGTGGGATAAATGCTACTATTCATCAGACTAATTCATAGAGAATGAAACAATAATATGAGCAAGGGGTAATTGAGTGTTAGATTTTATTGTAAGTATATATAACGAAATTGTATTATTATTATGACGCTGTTTGTTAACATCAGCTGTTCTTCATTTGCGGTGAAATTTTGACATGTCTCCTGTACCTGAATCAAATAATTTAGATTATGTATGTTATGAGACAAATAAGCACAACTCACAATTCATCGCCACTGATTCACAGCACCATCTCAATGACATGGTGTCACTGCAATTATAACTGACAATGTCACTGGGTCATCGTAAGAACATGTGCAGTTCGTCTGCTGTGGAACCCCATGATCAACAATATGTGCTGATGATGTGCTCCAAAGCACTTGTACTTGCACCAGCACTGTGTCATGTAATCAGTTCTGCCACATATTGCTGCCTACACTGCTTTTCAGAGCAGGCAAGCGTCTGACCCTCTGTTCTGTGAGAAGGCACCTTGCACCTACTTGTAGTTTCACAATTTTTTAACCTTTTTTCATAGATGCTCACTACAGTAAAATGTCAACAGCTGACCAGTTTCACCATTTCCAAGATGCTCATTCTCAGTCATCCAGTCTTAACTATCTGCCCTTAGTCAGTCACCACTGTCAGTGGATTTCCTCATTTGATATAGTCATTAGAATGAATCCCTATATGCTTCTGCTCGAATTATATAATTTCCTTACTGAGTTGGATGTCCACAATGCCACCAGGTGGCAGTCCATCTCTTGCTAGGCAGGTCAGAACATTTTGGCTCTTCAGTGTACATGTAAATTACTGCCCACCTTTCCAAACTCCACTGGACAATCTCTTGTTTCCTCAATGGAGTAGTAATGTACAGTTCAAAATGCCAAAAGTATTATCTTCTGCTTCTCTTAAGGATTACTATAAACTGTGCCTCCTGAATGTAAGTACGGACTGAACTCCCTGTCTCTTTGTAATATGAACAATGATCTGAATTGAATTTTTCATTTCATATAGCAGAACCATGGACTTTACCAATGGTGGGGTGGCTTGGATGTCTCAGCAACACAGACAGCCGTACTATAGGTGCAGACACAACAGGGAGGTATCTGTTGAGAAGCCACACAAATGTATGGTTCCTAATTGGATGATTGACTGATCTGGGCTTGTAAAATCAACCAAAACGGCCTTACTGTGCTGGTACTGTGAACAGCCATAATGTTACCCAAGGGCATGCAGCTCAACTGTATGGTTAAATGATGATGACATCCTCTTGAGTAAAATTTAACCTCCAGAATATGGCCCCCATTTGGATCTCCGGGCAGGGACTACTCAGAAGGATGCCATCATCAGGTGAAACAAAACTGACACTCTACATATTGGAGTGTGGAATGTTAGATCCCATAAGCAGGTAGGTTAAAACATTTAAAAAGGAAAATGGATAGGCTGAAGTTAGATGTAGGTGAGATCAGTTAAGTCTGGTGGCAGGAGGGAAAGGGACTTCTGGTCAGGTGAGTACAGGGTTATAAATACAAAATCAACTAGTTTATATGCTAGCTAGTTCCACAGATGATGAAGTGACTGAAAATGTGTATGACGAGATAAAAGAAATTGTTCAGATAGTTAAGGGAGATGAAAATTTAATAGTGGTGGGTGACTGGAATTCGACAGTACGGAAAGGAGGAAAAGAAAAAATTGTAGTTGAATATGGACTGGGGGAAAGGAATGAAAGAGGACACCGCCTGAAAGAATCAAGTACAGACAATAATTTAATTATTGCTAACACCTGATTTAAGAATCATTAAAGAAGATAGTACATGTGGAAGAGACCTGGATACACATTGATTTTATAATGTAACAATACCAGAGAAGGAAAGTTGCTACCCACCATATAGCGGAGATGCTGAGTCACAATAGGCACAACAAAAAGATTCACACAATTATAGCTTTCGGCCATTGAGGCCTTTGTCAGCAGTACACATACACATATGCTAACACACACTCTCACGCAAACGCAACAATGTACACATATCTGCACTCTCAGAGAGCTGAAACTACATTGCAAGCAACAGCACCAGTGCATGATGGGAGTGGCGACTGGGTGGGGGTAAAGAGGAGGCTGGGGCGGGGGGGGGGGGGGGGGATAGTATGGCGGGAGTGGCGGACAGTGAAGTGTTGCAGTTTAGATGGAGGGCAGGAGAGAAGGTGCGGAGGGGGGAGGGGGTAAGTAGCGGAAAGGAGAGAAATAAAAAGAAATTAAAAGACTGGGTGTGGCGGTGAAATGACAGCTGTGTAGTGCTGGAATGGGAACAGGGAGAGGGCTGGATGGGTGAGGACAGTGACTAGCGAAGGTTGAGGCCGCGAGGGTTACGGGAACATAGGATGTATTGCAGGGAAAGTTCCCACCTGCGCAATTCAGAAAAGATGGTGGTGGTGGGAAGGATCCATATGGCACAGTCTGTGAAGCAGTCATTGAAATGAGGGATATCATATTTGGCAGCGTGTTCAGCAACAGGGTGGTTCACTTGTTTTTTGGCCACAATTTGTCGGTGGCCATTCATGCGGACAGACAGCTTGTTGGTTGACATGCCTACATAGAATGCAGCACAGTGGTTGCAGCTTAGCTTGTAAATCACATGGCTGGTTTCACAGGTAGCCCTGCCTTTGATGGGATAGGTGATGTTAGTGACTGGACAGGAGTAGGTGGTGGTAGGAGGATGTATCGGACTGGTCTTGCATCTAAACCATGACATTATGACTTACGTTAGAAGGTTGATTAAGGAAAAGCAAACCTTTGTTTATAGTATTTGTAGACTTGGAGAAAGCTTTTGACAATGTTGTCTGGAATAATCCCTTTCAAATTCTAAATGTGGCAGAGGTAAAATACTGTGAGCAAAAGGCTATTTACAACTTGTTCAGAAACATGATGGCAGTTATAAGAGACGTGGGCCGTGAAAGGGAAGCAGTGTTTGGGAAGGAAGTGAGACAGGTTTGTGGCCGATCTTCGATCTTATTCAATCTGAACATTGAGCACGCAGAAAAAGAAACCAAAGAAAAATTTCAAGTATGAATTAAAGTTCAGGGAGAAGAAATAAAAACTTTGGGGTTTGACAATGACATCGTCTTTCTCTCAGACAGACCAAAGGGCTCAGAGGAGCAGTTGAACAGAATGGACAGTGTCTTGAAAGGAGTATATAAAATGAACATTAACAAAAGCAAAACAAGGATAACAGAATGTAGTTAAATTAAATCAGGTGTTGCTGAAAGAATCAGATTAGGAAACGAGACACTGAAAGTAGTAGATGCGTTTTGCTATTTGGGCAGCAAAACAACTGACGACTGAAGTAGAGAGGACATATAATGTAGACTGGCAATGGCAATAAAAGAATTTCTGAAGAAGAAAAATTTGTCAACATCAAATACAGATTTAAATGTTAAGAAGTCTTTTCTGAAAGTATTTGTCTGGAGTGGTATGGAAGTGAAATGTGGGCGACAAACAGTTTTGACAAGAAGAGAATAGAACCTTTGAACATGTGCTCAAAGAAGGATGCTGAAGATTAGATGGGTAGATCATGTAACTAATAATATGTGAACAGAAATAGGGAGAGAAGCAATCTGTGACACAACCTCACTGGAAGAAGGGATCAGTTGATATGACACATCTGAGACATCAAATGATCAATTTAGTATTAGAGGGAAACATGGGAGGTGAAGCTTGTAGAGGGAGACCAAGAGATGAAGACAATAAGAAGATTCAGAAGGATGTGAGATGCAGTAGCTATTTGGAGGTGATGAGGCTTGCACAGGACAGAGTAGCATGAAGAGCTATATCGAACCAGTATTTGAACTGAAGACCACAACAACAACAACAACCGTAGAATAATTTTTTTATTTCAGAAATGAATCCTGGAACCACTCAACAGAAAGATTACTCCATTACCAACAAGGAAGTAGAAGCAATGTTGGCAAAACAAATTGACAATGGACCTAAAAAGAGCAGAACTGAAATAATTGAAGACTATAAAGTCTACTGCTTGAAAAGGAAGGAGAGGCAGAAAAAGTCCACTTACAATATTTTTAGTCACCTTAATGTATACAGTACAGGTCATGATCATGAAAGAAATAACATTAGGCACACATGTGCAGATATTGTCTTGTTATTCATTTTATGCAAGATCACAATGCATTCTTCACTTTTTTACTAGTAACACAAAGATAATGAATGTCTTTCATTATGTGACAGTCTACTAATGATGGATAGTGCCCAAGCATCCACCCAAATGACCTTCTGAATCAACAATACAATATTTATTGATGCAGGTTTATAATGTCATTTTCTACATCAACATCTACAGTCTGCAAACAAATGTGAAGCGCATGGCTGAGTATGTCCCATTGTACCAGCCATTAGAGTTTCTTCCCCTTCTATATATGTATGGAGCACAGGAAGAATTATTGTTTAAATGCCTCCGTAATTAATTTAATCTTGTCCTCTTGATATCTATGTGAGCAATACAGAGGGGGTTATAATATACTCCTAGAGGTATCATTTAAAGTTGGTTCTTGAAACTTTTGCAAACAGGCTTTCTTGGAGTAAGTTCAAAAATCTGACAGTTTAGTTTCTTCAGCATCTTTGTGACACTCTCCCAAGGTAAATTAAACCTGTGACCATTCGTGCTCCCCTTCTCTGTATATAATCAATATCCCCTGTTAGTCCTATTTGGTATTGGGTCCCACACGCTTGAGAAATATTCCATAACACGTCACACAAGTGATGGTAAGCAATGTTCTTTATAGACTGATGGCATTTCTCCAGTACTCTACCAATAAACCAAAGTCTACAACCTACTCTATCTATGACAACCTATGTGATCATTCCATTTCAGATCCCTACAAAGTGTTACACCCAGGTATTTGTATTTGTTGGCTGTATCCAACTGTGACTAACTTGTATCAAAGTCATAGGATACATTTTTTGTAAAGTGGACAATTTCAGATTTCTGGACATTTAAAGCAAGTTGCCAGTCTTTGCACCACTTTAAAATCTTATCAGGATCCGACTGAATATATATGCAGCTTCTTTCAAGACAGTACTTCTTTGTAGATATCTGCATCATCTGCAAAAAATCTGACGTTGCTACTAATACTGTCCGCACTGTCACTAATATACAATATGAACAGCAAATTAAACACAACACTCACATAACTCCCAGAGATAGAGCACCAACTTGGATTGTGGAATAATAGGGAAAAATAGGTGGTGCCATTTTCAGAGGAACTGATCAGCCTTTAGCACATGAGCTTTAGAAACTGTTTGTGAAAACCAGATCTGGATGGCCAGATAGAGATATGGACTCCACTCTTCAATGATTTACACAACTGTTCTACAACTTAACCCTTTGACTGCTCTGGACGTGTTAACGCACGCGCCTTTGTACCTGTCCCTGTGTGCTCCGAATGTGTTTACGCACACCTTTGTACCTGTCCCTGTGTACTATGAAGATGTTTATGCGCACCACCAGTACCGCACGTTAACACATCCAGAGCAGTTAAAGGGTTAAAATGAGTTTACTAAAATGTCTCACACACTTACCTGCTTGCTCTGTTTCCGTCCTGTTGTGCATTGTTACGGTGACCACTGATTCGGGTGGTCTTGTCATGGTAGTAGAAGATAACCTGTTTTCATTAGGCATATGTGATGTAGCTGATGTTTCACGACTCGAAAAGTTCACAGATAAACTGTTAGCACTTTGTGAAGTCTGACCTTCTGGTTCACGCCTAAACCCTTCATTACAAACAATGCCTATGGGTCTAGGACACAGGACATTCGGCAATGCTTCATGATCATCTGACTGCACATTAGCACAGTTGGTTGAGTTACTAGCATCAAGCGTTAAAGTTGACCTAACTCCACTTGAACCAACTGCAGCAGGTGTATGGCTGCATTTCCCTAATGATGAACTGGAACTACTTGGACAAATTCTGCAGCACATACTGACATTTCCAGTGCTGCCCTCGTGGAAGCAAGGACACGAGTTGCTCCTTGCATGGCTGTTGACAGCTCGAGTCCCATTTACATTGGAAGCACTTGAATTAGAGGAAGAATCTACTGCACTAGAAAATCCCCTAGTTGATTTTCGGGCTTTGGTCTTTGAGGTAGTAGCTGTTGTACTACTACTACTATTTCTCATAGTCCAATTATTGTCTGTATTTGTAGCTGTATTGTTACATGTGCATCGATTTGCACTGTTTGCCGTCGCTGCATTGTTAATGGATCCACTGGTTTCCTCTGCCTCCATTGGGTCAGTTCCACGATCAGTCTGAAACAGAAATGCAATATTATTTTATAAATAGTCTACTGGTTTCCTTCAAGTTATGGAAGGGGTAAAGTGACATAACTGCCATTATGTAATCTGCACAATGGAACATACCTACCTGTTTTACAACAGGTATTCAGAACAAAACTGTTAATTCTGATTTTAACATCTGTTATGAAACTTATATATCTAGTGCCTATTAGTCTTCTATTATTAATTATTCTGGCTTAGTTCCCCAAGTCACAAGATTACAAATTGCTTCAAATTTTCATCTATTACCACATTTTCCTGGAGATTTAATTCTGAAGCTCTCATTCAAGCAGTTAAAATAGAACACAACAGTTTTCCCTGGTATATGCAAAATCCTTACAAGACAAGAAACAGGAAGAGAGATGCAAGTGTCTATCTCTCATGTGTTCAAAAAAATCACAATTTACAATGATGGTAAGTTGTTGTTAAATAATAATAATAATAATAATAATAATAATAATAATAATAATAGAGTTTTGAACCACATTTGCAAACTATTATTCATAAAAATTACAACTGCTTAATTGTTCTCCAGATACTCGCAATCAATCTCATGATGATAAAATCATACTGGTCCTAACAACGCAGTACAAATTTGATATAAATTTACTTGACACACGCAGTCCTACAGCAATCACTCGAAACCAATACTTGCATTCCCATGCACATTAAGACAGTGGACTGTTCTGCAGGTGGTTATCCAGCAAGGACTAAATACATAAAGGTGTGAATCATTATTCTATAGTCTAATTAGAATTATTTGACAGTTGACGTCTGTCACTTGCTACTAGTGTTGCCACATTGGCTGCAGGTTACAGCTCGGTTATAGATGACACAAAAACAAGGTGGGTCACTTCACAAATGCTGTTAATGTATAATGCAGAGCAAGTTGGAAGTGGCTGATGTGAGGTACGATGGAAAAGTGAGATGCCATGTCAACAACCGATTTTAAAGGATCTATGACTGAACTACCGCAAACGGCATGTTTCATAGCCCTGAATTCAAACTCGTGTCCTAACCTAACCACACTCACGTGATATGCAATGTATCCAAGAAAACAGTAGTCAACATCCAGCAGAAGAACTAAAATCATGATCATTTTGTTCATGGTGATTTAAGTTAACCTCTACAAGCAAACTCAGGACATAAAAATTTCAGTTTCAGCACTAAACAACAAATCGTAATTTTTCGCTATCATTCACTGGTTACCTGAAACTATTCTCACACTGGCTACACAAACTGCCACTTCACCAACTGATGAGCAGTCCTGGTTGGCACTTGGTTGTAGATTATAGACAATACAGACAGATTCCAAATGAAAAAACAATGATACATAGAAAAATAAGATGGTAAAAATGTCAATATGATACGGAAAATGATGCGGCACAGTATTAGAAATAAAGAAATTACATTTATATCAATTAATTAAATAAAAATAATAATGAGAATCTTTTGATTAGATTTAGAAATAAAAAAATTCATTGTACATCATGAGTTTTGAACTTGCGACCTTCTACATGACAGGCAGTACGCTAGCCACTGCGTTATAACACCATGATGCTTAAAGCTGTTTCACCTATGACTCTGATATTACAATAGCAACAATGAACTGCAGCCTTCAACAATTTGATTTCACATAATGTCATATGAAACTTTTCTAATATAAGCCCTTCTCTGTGATTATTATAACTATGTATGTGACACTGAACTGTGTCTAGTGCGGAAGGATCCAGTACTCCTTGTTTAGTACTGCATATAAAATGTGTGTGTGTGTGTGTGTGTGTGTGTGTGTGTGTGTGTGTGTGTGCGCGCGCGCGCGCTGATCATGAGTGATGAAATACAAAACTGAAGCTCAGATAGAGGATTCAGGATCCAAACACAACAAGAAAGAAAGCCAGACAAGGTGAACTGAACAACAGTTTTGGCAGTAGTAAACTTTTCTGGCATGATATTGAGAGCTCTGACTGGAGGAATCTAAGTCCAAGCCTATGAAGTGTAAAAAATGAAGTGTCAACTGTCAAGTAATTTTAATCGGATTATAGTTTTTGAATGGGCTTGATATTGTTTCAGTCCGTTATACTGCAGTATTTGGTGAGGAGCAGTGTGATCATGAAGAAACACGAACTCGCAAAAAGAAAATTACACAGGGAGTGAAAATTAATTACAATTAACAATGACGATAAATAAATTAAATACCACAAAAGGGGAAATGAACAAAAAGATGCACAAAATTACGTGATGAGTTTCAAAAAGGGGATTTTGTTTTAAAAATCACATGTTAAGATACTACATAAGGAAAAAATTAAGCATTACTTGACAACAATTTTGGCAGCAGTTGTGAAGTGAAACAGCACTTAGAAAGCTCTTGGTACATTTAACTTCAGTACTCAGAAGAGAGGGCAATACCTCACAGTTAAACCATAGGCTGTCATATAATTTATAAACTGGATGCACGCTCTCAAAATGTGGTATACTGATTCAAGAGCACAAGCAGCCCACAATGGGAGACTAGTTGGAGTACTTGGGTACAAAGCTGTTCAATGGTTCCAATGGTTCTGAGCACTATGGGACTCAACATCTTAGATCATAAGTCCCCTAGAACGTAGAACTACTTAAACCTAACTACCGTATTTACTCGAATCCAAGCCGCACTTTTTTTCCGGTTTTCGTAATCCAAAAAACCGCCTGCGGCTTAGAATCGAGTGCAAAGCAAGCAGAAGTTATGAAAAATGTCGGTATATGCCGCCACAACTAACTTCTGCCGCCGAATATATGTAGCGCTACGCAGGAATACTTTGTAGAGGATAAATACTGGCGCCAAAATCTCAGCGTCAGTAAATAAATTTAAAAAAAAAGGAGAAGACGAGCTTTTTTTCTCCGCCGCGAGTTTCGACCACTGCATTTTCATACATTATCCAACGAAGTAAATACAAATTCCATATTGTTCATCTTCGAATGTAGCACAATTTCAGTGTACTACGAAAATCTGACTGGCAAGACTGGGATGTTTGTCAATATGGCCAACTCTACGTTCTGAATTTTTTCCTATCTGTGAGAAGAGATGGTTGCTAATAGGAACCTGATGAAATTTGAATCATATACAGTATTCTCTTCACCATAAGAATTATACGAATATAAACATTTTGCCATGTATTCTTTCGTGTTTGCTGCTATCTCATTTAAATCCTGTCTGCCTAATAAACTACGAAACTAGAGTGAGACAACAGCAAACGCGGAAGAATATACGTATCGTGTCATGTTTATATTCGTATTATTCTTATGTCTAATAGTGATACAGTCAGAAATGAAGCACGGCAAGTGACTAGATTTTTAAATCTAAAATGACTCTAATTTCTGTGCAGAATTTGATGTAATAAAGAAGCGACCGCAAAGATTTTCAAACGGAGAAAAATTTTCGCCTAACTTTCGTTCAGAACATGTTCTATCATACGCAGTCTATTATTTGATTCTTGTTGATCATTATCAAAGAAAGCAGCAGTGTAAGTAACAACAAATTGCGGTCTCTTGCCATTGTTTTGCTAATGAGACGATTCCTCTTTTTTTTTTTTTTTTTTTTTTTTTAAATTGTACGTGGCGGTAGCGCGCACAAAAGCAAGCCGTGCCGCGAGCCGCGACAGGTCGTAAACACGCACTATCAGAATGCGACAAACAATGCATGACACAGTGCAGTAACGCATTTTCAGCTTAAGAGTGATGCAAACACCTATAACAAAGAAAACGGCAATTATCAGATCAAAGCAAAATAAGCAATCGATTCAAACCAGACGAAGCACGTGAAAAAGGAAGGGCACCCGTATAAATACGGACGGAGCGCCTGACGCATAGCAATGGCTACGTGGTAAAGCTTAACTGCTAAGCTTAGACTCGAACCAAACTACTGTAGCTGTATCATTCATTCGACCTAAATTGTGTCTCATATTACAATGGACAAACTTTGTTTCGATTTGGAGGTGCGGCCTAGAACTTTTCTCTCCCCTTGAATTTCGAGTCTCAAATTTCAGGTGCGGCTTAGATTCGGGAAATTTTTTTTTTCCTCTATTTCGAGTCTCATTTTTCAGGTGCGGCTTAGATTCGAGTAAATACGGTAACCTAAGGACATCACACACACCCATGCCCGAGGCAGGATTCGAACCTGCGACCGTAGCAGTCCCGCGGTTCCGGACTGCAGCGCCAGAACCGCACGGCCACCGCGGCCGGCTACAAAGCTGTTCATCATGTGAGTACTCACAAGTAAACTTACTCTTACGACGACAAAAACCTAATCACTGGAGAAAACTAGCAAAAAGGAATGCATTCCTGTACATTTCCAGATGCAAGTAATTGAATTATCAAGAGTCTCTAACTCAGAATATATTGTATGAAGAGAGGTGATACAGCAGAGATCATATTCCAAAATGAGAAAAGGAGGATCCGTATTTCCCCAGTAGGACTTCCACAAGAACAGCCTACAACAGGGTGTCTACGTGGACAAGAAAAAAACATTCCCGGATTTCCCGGTTAAAAACACAATTTCTCCCGGATGAAATTACGTATAAAGCGGGTGAAAATACATCCGTGTTAAGTAGCAGTACACTTTCCCTCGGAGCTGTAAAACCTATCAGTCCTTTGAATCGTAAAGGTCTTATACCGGCGGAGGACGTCCCAGCATTTAAGAAAATGAAATCTAGGAAAAACAATGCGTTTGGAAAGTCGTTTGATGCCAGACAATATGCACAGAGTTTATTTTCGTATTGCTAAAGTATATACACAAATTCCACAAATTACAGCACGGTAGCTTCCGAAACTCTAAAATAGAGATTGCGTTGAGCGATGCACTTTTGTCAGCCAGTCATAGTTCATGTCACGTGATCTCGCTAGCGAATGACGGCAGTTATTCAGAGCACGAGGCCTACGAGAAAGACAGGCCGCGGCGCATACGTTACGAACGTGGGCCGAGCTCGCTCAACTCAGCAAAGTGCGTTTCTACAGCGGTTAACTCGTAAGTAGATGTGTATGTACGAACGAGAATTGCATCGTCTATTGGCATCCACTGATATTAGTCCTACAATGATAGGAAGTCCGTAGGCCTACTAACAGGCTCTAATTTGGCAATTAAAATCGTGCCAAAATGATTATCAGTTGCGTAGAAAAGTCGAGGTGTTCTGGCATGAAGAGCCTTGTGACATTACCCAGTAACACATTATGTACATTTTTTTGAAGGTCAATTACACTTTTTGCCATCGATCGCATAATTTTTATCTATGTAAAAACAACATTAAATATGAAAACTAACTTGAAGCTAGGTCTTTTTTTAGCGTGTGTTACACGTTAAGTCATATCAAATACAAACGTGCCGGTAAAATTTTAAATAGTGGCATAAATGACTTATCTTCTCGGCCCGACATTTTTCAAATGGCTGATCCTGTTACGTTTTGAATGAGAGTTATAACGCCCTGTGATTTAAGAAATTCACTGCACATTCTCACACGTAACATAAATAATCTTGTGTGGAAATTTCCTTTGAAAGTAACGCATCTCAAGCCACTATTCGTAATATTTTCTGGCGATCTGTTAGAAATGTAAACAATTGTGACGTCACACACATCGAATGCACGTTAGTTGTTACGGACGTACTGCATAATCTTCGACCTAAAGCCTTTGACACTTAATGGTGTCGGTAAGCTGGTCTGTGCATTGTGTAAATTACCCATTTTCTATGCAACTAAACTTTTATTTTGGTGTTACTCTCTGATTTGTGTTTAATTGCTGCAATATTATTCAGCAGTAGTGGACTAAAGTTCTTTGTCAGCGTATCAGATCTTACACGTCACATTCTAAAAAATTCCCGGGTTTTTCCCGGATTTGTCCCGGATGAAAAAATTCCCGGGTTTTTCCCGGAATTCCCGGATGTCCCGGGCCGTATACACCCTGTACAATGTCCCCTGCTAACTTTCATCTATAAATATTGTCTCACAAGTATGACAGTCACTTATACTAAAATTCTTGGCCCCTTCTGTAGTCATACTGGTATTTAGCTCCAACCTTGGACGATATACATCAAGTGTGAATCATAATGTGGGGGCATGCCAAATGGTCGCACTGTTTGCAAGAAACTTATTAATATCAACTCCATAATACGAAAAGCAATGGTTTCGTATTGTGGTGAATCTGGAACAGCAAAAAATAAAAGGAGGGGGGGGGGGGGGGGGTGCCAGAGAACTCTAAAAGAAACATGACCTTTTCTAGGGAACTGAAAATTGTTGTTGTTGTTGTTGTTGTTGTTGTGGTCTTCAGTCCTGAGACTGGTTTGATGCAGCTCTCCATGCTACTCTATCCTGTGCAAGCTTCTTCATCTCCCAATACCTACTGCAATCTACATCCTTCTGAATCTGCTTAGTGTATTCATCTCTTGGTCTCCCCCTACGATTTTTACCCTCCACTCTGCCCTCCAATACTAAATTGGTGATCCCTTGATGCCTCAGAACATGTCCTACCAACCGATCCCTTCTTCTGGTCAAGTTGTGCCACAAACTTCTCTTCTCCCCAATCCTATTCAATACTTCCTCATTAGTTATGTGATCTACCCATCTAATCTTCAGCATTCTTCTGTAGCACCACATTTCGAAAGCTTCTATTCTCTTCTTGTCCAAACTATTTACCGTCCATGTTTCACTTCCATACATGACTACACTCCATACAAATACTTTCAGAAATGACTTCCTGACACTTAAATCTATACTCGATGTTAACAAATTTCTCTTCTTCAGAAACGCTTTCCTTGCCATTGCCAGTCTACATTTGATATCCTCTCTACTTCACCATCATTAGTTATTTTGCTCCCCAAATAGCAAAACTACTTTACTACTTTAAGTGTCTCATTTCCTAATCTAATTCCCTCAGCATCACCCGACTTAATTTGACTACATTCCATTATCCTTGTTTTGCTTTTGTTGATGTTCATCTTATATCCTCCTTTCAAGACACTGTCCATTCCATTCAACTGTTCTTCCAAGTCCTTTGCTGTCTCTGACAGAATTACAATGTCATGGGCGAACCTCAAAGTTTTTATTTCTTCTCCATGGATTTTAATACCTACTCCGAAATTTTCTTTTGTTTCCTTTACTGCTTACTCAATATACAGATTGAATAACATCGGGGAGAGGCTACAATTGTAAATAGCCTTTCGCTCCCTGTATTTTACCCCTGCCACCTTTAGAATTTGAAAGAGAGTATTCCAGTCAACATTGCCAAAGCTTTCTCTAAGTCTACAAATGCTAGAAACGTAGGTTTGTCTTTCCTTAATCTTTCTTCTAAGATAAGTCGTAAGGTCAGTATTGCCTCACGTGTTCCAGTATTTCTACGGAATCCAAACTGATCTTCCCCGAGATCGACTTCAACTAGTTTTTCCATTCGTCTGTAAAGAATTCGTGTTAGTATTTTGCAACTGTGGCTTATTAAACTGATTGTTCGGTAATTTTCACATCTGTCAACACCTGCTTTCTTTGGGATTGGAATTATTATATTCTTCTTGAAGTCTGAGGGTATTTCACCAGTTTCATACATCTTGCTCACCAGATGGTAGAGTTTTGTCAGGACTGGCTCTCCCAAGGCCGTCAGTAGTTCCAATGGAATGTTGTCTACTCCGGGGGCCTTGTTTCGACTTAGGTCTTTCAGTGCTCTGTCAAACTCTTCGCGCAGTATCGTATCTCCCATTTCATCTTCATCTACATCATCTTCCATTTCCAAAATATTGTCCTCAAGTTCATCGCCCTTGTATAGACCCTCTATATACTCCTTCCACCTTTCTGCTTTCCCTTCTTTGCTTAGAACTGGGTTTCCATCTGAGCTCTTGATGTTTATACAAGTGGTTCTCTTATCTCCAAAAGTCTCTTTAATTTTCCTGTAGGCAGTATCTATCTTCCCCCTAGTGAGATAAGCCTCTACATCCTTACATTTGTCCTCTAGCCATCCCTGCTTAGCCATTTTGCACTTCCTGTCGATATCATTTTTGAGACATTTGTATTCCTTATTGCCTGCTTCATTTACTGCATTTTTATATTTTCTCCTTTCATCAATTAAATTCAATATTTCTTCTGTTACCCAAGAATTTCTACTAGCCCTTGTCTTTTTACCTACTTGGTCCTCTGCTGCCTTCACTACTTCATCCCTCAAAGCTACCCGTTCTTCTTCTACTGTATTTCTTTCCCCCATTCCTGTCAATTGTTCCCTTATGCTCTCCCTGAAACTCTGTACAACCTCTGGTTCTTTCAGTTTATCCAGGTCCCATCTCCTTAAATTCCCACCTTTTTGCAGTTTCTTCAGTTATAATCTACAGGTCATAACCAATAGATTGTGGTCAGAGTCCACATCTGCCCCTGGAAATGTCTTACAATTTAGAACCTGGTTCCTAAATCTCTGTCTTACCATTATATAATCTATCTGATACCTTTTAGAATCTCCAGGGTTCTTCCATGTATACAACCTTCTATCATGATTCTTAAACCAAGTGTTAGCTATGATTAAGTTGTGCTCTGTGCAAAATTCTACCAGGCGGCTTCCTCTTTCATTTCTTAGCCCCAATCCATATTCACCTACTATGTTTCCTTCTCTCCCTTTTCCTACACTCGAATTCCAGTCACCCGTGACTATTAAATTTTCGTCTCCCTTCACTACCTGAATAATTTCTTTTATTTCATCATACATTTATTCAATTTCTTCGTCATCTGCAGAGCTAGTTGGCATATAAACTTGTACTACTGTAGTAGGTGTGGGCTTTGTATCTATCTTGGCCACAATAATGCGTTCACTATGCTGTTTGTAGTAGCTTACCCGCATTCCTATTTTCCTATTCATTATTAAACCTACTCCTGCATTACCCCTATTTGACTTTGTATTTATAACCCTGTAATCACCTGACCAGAAGTCTTGTTCCTCCTGCCACCGAACTTCACTAATTCCCACTATATCTAACTTTAACCTATCCATTTCCCTTTTTAATTTTTCTAATCTACCTGCCCGATTAAGGGATCTGACATTCCACGCTCCGATCCATAGAATGCCAGTTTTCTTTCTCCTGATAACGATGTCCTCTTGAGTAGTCCCCGCCCGGAGATCCGAATGGGGGACTATTTTACCTCCGGAATATTTTACCCAAGAGGACGCCATCAATATTTAATCATACAGTAAAGCTGCATGCCCTCGGGAAAAATTACAGCCGTAGTTTCCCCTTGCTTTCAGCCGTTCGCAGTACCAGCACAGCAAGGCCGTTTTGGTTATTGTTACAAGGCCAGATCAGTCAATCAACCAGACTGTTGCCCTTGCAACTACTGAAAAGGCTGCTGCCCCTCTTCAGGAACCACACGTTTGTCTGGCCTCTCAGCAGATACCCATCCGTTGTGGTTGTACCTACGGTACGGCTATCTGTATCGCTGAGGCACGCAAGCCTCCCCACCAACGGCAAGGTCCATGGTTCATGGGGGGGACTGAAAATTAAGAATCTGTTTTTGGCAAAAGTTGCGTCTCATAATTTTTTTTGTTTCTAAATGATTAGCCAGATAAACATTGTTGTTTGTGGGTTATGGCATGGGCCAATGTTAACCCTACGTATTAGGTATGGGCACAGTGACTTGCATCCTTTCTAGTTTATGTTCAATTTCTTGCCGCCTTACTGAGTAGGGAGACAGCACATGCCAGAGTTTTATCTGGCTTGGGTTTCAAGTGGTTGTCATCATAGTACATGGCAAGTTCCTCAAGAGTACATGTTATGTTGCATTCTACTTCTTCAAATGTCACTCCCTGTGCAGCAACAGCTGTGTCATCTGTGTTGTTAAGAACTGGGTTCCACTGTTGAGTGGCTGATCACTGGCATATGGTGTGAAGAAAAAAATGCTTTTGGTGATAGGTGCATCCAATAACCAAGCTGCTGCTACCACTGCTTGTGTGCATGCTGCACGGTGCTGCTCGCAACCCTCAAAGGCACCATCCCAATAAGGATGTTTTCCATTGCTTGGAGCAACACCTTCTGGAAACCGATAGTCCTTGTCCACAATTAATGGACAGAGGTTTTACAAGGACTAGACAAACTCCACAAACAGAGGACATGATTCATGAAACTGTTCACCAATCACCTCAGCGTAGTACCCATGATATTGCAAAGCAGTTCCAGTTATCTGTAAGACTGGTTGTTGAAGTGTTGCACCACGAAGAACTGCACCCATATTATTACACATAACCTCAACACTATCACACACAAGACTGAATCTGATGAGTACAGTCATGTGAATGGCTTTTGTACCAAGTGGAAGATAACGAACATTTTATAAATACGATAATATGGACTGACAGCTCTAGCTTCACTCGTGAAGGTATTTTCTACCTCCATAAGAGCCACTACTGGTCGGAACACAAAAAAATGTGGCTTTCAGGCACACTTTGGCATAAACATGGAGGCTGGAATCATGGAAAGAGTGGTTTTTGGCCCTTACCTACTGCAGGACAAGTTGAATGTGTCCCTGTAGCATATGTTTCTTTGCAATACAAGGATTGTCCGTAAAGTAACATCTCCAACAAGCTCCCATCACGATGGAGCAAGCTAGCTTCAATCTGACAACTGTGCCATGTTCCTTGCTTCCCACACCACTATTCTCGCCAGCCCCCACTTCTCTGTGATGCTCATTCTCGGCACAGCAACCGTTAACGATGGAAGGAAAAATCAACGGTCCCACCACATGAAAATTGTGTTCTGTGATTCAATTTCTGTGGTTTAAGGGGTCAACCCATACTGAAATCCATTGCCAGCTGACCAATGGGTATGGAGAAAAGTGTATGGACGTAAAAAATATGTGTAAATGGTGTAGGGCGTTTGCAGATAGTCATACAAACATGCACAACTAGGCCAGCAGCGGGCGTCCATCAGTTTTGGACAAGACAGTGACAAAAGTAGAAAAAGTTTTGCTTGTGGATCGGCGTGTGACTGTGCCAGAGATTACCAAACTGGTAGGGGATGTCTCTAAGACTACTGTGGACAAGATTTTGATGGACGTTTTGAAGTAACACAAGATGTGTGCAAGGTGGTTATTTCTATAAACTGTTTGCCTGCTGCTGTTGTTAAAGTATACCATGCATGGCAAACTGGAGCCATTCAAAACCACAGCCGAGGCAACTACAAAAGACTACGGAGATGTGTACATGTGTATAGACATGCAACGGTTGAGCAACTGACTGCCCAGATGACCAAGTGGCTACCATCAGTCTCTCTTCCATCACCATTCAAGCAAACGTGGCTGCATATGGGCCTATGCAGCAGGTGCCTGGTTCATGCTGATTGTTGTTCATCGGTGATGAAGGCTGTACGCTAGTACCATGACTGGACATCCACTGAATGACAACAGGTGGCATTTTGAGATGACAGATGGCTGCTGGCATTTGCAGCATGAAATGCCTGAAAGCAAACACCCGGCAAGGATCCAGGCCAGAGGAGGGAGCATTTGGTCTGGGAATGACGTAGTGGCAGTCCCTGTGTGACCTCATCATTCTGGAAGTACAATGGAACAACACAAGTATACATCTGTCCTTGGGAGCTATGTCCACCCCTGCATGCAGTTTGTTTTTCCTTTGCACAATGGCATCTATCAGCAGGATGATGCAGCATTTCATACAGTTCACAGTGTACATATTTGGTTTGAAGACCGCCAAGATGAGTTCAACGTACTCCCCTTGCCGCCAAACTACCTGAATTTAAACCAACTGAGAAACTGTGGGACCACCTCGCTCAGGCTGTTCGCACCATGGATACTCAACTGAGATATCTAGTGCAGCTGGCCACGGCACTGGTTTTGGCACGACTCCACATCTCTGTTGGTACCTTCCGGAACCTCAAAGACACTCTTCCTGCACATCTTGCAGTGTTGTGCACCGCAAAAGGTGATCATTCAGTTTGACAGCTGGTCACATTAATGTGTGTTGACAGAGTACTCATCTTATGCTTTCCTAGTGTTATGTTCTTTGATAGCCAACTATTGTCTGCATGATTGCTAACATCAACTGTTAACAGCAATTGTTTTCCTTGCCACTATTTTTCTTAACATAACATCAGTTTGGCACCTGGCTTCTCATATACAAGAGCTATATTTTCTGTACCTTTTGTACGATTTCTTTGCGCATCAATAAATTAATTTGCAACCAAGACTTTCCACAATTCATTACGTGCTTATTCTGAATCCTCATCTACCTCATATATATGAAAATATTTCGCTATTAAGTGAAGACAGACCTCTGTGGCTGAGCAGTCTAATACAACTGACAAGTGGCAGGTGCTACAAATTGTTTTGCAGTGATAGTGGTAGATACCAATTGTAGCATATTTCGAGTTGTGGTTTCTTTCATGGAGATTTGTACAATCTTTATCACTCCCTCAGTCAAAGTTTTCCATTTTATGTGACCCACAAATTTAGACAGTCTAACCCAAAAGCAGTTAATTAGCATGTTCAGAGCTTAAGGTAACATAGTACATGGGGACACTGACCACTCCCCAGTTAAAGAACCCAACCCAAACCATTTCTTAAAGAGGTCAACACTATTTAGTGACAGTGGGGAGGAGGGATTGTAGCAAAGAGAATGTTTGTGGACACAGCATAATCACCCACTTCCACCTATCGAAACTATGACGAAGACAATAAGGCTCGAGAATAATAGTGCCTATGCAATGTTATGGGAAACTACTAACAGTAGCCCGCTGGGTGGATTACTAAGGATGTTGAGACATAATATTGGTGAGGAGAAAACTGTTGGTTGGTTGGCTGGTTGATTTGGGGGAAGGGAGCAAACAGTGAGGTCATCATTCCCATAAGATTAGGGAAGGATGGGGAAGGAGGTCAGCCATGCCACTGCAAAGAAACCATCCCAGCATTTGCCTGAAGTGATTTAGGAAAATCATGGAAAATCTAAATCAGGATGGCTGGACATAGATTTGAACCATCATCCTCCAGAATGTGAGTTCAGTGTGCTAACCATTGCACCACCTCACTCTGTAAGAATAGTGGGAGATGGCAGTACACAATCTGGATGGAGAAAGAGTGGTGTAGACAGAAGAGGGAATGGAAAATGTGATGTGGGGCTGTGGGAAACAGGTTAGTGGAGATTTAGGCCATATCCTATAAGAGTAAAGGATGCAGGATATGCTGTGAAAAAACGCCCACCTGAGCAATTCAGAGAAACTTGTGCTGTAAGTGATGTGAGTAATTTTCCTACAAAAAGGGGCAGAACTTGAAATGTAGTGTGAGTCTATGTTCCACATATCACAACATTTGAGGTGAATGGTTGCCTTTTCCGTATTTTACATATTGTTCCATACAGGAATTTCCATTATTATCAGCCATGAATTCTCATTGGTTGAATAAGTATCAGAAAGTGAATTTCACAAACAAGTATTATAGACCACACCATACTGAAAATGCAAAAATCTTATCTTTACTTTTGTCACGTGGAAAAAACACCTTTAGGTTCTTGTACCTTATTTGATGAAATAAAATCACCCAGCCCATTCAGATTGATGAAGTTTTATCATTATTTTCAATTTATCTTAAGTATAATATCAGAATTATAATGTTTCATCTGCTGCTTCATCTCAATACAGAATGTTCACCTGTGTACAGACAATTCTTTTGAGAGAAAAAAGTATTTTGAAATTTAATAGAATGAAACAGAGTTCTCTTCTTTTCACTTGTAAGACTCACCTCTGAATTTTGACAATTTATGAAAAGGATAGATTGCTACTGACCATATAGCTGAGATGCTGAGTCGCAGACAGGCACAACAAAAAGACGACAAAATACATAATCTTTCAGCCACAGGGCCTTCTTCAGAAACAGTTAATATACACATACACATTTATGAAAACACAGCTCACACACACGATCACTGGCTCTGACTCCTGGGGTCAGAGACAGTCATCATGAGTGTGCAAGATGTGTTTGCCTGTGTGTGTGTGTGTGTGTGTGTGTGTGTGTGTGTGTGTGTGTGTTTTTCGGAAAAAAGCCTTCTGGCTGAAAGCTTACGTGTTTAGCAGTCTTTCTGTCATGCCTGTCCGCATCTAACAACTATGCTATATGGTGAGCAGCAATCTATCCTTTTTATAAACTGTCATTAATCCATTATGGATTTTCCATTGTTGATCTCACCTTTGAACTATCATTCATATGTAAAAAAAATACAGTCAATTCAAATTTAAATATTGCAATGATAAATTTATACAACTGTACAAATCAGAACATACCGTAACCACAAAACGAGGACGCACAAGATCAAAATATCGTTGGAGCAGCTGCTCGTACCGCTGTGCTAATGATCTATAGCAGACAGAGATGCGTCTCTCATAGTCAGGTGGTGGACTGGTGGCAGATGTAGATGAGCTTGTAACTTCCCAAGTGCCATTTTGTGTTCTGCCTTCACGTGGAGATGTAAGATATGAAATCCCATCATTAAATCTGCCATCCCTTTCCAACTGTTCCTCACTCCGTTCACCAGGCACATTTGTTGATTGCTGATGATGGGTGCAATACAATGCGTGATGTCTAGCAGCTGTACGATGGAAAGGCTGATGGTGGTACAGATGGTGGTGATGACTAAGATGATGGCTACCTGCTGAACGGTCCCACTGAGTTGAGTGTGGTGGCACATTGGAGATTCCAGTGATCAGCTTATGGCCAAGAGGATCAAAAGCCACATACCTGTAACATAGTGCCAACAAATTTTTTTCCAGCGCCAAAACTACATTTCATATATGCAAGATGACTGCATCACAACTCAGCCTCACACACTGCCTGGAAGAAATTGGACGGAAGAGATATATATATGGCTTTTTTTTATTATTTGTAAAATATATCAATCTTTAACACACACACACACACACACACACACACACACAGAGAGAGAGAGAGAGAGAGAGGGGGGGGGGGGGGGGGGACTAGCCACGTTTAAACACTGATAATGACCACTTAGTAATTAAAACCAAGAGCAATCCTACATTTAAAAAAACAACTAACTACAACAAACAAAACTGAATGGTGTACAAACGAAAGAATTAAGACATAGCCGTAAAATATAGAGACAAGACAGGCAAGGTAAGTCAGGGCACTGCAAAACTCTTAAGCTGGAAGGCAATGGGTGAGGGGAGGAGGAAGGTAGCGATTTGAAAATGCATCAGTGGAGTGGCTGAAATGCTTAAAAAACAGAAGGGGTGAATGGAACTGTGGAAGTAACAAGAAATAGTAGACATAATAAGAGAAACAAATAGAAAAACCAATTTTTACCAGTACATAGAAATCAATCCCAAATAACCAGTAAGAGCCAGGGATTTTATACATATAAAACAAGACCTCACAAAAGTAAGTACAATGTATATTCTTAACTCAAATCACTACAATTCAAATTTAGAACCTAAAACAATACAGGATAAACAAAGATAGTATTCTCTTCAAACTTGGCAGATCAGTGGAAACAAAATATTGAAGAGTTAGTATATTAACCCAACTATAAGACTAGCTTCATTCCTAAATTTGTTATTCAATAAATACCTGGTCACCTTACATTCCCAACTCAAACTATTGCTGCTGAACATTTTTATGTTGTGTAATATAAGATGTTCCATTTATCTGATGACCACACACGTGGGGTTGTATTTGCTGGCCACCGGAGCTGTGCCAATCGAATGGATCCCATGTCTCATCATTAATGCTGAATTATGTGCCTTTTGGCCTGTGTTATTCAAACAGTGAAACAATTAAAACAATGAAGTCAGTGAAAGCAACAATGGCAAGACCAAAAGTGTTTATTTGCATCTACAGCCACGCGATTACTCTGCTATTCGCAATGAAAGTGCCTGGCAGAGGGTTAAATGAACCACCTTCAAGCTATTTCGCTACCATTCCACTCTCGAACAGAGGAAGGTGAAAAACGAGCATCTAAGTTTTTCTGTGCAAGCCTTGATTTCTCTTATTTTATCGTAACGATCATTTCTCCCTATGTAGGTGGGTGCCAACAGAATGTTTCCACAATCAGAGGAGAAAACTGGTGATGGAAATTTCATGAGAAGATACCGTCACAACGAAAAATGCCTATTTTAATGATTGCCAGTCAAATTCATGTATCATGTCTGTGGCACTACCTCCCCTATTTCGTGATAGTACAAAATGAGCTGCCCTTCTTTGAACTTTTTCGGTTGTCATCAGTCAGTCCCACGTGATGCGGATCCCACACTGCACAGCAATACTCCAGAATAGGGTAGACAAGTATGGCACAAGCAGTCTCTCTAGTAGACCTGTTGCACTTTCTAAATGTTCTACCAATGAATCAGAGTCGTTGGTTTGCTCTACCCACAACATATCTATGTGATCATTATAATTTAGGTTATTTTTAATTGTAATCCCTAAGTATTTCATTGAATTTACAGCTTTAAGATTTGTGTGACTTATCGCATAATTGAAATTTAGCGGATTTCTTTTCTACATCTACATGGTTACTCTGCAATTCACACTTAAGTGGCTGGCAGAGGGTTCATCAAACCATTTTCATACTACTACTCTACCATTCCACTCTTTAATGGCACGTGGGAAAAAGGAACAGCTAAATCTTTCCATTTGAGCTCTGATTTCTCTTATTTAATTATGATGATCATCTCTCTCTATGTAGGTGGGTGTCAACAAAATATTTTCGCATTTGGAAGAGAAAGTTGGTGATTGAAATTTCATAAATAGATCTCACTGCAAAGAAAACCACCTTTGTTTCAGTGACTGCCACCCTAACTCGCGTATCATATCAGTGACACTCTCACCCCTATTGTGCAATAACACGAAACGAGCTGCCCTTCTTTGCACTTTTTGGATGTTCTTCGTCAATCCTACCTGGTAAGGAGCCCATACTGTGCAGCAATATTTCAGCAGAGGACAGACAAGTGTAATGTACGATGTCTCTTTAGTTCGTTTGTCGCTTCTTCTAAATGTTCTGCCAACAAAGTGCAGTCCTTGTTTCGCCTTCCCCACAGTATTATCTATGTGGTCTTTCCAATTTAAGTTGCTCGTAATTGTAATTCCAAGGTATTTAGTCGAATTGACAGCCCTTAGATTTGTGCGATTTATCGTATATTCAAAATTTATCGGATTTCTTTAGTACCCATGTGGATGACCTCACACTTTTCTTTGTTTATTGCTAATTGCCACTTTTCGCACCATACAGAAATACTCTCTAGATCATTTTGTAATTGGAATTGATCGTCTGATGATTTTACTAGGCGGTAAATTACAGTGTCATCTGCAAACAATCTAAGAGGGCTGCTTAGATTATCACCTAGATCATCATAGAGTATTTTAGTACTCATGTGGAAACTTCACATTTTTCTTCATTCAGGGTCAGTTGCCACTTTTCATACCATACAGGTATCTTATCTAACTCATTTCGCAATTCGTTTTGGTCATCTGATGACTTTACAAGATGGTAAATGACAGCATCATCTGCAAACAATCTAACACAGCTACTCAGATTGTCTCCTATGTCGTTAATATATACCAGGAATAATAGAGGGCCTATAACACTTCTTTGGGGAACGCTGGGTATTACTTCCATTTTATTCAATAACTTTCCGTCTATTCCTATGAACTATGACCTTTCTGACAGGAAATCACGAATCCAGTCGCACACCTGAGGCGATACTCCGTAGGCACACAGTTTGGTTACACGATGCTTGTAAGGAACGGTGTCGAAAGCTTTCTTGAAATCTAAAAATATGGAACCATTTGACATCCCCTGTCGACAGCATTCATTACTTCATGAGTATAAACAACTAGTTGTGTTTCTCAAAAATGAGATTTTCTGAATCCGTGCTGACTATGTGTCAATAAATCCTTTTTTTTTTTTTTTTTTCTTTCTCCCAAAGTAACTCATAACGTTCGAACACAGTATATGTTCCAAAATCCTAGTGCAAATCGACATGGGCCTCTAAATCAGCGCATTACTCCTATTTCCCTTTTTAGGTATTGTTGTGACTTGAGCAACTATCCACTCTTTAGGTACAACTTTCTGTGAGCGAGTCATCGTATATAATTGCTAAATATGGAACTATTGTATCAGCATACTCTGAAAGGAACCTGACTGGTATGCAATATGGACCAGAGGGCATACCTTTATTAAGTGACTTAAGCTGCTCTGCTACACAAAAGATATCTACTTCTGTGTTTCTCATCTTGGCAGTTGTTCTTCATTGGAATTCAGGATTATTTACTTCGTCTTCTTTGGTGAAGGAGCCTCAGAAAAGAGTGTTTAATAACTTTGCTTTAGTGGCACTGTCATCAGTGACTTCACCATTGTTATCACGAAATGAAGATATTGATTGCATCTTGTCACACTGATGTGCTTTATGTATGTCCAGAATCTCTTTTGGTTTCCTGCAGATTCCCAGACAGAGTTTCATTGTGGAAATTATTAAAGGCATTTCGTATTGACATACGCACTGTATTTCGAACTTCTGCAAAACTTTACTATCTTGGGGATTTTGGGTTCTTTTAAATTTGGCATGCTTTTTTTTCCTGCAACAGTGATCTGACCCATTTTGTGTACCATGGGGGCTCAGTACAATCACTTATTAATTTATGTGGTATACATATCTCAATTGCCATCAACACTATCTCTTTGAAATCACTGCACATCTTTTCTACGCTTATGTGATCAGAACCCCACGAACCGTGGACCTTCCCATTGGTGGGGAGGCTTGCGTGCCTCAACGATACAGATAGCCGTACCGTAAGTGTAACCACAACGGAGGAGTATCTGTTGAGAGGCCAGACAAACGTGTGGTTTCAGAAGAGGGGCAGTAGCCTTTTCAGTAGTTGCAGGGGCAGCAGTCTGGGTGATTGACTGATCTGGCCTTGTAACACTAACCAAAACAGCCTTACTGTGCTGGTACTGAAAACAGCTGAAAGCAAGGGGAAACTACAGCCCGAGGGCATGCAGCTTTACTGTATGGTTAAATGATGATGGCATCCTCTTGGGTAAAATATTCCGGAGGTAAAATAGTCCCCCATTCGGGGCTCCGGGCAGGGACTAATCAAGAGGACGTTGTTATCAGGAGAAAGACAACTGGCGTTCTATGGGTCGGAGCGTGGAATGTCAGATCCCTGAATCAGGCAGGTAGGTTAGAAAATTTAAAAAGGGAAATGGATAGGTTAAAGTTAGATATAGTGGGAATTAGTGAAGTTCGGTGGCAGGAGGAACAAGACTTCTGGTCAGGTGAATACAGGGTTATAAATACAAAATCAAATAGGGGTAATGCAGGAGTAGGTTTAATAATGAATAAAAAAATAGGAATGTGGGTAAGCTACTACAGACAGCATAGTGAACACATTATTGTGGCCAAGATAGATATGAAACCCACGCCTACCATAGTAGTACAAGTTTATATGCCGACTAGCTCTGCAAATGATGAAGAGCTTGATGAAACGTATGACGAGATAAAAGAAATTACTCAGATAGTGGAGGGAGACGAAAATTTAATAGTCATGGGTGACTGGAATTCGATAGTAGGTAAAGGAAGATAAGGAAACATAGTAGGTGAATATGGAATGGGGGTGAGGAATGAAAGAGGGAGCCGCCTGGTAGAATTTTGCATAGAGCATAACTTAATCATAGCTAACACTTGGTTCAAGAATCATAAAAGAAGGTTGTATACATGGAAGAAGCCTGGAGATACTGCAGGTTTCAAATAGATTATATAATGGTCAGACAGAAATTTAGGAACCAGGTTTTAAATTGTAAGACATTTCCAGGGGCAGATGTGGACTCTGACCACAATCTATTGGTTATGAACTATAGATTAAAACTAAAGACACTGCAAAAATGTGGGAATTTGAGAAGATGAGACCTGGATAAACTGACAGAACCAGAGGTTGTACAGAGTTTCAGGGAGAGCATTAGGGAACGATTGACAGGAATGGGGGAAAGAAATACAGTAGAAGAAGAATGGGTAGTTTTGAGAGATGAAATAGCGAAGGCAGCAGAGGATCAAGTAGGTAAAAAGACGAGGGCTAATAGAAACCCTAGGGTAACAGAAGAGTTACTGAATTTAATTGATGAAAGGAGAAAATACAAAAATGCAGTAAATGAAGAAGGCAAAAAGGAATACAAATGTCTCAAAAATGATATCGACAGGAAGTGCAAAATGGCTAAGCAGGGATGGCTACAGGACAAATGTAAGTAAGTAGAGGCGTATATCACTAGGGTTAAGATAGATACTGCCTTCAGGAAAATTAAAGAGATCTTTGGAGAAAAGAGAACCACTTGTATGAATATCAAGAGCTCAGATAGAAACCCAGTTCTAAGCAAAGAAGGGAAAGCAGAAAGGTGGAAGGATTATATAGAGGGTGCATACAAGAGCGATGTTCTTGAGGACAATATTATGGAAATGGAAGAGGATGAGGATGAAGATGAAATGGGAGGTATGATACTGCGTGAAGAGTTTGACAGAGCATTGGAAGACCTAAGTCGAAACAAGGTCCCGGGAGTAGACAGCATTCCATTAGAACTACTGACAGCCCTGGGAGAGCCAGTCCTGACAAAACTCTACCATCTGGTGAGCAAAATGTATGAGACAGGTGAAATGCTTTCCGATTTCAAAAAGAATATAATAATTCCAACCCTGAAGAAAGCAGGGGTGTGAAAATTACCGAACTATTGTTTAATAAGCCACAGCTGCAAAAAACTAACACGAATTCTTTACAGACGAATGGAAAAACTGGTAGAAGCTGATCTTGGGGAAGATCAGTTTGGATTCTGTAGAAATGTTGGAACACGGGAGGCAATACCGACCCTACGACTTATCTTAGAAAATTGATTAAGGATAGGCAAACCTACGTTTTTAGCATTTGTAGACTTAGAGAAGCTTTTGACAATGTTGACTGGAATACACTCTTTCAAATTCTAAAGGTGGCAGGGGTAAAATACAGGGAGCGAAAGGCTATTTACAATTTGTACAGAAAGCAGATGGCAGTTATAAGAGTCGAGGGGCATGAAAGGGAAGCAGTGGTTGGGAAGGGAGTGAGACAGGGTTGTAGCCTCTCCCCGGTGTTTTCAATCTGTATATTGAGCAAGCAATAAAGGAAGCAAATGAAAAATTTGGAGTAGGAATTAAAATCCATGGAGAAGAAATTAAAACTTTTTGAGGTTCGCCGGTGACATTTTAATTCTGTCAGACAGCAAAGGACCTAGAGGAGCAGCTGAACGAAATGGACAGTGTCTTGAAAGGAGGATGTGAGATGAACATCAAAAAAAGCAAAACGAGGATAATGGAATATAGCTGAATTAAGTCTGGTGATGCTGAGGGAATTAGATTAGGAAATGAGGCACTTAAAATAGTAAAGGAGTTTTGCTATTTGGGGAGCAAAATAACTGATGATGGTCGAAGTAGAGAGGATATCAAATGTAGACTGGCAATGGCAAGGAAAGTGTTTCTGAAGAAGAGAAATTTGTTAACATCGAGTATAGATTTAAGTGTCAGGAAGTCGTTTCTGAAAGTATTTGTATGAAGTGTAGCCATGTATGGAAGTGAAATGTGGACGACAAATAGTTTAGACAAAAAGAGAATAGAAGCTTTCGAAATGTGGTGCTACAGAAGAATGCTGAAGGTTAGATGAGTAGATCACATAACTAATGAGGAGGTATTGAATAGAATTGGAGAGAAGAGAAATTTGTGGCGCAACTTGACTAGAAGATGGGATCGGTTGATAGGACATGTTCTGAGGCATCAAGGGATCACCAATTTAGTATTGGAGGGCAGTGCGGAGAGTAAAAATTGTTGAGGGAAACCAAGAGATGAATACACTAAACAGATTCAGAAGATGTAGGTTGCAGTAGGTACTGGGAGATGAAGAAGCTTGCACAGGATAGAGTAGCATGGAGAGCTGCATCAAACCAGTCTCTGGACTGAAGACCACAACAACAACAACAACAACAACAACAACAACAACATGTGATCAGATCAGAAGGAGTGGAGACTTACTTTGTGTTTCTTTTTGAGGGTTGTAGGTGTTATGGTATTCAGCCACCAGCAACTGCCTTGTGGTCACTAATCCCTGTATTTCTCATGATACTCCCTATTTGTCCAGGATTTTTTTGTTGCAACCGTTTACGCTTCGAGAGGGCTCATGAACTAATTGTTCAAAGTAATTTTCTGAGAAAGCATTAGGTACAATTTTGGATGACATTTTATGCCTGCCGCCAGCTTTAAACATATAATTTTTCCAGCATATCGAGGGTAAATTGAATTCACCACCGACTATAATTTATGAGTGGCGTACCTATTTGAAATGAGACTCAAGTTTTCTTTGAACTGTTCAGCAACTATATCTTCTGAGTCTTGGGGGGGGGGGGGGGGGGGGGGGGGGGGGGGGAATGACCCAATTAATAGTTTTGTCTGATTGTCAAGTATAACCTCTACCCATACCATTTTGCAGGAACTCTCTACTTCTATTTCACTAAAAGGTAAACTACTACTGAGCAATAAATACTCCACCACCATCTGTATTTAATCTATCCTTTCTGAACATTGTCAGGTCATTTGAAAAAATTTTGGCCGAACTTATTTCTGGCTTTCCGTACCTATAACTATTTGAACTTCAGCGCTTTCTATTAGGGTTTGGAGCTCTGGTTCTTTCCCAACATAGCTATGACCATTTACAACTACAATACCAATCATTTCTACAACTACCTTACTGTCCTCTACCTGCCCCCTTTTAGGCGGACGTCATTTCTGTGGTTTCCTGAGACCCTCAAACCTAAAAAACTGCCCAGTCACTTCCACACAGCCCCCGCTACCCGTGTAGCCTCTTCCTGTGTGTAGGGGACTCCTGACCTATTAAGCGTAACCCAGAAATCCACCACCTGATTGTGTAAGTCAAGGAATCTGCAGCCTACACAGTCACAGAATCACCTGAGCCTCTAATTCAGATCCTCCACTCGGCTCTGCACCGAAGGATCACAGTTGTCCTATCAACGATGCTGCATATGATGAGCTCAGCCTTAATGTCGCAAGCGAGACTGGCGGTCTTTACTATTTCTGCTAGCCGCCCGAAACCAGAGAGAATCTCCTCCGATCCAAAGTGACACATACCATTGGTATCGACATGGGCCACAACCTGCAGTTGGTTGCACCCTGTACTCGTCATGGCATCCGGAAGCACCCTTTCCACATCCGGACTGACTCTGCTACCAACTGTGGGGTTGTATCTTGGATTTTTATGAACATCTACCATGTTTAAACTGCAGCTCACCTGAATCCATTACTTATTAGTCGAATTGAAAGAGATTTGGAACAGGACAAATACTCAAAAAATATATACATTTCTATGAGAGAAATTACTTCGAACTAAAATATGTTCACACAGGACACTTGAAACATGGCATAACAAATGACACAAGTTTCAACAACAGTGTTAAAAGCTGTTAGTGGTCTGCAGCACAGTCAATGTTCAGCTGTTACTGGTCTGCAGCACAGTCAATGTTCAGCTGTTATTGGTCTGCAGCACAATGTTCAGCTGTTATTGGTCTGCAGCACAGTCAATGTTCAGCGTTGGCTACAGCATTAATTCCAAGTGGTACAATTTCTGCCAATTCAGTTGCAGGGAACTAAGAGGACAAAATACTGTATCATTCAGTTTGCTTGTACTACCAATGCTGTAAGAACTGTAAGTTATAGCAATCAATAATGGATGCAAATTACATCCTTGACACCACTGAAAAATGTGGGTCTTCAACTTTGTGGTATACAATTGGTTCATGCAAATAACACAATGCGAATTTTTAGTCAACGGGGGCTCATGGAGCAGTGGCCACAAAAAAATGCACAGCAGGAAAAAAATTTGATGTCAGAGAAAAGAACGTCACATATATAGAAAATTAAAGAATGAGACTTGTACACTCAAAACTTTCACAGGCCAATTAGAGGAGGTTTTAACGAATTGTTAACTGTATGCAAGAGAACTGTGTTGAAGGTTTTCTGATTACTGGAGAAATTATTTGAATGAAGGCTGTATACATCTCAGAATTCAAAGTAAATATCGGCTAGTACGTGAGGATGGTGATGAGGCTGGGGCTTAAAATACAATGCAGAACATAACTAGCTCAGCAATTTCTTGTGGCATTTGATGAAAAACTACTTGTGTATCAGCTTCATATAATCAGTCTAAGGAAAAGGCATGACTGTTTGCTAGGGTATATGAGTAACATCCATCAGATGCTTGATTATTTTGATTTGCCGTTGTGATGTCAAAGCCATACTCAATGAATTTTCTCCCACACCAAGAGAAACAATTATTACATGACAGTATCTAGTGTACTTAAGTGAAATAATATTCATGGTACCAACATTACGTAATGCAGTGAGGCATGAACCTTGTAACTAGTAATGAGGCAAAAATTACGACGAAAATTACACAATGACAACACTATTAGAATATAGTCAAAGGACTTCTACAAGCGAGAAAAGTTCTCTTGTTATCTTGTGCTCTTGCTCTCTTGCCACTGGGTCTTTGAAGGAATTAGGTCTATGACACTGAGCTGTACTCGCAAAAGGGAATCTGATTTTTGCATGCAGACAGTGTCTAGTAAAGCATTAAAAATTGTTTGTTATGACTACATTATTTCAGTATCTTCCTGCACTTTAGATAAAAAGAAAAAATATCTTTCATTCATTAAAAATGTGGGAATTAAATACAGAAGCCTTTCATTTGTTTTCCAGTTATTCAAAAGCCAATTTGTGTGTAATTACTAATTACATATTACATGCATTAGAACCTGCAGTCACTTTTCTAAATGCAATTATTACAAAAGCAAACCATTTCTTTTCACGGACAGTAAAATACCAAATGAATTGTTTCCCAGCCAAGTGTGGGCAATAGCTATTTTGTAGTTTCAAAAGAAAATGGAAGTTAACAGTATTATTATCAGTCATGATTTTTAATAAAGTAGCAGAGATTAAACAGAGTATCACGCCCAGTTTTCTTATAACATTACTGACAAGATAATGTTTTCAAAATAATTTTACATAACACATCATAATCTCGAATATCAGATACAGAACATGAAGCAAGTTTCACATAATTATAGGCATACTGTGATCCAAGTGGTGATGACAACGATGATGATGATGATGATGATGATAGTGATGGGTTGCTATTATCAAAAACAGTGATATCACAGTAAGGAGAAAAGGAAGTGAGGATAGAAAGTAATGTAAATCATTGCTCTTTGTTTACTTTATTTCACCTTGTATTATCAGAATGTAGACACTCAATAAATACCATAACACATTTACTCGAATATAAGATGACCTGATTATAAGGCTCAAGAGACTTCTTGAGAAAAATTTATTTTTAACATATTCTGACAAATCAAAGTTACAAACTGTTTTATTGACAAAATATCTGCCTAAATAGTTAACATTATACCTATTCTAAATTTATGCTGTTTATTGATCGTCCACATTTTTATATAACAAGAAGAAATAAAATACAAGAAAAGAAATGGTTTACATTTATTTGCAGAGGATTTTCTTTTCTAGGTTTTCACTTAATAACCCTGTCACCTAAGGTGTCACTATTTTAATAATAATAATCCTAATGGCACAGCTGTGGAATGCGTATCTTCATAGTCACAAATATTTAGCTGTTCTTTCCAAATACATCGCGATTTCTGAGGTTGTGGTTACCATAGGACTTGAGAAAATAGCTGTTTTTATCCGAATACGTATCGAATTTTGTTCCTGTATCGACATGAGAATTTTACAATGACACGTGCTTCCAAAAGTATTGTTTGCCCACTGTTCTTTCATTGGGCATGTAGAATTAGCAGTTGACACCATCTTTCGTTCCCGTCATATGTCGCGGTGACCATCGACAACACTGCAGCATGAAACACAAAAATGCACCACAGGCCCCTGTCTAGGCTAACTATCTCCTCCTGAAATGAATAGTATTGTTGAGTATTTGTCCAATTTTAAAGTCAATCCAATTCTGACAAACTGCAGTTGAAACATGGTAGATGTTCCAAAAAGCCAAAGTATGAAATATACATTCCCATGGTTGAAACCATGATGTAATCTGCTGCACGCTCACTACTCCCCTCCCCACATTCATCTAGTTCTCAGCCAAGCTTGTATCACTGTTCCCCATCCAAGCCTTCTCTAGTGCTGTGCTTGAGCAACTGTGAAACATGGACTGCCATACCTTCTACAGTGCAAGTCACATGTAATAACGGCAAAATAAATAAAATATAATGGTTACAATACTGGCCCATTCCGAAACTTTGGTTCTTCCCGTGATCTACTGACGTCTGTCGGTAACACCTTCACAATGGGCCTTGCCACTGTGATTTATTCTCACAACAATTACAGTAAGTTTAATGTGACTGATTTCGTTTGTTAGACATAATATTCTGCATTAATTTTCCTTCTTGTTTCATCTGAATGTCACTACTTCTAAAGCTAATTAAAAGCTGGTAACATTGTACCCAGTATTCTTGTACAACACCAGCAACTGAATTTATAATTTGCAACCCCCTTAATAAATCATTATAGTCTCTCATAATCAAATAAAATAATGTTCTGGGTTCAGAACCAAGTAATGCTTTTTGAAGGACATTTCCACTTTTAAATGTTACCTTTACTTAAAAAGCAGCATTAATGTTTGCACACAGTGCCCATACATGTACGAAGACTTTTACAGAAAAACGTAGTCAAATACAATAGTTTGTAAGATGACAGAATTTAGTGCTATTTCTCCTGTTTTCCACAAAATCATCAACTTTTAAGCAGAGCAATAGATAGTTGGGTTGCAGTGGCTCGATCTTAGTTTCTCGTGTAGCCCTTGCAAAAGCACCGCATGAGTCAAATGTTACATCACTGATACTTTATCCTGATACCATCTATTGGAAAACCTAGAACCTGTTCAAATATCATTTGCCCAGCCATGATCTTCAGACTCCTACAAAGTAAATCAGCACATGACCTCAATATTCAGAGCTTCACCTGTTAATGAATATAATCTATTAAACAATGCAAAAATGTTAAGGGGAGTTGGAACGCCCTATCCCAACAATGTTAAATTTAGTGACTCGGCTTTCCTGTGTTTCAGGAACCACCGTAGCCACTGACATGAAATTTTCACAGGACATTAAACTGTATGTTCCTTCAGCACAGGATCAACAAAGCTCATCTCAAACCAACACCTTTTCGCCTTTTTTCACAACAGATCTCCAGTTACTTTCATTTTCATTTCAACCTCATGTTACACTTTCCACCTTCTATACCATGTCACCCTCACAACACCCCCACGACGACCCCATTAAGTTTTATTTACATTCCCTCCGCAAACATGCTTTCACCCTAGCCAGATTACGCTCGCATATTTTATTTTCTCAGGCTGGTCTGACATTTGGCATTACCCCCAAAGGCCTCACACTTAAAGTTCCCATCTCTGGCTGCAACCCTTCTTTCCATCAGTCCCTATACCAGTTCCAAACTGAACAATCCATTGCCCTCACCCACCTAATCCTTCACCTACACATCAACTCAGCCAATGAACACACCCGTCAACTCCTATCCTTAATAAAAGTGCTCAATCTTTCCTCTCCCACATCCACACCGGCTATTCAGAGCATCCTCCTACAGGCCAACCGCAAATTAGAACAGCATGCCACCCTTCACCTCAAAAAACTATCCAATCTCCTGGTTTCCCACCTCCGGATAGGCAACTCACTCACCCTTCACAACGTTTCCAGCAAACCTCAACCTCCTCTCATTGCACACAAACCCAGTCTCTCCCATCTACTCAATCTCCCACTTCCAGCTCCACTCCCTCCAAAACCTCAAAATTCCAATCAACACAATCTGGTACCACAACACCCTAATTCAGTAGTTAACCTTTCCTCCAAACCTCTCTCTCAATCCGAAACCTCTGTCCTATCCAAAGGCCTCACCTTCAGCCCCACTCCCAGATTCAACCAAACAGCCCCCGTTACTGTCCTACACTCGAACTCTCTGCTGGAAGTATCACTTTGCCATGACGAAAAATGATCCTAATCCTACCCCTAATGCGCCAACTCCCCAAGACACTATCCAAATTGAACCCTGCCTGGAACAGTTCCGTCCTCCGTCACAGCGGGACCCACCTCCTCTTCCTCAAAATCACCCTCTCCAAACCTTCCAGGAATTTCTGACTTCCAGCCTTGCCTCACAATCCTTCTTAAAGAACCTTAATCCTACTCCCAACATCACCACTGCTGAAGCCCAGGCTATCTGTGGTCTGAAGGCTGACCGGTCCATCGTCATTCTTCCGGCGCACAAGGGTTCCACGACCGTGGTACTTGATCGTCGGGAGTATGTGGCTGAGGGACTGCGTCAGCTTTCAGACAACACCACATACAAAGTTTGCCAAGGTAATCCCATTCCTGATGTCCAGGCAGAGCTTCAAGGAATCCTCAGAACCTCAGGCCCCCTACAAAACCTTTCACCTGACTCCGTCAACCTCCTGACCCCACCGACACCCCGCACCCCTACCTTCTACCTTCTACCTTCTTCCTAAAATTCACAAACCCAATCATCCCGGCCGCCCCATTGTAGCTAGTTACCAAGCCCCCACAGAACGTATCTCTGCCTACGTAGATCAACACCTTCAACCCATTACATGCAGTCTCCCATCCTTCATCAAAGACACCAACCACTTTCCCGAACGCCTGGAATCCTTACCCAATCCGTTACCCCCAGAAACCATCCTTGTAACCATTGATGCCACTTCCTTATACACAAATATCCCGCACGTCCAGGGCCTCGCTGCGATGGAGCACTTCCTTTCACGCCGATCACCAGCCACCCTACCTAGTACCTGTTTCCTCATTACCTGACCCACAACTTCTTCACTTTTGAAGACCAGACATACCAACAATTAAAGGGAACAGCCATGGGTACCAGGATGGCCCCTTCGTACGCCAACCTATTCATGGGTCGCTTAGAGAAAGCCTTCTTGGTTACCCAAGCCTGTCAACCCACAGTTTGGTACAGATTTATTGATGACATCTTCATGATCTGGACTCACAGTGAAGAAGAACTCCAGAATTTCCTCTCCGACCTCAACTCCTTTGGTTCCATCAGATTCACCTGGTCCTAGTCCAAATCCCATGCCACTTTCCTTGATGTTGACCTCCACCTGTGCAATGGCCAGCTTCACACGTCCGTCCACATCAAACCCACCAACAAACAACAGTACCTCCATTATGACAGCTGCCACCCATTCCACATCGAACGGTCCCTTCCCTACAGCCTAGGTCTTCGTGGCAAACGAATATGCTCCAGTCCGGAATCCCTGAAGCATTACACCAACAACCTAACAGCTTTCGCATCCCGCAACTACCCTCCCGACCTCGTACAAAAGCAAATAACCAGAGCCACTTCCTCATCCTCTCAAACCCAGAACCTCCCACAGAAGAACCACAAAAGTGCCCCACTTGTAAAAGGATACTTTCCGGGACTGGATCAGACTCTGAATGTGGCTCTCCAGTAGGGATATGACTTCCTCAAATCCTGCCCTGAAATGAGATCCATCCTTCATGAAATCCTCCCCACTCCACCAAGAGTGTCTTTCCGCCGTCCACCTAACCTCCGTAATCTCTTAGTTCATCCCTATGAAATCCCCAGACCACCTTCCCTACCCTCTGGCTCCTACCCGTGTAACCGCCCCCGGTGTAAAACCTGTCCCATGCACCCTCCCACCACCACCTACTCCAGTCCTGTAACCCGGAAGGTGTACACGATCAAAGGCAGAGGGTATGCTGAAGGGCAAGTTCCCATCTCCGGAGTTCTGACATGTTGGTGTTAGTGGGAAGTATCCAGATAATCTGGACGGTGTAACACTGTGCCAAGATGTGCCGGCGGTGCACCAAGGCATGTTTAGCCACAGGGTGATCCTCATTACCTACAAACACTGTCTACCTGTGTCCATTCATGCGAATGGTCAGTTTGTTGCTGGTCACTCCCACATAGAAAGCTTCACAGTGTAGGCAGGTCAGTTGGTAAATCACGTGGGTGCTTTCACACGTGGCTCTGCCTTTGATCGTGTACACCTTCCGGGTTACAGGACTGGAGTAGGTGGTGGTGGGAGGGTGCATGGGACAGGTTTTACACCGGGGGCAGTTACAAGGGTAGGAGCCAGAGGGTAGGGAAGATGGTTTGGGGATTTCATAGGGATGAACTAAGAGGTTATGAAGGTTAGGTGGTCGGCGGAAAGACACTCTTTGTGAAGTGGGGAGGATTTCATGAAGGATGGATCTCATTTCAGGGCAGGATTTGAGGAAGTCGTATCCCTGCTGGAGAGCCACATTCAGAGTCTGATCCAGTCCCAGAAAGTATCCTGTCACAAGTGGGGCACTTTCGTGGTTCCTCTGTGGGAGGTTCTGGGTTTGAGGAGATGAGGAAGTGACTCTGGTTATTTGCTTCTGTACCAGGTCGGGAGAGTAGTTGCGGGATGCGAAAGCTGTTTTCAGGTCGTTGGTGTAATGGTTCAGGGATTCCGGACTGGAGCAGATTCGTTTGCCACGAAGACCTAGAAAACTAAGAGGAGGAATGAATATACAGAAATGCTATAGAAAAGAAGATAATATTAGAGAAAGAAGACGACAAAGATGTGACAAGAGATAAAATACCATTATGAAGAATATGACAGTACTGGAAGACTGAAGTCGAAACAAGGAATGTGGAGTAGATGATATTCTCTAACAATCCCTGAGATCCCATTGGGAGACCATTTCACCTGGTTTGCAAGATACACGAGACATGGAGAAATGCTATATAGACTTCAATAATAATAATAATAATAAAGAAAGCAAGATGTGACCTATCTAAATCTTAGTGAACCATCAAATTAATAAGTCCTGGTTGGAAAACACTCACACAAATTATTTACTGATGATTGAAAAACTGACAGAAGCAAACCTCGGGGAAGATCAGTATGGCACAGTCCATACTAATTCAGGCAGGCTAGGAAAAAATCTTACCTCCATAGTCTCAGATGTTATTGAATTTAGCATATGTTAAAATGGAGTAAGTAAGGAACACGTATTTTTTTTGCTTTCTGCAAAAAAATTTCTGCTACGAGATACAGCCCTCCAAAAATGACACTGTGCATACCATTTTGAAGATGTGAAATTTGGAAAAAAATTTAAATTCTGTATCTCTGCAACAGTTCTAGATATTATGTTGGGTTTTTTTTATTTGAAAGATAATTGTTTTAAGATTACAAAGAAATCCTCCATTTGGACTTATCTGTCAAAGTTCTTTTACTACACCGCTATGAACTTCTTTTATAATTTACGGAATTTTTTTTTCCAAAAATGGCAAACTATAAAATTTTGGTTTTTTCTGTTGATTAGTACCGTACAGTTCTACATTCCCTGAAAAGGAGAGCTTCCACTTTTAGGTTGAACAGGTTTTATAAACAATTTAATTGCCATACATAAAACCTGTTTTATTACCACATTATCACATAACAGACTGGGTTCATTTGATAGCATAAAGTTCACTACAATTTCGTTTAACTCATAACTGGTGTCTATAATCTCTGCAATCCACCAGTCACAGTCATACACACACACCACAAATATCCCCCTTCCCAGGTTGTGAATCTGAACATTATCCTTCAGTTTGTGAAGTGTTGGCCGAACAAACGAAATTTCTTCTTTTTTCGTCTTTAAGGTGTGTGCAATATGAGTTCGCCCATCACTTTGAGTCCAAAAATGCGTCTTTTGAATTCCTTTCACAGTAGTACTTTTTTGGGGCCATTCTTCTTTTTTCTACTAACAGAATTCTTCGATTTCCACTTTGGACAAAAGAATGAGGGCTGTGGGACTCTCATAAAATCCTCAGCATTCTGAATCACAGCTGTATTTTGTCTGGAAAGATTATGTTTTGTAGCATGGTACTTCAGCAGCTCTTTTACACCATCACAAGACCTCTTCCCGTGACCAGTAGTACGGTATACCCAGTCAGTTGGCACAAGTGACTTGGTCAATTCAAACAGCTGGTAACAACTTCTAAAATGACTTGGAGCACCGTCAGAGATAATAATGATCTTCTCTGCCCTGGTCTGCAGTTGGAGAATTTTGCGCATTGCTAGCAAAGCACGTGCCGAGTCATGTCCTGTGTCATCACTTATAACGGCAACACTTGTGGTCTTGTTTTGAAAATATGTCACTCCTGTAAAAATTGAAACCTGGTCATTACTTCAATGATACCCTTGTGGGAGAATTACAGACCAGTTCTCAGCAAAATCACAATGAAGCAATAAACATAGTTCTTTAGCCTGTACATACCCTTTCACTTCTGCAGTGTGTTGTTACAATTTCTTCAGATGCTGGTGTGTTGCTGCCCTCACTGGCCATTTACCAAATTCATCAATGAAACTGTCAAAGGCAACAGTTTTTTAGTTTATTTTCTTCCCATGTCACATATGTAATTTCTGCAGTTATCTGCTACGTCTTCCAGGCCAAGTGTCTAAACACAGGCCTCCCTTTCCAGGGCGGTCACCACATTCTTGAAACAAAGTCTCTCGCTTTATATCACAGACTATGACTCCCCATGCCCCACCAAGGTGTCATATGCCACGTGCTCCAGTAAGTTCTTCAAAATTACCACACAAATTTCAAAATTTGCGCAGCACACACATAAACAGACATCTCTAGGTGAGTGTGGGACTATCCATTACGTTGTAGTGCATAAAATTTTGATCTTCCAATACGTGAAGTTGTACAGCTGCTCTTATAAATTGCTAAAGTTTCTTTAAAACTACGAGTCATGTACCTCTTCACTTACACAACTTTTTAACATTCAGCTGTTACAGTTATAGTGTCTTTTTTGTTGGCACTCTGGCGAGAACAGTCCCATTTATCTTCCAGATAAAATGACTGCACTATTTGAACTTGAGCTGCTTCTACAGGACAACCACAATAGGAACTTGGTCTTCTAAAGACTACTTTTACAGACCTCAAATTTCTTGATTTGCCTACCATGTACTTTGATACTGATGGAATGTGCTTCAAAATTGTTTTCTTTGAAAATGTCTGGAATAATAGTTAAAACTTGCACCTTTTCACTGTAGGATGCACAATATTCGACAGCTGAACTGATATTTGTGAAAAATTCCTCGCAAGAGCTGTAAGAGTGCTTTAGTTCATTTTCTTCTTAAGATGGAATTTCTACTTTGGAGAGTGTGGTCAGTTTTGCTGTAGTGTATTCATCCATTGCTTTAGTAATCTCTCTGCACTTCCTTGATGCATAGAGCATACGACTACTTCACTGAACACAGTTTGTTAATAGGATTAACACCTATCTCTGCAGTTGACTGATTCAAAATTCTTCCTCTATTGATGCGAAATCTGCATCATCTGCACCGTGGGAGGCTTCACCTCGTTCAGATATTATCATTGTTGTTATTCTGTCAAAACATGTAGAACACAATAAGCCGTCACTGGAAACATCTTCACTTTGAAACCGTCTTCAAATGACAACACTTATTCCCAATCTGAACAAAGTTTGTTGTTTTTTGTTTGTCTTATATTTCACTCTTTTATGGATATGCAAATAGTCAGCACACTTCACTTCACTCTCCTGTGGCCCCAGTCAGAAAACATTTCAAACAGTCCTTTTCATGAACCACTTTGCAACTGTGTCAACTGGCAAATTCCTTGCGAAAACACAGAACTTACTGGATGGTCTCAGTTTTCTTAGAAGACTCTTCAGTAAAGAAATCAGCACTAAAAACTACAATACAGAAACCTGCAATGAACAACCACGATAAAGAAACTAACAAGAAACAACAAACAAGTGTAAGAAAGATCTGCAACAATGAAAGTGAAGAGAAATAACTGCAACAATGAAAGTGAAGAGAAATAACTGCAACAAAGGAAGTGATAAGAAATAACTGCAACAAAGAAAGTGATAAGAAATAACTGCAACAAAGAAAGTGATAAGAAATAACTGTAACAAAGAAAGTGATAAGAAATAACTGCAACAAAGAAAGTGATAAGAAGTAACAGCAACACAGACAATAGAAATAAACATTGTAACAAAGAAATTAGTAAGAAACAACTTCAGTGAAGACATACATTACCCTTGAAACTTAAAAAAAAGTGATTTTTTAAAATTAAACCTGTCCAATTTAAAAGTGGAAGCTCTCCTTTACAGAGGTACTAATAACAGAAAAAAAATCTAACTTTTCTGGACTGGCATTTTTGAAAAAATAATTTTTTCCTGTAAATTATAAAAAAAGTTCAAAAGGCAGCAGTAAAAGAACTTTGGCAGATATGTCCAAACAGGGGATACCATTGCAATCATAAAGCAATTATCTTTCAAATAAAAAAAAAAAAAACTCAAACAAATTATCTAGAATGGTAACAGAGATACAGCATTTTAAAAAAATTCCGAAATTCGCATCTTCAAAATGGTGTTTGCAGTGTCATCTTTGGAGGTCTGTATCCTGGGGCAGAAATTTTTTTGAGGAGAACAAAAAATACATGTTTCTTGCTTACTCCTGAATTTTAAAACATGCTAAATTGAATAACATCTGAGACTATGAAGGTAACGCCCCCTGCCTTAAGTTATACGGATTATGTCGTATGGATTCTGGATAAATGTAGGAACATGCAAAGCAATACTGACCCTATCACTTATCTTAGAAGAGAAGTAGGAGAAAGATAAACCAATATTTTTTTAGATTTAAAGAGTGCTTTTAACAATGATGACCAGAATACCTTTGTTGAAATTCTAAAGGTAGCAGTGATAAAATACATAGAGCAAAAAGCTATCTACAAAGCATACAGAAAGCAGACTGCAATTATAAGAGTCTAAGGACATGAGATACAGTAATTGAGAAGGTAATGGGGCAGTGTTGTAGCCGGTCTGCAAAGTTATTCAATCTGGACACTGAGCAAACTGAAAATGAAACCACGCAAAAATTTGGAGCAGCAAAGAATCTAGAAGAGCGGCTGAACCGAATGAATAGTCTCTTGAGAAGAGGTTATTAGAAAAATATCAACAAATCTTGAATATAGCCAAACTAAATTACATGGTGCAGGTAAGGAAATGAAACACTAAAAGCAGTAGACCAGTTTCATTATTGAAGCAAAATAAATACTGATGGTCGAAGCAGAAACTGTATAAAATACAAGCATCCATAATTAAGAAAAGCACTTGTGAAAGAGATATATTTGTTAACATTGAATATAAATTTAAATATTAGGCAAAGAGATTTCTGCAGTATTTGTCTGGAGAGTAACATTGTACGAAAGTGAAAATTGTTTGATAAATAGTTCTGGCAATAAAAGAATAGAAGCTTTTGAAATGTGGTGCTACACTACAATGCAGGAGATATGATGGATAGATCAAATAATTAATGAGGAACTACTGAATCACACTGTGGAGAAAAGAAATTTATAGGACAACAGCCAAAAAAAAATGGATACATTGGTAGGCTGCACCCTGAGGCAAGAAGGAAGTAATTAGATGTTAGAAACAACTGGCATGAGGAGAAGAAGAAGAAGAAGACTCAAAACTGCATCCTCAACCAAAAGATAACGAGTTCACCAATAACATGTTTCATTGGAAAATCACTGGAAAAAAAATTAAATCAATTAAATCAGTTGCGGTTAGTTCACAGGAACAATGAACTAATTAGAGACTGGGCACAACTTCAGATCATGAAAGAACAGGAGTCAACCATGATCCTTCCAAGGGAACCACACTGGGATATGCATCTGTACTGCAAAGTGTGGTAATCAGAATGAACTGAAACACTTAAACAGTAGATGGCAGATACAAGATAGCTACTTCAACAAGGAATTTTCTTTTCATTGGGATGCTGGTGGTGGGATTCGGCTACATGATTGTGCCAAAATAATTGAGCATCATCTGCTACATTACATTTATTCTCCTTTTCTTCTGACTGCAAGAACTCAAAAGCCACCATATGTGTGTTTTTCATCACTTCTAAAGTATGTCACACACTTTTAGATCCAGTAATGTACGAGGGCTATGCCTAAAGTTTTTAGCAGCCCGTAAACCATAAGGCGGAGGACAATGGGGTTGTTTTCATTCGAAAGAACGATGTTTTTCGACCTTGGGACATGCGCGTGCAGCCCCTGGCTAGCGGAGATCCCTCCACAGCGCGGTAAGAAAGCACAGGCAGTGCTGAGTCAGAGACGGTGCAGGATGGAGCTGTCGCGCCGCGACTTTCGCGCCATGATTTTTTACGATTATAAAAAGGGTTTAAGTGCCGAAGAATGCCATTCTTCTTTGCTGCTTGTTTTTGGTGAAGCTTCCCCTCCTAGGGCCACAGTTGGAAATTGGTTTCGCAAGTTTTCGAAGGGTCGGCAGTCAATTGAAGATGAACCTCGTTCTGGTCGGCCAGCAACAGCTGTGACTCCTGAAAACATTGATGCTGTGAGGAAAATGATCAAAGAAGATCCACATCTTACATTTTGCGACATTGAAGGGAGCCTAAATATTGGATCAACAGCAGCACAGACCATCATTCATAGTCAGTTAGGCCTAACTGAGAGATGTGCCTGTTGGGTGCCACATTGCCTGACAGAAAGCCAAAAGGAGGCGAGAGTGGATTGGTGTCGTTTCATGCTCGAAAAATTCAATGGAGGGAAGTCCCAAGACACCTACAATATCGTCACAGATGATGACCCTGAAACGAAGAGACAGTCTTCTGTGTGGTGCTTTCCAGGGGAGGAACCACCCACAAAAGTTCGACAAGTTCGGAGCTCTGGAAAAAAGATGGTGGCAACTTGTTTCACAAAGATCGGGCATCTCACCTCCGTGACCTTGGACACATGTCGTACAGTCAATGCTCAATGGTACGTGAACGATTGTCTTCCAAAAGTCATAGCCACATGGAAGTCACAGCATCCAAAGTCCAAGAGTGTGCACCTTCTGCTGCATCACGACAATGCATCTGCGCGCAGGGCTGCCAGAACGATAGACTTTCTGGAGAAGGAAGATGTGCGAGTGTTCCCCCATCCCCCCTATTCACCTGACCTGCCCCCCTGTGACTTATTTCTGTTCCCTAAGACTAAGGAAAAAATTGGAGGGCAGCAGTTTTCATTAGATGAAGAGGCCATTGCAGCGTACGAGAGTGCACTAAGTGACATCCCAAAAGAAGCTTGGACTGACACATTTTCTAAGTGGCTTCAGAGAATGGAAAAATGTATACATGCTAATGGAGAGTATTTTGAAAAGTTGTAAACATTTTTTGCAAATAATTTTTCCACACATTCTGCTAAAAACTTTCGGCATAGCCCTCGTATAAAATGTCAATACAGTCCATTATCAATAAATAAGACTGGTTTCTTTGAGAGATCTTTTCATTTTTCTGACACCTTATAGAAATGATTTTCTTTGAAACTCAATAACAGTACACATAATCATTTTGCATCTCAATTTGAGGAGTTTACTTGTACACAACTACATAGAAACTGGATCCAAACACTATATAAAATAGGAGATGCAATCACCACCACTCACCCCTGGCCAAAGTTTGGTAGTAGCCAGCAGTATGTATGGGCAGTTACACCGAGAGAGCAGAAATCAGGGTTTAATTATCTACATCTATGCTCCACAAGCCACATTATTGTGTGTGGCATATGGTACTTCACATACCAATGTCACTTCCTTCATTTCCTATTCCAGTTGCGGATGGTTCACAGGAACAATGAACTAGGGCACAAGCTCAGATCATAAAAGAACAGGAGTCAACCATGACCCTTCCAAGGGAACCATGTTAGGATATGCTTTAATCAATTTGAGAAACCACAAATAATCTCTTATTCATGTGGCTAAATAGGTACTTGATCCTGCTATTACAACGTGTGTATAAAGGAAGTTTCTGGAAGAGAGAGATTGCTACTTATCGCAACGATGGGATGTTAAGTTGCAGATAGGCGCAACAACAAGACACGTACACATAGCTTCAAGACACAGCCTTCATCAGAAAATGAAACAAGCTGTCAGAGATGGCAGTCGTGTGTGTGTGTGTGTGTGTGTGTGTGTGTGTGTGTGTGTGTGTGTGTGTGTGAGCATATGTAGCTGTGTGTGTGTGTGTGTGTGTGTGTGTGTGTGTGTGTGTGTGTGTATCATTTTATGACGTTTCATTTTATGACAAAGGCTGTGGCCATGAGTGAATGTGTAAGCGTCTTGTTATTGTACCTATTTGCAACGCAATGTGTCATCTACACAGTAAGTAATAATCTATCTTTTCCTTATAGGTTGCCGAGCACCATACAGGAGTAAGTGAAACTAAAGTAGTAAGTTACTAAGAGAGAAGGAAATCTGCGACTTCGAGCCGATAGTAATGAACTAAAGGAGTAAATTAATCCAGGAGAAATTTTTTCATTTACCGTATTTACTCGAATCTAAGCCGCACTTTTTTTCTGGTTTTCGTAATCCAAAAAACCGCCTGCGGCTTAGAATCGAGTGCAAAGCAAGCGGAAGTTATGAAAAATGTTGGTACGTGCCGCCACAACTAACTTCTGCCGTCGAATATATGTAGCGCTACGCACGCATGCTCTGTAGGCACAAAGATAAATACTGGCGCCAAAACCTCTGCGTCAGTAAATAAATTAAAAAAAAAAAAAAAAAGAAGTGGAAGACGAGTTTTTTTTTCTCCGCCGCGAGTTTCGACCACTGCATTTTCATACATTATCCAACGAAGTAAATACAAATTCCGTATTGTTCATCTTCGAATGTAGCACAATTTCAGTGTACTACGAAAAACTGACTGGCAAGACTGTTTGGGATGTTTGTCAATATGGCCAACTCTACGTTCTGAATTTTTTCCTATCTGTGAGAAGAGATGGTTGCTAATAGGAACCTGATGAAATTTGAATCACATACAGTATTCTCTTCACCATAAGAATAATACGGATATAAACATTTTGCCATGTATTCTTTCGTGTTTGCTGCTCTCTCATTTAAATCCTGTCTGCCTAATAAACTACGAAACTAGAGTGAGACAACAGCAAACGCGGAAGAATATACGTATCGTGTCATGTTTATATTCGTATTATTCTTATGCCTAACAGCGATACAGTCAGAAATGAAGCACGGCAAGTGACTAGATTTTTAAATCTAAGATGACTCTAATTTCTGTGCAGAATTTGATGTAATAAAGAAGTGGCCGCAAAGATTTTCAAACGGAGAAAAATTTTCGCCTAACTCTCGTTCAGAACATGTTCTATCATATGCAGTCTATTATTTGATTCTTGTTGATCATTATCAAAGAAAGCAGCAGTGTAAGTAACAACAAATAGCAGTCTCTTGCCATTGTTTCGCTAATGAGACGATTCCTCACTTTTTTTTTAATTGTACGCGGCGGTAGCGCGCACAAAAGCAAGCCATGCCGTGAGCCGCGACAGGCCGTAAACACGCACTATCAGAATGCGACAAACAATGCATGACACAGTGCAGTAATGCATTTTCAGCTTAAGAGTGACGCAAACACCTATAACAAAGAAAACGGCACTTGTCAGCTCAAAGCAAAATAAGCAATCGATTCAAACCAGACGAAGCACGTGAAAAAGGAAGGGCACCCGTATAAATACGGACGGAGCGCCTGACGCATAGCAATGGCTACGTAGTAAAGCTTAACTGCTAAGCTTACGACTCGAACCAAACTACTGTAGCAGTATCGTCATTCATTCGACCTAAATTGTGTCTCATATTACAATGGACCAACTTTGTTTCGATTTGGAGGTGCGGCCTAAAACTTTTCTCTCCCCTTGAATTTCGAGTCTCAAATTTCAGGTGCGGCTTAGATTCGGGAAATTTTTTTTCCCTTTATTTCGAGTCTCATTTTTCAGGTGCGGCTTAGATTCGAGTGCGGCTTAGATTCGAGTAAATACGGTACTTCCAAAGTAAATTTATTTACTCCATTACTGGTGGAGAGCACCATTGAAAGGTAAGCTACTACATTAGTAACTTAAGGAGGAAATAAGGCCAAAATTTATTCCTAGGCTGTAGGAGGAGTAAAGTATGAGAGTAAGGTACGATCTTTGAGTTCTGTGTTTGAAGTGTCAAATTCTATGGATTGCTTGGACTGCGAAGAATAAATGGAGATGGAGATAAAGGTGAACATTGTAAGTTTGAGGGTTGTAATGGAGAGAATGTATAGCGACAGTAATTTCAAAGAGCGGTTTGGGTTTCATAAGGAATCTTTTGAGCTGCTGTTTGGTATGCTGGAGCTGTTACTGCAGCATAATTCTCACAGGAACCCTGCTTTGTCTCCTAAGCTGCAACTTCTTTGTGGACTGTGAATCTTTCGCATAGGTACTTATTAAATCATAGCAACGGATCTCATTAATGTCCATCATACTACTGCTGGGAGAACTTCTAATAGTGTGATAAACAGTTTAATTGCCTTAAAGCCACTGTATGTTTCCATGCCATAGAACCAGGAAAATATATCAAAGAAAAAAAGGGAATTCTACTAAACAGGTGGATTCCCAAAAGTCATAGGACACAAAGATTGTGTACATATACCCATACTTTGTCCTTCTGGAGCACAAGCAAAACTATACAGAAAATGCAAGAATTTCTTTTCTATCAATACACAAATCATTTGTGATGCCAATATGAAAATTATGAACGAGGTAAGCTGTTGGCCGGGTTGTGCACATTTGGGATAATTGTAGAGTTGCTGTACAATTTGGGAATGGACAATATGACGGGTTGCTTGTTGGAGATATGTTCTCTCCAAACATCTTATGACTTCTGTGTTCTGAGCCCACACAGGATCCGAATGGTGCTACAATAGTGCCCGTACTGCTACCAGATGTGTAACACAGCGGGCATTCGGTGTTTGGAAGAAATGTTTCCAAATTCTCACTAAAGCAATGTGAATCAAACCAAACACGTGTGGCAATGTTTTTGTGGCTACTGCAGTTTTACACAACTATGGAACAGAAGTTAGAGATGTGTTTCACCCCGATGCTGTGGAGGTGAATTACATTGAACAATATGCATTTCAGCCAGTGCTGCACGCCAAGCTGTCAGAAGTCTATTACACTTAATTACTTTAATTAAAATCATACCTAGTTTACTAGTAAAATTAGAAGTTAAAGTAAAGACTTTTCCTTCTTAAATGAATAAACAAGCCACTGGATTGTCAGTACTACAGCGAAAAATGATTCATTTTATTTATGTGTAATTTTATAGTTATGTTCTTTTTTCCTTTTTCTTGCTAGGGGATTAACATTCTCATATTATTTCTTAATTGAGTATACAAAGTCAAACAATCTTTTGATTATTTCTATACATAAAAAAAGAAAGACTTATTTTATAATATTGCAAATTAAGATAAATATCAGAACGTGGTATTAACAAAAATTAGTACCGACACTGAAATGATAAAACACAAATATTATGCCATACAAGAAACAAGAACATATTAACCATTTCAAAAAATATCAAGGAAATAAAAGACATTTTATACAGATGAATATTTTCTATTCATTCACAAAAACCCAAATTTCTTGAGCACACTGGCTGAAGAAATGGAACCTGAAGTCTGCTCCATTACATTCTTGACTTATTCATAATTTCCATTTTAAGGTTATTCTCTTCTTCCAGGATTTCTCTTGTCTTTCTATTAACAACATTTTTGCATTGCATTCTTCTCACATTAATTGCATTTTAAGGAATCAAGCTTGTCTGATTTATTCAACAACTCTCGGTTCTTCACTACAACAGCATGTTCTCTCCCTCTTTTGCTGGGTGCATCTCCTGATAAGCTCACACCAGAGAATGCAGGCCGAGGTTCACGGCTATGGGATAAACTTCCACCTTCAGCAGTTTCATTGCTACCTTCACAGCAGTTACCATCATCGAAGTTCCTAGAAAGTATCACATTATCTTCCGATGTGTCATTGTCGTTAATTCCAGCTATCCCCTCAAAAACTTGCGGGATCATATCAACAACCATTTGGCTGATATCATCAATCTTTGCCTCATCTACTCCAACCCAAGTCTGAAAATGTTCTCGATTACATTTAGTTTTCATTTTTTCTTTCTTTTGCTTTCATGTCCTTCCAAATTACTTTAAGCAGCTCTTGTGATCTTTGCGTAAGAGCTTCTGCATTGTATTCAATGTGTATTTTTTCCCAAGCATCGTTTTTCCTTTTTAGCATGTAGACATCGTGCCTTTTAGATTCAGTAGTAGTTATGTACTTTTTCATTATTTCAGCAAACTGCTCTTTTTCATTTTCTGGAATATTTTTGAACGTTTCTTGGGTACCTCCATGTTGCTGCTAGCTTGTATCTCAAACTGGCACTTAAATTAATATGTGTCACCATCCAACAACGGACATTGGTAGGTGTTGATGGTGGGGTTAACAACAGATTCAACCATTATGGCACGTTCCTTTTTCGTAATACACAGATCTTATCGTTAATTAGTACAATAGCATTTAGATTTTCCAACTTCAATAATTCAATTTAGTAATCCTTTCTAACTTCTAAAATTATAGCGATCAACATAAATTATGCAAAAGGTGATGCAATAAAGTCTACCGACAATCAATATTTTCCGAGAGGGACTGTAATGCGCATTAACTACTTTAGTTACAACTAAAGAAGTACACAGAAATTGAGCTCTCCGACAGTTACTAAAACAGTATATTACTACAAGAGTAATTTATACTAGTTTGGTGCTCGCTACACATATTGTTGATATTCCAACCTGGGGTTTCCACTGTCTGAAGTTTCTGGGAGAAATCGATACATATTAGGGGTGAAAAACTGAGTCTTTCTGAACAGAAAATATTACACAAACATAGGACAATACTATGGAAAGGATAGATTACTATATAGTGGAGTAGCTGTGTCGCAAACAGGCCAACCTGTTCATGGGCATCTAGAGGAATGATTCCTAACCACCCAGAATCCCAAACCCCTCACCTGGTTCAGATTGACTGATGACATCTTCGAGACCTGGATCTAGGGTGAGAACATGCTATCCACATTCCTCCAGAACCTCAACATCATCTCTCCCGTTCACTTCACCTGATCCTACTCAACCCAAGAAACTAACTTCTTCAAGGTTGATCTCCACCTCAAAGGTGGCTACATCAGTACCTCCGTCCACATCAAATCTACCAATCCCCAACATTACCTCCACTTTGACAGATGCCACCCATTCCATACCAAGATGTCCCTTCCATACAGCCTAGCCACCCATGGCTGTCAAATCTGTTGTGATGAGCAGTCCCTTGCCGAATATACCAACGATCTAACTGAGGCCTTCACAGGCCGAAATCATCCTCTCAACCTTGTACAGAAAGATCACCAAGCCTTGTCTCTCCACTCAACCATCATCTCCTTAAGCCCCACTGTCCACACACAAAGGAGCATCCCCCCCCCCCCCCCCGACTCGTTATCATGCGGGAATGGAACTATCGAATCACATTTTCCACCAAGGTTTAGACTACCTCTCGCTGTATCCAAAAGGGAGGAATATGCTACCCACTATCCTTCCCACCCCTCCCACAGTAGTATTCCATAACTCACCAAACCAACACAATATCCCCATCCATCCATACTCCATCCTTGCTCCCAACTTCCTGCCTCATGGCCAATATCTCTGAAATAGACCTAGATGAAAGACCTGTCCCAAACATTCTCCCACCACCACCTATTCCAGTCCAGTCACTAGCAACACATATCCGATCACACACAGGACAACTTGGTGAAAAGAGTCACGTGATCTATAGGCTAATCTGCAACCACTGTGCTGCATTCTACGTGGACGTGACAACCAACAAGCTGGCTGTCTGCACGAACGACCACCTCCAAACTGTGGCCAAGAGGCAGCAGGATCATCCACTTGCTGAGCATGCTGCTCAACAAAAGTTCTTCACTTCAATGACTGCTACACAGCCTGCAACTGTGCTTTTCTGAATTACAATACATCCTACCTTCCATTAACACCTTCGGCCTCAACTTGCATTAGTCACTGTCCTTCATGCTCCCATCCCTACTCTGCTACCACTCCAGCACTACAAAGCCTACTATTCCACCAACACACCCACTGTCTTTTCCACTCCCTCCCTCTCACCCTTTCCTCACCCCCACCTAACCTCCTGACTGCACCTAACTGCCTTGCCCTGTTCCATGCTCCCATAAGCAGCACTTTGCCACCTCCCACTCCTGGTCTCCTACCACTCCCCCTCCCCAATCCAGCCTCCTCCTTACCCCCCTACCATCCAGACTGCTTCTCCCATCATGTGCAGTTGCTAACAGTTTGGCCTCGACGGCCACACACAGTGGCCATGTGAATGTGATTGTGCTTCCGTGAATATGTGTGTGTGTGTGTGTGTGTGTGTGTGTGTGTGTGTGTGTGTGTGTGCGCGCGCTTTAAAAGAAAGCCTTTTGGCCAAAAGCTCACTTATTTTGCTCTCTTTTCATTGTACTAGTCTGCAACTCAACTTCACTATCAGATGAGTAGCAATCTGTCCTTTTCATAATATACTCATTATTCCATCCTGGATTTTCCACTGTTTAATTTTGCCTAATGGCTTTTCTTCGATCCTATAACCCAGTGCTGTTTTCCTTTGTTGCTTTTTTTCTAATGCATTACTTTACACAGTATCCATCCTTTTCTTTCTCTTCTTTCCTTTGTTTTATATGTCACATTCCACACCACACTACATGCTTTGACTTATGAACCACACCATATGAACCATCTCGTATGGTCACAAAACACAGTTCTGATTGTTGGTGAAGCACCTCATGGCCCATCTTACTCCTGCTGATATAATTAATCCTTCACTTCCAAACTGATCACTCTTCCTGACTCATTCTCGAATATTTCCAAGTGCCAGTTTCATACCTCCCTGTGCCACACGTACTTGTACTTCGTTCTAGCAATCACTCCCCTTCCCAACCCCACACCTTTCTCCTCTCTCATTCCACGATGCACATACTAACCTCACGTAATCCGGTCACAACTGCTGTCCCCTTTCTACATACATATCTGCTCACCGACCAGCATCCCACACCATCCTCTTTTTATTTATTTTTATCTTTGATCTCATTGTGTTTTCGCATCAATTCCAGTTCATTTTTGCCTTTCATTATTGGTCCCACACCCTGAGGTTTCATCTTATTTCCCCCTACTTCATCTGTTCCGTTCTTCTCGTGGTTTTTTCCATGTATATTTGTGAATTTTTCACACGTGTTTCTAAATTTATGTAATTTTATCCGCCACCATACATCCTTGCACCTTCCACATGTGCGAAAACAGGACAGTTTCTTTACCCCTAGACAGAACCCAGTCCCACATGCTGTTCCTGCATTGTTGCCTGGCTTGTGGAATGCCCCTAAATGCTCTTACCATCAAATTACCCATTTTCAGCTGCAACCCTTCCTTCCACAATGACTTACACCTGTTGAGATTCCATCAGTCCTTAGCCCTCATCAACCTGATCTTGCAAAACCATATAAATCAGGCCCAAACCACCTTGAAATACCTCTCTCCAATTGCAAAATTATCCTGCTCTGCAATCGCAGATTCCTGTATCTCATGTCTCACAGAAACTTTTGCCCTCCAGGAACTAGAGCAGCATGCACAATGCCACCACAAAAAACTCTCCAATCTGTTCACCATCTACTCTTGCCTTTGACTCCAATACCCACCACCTCTACAACAGTCTCTAAACCTCCCCAACATCCCCTCATAGCTGAAAAATGCCTGCCTCACAAATCTACTATGTTTGCCACGCCCTCAGAAACTCCCTCCCACCGTCATACAGAATCCAGACCTAAACAGGTCCAAGACACAGCTATGAAGCTTTCCCCTAAAAGCCTTCATCCCACATATCAGTCCTTTCCAAATACTTTACCTTTTGTCCCACACCGAAATTCAATCATGTTGGTCTTGAAGATCTTCTCTCCTCCTTCCAATCCCTACAGTGAAAACACTTTTTCGCCACCAACCCTACCAATCAGATTCAACCCAAAACCAATATTGGACCCTGCCCGACTCATTTCACTCCTCCACCCAACTGTGGTCCAACCCCACTGTACCCAAATCACCCCCATTAGCATTCCAGAATTTCTTAACCTCAAACCTTGCCTTACTAATGCTCCCCAAATACCACAACTTGCAAGCTACTCTTACATCCACAGAAAGAACCACAACCCACCACCTAAAAATTGATTCCAATCTTATAATCCTATCTGCTGACAAAGGCTGCCCCACTGTGGTATCAAACTGCAGCGATTACCTGATAGGAGGATTCCGCCAGTTGTCACATTAATCCACCTACAAACCCTACCCCTGTATGTCCATCCCAGAACCACTCCGCTGAGTGCACCTCTCCCCTTACTCCTACCAATCCCCGACTCACACCTTGTAAGTGCTTCCCAAAATCCACAAACCGAATCACCCATGATGCCCCATTGTGGCAAGTTACCATGCCCCCAGTGAGACAATTTCTGTTCTTGTAGGCCAGCACCTTCAGCCTATTACCTGCAACCTACCCTCTTATATAAAGGATACCAACCGTTTCCTCCACAGACTCTCCACAGTTCCTGATCCTTTACCACATGGTGCCCTACACCTCCCTTTACACTACCATTCCTAATGCCCATGGCCTTGCAGCTATTAAATAGTAACTTTCCCAAACATCCGACTGATTCCAAACTTACAACCTCCTTCCTCATTACAATGCCCAATTATATCCTCACCCACAATTACTTCTCCTTTGAAGGCATCATCTACAAAGAAATCCATGGTAGTGCAATGGGTATCCACATGGCATCATCCTATGCTTTTATCACTCAACCACAGGAATCCTTCCAACAACCCAGAATCCTAAACCCCACACCTAGTTCAGATTCAATGATCTATTTACATTCCTCCAGGACCTTAACACCACTTCTCTCATTCAGTTCACCTTGTCCTACTCAACCCAACAAGCCACCTTCCTCAATGCTGGCTTCCACCTCGAGGATGGCTACATCAGTACCTCCATCCATATCAAACCTACCCACCACCAGCAATACCTCCACTTTGACAGCTGCCTCCCATTCCATACAAATATGTCCCTTCCATATAGCCTAGCTACTTTGTGGTTGTTGCATCTACAGTGAAAAACAGTCACTCTCCAAATTTATCAAGAGTCTAACTGTAGCATTCCCAGACCAAAATTATCTTCTCAACCTTGTTCAGAAACAGATCTCCCATGGCTTATCTCTCTAGTCACCTAGCACCTCCTTAGGTCTTACTGTCCAGACACAAAGGAGCATTCCCCTCATGACTCAGTACCAGAACAGCTGAGCTACAGTCATCCGCCAAGGTTACAACTACCTTCTTGCCCTGAAGTGAGGAATATCCTACCCACCATCCTTACCTGCATCCCACCACACCTACACAATGCCCTTGTCCATCTCTACTTGACACCTACTCTCAACCCACTGCCTCAAGACCATATCCCTGCAACAAACCTAGATGCGCAAGATGTGTCCCATACATCCTTCCATCACCACCTCCTCCAGTCAAGCCATAAGTGTCATCTAACTCATCAAAGGCAGGACTATCTGGTGAAAGCAGTCATGTGATCTACAAGCTAAACTGCAACCACTGTGCTGTGTTCTACATGGGCATGACAACCAAAAAGCTGTATATTTGCATGATTGGCCACCAACAAACTGAAACCAAGAGACAGCTGGACCACCCAGTTGGTGAGCATGCTGTCCAACACCACAGTCTTCACTTCAATGACTGTTGGGACAGCCTGTGCAGTTTGCGTCCTTCCTGCTAACACCAGCTTATCTGAACTGCAAAGGTGGGAACCCTGCCTGTAATATGTCCTACAATCCCATAACCCCCCTGGCCTCAACCTTCGTTAGTCACTGTCCTCCACCCACCTACCTCGCCTCGTCTAACCTCCTGACTGAACCTAGCTGCTCTATCCTGTCCCCATCACGTAACTGTATGCATCCGCAAGCAGCACTTTACCTCTCCCCAACCCTACTGTGCTACACCTACCCACCCCAGCCTCCTCCTTACCCCCTTTACACCCACCATCCAGACTGTTTCGCCCACCATGTGCAGTTATTCAAAGTTTGGCCTTGGTGGCCGGAGAAAGCGGTCTTGTGTGTGTGTGTGTGTGTGTGTGTGTGTGTGTGTCTGCTTTAGAAAAAGGCCTTATGGCCAAAGGCTCACTTGTCTAGCTGTCTTTTTGTTGTGGCTGTCTGTGACCGAACATCTCCGCTATATGGTGAGTAGCAAACTGCCCTTTTCATAATACTGTCATTATTCCATACTAACTTTCAGTTGCTTGATTTTTACAAATATACGTTCTTTTTAAAATGTTTCCTAAGGAAGAGATAATTCAAACTCACATGATACTGAATGGCAGAGTTAGCAGTGAATTGATGTACTGCCACTTTTGTTTCTCATTTACTAATTATGTTCAAAATTATTCTGCCAACTTCAAATCATTTTGCAGCCAAATAAAATTTCTTCCACCTAGTAGTTTCTCCTTCCACTACACTCTCCCTCAAAATGAAGGTGCAGAGATAGGAACACACATCTGGATTAAATATGGAAAATGGTTCAATGACAGCAAGAAAACTGCTATGTTATACTCCACAAGTTAACATACTGTGCGTGACACATAAGAATTCGTATGGTATTGCAGTGCCTGTGTTATTCCGAATCATGTTGCAAAGTTCCTTTGGGTATACATTCATGTCCACAGGAACAGGGCACTGTGGCGACTACCACTGTTATGAAATACATTAAATGTATTTGCAATTGTGAATACGGACAATATTCACCTCTATAATGGACTGATGACAATGAAAATTTGTAGCCAAATAGTAAAGTGATCACTTGCAATAAGCAGAAAATCTAGGTTCGAGTCCCAGTGTGGCATAAATTTTCTTTGTCATCAATCCATTATAAGCCTGGTGGTTTTCCATATTCACAACTGGAAATACATTTAATGTACATACGAATTCAGGCACCACTACTGGTTCCCTCCTACACCTGTCCTATTTGTGAGTCGTGCACAAGAAGAATGACGATTGGTCAGCCTCTAAACTGTACATGTACATGTATATGAACATCTGTATCTACATCTCCATACTCCACAAGCAGAGGGTCCCTAGTGCCACTATTAGTCATTTTGTTTCCTATTTCACTCACAAATAGAATAAGGAAAAAATAAATCTTTCTGGTCCTTATGTGAAATCCAGCAACACACTTGTTCTGCAGTCAGTTTCAAATACCAGTTCTCTAAATTTTCTCAATAAGGAATATATTACAGCCTCCTATGTATTGCTCCCATAGGCACACTGAGGCATTTAAACAATGATTTTTCCCACACTCTCTATGTGAATGGAACAGAAAAAACCTAGTAACACATACAATGGGACGTACCCGCTGCATGCACTTCACAGTGGTTCGCGGACAACAAACATGGATGAAGTGTTCCTTGAAAAGAACATTGCCTTCCCTCCAGTGATTCTTACTTAGAGTTCCGAAAGCATCTCTGTAATACTTGCATGCTGACTGAACCTACCGGTAACAAATCTAGAAGCCTGCCTTTGAATTATCCTGAATATTTTCATTTCCCCAAACATTATCATTTCTTGAGATGAATATAGGGGGAAAAAATGAGGCTCTACTTTTGTTGGAATGCACATCCTTTAAATTTTAACAAAAAATATCTCTCCATGACACAACATACATCTCTTAGCATCTGCCTCTAGACTGATTCAGCAACTTTGTACTGTTTTTCCCCCACAAACCAAATGCACCAGTAACACAAGAAGCCACACTCTTTTAATCCTTTTTTAATTCTGGCATGGATCCCATCTGCCTATATAAGAAGAAGAAACAGAGGTAAAACACCACACGCTAAGGAAGACATATACAATGGGTATACTGACAGCCATTACGAAAATGTAGCGTAAAGAATCTAGAGCCATATTTATGAAACTGCATGTCTGCAGGTATGGTTAGATCCACATAATTAGTACATAATAGCCAAAACATTGGTTAGAACCAAGGAAGCTGAAAACCATCTACATAATTTGACAGAAGAAATTCCAGTTATCTATTCTACTTCGTGTCTACTGCAGGACTGGTAATTGGGAGAAGATTGTGCTTCTGCACTGAAATGTTAAATTTAATTTGTTGCTGTAAATGAACAATTACAATCACATAAATTATTAATGTTTCTGCTGCAAAACATGATAAAAATTAAATATATACTGCACTACAAAAATTACTCTAACATATTTTTCAACAATTTAAACATTTGTCTGCAGCTTGCAAAGCCTGAACATTAATATGCAGTGCAAAAATAGAATACCTTTTTAATTTTTGTCTGGAGATCCCACTTTATAACACCACTGCTTTCGCATGCAACATCCTGTTACAAGCTATTTACATAAGCTACTTCAATGAAACAATCAATAAATGCTTATAGTTAGAAACAACTGCAGCCCCCACTTAAAATTAGGCCAACAAATGTAACATAATCACCACCAACAATCTGTTCTTCACCATACCTGAGTTTTTCTCTCTCATTTTTTGTGTAGCACTTGGCAAATGGTGCAGATTGACTCCAGTCCCAGAAATGCAACTCATTGTATGTAGCAATTACAAGCATACGGTTAGTTGGATGAAAAGCAAGTGATGCAATCACAGTTTGCCCTTCAGCCTTCCAAACCTCACTTCCTCCCTGTAAAGACACAAAAAACAGAGTACTTAATGGATGAAATAACTTTTTTTAAATTAATAACAGCAGCTTCCTTGTTTAGGCATCCAAATGGGTGTAACAGATACGAATAGGTTACACATCAGTTTCGCGTAAAACCACCTTAAGAAGATGACAAATGTAATGTGGCATCAAATATGTCTTCTAGATTTGAAAGAGAAGACATTTTAATGTAATCAAAGAAAGCAAGTGCTGAGACTTAAAAGGCCAATATACTCCGACAAGCACTGGTAAATGCATAATCTGTAGCAACGTTGGGGGGGGGGGCGGTGTTTGCCAAATTTTAATTGTCATCTAAGTCAAAAATAAAGCCGCGTATTAATTTCTGGACTTCTTGCAGGTACACGTCTGCTTTCTGGTGCACACTGAAATATCTGCAGCAAAGTACTATACCACACCCACTAGAGGAGCCAAAACAACATTACACAGCTCACTGATAAAGTAGAGTATCATGTGATAATCAGTTTTCGGCAGCGGAAAACTGATAACCACACAATATTCCACTTTATCAATATGCTGCACCATTTTGCTTTGGTTCCTCTAGCAGCATGCTACAGAACTGTGGTGTGGAGATTTCTATGTGTACCAGAACACCATATGTTTACCTCTAAGCAATCCAAACATGAATTATGTAACTTTATTTTTTTCGGGTGCTAATTAACATTTTGTGACTACCATCATATATTTAGTACATCATTAGCAAGTTTTCTATGTAACAAAATCTAGGAGGCATTCAACTTAAGCAAATCTGGCATCTGCCACCTAATACACGCCAGATGATAGATGACCAACCAACTTCACTTTGCCTAAAGGTTATGCCATTCTATGTAAATACAGTACACATGGAACCATCAGGTCATTCTTAATCATTAACCCTTTCCAGCCAAATTTTTTTAATTTGTGAAAAAAATATTTTTTCACATATTTACATATATAATGACTGGGGGGGGGGGGGGGGAGGGGGGCATTTGAGGTGGCTCAATATGATATCACTGGGCAAGATTTGTTTTCTTCTCTGAGGGGTTCGTATTTCACAGTGGTGGCGACAGCACAGCTAAAATTTCAAGTATACAATTAGATGCAGTTTATTCAAGGATAAAGGAAAAGAATTACACTCGCATTTCAAAGCAAGTTAACAAGGTTTTTTATAGCATGGTTCTTACTTTACATGAAAATTTATAAAATAATTCCCGTATTTGGGAAACAAGAACGATTATTACATTTGAAGTTTTTTGCTCGAGAATATACTTTAATGCAAAATTGACACCCCTGTTTGTTTTCCAGATGCCCTGGCCAATGCCGCTTACGTCATCAACTGGGCTGGGGCCAAATGGGGCTTGTTTATTCACAGCTGCTGGTGATGGACTGTCATTGGACGCCGTTCTCATTTTCTTAGCGATGTGTCTCCTACTTTTAGTAGTCCATGAGTTACGTCAGGCCGAAAAATCACCAGAAGCATGTGTTTGGTAGTTCCTATTTGCCTGCAATGTTGACAGCAAAGGTGCCACACATTCATAACACATGTCATTGAGATGGAATATGATTTTAAGATAAAATATTTTCACGCCAATATTACTCCTATACATAGCAACCAGTATGCCATGTAGGTCAACTTCACTCATCAAAAAGTTATATCTGTAACAATGTCTGGCCTTGAAACATCAACAAATTTTTGTTCTCCCACTGTTCAATTTTTCACAGGTTCCATTGGATTTATTCCTTTGTGTAATGACGCAAGGTCAACAGAATTGTTATCATACACTTCAGTACTATGATGTTTCTTTCTCAGTGATCATATGATGCTCGTCCCTTCCTTTTTAAGCTACTTGTCCACTTTCAGATTGCACCCTTGAAGTCCTGTGGATCTAAAAACTCAAGCCAAGATTACAAAGTCTTTCGGAATAGAAATAAGCTTGTAACAAGTGAACCAATGGTCTCTAAATACTTTAAAAATTTTATATTTAGGTAGTCCCTCCATGAGCCTGAACACCATATCACACTTATACCAATACCAGTGTCATTATGTATGGTTCCTTTCCCTAGGTACATTTAAAAATCTTACACAATTCCACTGGAACCTGCTAGGGAAAAACATTTTACATTCCACTTGTGCCGATTTATTTATTTAAATATTGTTTCTGGGAAGAAATACTTTTGAAGGAATGTTTAATTCATAAACAGAATTATATTCCTCAGGTTCAATAAGTGAAAAATTTGTCAACAAATGGTCTCACCTTGAACAACTTGTCATAATTAGGGTCTTTTCCTTGTTTCATTTTAGTATTATCATTCACATGTAAATAATTTCTTAGCTATTCCTAAGCACCGAGTCAGCTATTGGAGGATATCTTGTAGGCTCTGCCCAGTACATTCCGTAACTTGGCATTTTCACAACACCTGACAGGATGAGTATTCCAAGATAATTTTCTGTTTCACGAACATTTGTAGGCAAAGATGCATCAGTTTTCTGTGTACCGTATAGGTTAGACTGACCCAACGAGGTTGAGGTTACTGTCATCACAACATACTGCTGTGAAATTATGCAAAGGTGTCAGTTCATCTTCTGAAGGGTCAAAGAAATTTGAGTCAGATGATGTATCTATTTCTTCAATGTCTTTCTTTCTCCATCAACGCTCCTGACAGTCTCGCATTTATTGATGACATCTTCATGATCTGGACTCACAGTGAAGAAGAACTCCATAATTTCCTCTCCAATCTCAACTCCTTTGGTTACATCAGATTCACCTGGTCCTACTCCAAATCCCATGCCACTTTCCTTGATGTTGACCTTCACCTGTGCAATGGCCAGCTTCACACTTCTATCCACATCAAACCCACCAACAAGCAACAGTACCTCCATTACGACAGCTGCCACCCATTCCACATCAAACGGTCCCTTCCCTACAGCCTAGGTCTTCGTGGCAAACGAATCTGCTCCAGTCCGGAATCCCTGAAGCATTACACCAACAACCTGACAACAGCTTTCGCATCCCGCAACTACCCTCCTGACCTGGTACAGAAGCAAATAACCAGAGCCACTTCCTCATCCTCTCAAACCCAGAACCTCCCACAGAAGAACCACAAAAGTGCCCCACTTGTGACAGGATACTTTCCGGGACTGGATCAGATTCTGAATGTGGCTCTCCAGCAGGGATACGACTTCCTCAAACCCTGCCCTGAAATGAGATCCATCCTTCATGAAATCCTCCCCACTCCACCAAGAGTGTCTTTCCGCCGTCCACCTAACCTCCGTAACCTCTTAGTTCATCCCTATGAAATCCCCAAACCACCTTCCCTACCCTCTGGCTCCTACCCTTGTAACTGCCCCCGGTGTAAAACCTGTCCCATGCACCCTCCCACGATCACCTACTCCAGTCCTGTAACCCGGAAGGTGTACACAATCAAAGGCAGAGCCACGTGTGAAAGCACCCACGTGATCTACCAACTGACCTGCCTACACTGTGATGCATTCTATGTGGGAATGACCAGCAACAAACTGTCCATTCGCATGAATGGGCACAGGCAGACAGTGTTTGTTGGTAATGAGGATCACCCTGTGGCTAAACATGCCTTGGTGCATGGCCAGCACATCTTGGCGCAGTGTTACACCGTCCGGGTCATCTGGATACTTCCCACCAACACCAACCTATCCGAACTCTGGAGATGGGAACTTGCTCTTCAATATATCCTCTCTTCCCGTTATCCACCAGGCCACAATCTCCACTAATTTCAAGTTGCCGCCACTCATACCTCACCTGTCATTCAACAACATCTTTGCCTCTGCACTTCTGCCTCGACTGACATCTCTGCCCAAACTCTTTGTCTTTAAATATGTCTGCTTGTGTCTGTATATGTGTGGATTGATATGTGTGTGTGTGTGTGTGTGTGTGTGTGTGTGTGTGTGTGCGCGCGCGAGTGTATACCCGTCCCTTTTTCCCCCTAAAGTAAGTCTTTCCGCTCCCGGGACTGGAATGACTCCTTACCCTCTCCCTTAAAACCCACATCCTTTCGTCTTTCCCTCTCCTTCCCTCTTTCCTGATGAGGCAACAGTTTGTTGCGAAAGCTTGAATTTTTTGTGTATGTTTGTGTTCGTTTGTGTGTCTGTCGACCTGCCAGCACTTTCATTTGGTAAGTCACATCATCTTTGTTTTTAGGTATATTTTTCCTACGTGGAATGTTTCCTTCTATTATAACTATATATATATAAAAGTACAATATAACTTCTGTGCAATTTCAGTGCAGTAATGTGTTCATTGTAAATAAGTATTATAATAGTAGTATTACATGTTTATTACCTTATAAATAAACTTTTTTATTTTAAATTCAGTGCATTAGTATTTGTAAAATGACTTTCATACAGTGTTAATTAAAAAATGACTATCATTCCACTTGGGACCTGTGGAATGGTACATTAGCTTATTTGTTTTAGTTGTAAATATTTGTCATGTATTGTTGTTTTTCTGACATGTTCCACATCCTGGAGGACCTCCTCACTACGGATCAATTGAAATGAAAGTAAATCTAATCTAATCTGGGAAGAAAGACAAAGTGAGAACCAGTAAAAATACCAATGAACAAAAGTGTCTTATTTTAAGTAATTTAAATGAACACTCTATAGAAAAAACTATCCTGAAGACAAAGTAGCCTTCTCAAAATTTTCCTCTCTTCAACTAAAACAGTGTATACTTGCAGGATCATCAGGAACACATACCGTATGTGTGTGCATTTAACACCAAAACATTAAACTGCTTCTAAATTCCATTTCTATTAAAGAAACGCATGGAGATCTAATTAAAATAATAACAAATAATATAAATAACCAAGCCTGTATGCTTCGTTTGTGTGAAAAATGCCCCACCAGTTCATTGCTTCAAACCCACTTAGAAAATGAAATAGAAAACTATGATCCTCATGAGATGGTACAATACTGGCAATGGGTATCAACTGGTAGAATGACTAAGTGTTCAAATCACTTCTCTATTAGAATTCTGTGACACACCAATTAAGAAAATTGAAAAGCTTACTCCACACTCCTTTATTTCTCACTCACAATCTGATTATCTGAAAATGAAGAAGGAAACACTTGATGAAGGATCATTGTTAATTTCAATGGATTTCAGTGAAAATCTCAGTTTTGTTGTTCAAAATGAAGTACATGGGTACCATTGGAACAATGGCAGCTGTACTCTTCACACTGTCCATATATATTACAAAAAGGACAAAGAGTTCCATGCAAAAAGTATTTGTACTGTTTCTGATGATCTAGAACATGATGTTACCTTGGTGTACCATACTCAGAAGACTGTACTGAATTTTTTTGAAGTGTGAATTTCCAGAAATTCATCGGCCGTATGTTGAATATTTCACTGTTGGTTGTGCTGCACAATATAAAAAATTGTAAGAATTTCAGAAATATCTGCTACCGTGAACCACGACTACAACATAAAGTGCAGCTGGTCCTTTGTTTCTACCAGCCATGGCAAATCTCCCTGTGATGGTATTGGCGGCATTGTTAAAAGACTTCTCACAAGAACAAGTTTGCAAAGAGTTTATAAAGATCAAATACTTACAGCGTCACAGGTATTTGAGTTCTGTTGTGAGAACCTGCAAGGCATTTCAGCTCTCTTTGTTTCAAAAGATGAAATGGTACAAGTCAGACATTATCGTTCTCAGTGCTTCACAAGTGCAAAAACAATTCCTGGAACACGATCTATGCATCACACTGTACCAATATCACCAACCAAGATAGGAGCAAAAAGACTGAGCTGTGATACGGATATTACTATTGTGCGTGATTTCTCAGATGCACTTCCGTCACTATTGGCAGAATGCACTGTGCAGCCCAACTGGTTGCATGTGCATTTGACTCTTCTTGGTACTTGGGAACTGTTGAGAAGGTGAATTGTGGAGGAGATGTTACAGTAAGGTTCATGCACCCTCATGGACCATCCCCGTCTTCTATTAGCCTGATAATGATGTTTGTGATGTTTCTCTCTCTCATATTCTGTGTGAAGTTTATACCACCACAGCAACAAGCCGTACTTACTCTCTGAGCAAAGAATCCTCAAAGTTGGTGGAAGAAAAGTGGTTCTCATACAAGAAAGTATTATCTAAGCATCAAAGTGTCACATAACGTGTGTAGTTCTGAATCAACTTGAATGCAGATTGCAGTACCAGCATTTTGTGTGGTGTTGACAATATTGGCTTTTGACAAAATGCTTAAATATTATTTAAAAAATGCTATGTATTTTTACATTGAGTTAATTTGGTTATGTCAGAGGTAAGAAAGTATTCATATGTCATGTAATGTAAAGTTGCCCTATATTTTATACTGTGTAATTTTGTTTCATATATTGCAATCTTTGTTCAATTTGGATACTGTTATGTGTAGTTGTGTTGTTAATGTCTCTTGGGTAGTAATTGTATTTCTCTAAACATAATTTTCTTCCACAGTGACATTCATTTCTCAAAACTGATTTTTTGTGTGATGAAATTTTATTATTTGTAGATGATTTTCTAATTTGTTCTGTGTTTTCCAGAGGGGGCAATTGTCCAAAATATTTTTTTTCTAATTTAACAATAAAATTAAATAAAATTAATTTACAAAAATTTAATTGAACAATTCTAACATGTTTTCCGAAACTAAATGTCTGAAATGATGTTCCGGGAAAAAACTGTCAGCATACCATTTTTCATTTAAAAAATGAAGCCAATTTTTACAATTTGCTTCGAAGTAGCACATTGCATCAAACTTTCAGCAATTGCTACCAACAGAATGTATGTAAAGCAAAAGTTCATGGTATTAGATACAAAAGCGGTACACAAAATTCAGTTCACAACTAGATAATGAGTGTCATGGCCTGGATGACGTGACATGGAATACCCAACAGGAACATGCAACCCTTGATAAACTGAAGGCTTCCTTTGAAGAAGTGGGACGATTCAGAGGCAGCAAATCATTACTGTTAAATGTAATGCATTGCTTAGGTTTCAGATACAAAATATTAATGAAAGAAAGGCCATAACGGAGAGAGGTAACGTTGTAGCATGGCAGTGTTGAGACTTTAGGGCAGTATCAAATTAACACTTTGATGGTATTATTTGGCTTGACAAATGGCATTATTTGGCTTGACAAAATATGGGTAAACACAAGCCATTCAATGAATCTGTAACTAGCCCCATGCCACAACCCACTGGAAGAAGTAGCACACTGATTTTTCCTCCATGCAGCAATAGGGCTTATGGAAAACATGTTATTGTTTGTAACAAAAAAACGTGCCGATTACCATGAATTTCATCTGTGGTTTAGGGACTCACTTTTGAAAAACATAGGCAAGCATTTGGTGACAGTTATGGAAGCCACCTTTTCTCATTCGACTATCCTTGATAAGGCACCTAAAGCAGCTCCTACAAAACAAGAAATGACCAAATGCCTACAATGAAGAAACATTCCCATACCAGATGGCTATAGAAAGGATGAAATGCTGGAACTCGTGGCTCCAAATAAACCACATTTACCTCTGTGTTCTGGATGAACTGGCTAAAAAAAAAAAATGTGATCATAGGGTCCTCAGGCTGCCACCATACCAGTCACTTCAATTCCACTGAAATCATATGGATTTTTTGGTAAAAAATAACAAAAAGTTTACTTTAGGAGAAGTGGAAAGAGCAACAAATGATGCTATAAACCAAACTTCATAGTCAGATTGGCATAATGTTGTAAGACCGACAAAGGAAGTAATAATGAAAGGATGGGAGAATGAATTTGTAGAGGAAAATAACATTGAACAACTTTTTATTTCATTAAATTTAGGCGGAAGTTCCAGTGACAACACAGACGATAGTGAAAGTAATTCAGATAAAAGTGGCATGCATCCGTTACGCGAACAGTGTATTACCTAGATATTCACTGTGTTCACCACTTAGTTTTCTCTGCTTATTTAGATTTTTGGTCTTTTGCAACATGTGTTACTGAACACTCCACTTCCTACTGTTATTCACTTATTAACATGTAATTGTGGCATCTTAATGCATCACCATCACTACCACAGCAGTGGCCTCCACCACTGGCAACAGTCCGTAACTAAATCATTTGTTTCTGTTTTGATGCATATGCAACTATCAATCACATGAGCATGTGGCTGCTTGTGTATGAGCCAGCTACTCCACTCCCTACCAGTGCTATCTGTCAACCACAAAGTAATTTTAATCAGAATAATATATAGTAAGATGTTACCTTTACTCCTTCCATTATTTATTATTAATTAAATGTTAAAACCTTTGGCAAGCTCTACACACAATTCATCTGATCAAACTACTAAACTTCAAGTAGCTTCCTCTGTGTTTTTAGGCAGATTTTCATGAATGTTACTAAGTCACAAAATGCAGTGTGGGGTCACATGTGCCATGTCACTTGATCATCAGCAATCCATAATCCTCTAGATGGCATGTGAAAGAGCAATAGTTAAAGCACTGGGCTCATTTGGGAGTAACAGAGTCGAATCCTCTAATCCTCATGTGTCTGTACAGATTTAGGTTATCTATTGTCTAAATCACTTCAGCCAATTGCAAAAACAATTCCCTTATCATAACCTTAGCCAATTCTGCACTCTACCCTTTCCCAACCTTGATGCCCACAGTACATTAAATCCTAACCTACCTATGTAGGTCTCCCTCCAATTTTTATACACCATATTTCATGCAATTCTTCATTGAGCACATGTATTTCCTTGCTTCATTTAACAAATCAGATTTTTTTGTGATTTGTGTAATATTAAAATTATGTATTCAAATTAAAGATAAGCTCATTACAAGTTTCCAGTTTATTTGTGAACTGTTCTTACTGTTAACAGATGACAGGTCAACAGGAATCAACTTTTGCTCAAAACCCTCTTGACCACAATCAGGTGTACAATAAGAAGAATACACTACTAACTGTCAAATGAAATACCTAAAATCTTAACTACTGCTACATACACACTCATAATTCTTGTCTTCACTTTCCCTTTATCTAGCATGAGGTTGGATTGGGATACTTGTGGTACTTCTCCATTTTCCTCTTTCTTTTCACCATTTTTCTTACCACAGCTGGGTCACTCACGACCCAGGTATCTTTCCCTTTTAGCATCATCTGTGGCCGTTGGTTATTGTGGTTACTCATGAAACAACTCTTTGAAGAGTTTGATATTTTATTATAAAATAAGGTAGCTTTTCTCAAATTATCCATTATTATTAAGAAAACTTACACGTGTAATATGCACAAATAATAGTCTTTTGATGTGCATTTACTATAGACAGTTTTCGTACACATATGATGCTTTCCAAATATTTCTTACCAGTGCAGTCTGACTTTACAAGACAATGTGCTCATTTTTCTTGCCTCTTAGGAATATCTTAATGAATGGCACAGGTACATGTCTTCCTGGTTGCTTTGTACTTCACAGCAAGCTCCTCCCGCAGCTGCAGTATGAAATCCCTGTTTCAACATTTCTCATTTTGAGCACTGTACAGTACCCACTTATTTATCCCAGGCAAGTTTAGCATGTTGTAAAAAGTATGGACAGACCAACATCTTGAAGGTGCTTCAACTGGGTATCTGTGAGCCATTTGGTTAAGCATATCCACTCCATATTAAGAGCACTTAAAAATGTAAATATATCTGGCTGCTTCTTTTAGACCAGCCTCAGTTTTCAAGTAAGGATGCATAGTGCTGAGAATACGGAAATTACTGCTGCTCTTTCCCCGATAAAATGTCAATGTATTATCATTAGCCAAAGTCTCACTTATGATATTTAAAATGTCTTCTTCTGTTCTTACACATTTGACCATAGTAAATGTGTATGTTGTGAGCACTGCTTATACAGCCAGAATCCGTTACTAACACCTTACTTCATGGGAAAAAGCACTAGCTATGTGATACTTGGGTACACATTCAGACATGTTTCAAACTGATCTCTCTCCCTTCCACTGCTGGAGAACTGCAATGTCATCATCAGTTAGTGACATAAAAGTGAGTTCTGAGACTGTTGAGCAAACATGAAGTGCTACGAGATATGAGATTACTGTAACAGGTGCAGTAGTGGGGTCAGAAGTTCTAAGTGATCTGAATTTTCTCTTTTAAGGTTTCCCCATAAAAAGGAAAATTAGGTGTGAGTGTTCCATCTTGCAGTAGTCTCTCTACTGCCCTCACACTTAGCCTCCATTATTTGTTTTGGTATTCTTCCATCTTCCATTCTCTTTACATGTCCAAACCATTTTAACTAGTTCTCAATTCTCTCATCCAGCTTTCCAATCCAATTTCATTCCTAACATTTTCGTTTCTCACTCTCTCCCCCCTAGTTATTCCCTAACATACACTTCTCAGGAATGTCATTTGCAAATACAGATACCCACTAATCAGGTCAACTTCCTTACTCACTGAACTGTGTATTCTGCCAAACACTTTCTCATCCCACTATTCATATTTCTGGTGGATGTCTATTACCTAGTACTCCCTGGACAAGTGCGTAATTCTTATGATCTGATAATCCTAATTATACTTTTTTTTTCTTTACTTCCCAATCATAAAATCTGCAATTTCCACATTCTGCCATCTTCCAGATCTTTTATTTTTATTTTTCTCCAATCTTCTTAGAATTAGTCACATCCAGAAGTATTAATGTTTACACATTCAGTACGGAATTCTCAATATTCATACTGATGGAATCATTGCAATGAATTAGATTGGCTGCTGCACAAACAGCTCAGCCAAAAGGGTGATATATACAGATTCTAGATAAAACCTTATTAAGGTTCGATAACACAAATCACGCATCGTATTTCCACAATAAGTACAGTGTTCTCTGAAAAGGTGAAAATTTACAGTTCACTCACACAAAACAGTACATTAGTCTCATAACACCATTTTTTGAATGAAAATACACTCCTGGAAATTGAAATAAGAACACCGTGAATTCATTGTCCCAGGAAGGGGAAACTTTATTGACACATTCCTGGGGTCAGATACATCACATGATCACACTGACAGAACCACAGGCACATAGACACAGGCAACAGAGCATGCACAATGTCGGCACTAGTACAGTGTATATCCACCTTTCGCAGCAATGCAGGCTGCTATTCTCCCATGGAGACGATCGTAGAGATGCTGGATGTAGTCCTGTGGAACGGCTTGCCATGCCATTTCCACCTGGCGCCTCAGTTGGACCAGCGTTCGTGCTGGACGTGCAGACCGCGTGAGACGACGCTTCATCCAGTCCCAAACATGCTCAATGGGGGACAGATCCGGAGATCTTGCTGGCCAGGGTAGTTGACTTACACCTTCTAGAGCACGTTGGGTGGCACGGCATACATGCGGACGTGCATTGTCCTGTTGGAACAGCAAGTTCCCTTGCCGGTCTAGGAATGGTAGAACGATGGGTTCGATGACGGTTTGGATGTACCGTGCACTATTCAGTGTCCCCTCGACGATCACCAGTGGTGTACGGCCAGTGTAGGAGATCGCTCCCCACACCATGATGCCGGGTGTTGGCCCTGTGTGCCTCGGTCGTATGCAGTCCTGATTGTGGCGCTCACCTGCACGGCGCCAAACACGCATACGACCATCATTGGCACCAAGGCAGAAGCGACTCTCATCGCTGAAGACGTCACGTCTCCATTCGTCCCTCCATTCACGCCTGTCGCGACACCACTGGAGGTGTGCTGCACGATGTTGGGGCGTGAGCGGAAGACGGCCTAACGGTGTGCGGGACCGTAGCCCAGCTTCATGGAGACTGTTGCGAATGGTCCTCGCCGATACCCCAGGAGCAACAGTGTCCCTAATTTGCTGGGAAGTGGCGGTGCGGTCCCCTACGGCACTGCGTAGGATCCTACGGTCTTGGCGTGCATCCGTGTGTCGCTGCGGTCCGGTCCCAGGTCGACGGGCACGTGCACCTTCCGCCGACCACTGGCGACAACATCGATGTACTGTGGAGACCTCACGCCCCACGTGTTGAGCAATTCGGCGGTACGTCCACCCGGCCTCCCGCATGCCCACTATACGCCCTCGGTCAAAGTCCGTCAACTGCACATACGGTTCACGTCCACATTGTCGCGGCATGCTACCAGTGTTAAAGACTGCGATGGAGCTCCGTATGCCACGGCAAACTGGCTGACACTGACGGCGGCGGTGCACAAATGCTGCGCAGCTAGCGCCATTCGACGGCCAACACCGCGGTTCCTGGTGTGTCCGCTGTGCCGTGCGTGTGATCATTGCTTTTACAGCCCTCTCGCAGTGTCCGGAGCAAGTATGGTGGGTCTGACACACCGGTGTCAATGTGTTCTTTTTTCCATTTCCAGGAGTGTACAATGCAAAACTTAGGAAAGATACCCAACAGTAGACACACAAAAAATAACTGTACTTACATGCAGGTCCCAAACTCTAACCTGACCACCAAGACAGCCAGTTGCTAAAATCTGATTTGATGAAGGATGAAATGCAATACACCAAGGAGTTCTTGGATGTCCAGATAGTGTGTTTATATTCTTTCCAGTTGTCAAATCAGTAACATAAACATTGTGATTGCCATGCGTTGACGCCACTTTCTTCCTACAATGAATAACAATAAAACAGATAATAAGAAATAACATTTCATGGAATCACTGTATTGCAGCAAACAAAACAAATCATTTGTTATGCTGATGATGCAGTTTTGCTAGCAAACAGTGAAGATAACCTGCAGAAACTTTTACATACTTTCATATACTTAATGTGACAGCCAAAAATCTAAATTCGGCCATATCCACTTAAAAAGTTATGACCATATCTGTGGAACCAATTAGATGCAAACTGGAAGCAGATGGAAAAACTATTCAACAGTTTAAGAAATTTAAATTTCTTGACAATGAATTGTGCAGCAGTGGGAATGTCGAAAAGAAGGTTAGAGAACAAGTAACAAAAGCAAACGAGAAGTAGCAGGGTGTTTAAATGATACAATTTGGAAAAACATACATATAGGAACAGATGCAAAAGCAAGAATACACAAAACAAAAGTGAAACCAATTATGACATATACAGATGAGACAAGAAGACTTTTGGAAACAATAGAAATAAAAATTCTGTGGAGGACTGCTGGAAAGACAATTTTGGACAAGACAGTGAGGGATAGAGAAGTGAAAGCATTACAAAAGGATTTAAGGTTGGCACATAATAGAAAGTATGACTATAACGAACATAGAGACAGGATGGATGAACGGAAGATTGTGAAAATCATAAATCACTAGCCGGTAGAAGAAATATGGGATATACAAGGAAGGTAGAATGACAACCTCATGACAGACTAAGGAGGTACTAAAGGAAACAGGCTTCTGGTCAGGAAGAGAGGAGGGGGGGAAGGGGAGGGGAAGGGGAGGGGCGAAGGGGGAGCGGGGGCAGGGGGAGGAGACAGTTTATTCAAAAATACAAGCAGTTCTACAACACAAAACAGGAAACATTAATTAAGAATTAATATATATGTACTCAATAAGACAGCACACAATGCTGACCACTGCGTTCATTAAGTAAGACCTAACACAACTTAAATTAAATGTTAATTAATGCAATATTCGTGTGTATAATTATACAGTGCAATTTTATTTCCAGAAAAATTCTCAAATTCCACCTTCACACTACCTACCAAAGACTTTCCTTTGCTTAAGGGAATTAAACATCAAATAAAGTCCCTAAAGTAATAAAGTTTTTTAAATATCTAAATCTGGAAGAATGTATTTTTCTAGCAGAATTTCAGACCTATGGCAATAATTTAGAAAATTACAACTACTACACCAGTAATGCAGTGCAGTAAAATTATGGGTACAAATAGATAGTAAATCCCAGCAACTAACCACACTGTCTGTGATCAAACACAAAGCAGAACTAACACTAAGGCAAGAGGATGGTACTCAAATGGAAGAAAAAGAAAAGAACAGGAGGAGAAAGAATGAAGGGAATCAAGCAGTGTGAACCATATGCAGAAGTAATGTGGTATGGTTCATACATCCAAAAAACTAAAGGTGAGTTACATCCTGTTGTGAAAGAATACTTATTTCAGTACATTTCAATGGTGGAAACGGGTCACAGCTGCAAAGAAGTAAAAATGTTTTCATAAATAATGGTTTGGTTTGGAGGAGGGGGAGGAGGAGTGGTCGACATTTCAGTATGAAAATAGAATATCCTTAATTACTGGAAATGTATGAAGTGAACTTAAGACATTCCATTTACACTGACAGATAGTTTTGCCAGCTTTACCTTAGTTTCTGCCTTCAATCTGTACAGTTTTCTCTCCCACCTTCTAACAACCCATAGCTTTTATTATGAACTTTCAGTTTCAGATCTTATCGAATTATTTTACTGAAAAGTTGTGTGAAATTGCACTTCTGTGTCTCTACACTTCTACTATTACTTTTAATATACACAGATGTAAGATTCTGAATCACAACTGCATACTACGAAAGTTTCAGATTACCTTATGTATATTCTCTAACCTTCTAACCTGTCTTCAGTAACAAAGGATATCTGAAGGAAAATGCTTGACATTCAGATTAACAAAATTAAATTCTGCTGAAAACAACAATGTCAGATTCTCAATCTTTATCAAGTGATCATGAATAATCTATTTGGTTAAAAACTTCAATTGCTTCGCATCTTACAGTCTCAAATCATAACTTGCCTTCAGCAGTAACAGTTATGACGTTTTGAAATTAAGAGACCTACAGTCAATAATTTAGAGAGCTTGTAGTGGAAAATGAAGTCACTTGATATTGTACATTCAGCGGGTATTAGGTCATATGTTACTGTACACAAAACGCAGTCATCGCATCGAAATTGTTTTTAAGGGTGGAAGGAGAGCCGTATCTCACTGTAATGCAAAGTAAACATAAGTTATATAGTTACTGTGCACCACAGTCAAAGTTGTCCCTGTGTGTTGCACCAAAATCATTTGGGTTTTTTGTATTTCTGTTTATTATGCAATTTATCAGGTCAGTCACATCCACAATCTACGTCGCCATTACAATTACAGTGTACCACGACAAGATTAAACAAAATGAAATTCTCTGTGCAACACATTAGCGTAAGGATAAAGCTCTGGATGGTAACGAAAAGACAGTGAGTTGAAATACACATTCAACCTTTTTTTTTAAAGCTTATTCGTAATTTTTTTTCTAAAAACTATGTTCTCGCAGTAATGTAGTCATAAAATTAATGGCTCTCATTTTAGTTAGTGTTACTTCTTTTATCAATTTAACAAGCTGGGTGTCTTGTTACTTTATTTCTGCACACACAAAATTATTCAAAAAAGCTGAGAATTCGTATAAACAATTATTCCTGACTGCTGAATGATGTATTAAAATGCAATTGAGATTTGTCTCAGCTAAAAGTATACAGAAATGGAGTTTGTGAATCATTCTGCAGCACTTGTTGATATCAAACAAAAATATGGTTAATTTCAGAGTAACATGAACAACTTAGAAGGGTTCCCCACAGCTGAGTCAGCATTAGTTTACCACTGACAGTTACAGTGGGCAGGGTGAGGCAGCTTCGTAAGCCTATCTGAACCAATCATGTAACATGATTCTGTAAACGTCTCTATGGTGACACCTCAGTGTTGTATGACTCTACAGACTGCTACAGTTTCTAGTGCAGCAATCTGTGGTTAACAGATGAAAGCTGGCAACAATGCTGTGAGCTGTCAGAGATCATCTTACCTCGACTGTAGGTACAAAGTCATCAGGAAGCAGGTAAGTATTGTTAGTAGGAATTCAATACGAGGTATTTCTGATGCTAAATTAGATTAGCTGCGTAACAGAGTCTAAACTTTCAGTGTAAATAGTCTGGTAGACTAATTCTGAAAATGGATGAACAGCAGCATTTTGTTTAACAGTAAATTGGATGCAGACACTTATGGCCACAGAGATAAGGCTATGGTTGCGTGAATGGTTTTCGCAGTACGAGCCTGTTGGGACGAGTGCCCATAAGTACAAAATACCTCAACCCCCCCAACCCCACTGCACCCACAGGTTCGCCTGAACTGATACCTGCACAGGCGAGACATGTCTTTGCATTGTCAAGGTACTGTACCGAGAGGGGAGGCTCATGAATACTGCCGTAATGTTATGGAATACTTCTAATGCAAGAAAGACAATTGTGGGCCATTGCTTGCTCTTGTGAAGTGATAAGCAAAACTACTGGCACAATAAAAATTCATGAAAACACTGCTGTGAGAACAAGGAATGAAAAATTCAGAGTAGAAGAAAGTGAAGCTGGACCATCTTGTCTAAGGACTCCAAGAAAAGAAACACACATGGCATGATGGTGGTGATGTTTAAGGACAACATCGAAAGAATCTTTGGAAATACTATTTGGCTCAGCAAAACACACATAAATGCAAGCCATTCAATGAGCACAAGCTGGAAACATGATTCAGTAACTGACACATACAATACACTTGAAAAGGTAGCAGACTGATTCCTCTCCATGCAGGTACATCAGCAGAGTTCATGGAAAACTGTATGTTATTGTTTAAAGTGAAGAAAACTGCTGATTACTATGAAGAAATGAACACACACAAATTTCAGAGGTGGTTTAATAACTTGCTTTTGTAAAACTTTAGCGAGCCCTCAGTGACAGTAATGGGTCATGCCTCTTGTCATTTGATTATCCTTGATAAGGTGCCTACAGTAGCTTCCAGAAAACAACAAATTACCAACTGGCTCAAATGAGTAACAGACAAATGAAGAATGGATGAACTACTGGAACTTGTTGCTCAGAATGAACCACCTTTACTTCTGTATATTGTAGAAGAGCTGGCAAAAAATATGGCCATAGCGACCTCAGACTGCCACCATGCCACAGCCAGTTCACTTCCATTGAACTCACATGGGCACAGCTGAAGGTTATGTGGCAAGGAACAACAAAAAATTTACGATATTTCAGTGCCTGTGTTATTCTGATTACAAAGTTCCTTTGGACAAGCATGCATACCACAATCTTATACTGTGTACAATCGTGGTAACACAAGAAAACTGAAGAGCCACCAGCCATAGGGGGCCAAAAATCCAATGATAGCTTTATCATAACATCTACATCTACATTTATACTCCGCAAGCCACCCAACGGTGTGTGGCGGAGGGCACTTTACGTGCCACTGTCATTACCTCCCTTTCCTGTTCCAGTCGTGTCTGGTTCGCGGGGAGAATGACTGCCGGAAAGCCTCTGTGCACACTCGAATCTCTCTATTTTACATTTGTGATCTCCTCAGGAAGTATAAGTAGGAGGAAGCAATATATTCGATATCTCATCCAGAAACTGAAGAGCCACCAGCCATAGGGGGCCAAAAATCCAATGATAGCTTTAACATAACATCTACATCTACATTTATACTCCGCAGGCCACCCAACGGTGTGTGGCGGAGGGCACTTTATGTGCCACTGTCATTACCTCCCTTTCCTGTTCCAGTCGTGTATGGTTCGCGGGGAGAATGACAGCCGGAAAGCCTCTGTGCACACTCTAATCTCTCTAATTTTACATTTGTGATCTCCTCAGGAAGTATAAGTAGGAGGAAGCAATATATTCGATATCTCATCCAGAAACGCACCCTCTCGAAACCTGGACAGCAAGCTACACCACGATGCAGAGCGCCTCTCTTGCAGAGTCTGCCACTCGAGTTTGCTAAACATCTCCGTAACATTATCATGCTTACCAAATAACCCTGTGACGAAACGCGCCGCTCTTCTTTGGATCTTCTCTATCTCCTTTGTCAACCTGACCTGGTACGGATCCCACACTGATGAGCAATACTCAAGTATAGGTCAAACGAGTGTTTTGTAAGCCACCTCCTTTATTGATGGACTACATTTTCTAAGGACTCTCCCAATGAATCTCAACCTGGCACCCACCTTACCAACAATTAATTTTATATGATCATTCCACTTCAAATCGCTCCGTACGCATACTCCCAGATATTTTACAGAAGTAACTGCTACCAGTGTTTGTTCCGCTATCATATAATCATACAATAAAGGAGCCTTCTTTCTATGTATTCGCAATACATTACATTTGTCTATGTTAAGGGTCAGTTGCCACTCCCTGCACCAAGTGCCTATCCGCTGCAGATCTTCCTGCATTTCGCTGCAATTTTCTAATGTTGCAACTTCTCTGTATAGTACAGCATCATCCGCGAAAAGCCGCATGGAACTTCCGACACTACCTACTAGATCATTTATATATATTGTGAAAAGCAATGGTCCCATAACACTCCCCTGTGGCATGCCAGAGGTTACTTTAATGTCTGTAGACGTCTCTCCATTGAGAACAACATGCTGTGTTCTGTTTACTAAAAACTCTTCAATCCAGCCACACAGCTGGTCTGATATTCTGTAGGCTCTTACTTTGTTTACCAGGCGACAGTGCGAAACTGTATGTAACGCCTTCCAGAAGTCAAGGAAAATGGCATCTACCTGGGAGCCTGTATCTGATATTTTCGGGGTCTTGTCAACAAATAAAGCGAGTTGGGTCTCACATGATCGCTGTTTCCGGAATCCATGTTGATTCCTACAGAGTAGATTCTGGGTTTCCAGAAATGACATGATATGCGAGCAAAAAACATGTTCTAAAATTCTACAACAGATTGATGTCAGAGATATAGGCCTATAGTTCTGCGCATCTGCTCGACGACCCTTCTTGAAAACTGGGACTACCTGTGCTCTTTTCCAATCATTTGAAACCTTCCGTTCCTCTAGAGACTTGTGGTACACGGCTGTTAGAAGGGGGCAAGTTCTTTCGCGTACTCTGTGTAGAATCAAATTGGTATCCCGTAGGGTCCAGTGGACTTTCCTCTTTCGAGTGATTTCAGTTGCTTTTCTATTCCTTGGACACTTGTTTCGATATCAGCCATTTTTTCGTTCGTGCGGTGACTTAGAGAAGGAACTGCAGTGTGGTCTTCCGCTGTGAAACAGCTTTAGAAAAAGGTGTTTAGTATTTCAGCTTTACACGTGTCATACTCTGTTTCAATGCCATCATCATCCCAGAGTGTCTGGATATGCTGTTTCGATCCACTTACTGATTTAACATAAGACCAGAACTTCCTAGGATTTTCTGTCAAGTCGGTGCATAGAATTTTACTTTCGAATTCACTGAACACTTCACGCATAGCCCTCCTTACGCTAACTTTGACATAGTTTAGCTTCTGTTTGTCTGAGAGGTTTTGGTTGCTTTTAAACTTGCAATGAAGCTCTCTTTGCTTTCGCAGAATTTTGTTGTTGAATCACGGTGGGTTTTTCCCGTCCCTCACAGTTTTACTCGGCACGTACCTGTCTAAAACGCATTTCACAATTGCCTTGTACTTTTTCCATAAACACTCAACATTGTCAGTGTCGGAACAGAAATTTTCGTTTCGATCAGGAATGCTGCAACGGCCTGATGATCACATAAGCCAAAACTGGTAAATAAACAAATATTGGTTTTAGCCTGAAAAATAGACAGGACAGAAAATGAAAGATGTAGGAACTAAAACAGAGTGAAGAAAGGAGTAGTTACTGTGAAGAAATACTGAGACACAAAAAATTAATGTAAATTCTTGATACCACCCACAGAGTTCTGAGAAACTGGTGTCTGGGGGAAGAATCCAGATGGTGCGTATAGTGAAACCGACACCGAAGTCGAGACTGTGATGTTGTGGAGTATGCTCTGCAACAAGATTTTGTGCATTGCCAGTTTATACCCTCTGCCTATGCCCTTCATCCTAACTGATAAACTTTCTCTTTCTGTTTTGCCCATTTTTAAAAATTCTCTCTCTTTTCATCTCTTCCCCTACTGATTTTTTTCTTTTCCAATCATTTTTTCCTATCATATAGAAATTCTGGCAACAAATTCTCACCTACTCATTACCTCTTGTTAACCACTGTCTGTTCTCACAATTTTCGTACCAATTTTCTGAGTTTTCCGATTTTTTCTCATTGTTCTTCTCCATTTTTCTATCATTTTCCACCTTCTGCTTCTCATTTTTGCCATCATCTCCATTTCTAACACTCCAAACCATCCTCTCTTGCCATGATGAGTCCCATCACATATTACATTCATTCTTTTCAAGAACATGCTTTTGCACTATCAAAACTAAGGTCCCACATTGTTTCTTGAAACCTGCTTGTCCCTTGGAGTTACTCCCGAACACCTAAAATTGAAAGTTGCTATTTCTTGATATAATCCTACTATACACCAGGTTCTCTTGCAGTTTAAAATACAGCACTCTCTTACACTTATCCAGCTAATCTGTGACCTATATGCCTCATCTAGCAGTTTCCACTCCACCAGACTCCTCTCCTCCTACAAAATTCTGCAGTTATCTGCCTCACTTGTTTCATTGGATGATAGCATCCGCCAAGCCAACTTCAAACTGCATCATCATACCAGACTTCATATCAAAAAGCTATCCCACCATCTCTCAAACTACCGCAACAGTGACATTTCCCTTCCTGTCCTTCTGAAGCTCCCAAAAACAGCCACACCATCAGCCACCACCCCTCTCCTACAAACCAAGCTTGGTCAAGCTCCATAATATCACACAGCCTTCAGCACTGCTTCCCAGGCCAATAATAATACATAACCACAAGAACCAGTCACAAAACAGCAAAGTGTTCCCAACCTCTTGTCTCAAGCACTTTCCCCTCATCAATTTTCTGTATTATCTAAGGGTCTCACTTTCAGCCATAAACATGCATTTATTAATACTGCTTTGATGAAGGACCTACTTTCCTTCACATGTAATGTCAACCGGAAATATCACTTTTCAACCCAATCCCAAAACCTTTCCAACAGCAAACCTGACATTGAATCCTGCCTTGAAAGTTCCAACCACGATCCCAACTTGATTCACCACCATTATCTCAAAAATCATCCTTTACAAGCCTCCCAAGAATTCCTCACATCCAGCATTGCTTCACAACTCTTCCTCAGGTCCCTTCAACATGATTCTAACTGTCCTCTGCAGAACTCCAGGCTCTGCATTCCCTGGAAACTCATGACTCCATCATTATCCTCCCAGCAGACAAAGGATCTACCACTATGGTACTTGATCACCACGAGTATGTTAGTGAAGGTTTACACCAGATGTTTGACACCTCTACATACAGCATCTGCTACCAAGATCCCATCCCTGTGATTCAAACCGACCTGCGGTCCCTCCTTAAAACCTCAGGTCCCTCACAAGTATTAATACCTCAATCCATGGAACTTCTTATCCCACCAAAATCATGCAGCCCCACCTTTTACCTTCTTCTCTAAGAACCACAAATCCAATGATCCTGGCTGTACTATAGTTGCCTGGCTTCAAAGCACCCACCAAACATATACCTGCCTTAGTTGATCAATGCCTGCAACCCATAGTACAAAGACTTCGCTCCTATACTAAAGACACCAACCATTTCCTAGATCAACTAAAATCCATGCCCGACCCTCTCCCAACACACACCACCTTGCTTTTCTCCACTAATCCTACCTCATTGTATGCCAACATACCCCACGTACATGGTCTATCTGCTGCTGAACATTTCCTCAGCCAGTGCCCGCCTGATTACAAACCTGTGACATCCTTCCTCCTCACCTCCTTAATCAACTTTGTACTTGCAAACAACCACTCCATCTTTGACGGGCAAACATACAAATAAATCAGGGGTACGACCACGGAAACCAGGATGACTCCTTCCTATGCCAATCTTTTTATGAGTTGCTTGGTGGGGCTTTCCTGGGATCCATAAGTCTTCACCCCCTGGTTTAGTTTAGATACATTGATGACATCTTTGCCATATGGACTTGTGGTAAGGCTGACCTGTCAAAATTCTTGGACACTCTAAATACCTTCTCCAAATTAAATTTAACACTGTATTAAATTTCACGACGTCCTGTTCCGAATCTCATGTCACTTTCCTTGATGTCAATCGCCTCCTCACTGAAGGCCAGCTACATACAGATGAGTAACAACCAGTCCAGTATCCATTGTAGCATTCTATTTCAGTTCAAAATAAGCAGCCGTCATCAGAAATATTTCCCAACAGGCAGAAACCTTGCTCACAAATGAAACCGAACAATGGCACGAATATTTTGAAGAGGTGCTAAATAGAAGGTGAGTTTGATAAGTACACAATGCGACCAATTTTCTCCTGATGCGACAATACATTGCAGTATGTTACAACATAATCAGCTAGTTGGAGGGAAGGTGTTAGTTTCAAAATGCATCTAGCCACCTCCGAGCAGCTGGTGAATTGGGACATGAGTTGCCACGAATACAGTTTTGTGGTTATGTATCATGGCATAATGGCTTGTTCTGTAGAGAAACACTACACTATTAAATTATGTGTCAAACCATGGAAAAGTTTCCATTAATTCAGCAAGCCTCTGAGCATGATTACGTGTCAAAATCACAAGTTCTCCAATGGTACAAGTCTTTGAAGGAGAGCTAAAGTGAGGTTACCTTTGCATTGAGCATCCATCAACATCCCAAATCGACAAAGAAAGGACACTTTTAAGTGATTATTTGAGCATTCAATTGATTGCAAAAACTCTAAATATGAGATTGCTATTTATCGCATTGCAACCAAAGTGTTGAACATGATAAAGGTACGTGCCAAACATGTCCCAAAAGTGTTGACAATGAACAAAAGGACATTAACGTTTCCGGTGAGAAGAACTCTTGAAAATGTGTGAAAAAGATTCTAATTTTTTGAATCCAGCACTGGAATTTTGAATTCTGTGTGCAAACCAGAGAAAAATTGGAGTGCAAAGTGGCACATCCCAGTGTAAACCCACCAAGAAATACACACGAGCAAGCACAGGATCAAAAATGTACTCATTGTCTTCTTTGAAGTCGGAGGCATTGTCCACCATGAATTTGTACCTACAGGGAAAGCTGTGAACAGAGCATACTGAAAGGAAACACTGGGACAAGAACAATAACTTCCAGACTGGTGTTACATCAGCTCTACAGAACATCCATGAGATGATGTTTCAGAGGTGTTAAAATAGCACCCAGAAGTGTATTTATACAGGAGGGTGGTATTTCTAAAAAATTTTACTAACTGTACGAATGTGTTCAATAATCAAGTGTTCACGAATCTCATTGAAAGATACAGGTAGAGGAAAAATAACAGTCAGTCAAAGAGCATGAAAATAGTCGAAGATAAGAATAGGAATGAATAAGAGATGTGTGAATGAATTAAGAGTGCTGCACCTAGCAGGGAGGAGATCAGAATCGTCTTCGGGCAAACAAAACATGGTAAGACCCTGGGGCCAGACAAAATTCCACCAGAACAGCTGAAAGAAAATCTATCAATGACAGTACATTTGGTGTACCCTCCATTCAAGGCAACATGGAGCAGGGAAGAAATGCCAGAAGGATGGAAGACAAGCATCTTAGTAAAACTTCCAAAGAGAGACCTGACAAACTGCAATACTTGGAGAGAAGTCATGTTGTTATCCACCTCCAATAAAGTGCTGTTATGAATTATCCTAAATAGAATGGACTACCTTGAAATCCATCTGCAAAAGGAACAAGCTGGCTTTCACAGGAACTGATCCTGTGTACATAAGATTAATACACTGTGAATCATCCTCAAGCAGTGTATGGAATATATGACTAGTCAGTGTCTGATGTCCATAGACTTTGAAAAGGAATTTGATTTAGTGTCAAGAACAAGCATATGGGACAACCACATCATATAATGCTATACCTGATAAGGACATCAAAATAATACAGGAAATGTATAATTGAGACTCCTACAAATTAATACAACACAGGAAACTGACATCATCTATTAACACAAAGTCGGGGGTAAAACTAGGATGTGTTCCCTCTCCGTCTATCTTCTTAATTGAGATGGATGACGTGATGAGAAAGACACAAGAAGGGGAATACTCTGGAGCAACAAATACCAATTAGTGCACGTGATTTCTGCTGATGACATATGTCTCCTCTCTCAAAACTTCAGGCACACAAATGACAAACAAAGATCTGCAGGAACATGTAGAAGTGTTTGGACTGACTATAAATGTAGGAAAGAACACATCTGTGCAGCTAAATGAGTCTATCTATAGTATAGGAAGTTCGAAATAAAAAGGAGTGCTAGTTCTGCAAGGTTCGCAGGAAAGCTTCTGTTAAGTTTGGAAGGTAGGAGACAAGGTACTGGCAGAAGTAAAGCTGTGAGGAAGGGGCGTCAGTCATGCTTGGGTAGCTCAGTTGGTAGAGCACTTGCCCGCGAAAGGCAAAGGTCCCGAGTTCAAGTCTCAGCCCGGCACACAGTTTTAATCTGCCAGGAAGTTTCATATCAGCGCACACTCCGCTGCAGAGTGAAAATATTATGGAAGTTCAAAATAAATGGAAGGAACATAGAGGATGCTGAAGACTTCATGTATCTCAGAAGTATTGCGACTAAAACTGAAGAGGCCGAGGGGATTTCAGTGCCAGGATCAAAACAGCAAACGCAGCCTTCATCCAACTCCATTCTATCTGTAAAACAGTCAGATTTCCCTGTGAACAAAATTCTGAATATTCAGCAGCAATGTTGCCACATGGGTGTGAAACATGGAAGGTAAGAAAATTAATCACCAAGAAAATACAGACTTTCACAACACTGGTGCTTACTTATGAAGAATTCTGAGGGTATTTAGAACCATTATAATATTTAATGAAGAGCTGTGGAACCACACAAAACGGAAGCCTATGGATGTACGAATAAATGAAAGAAAATGGAATTGGGTTTGACAAATGCTGCACAGAAGTCAGACAGCAGTAGAGAGAAGCCCTGAACTGGAATCATCAGGGCCATCTCAGAACAGGACGACTGAGGGTAACATGATGGAGAACAGTGGAGATGAAGCAATGGAAGTAAAAAGAAAATGTAGAGAGCTGAAGGCAATGGCACAAAATCAAGTCCTCTGGCTATGTTTAATTCCAACAACTGAAATGAAGGACGTAAGTAAAGTTCTGCAGGTTCAGTGGGGTGGGATAATATGTTGTGGAAAAATAAAATGTATGCACCACTACATCATGTAACCACAAACTACAAAGAACAATTACATATCATTCATTTGTTCGAAGTTCAGTGACAGCATGAATAATAGCATCTACATTGCACGTAAAATGTAACACACAATTTACTGTCAATTTAATTCCCCCCAAACAGGAAGAATAGCAAGAAAGTGAAGAAGTTGCAATGTGCTGTCAAGTACAATGCAAGTATGGGTTTACTAGGCCACTCTGACAAAGAATTAAGCTCAGTTGGATCTGTGTGTAAATCTGTTAAACGGTACAAAAAGGTTTTTCTCGTGTTGTGGACCTTTGTGCCTTGGATGCTCATACTGTTCACAGACCGGTGACGGGACAAGGAACTTGTGGAAAAATTTGCTACAGAACAGAAGAGAAGAGATAGGAAAGGAATACGCTCTGATGACAAGAATCATCTGTGCTTTACTGGAAGGCACTTTCCAAATATCATTCCTAGTGACCAGTCCAAGAAACGTGGACTATGGTTTAGATGTGCAGCCTGCTCGAAACAGAATGTGCAACGAGAAATTATAAAATGAAATATGAATGCAAAGCATGCAGCATACCAGGTTTCAAAACATACCACGCAAAGGAGAACTTTTAGCTAAGTTGTTACATCTGTAAGATGAAATTATGCCCTTATTTCTGAAAAAAAAAAATTATTTAAAAATTTAAAAACAAAAAAATGAGAAGTACAAATATAAAATAAAATATTTTTAACTTCACCATCGCCGATCCAAAGCCCGGATGAGAAAGAAGGATGGGCAATATAACCAAGCAAAATAAATAAAAACACACAATTTCTGAACTTGAAGAGCCTATCCAGACGAATTTCTGTGTTGACAAACATAGACTGGATGCTTCAAGTGCAAGACCATAATGAATGAAACAAAAAAAGAATTATTGATATCGATTGTTTCAATAATGAATGATGAAATTCCTGAAAATTCCCTAGAAAAAGCTCTTTCAGAATTTTTAAATTTTCAATGTTCTAGGCAGCTTTTAGAAACTTTTCTTTCATACAAACCTGGTCTTAACAATTACAAACGCAACAAAAAAGAAATTATCCACATTGGTTACACCAGTTTTAGTTTCAGTGAGACTAATGCACAGCAGTCTCTCTCTCTCTCTCTCTCTCTCTCTCTCTCTCTCTCTCTCTCATATATAATTTTTTTACAGAAATATATATATAATAGAGGGAAACATTCCACGTGGGAAAAATATATTTAAAAAGAAAGATGATGAGACTTACCAAACAAAAGCGCTGGCAGGTCGATAGACACACAAACAAACACAAACATACACACAAAATTCTAGCTTTCGCAACCAACGGTTGCCTCGTCACGAAAGAGGGAAGGAGAAGGAAAGACAAAAGGATATGGGTTTTAAGGGAGAGGGTAAGGAGTCATTCCAATCCCGGGAGCGGAAAGACTTACCTTAGGGGGAAAAAAGGACAGGTATACACTTGCGCACACACACACACACACACACACACACACACACACATATCCATCCACACACACACACAGACACAAGCAGACATTTGTAAAGGCAAAGAGTTTGGGCAGAGATGTCAGTCGGGACGGAAGTACAGAGGCAAAGATGATGTTGAAAGACAGGTGAGGTATGAGCGGTGGCAGATTGAAATTAGAAATTAGCGGAGATTGAGGCCTGGCGGATAGCGAGAAGAGAGGATATGCTGAAGGGCAAGTTCCCATCTCCGGAGTTCTGACAGGTTGGTGTTAGTGGGAAGTATCCAGATAACCCGGACAGTGTAACACTGTGCCAAGATGTGCTGGCCGTGCACCAAGGCATGTTTAGCCACAGGGTGATCCTCATTACCAACAAACACTGTCTGCCTGTGTCCATTCATGCGAATGGACAGTTTGTTGCTGGTCATTCCCACATAGAACGCTTCACAGTGTAGGCAGGTCAGTTGGTAAATCACGTGGGTGCTTTCACACGTGGCTCTGCCTTTGATCGTGTACACCTTCCGTGTTACAGGACTGGAATAGGTGGTGGTGGGAGGGTGCATGGGACAGGTTTTACACCGGGGGCGGTTACAGGGGTAGGAGCCAGAGGGTAGGGAAGGTGGTTTGGGGATTTCATAGGGATGAACTAAGAGGTTACGAAGGTTAGGTGGACGGCGGAAAGACACTCTTGGTGGAGTGGGGAGGATTTCATGAAGGATGGATCTCATTTCAGGGCAGGATTTGTGGATGGATATGTGTGTGTGTGCAAGTGTATACCTGTCCTTTTTTCCCCCTAAGGTAAGTCTTTCCGCTCCCGGGATTGGAATGACTCCTTACCCTCTCCCTTAAAACCCATATCCTTTTGTCTTTCCTTCTCCTTCCCTCTTTCCTGACGAGGCAACCGTTGGTTGCGAAAGCTAGAATTTTGTGTGTATGTTTGTGTGTCTATCAACCTGCCAGCGCTTTTGTTTGGTAACATCTTTCTTTCTTTCTTTTTTTTTTTTACGGAAATCAAGGAAGATATGGATGAGCTACAGATTACATTGAAAGACCTAAGAGACAAAACTGACAAAATCAGGAAACTCACAGACAGACAAACAAACCAGGCTCCAAACGAGAATCAACAAACAGACAATAGTAAAGCTGATTTCCGATGAAGAAAGGATGATATCCAAGAGAATGAAGGAGTATTTGTCTGACAGGAAACTGAAAACTTCTTTGTATAAAGTTGGCTAGAGTGGTCCAATGAAGGCCGTATGTGCAGACTAAAACTAATACATATGAGACACACACACATACATACATACATACTTCATTAGATGATGGTCAGTTGCACAAAAGAGCATTGGGAATTAAAAGTGACATTTAATTAGGTAGTGTAGAAACTTTAGTTTTCTTTATCAAATTCTTAAATGGTAGTTATGTATCATCGTTTATTTCTACTGTGTAATAACAATTGTCCCCTATAAAAAAAAGAATTCGGAAATGATGACTTTTTGGTTTTGAAGTTTCCCTGTGGATAATTTGTTGGGTTAAAGAGCACAAAATATGTGAGGCGGAAAGTGAAAAGGGACCTCTTGTCGAAAATTTAGCAATTTGAGTTTTCGTAGTTTTTACATTCAGCATTCAATTTTGAACAAACTGTAAAAAAAAAAATTATTTCTATCTCTAAATTTCAGGAAGTTATGGCAGGTTGAATATTTATGACATAAAAGAGGTGTTTTGAGATATGGGCTTTTAAAGTTTCACTTTATTATCATTGCTTAACTTTACACATTTAAGAAACAAATTCTGCATATATATTACACTTAAAATGTCCTTTGTCAAGTGGTTTGGAGTTTTTTAAATTAACACTTCACAATAAGTGGATTACTCCCTCAGACCTATATCACATCAGAGTGTAAATACATTTGAAACCAAATAAATTGGCACCTTGTTGAGAAAAATATAGCAATCACTGTGCTTATTTTTTTGGCATAATATTTATATTTTTACACTATGTTATGGCATCTTTTGGACCAAATTTTGATTCTGGGGCAATTAATGGGACTAGAACCACAAGAAATTGGAATTCACAAATCCTCCAAAATAGATTACTGAGATCCCATATTTTGTAGTTGCCAAAGGACTTGATTTTCTGTTCGTAAAAAAAAAAAAAAGTCTGAATAGGATGACAGGCACTTTAACAAGAGTGTTTTCGCCTGTTCTTTGGTTCTGGAATATTTGTTTGGTCAGGTTCTTCTTCAGGATCTTCACTGTCGTTAACTTGAGTTTCTGGTTCACATTCTGAGCCTGCTTTGGGGCACAATGTCTTTGTAGTTCTGTTTGCAATAGGTCCTGATGTTTTTTAAAAAGGTACTCTTTTCGTTGTCTTGTCATCCCTGGAGGAATTACTGCAGCAGGAAACCCAGTGAGTCCATCGTTATTGAGGAAGATGTGGTACACAAATTCATTTCCATAAATGTCCAATTTGCAATGTACTCTACCTTTGTAGCTAACGTTGAACTCGAAGTGGTTGTATTTAGTTATGTGAGGTACTTTGTTAGCATTACTATCCTTCAACATGTGTTGTAGGTGTAGATTTCTCAATGCAGTCGGCGAGTTCTTGTGTGGAAGAGATATAGATGACCCTAAATCTTTTCTTTAAAAGTCCAAATGCCCAGTCACATGCAAATTTCGTGTGACCTACTGGCATGAATGACAAAACAATTCCCTTATTTTTTTTATTACTGATTCTCCAAGCAAGATATCTTGTTCTTGTTCTGACCTACACAACCGTCAGCATGAATGAACATTGTGTCTTCTCCATGACTAGTTTTCCAAGTAGTTGTGGAAAAGACTGACAACAACGTTGGATCCCTTTGTAGTTCCTACTCTTTCTGGGTGTAGATAGTTTACTTGTTTGTTCACAGTCTCACACATAAGCCCAAATATTCCTATTCTGAATGGTACCAAGAAATAAATAGGTCCGGGCTGCAATGGGTTACGGGGTATGTGATCCTGCTGGGCCATGTCAAAACTGTAGTGTACACAACTTCTATCACCATCTTCAAACTTTTCCTTAATCTTTTTGATAGATCCCTTATAAAACTCTCCTTCTTTTGCAACAAGTTGTAGATGGGACCTCATTTTTTCAATAGTTTCCATTTTAGTTTCTTCAGGCACTGAAGCCATTGCAGTTCCTGAAGTAAAATTCCTTTAGCAAAATGCACAAAGATCTGATTTGGGCTTCATGACAACTACTTCTAGGCATTATCTCCTTCCAAATATTACAAAAAACACTACTTGATACTGGTTTTACGGGCATATCATTTGTAAAGGAAGCCATGTAAGTTTCAAAAAATTTTGCTTTATCATCACTTGAAGGTAGAAGTTTGAAATTTGCAATATACTGAGTGCTACTTCTGCCTGGTAAAATTATGGTATGTTGTTCTGCGTAATTGTGTAAAAACCTTACAACAAACTCTGAATCAGAAAAAGAAGTCACATTCTTAGGAAGTTTTCTTGCATTACCATGAGTTTTGACAATCAATCCTGTATCATTATACATTTTTGTTAGGCACTTTAGTCTTCTAATTTTAATATTGTTGGGAAACATGTAAGTGTTTTTAAAAACATGCCGACCTTTTACTAAGTATTTACTTCGTGTTTGTTTCCTCTCAGTTTGTACTTCATGTTTACAAGCTGTCAAAGAATAATCTGAAGTTACACACTGCAATTGGCCAAAATTACTTGAACTAATGTATTGACATTGTTCTCATAATGATCAATCTCAGCACATTCACTACGCATTTCCAAATATTCATCAACTGAATAGTAATTGCAAGATTCTACTTTGCACCCGCAACCTGCTTTTAAAACTCTGAAACGAGAGCACGGTCTCTGTCAGCATCAAAAGAGTCGATTAAATTTATGCAGTCATCAGTTACGACCAGGTCAAAGTCTTCAGCACCATCAGTCTCATCTACAACATGATCACTATTAACATTTCATTCTATTTCAATAATAACATTATCAATAACATTAACTGACTCATCACCTTGAGGTTCCAGTTCCTCATCACTTGATTCGTCACTACTTGGCATTCTTTCAGAAAAATAATCTTGAAATACTTCATAATCTTCATCACATAACTCACCACCAACACCAATATCGTTTAGTGCTTTCGCAATTCTATCTTCACACACTGCGTACTTTAAACTGAGCAAGCTGTAAACATGAATTTGTAACGTCAGCTGTCAGCTGTTCTTCAAGGGCTACGAACTATACATTGGAAACATATGTAGGCATTCGCAAAAATAGGACCATGTGTGTTGTTTGGCATTATTGAAATCACAAAACGGTTTTGTTTTATACGAAATTACTCTGAGCTCCTTAAAATGCTTCTAAAATTTAAGAGATGCTATTTTGTGAAGTGCTGCATGTATAGCTGCAATATTTAGAAAAGGGACCTCTTGTCAAACCAATGTTATTTCCCCATAACGACAAGAGGTCCCTTTTCCGAAGACTGACATCGATTGCTTTTAATGATATAATTGACTCTTGTTGCATTCAAACAAGTTTAAAATCAATATGAGCGTGTACAGAATCAAGTAAACTATTATAATATATAAAAAAACGAAAATCGATATTTTACACATTATTGAGTGTTTTTGCTTGTACTGAAAATTTTACTCTTCCGACAAGAGGTTCCTTTTCGCTTTCCGCCTCACATATAATGATTAGCTTCAAAAGTGTGTCTCAGCATCCAGATGCACCCCTCGAAAATTGCCTGCAGGCGAATTATAGCACTAGTACAGATGAATGTCAATGTTTGATCATTACGGATTCTTCAACGTTCACATCATAAGTTACGTACAAAAAGCTGATAATTAAGTATCAATATGTCAAATAAAACTCAGATGTATACAGACACCTTATGATTATTTGCAATAACTAATTGCAATTGAAAGAAAGCCTTTAATGAGGAGTTACACATTAGCAGCATAAGCAGTTTCAGTGTACATTATGACTGTCAAGCAATTCATCCCCAGATTCAAAGCTATGGAATAAGTATCCCGATATACTGTGTTTATTTGTAATGTCAGTAATCACTCTCAGACCTCCAGACTGTTGCGACTGCCCTGGCTCCAGAAATAAAAAGCACGGGGCGAGATCACTCGATCAAAGAGCTCAGGCATAGACAGCTCCCCGCGGAGATTGGTACTAGCACAGGTTAATGGATTAGGCGACCTCATGGGCATGCTCAACACAACCAGCCTGGCGTGCAGCTGCAGCAGCCAAAGGATTAAAGAGAATGGTAAACTGTCTCCTAACACCAGGGGCAATTAGTTAGGGATAGTCCAGCAAAATGTGGACCACCGTCAATAGGGCATCATGATGACAGTGGGTGCATTCTCACTACAGAGGAGATGACCATGAGTCATCCAAGTATGGCTGTTGCAGAGCCAGCAAAGGATGCTTGAGTCCTTGCAAGATACCTGCACAGGGGAACTCCACAGATTCGTAGTCTCCTTTATCACCCGTAGTTAATTTGGTGAAGTCAGAGTGAGCCATTTCATATTCCAGGCACCTAAAACTTGGTGGCATAATACCAGTCAAAGATCTGTTTTTGCAATACCAATCTCAAGAGCCTGTTTACTGGTAGGTCTAGGGTCCAGAAGAAGATCACTGACCATCCACACTGTTCAAGGGCATACAGGGAATCTTGGATAGCAACAACCAAAGCATGGCAAGAGTAGCACCGGTCAAGAGCTTGCAAACTGCTCAAGGAGTTGCAGCAGATGAGAAAGGACCCCACCAGTGCAGAAACAGATATGCTGAAGAGCACAAGAGATGGCTACTGAAAACACTACAGCCATCCAACAAGGAGACCAGTTTGGTATGTCCCACACGAGTATAAGCAAAGCCTAAACGAGCAGCAACCATCAACCCTTCAGCGTAGATGACTTCTGAACCCAGGGATGTGCCAAGGACGGAGAAAAATTGGCAGCGGAGAGCCTCAGGATGGAATGAGTCTTTCAGACATTGTGATACGTCAGGGCAAAGCTGTGGCCGAGGGATGCACCACAGAGGTATACGGGAGTGGCTCCAGAGGAGAGGTGGAAGGGGAAACAAACTGAAGTTTAGAGAGGATAGACTGGACACGGATTGCGATCGTAACCCCTGGTCAGGGGTGCCACTGCCGGAGATGGATTACCACATTTGGGAAGAGGAGACAGTAGTTCGACAGTAGTTCGGATGCTTAGAGGAGTTGCAAATGTGGGTAGCATAATTGAGAAGCTGTTGTTGCTACCTGATCCACAATGGAGGGACCCCAGCCTCCATGACTAAGCTGTTCACAGAGCTAGTTTGAAAGGTTCCTGTTGCAAGTCGAACCCAGCAGTAGTGGATCAGATGCAGTATCCACAATGCTGATGGAGATGCCAAACCATATGCCAGACTCCTATAATCGAAGCTGGATTGTATCAGGGCTTTGTAAAGCTGAAGAAGGTAATGCGATCTGCGCCCCAGCTGGTGTTACTCAGGCAGCAAAATGTATTAAAGTGCAGTGAGCACTTCTGCTTAAGCTAGCAAAGATGGGGAATCCATGTCAACCGAGACTCAAAGACCAGTCCTAAAAAGTGATAAGTCTCCAACACACAGAGTAGTTGTGTCATCATCCAGGTAATGTTCTGGTTGTGGGTGAATAGTATGACATTGACAGAAGTGCATGAAGTGAGTCTTCGCAGAGAACATCTAAAGCCACTGGTGAGGTTCCATGGCTGCACCTTTCGTATGGTGTCTTGCAGCTGACGTTCACACTCACACTAGAGGAGCAATGGCAGAACCAAAGTTGTCAGCATACAAGGAGAGAGATATTGAGGACCCCACACCTGCTGGGAACACTCAGTATAGAGCCCTGCGAGGAGGTGGTGGGGAAGGGGGAGGGTGGGGGCGGGGAGGAATGTACTGTGTGAAGCACCACCTTGAACCCCAGAACATATGGTCTGACAGAAAGGTCTGGATGAAATTAAGGAGAGGACTCCTGAGGCCCCACTCATGCAAGGCAGAGAGCATGTGGTGCTGCCATGTGGTGTCATAATCCTTTTGCAGATCGAAGACGACAGCTGTAACGTGTTGATGTCAGGCAAAAGCTGCTTGGATGGCAGACTCCAGGTAAACCAGATTATCAGTAGTGGAATGGCCTTGGCAAAAACCATCCTGGGAAGGAGCCAAAAGACCCATAGTCTCAAGCAACCAAAACAGCTGCTGGCTCACCATAGGTTCAAGCAGTTTATAGGAAACATTGGTGGGAATTATTTGGTGATAACTGTCCATCTCTAGAGGGTGTTTACCCAGTTTCAGTACTTGGACAATGATGCTTTCTCGTCACTGCAATGGGAACTCGTCCTCAGTCCAGATGTGGTTAAAGATGGAAAGGATATGATACTGACAGTCCACTGGTAGGTGCTTGATCATTTGGTTGTGGATGCAGTCTGGCCCTGGAATCAGCAGAGTGGGTGAAGACACTGACAAATTCCCACTCACTGAATGGAGCATAATACGGTTCCAGGTGGTGTTAGTAGAAGATAATTGCTTTCCTTCCAATAACTGTTTTATAATGTGAAATTCAGGATGACAATTCTCAGACACTGACACTTGAGCATAGTGCAGAGCAAAATGTTTGGCAATGGCGATGGCATTTGGGTCAGTGTAGACAGTGCCATTCAAGGTAATATCAGGTACACCTGCAGGTGTCTAGTATCCATAGAGACGTCTGATCTTAGCCCAAACCTGCAAAGGAGAGGTGCATGGTCCATTGGCTGAAACATACTGTTCCCACCATTCATTTTTTGTGTGTGTGTGTCGTACGGGCACAGAGCCACTTAAAGGCAATGAGGTGTTCCATTGATGGATGCTGCTTTTGGAGTTGGAGTGCCCACCTACGATCTCAAATGGCCTCTGCGATGTCTGAGGACCACCAAGGTACGGTCTTTTGTAGGGACGGGCCCTAGGAACAAGGGATCGCTAAAGCAGCTGCTGAAAGGATGGCTATAGTCGTATACGGGACTGCTTTGTCGATACCTCCAAGTAATAGGGAGCCAAGGCTGACAGCAAAGGTGAAAGCATCCCAGTCAGCACTGTTGAGAGCCCATTTGGGTATGCATCCAGGAGAGTGACACTGAGGGAGGGATAGGAAAATTGGGAAGTGGTCACTACCACACAGAGAATAGTGGACCCTCCACTGGATGGGTGGGAAACCCAGAAAGGATTATGAGTGTTGACATCACCCAAGATTAGAAAAGATGGGGGGAGCTGTGAAACCAATGCAAACAGTTTGTTCTGAGGCACTTCACCATTGGGATGGAGGTAAAAACTGCAGATGGTAATATCCTGAAATGCCCTTACCCAAAAAACCACAGCATCTAAAGGCATATTAAGAGCCACACATTCGCTATACAGATTACCTAGAACATACGTGCGAACTCCGCCTGACACCCTGTCATAGGCTGCACGATTCTTTTAATACTCCCAGTATTCATGAAGGGCTGGCATCTGCGTTACTGGAAATCAAGTATCCTGTAGGGCAATGCAGAAGGCAGGTGATGTGCTTAAAAGATGCCGTAGCTCAGTCAGGCGGTGGAAAAAACTACTACAATTCCACTGCAGAATAATGTTGCCGATGTACAGTGAGGTCATGAAGGGACCAAGGGGGCAGGTTATGCCTCAGGGTCACCTTCTGGCACTGGTTGAGGGATTATAACATCAACATACATAGGTTCTGGGTTCCTTGGTTTGGTGTCAACCGGGGAATCAGGTGCCACATGAGTAGAACAGGCAGGAACTGGTGGCGTGGGGGCCACTGGAATGCCCTCCTTCTTGAAGTACTTTTTAATGTCTTTCCTCTCCCTAGAGGACTTTGACCATTGCGAGGCCTTGTCTGAATCAGTTTCAGGTAAAGAGAATTACCACAAAACCCTGCGACCAGCAGCCTGTGGCCTCGTCAGCCACTGGCTGGTGCCCTGTTGTAGACCAACGAAACCTTAGAAGAAAGTGTCCCAAGGGGACCCTTCTTGGCGAGAGCAGATGGTGGAAGGTGTCTCCAGCTGGGAAGTGGGGACCACCTACCCAAGTGGGTAGGAAGCCACTGATCCCAAAGTAGATGTGGGGGAAGGGGCAAGAAAGGAGCACCCAACCATCATGGTGGCAGGCATGGTTGAGCGGCACTGAGGGCCCACTAAAGAAAGTGTAACGAGCAGGAGTAATGTTGCCAAAAAGGGTGACATCGTCGTAGTTGCAGCATATGAGATTATTTGACATGCTGGGTGCAACTGCAAATACTACTTCTCTTGGTAACTGAGTTTGTCCAGTCTCATATTTTTTAAATTTCTTTTCTCTCTGGTTAACAGCACAATCTGGTGAGCAGGGAGACTGGCGCTTTTCACAGATGACACATATGGGAGGAGGTGCACAGGGAGCGTTCACATGCAATGCTCATCCACAATCTTGACAGATCAGCGCTAGTGTTGCAACATGAAGACATGACCAAATTTCAAGCACTTGAAGCACCAAATATGGACTGACATCGCATCGAAATACCATCACCTTGACCTTCTCAGGCAATGAATCATCCTCAACGGCCAAGATGAAGGCAGTGGTGGAAACCCTATTGTCCTTTGGCCCCCTATGTACGTGACAGATAAAACGTACACCATATCGCTCTCAGATGACGCGTAGCTCATCATCATATTATAACAGCATGTTTCTGCGGAAAATGATGCCCTGAACTAAATTTAGACTGTTATGGGGAGTGAAAGTCGCTGGTACGTCACCCAGCTTGTTACAAGTGAGCAGTGTCTGGGACTGGGCAGGGGATGCCATTTTGATCACAACTGATCCACTTTTCATTCTAGAGACGGCTGCCACTTCCCCAAACTTCTCTTCTAAGCTCTCCAAAAAGAATAAGGTCTTATGGCAAGGAAGCCATCACAATCAGTCCTTGTACAAACCAAGTATTGTGGGGAGTATTGTTCTCCTTGCTGCTTAGCACTATGTCCCTCCCACTGTGCAGCCAGGGATGGGAGCATTTTAGGGTTGTATCCTTCTGCATCAAAAGAGGACTGTACTTTCACCGAGACTGCTGGGTCCATACGACCACCACAGTAAGGCAACTTCATCTGCTTCATATATGCGGCTCATCCGCCATGGTGCCACCCACCCCAAATGGGGGGTCTCCCCATGGGCGCCACCCAGCCTCAACCATGGCTACCTTGCTAATAAGCCATTGGTCTGTGTGCTAGTGTAAGGTGTCACCAGCACACCAATCGGCAAAGATGAAGCGTGAAGATCAATAAGTAGGCGCTGGATCAAGTGCGCCTATCACGAGAGGGGCCAGACACACACCCACAAGCAATAAGCCACCAACGCCCACTCGACAACACATATTTAGGCTGCCGCTGTTGCCCAGAAGCACTCACTCACTCGCTCACTCACTCATACAGTTTGGCGTCTGTCAGTTCACTTGCAGAGCGGATTTAGTTAATCACAGCTACAACCGTACACAGAGACCAGTGGAACTATTACTGATGAGCTTGTACCACAACACATGGACTCTATTCAAGTTAAGTACAGTTTTCCAGTTCATGTAAATGAAGAACCATATTAATCCATGTGTGCATTTGTGTTGTAGAAAGAGGATGCCGGCCACCCATAACAACATCCTCTCCTTTGCTTCCTTGTGGTACAAGACTCTACACAGAGTCCCTGTGCCCCAGCCATAACGAGCACGTACTCCTTGGTATGCATGGGGAGTTTTCTGCTCAGGCACCAACAGTGCAATCCCTGTGTGGTCAGGGGGCTACCACCGTGCAGGTACTTGATACCCCCACCCTCCCAATAACGTGATGGTTACTGTACTGTGTTTTTGTCTATTACTGTATTAAGGGAAGGGTGCACAGATGGAAAGGCAGAACGGAGGGGCACACACTGCATTTGGCGACTTTCTGTGCATGATCAACACTTCTCGAGAATTTTGAAAATTGGTGGCAGGTCAAACCCAACAATGGGACCATGTGTTTATTTGATGAAAAGTTGTAGAATATGCTGGAAGTGGAAACTGGAAGGCCAATCATAAATCAGATCCAAGCAGAGTTGGCACCAAGAGTATCACCCAATGGAGAGGTAGAGGGACAAAGGGATAGTGGAAGTATAAGCATGCCACACAGAAAGGACGTAAGGCTACAAAGGTTAGGGTCCATGGCAGCCAAGCACGTACTTACAAAAGAGATGTGATCTGCCTGGAGGGGTACCATTAATGGCAGGGTAATAGGCACAGGATTTAATTCAGTTCACGTCAAGTAATGTTGCAAGAGCCTGAAGGAGGTTGGCTTGAACTGTTTGCCCTGGTCGATAGCAATGCAGAGGGGTATGCCAAGGTGCAATCCACTCCTGAAAGAAAGTCTTGGCTACAGTTACATCATTCATTGGATAGGCATCAGGTCAACGAGAAAAATAGTCACTCACTGTCCTGCAGTACTGATATCCTTCTGGAAATGGTATAGATCCAATAACGTTGATGTGGACACAAACCATTGACTGTGGGGTGAAGATACTGGATGGATCTGTAACATGCAGATGTCTTTTGTTGCACTTCTCCATATTTTCGCAAACAAATGCTTTGTTCTCTAGTCGCACAGTGGCCTTTACTTCTGGGTGTGAGTTGCTTTGAAGGAAGGAAACAGCTTGTTTAGGAAAATCTGCTGCAACAAATAGACATGTTTGTGAAGCTAATATGTCACAGTATAGCGTGGCATTTGAATACACCATAGCTGTAAACCAGATGATGCTTTGAGGAATGTCTGCAGTTGATTGTCTCCTTCATGGGCATTGGCAAGTGTCATGAAGGCAAGTCCTTTCGCAATGGTGTCAGTGCCATGTAGTGCATCTCCTGGTCACTTCTGCTCACCATCAAAAAGTCAAATATCGATAGTAAATTGCACAATGAAGTCCAAATGCAACAACTGGCATCATGACACCTTGTCCACCTTTTCACAGGAAATAAACATGAGTGGCTTACGATCTGTGACACGAGTGAAATGTCTACCTTCAAGCAACTGCCCAAATTTTTTGGTTGAGGCATATGCCCCACAGAGCTCACAGTTGTACACTGACCAATTAACTTGTGGAAGTGATAATTTTTTACTGACAATGGATAGAAGTTGCCAGTTATATTGTACATGTAATACAGCTCCAATGGCAGTTGGTGACGCATCACCCATAACTTCAAGAGATGCGTCATGAAGAGGGTGAGCTAATAATGCAGCCCCTGCAACAGCAACTTTCAATCTGCCAAAGGAGGTTTTCTTCTCATTAGTCCACTGGAGTGTGTCTCCAGGTTTAAATGAACCTTTTAGGAATCCACTGAGACACACCGAAAACAATGCATGATTTTGCACAAACTGTTGATAAAAAACTGTCATGTCCCAGAAATTGTGTTACCCACGTATTATAAAGGACTGGGAAGATTAAGTCGCAGTTTCCACTTAGTCTTGTCAGCTCTGTAGCTGTGTGATCAGCATAGGTGGCTGTCAGGCAGAAGACCTGGGTTTGATTCCCAGTACTGCAAAGAATTTTTCCTTGGTGACATATTGGTATGGGATGCAATCAGCCACATGATACCAGCTGAGGAGCTACTTGAGTGATTTGATTTGTTTTGGTTTAGGGCACTAAAACAACTAAGGTCATGCATGGCTATGTAAGAACCTTAGTACACTAACCCGAAAAAGGATTTAAAAGTGATTACATGTTAAGCCCAATTGGCGAAAGGAAAGACAGCTAAAAAACAAGGATTTCTTCTTGGAGAAATGTCTAAAAAATACAACACAGTGACAACGGAGATCCAGAACTAGAGCTTAGATGTCCTTTGCCATATTGCTACGACACAAAAAAAAGTAAAAAGCAGTCAACAGCCCACCTGTCATTTGCTAAAACGGTCAGTAACTCAGATGGCAAACATACGGTAGAAAGTAAGTGGTTAACAAAAAAGGGCATTCGGTCATGAAATGGTGAAACGTCAAAGGCTGATGAGAATGAGAACAAAGCGGCGGGGGATCACCACTTAACAAATGGTGATGGCTGAAAAGACAGTGCCCAAAATGATCTCAGCCGAGAGGAGATTGGCCAAGCAGCTGGGAGAAGTTTAATTCCCCAGAGCCTGTTCCCATGAAGGGAAGACCAGTAGTAATGCCCAAGTGACACCACATGCTGTCAGACTGCAACACGGAGATCATCAGAAGTAATGGGAGAACTAGTGGGCTGACGGAGGACTGCTGCTTTGGCAGCAGTGATAGCAGCCTCATTTGCCATCAGACCAATGTGAACAGGGGCCTGCATAAACATCACAGTGGCTCTCTCAAGACAGAGCAACTGGAAGTTTTCTTGGACCCGTTGCACTAAGTGATTGACTGTGAACAGCACAAAGAGGCACTGAAGGGCACTGAGAGAATAGGCCTGTGTTACAGGATGTACTGTGTGGCCTGATACATGGTGTAGAGCTCTGCTGTAAACACTGAGCCGTGTTTCAGAAACTGACATCTACAATGGTCGGTGCCAGTGACCAAGGCACACCCAACACCACGGTCACACCGACGACCACCAGTGTACACAAGGTACTATTGCTAAGTTCCATGTGAAGGTCGAGAAACTTACACCAATAGATAGACTCTGGAATAGTGTCCGTAAGGAAGCAAATGAAATCCAAAGTGAGCATGCATGAAGCCAAGATGGTGAAGGGTTCACACACATCAGGAAAATGGCAGGTAGTGTGGAGGTAAGCTGCTGGAGCAATAATAGCCAAAAGCGAACTTCAGGAGGTAACAGAGAAGACAACGCGCCCCATACTGGTGGTCAAAGGAGTCATCGAAGAAGGCAGCACAAGATGGGTGGCCGGGCATGGCAAAACAAACGACATGTGAATCTGCTGCAGAGAACGTCACATCAGTACTACAGAGGTAGTTCAGCAGTTTCTGCATATAGACTCTCAACTGGGCTAATGTAAAAGGCACCAGTAGCCAAACGATTGCTACGATGGTGGATTGTATTTAGAGGTCATAAGATGGACGGACATGCAGATACAGAAACAAAACACCCATAGTCCAGTTTCAAACAGACAAGGGATCGGTACAAACGGAGGAGGGTGGTCAAATCCATATCACAGGAAGTTCCGCAGAGGACACGTAGGACAGTGAGGGACCAGGTCCACTGGTTGGTCAGGTAAGACTCTTGCAAACACAGCTGGTGAGAGAAATGGGGCGGTAGCTAGAAGGAAGGTGTTAATCCTTACCGGCCTCAGGTATGGATATGACAGTGGCATCACACCACTGTCTGGGAAATGTGCCATCTCCCAGATTTGATTGTATGTGTGAAGGAGAATGTGCTTGCCCGCAAGAGAAAGGTGCTGCAACATCTGAATGTGAACATCGTCCACCCTTGGGGCAGAAGATCAGGATGAATATCTTCAAGAGTCTGCCAGGTCAGTTCCTTCAGCATCTCTGTAACACTCTCCCACATATCAAATAAACCTGTGATCATTTGTGCTGGCCTTCTCTGCATACGTTTAAGATCCCCTGTTAGTCCTATTTGGTACAGGCCCCACACACTTGAGCAATATTCCAGAAGTGGTTGCACGAGCAATTTGTAAGCAATCTCCTTTGTAGACTGCACTTCTTCAGTCTTCCACCACTAAACCAGTCTACCACCTGCTTTACCGACAACTGAGCCTATGTGATCTTTCCATTTCACATCCGTACAAAGTGTTACAACCAGATGTTTGTATGAGTTGACCATTCCAACAGTAACACACTGATATTAATGTCATACGATACTTTTATTTTATTTTGTGAAATACACAATTTTACATTTCTGAACATTTAAAGCAAGTTGCCAATCTCTATGCCACAGTGAAATCTTAGCAAGATCTGACTGAATATTTATGCAGCTTCTTTCAGATAGTACTTCTTATAAATAACTGCATCACCTACAAAAACCCTGATTTTACTTATAATATTGTCTGCAAGGTCATTAACATACAATGTGAACAGCAAGGGTCCCAACACTTCCCTGGAGCATACCCGAAGTTACTTCTACATTTGACGATGACTCTCCATCCAAGATAATATGCTGTGTCCATTCTACAAAGAAGTCCTTAATCCAGTCACCAATTTCACTTGACACCCCATATGATTGTACTTTTGACAATAAGCATAGGTGCAGTACTGAGTCAAATGTTCTTTGGAAATCAAGAAATACTACACCTAACTGACAGCCTTGCTCCAAAGCTTTCTGTATGTCGTGAGAAAAGTGAGAGTTTAGTTTCACATTATCGATGTTTTCTAAACCCATGTCGGTTGGCACTGAGGTGGCCATTCTGTTGAAGATACCTCATTATGTTTGAGCTCAGAATATGTTCTAAGGTCCTACAAGAAACCAGTGTCAAGGATATTGGATGGTAATTTTGTGGATCACTTCTACTACTCTTCTTGTAGACTGGTGTGATATGTGCCTTTTTTCAACAACTGGGCGTAGTTTTTTGTTTGGAGGATCTACAATAGATTATAGTTAGAAAAGAGGCTAGCTCAGCCGCAAATTCAGAATAGAATCTGATAGGGATTCCATCGGGGCCTGGAGCTTTGTTCACTTTAACGATTTCAGCCGTTTCTCATCACCACTGACACTAATACTTCTTTCATTCATCTTTTCAGTAGTTAGAGATTAAATTGGGGCAATTCTCCTAGGTTTCCCTTTGTAAAGGAACGTTTGAAAACAGAGTTAAACATTTCAGTCTTTGCTTTGCTACCCTCAATTTCAGTTCCTGTCTCATACGCTGGGGATTGGACACTAGCTTTGATGCCACTAACAGCCTTTACACATGCCAGGATGTCTTTAGGTTTTGTGAAACATCATTTGACAATATTCTGCTATGGTAGTCATTGAAGGAATCACGCATTGCTCTCTTGACAGGCAAATGCATTTCATTCAGCATCTCTCTATCTAGAGCCTCTTTTCTCTAGTTAAGTATTTGAGCTTTTGTTTTGCTACCCTCACTCAGTAATCTCTCTTTCTTAAGAAGTTTCTTTACAGTGACTGTATACCGCAGATATTCCATCCCATTATGAACTGTTCTACTGCATACATATCTATCCAGTGCATAGTTAACTATTCTTTTAAACTTGAGTCAGAGTTACTCTACATGCTACTGCCCTATGCTGAAAGTTTCAAGTTCCTCACTGAAATAAGACACTAATGATTTTTTTTATATAATTTACTGAACATATATACTTTTTGCTTGTTTTAGTTGTCATTTGTAATTTGGTAATCATTGTTGCCACACCCGCGTCATGGTCACTGATACCACTTTCGATGTGTACATCTTCAAAAGAGTCAGGTCTACTTGTTGCCCTAAGAACCAATAAATTCTCATCATGAGTGGGGATTTGAACTACCTGTTCTAGGTAGTTTTCAGAGAAGGCATTTAGTAATGTTTTACAGGATGTCTTATTATGCCCACTACTAAATTAAACTGCAACTATCCAAATTGATTGTTGGATGATTAAAGTTTCCACAGATGATTACAGTATGACTGGGGAACTAACATACATGTGAACTGAGGTTTCCTCTAAAGTTTTCAGTTACATCAGGAGGCGAGTCTGGTGGGAGATAGAAGGATCCAATTATTTTACATCCGCCTCTGATAAAGAGACTTGCCTGAACAATCTCACATGCAGCTTCATTTCCATCAGGTGAAGTTGAGTTTCTTGTCTACTGCGAGAAATACACCACCTTCATTTCCCATTTGCCTACCCTTTCAATATCACAAATCTCACTGCTATAGATTTCAGGTTTCAAACAGCTTTCTGTACCTAGTATTACATGGGCTTCACTGTTTTTCAGGAGCACTTCAAGTTCTGGCAGTTAACCATTGGGATTTTAATACTCTCACTTGTGGGAGGCATTTTTTTGATCTTGTACTGATACTTCTGGGTTTCCTATAGCTATCGTTACCTGGACTGGATGGAGAGTCACCTAATCTAAAAAACTCTTGTGTGCGCCCCACACAGTCAGTTACCTGAGCAGCAGCCTCTGACGTGTAGTGCACACCTGACCCATTTATGGGGGGCCTACAGGCCACAACCCTACAGTGCAAGTCCATGACGATGCAGCCTCGCTTGTCACAGAACCTTCGAAGCCTCTGGTTGTTCTCCCACTTTACTCAGAACCAAAGGTCCACAATCAGTTCTGGGGAAAACACTGCACATTGCGAGCTTTGTTGAAACTCCTTGCACAAGGCTCATCTTATCGACCTCCTCTGGCAGTCCCTGGAATGACACAAGTATGACATCAGAGCTCAGATGACAGGCATAATTTGTTCCACCACACTGTACCGCAGATTCCACCCTCTTCCCTCAATGGCTGCTGGAATATCCTCTTCAACATGTTGAATGAGGCCCCCAGGCATACACACTGATGCATCTGATGTACTTTGCCGACCGTTGCTGCCGTTTCCCTAAATAGTACCGTCATTCGCCATTCATTTGAACTTCCAATGATTAATAGACCCCTATCCCTTTTGTGTTTGCCTTCTCTTGATACTGGACCAAACAGGTTTCCCCAAAACCCGTGAAGCGAGTCCCACTGGCTCAGTTTCAGTGGAAGATAGCACCTCAAACTTGTTAGTCCTCATCCACTCTGTACAGAATGCCTAGATCTACCATTGATATGCCACTTGCAGACACATGGATGGTTAACGACAGACCCTATACTTTCTGCAGAGGAGACAGGATCTGTAGAAGACAGTACTTGAGGTACCTCTGGTACCTGTGTCACAGATACACATCTCTTGGGAGCTCTTCCAACACACCAATTCACAGCAACTGTCATTCAATTGACAGTAGTCAGGGCGATTTCCATCTGCTTACTAATGTCAACCAACCCATCCAATGTTCGAGAACAGCATTCACAGCGGGGCTGCATTTTGGCTAGTGCACTGTATTACAGGACAGTGAACAAATAAACTTTAGATTAAGCCTGCTGACTATATTTTAATCTGTTCGGCTAGAAGTTGCTAGTTCCCTATAAGAATTCAAATAAGTGCACAAAACAAGATCTCTATTAAGGCAACATAAAAATCTATGTTAAATACTAGTTTCCTAATTTTTTAAGTTGATTATAGTTGTTAGCAAACTCAAAAACTGAATTTATGATAAATGTAGATAATATATAGGGCTGCTACTTTTTAAGAGAAAATTAGATGCAACACAATATGTTTGTTAGAATATCTGCTGCAGTAACTACATCACTAATGCTGATTTGCTACAAATTACTCTTAGATTAGGCAGACAACAATGGTAGCTTCCGAAAATTCTCAGAAATACACATTCATTTGTGTTGGCATACAACGAAATTCAGAGGTCATATATTCTTTGAAAGTAACTGTGAACCAAAAAAGTTGATTTGCTCCGAAATAAGTTGCATACCCAAAATGGTCATACCAGTGACTTATGAAAATATAGTGTTTTAAGTTTCTGAAAATCCTCAATAATAACCTATTTCTTACATAACCGTACAACAAAATTATAGAATGATTATTTTGAACAAGGATAGGCCTATAGTTCTTAAAAATCTGAAAAGAGCACAATTAAGTTTAAGCCTATAATTAACAAAAACAGTACCAATTTACTGCAGCACTAGTAAATGTTCGAAATTTCACACCAAACAAATGGGTTTCGATACAATCAATAAAAGATATGCATAAGTGATGCAGACAGTAAAATACACAAATAAGAACTTCAAATCGGCACAGTAAACTTATAAATGTGTTATCACATAAAGGAAAATTCTGAAGTAGACATATATATAAATAAATGTGCTATTGCACGGATTTTTCACTTAGCTGTTCCTGTGTCAACTTCTACATTGGGGTGCCCATGAAGAACATCACAGCATTAGTTTATCTTAGTCAAAATCACTGAAATGTGCAGCATCAAGAAAGCATGCCTTCTGTCTATTGCAGCTAACAATCAAGATGCTCTTTTGCTCCAAAGACGGATTCTGAGGAGTTAATCAACAAGTTGTGTTTCTGTACTTCCACCAGCAAGTGCAACAGCCATATATTCCACAGAACGTCACCATTAATTGCACACCAACTCGTATATTACGATAATAAACTAGCTGGGATGTTCATCAGTTGCCAAATTCTTCATGGTGGAGCATTTCTTCAAATAATTTTGCATCTGACTGTGACAAGGGCGTTACAATTGCGCGCTTGACAGCGTTTTTTTTACAAACCGGTTATCAACTGTTATGCCATTGACATGTGCAAATGTACATATTTGTGGCTGTGAAATTTTTGTGGATCGAAGATTTTCAAATATTACAGCTACAAAGTATCTCAGTTGGTTTCCGAAGATGACAGTTGTTAATGTTTAATTTGGGACGAAAATGAGTGTGATTGAGGAAAAATATGTTGAACAATATACAGGTAAATTTGGTGCCATGTTCAAGGGAAAGTGACTGAACAAGATATTTTGTCCTTAAATGGTCCTGTATTACAAGCAGGCAGAATAGAATAGTGATTGTGAATTTGGTAATGTTGTGCTCAGAATTCAGCTGGCTTTGGCAGTAACTCCATAAATTACTTAGGCATAACCATAGATATCACTGATCACATTCACACTTTTAAGATTTACAGGAAGCCTATCACCATTGTCATTTTAGTTCCTGTCAATTCTCAACACCAATGGACTGCATTTCAATGATATACAGTCTAATATCCATCTCCACTAGTCATGAATTAAACAGAATCAAACAGATAACATCAAGCAAGGGTTATACTTCAGTTTTTGTGGACTCCATAAGGCATAAAGCAAGAACAACAGATCTCCTCTCCTCTTGTCCTCAAACCACCATCTCAAAACCTTAATATATGGTGCATGGTTCCCTGTTTAGAAAAATCTCTTCTCTGAATGTTGCCAGAATGCTGAAATCTAGAAACTTCAAAACATCATTTATGGGCACAACTCTACTGGACACTTTTTGCCCAATGGTAAAGCTCTTCTGCACCAGAAAAAGCGTAAAATATACAAAAACCACTTTTCATTGTACCAAATTCTATATAGGCCAGTCAGGCTGGGCAATATACACCCAATTGAAGGATCATCATAGAAGCTGGTGCTTTAGAAAAGGAGACTCTACTTTCGCAGATGAACCACTGGCTTTAAAAAGGCCACTTCTACAAAGATCAACATGAATTCTTACATAATATCCACAAAGATAGAAAGATGGACTACCTTCAAATAATTAAAATTAATAAACGTATGTCCACCTGCAGAAGTTTCGTACTGAGTGATCAGCGATATTTCCAATACTCACCATTTCTAACTGCATATACTACTAATAATCCCATTCAGACCATGTTGGAAATTACCTCTCCTCCTCGTGCCCCGTTTTTCCTTTATATCAGTTACTGTAGTTTCATTTGCCCTGTCAAACATTTTACTTTGTTTAGTTATTATTGTTTACATTTATCTGTATAGCCTTACTTGTTATACTGTGCCGTTTGTAATATTAGGTCAATGGCCTTGCCGCACTGGTAACACCAGTTCCCACCAGTTCACCAAAGTTAAGTGCAGTCAGGCTTGGCTAGCACTTGGATGGGGCACTGTCCATGTCTGCTGAGCACTGTTGGCAAGCAGGTTGCACTCAGCCCTTGTGAGGTGAACTGAGGAGCTACTTGACTGAGAAGTTGTGACATAGCTCACAAACACTGACAACTGCCGGGAGAGCAGTGCACTGGCTGCATGCTCCTCCATAGCCGCATCTGTTGATGCCTAAGGGCTGAGGATGACACAGCGGCCAGTCAGTGCTGTTGGGCTTTCAACACCTGTTCGGACAGTGTTTGTTTGTATATTGAACCTTTAAGGACAAGATTATCTTGTTCAGTCATCATGCTTCGAACATCATAACCAAATTTTACTTAATTTTGTTCAACTTATTTTTCCTCTCAAAACAATTATTGTAATTTGTCATGTAGTTGACTAATTAATGAGTTACATATTTTTTTATCCCCGGAAATCTTTTACTTCACATTTTTACAGGAATAATCACTTTCGATTTAGTACTAAATCGAACATTAACCTTTGGAAACCAACTATGACACTCCGTAGTTGCACTATTCTAAAATCCTTGATCCCCAAAAAAATCACAGCCACACATATGTATCTTTGTACTTGACAATTGTGTAACAGCCAAAAACTGATTTGTAAAATAAAAAGTACTGTAGAATATTACAGTGCTGTGTGTTTTTTCATTTACAAAGAAAACATACAACACATTTTGAACTTTTTCACTCTCAATGCGTAACAGCTTTATCTTCAAAAATATTGTATATTTCTCCTATCGTAACCAACATAATTAACAGAAAGTCGACTCACTTTCAACACCATTATGTAATTCCTGATTAAGCACACTTTAAAGAAAATATATTGTAATGCTGTTAATGGAATCAAATGATATTTATACTTACCCATCTGGACTGAACACCATTAAAAAAGTTGATCTCGTTTGTGCGGGAAGTTCACATCTCTGGAAAAAAAAAGTTTTAATGAAGCACACAAATGAAGACAAGAGAGAGAGAGAGAGAGAGAGAGAGAGAGAGAGAGAGAGAGAGAGACATAAAGAACATGATAACTTAACCTCTTGAGTTCCGTTAGTAAAAAAATATCTTTATAATCTAATATTTCTATTACATGTAACTGACGATGTAGAGCACTGATACTTGCTGCAGCAGTTAATGAATGACATCTCGATCAACAAAGCACTGTCACATGTATCTTTCATGTTACATGGGTTCTGCATGCAGATAAAAGTCACCAGTTCCACGTGTCGTCCACAATACATAGGAAGTGAAGAGCGTAAGGGGACAGACACTGCAACTGGCATCACATTCATACATCAGAGTAGGAAAGAAGCTAACAATGGTATTAGCTGTTTTGCTCATTATTTTTGTATAACTAGACTTGTAAATAATAAGTGACTACTACCCTATTAATACAGGAGTACGAAATACGCAGTTAATTTTAACTTGCTTTCACAAGATCTGCTGAACAGATACTCACGCAAATTCAGACTGGCTTTCCTTCCAAAACAACCAAAACAGCGCCTTCAATTAACAAAGCATTTACTAGTTGTGCTCCCTTTTCAGTTTCTGCCCAGTACTTGCAATAACTCCACTCTGGTTGCGAATGAAAATACTCCAACAGTGTTTTAGCCAGGATACTCTATTTGTATACAACATGGAATCCCTCACTGCCCAAAAATTGAATAAAAGCCTTCCCTTTGCGTTAACAGGTCATTCATTTTAAATTCTCTTGTGGGCATTTCCAAATATTTGCATGTGTAGCTGGTTCCAGCCAGAAGTTCCTCTGACAATCAGTAGTTTTCTATTTGTCTTCTTCTTCTTCTTCTTCTTCTTCTTCTTCTAGCAACAGACAGCCTATTTAGAAACATGGCTTGTTTTAACACAGATTTTCTATCAGTCAGACTGTTCAACTGACAATCTCATCAATACATTTACTACAGGAACAGGAGTTGCAGCCACAGCAGTGGTTACTGAAAAATATGTTCCATGGACCAACGTATTTTTGAATCATTTTCTTTATGCTGGACTGTACAGCAGACACCACAAGCAGAGATAACAATACTGATTGACAGAGGTTTTGACTAAAGCACATTCATCTTCATTAATCCTGCAATACCAGTGGAGAAAGTGGTTTGTCACTTATAAAAGAAATTTGCACGTGAGAAAATATGGGAGTTTTATAACAAGTCTAATCACTGAATTCTGTTTAGAAGTTCTGTCAAATAGTACGACAACAGCTGAAAAGGTTTTTCTTCACTCTTCGTGGCTAACTTTGAAATGCTATTTCCAAAGATATTGTCCAGAGCCTAATCATATACAAAACCCTGTCCCTGTATCACAGCAGGCATTAAAAATGCCTACAGAACTCATTAAAAAAACTTTTCTCAAATGGAAATATGTGAAGATCCTTTTGTAGAATAAGCAATGACTTATAGGAAGCTAGACTGAAAAGTAATAGCGTAGAAAATATTACTGGGAAATGATAGCTTAATAAGGCAGTTCAGCAATAAGGGAAAATATGTAACGAGGAATAAGCCATGACAAAAAACACCACCACACACTGACCATTTTACAAAAATTTAAGTAAAACAACAATTGTAAAGTTTACAAATTAAACACTACTAAGTATGAATGAAAGTACATATTCAACTGCTTATAATAGTTTATGATTCATCACACATAATGACAATGGCTTCTCATAGTTGCTCAGTATGACTCAATTATGTTGACTCAATGATGATAATGCTATCATAACCAGTTATTGAATGACAAACTGTCACACTACAGCTTTGAAGCTCCGAATTCTCAGCCGTTGTAATAGACAGATCTGTAGCTCTAGGGCTCGTTAGGTTGTAAGGTGACAATTCGGTTGCAAGTTAACAAACAACAAATGGAAATATGGAGTAACAGACTAACCTGTAGTGTAGTGAGAGATGTACGATCATCCTCTATATAAACCTTTCTGAAGATTTTAATATTGTTTATCATGCAAGTCTTTAGGATATATTTAAGGCACTGAGAATTCATGAGGTAGAAAAAGTGTCAGCGGCCAATAGAATGTTAACTTCAATCTTTCCTCCTTAAACAGTGCACCAACAATCACATAATTTATTGGGTACATGCGTGTAAAAGTGAGACATAAAGGAATATTCATTTACATCCATTTATCAAGTCTCAAGGAGGAACTTTAAACATTTAGCTATGTACAAAAAATGTTTAAGAACTGTGGTCCCAGTTTAGAAGAATATCTGGATGAAGCATTCTATAGATAAATACCTAGCAGAATAGTTGATGGAATGAACCGTTTGTGGTACACTGTCCCAGTAAATATATTTGCAAATAAACAGTGATCACTATGTAAGTGTAAAACAAAACATGTGGCTAGTGATAAGAGGTGCTCAATGACTTGCTCTTTACAATCAACAGGGCAATGTATGAAGTTTTCAGTGACTACTGTAACAAATACTTATCAAAAGGCTTCTTTAAACAAAGAAAATCGGCTCATATCTGTAAAGGCCATTAGTGCCACCAAAGTTAGTGTCCAGACATTTGTGGGTAACATAGGAAATGATATTGGGTAGTAAAGCAGAAGCAGTAATGTTGAAATCCATTTTCAAATTTTCATTTATAAAGGGAATACAGGAGTACTTTCCAAGCTTAATACTCACACCACAGCGAAATTGAGTGTCAGTGGTTTGAGAAAGAGCTGCAGTCAAAAATTAATCAATACTCCCCACCTGGTTTAATCTATATAAGATTCCATAAAGAATTTTCAGATGATTTAGCCGCTCTGTTAACCATATCACTCAGGGATAGTAATTTGTAATACACTGTAGCTCCCTCAGACATAACAACCTGACACTAGGAGCAAGCACAGCTCACACCTGTCTACGAGAAGGATAGGAGAAATGATTCACAAAACTACCAATCAATATCACTGATATCCACCTGTTACAGCAGAACCTCAAAACATAGGAATTCTGGCCCCAAATGTAATCAGGTATCTCGACCAGAATCATCTCCAGCATGCCAATCAGAATGGATTCCAAGCCATCGATGATGCAAAACCCAACCTTCGCTCTTTCTCACATGATATCCTCAAATTATGGATCAAATCAAATTTCTGGATGCAGATTTAATAACTTTTGATATGTAAATGACTTGATGCAGTTTAGTTATTTGCACATACCATGGATCATAACCATGAACTAATATTGCGGTGTGGTTCAAGTCACTTTTACAACATGGGAGTTCCTGGAATAAGTCTTGCAAAGTACATCATGTCATCTTTTCATTTCCTGCAAAAAATGCATCTGTACTAACAAGTCTTTACAGTGATGAACTATTATTAATATCCAATAAACACAGTGTCCTCTAGAAACATTTGACTGCTGTGCTGTGTCAAGTTACTGCTCCACAAACTGCAGTGCACAGACAGCTTCCACAATGCTCAAACCTGTGTTTTGTGTCCGCTGAGCTGAGACTTACTTATTACTGATGGAATATTTTTAACGTGAGAAATCTTCTTTTGATATCACACTCAAAGCTAACAGAAACTGGCAAAAAATATGGGAAGTGCGATTAGCAATAATACATCAAGTATGGAGGGTGAATATGAAAACTACACTATTGGAAGGCAATGTGAGAAATCTTCTTTTGATATCACACTCAAAGCTAACAGAAACTGGCAAAAAATATGGGAAGTGCGATTAGCAATAATACATCAAGTATGGAGGGTGAATATGAAAACTACACTATTGGAAGGCAACATAATTCAGAAAGAAAAGTGAAAGAAACAGGTTACGAAGAAGAAGAGAAATTCTGGAAAATGTTACGTTCTGCAAAAAACTGATAAGAAAGTTAGTTCTAAGAAAATTGAAGTCAGCACGGAATATTGCACAAAGGAATGTTTTATAAAAATACACCCAAAACACAAAAAAAAAAGACATGAAAGATTTTGGGCTATAGGTGAAAATAACATGGAAGATACACTGATTAAGTTTACTTGAAAAGAAGGAAATATTTTGAACATATAATGGAACGAAGTCTGGTTGGAATCATAGCTCTTCATACATTTTCATCTAAAATGCAAGAAGAATAGTACTACTGTAGTCTGTAAATCCCTGTTCCAGAAAGTTTCGCAAGTTACAAAGCATCATTTAAAAATAGTTTTAAAGGTGTTGAATATCAGCACTCTTACAACACATAATGGAAGGAAACACAACAACAAGCCGCATAAAATAGCAATATCGAAATGGTCTGATCTCACTGAGACCAGTTTCCTTCCAAACAGCCATCACGTTTTTGCCAAGACAAATTTCAATGGCAAGATTTTCCAACCCACACCTTAATGTTGCAAAATTATTCCACTCTTTCCAAAATAATGCTCTGCATGAAATTAATAAGACACTCCAGATGAGGCCACAACTTATCAAGTCCTTCAGAAAGAATAGTCAGTATTCATTTCAAACCAAGAACTGATACCTGCGATTTCTGTTCCGAATGTGAAGTTATACTGACCATCAAAACAAAGGGTTCATGAAATAGTACATGAAGACACTAAAGTCTCGCAGTACAATAAACTAAAAGAGGTCAGCCAAACTTATAAGCACTGGTACCTCAGTGGTTGAATTTGATCTACATCTACATCTACATTTATACTCCACAAGCCACCCAACGGCGTGTGGCAGAGGGCACTTTACGTGCCACTGTCATTACCTCCCTTTCCTGTTCCAGCCGAGTATCGTTCACGGGAAGAATGACTGCCGGAAAGCGTCCGTGCGTGCTCGAATCCCTCTAATTTTACATCCGTGATCTCCTCGGGAAGTATAAGTAGGGGAAGCAATATATTCGATACCTCTTCCAGAAACGCACCCTCTCGAAACCTGGACAGCAAGCTACACCACGATGCAGAGCGCCTGTCTTGCAGAGTCTGCCACTTGAGTTTGCTAAACATCTCTGTAACGCTATCACGCTTACCAAATAACCCTGTGACAAAATGCGCCGCTCTTCTTTGGCTCTTCTCTGTCTCCTCTGTCAACCTGACCTGGTATGGATCCCACACTGATGAGCAATACTCAAATATAGGCTGAATGAGCATTTTGTAAGCCACCTCCTTTGTTGATGGACTATATTTTCTAAGGACTCACCCAATGAATCTCATCCTGGCACCCGCCTTACCACAGAATTTGTCTCTGTCTAAACTCTTCATTACTCCACGATTCTACAGGAGGCTTTCTATGTGCTATTTAATATTCACTGTCACAATGAACAATCAAGTAAATTTTATTGTTTTTAGGAGGTACAGCAAAAAATTCAGGTTCTGTTTGTTCCTTCATATATGATTATGTGAGTAGTAAAGCTCCAGGATCCATACAATATTAAAACCATTGTATTTCTATCAGACACATGACCAGAGAAAAATAAAAATATGAGTATGTTAAGATCTTGCACTCGAGTTTCAGAATCAAGAAACTAAACCAACTTTTTATACATACAAAATTTAAAACGTGTGATTTCAGCTAAGTCGTCACTCCAGAGAAGGCCTCAATTATAGTACAGAAATGCTACCATGCAATTATATTTTTGGGATTAGTTAACACTGTGACATCACACTGATAAGACTCATCATGTTATTAACATTAGAAAGATACGAGCCTTTTTTAAAAAGAGTGATAAGTATTATCACCAACATCACAAAAACTGAAAAGAAGAATCACACTAAAACAACATCCAAAAGAATAGAGGGATTTTCGATGGAGCTGTTCTTGTTATTAATGCCTTCACACACACTAAAAGCTTGAAATCATCAGACCACAGAGGAGAAAAATAGTGGTTTGCTTGGGCCCCAACTGTAACTTCAAAATTCACACTGTTTATAAAAAATATTATCACATTGTGTCATTTATGTAGCTGTATTGCATCACACTTCGAATAATATATCAATGGCTAGCGTTCACAAGGCCCAAGTATTTTTCTTTTACGTACAGTTCATCTATACTTAATCATGCCTCTCTCTCTCTCTCTCTCTCTCTCTCACACTAATCCGCACCCCCCCCCCCCCGCCACCCCCCCCCCCCCCACACACACACATACAAATTAGATTAGTAAACATTCAGAAATTATTCTACAGCACAGTAGTGATCGAGAAGTAGCTAGGATTACATTTGTGTATGAAGTTACTTTTATTATTTATTACATTCTTAACATCACTGGTTTTCCTTTACTTTGACTACTTTCATTGATTAATGCTTTATGGCATCCTACTGTGAGGTAACTTGGTATTGAGGAAGAAAATGCTTTTGTTGGAGAGAAGATATTAATAGGTAGTGTACACTTTAATACCCCTTGTAGCCAGCTCGAAGCTGTTGCGCGTACTGACAAGTGCGTCATACACATTTCCACTCTCATGAAAAGTTTGTTGTCCAAGACCAATCACTATTCGAAAACAACGGAGGCATTCATAAATAAAATATCAGAATGCAAAATGGCGTATACTATACTTTTCTCAGCCTTAACGTGAAACAAATGAGTGAATTATTCAGCCATAAAAACCACCAACATTATTAATGTAAATATGATTGTATAGGGTGTCAAAATTTGTGAGTGGCTTGAGGATTTCTTTTTAGGGTTTGGGGCAACCTGTTATCATGGAAGGACAACTATCAATAGATGTCAAAATAACTTCAGACATGCTCCAGGGAAGTGCACTGGGCCATTTTCTGTTCTTGTTTTATATTAATACACTGTAGACAATATTAATAGTATATTTAGACAGTCTGCGGATGAATCAGTTATCTATATTGAAATTCTGTCTGAAAAAGAGAACTACACAAATCAGATTACAATAGCATATTTCAAAGTGGTGAAAAGAGTGACAACATGCTTCAATGTATAGAAATATAAAGCTGTGCACTTCTCAGTAAAACTGTGCACTTTTAAGAATGCAAAATCATTTTACACTGATCCCATGATTACAATCCCAATGAGTGACAACTGGAATCAGTCAACTTATACAAATACTTAGTATAACAATTTGTAGGGATATGAAATGGAATAATCACAAACCCCTCAGCTGCAGGTAAGGCAGGCAGCACGAGACAGGGAAAATGCAATCAGTCTACAAAGGACATCACTCATAACACATTCATGCCTCCCATTCTAGAATAATGCTGAAGTGTGTTGGACCCATACTAAATATAACTAACAGGAGGCATTGAATGTACAGGTAGGGCAGTATGAATTGCTACGGGTTTCCTTGAGACATGGCAAAGCATCACAGAAATACCACAAGTCAGACATTTTAAGATAGATGCCAACTGTCTTGCAAAAGCTTACTCACAAAGTTCAAAGAACAGGTATTAAGCAGAAAACATAAAATATAACCTCCTACATTCTGCTCATATAGGAACTACAAATACAAGAAATCTTGAGTTACTTATCGATTAATAATTACAATGCTTGTTGGTGATTTTTCATGCTTTGTAAATAAAGTTGGGTGGTATTTTCTTCTATTAGTTTTGAACTAACGATATTTTTTGGAATTTTCTGGAGTACTGGAAATAAACATATAAAAGTAGGTTTTTGCAATGACAAAAATTTATCTCGGGCTACACAACTTTTCATGTTGACATGCCTTAGTTTCGGTGATCCATAACTTGTCACATTACTACCTAACCTAGGGCTTGTCTGTCGCAGATCAAGTTTTCTTCCCACTCTCCATTTAAGAAACAAATCAGTTCAAAGCCTGCCAAAAGAAAACAAAGCTGCATACTCATTGTCTCGTCGGGAAACTTCTTTCTCTTGAAAAAATGTTTCCTGTGGTGTGTTGCAACATGTTACCAACTTTGTTTCTTGTCACTGTTTCTGTCCATCCTGGTGGCAAACATTTCTCATTGGTATTTTCATCGACTGCAATGCTATGTTGTATTATTCTTTCATATTGTTATAACTAGTGTTGAAGAAACTGTAATTACATGTGGTGCTTCGTTATTAAAACACTGAAGGGCCCACAAATGAGATGAAAGATGTCAGAGGTGGGGGGGAAAAAATCAGAAAAACAAAGTCGAGCAGACATGCTGTTACTATTCATTTCTGAGCCTTGCATATTTTGCATTTCAAAGCAAGCTATTGTAAGTGACCTTACTTTCTTTTCTACACATTTTTGTCAGCATTCTACCAAATGTAGCAGCAGTTCTCTACAGAGAATCTTTTTGATTACTACTGTTCTCATACTGCTTGCTCTGTATATTGCACAATCAGTATACAGCTCAGTGTAATGATGGCCTAACAGTCTGCTGCCTCATTCACTACCTGTTTTCAACTTAATACAGCACACAAAAATGCAACACCTATCAACTCTATATAGCAGATGAAAACGCAACATATAAATAGGCACTAGGGTGGCACAGCAGTGACCATTGGTAGCTTGCCTCAACCACTGTTTTCTTTGAACTGTAGCGACACTGCTATGAATAGGGGTTTCCCTGTTTCAAAACATGTTTCCAAACAGTGTATACATATAGCAGTCAGAAACACGTTTTGACAAACTGCCACCAGCAGCATCCAGCGAACGAATCTGGTACACCATAAGAGCACTTTTGCCGTGACACTGATGCAGTCATTCTCTCCATGCTCCACAAGTGAAAAAAGTATACCACTATACACAGCACAATGAGAAGTAGCCTCAGCTATGCATATCACAGTGGTGTGTATGTTATGGATACAGAAGCAGACACTTTTAATGAACAGTAGGCCTCAACAAATATAGCCCAATGATCAAAAGGAATATTTATACAGACACTGCATTCAACATCCCTATCAGCGAAGATGTTATAATTTACACACAGTAAATATGGCGCAGAAAACAGCTCCTTGTCTTTTATTGATTTCCATTGCAGTACTCTCTAAGAAGCTGAAATAATTAACAGTACTGATACTGTAATTATTTGAAAATTTTTTGATAACAATACAACAAATTACAGATCACGGTCACCAACAATTGGATCTTGAGGCATTATTTAAAGAATAATATGTAACACACTGTAACACCCTTAGTAAAAATTAAATATTAGAAAAATTGTTTGGCCGAAGTTATAGTACATATTGGGCCTCAATGTTGTAGCTGGTGATGAAATGAACTGCGAGTTGTTTCTTGGCCTAGCAAATGCTTTTGATATCTTCAGCTATAACCCGTTACTAACAAAGAAGGCTACACGAATCAAACGGGTTAGCACGAGTGAATACTACAGAGAAATTTTCAAGAACGCATAGTTAAAAATCTGTTTCATCGCACTACCTACATCATGAATACAGTCTCAAAAGCAGTCCTCAATATGCTTCTATTTCTGTTATCAAATATGAAACAAGGCTGTTTTTAATGGGAAAACACAAGGATCACAACAACTAAAAAAGTGTGTTATAGATTTCCATTCAATGGCTGTGATGCAGTACTGATAGTGCGCTGTGGCTTCTGACTTTCATTGTATAGACATAACTTTATGCTTCATATCACTGTTACCTTTAATTTTTCATTGCTCATTTGATATTTGTTTCCCCTTTCCAATATCTTGCTGATATGGATTCTATCCATACCAACACTCGGCACGGTGGCTTATGGAAGCGACTGTAATCCATTTCCCATTTACAGTCATTCCCATCAGAAATTAATCTGGGTGTCAACTTAGATTGCACAAATTGCAAGTAACCATTGCCTTGTCATTAAATGCGAGAGATACATTACTCTCCCGTGAGTTAGGTCTACATGTTCAAAATAGAGATTTCACTACTGCACAATGCAATGTGTCTGGATGTACTTTGTAATTTCAGTTATAGGGAAGAGTGGATTAAATTTCGTGCAAATGTTTATGATTGTGGAGTCTTTTTAAAATTAAATAAAGCAATCACAAAGCAGGGTTCAAATATTGTTATACTATGGTGTTTTAAAGATGGAGCAATTGTTGCCAATGATGACTAAATGCCCTGCAACACTACACATTGATCTTTATTTCACATTTTTTAGTTTCACTGAACTCATTTCCAATCAATTTTAAATTCTATGGTACTGATAGTTCTCTAATCACAAACAAGATCGCAGTGGGTAGTGGAGAGGGGAGAGGGGAGGGGGGGGGAGGAGAGAGAAAGGAGGGAGGACACTTCACTCATGTACATAACACAGTCACTTGCATTTTTCTTAGTTTATTCAGTTAACAATTATGTAATATGCACCAAAATAATCAGACACTTGTTTACTGTCAACTACACATTTCCAAATTTACCTTGAAGTTCTAGTCTTTATCATGAAAAGTGCTTTACATAAGGCAATGGGTGTCTAAATACCCTATAGCAAGAACATAAACATTAGGCAATGTCAAAGATCAATGTTACCACAATGTTCATTTGCCAGACTCATTGGCTTCACCAACTCTGAAAAAATTTATCACCTTTCAATCTCAGGCAACACTACATATCAGTCTGCTATGGCAACTGTGATTTCAGGAGGAATTCAACACCAGTACCACACTGTAGGGAAATGCCTCACACAAACTGATACAGTAACTGCACTGCAATAAAATTTAAAAATTCACTGGTTCCTATTGAAGAGGTATGGCACATTCTCACCTCAAGGTATACTCAGAATATGTTTTTCTTCAGCCAACAAGAAATGTAAGCAAGTAACCAAACAAAAATTAAGTGAATTTTTTTTTGCTTTTATTATAAGAATTAATTAAAAACTTTTTCCTTACATTTCCATTTTTATTAAGGTACAATGAAAAATGCTGAATCACTTGATGTATTGTTGAGCCAATGAGTACTAGGGGAAAAAAAAAGTTATCTTTACTGTTTCCATTGCTTGTATTGCAACCAGAACCTTCTCGTACCAGTACATTACATTATTATTATTATTTTTTAACTTGACATATCAGCCACTGTACTTCCTTATAAGATAGGGCCTAATATAATGCTTCAAACTCGAAAACTGGCTTACTACTTGCAATCCAGCCTTGAAGATAAAGATTCCTAAACCAGACCTCAAGCTTCACTGTACATCACTGCCACAATAACAAAAATTAAAGCAGAAGTATGACTGTATGACTGGGGGGGGGGGGGGGGGGCTGGGAAAAGGCCGTGGGGAGGACATAAGTTTTGAGATAATCTACAACGCAGGGAATGAAGGTTTTACTACACATTACTAAACATATTTAAGGCTAACTGCAACGAAATGTTTCCATGATGAGATGGTTCATCAAAACATTTAAACTGTTACGACTGTAAAATTTCCTTACACCTAACAAATGATTGAAAAATCACTTTAGTAGCTAGCGCTTTGCAATAAGCCAAACATACTGAACCGTCGGAAGCAGATCCTTGAAAGCAATGTTTTCAGTACGTCGAGCTCGCTAGCTCTCTAATATCGAAGAAACGGCATCTTTTTTCAACACTTACCTTTCTGCAGTAACATCAGAAAATAGTATCACAATTCAAAACTTGCCCGCCCCCACCCCCCTCTCGCCCCTTACGCTATATCGGTCCAAAAACACAATTAACAGTGACTTTCATTGAACACATGCACGAACAACTAATTGCACACGAACTATTTTTGGACTCGATTAATAACACTATATTCCACAAAAACTCTATAGAAACTGATACACTTGTCAAACCATGTTTTTGCACTGTCGAAAGCACAGCCAGAAAACATTACTCAATGTTAGCTAACCATTTCAAGATAATTCTTCGTCACAAGTTTATCTTCAGCAACTGCTTCAAAGTCGGGATTAGCTCTTCCTAAGTTATATCCAAGCTCCCTGTAAGTAAGTCCTTTGTAGACATTGTTTTTAATTTTTCTTGGGACAACGCGAGGCTTCTTGCTGAAGTCCACTGGTTTGTCACTATTTCCATACATTCCATAAGTATTATGATGCAATTGCGTTCACCAATGACCCAACCTGAAAAGTAGATCAATCAATATTATCTAAGCAATGCCTATTTATTATAAGTATATCACAACTTCAAACTGACATTCCATGTACATGATTATTTCGTTAGGTTATAATACAAATCATGATATGTTCTCGACAGTCTCTCTAAACAAGTTACCTTAAAATAGTAAATAAAGAAGCTGTTTTTAAAAATTGACGTCGCAATAGGCTCCTTCCGAATACTATTGCACCCAACACAAACTTCTACATAGAACGACGCTCTTCGACTTCTTCCTCCTACCCTATTCTAACAGAATGAGTTGGAAGTACACTTACCGTTCCTTTTACTTTTACGTTTTTCGCACTGTGTCTATAACATTCAGTTTCGTACACGGTAAAATATTCAAAAATTCAATGCATCACGATGTATTCAAATATACAAGCCATATTGTACTCGTATTGGAATAATGCCAGAAACTGTATCGAAACGAAATATCGACAGACACGACCATCGATTTCGTTTCAGTGAATTCCTGTAACATGAGAATTCTTCGAACTGTGCTCGCCTGCCGCTAAGTAAATCGCAGTTCACTACTGAAATAAGCCTTTTTTTATTTTTTTTTAATGCTGACGAAGGCAGTGTTTTTCAAGAAACCGTAAGCCCCTACGTCAATCCCGCATTTCCAAAAACCGAGAGGAAAAGAAAAATTCTCCAAACCAAGCAGTGGATCACGAAGGAAATAAAAGAAATGAGGGCTAACTTAAGACGAATGAAACAGAGGGAAATTATTGAAAGCTACCAGCAGACCATAAGAAGTACAGTCAGTTGATAAGACAAGAAAAATACAAATTAACAAATCAATTAATCAGTTTATTTCAAAATATAAATAATAATATATTTAAAAGATATAATTAACACTGCGAGGGACAACAAAAAATGCACACAGAAAAAATGAAATAGAAAATATGAAAGTGAATAACAATATCATCAGAGATAAAACAATTGCTAACATCCTGAATCATTACACTTCCATGCAACATATCTTGTGGGAGACCAAAACTGAATTTCAGAAACCATTAACAAATGTGGTAAATAGATCTACAGCTGTACTCTGCAAAAAAAAAAAAAAAACTGTGAAGTGCGTGGCAGCACTGACGTCTCACTGTATCAGTTATTAGGATTTTTACCGTTCCATTCACGTATGGAACATGTGAAAATTGTTTGATAAAATGCCTCAGAGAGTGCCGTAATTATTCTAATCTTGTCCTTACGTTCCCCGTGGGAGCAATGTGTAGTGGATTGCAGTACATTCCTAGAGCCATCACTTCAAGCCGGTTCTTGAAACTTCTTTAGTAGATTTTCGTAGCACATTTTCCGTCTATCTTTAAGAGTCTGCTAATTCAGTTCTTTCAACACCTCTCCTGTGGGTCAAACAAACCTGTGACCTTCTCTGTCAGTCCTACCTAGTATTGGTCCTGAACACTAGAGAAGTATTCCAGGATGGGTCGAACACCTCATGTGTAAGCAATCTCCTTTGTAGACTGAACGCATTTCTGCAGTCTTGTACCATTAAATTAAAGTCTATTACCAGCTTTACTCAGGGATGGGTCTATGTGATGATTCCACTTCATGTCCATACTAAGCGTTACACCCAAGTATTTATTCACGTTTTCAGTTTCCAACTGTGATTCCCTGATATTATATCATTGGATACCGGTACTATTTTTTCTGTGAAGTGCACATTTTTACATTTTTGAACACTGAAAGCAAGTTGTGAATCATTGCACAACTTTGAAATCTTATCAAAGTCTGACATAATGTTTGTATTTTTTTTTTTCAGACTGCTTCGTTGTTGGTATCTGCCTCATCTGCAAAAAGTCTGAGGTTACAATTAATATTGTCTGCAAGACCATTAATATGCAACATGAATAGCAACGCACCGATCACGCCTCCCAAGGGTGCACTCGAACTTACTTCTACATTTGTCAATGACTCTCCATCCAAGATAACATGCTGCATCCTCCCTAACAAGAAATATTCACTCCAGTCACATATTTCGTTTGATGCCCCATATGATCGTACTTTTGATAATAAAGTGCAGGTGTGGTACTGAGTCAAATGCATTTCGGAAGTCGAGGAACCCTACATCTACCTGACTTCCTTGATCCATGCCTTTCAGGACATTATATGTTTGGCATGGAGGAGGTAGTTCTGTTCGAGTTACCTCATTGTGTTTGAGCTCAGAATATGTTATAAGATTCTACAACACATGGATGTCAAGGATATTGGACAGAAGTTCTGTGGATCGCTTCTGCTACACTTCTTGTAGACAAGTGCGACCCATGCTGATCTGTGCTTTCTTCTAGCTACTGGGCATAGTCTGGGGCTTTGTTCAGATTTAACGTTTTCAGCTGTCTCTCAACACCACTGCCACTAATACATATTTCACTAATTTTTTCAGAAGTATGAGACTTAAACTATGGCAGTACTCCTGGGTTTTCCATTGTAAATGAACATTTGAAAACAGGGTAAACATTTCTGATTTTGCTTTGCTACTCTCTATTTGAGTTCCTGTCTTGTCCATGAGAGCTGGACACTGACTTTGGTGTCGCTAACAGCTTTCACACGAGACTAGAATTTCTTTGGGATTTTGTGGAGTATCATTTGACCATATTCTATTATGGTAGTCATTGAAGGCTTCACACACTGCTGTCTTGACTGCAAATGTTGATCATCTCTCTATCTATAGCCGTATGCACTGTTTGATTTCTATTATGGAATAGTCTCTGTTTCTTTAGAAGTTTCTTTACAGCTGCTGTATACCATGGAGGATCTCTCCCATTACGAATTGTTCTACATGGTTCATACCTATCCAGAACACAGCAACTACTCTTCTGAACCTGTGCTGTAGTTCCTCTACATGCTCTTGTTCTGAACTAAAAGTTTCAAGTTATCACTACTGCTATTTTGTCTAGTTTGATGAACATATAAATTTTTCTGCTTGTTATTGTTATCCTTTGCATTTTGGCATTCATTGTTGCTATAATTGACACATGCTCACTGGTACCAATTTCGATGTGGACGTCCTCAAAGTGACCAGGTCTGTCTGTTGCCGTTAGATCTAATATATATCTTCATGAACTGGGTTCTGAACTATCTGTTGTAGCAAGTTTTCAAGAAAGGTACTTAACATTTGACATTATGTTCTTCATACCCACCACTAATAAAACTATAATAATCCCAACTGATTGTTGAATGATTTAAGTTTTCTTTAATGACTACAATAAGATTAAGGAACTTATGTATAAGTGAACTGAGGTTTCCCCTAAAATTTTTGGTTACATCAGGAGGTGAGTTTGGCTGCCAATACTAGGATCCTGTCATAATTTTATGCCCACCCTTGATACCGATTATTGCCCAAACTATCACACATGCAGTTGCAATTTCTATCTTGGTGGATATGTGTTTCTTGTCTGCTGTAATAAACACACCACTTCCGTTTCTCATTTCCCTATCATTGTAGTATATGCTTAAATTTTCTCTGAAGATCTCACTGCTGTCAATTTCGGGTTTTAACTAGCTTTCTGTGCCTAATATTATGTGAACTTTTTGCTTTTTAGAAGTGCTTCAAAATCTGGAACTTTGTTGTGAATGCTTTGGCAGTTAATCACTAGGATTTAAATACTCACATGTGAGAGGCATTTCCTTGGGTCTTAAACTGATACTTACGAGTTTCCTACAGCTATCATTATCTGATATGGTTGGAGAGTTGCCAAATCTAAAAAAAGCCTTATGTATACTCCATACACAGTTAGCTACTTGGGTAGCTGTTTCTGATGTGTAATGACACATGACCTATTTAGAGAGACCATAGAACAATCAACCCTTTGGAGCCAGTCTAGATAGTCACAGCCTATCATACCACCAGGGTTAGCTTCCAGCGGTGTGAAGGCTGAGGATGCCATTGTGCCATTGTGTCAGAGATGTGAGATGATAGATGAATCATCAACTTCGGGAGGGATGCTGACATGACGAAACAGAGGAAGTAGGGGAGTGGTGTTGGAAGGTGGTGCACTTAGTATGATGCAGCCTTGATCAGATCAGATGGGCACTGACTTTTACAGTCTTCTGTTGCTTTAATAGATATCTCGTTTTTGGCTGTAAATTACTTTAGTATTCCCATCCCCTCTTTTAGTAGCTGGACTGATCCAAATATGACCTTGGAGCTCAAAAGACAGGGATCATTTGTTCCAATGTGTTCCAGATTCTGTAGTTGGCTGCACCTTTTCTCCTCAATGGCTGCCAGAATAGCCTCTTCAACATGTTGAATGAGGCCTCCAGGCATACACACTGAGCGTATTTGGTGTCTTCCGATCCCTTGCTCCCATTCCCTTAATCGGTACCGTTATTCACTATACAGCTGAACTGCTGGCGATTAATAGGACACCTATCCCTTTACTTTCACTGCCCCTTGATAAATGACACTGCAGGTTTCCCAGCAGGTGAAGTGAGACTCGCAGGCTCAGTTTTGGCTTCAGTGGAAGACAGACCTCAAACCTGTTGGTTAGCTGGATTGGTGCCACATCCTGAGTTCTCCTTGATCTTTGTCTCGCCTGTACAGGATTCCTAGATCTGTCACTGGCACATCACTCACAGCAAAGTGGACGAATAATGATGGGGTTTGTACTTCCTGCAGGAGATACAATGTCCACAGGGGAGAAAAGTACTTGAATTATCTTTAGCTCCTCTGGTACACAGCCATTGTTAGACCTTCCAATAGACCCATCTGAAGCAGTTCCTAACCACTCAACAGTAGTCAGGGCGATTTCCAGCTGCTTACAGATAGCTATTGACTTATCACCCACCTGAGAACAGCAAGCATGGTTGGGCTGCATTATGCCAGGTGCAATATTTTACAGAACAGAAAATAAATAATTTATGGTCTGTGCAGTATTTTACAGAATAGTAAACAAATAACTTTATACAAAGTTTGCTGATTCTCTTTTGATTTACGAGTTTGACCTGCTACAAATATTATCAATTGTTTTTTGAAACTTAAGTAATTTACAGGAAAAAACAACTATATATACCTATTACAACAACTGAAAACTTGGTACAAGTCAGTGTCCATCTCATCTGGTCAAGGCTGCACCATAGCGAGTGTACCACCATCCAACAACCCTCTCCTATGTCCTCTGTTTCATTGTGTCACCATCCGTCCTGAGGTTGATGAATCAGCCATCACCTCACTTCCCTGTCTCAATGGCACCCTCTCAATTTTCGGACGACATTGTACCACCTCAGTTTCTACACTGCTGGAAACTGGCTCGACCTCATTGGACAATAATACCGACACAGTCTTCAAGCACTCGTCTGAAGACACTGCAACCACAGCTGCCAAAACAGTGTCCATGTTTGGCCGATCACATCGTCAACTGGATCACTTCTAAGACTATCATCTGTATGGTATTACTATACTCTTTGCTCAGTGTTCCATGTGCTCTGCATTCATGAGAGGAAGGGGGCTCTGTAGGAACTCTGTCCTATAGCAACACTAACCCTCTGGAGTGAAGGCATAGTGAAACAGAATCGCTGACTCTTTGGTTTGGTCTCTGATCTTGATGCATGTAGATATGTATATCAAGTGATAGAATAGCTTGCATATATTACAAAGTGTATGTAAGTCTTTATCTCACTATCAGTACCCAGTGCCTAGATGTGTTTTGCTTAACCTATTTCGTAATAAGTAGATGGTTGTGATTTACAGTTACTGTAGGTACAAGTAATTGATGTATCATGTCACATTAGCTCTCTCTTTCAATAGGTGTCTATATTGTCAGCATTTGTAGGAAATTAACGCCACTGTCGAATTTTTTTCAGTAACCACAGCCTGTAAAAAGCTTCAGAGAAGCAGTAAAACTTGTACCAAGTACTGGAGCACATGGACCACTGAGTGAAGGGTGTGGTAATAACAAACAGGCTGTAGTCATGGAAGTGATCTGGTTGACGATGTGGTCGACCAAATCTGGTTACAGGGTCGTTGGACAAGAGCTGTAAGACTGCATTGGTGTTGTCGTCAGGTGAGGATGAGTTGACTTCAACAAGTATCGAGATATAGGGTGCTGTCGAGTCGGAGAAGTGAGGTGACGTGTGATTCATCAAGCTCAGGAGGGATTGTGACATGATGAAACAGAGGAAGTAGGGGAAGATTGTTCTATGATGGTGCACTCACTATGACACAGCTTAATCAGGTGGGATGGACGCTGATGATCGTGACACCCCATGGAGGGTCAGTCTGCAGAGGTTCCTCAATTTTTTCTGAGTTGGCCTCAGTGTGATCGTGAAGCACACAAGCTGGCTTCAGTCAGTTAATGGAAACAGTGATGGGTTCATTCTGGTAGAAGATGTACTCTCAGTCAAGCACTCAGAATGGGCCTATACAGTGTGAAGTTGAGCTCCAGTCGAACAGTGTCATCATGTGCCATTATGTACTGGTCTGTGTCCAAATACTTATGGGTGTAGATGCAGGAGACAAAGTGCGCCTGTGTAGGAGTGTATGTAATCATGAGATGTGGTGGCTGATGTCGCCTACTAGTGTAAGCAGATCCAGTTGGTGCAGTCTCGAAATAATCTGCTGACAGGTAGATTGGTTCGCTGTAGGTGAGCTCAGCTAATGGTGTATTTAGGTCCTCCTTGAACGCCATACAGATGACTAGTAAAACTCACAGGAGAGCTCCTCTCCAATATCTCGCATAGCACAGGAGTGCAGCTTTCATTGCGTGATACCAATGCTCCACTAAACCATTTTTTTGGAGATGGCAGGTGGTGGTGTGGAATCACTGAACACCAACTCATTAAAGAGGCCCACTCCGAACTGTCACCCTTGGTCAGTGGTGATGACAGTGTGTCACCCAAAGCTGGCTATCCAAGTATCTATGAAGTTACAGCTGTAGTTTCCACTGTAACGTAACCAATAGGCATAGCCTCCACCCATCATAACCCAGTTAACGATGGACTATGTGTAGAGGGAGCCTTGGAATTTGGGTAGGGGTATTATAAAGTCGACAAGCATGTGTAAAAAGTGCCTCCTCAGAATGTCAAAACGCCTGAATGGGGTATAGCATGGCAGCCAATCTTGGCTTCTTGGCTTGGGATGCACACTGTGGTGTATAGTTTACAGCCTTATCTGATTGCAGGTGAGACTAAGTTTTCAGCGAGATTATATGATTCTCTATCCATCACTCTCAGTACTGATCTCAGTGTGGGAATCTCAAAGTAGCGAGCATGGGAGACGTGGATGGCAACTACATACAGATGGCGGTAGGGGGAATGTGGATCAGCTGAGAGACATGCAGAGGTAGTCCACGCAACTATAGTGAACACTATATCTGAATGGTACAGTGCTTAATACAACTGCCTAGTAAGTAGGAGACCCCAGGTTCAAATCCTGGTGCAGCACACATTTTTACCCATTGCTTCTGATTACATATAAAGTCTCAATCCATCTGACATCGATAGTTCCTTCCTTTTCCTTTCTTTTCTCTCCCCTCTACTTTCAATTTACATAATAGGTGAGATGTTTGACGGTTCTGCATACACCTTGGTGTGCAAAGCCATGTAAATTGTCAAACACCAGGTGTAACAGTGAGGGATCAGAAATCGTAGAAACGTCACAGAGAAGATAATTATCGGCGTAACGCCATTGTTAACTCGAGATATTAAGACTAGATGTTGGGTCTGAGCTGTGAGTTGGCAGTGAGTTAGGCCTGTGTCACTGTGGCCCAGCCAAGTTTGTTGACGATTGCTGACACTCTAGACAGATAGTCTGCAACAATGTTGTCAGCACCATTCATGTGGCAGACGTTGGTGAAATTAGAAACAAAGTGTAAATATCTGAACCTCTGCACTGAACAGCTGGAGGGCAGGTTGGCAATCATCTCACCAGTGGATGGAGGTCGATAAGTATAGTTGTCGTCCTTCTGTGTCTTCCTGGAAGCACTTGAGGCTCTTGTAGGACAACAGGAGTTATCAGTCTTACTCCGACCACTGTTTATGAGAATTCGAAGGTTTTTCCAGAGGAAACAGAGAGCGTAGAGATCTCAATCAATTTGTTGCTGGAGAACGGCTCTGATTGTGGTGTTGCTCGTGTCGGACGTAATAATAAGGTAGACCTGAGGATCTAGTGTAAGAGTTACACCTTGTTGGAAGCACTGTTTCCAGTCATCAAAAGCACGCAGCAAGTATGATGTCAATGGGACCTCCTCTTTCCCAGATTTGTCTTTGCAGACAAAGGCCTGAGTTAGCGGAAGCTGAATGTTAGCAACATGTGGAAGGTTTCTTTGATAAAAATTTACAATACCCAAGAATGTACTGAGTCCTTGGTACATTTGAGGGAGTAGCAGTGAACCCCTAAGAGCGGCTTAATCATCAGTTGGCACTGAGGAAGTGTCTAAGGAAAGTCACAGAAGGTTTGCCTAGTTGGCACTTCTCTTCATTAACAATTACTCCCGCAGAAAGCCTCGAAAACTCGTTTGAGGCGTGGTTTATGTTCGTCTAGGGAAGCCGAAAACGCTAGTAATTATTCCAAGTTCTAAATGCAGAAAAATTCATGTTAATACTGACACATAGGGAAAACAAACTCATAATGTTCGGGTACAGCATTAGTAGTGTCCTGCTTGACACAGTCACTTCGTTTAAATGAAGTGGAACCAGCATCTGAAGACTGTAGGAGGGACGGTGAATGGTCGACTTCGGTTTATTGGGAGAATTTTAGGGAAGTGTGGTTCATCTGTAAACGAGACCCCGTGTGGGACGCTGGTACTACCTATTCTTGAGTACTGCTCATGTGTTTCGGATCCTTTCCAGATTGGATTAAAGGGAGACATCAAATCAATTCAGAGGCAGGCTACTAGATTTGTTACATGTAGGTCTGAACTACACATAAGTGCTACAGAGATGGTTCAGGAACTCGAACTGGAATCCCTGGAGGAAGGGCGATGCTCTATTCGAGGGATACTATTGAGTAAATTTAGGGAACTGACATTTGAAGCGGACTGCTGAACGATTCTATACCACAAAGATAAGATACAAGAAACTGGGACTCACATGGAGGCATATAGACAGTCATTTTTCCCTTGCTGAATTTCGAATAGAACAGGAAACGAAACGACTGGCAGTTGTACAGGGTACCCTCCGCCACATGCTGTATAGTGGCTTGCGGAGCATTTTTGTGGATGTGGACGTGGACGTGGAAGTAAATGTAACATTGATAAATGTTGCGAAGTATGCCATTGATGAAACTCCATCAGGCCTTAGCAGTGTTTTTTAAATTGTATGGCATTCATAAAAACTCAAAGCGCCCAGAAGGTGTAATTATAGCAATCTTAATGATGTCCTCAAGATGCACTGGTATCTGTTGCCAAGCCATTTGGCAGTCTATTAAACTAAAGATGGTGACACCCACTAGGAGATGAACAAAGTCTCAGATATTTGAAATCAGATAAGGTGTCTGTAATTCCTCAACAGCTGGAAAGTGCTGCCTTTTTTAAGTAAGAGATGGATCGAAAGTAGTGGGCTAAAGAGAGTTCTATGCTATTTTTAATGGTGGACCCTGGCCCCTCCTCTCCCCCTCTGGTAAATCCCCAGTTCTCCCCCCCTTCAGCCTAGTACAGATGTGGGAACTTCCCCCACCTCCGTACCCTCTCTTTCCCCTGAAATTCTCTACCTCCCATTCCCTCCTCCAGGTCAGAAATTGGCGGGAAAAATAGCTGTCTGTCCTGAGATGTTGGTGTAGAAGGACACAGGCAGTTAATTTTCTTTATTTATGTTGTTATCCTGCTGGAAATAGGCAGGAAAAGCTCTCAGTGTCTTCAGCTGAAGAGATGTTGGTGTCGGTAAGAGTATTATCTGTAAGCATGCAGTTGAGGGCTAAGTCCATAGCGCCCTACATGGCTATTAGAAAGGAAAGATAATGAAGGAGTGTAAGAAGAATACTTTGCATATAGATAAGAAACGAAGGTTGAATTGCCTTCAGATACCTAGTTTTGGCTACTTTTCAAGGCTATTCAACTATCCACGTTCCATACACACAAATCATCGTTAAGTAGGAGGTTTTTTTAAATTTTTATTAGGTTAGTGAATAAGATGAGCAAATATCTTTGTACAAAAAACTTTATTGGTTCCTATATATACACTTACACACAGAATACAATATTTTTCTTATGTTTGTTTGTTGTAATTTTAGTAGCACTCAGTTTCATTTTCAACTTATAATTTAAATCTACGTTGAAACCTTCTAATTCTTTCTACAGCCAGTAATCTGATGGGTACAAGGAAGGTATGTTCTCGAATTCTAATACATATCTAAGTATTTTCCTGTAAACTATCTCTTAGGCTTTAACAGTTAGCTCTGTTCCTTCCAGCAGTTCTTCCAGACGAGAGCATTTGGTGTCTTTAATCTAGCCTCTTATTTCTTGCACAACACTATTGTTGTAACAGTCCACATCTTCCTGGGTGTGGGCTACTGGCTCTTGTAACGTAATTTCCTGTGGAATTTCCATACAGAGCTTCATGCTTACAACTTTTGCAAACATGTGGTCATTAAACGTTGATATGCCGTTGGTTTTAAGCTCTGCAAGTCGATTGTTCAGTTGCTAGTTGCACAACATCCAGTCAAGCACACTTAGATACAATGTAACCATCCTTTTTAAGCAGATCAAAGTACAATGGCGCTTTATAAACAGTTTTTTGGTGTCTTTTAATATACTAAATTGGCCCCAATTCGTCCTTTTCGGCCAGGACTCCAACATGTGACCACTTTCCAGTACTATTAACAATAAATGCAGAGATTTTGTATTCAAGATTGGTAGCCAAATTTCACCTTACACTGTGTTTAAAGCAACATGTAAGCCTTGACAGCAAATTTACAATAGCCTCTTCTTTTTCCATTTACAGTTCATTTTCTTCCTTTCCAGTTTTCGTTTTTTGGCTTCAGTCACGTCCATTTTCAGTTTTCTGTTCCATACAAAAAACACAGTAACTGTACTTAGGGGAGTAATTTTGTTTGGCACATTAGTTGTTGTCCATGTAGGAGAATAGTACAGTACTGTATTTGGACCTAATTCTGGTTGGGGTGGTACAGTGCAATATCTGGACTGAGCATTGTAGTGCTGTATGAGAGCATGATAACAATATTACGCGGCAAAGGATAGAAATGATACTCACAAGGTACAATCTTCCTTCCTTCCCCAGACATCTTGCACACAAAATAGTACAAATGGGCTAGGAGATTTCCATTGAATTGTAAGTACCACCAGATTTAGAACGTATGACTAGATGGTTACATGACTGGAAGTGTAGCCATCTTGGATTTTTAGAGTATAAAAGAAGGCTTGGGAGGCACAACTGATCAGTCTACCATGGTAGCTGAAAGTGTCTCGAAAGTGTTAAAAATCCCCCAGCTAGTAGAGATGAAGGCAAGACCAACTGACAAACGCTTTGATTTATGGTTATTAATGGAGAACCTGAATAATCTTGTTATTGACATTGGTATTACAGGTTACACCGAAAATGACATGCTTCTTAGCAAGAAGAATTTAAGTGTGCTTACACCTATTACAGAACCATTTTGCAATAACATTATGATTGTTAAAATCTGTGATCAAGTGAACAGTCAGGATCGATAAGTGAAGGGACGCACTATAATGTAAAAGAAGGATATGTGTGGCTCATTTAACTATTATCTATATAGTAAATTCTCCAAGTTCGTCACTGCAAGACATGGTGTCAAAGCGTAACTATCATTTCTCCTACAAAGTAGCGACATTGTCACAGAAAGATAAATATTGGATAAAACTCGTGAGGAAACAATGGAAACTATTTCGAAGAAATAAAATTCCTATGCCTATACCGTATCAAGTGGAATTATATGACGTTAAAATGGATGTTTTAATGGAAGAACTGCCTGGAATATTGCAGCAGCTACGTGTAGAGGACTTTACCTTTTGGATTTGGACATGAAGCAAGATTGCTCCAGGATTTTTAATAAAATGTAGATGTGCAACAACTTAATATCAAACCATGATTTTTGCATAGAAGGAGACTGCCAAGGAAACATCAGTGTGATTTAGGACAACGATAAGACAGTTGGAATAGACTGTTTAATGTGGATGACCTCCAATTGTAGAGTAAAGATATATAACAAATTTATATGTCATATCACAAGCCGAGGTGTGTACAGAGTTATTGGCAAGCACTTTGTAAATTTTATGAAGTGTCCTTATATGCAACTAAAAGAAACTTTTACGTCCTCCTCAGCTAAATGAGGAGGCTACACTATACAACAGAATGGATCTTGTGTTCGACCTAGTGCAGAACTGTTTAAGTGTTTTAAACTCTAACAAGCAGTGTTTACAATGTGCTCCACTGTACTCTGTGCCAACCACCTCCCTGTTATGTCAGTTAACTAATAACTTACAGAACAGCTGACAATGTTATGGTGTTTGTCTACTGGAGTAATAAGAATACTCGAAAATTGCCTGGTATGCAAATAAGTATGCCACAGTCTCAAGACTGAAAGAAGGTTGTAAGTTATGCCCTGTCTACATACAGTTTTACTTATCTACCTGTAAACTACGTGGAGACTTAATAGTGACTCCAATAAAGGAAATATGAGAATTACACAGGACTGCTATATTAAAGCAGGAGAAACATATTTCTGCAGAAACACAATTACAACTTCAGGCTGCTAGGATCGGTATTGTACAGCATTTATTGTGGAGACTCGTGTCAGCAAACTACATTGTCATCATCAGATGTGTAAAACTTATATCAATATCTGCAAGCACACTGGGATCAGATATTAAGTAGTGTAATATAGTTTAACATAAACATGGACTACATCATGGAATATAACATACCTTCTGCAGCACATTTCACTGAATCTTGACTAAATGTGTCTTATATCATATCTTATCATAGAATGATATTTCATGAACATGAGAACCATAGTATATCAGCAAATCAAATATAAAATAAATATTACATAAAAATGTACTTACTGCACTGGTTACACAAGCTCATGTTAATACATTAACCAAATGAAGACTGAGATTCTCAAGTAAACATCATAGGTGTTACAACCAGCCACCAGGTGGCACTGTACTGGTAGTTACAAACAAAAATATGTGGTGTCATATAATGCATAAAGACAAACCAATGATCCAAGAATGTTACACTGCAGATGCACAATAAATAAATAATGCAAATCACAGTATAATACACTTACTTTTCTACAAGAATTATAAATTAATATTAAATAAAATCTGAAACCACCTTAACAAACAGAAAGCTCTGTACCTTCAATACATCATTTAATACACAAATAGTGAAGCAAATCATATGGCATGTTCGTATTGTAGAAACAAATTTAATAAAAATATACATGTCATAGAATATAGGCAGTATAATGCCTTGACAAATATACCTCAGTATAGTTAAGCAAACATGAAGGACCTACAAAGAGGGCATCTAGTGTTCTACTCATAAATACTACAAATACATCATTACATGTACAGAAACGATACAATGAAATCATATAGCTGGTTTTATACTGTCACAATATATACACTGTCAGCATGTAGTTCGTTGTTTAGATGGTCAAGGTCTTGATGTGAAAGACACAGATGACAAGACCATAGGAATAAATAGTGTAAACCTGCAACTTCCTATGTAATATAATAAAAATAAACTTAATATACAATACAGTCATAACAGCTACACAAATAGGGCCACCTAGCTTGCTATACACAGTTTACCCTATCTAAAGCTGCCAACTTGTATCTCAAGATTTAGGTACTAGCATAGTGCTCGAGGTGTAAGAGTGAAATAGGAACTGACAGGGACAAATGGAAAAAAAATTAAAACCACACAGTAAGTTGCAAAATTACGCTACTTATTCCTGTGGTCTTGTCACCTGTGTCTTTCACACCAAGATCTCAAACCGCATGTTACCACCTAAAAGTTGAGCTACATGTTGAGAGTGTAAATATTGTGATTGTATAAAGCCAGCTAGCTGATTTCACTGTATGTTTCCTGTACTTGTAATGATGTGTATATGGTAGTTATGTGTGGAACACTAGATGTTCCCTTTGTAGTTTCATCATGTGATTTTAACTACACAGAGGTGCCAAACAACAGTGTATGTTTGTCAAGGCTTTATGGTGACTGCATTTTATTATACATACATACAAACACACACACACACACACACACACACACACACATATATATATATATATATATATATATAAAGCTTTTTGTGTTAACAAATTTGCTTGTCTTATCGCTAAACTGATAAAAATCCAAAAAAAACCTCCTACTTATGACGATCTGCATTTATGAGACGTCGGTAGTTCGATGATCTTGAAAAGTAGCCAAAACGAGGTATCAGAAACCAGGTAGCCGAAGACAAGACAAACTCTCATTTCTTCCCTATATGAGTGATCCCTACCTTTATGTTTCACTAAGCACTCACAATTTCCATTATAAGTTTGAGGTCAATGTCAGCTGCTATCCTAAAATTAACACGCGAGGACACGTTTATGGTTAAATGTTAAGTAATACTGAACAGTTATGTCCCCCAACAGCTCGACACTATAGAGTCGCTGTCTACCAATCTACATTTACATTTACATCTACATTTATACTCCACAAGCCACCCAACGGTGTGCGGCGGAGAGCACTTTACACACCATTGTCATGACCTCCCTTCTTGTTCCAGTCGTGTATGGTTCGCGGGAAGAGCGACTGCTGGAAAACTTCCGTGCGCGCTCGAATCTCTCTAATTTTATATTCGTGATCTCCTCGGGATGTATAGGTAGGGAGAAGCAATATATTCGATACCTCATCCAGAAACGCACCCTCTCGATACCTGGACAGCAAGCTACACCACGATGCAGAGCGCCTCTCTTGCAGAGTCTGCCACTTGAGTTTGCTAAACATCTCAGTAACACTATCACGCTTACCAAACAACCCTGTGACGAAATGCACCGCTCTTCTTTGGATCTTCTCTGTCTCCTCTGTCAACCCAACCTGGTATGGACCCCACACTGATGAGCAATACTCAAGCATAGGTCGAATGAGTGTTTTGTAAGCCACCCCCATTGTTGATGGACTACATTTTCTAAGGATTCTCCCAATGAATCTCAACCTGGCACCCACCTTATCAACAATTAATTTTATATGATCATTCCTCTTCAAATCGTTCTGTACGCATACTCACAGATATTTTACAGAAGTAACTGCTACCAGTGTTTGTTCTGCTATCATATAATCATACAATAAAGGATCCTTCTTTCTATGTATTCTCAATACATTACATTTGTCTATGTTAAGGGTCAGTTGCCACTCCCTGCACCAAGTACCTATCCGCTGCAGATCTTCCTGCATTTCACTGCAATTTTCTAATGTTGCAACTTCTCTGTATACTACAGCATCATCCGCAAAAAGCCGCATGGAACTTCCGACACTATCTACTAGGTCATTTATATATATTGTGAAAAGTAATGTTCCCATAACACTCTCCTGTGGCACGCCAGAGGTTACTTTAATGTCTGTAGACGTCTCTCCATTGAGAACAACGTGCTGTGTTCTGTTTGCTGTTGTGTTTCGTGACTGACCTGCAAAGCAAAAGCACCATGTAGCTGCTGTTAGAATCGTACAGTTTGGCATCCTGCTTTCGAATATATGACACACAAAAAAACTCTGGGAAAGACGATATATTTCTCCTGGATACATAGGGGTGGTTTGGGGTATGTGTGGAAGTGTTACCAGGCGCAAATTGTTTTGCATAGATTTTTAAGGGAGTGTAATCCACCCGCTAAGAAGTGATCGTGCAGGAGGCGACTGGTCGCAATTTCTGTCATGTCATCTTGAGACTATGGCACTACAATCCCGATCGAGGTGTAAGAGGCACTAAGATGTCACCTGTTGCTGGAGGAAACATCGACATTGATTTGTCTGGCTTGTACTTGTTGGTTAGTTGGCTTTCAGTGTGTGATAGTCGGATGAACCTGCAGGTACTGAGTTTGCTTCTAAATAAATAACTATGAGCTGTGCACAGCTTTCGTTTATCCCATTTATTGTTTGTCATCTTCTATTATGGTACTGCCACCTCGTTTCTTGTTCCATTTACTTGTGTCACTAACTTCCTGCCTTACTTGCCTGTGAGCAGCAGCAGCAAAGCGTATCGATAAGTGTACTCTGGAGCGACCGATAGTATTTCCGGATCTTCGTGAGTCTGGCAGTGAGTTGGAACTCGCCAACAGCGCAGTTCGGACTGGGCAATGAAACCATTTCGGGACAGACCAGCAATACAGTCGGGACACAGCAGCAGTGAATTCGGGGACGGAGCGCCGGTGAGGCGCTAACAGCCAGTGCTCGCTGACCGCTGGTGACATATATGAACTGTCCGACGGAGGGAGATTGGAGCGGAGGAGGATCGTTGGTTGATCGATCGGTTGGTCGTCTCATTGGCCGACATATATTTGGTCCTTTCACCGTTTCCGGGCCTGGGCAGTCGGTCGGTTGGCATGGACCAGCGAGGAATTTTCCGCAGGACGTAGTTTGGCCAGAGCTTTCTGGTGGTCTCTACGCAGTGTTGGAGTGTGTGGCGCTTTTCCCATTGCTACGAGGTATTTGGCTCACCGACCCTGGACACGAAAGTTGAGTTTTTATTTAACCTACCAGCAAGTCAAGACTGTTCACATTGCGTCGTTTGGGGTTCGTTGTCGGCTGTTGGGATATTTCCTTGAGCAACAACATGGTTTTCAAGTTGGAAAATTCTAGCCACCCTTCGGTAGTGTTTCACTGTATTTGGTTATTTGAACTGAAGTGTACCAGCGGAATCTTCTGCTTTGTGGCCATTAACGTTCCAGTTAGCTTCACTGGCCGTTGACGTAAATTTCAGGCAGTGTAGTTTCCTCATTTTGTGTTTGGTGTCCAGTACGGTGTGTAGTTTGACAGCTCCATGTATGATTGGTTGTGGGCCCCAATATATTCTACGTTGTTTCGTTGAACTCCCTGCTGTTCCCTGGTCTGGTGAAGTGGACGTTATCTTGTCGGTGGGTCCATTGACTGTCAGTTGTTTGGTTTGTCATCGGATAGTGAATGGTTGGCCCGACTGTCTGTCTCACCTAAGAGAGTATTAGTTTTTGAATTACAGGCTAACCCTCGAACATCTGGGACCCTTGGGTGTACTGCCCTATTTTTTAAAATTTGTTCTTGTTGTTTGTACTTGTATGGCTTCTAGCCGATTTTTGTTTTAAATTATAGTTGTTTTGCTCTTAAGTCCCTCAGTCTAGTTCAAAGAACTGTGTCACGTAAGGCCTTTGGTGTTTTACAAATTTTAATGTTGTTGAATTTTAAGTCTTGGGCCTTCAGCCGATTTTGAGTTTGAGTTGTTTGCTCTTAAGGCCTTCAGCCTAAATTAAAGAACTGAGGCCTTTGGTATTTAAAAAAAATTAATGTTATGGAGTTTTAAGTGTTAGGCCTTCAGCCGATTTGAATTTAACTTGTTTGCTTCAGCCGAACTAAAGAACTGTTTTAAGATAAGGCTTGCCTTTTAAATTTATGATTATGCTTGCATTTTGAGTTATTGGCCTTCAGCCGTTTTTAAATTAAAGTGGCTCTCAGCTGGTAAGTCCCAAATATTAAAGCAGTGTGTCTAAAAAAAAATTTTTTGGGCTCTTGTAATGTTCGATCAAATAATAAAGTTGTTTGATTGAGTGTAACTGACAGCCCCTTATTTTGGCCCCTTTCCACAATTTATACTATCTGTCCTGTCCTGCAGGATAGTGGGGCATCTCAAACTGCACTACACTTATGCGTGTTACCATGTGGATGTACTCTGTTCTAGACGGAATGCGGTGTCATGGGCGGTCCACATCTGAAGAGAACTTGGGAAAAGAATGGACAATGCTATGATTAAACCTCGAATCTTTCTCTAGTCTTGCAGTAGCTCTGAATAGCGTGTAGAGGTGCGAGGCTGTTGCACAAATGTAAATGCTTCAGGGGATAGTGTGTGTGTTGGAATCTCTGTGATACTGTTAGTATTGTATTATGGAGATACACTGAAGCGCAGAAGAAACTGGTGTAGGCATGCATATTCAAATAAATTTATTTGTAAACAGGCAGAATACGGTGGTGCAGTTGGCAACACCTATATAACACAATTGTGTGGCGCAGTTGTTAGATCGGTTACTGTTGCTACAATGGCAGGTTATCAAGATTTTAAGTGAGTTTGAATGTGGTGTCAAAGTTGGCGCATGAGCGATGGGACACAGCATCAAATGGTTCAAATGGCTCTGAGCACTATGGGACTTAACATCTGTGGTCATCAGTCCCCTAGAACTTACAACTACTTAAACCTAACTAACCTAAGGACATCACACACATCCATGCCCGAGGCAGGATTCGAACCTGCGACCGTAGCGGTTACGCGGTTCCAGACTGAAGCGCCTAGAACCGCACGGCCACACCGGCCGGCGACACAGCATCCTTGAGGTAGCAATGAAGTGGGGCTTTTCCCGTACCTCCATTTCACGAGTGCACCGCGAATATCATGAATCCGGTAAAACATCAAATCTCCAACATCGCTGCAGCGGGAGAAAGATCCTGCAAGAAGGGGACCAAAGACAACTGAAGAGAATCGTCCAGTGTGACAAAAGTGCAAACCTTCCGTAAATTGTTGCAGGTTTTAACGCTAGGTCATCAACAAGTGTCAGCGTGCAAACCATTCAACGGAACATAATCCATTTGGGCTTTCGAAGCCGTAGGCACACTCCTGTACCCTTGATAACTGCATAACGCAAAGCTTTATGCCTCGTCTGGGCCCGTCAACACTGACACTGGACTCTAGATGACTGGAAACATGTTGCCTGGTCGGAGGTGTGTCGTTTCAAATTATGTCGAGCGGATGGACATGTACGGGTATGGAGACAGCCTCATGAATCCATGGACCCTGCTTGTCAGCAGGGGACTCTTCAAGCTCTGTAAGGCTGTGGAACATGTGCGGTTAGAGTGATATCGGTGCGGATAATGAGTGTATGGAATTGTTGGCCACGAGACCCCTCGCGGGGCAGTTCAGCCGCCGCTCCACAAGTTCTTTGTTAACCACTACGGCGACTTGCGAGTGAATGAGGATGAAATGATGATGAAAGACACTGAACACCCAGTCATCTCGAGGCAGAGAAAATGCCCGACCCCGCTGGGAATCGAACCCTGGACCCCGTGCGCGGGAAGCGAGAACGCCACCGCCAGACCACATGCTGTGGACATCGTACACCTGATATGTCTACATACTTTGACATCTGATATGTCAGATTTTTTAGATCAAAACTGTAGTCAGGGGGCCATTTTGAAATGTCTAGCATTTTATCTATCTGGCGTCAGTACGAAAGGTAGGTTGAAAGTTTTTAACTACTAACTCCCTTATTTATTAATCAATTTTATTCAATTTGGTTTCATTAGAAAGATAAGAGGACCAACTATATCACTAAACTATAAAAATGCTGTAACTGTGCATATAAATATGTGAAAATCTGTAATTAAAATCTTTTTTAAAATTCTTTTTTACAGACTTCATGAATTTTTTTCGTCGAAATCACAAGTTTCACCATTTTAAATTTTGTCTCAAAGAATTGCTATTGTCATAAATTTCAAAATAAAAAAATCAGAAAGTTGTTTGTTCCATTTAATCATTTAAGACAGAAAGAACATAAATAACAATATACACGTTTCATTTTGTGACCCTTACCTAGTGGTCACAAATGATGATCAGCTTTCATAAAACACATTCATAAAATTCTAAAAAGCATTCTTTCTTTCAAACAAGTTTTCAATTGACTATATTGTGTCTGATTCAAAAGTATATAAACAACCAGTAATTGTGCTTGCACTAGGAGCAGGCAAAGTCATTAAAATGTTTTCATAAGGTATCCAGGAAACATCGATGTGAAGTAGCCATGAATAACTTGAGGAAGGGCCGCTTGGACTCAAGAACTTGACTTTTGCATCTCTGTGTTCTTCACTTATCTCTAGAAGGACTCCAGCTCCACTAAAAAATTGCGCATTTCATATTCGTGAGGACACCAAGAACAGCGATGCAGCATGCACTCCCCGTTTTCCAGATTCCACACAATTTTTCTGCAGAAGTTCAGTGCACAGTTCTTTCACATGTGCAGCATGCGTTAACAGTCTTATGTTTTATTGATACGTGCATACACATTCGTTATGCATTCCACGACTTTTTACAGTAACACATTCTTTTGGCCTAAGTTTACAAAATTTAGTAAAACCGATTTTATCTTCAGGGTATTTTTCTCTGAAAGCTAAGTATACATCTTTCAGATTATGTAAAATTAGGCTTTTTGTCTTATACACTATTTTGCCATTTTTTGAAGGGACAGACAGACAGACAGTCTTTTTTTATTAGCAGAAATGCGACTTGTATCATCTTCACAGTAAAAATTCTGGACATGTTTTTCCACATCCTTACCTATTCTGTCTCCCACTTTATAACTCCCTTTTGACAAAATACTATCTTCTTTTAGCAATACCCTCGATTTCTTTGCCATGTATTCGGTAGTGTTAAAAACATTTGGATTTTTTCTTTACTCCATGAAGCTGGTGCTAAGGTAAGTATTTGTAGTTTTTCTGTAAGAGAACTTCTGCTAAATTTCTCTTTAAGTTTTTGCATTAAAATATTACAGTCTGTACATTCAGAACTGCTAGTTTCTTCAGACACATTTTTCACTGGAACATGTAGCACTTCTGATGCTGTTTGCTGAAATTTTAGAACTAAGCGACGAGACTTGGATCGAATGTATTCTGGATAGCTGTCTTGTGCTCTCTTGGTAACCTTAAATTGTGAAATTTCAAGTAATTCACAACTTTCATTGAGTTGCTGAAGAGCTGTAGATGGATCAGGTGTATATTGTTGATCTTCAACTTCACATTCATCCATCCCTGGAAGGTTATCCCCCATACGAGGTAAAATGTCCTTACAGCATGTTATGCACAGCTTGGAACCTGGGATAAGTCCAAGGGTTTTATATTTCCTTGCCATGATTCGAGAAATAGGTTTCAAAAGCTTTCTTAGCAGCCTTTGCACCATGCTTCTTAAAAGGGTCACAGCAAATTCTTTGTCTGTCTTCAAATGTTCCCAAATAGAGCCTTTTATGAAAAGAAAAAACACACTCAATATTTTCACCGGTGCTTCTTAACTTCAATAATTCAGTATCAGCTTGATTCAGGCTTGACATATCTATTAAATCAAGCTACTACTTTTCTTCTGAGACACAACTGCTGACATAAAACCTAAAGAACATTTGTTTTCCATTGGTTTGAAACTTTTTATTGTTCTCTAACTACCACACAAATGGCTGCTTATGTAAGAAGCACAAAATCAAGACAAAAAGTTCCTTCAGATATATAAAGTGCACAGACACACAAAAACCTGTGTTGCATGTGAGTGTTGCTGCTAGACTGAATTTTTCATTGTTGTTTCATGTATTTTTGATTAGATATTAGTGGTAATTAATTATTACAGCATTATTGAAAAAGTATAGGATCTAACAATAGAAGACAAACACCCTTCTGATTTTTTATGTCGAATAGTATGGCAGTAGGAATTATTTGAAACAAAAATTCAGATGGTGAAACTTGTGATTCTGCTGAAAAAAAGATCCTGAAATTTGCAAAAAGAAAAAAAAGAAAAAAATTGGTGAGAAATTACATTAATTACAAATTTTCAAACATTTGTTGCTTAGACACAGCACTTTAATAATTTTTATATTATAGCTCTATTCTTTTACTTTTGAGTGAACCAAATTGAATAAAAATGATTCATAAATAAAAAAGTTATGGTGGTTACAAACCTAGGCACTTCGTTTCTCAACGCCATTTGGTAGAAGGAGCCCACATTTCAAAATGATCTCCTAATTACAATTTTGGTCAAAAATTCCAGAAAAAATATTTTAACCCTAACTCATTATGTACACTCTTACACCAAATTTTCAGGAAAATCTGTCACATAAGGGCATCGGCCATTGGGTGATTTCACATGAAATTACCCGTAAGCGATACTCTGACAGAAGGGAGGCTACAAGGTGACTTCTTTACCGCTTCTTCTAATCGTTGTTAGTAACCCCCTCCCACATATATCTCGTGAAGTGACTGTAACGATAAAATTATCGCCAATACCTCAATTGATCGTCGAAGTGACCAAGGAAGCATAAAAATGTTATCAGAAACATGCTAATAAGGCTATATAAATACCTGAGGAAAGAGATAAATAGAAAGAACACTGCAGCCACGGACATATAGCTGAAAGAAAAAAGACATTTGATGTGCTATTTTTCTCGTTGTGATAGCTCTTTACCTAGCCAGTGTCAGGTGGAGGACTAGATAGCCTAACTAACGGAACAGTGTTGTAGGAACGTGATGGGATTTCGATACAATTACTAGGAATCTGTCACTTGGTGGGGGACATCTCTTACGCGTCAAAATCAGGTGAATTCAAATGCTGTATATCAAACACTGAAAACACCGTGAGAATACGACACGTAAGCGATACTGTGACGAAAGGGGAGTTGAGAGGTGAGCTCTGTAGCAAAAAATGGTTCAAATGGCTCTGAGCACTATGGGACTTAACTTCTGAGGTCATCAGTCCCCTAGAACTTAGAACTACTTAAACCTAACTAACCTAAGGACATCACACACATCCATGCCCGAGGTAGGAGTCGAACCTGCGACCGTAGCGGTCGAGAGGTTCCAGACTGTAGCGCCTAGAACCGCTCGGCCAGCTCTGTAGCACTTCTTCTTAGAGTTGTGGGCGAACGTATTACAACTTCTCACATATTTCTCCCGAAGTGACTGCAATGAGAAAATTCGGTGCTAATACGAAGATTTTCACCGAGAGACAATCAGCAGCAGAACTTCTGTCTTTTGTTTTCTCGACAAATAAGAAACAACATTTTTCTGTGAGTTTCTTGTGCCTATAAATGGATGGACTGACATCTTAACAGTTAGATTAAATTTTCATCTACATCAATGTGCATATTTCACAGGCCGTCGTACCGTGCGTGTCGGAGGGTACCTTTTACCATTACTAATCATTTTATTTCGTATCCCATTCCCAAATGGAGCGAGTGAAAAAAAGGTTATCTGTATGTCTCGATAAGAGCGCTAATTTCTTGTGTCTTCATGGTACTTACGCAAAGTGTATGTTGGCAGTAGTAGAATCCTTCTGCAGTCAGCTTCAAATGTTGGTTCTCTAAATTTTCTCAATAGTGTTTCTCGAAAAGAACGTCTTCCCTCCAGGGATTCCCATTTGAGTTACGTCACATCACGGAAACTTAGAAGTCTGGAAACAGTTCTACATGTTAACATGACTTCCAGTCTATCGTATGGGGCTCTTCAAGAGGGAACTGACATGTGCACAGAGTTGATTTCTGTTGTTGCTCAGTTTTTTCCCCTTAAGTATACACTCTTATTTCTTACCAGATGTGCTTCGTTATTTCTGTTTATGCCTTACAACTCTGATATGTACCTACCACTTTGTCAGGGCATCTATAGACTATAGCTTTCAGGTATTTATTTTTATTACCCCAATAATAAATTATTCGTTAGTCGACTGCAGGTAACATCTTGGACCATAAGAGTTTCCATTCTCTACCGACAGAGTGCGTCTTAACAGTGGCATCATTTATAGACGACAAGTTAGCAAGTTAAGCGTCCAAGGCGCAACCATCCGCCTCTGACAGCTCTACACACATACATTCAGGAAGAAAAAAGTTACCATGCAAAGGTCTCTCACGATCAATTTAATTAATTAGTCGATCAGTTTGATATGATCGATGTGCCGCCTGGCGGATCGAAGCACGAGTGAGAGTGTTTCGCTAGCTGGAGTGATATACGGTTTTCCGTGGCAGCGGGATCTTTTAACGAATTTTAAGTCTCCCACCTACACAGGGAGAAATGACCATCGTAATAAAATCAGCTACATTACCGAATTCGTAAAGTGATACGTAGTATTGAGCTGATCTTTACAACTCCTCTCTGTTGCTTTTCGGCTACTTTAAGGGACTACGTAGGTGTTGAGGCATTTCACTATACTACGATAGTTCAAAAGTGAGAAGGTATCCTGTGACAGAGGAAGAGCATGCTCTTAGCACACCGTCATAAGCCTAAAATGAGTTTAATATTCTAGTCCTGTTATGCAGCACGTAACAGATTTTAAGCTGATTAGAACTGATTTTTTTACCGGATTAGAGAATACTTGGAGAAAATATAGCCTATGCCATTGTTATACAGGATTTTTACGCTAATAATCAACAAATAACGATACTTTAGCGATGTGAAAACGCGTGTATGCACCAATTTCTTCTCTCTTCGAAAATAACATGCGGAAATGGAGTAATATGAGTTTAGTGTGAGAAATTTGAGGTGTATGGACAACATTTTTTTTTAAAAAAAAAGATGGATACATTAATGTTATAAAGACAATGTACAGAGGACACAATTGTGGAATTAGAACACCATTGGGGAACTCTGAATACTTCGAAATAACACAAGGACTTAAGCAAGGAAGTATTCTATCTCCTGCACTTTTTAATGTTGTGATGGAGAGAATGAATAGGGCTGTTGAAGATATAGTAAAAGAAAAAGACAAAAAGATGATTTTTGCAGATGATATGGTAATATGGGGAGATAAAGAGGTAGATGTACAGTTACAGCTTGATGCGTGGAAGGAAATAATGAAAAGGTATGGATTAAAAATAAATAAAGATAAGAGTGAAGTAATGGTATTTGGAAGAGACAAAGGAATCAACGGAAATATTACCTTGAATGGAGAACCCCTCAAAGTGGTAGAAACTTTTACTTATTTAGGGAGTGAAATATCTAGGGATGGAAGAATAACGAACGAAATTAATAGGAGGTTACAGAAGGGAGGCAATTTCTACCAAACAATAAAACACCTGATTTGGAATAATGAAGTTTCAGAAAGAGCAAAACTCCTTATGTATAAGAATTATTACATTCCTATTGTCACTATGGTGGAGAAACATGGACAATGACAGAAAGGGACTGGAGCAGACTGCAAGCAGGGGAAATGAAATTTCTCAGAGCAGTTAATTGAAAAACAAGAATGGACAGAGTAAGAAATGTAGAGATTAGAAAGGACCTCAAACAAGAAAGTATGAGAGAAGAAATTGAAAGAAAGAGATTAAGATGGTATGGGCATGTTAAGAGGATGCATGGGCAGAGACTCCCCAAAATTATGGAAGAACTAAAGATAGATGGGAAAAGACCTAGAGGGTGCCCAAGAACGCGGTGGAAAATGGGAGTGAGAATATCTGTAGAAAGGAGAGGTGTGACCTGGCAGCAAGTGGAGGAAGAAAAGTGGTGGGAGGACCGAGCCAAATGGAGAGGACTCATCAGCACCCAGACCCGGCAGTAGCTGGAGCGGGATTCGGATATAGATGGACAACATCCCACCTCTAATTCGGTAAGGATTTTTTAAACGGAGGAGTCGATGTTTGTAGTGGAATTGGAGTTAGAACTCGACGTTCAAGCCACGCCTGCTTGTCTCACATTATGCTAGGCCCTAGAGACACTCGTCCGCGCCCATCAGCTGGCTTGTTCTCGAGGGCTCGGTCGACTGGAAGCTGCGGCTTAGCCTCCCACGACAGGCAGGCACAGGAAAGGCACCGGCCTATCAGCTTTTCATACAGCTAAGAAACGACGGTTGACTAGCCTTCGGCTACCTAGTTTCTGCTACCTTTTATCATCCAATTACCCACATCCCATACAAGCAGATCTAACTAGAAGTTTTTTTATTACGTATTTTTATTAGCTTAGCGAATAATCCAGGAACTGTATTAATTTCTGAATACGCTTGTACACAGAATATAATCCTTTTTTATGTTTATTTGGTGTAGTTTCAATAACATCCAGCTTCATTTTTAACTTATACTTTAATTTACATTTGAACCTTCTAATTGTTTCTCCAGCCTGTAATTTGATAGGTGCAAAGAAGGTATGTTCTTGAATTGCAATGCATATCTAAGATTTCCTGTAAACTATCTCTTTTATGGCTTTAAAAATTAGCTCTGTTCCTTCCAGCAGTCCTTCTAGCCAAGAGCATTTGGTGACTTTAATCTTGTGTCTCATTTCTTGCATAACACTATTGTTGTAAACTTGTACTGGTATCTGTAAGTAAGCCATCTGACAGTCTATTATACAAAAGATTGTGACATCTATCAGGATATGAGTGAAGTCTTGAATGTTTGAAAGAGTGTAAGATGCCTATAATCCCTGCACAGCTGGAAAGTACCATCCTTTTTAGATATAAGACAGATAGGAGCAGCCCAGAGGCTGTCAAAAGGGCTGGCTATCTGAGCAACTAACAATTCGTCCAGCATCATTTTGGTGGCCCTAAGGCGATCAGGGTCCAAGTGGTGAGCATTGTACCATGCAGGGGGTGCAGGAGTGGTTATGATGTAGTGGAGTGTACTGTTATTAATAACAAAGTGGCACAGGTTTGAAGTAGGTGGAATGCCACACACAAACAGTGCAGGGGCACTCACTTTGCTGAACAATGTGCTAACCTCTGTGTTCGTGAGTGCAGATGTGGCTGTAGCAGAGTGTGTGGAGTAATAGTTTGCAATGACGTCATGTTCAGTGGCGAACAAGGTATGATTACACACTGGAGACGAATGGTATCAGCCAGGATGTCCGTATGTAATAGTCTCAAGTGTCGCAATTGGAGTAACAGGTCCACAGATTCCACCAGTGTTCTTAGACATGAAGAAATTGATTCCACTGCAAGATCTGTAGGTGGTGAAATAGTTGATGGTGTGTCAGTACCTTTAGGAGGCGGATATTCCTGGACATAATAAATCTGGTAGGGACATGCATGACCATGCATTGGGCGAGGTCAGGAACCAGTTCATATTGATCGATGAAGTCAATCTCAACGACCGCTTCAGCTTCTGTGACCCACAGAACGTTGCAATACGGTTGTAGATTGGGTACCAAGACGATAGTGGCAATAGTAGATCCGTGAACCTCGATCATGGAATTATTAGTTTCTTCTAAGGCAGTCATCAGTGTGCTGGAAGACGGAGAAGCTAGTGTATGAGGGAGTATATTCACATCAGAACCCGTGTCCACAAGATAAAGTCTTCCTGTTGTGCAATCCACAAGGTATAACGTGCGTGAGGCAGGCGGGCATGTCATGTTCCAGGCAGTGTCGCGCGCTGTGGATATTTGGCTGCCTGATACATGGCAACAGCCTGGTGCTCCCTTGTCAGGCTGGTATTTCAGCACAGGTAATGACATGGTGGCTTGTAGTTCCGAGCTTGTACGCCAAAAAGTGTGTGAAACCAGCAGTGGCTCACAGGTTTTGGGGTACTTGTTGCATTGTCAGTTAGCTAGCTTTGAGCATCACTGCTGAACATAGTAGCCTGCTGGTTGGACGCCGACTGAGTGAGTACCGGAGGTAGTCGGGTGTGGTCAGCTGCAGTTGACGAAGGTGCTGGTAAGAGTAGCCAATTGTGTGCAGCGCTGCGCCGCGCGTGCGTTGGGCGTGCAGCACAGCGTTTTTGAAGAATGACGGCTTGTTTGTGCTGTTGTTGTGTGTCCCGATTCTCTAAAGTTTGTCAGCGAGGGCGATGCGTTCAGTCATGGGTCGATCATCAAAGACCTGGAGTGATGACTAGATTTGCGGTGGAAGCTGAGGTAGCCAGAGAGACGACAAAGTAGCGACAGACAGCACAGTATGGTTCACGATTGCGCGGAACCTGCACCACTATTGTGAGGATGT